>NC_132885.1:21368469-23768469 GCF_030463535.1 Salminus brasiliensis
CACCCTCTAGGCACAGGCCTAGTTTTGAAAGTGGAGGATGAGGTCAGATAATAAATAACCTGCTGATATCTTTTCAATGACCCTCGTTCCCCTCCAAAACAACCTCTGGATTTATTTGACTTCTGGATATCACTGATTAAACACACTCTGGACTGGTAATGGTGGCCTCTGGAAAGGGTTAAGCAGGGCACCTTCTCATCATCCAACTCCATGATCGATAGAGGTTTATTTAGAGCCAGTGGGGAAGAAACGCTTGTGTTTAAACACGACTAACTGAATTTGCTTCAGTTTGGGTCTTCAGAGCTGAGTAGCTTTAAAGGTGCGCTTAGCAGATGCGCTAGTGGTCGTTGATGTGAATACCACCAAAGCGTTTATTAGGAAAACGGAGCAAGCTGGGAATGAAACCAAGCAATTATCTGCTCAAGTTAAAGGCAGTTGGACTCAATAGCAATTCAGACCAATTCCTAGGAGAAAGCCTCATACCTGCGAGCACAAAGGCGAGTGAATGGTCCTAGGAGTGTTTTCCAGTTGTTTCTGTGAATTGCAGCACTCTGTTAGTTTCTCTTCACTTTAGCTTTCAGCAGACTGTAGGAAGAGAGTTCTGAATTCCCGCTGAATCTGTTTGTACAGTCAGTAACGCAACAGCTCTTTGTCAAGTCAAGTCAAGTCAAGTCAAGTTGTGTTGGTGGCATCTAAGCTGAACGGTATCACTGCCACTGACTAGCCTTAACTTCAGCACCACTTTCAGGTTAGATGAAAACTATTGATTATATTCATCTACAGCAGGCATCTCTCAAGGGGTAGGATACAATAGGCAGCAAGAGAACAGTCAGTTGAAGGTGATGTGTTAAAGCAGGAAACATGGACAAGCATATAAATCTGAACTACTTTGACCAGGGCCACATTTTGATGGCTAGACAACTGGGTCAGAACATATCCAAGACATCAGGCAGGTCTTGTGTGGTTTTTTTTTCTTCTCATAGTATGCAGTGGTCAGCATCTACCAAAAGTGGTCCAAGAAAGGACAACAGGTGAACCGGAGACAGGATCTTGGGCATCTAAGGCTTATTGATGCAGTCCATGGAGGCCCCACCTCACAATATACAGCATTTGAAGGATCTGCTGCTAATGTCTTGGTGCCAGATTCGACAGATCGCCTTCAGAGGTCTGTTGTGGCAGCACAAGAGGGACCTACGCAGGTGGTGGGCTAGTACTGGACTACTACTACAACAACTACAGAGCTTGTAAGTCTAGTGAAGGTGGGATTTACTTTTAAGTTTTGTTTAGCTGATTGTATACAGACGTCTGCGTGAGCACATGGTGATGTCCGTGCAGCTCCTTACTTCCTATGTGGAATATCTCACTAATGCATGGCCTGAACCACAGTAAACCTATTCTGCAGTAAGAACACAGCCCTGTTTAACAGCTAGGGGCCCGTTTCACAAAAGTGACTTACAAAAGAATATCATATCTTCTTAAAAGTGCAGCTTTTTTTCCTTCCCTTTTTTCTTTCCCTTACTTTTATTTTCTTAACCTTAAGACCACCTCACACTGTGTGATTTGACAAGGTAAGTTTCAAAACTAACTTTTAATGAAATGGATTTATTTGCCTGTGGGCTGTTTTCTGCACCATCACTTCTAGTTCTTGTTTGTTAATTTTTGATTTTTTTTTCTTCATTTCGCTGTCCTCGGGCTCTGAGCAGATGAAACTGGATAAACATGGCATTTAATTCAGCTTCACACAGTAATTGTGTTGTAAGATGGAAAGTGTAATATGATATTAATAGGCTGCAAGTTAGATAACCTGAACCACAACAGGTTTGCTTAGCATCAGCCATAGTAGCAACAATTTGCTAATGCTAACCTAGCCTAAGATGACGACTTTAACGTTATATCTTGGAATTTGATCGTACAACATTTGCGAAAGATTTATGGCCACATAGATCTACAAGTTGTTTGCCAGCACAGTGGGATTTTTTATTTGAATTCATGCAAAATTCAAAAAGCAATTCTAGGTAACGTTAGTTGGATTAGGCCATTAGCCATATAACAAAATAAAATAGATAAAAAAAATATATATAAAACATATATATATATGTATATGTAAACACAGACATGGCGGCTGAGGAGACTCTTTTCTGAGTCAGTCAGACTGCTGATACTCTTTACCTAGTATAAATTTAGGCTTCATAAAGGCTATAGACATCAGGATACATGAGAATAGTTGTTTTACAACCAATCTTGCTTTCCAATATCCAGTTATTGATATGGATGGAGTGCTCGGTTTTGATGCCCCAGTCTCGCTATTAAATGAAATGTGGGGAAAAATGCTGCTTTTTTGCAATCTGCTTCAGAATGCCATCAGTGGAATTAAGATGGTAATGCCTGACAGGTGGTGTATTATCAGTTTATAATTACAGACGTCTGGAGCGCTCAAACACACTGAAGAATACTTCAATTTCTGGCTTTTCCTAATTATATCTAGGAAAAGCAAGGAATGCAGCAGGCACGACACCGAGAGACGAATTTAATGAAGGCAAGAAATGTGTCTCCCTGTCTACTCTCTTTTAGTTTATAAAGAAATCATGAATTCTTAGACATTTAATTTTGAATGATCATAATCAGAGTGCAGTGATATCGGGTGGTTGCTAGTTTGTTGGGATGCAGTTGTTGTGATATTCCTGGTGGTTGCTAGGGTGTTGCAATGCAGTTGCTATGGTATTGCTGAGGTGTTTCTGTGTGGTTGTCATAGTATATCAGGTGGTTGTCAGGAAAGTTGCTAAGGTATTTCAGATGATTGATGTGCTGTTTCATGTGGTTGATAAGGTGTTGCTAAGTGAATGCTAGAGTGTTTGTAGGTTTTATTTTTTAATAGGCTGATTCCAGGTGGTTGTTATGGTATTTGAAGTGGTTGCAATGGTGTCTCAGGGGGTTGTTATAGTGGTTGATATGGTATTTCAAGCAGTTGCCATGGTGAATGGTGGTTCAAAATGTACCATTTGCTTCTCAGTCAATATAGTCCATGTATGAATGTTAAGCTGTAATTTTTTTTATTGTGTTTAAAGCACACAAATCCTTTTGACCTGTAAAAGGAGTAAATTAATATTTTTGTAAGTCCTTTATTCGTTTGTCATTATATAAACTGTAGGCTTATAGAAAAAAAAAGTTTCTGCACCTTCTGTCTGTATGAATCTGTCTACCAGAGCAGCTACGTTTCTCAGCAAATTGACGAGATCCCTAAAAGACCACCCAGTGAGAGAACAGAATAGGGATGTGTCGTTTAAGGAGCTGGAGGGAGTGGAGCGTGCTTTAGAATTTTCCTCCCCTGCTGAAGCATCGACTCCTCAGAAGGGCACGAGGGGTGTGATCTAAAGATCCGATCAGCCAAACACATTCAAACCTTTTGAGACTTTGAATGAAGATCAATGAGTCCTCCACTGTGATGCCTTTTGCTCCACTTCTTTTGATTATTTTTCAAAAGAGAATCACATGGTCAGATGGTCCTTTTCAAAACCCCCTTTTTTTTTTACTGAATTGATTTTCTTCCTGAAAATAACTTCTTGAGTGTGCATAGTCAAGTGTCATTACTCAGACTGTCATGCTGATTACTTCAGTCATTTTCAGCCCTCCTGCTACTCTGTTGCTCATTTTGCATTGTGGAACTCCTCCTTTATTATGTGTAAATGTGCCATTTAAGGTGAGACGGTGCTGACTGATAAAAAGGCTTATCCTGGTGGAGCTTCTGTGGCGGAGAGGATGTGGATGAAGATGAAGTTCACCCTGGTGGAGCTCCTGTGGTGTAGAAGATAAGGATAAAGTTTACCCTGGTCGAGCTCCTGTGGCATGGAAGATGAAGTTCATCCAGGTGGAGCTCCTATGGTGCAAAGGATGAGGATGAAGATGAAGTTCACCCTGGTGGAGGTCCCGTGGTGTAGAAGATGAGGATAAAGTTTACCCTGGTGGAGCTCCTGTGGCATGGAAGATGAAGTTCATTCAGGTGGAGCTCCTGTGGTGCAAAGGATGAGGATGAAGATGAAGGTCTTGTGGTCCAGAAGATGAAGATGAAGTTTACCCTGGTGGAGCTCCTGTGGTGTAGAAGATAAGGATGAAGTTTACTCTGGTGGAGCTCCTGTGGCATGGAGGATGAAGTTCACCCTGGTGGAGCTCCTGTGGTCCAGAAGATGAAGATGAAGTTCACCCTGGTGGAGATCCTGTGGTGCAGAGGATGAGGATGAAGATGAAGTTCACCCTGGTGGAGCTCCTGTGGCATTGAGGATGAAGATGAAGTTTACCTTTCACTAAATAATTTTGGACCACCTGCCAAACATACTGTTGGTCCTCAACATGCCACCAACCTGACTAGGCACTTGAAGGACCTCTGGATCAAACTAGGTATTCTAGAACATCCCACAAATACTTAATCCAAAGCACAAAGAATCACACTTCCTACATTGACTTGTCCTTTCCCCACATTGCATCCTGGTGCTATCCCTTCCCCATAGTAGACATACCCCAGTACATGTACCTGACAGCCCACGTGACCTGGAGGAACTCCTCAATCCAGACGACCTTCTTGTTTTGCACCAAGGTCCGGTTCTGACACTCACATGCTTGTTGTAGGTACTTCTGACAGTGGACAGGAGTTAGCATGGGCACAGATCAGATTGAGTCTTGACCTCTGAACTGTTTTGAACCTCAAGATGTGTGGATTGTTATACCTCTAACTGTTGCCCTGGTTCAAACATTAGCATCTGAATATGCACTAAACAGCCATAACATTGAAACCACTAGGGTGATACAAAGGCATTTGTAATGCGATAGGGGGTGGGGGAAATTAGGCAGCGATTGAACAGTCAGCTCTTAAAGCTGGGATCCCCCATCCCTTAAAATCCACGGAAGACAAGCGACCAGGCTTTTTTTTCTGTCCTGGCACCAAAGTTGTGGAACGAACGTCCCCTGGGTGTCCGAACAGCAGAGTTGCAGACTGAAGACCACCTCTTTTAAAAGTACTTGGGCAAAGAGTAGAGTATTATGGTCTCCATATTGACTTGTGTTTAGTGGTGTCTAAGCTTAGAGGTATCTAAGCTTAGAGTAAATAGCAAAGTGCTTTAGTAAGTCACTCTGGATAAGAGCGTCTGCTAAATGCCGTGAATGGAAATGAAGTTGATGTGTTGGAAGCAGGAGAAATGGGCAAGCATAAGGATCTGAGAAGGGCCAAATTGACTTTGACAAGGGCCCAAATTGGGATGGCTAGACTCCAGAACAGCAGGTAGCAGGTCTTATTCAGTGGTTAGAACCTACAAAAAGGGATCAAAGAAAAGGCAGTGGTGAACCAATGACATTATGGCCAATGAAGGAGTCCATTGCACCTGTACCTGTGAAAAGCTACAGTGTTTAACCGCTGTAGGTGATTAACCCTTTTCTCTTCTTCTTTCTAGGATGATCATCCTGAAGAGAGATGAGCAGTGCACACACTCCCTGCCATTCCTACACTGCATGGAAAAATAACACTGTCTGCAGAAATAGGAAGTGAAGGAAGGGGATTGAAACAGAAATGAGCTGTATATTATGTAACTCACCTATCCTCCTGCTTTTCTGTTTTTTTTCACCATACCCCAGGTTAGTTCCCTAATCAAAGAGAAAGGGGGGGTGTTGCTTCTCACCCATTTTTATTTATTTATTTATTTTAGTCATGTTTAATCAGCATGAACAGACCTGCTTGTTTACCTAGAGTAGCTTTGTGGTACAGCGAAAATCACTTAAACAGATGCACAGCAAGAGTGTTTTCCAGCATGGACTCTGAGGGCTATGAATTTAACATAAGTTGTGTGTTATGACAGGTTCTGAATACAGTTTATTCCTCAATGCTAAATATTTAAACACATTTAAACATTAAGAGTGTGTCAGTATGTTTGGTTCTTGAGAGGGGGCGCAGTGTACTGAGCACTTACACAGGGGGGGTTATTGAAACTAGTTTGTTTTGACTGCCTAGCTCATGTTTACCAACTGCAGCTCTCCTCCAGTGCAGCAGTGCAGAAATTATACTGTATAACCGTTAGTATTCATTCTGTTAGCAGAACCCTTCTGCTATGTCCTCTTGCTTTTAATGCCTGGGTGTCCTTTCTTTAGACTGACCACCACCAAAACGAATGCAGCGAGGGACCTGACAAGGGGATTAAGCATGGTGAAGCAATGGCGACGACTTGCATCTTCCAAACTGTGCCAAATGTAAGTGCTGTAAAATTATCAGAAGGGGAACAGCTGGGTGCGGGAGAAAGGTGCTAACGCAGCAAGACTGGAGAAGAGGAGAAGCAAACATGCCTGAATCTCAGGCTGTAACAGAGAGCAGAGCTCAGGCTAGGCCAAGAGAAAGGGCAAATATGTGATCGGCCTGCGCCTTTGAAGGCTTTACAAAACAGAGCATCTGGCTGCGCGAATGCCTATTGAATCAGAGGGGTGTGGGGATTGGAGGGCCTGATGGCTGAATGTGTCAGCCAAGCCGCTTCCCCCTCCCAAAAATGTCTTTGTGTGCTGCCATGGCAACGGCTCGCATGTTGGCGGAAACTGATGTCATTGTGAATGTGGCTTGGAGAAGGAGCGAGGGAAGGGGGCGATGGAGAGAAAGAGGCAGCGGCGAAGGCATTTTTGTCCCACAGGAAATGAAACAAGCTGTGTACTCTCTGTGGCCAAACACTGATGAACTCGTTCACACGAGCTCATTTACATGCGCACACATTCTCTCTAAATTGTTTAACCCGTTCTCATTTTGTCCTGACCCCTCAGCAAGCGTGCCGTTTGTTTCACCTCTCCACTCAGCTCTCTTGGCCTCGTCTTCTAGGCCTTTACAGGCTATGTTCCTGTTTTCCTTTAGGCGACATTTTGTATCATTTACTTCTCTCCCCCCTTGCTGTGGTTTTCATTCTCTACCCCCATCCCCTGGGCTCTGCTGATTAATGAGAGAGGCTAAAGGTGATGACTGAATCTGGATTATGCCCTTTTCTGCATCACAGTAACCCCCCCCCCCCCCATCCCTCCACGCATTTCTTAAATCAATCCTGACTGACCTATTCCTGCCCCGCCCCTCAAACTCATTTTTTTTGGAAGGTTGGAGAAGTTTTCCAGAACGTCAGCAGATCTCAGTGAGACCTAATGAGAAATTGTAGCACACATCTCAGGTTTTGGCAAAATCCATAGATTATACACATTGTACACTGCAGTAGTCGCCACGTAATGTGAAGTCTTCAATTTATAAAACCGTGCTACCAAACTGGACCAGCCTGGATCTCGTATTTCAAAACTAGGCTGCTTAGAAACGTCAACGAATTAACCGCCATACCAGTGTAGACCAAGTTACACAACCAAAAAAATAAAATAAATAAAAATAAAAATCTTATTAGATTAATATATATTTTTACTCAAAAACTGCCTGCCACAGTTAATATTAATGTCTACTCATTTTCACAATTCTCTAAGTATTATCTACAGTTATGATGAATTTACTGTGATGCATTTAATGAACTGGCAGACAGTAAATGATGGTCGTTTCTGCACAGAGATTTTCTGTGGGTTTTCTTCTGTTATGTTTGAGAGGGACTAAATGTGGCCTATCTGACACCAGATCGGCCAAAACAACAACCCTAGAGCAATATTTTACGTCCCCTTCCTTGATAAAGAGAATGCCTTCCTGTGCATTTAGCCTCTTTGCCAAGCTACGAATGTGATGCAACAGTCAGCATTAACGCCACTAGTTTGTCTAACCTGCTTGTCCCAGTAAGCAGTGGCACTTGCTGTTGCTGTGTTTTAATAAGTCATCTCATTTAAACACGCTTGTTGAAACTGTGTTCTAGCTCTGTGCACAAGTTCCCTTGGAAATTCTCACATAACCTCAATATATTCAGAATCTGGTGATTTATGGCCCCTTAAACAAACCCTTCTGCACCAATGTGCCTGGAGCGATTCTTCAGCTTCTTACTGGGAATTTTCGGTCCACCTTGAATGCAACTGTGACACTGTTTTAAGGTGGAATATCAGCTTCATGCTGTGAGATAAGCACATTACAAACTTACAAAACCATGGTGGGTTTTTATTATAGTTTTTTATTACATATTTTTAAAAAACATTTTATACCAGTCAGATTCAGCGAATGCATCAATCGAAGTCATGAGTGATGGGCCCAGGGTGGAGCTGCTGCCTGCTCAGAACTGCAAGGGTGTAATCATTCTCAGATCTGACACAGCCTGGCAGTTCAGAGCTGGTTGCAGCTTGCAGTATTTAGAGCTTTTAACTATGATTAAACTGCATTATTACATAAATATACAGTCATGTAAAAAAGGTAGGCTTTTGTCTTTTTTTTATATATTTAAACCTCAGGCCTTTAGTTTGGGTTTCTCTTGATTAGTCAAGGGAGTGTTTTTACCATGGTGAGATTCAAAGAGGCTTTGGCTTGATTGGATCTACAGGTAGATCTTGCCATTTCAAGTCAAAGTACAGCATCTACCATCAAAAAGAGACCACACACATTTGGTTGTCATGGGGGGAAACCCTTTCTCTCTTAAAAACCATCAGAGCAAGACCAGCTGTTAGGACATAGGGTGTTCTAACTTTTTCCTCACAATACATTTGCATTTCTATGAATTATGTTTTACAAATGATACTGATAATACTGTTTAAATGAAGATCAAATGTCCTGATGTTTCAATATATTAAGACAAATTTTTTTATGGGGTTTTATGGGGTGTCTTAACCTTTTCACATGACTGACTGACTGTATTTTGCAAAATAAAGGTGAGAACATTGATATTTCTAGTTAATTCATTGTTCTGCTCATCACAGGCCACCATCATTTCATGAGTTCTGGCTTCAGTTCCAAAGTCAATGGTCTGCTTATTATCTCTGTATCTCTGTAGACAGGGTCCAGTTGAAGTCTAGGCTGAGCTAAGGAAAGAATTGAGTGTGGCCTGATGAGGAACACTGGGCTCATTGTAGTACTGAAACTTTACCTGGGCTGTGGGCCAGTGTACAGTAGCACATGTCAAAGCTATGGAACCTATGAGTGGAATGGGCCAACGTTTGAGCTTAGCCATGGCTAGGCCTGGGTCTCTCTACAGAACGAGATGCCCAACCAGGGGTCCTGTCTCTCATATCTTGCTGAACTTCTTTTAAACAAACATGACTTGGCAGATGACAAAAGGGCAAATATTCATGTGCTGGTTATGTTTGCATTTAGCAACGTAACAGTGAAAGAAACTGTATGTAGTGTGTTGCTCATTCAGTGAAGTACTGAAAAAATGAAGTAACCAATACATCACGTCCTCTGTTGCTGTGAATTGTGATAAGAGCTCATTCTTACATACTGTAATAAGGCTCTATGTATGAGTCTGTCTTTCCTAAGCTAATTTAATTGTATGTCAAGCTTCTTACTGGGTTCAGGAAGAGGGTTTTAAGCAGTGTGGCAACACTGCCAAGTTTGAATGATCAGTCATTAATGTTCTTAAGCAATTTTCTTCTTCCTGGTCAGGGTCCCAAGCCTACCCTGGACACAAAACCGGAATACCCCTTGGACAAGGTGCCAGTACTGCAGACGTCCATTTACTCACATACAGCATGGGACAGTGGCTGATTTAGGGATGGGTGTTGTTTTTTCGCTGAGAAATAGGATATAGTAAGGGGATGTCAGTAATAGGCCTGCCTTGCACCCATGTATGCCCTCATGTCTGCAGTTTTCATCACTCTGTTAACCAGTCACCTGGCCGTGTGTTCATCCACATGGTTTTTCTTACTATGTTCTGGATGTGGGTGGTTGCTCAAATGGTTCATCTAGTGAAGAGATGATCAGTATGGATCAGGAGAAGATGCGACTCCTGAAGCAACCAATCACTATTCCGTCTCCCTCTCATCTTCACCTGAATACTAACTGATTTCACTGTGTCTGAGCTGCCATGCCCTGTAGAACCAGTTTGCTTTGTACATTTCTCTGTAAAGTATTGCCATCGCTATGCAGCAGCATACCGAGCAGCATACCGAGGATGGCTGGTACCTCTTGCTGTTTTTTTGTGTTTTGGCTCAATTTATTATTTTCTTCTGGTTTTGTTTCCCCCCCTTTTCCAGCTCAGCTTTTGTGTTTAGGCTTTGTGTTTTGATTGCCTATTTAGCTGGTTCTGACCCTTGCCTGTTTTTGACCACATTCTTGGGTTGCGATTTTTATCCAACATGTGTCAGATCAATGCAGTCATAACACGATCATTTCACAAAACTAATTGTTTAAGACTAGCCTGAAATCATTTGTCACCTTCCACATTTGTCAGGGGAGACGAATTGGCCTCAAAATCAGCCTGGCGTTGGGTGTTTGTAGGTCTTTACGGAAGATAATGAAGGGTTATGATTGTAGGGATATGAATGACAGTTCTCAGTAATGACAGTGTCTGGTGATTTGTGTGTTTATTTGTCCTTTGGTGGAGCAGCCCTGCTGGGGTGCTGATTACTCATTGCTGTGTTGTTTGTAGACTTGTGTTTTCACTGCGTTTAGCTGCAAAAAGCGCTTTCAATAATTCATGCGCCTGGACGGCGTGCGGCAGAGCAAAGCGGAGAAAGAACAAGAGCAGGTGAGGCAAAGTGGAGGACTATTTATCAAAACCCTCCGTAGCTGGACAGGCATATGAAAAATGCTCTGCTCACCACGTTTTCCTTCAAGGCCTTCTGTTTCAGCTGGAAAGGCACGGGGGATTAGAATTGAATAAATAAAACACACAAAAAATTGCCTCTACTTTTTCGCCTCCCCCGCATCTCCTTACCGATTCTCTCTTCCCCAGGCCTGGCATTTTCTGACAGATCTCTGAGCCGGCCTTGAAAGGGTTTGCTTTGCTTGGATTGACAGATGTGACGGCTTTAAAAGTGGTGGCTGGATGGTGTGAGAGTCTCAGTTGCTTTTTGACCCACATGTGTCATTTTCAGTCTGGTCTGCATAGCACTGTGAGGACATGTGAGGTACCTCAAGTACATTGAGAAAAAAGGCATATCTGAGAAGCCAGCTTTTGACATGCTATTAAAAATCCATGTATTTAGACATTTATGAACAGTGATCAAATGAAATTTGAAAACTCTTTTTGAGGTAAAAAAAAAAAAGGAAAATGAAGCAGTGCCTATGTGGTTCATAGGAAATTTGTATTCAGCAGCTGCAGCTCAGTGATAAACATGTAAGTCTCCCTTGTGTAGCTGTGAGATATAGCAAACAGCCAGGAGGCAGTATAGCCATATAACACAGACCGTATTACCGCTTGCAGAGAGTGATTGACAGATGAAAACAACTGAACTCAGCAATGAGTGCACCTGAAAGTAGCTGAAGTCATATAATATAGTATAACATAATACAATGCTAATAGAAAGCCTTCCCTGGAAAGTAGACAGTTACTCCAACACAATGAATGAGCAGGTGTCCCAATACTTTTTTTAAAAAACCATAACTGTTTCACGAGAATTATGAACACTATACTGAACTTCTCTCCTCCACTCTGGACGCCCCCCACACAACACTGTCCTGCTCCTCTTCTACACTGTGCACTCCTCCTCCTCCTCCTCCACTATACACTGCATTACTCCTCTTCTACACACTGCACTCCTTCTCTTCACAGTGCACTCCACCTATCCTCCATGGTGGACTCCTCTCTTACGCAATGTACTCCTCCTGCACACTATATAACTCCTCTTTTACATTCTGCCCTCCTCCTCTCTTACACAATGTACTCCTCCTCTCCTAGGCACTGTACATCAGTCATATACACTACATTACTCCTCTCCTACATGCTGCACTCCTCCTCTTCTTCACAGTGCACACCATCTCTCCTCCATGCTGCACTCCACCTGTCCTCCACGCTGGACTCCTCCTACACACTACATTACTCCTGTTTTACATTCTGCCCTCCTCCTCTCTTACACAATGTACTCCTCCTCTCCTAGGAACTGTACACCAGTCATGTACACTACATTACTACTGCACTCCTCTCATGCAAACTTTGAACTCATTCACTTCTACACACTACATTACTCCTCTTATATACACTACTTATAACCTTCACACTAATTCTCACTCGCAGAATTTGTTATTGAAAATAATCTTTCATCCTTTCAGTTAGATCTCTCAAGGTATTTTGTATACTCAGCAGGTGTGACCTTTCTCTCTTCTCACTGTTGCCCTCTCGCTTACTCATTCTCTCCCTTTCCCTCGCTTTCTCTCCCCCTTTTCTCTGCTTTCTTTCTCTGCATCTCCCCCATACTCACTGTGTGTGTGTGTGATCTGGAGTCTCAAGTACTTGTCTTTGTTATATCGGCTAGCCAGAGAACCAGCAAGAGTCCTGTGAGCGGAAGAAGCAGAAGCATACAGTTTTTTTTTGGAGGGACAAAATGCATGGGGGGTAGAGTATCACAGCAATTTCATGCTGCCCCTCCTCCCTTCCCCATCTCCTTCCGCATATGTTTGCTGCAGCCAGGGCCATGTGCAGTAGCCAAGGGAGGAGTAAAGTGGACAGAGCGGAGGACAGGGACATAATTAATAACCGTGCTCCCTCCTCCTCGTCTCCTCCCTTTCACCCTGCTCCTCCTCCGTGTGCCACACATTCAATTCCATGGCCAGCAGAAGCCCTGTGTCACTGTTTCAGAGCAGCTGGTCTCTGCTAAGCAGATGTAATTAGAGATTTAGTGTCTGTCTCTTTCTCTCTCTCTTTCTCTCTCTCTCCTCTCGTCTCACTTGCCTGGCCCACTCTGATCTCTACCTTCAGTCTATTCCAAGATTCTGTTCTGCTGAATGTGTGCTTCTCTCACTTTCTCATTACTAGAGCTTCTGGATTGTAGCCTATGGGAACAGCGTGTAGTGAAGTGCAGTTCTCTGTCACTAGCTCTGCGTATGTCTGCGTATCTGTGTCTGAGCATTCCTGCCTACAAAGGATCTTGTGAGCTCCTTTTCAGTGGATGTTGCTGATGTTCACCGGATAACGTACCGCCAAGGGAGGATCATGGGACTGCGAGGTGGATCAGTGCTGTGAGGTAGGAGTGTGTGCTCGTGTGTTTCTGATTGTGAATTCCGAATGGAAGGTGCAAATGTAAGCTGGAAATGGGATACACTAGCAAACGCTAGTGTTTGTGGTCTATGACAGAAGAGACAAAACATATAAAACTCAAAAATACAGAAAGTAGGGAGTTCTCAAACTGAGTTAAAGTGTTGGGTGACATCACATGTTTTAAAAGAAAGAGAAGAATTATTATGTATAAGTTATGTATAGTATTTTATATATATATATATATATATATATATATATATATATATATATATATATATATATATATATATATATAGTATGAGGGTATGGAGTTGAGTTAACTTACTGGCAGGCTGAATCAAACTCTGTGCAGTCCCATTATAAAATGGTTTTGGAGTTGTTCCCCCTTATACACAATTCTATGTAGCCTTAGGTGTGTAAACTCACCCAAGAAGCATTCAAACCAGATACAAATTCCATCACTCGAACCACTTCAGGAGGTGATCTGAGGAGCATGTGAGCCACAACTGATGTTCCAACTGAAACATATAATAATTGCCATGCATCAAGCATTTCTGCATATTCTGTCCAACACTGCAATGGGATTTCAGTCTAAAGAGATCGTTCAATGCCAGTGCTGATGTTTCTCATTAGCACCCACTCTTGTAGTGGTTAGGTGTAGTGGTTTGGATTTCTCTCAGCTATTCTTGCCACATTGAATCTCATTACTGGAGGTACATAACAAAACTCTTATAAAACTGCTGAGGGCTGAACCTTGTCTGCCAGACTATGACCCAAGGGGCTATTGGGCTATGGGGCTATGGGGCTATGGGAGGGGGTTATGTCAACATCATTGTCATAGCTACTGTTTAGATGTTTAGTATCTATAGCCTAGCATAAGGGGTTAGGGACCTGTAAGTAAAAGGACATGTGACTAAATTAGACGAAAGCAGCTCATGAGTTACTTTATAAGACAATCTTCTTCATATCGCTGTAGTTTATCTCAATTAATGTTCCCCTGAAGATTTTCTGAGGTTCTTTTGGCTTCTCACTTATTCTCAACTCTAAAATGTAGGGTTTTTTTTTGATGAACATGTATTTTCGTGTGTGTGTGTGTGTGTGTGTAAGCAGCAGGTGGTTTGCCCTGGTTTGGGGGCAACTCAGGCCACCCATCCAGATGTCAGCAGTGTCCGAGTTTGACCCTGTGCCTCAGTGATGAAAAAGAGGCCTACAGCTGCCTGTCAATCACATGCTTCCATAGTAACCCCTGAAAAAACGTTGTTCTCTCTAAAATGCTGAGCTCCATTAGGAGCTCGTAGTGAGTAAATGCTAAGAATTACTACGGGTAGTCTAGTACTCGGTTTTTCCATTTAGGGTACCACTATTCAAATGATAGTGGTAGCGCTTTGAAAACTCTTTTTAAGTTGTTAGCAGTTAGATACTGTCTAAAGTACACCGACCAGCCATAACCTCAATGTAACGATTAGGGTATGAAGGTAGGAAGCAAGTGCAACTTTTCTTTAAAAGACCTTTTAGTAGAGTCTAAAGTAGAACTTACATAAGTAGTAAGAGTAGCTATTTCCAAATAACAAACAAACATCAGCCATGCCAGACAAGGAACAGCGCAAACATGGCTAAAAGAGCAACACCTGGAGAGCAGAACGAGAGGGAGGGGCTATGAAAGAGCCACAGGTGGGGAACACTAATTACTAGGTAGGACTAGGGCAGAAACAAAGGGAGGAGACGAGAACATGAACAAAATGGAGACTAACAAAAAACACAGAGATCAGGAAGGGAGAACACAAGGGCAAGACATGCATGTAACCATCAAACTCACCTGTCTATGGCGTAGGTCCCCCCGCGTGCCACCAAAACAGCTCTGACCCGTTAAGGCATGGCCTCCACATTATCAGCAGTTTCTACTGCAGTAGCTTTTCTGTGAGATCTGACTAGACAGCCTAAACTCCACCTCCCATGCGGATCAATCTGCCTTGGGTGCCCATGACCCAGTCATTGGTTCATCAGTTGCCCTTTTGAAAATAAATAAATAAGAGAACTGCACGTGACATGGCGCTCTTTTTGAACTATCATTTCCAGCTAATCATTCAATTGATTCCTCAAGAAAATAATCACCAGATTAATCTATAATCAATTGATTGTTTGTTTTTTAAACTCTGAAAATACCAAGAAATTGGTCAAATTCTCTGTTTGGTAATAAGCAAATGGATCGTCAATTTTTAATTCCATATATATTTCATATTAGTATGAAAATTGGTGGTTATCATACTGTGTACATTGCTTACCAAACCAAGGGATGGCTCAGAGATTAACTTTAAGAACTGACCATTCACTTGCTGCCTAACATGTAGATCCCACCCTTTGACAGATGCTAGTGTAACCACATAATCAATGTAATTCACCTCACCTGTTAGAGGTTTTAATGTTCTGGCTGATCTGTGTATATCTCCCCAAAAGCAGAAATTTTGGACTGCGTTGTATTGGTTAAAACTGATGTGTCCGTGTTTGGCTGCTCAGGTTTAAGTCTGGCCTAGTCGCTTAGTTCATTTAGCATTTTCTATTAGAATATAATATTCTTATACCTAGATAGTTCAGCTCTGTACTCTGAGAACTACACCATCTACCTTACTATTAATAGTAGTTCTGAAAAAATCCATTAAAATCACAGAATAATAAGCATTAAGAGAGATTTCAAGGTGTTCAAACACACACGGCACACTGATTTCTTCTGGAGTCATTGTGTCAGGTGCAGTGAAGTTTGGTGCACGGAACTGGGTCAGTAGTTCCTGTGTGTGAGTGTGAGAAAGAGGTTCTCTCAGCAGAATTGGTAGAAAGGCAGGATGAGAGTGATATGAGCCTACAGATGGTGTGTTTTGGGAACCGCTGTTTCTGACATGCCTTCAGTTTAGAGGCTCCGAGGGGGGGAGCTGGAACAAATCCATTACATTAACCTGATTTAGAGGGGGCTGCTTCAGCTGAACATGCAACCCTCCACTCTCTCTCCCACTCTTTCTCGCTCTTTCTCACTCATTCCACCTGTCCTCTTCACCACACGGCACATCTGCGTCCACCTACAGCCTGCTCCTGCTGTTCTGCTTTTGAGTAGATGATTTTATGGGTGAGATCTCAGCATGGGGTCCTAACTCTCTCTTTTTCCCGAGAGAGAGAGAGACTGACGTTCGCTTTCCTTTCTCATTTCATTTTTTTTCTTTAGAATTTTCATTCCTTCATACTCATTTTCTCTCATTTTTCTCTCCATTTTTCTGCTCCCTCTCCTCTGCTGTCTGTGTGTCAGCAATGCATCAAGGCAAGCCTTTGAAACACAGTGACAGTGTAATCAAATTGTGTCCCTCGTCCTCCTGGAGCTGCTGTGGAGGATCGCTTTTCTCTGGCTGTGTGCCGCTGACTGATCTCTCCCACTGTCCATGCAGACATGCTGCCTCTACGTACTGCAGTCGTACTTTCCTCGGTAAGTTTGAAGTTTAAACTCCAGGAGGCACAGTCATCAGTTTAGAGGGGGAGTTAGCTGAAGCTAGCTGTTTTAAACATGAACAGTCAAACAAATACAGCCTCTCCCTGCAGTGTTCCTCCAAAGATGTGCCCTCAAAATTCATGCTGCCTAGGCTAAAACGCCAGACTGCCGGCGCTGAGTTGTAATCGATTGCCACAAATAGCCCGGCTAATTTACTATCCATCCACAGAAACTAGCTAGCTAACAGAACCAGAAGTCCCTCAGGGCCTTGGCATTATTTTGTTACTTTGCTATGTCAGCTTCACAGTTGTGACGTGTATAAATAGCACACTATATGGACAAAAGTGTGGGGACACCTTGTCATTCATTGTTTCTTCTGAAATCAAAGGCATTAAAGGATTTATCCTGCTTTTGTTGGAGTAACTGTCTCTACTGTCCAGGGATGGCTTTTGGAACGTTGCTGTGAAGATTCTGTGGCATTCAGTGACAAAACGTGTTAGGTCAGGATGTTGGATGGAAACCACCCCACGCCATGCCCAACTCCCCAACTCATCCCAAAAGTATTGGATGGCTTACCATTATTCCAGAGAACACAGTTCTTCTGCTCCACAGCTGGAGGGCTTTATTCTCCATGAATATAAAGCACTACAGTTCCCGCAAGGTTCAAGGTTTGCATGTATTTGGGAGCACAGGGCTACAGAAGACAGGGTTGTGGGTTTGATATCATTAAGCAAGATGGCCCTTCTGTGATGGTTCCATACGAATATGTACCGCTACACTCCTATCTATCTTGCTGAACGATTGGTGCAAAAATACATGAAATATTGAAAACTGCACTCTTAGAAATAAAAGTGCTCAAATGGGTTTCTTGCACCATGCCATAGAAGAACCACTTTTGGTTCCATAAAGAGCTGGGAGGCAGCTGGGAGTGTGAAGAACCTTTGGTTGATGGTTCTTTAGTGGAGAAATAGCTCTTCTTTGTGATCAAATGTAGCACAGTTTATAGTTTTCTATAAACGTGTGACAACTCAAGTAGCCTTTTGGACAATTAAATGGTTCTTTAACTGGGTAAAGAGTTCTCTGGTTAGGTGGGCTCTTCAACCTGACACTGAGAAACCACGCCAGTGTTGTCATTGCTCTGAATTGGTCCTTTTCTTTTCAGTTTTCTTATTTTGACTCTTTGACACTGTGAAAAAGGCCGTTTTAGTGTGATTATCTCTGCTATTATTTCTAACCAGCTGTCACAGTGGGTCTTGCAGAACTCAGGCATATAGCTCGCTATAAGGCCATCCTACAGATCGCCTCTGCTCTAGAGGAGTATAGTAATTGACATATGGTTAAATTAATTTGCTTGTTTGTTTTTTTCTCCTGTTTCCAGATGCTGGGGCAGCCTTACCTTTACGTGAGATTTTCAGCATAGGATCCGTCATTCAGGCCAGCTGTTGGCACAGTAGACTCTGGCGCTGGTCATTGCTGTAATTACTGCCTGATTTATTTCACAGCAGTGCCATTGCCTCCAGTTTCTGTGGCTTATGAATATCCCTAATGATAAGTATCCCTGCCAAAGACCTGATGAATGTCTTGTTGTGGTGGGCACAGAGAGGTTCATGTAAAATAGTTCCCCTCCTGGCACACCACTCAGATGGGAATCAAAGCGTCTGAGCAGTTTTTCAGAGGAGGAGCGAGCAGTTGTGCAGTGCTTGCGGAATGGTGTAGGGGGGGTAAATGAGAAACGGATGGATGTGATGGATGAGAGTGCAAATGCTAGATGTCTTGGGGTGGCAAGCCAAGCCAGGGAAACTGCTTCTTTATCTGATGCTGAGAATCACCTATCTAGCTGAGTGAGGAGTGCTTTTATATTGCTTGTTAATGGTTATTAGTATTGCAAAGGCCTATAAAAGCAATATCATAGACTGCTACGACGGCTGAATGAGCCCTGTAAGAAATCTGTTTTATAGTATACTGTGAGCAACCTGGTCAGTCTCTGAAGTTTCTGCTAAGTGTTCTGTGGGTGTTTTTTATATAGATGGTCTAAGAAATAATAACAGATAATTGTGGGTTAAATAGTGTAAACCAACTGTTATTCATGTTATTGTGGGTTTGCTGACTTTTAGCTAAGTAATTAAAAGATGGCTTGATTTCCAAAAGGCATTAAGTTAAAGATGGTGAAGTTTCTTTACCATTTTACTTTAGTAGTTTTAAAATATCAGAGAAAGAAAAGAGCTTAGATGGAAAAAAAAATGGGCATGCTAGGGCAAGTAACATTCTTTTTGCATCCAGCTATCCAGTCTTTGACTTCATGTTTGGGGGATTTTCACAGTGGTTCCTTGCAAAAGACTTCCAGTTCAGGGATATTCTTGGGCCGTCTTGCATGGATTGCGGTCTATCTTGTTTCCAGAATTTCCTAAGGCTTGTTCAGATGTTCCCTTGAAAACTCAGTGAGGACGAGGCTCACCAATGGCTCTTCCAATAAGCTCACATTTGTGCAGGCGTTGGTGCACAGTAGAATAATGCATCACCCTACCGGAAAACCCCAATTGCTGCTGATACTTGGGGCATGGTTTGAGGAGTATATTAATAAAGCATGCAAGAATTTGCATCTCCTGACTTTTCCTAAGACTGATTGTGAACAAGACACAGCACTAGCAACCTAATTGAGGTCTGAGACCTCGATAAAGGCTACCTGAGCGCTTAAAGCTCTTGGAGTGCACAAACCTTTACATGGTGCTACTTTCCTTGTTTTCACACTAAAATTGTACAAAAAACAATATAGTAATCTTGCTTACAATGTTGATGAGAGTGTCTCATATTTAATTTTCTACCTTTTTGAAGATCCGTTCATCACATATTTGCCTAACTATTCACAATAACACAAATAACCAGGGTTGCCCTAATGTTTGCAAGCCATTTTATATTAAAAGAAAAATTGCAGTTGCACTTGGGACTGAAACTAAGCTGCAGCTTGACTAATCTGTTCATTATATTTCCAGTATAACAGTAATGTCAGTGAAACTATGTTTAAACAATGCCGTAAGAATCTTAAATCAAGAAAATTAATTATCTGAAATTATTGCTTAATTTGCCAAAATTCTGAATTGAAATTGTATTTGAAAAGCACTGACCTGGCATAAATTGGAGCAATTTTCTAAAGTCCTATTTGGGCAAGCCAAGTTTTACATGGGGCACAAATTACTGTGATAGGAGTGGCTACTCGATTTATGCACAGCCTCCAAAAAAAAAACAACCAACCAACAGTGATAACCAATCATAATAATGACATTTTACTTAAAAAAATAGCAGCTTCATAATCATAACACACATGAGGGCCATAGGCTACGCTACCCAATGACTTGCCTTAAGCTGCATCTCTGAGCAGTCCTTTGGTTTGTCTTCTGGATTTGACTGAGGTTTTTCACAGACTTGAACCATCTGAAATGTGTGTGCCAGGCACGACTAAACTAAGTGTCTCCTCCAGCGCCTCCATGCTTGAGAACAAATGCACAAACTCATTTTTTACAGGATATGATGGAATATTTACCTACATGCCGATTTGCATGGGATTAATCTAGCCTGAGGTTATTTTTATGGCTCGTTTAACAGAAGGTAAATGGTGCTGGAATCCGGAAAATCCCTGAGAAATGCAGAAAATTGCATTACTCCACCTCCCCATGTATAACTAATCCTGTCCGAATATGGCTTATTAGAACAGATTTAAAAATGAATGAATGCACATAACACTTTATATAGCCTTTTTTTTTTTTAGAAAACGGTGCATATACATAGCTTTTTTATTGGTAATGGATGTAGTATACTTTGTCAACTAATCTGTGAAAATGCATTTTTGCACTCTAGGCAGACTATTTGGATGTTTTCAAGGCAAATACATCACAATTTGGCATCTGTTTTTGTCTTTCTAGGCCCTTTCTAGTCTCACACATGCGCGCACACACACACACAGATGCACTCACAGACCCTCGCCCTTTGGCACTGGATGGTCTACTTTCTATTTTGGTGCTGATGAGTAGAGTAGCTTGGCTTACTGTATTTCCGACTGGGCTCCTGTTGCATAGTTCAGCACAAATCTGTTGTACATCTCCTGCGTCCTCTGTACTGGCCCATGCATGGAGAGTCAAATCGCATGCTGGGTAAAATGGGGGTAAAATCGAATGTTGCCCATTTAGTAATTTACTCTTTAAAACCACATGCCAAAGTATACGGATATGCGGACTATAACACCAGAGACTGTTGTGACAATATGCACTCGGGGGGGAGGTAACTCGCAGAGAAGAGATGTGGAAACACTAGATAGTGCTGAGAAGCGGTGACTGAGAGGGTGAGAACAGAGAGGATAACTGCTGGTTCTCTGGGAGGGAGCAGAACCTGTTGGTGCTATTTGATAGGTGGTCTTATGCACCCTGTTGCTCTTTACTGTGCTATAATTAACTGTGTCAGGGTCAATGTCTGGGCCTGTCCGGTCCTGGGGAAGTGCTGGGGGTGGAATGAGGGAGTGGGTTTTATGTGAATGTTGGAAAGATGTTGCAATGGCAGATTTGTGAAATATGCTTGGACAGCATGTTATGGTGGTATTTGGTTTGGGGTTTTGGGTTGGTTTGAAATTCACCCTGGTTTCTATTTATCTTCTTTTGGAAGAATCCCTGCACTGCTCCAGCTTAGTGGAGTTACATTGTAGCATTCAGTTCAAGTTGAGGAGTCTGCAGATACCTAAGACAAAACGGCAGCAGGTTTATTGGTTATGTATGATGCATTATATACAGAGTAATATTAATTTATTTTTGTTGGTGGTCAGTGTATGTGTGTAGGGAGGGGGTGTTGGAGAGAAATGGGAGCAGCTGGCCTGTTCCTGGGGTTTTGTTATGGAATGGGAGTATGAGCAGGTGCATCGAATAGAAAGGCACTGCTTTCAGACGTCACCTAGCTCAGATTGGTCTCTCTCTCTCTCTCTCTCTCTCTCTCTCTCTCTATCTCTCTCGCTCGCTCTTGCTCTCTTGCTTTAGGCATAATATCAGTATCAATCGTTTCTCATGACTGTACACGTCTCATTAACGCTGTGTTGTCTTCTCATCCACTCAATTCCCATTAGCCTTACTCTGAGCACTGACTGATGAGATTTGGGAAGAGCGAACAGGCATGCTCCAATAAGCCTCGCCCTGCTGTGTATGAGCTAATACACAAACACATGGTGGCTGCCTGGTGGAGTCTGATTAGTAAAACATTGTGTTTAAAGAGGTGGGTTTTGATCTAGGCAGGGAGTCAGGGCTGCGTTTCACAAACACAGAGATACATGATTGCAGTGCTGTCGGGATTGACCATGTGGAAGAGTTCACGCTGATTTCAAACTGAAATAAAATCACTCAGTTTTGGACTATTTAGTGGGATAATAGTATGGTCCACACCTTTAGATCCTCCAGAGGAAAACACAGGGGACATAAGCTGATCAGAGAGAGCGAGAGAGACTGAGAGGGTTGAAGGGAGAGAAGGTGGGTGAGCAGGTTTGATGAAATAAGAAGGAGGCTGAATTTGCTCCCAGAAAATGCAGGGTGGTAAATGGTTATGTGATAAAGACTTTTTTAGAGTTTGTATAATGTAAAGATGATGTGAAGATGTGTGCATTCTGGCAACGGGAGTAAAGCATTCTGGTAAAGGTGCTAGAAAGTATGGGATATTTGTAAGAATACAATAAATTTAAATGCTCAATTAAACTATTTTAGAGGGAAATTAATCGTTTAAAGATAAATAATTGATGGGCTAATTGTTAGAAAAATGAGTGGCAGCCCTAATTTCTTGACTCAACACACCTGACCAACTGATTATCAGTCCTGTCATAAGCTGGATCAGGTGAATGAAATTGCCATTAGCGGAAACTGGGTTGTTAGGACTGAGAAACACTACCTAGAGAAATCAATGTACCACTTTCAGCTGACATCTGTCAATTAAGTGTATTAGTTTTATTGCTGGGAAATACAGGAACCAGATTGCAGGAGCATTAAACCGCAAGATGAGAAGACAACAGGAGGTAGTTTCTGCTTATTGTTGATTTAAATATGATCATGTCACATTAAGGAGATGATGTCATGTTGTCATTTCCTATTGATTTATTTGTAAAAAAAAAAAAAAAAAAAAAGAAATCCATCACTGTGGATCAATGGAATGAATCTCAGCCTCCGTTGCTGGGATGCACATGCGCATCTTTTGTGGAAACCGTGCTCATGAAATGGAGAAAGCGTATATGGAGAGGGCTCTTGAGGGTGTGTTTGTCATGTCTGGTTATTGCATGTTTATTCTGTGCTCTGCTTTGGCCAGCTCTGTACTGCCTGACTGCAGAGGACTTGAGCGCATCACACACACACACACACACACATACACACACACACAAAAATACAAAATGCAACATGCGAGTACAGATGGTGAGTAGGAAGAGGCAGATATGCCTGGCACTTCTGAGACAGACATATTCATGTACATTTTGTCCACTCTCATGTTCACCCCCCCCCCCCCCCCCCGCCCCCGTCTTTGTTTTCACTCTCTCTTACTCTCTCTTACTCTCTTACTTCCTCGCTTCCTCTCAAATTCTCTTTCTATCTCTCTTCTGTACACTTTCTTAGTTAGCAAATGCATTAAACCACCTCAAGCCAAATGTAAAAGCTGTTAGTTACATAGGAGTGCTTTGGCATTTGAGTCATTCATAATATCATTTCAATAATCAATAGATTATTTGACTAATATATAGCCCTAGTTTTCACTTTCTCTCTAACACACACACACACTGCGCTTTTTCTTTTTTTTCCTTTCTTTTCTCTCCATTCTTCCCCTTTCTTCCTCCTTTCTCCTCTCCCTCAGTCTCTACCTCCCTCTTTTCTCTCTCTCACTCACTTTCACTCTAGTTCTCTCATTCTCCCTCTCATTTTTGTTTATCCTCTCTGTCACACACTGGTTATGTAGACCGTGTGAGTGGCATACTGTACAGCGCTGCTGAGTGAGTCCTTCATTAGCATAGCCCCACGTTTACTCTCTGTGGGAACTGGAGCATGACTGGCGTCTGTCAAGTACTGCCTCTTGACATTATCCCAGTGCTCTCTCGTGAGCTAAGTACAGAGAGGGATGCAGTTGCTAGGAGAGGAGAGTCCGTCTCCCGCCTCTCGGAGTTCTTTCTCTTATGCAGCGGAGCCGCAGCATCCGTGGCCGTGCTTCAGCAGCCGCGTTCTGGCACAGTGTCATTTGGATTGCTCTTTTCTTCTCCGATTCGACAATTCGTTTCCAGCCTGTTTGTAAACGCAGGCAATGGATTCTTCACACCACCTCCAAGAACATTTGGCTTCAGGGCTGCTTTGTGCTTCCAGAATCTTTATTTGCGGTACAAAGCGTGGAAATTGGTATTTGCTCAGTCCGCCCACTTCCACACAAAGTAAAAAAAAAAAAAATCAAACAACCAGATTAATGCAAATGACAATAAGAAGAATTAAGATACAGAGAACAATGCACAATACACAGGGCAATTAGCATGATTGCTTCTAATTTCCATTTCTCTTTTATTGGACTGTAAGAATGATTGAGTTTAAGCGGGTTTTAATAGGCATTTATATAATACAGTTTGATGCAGTAACCTGGGAGCAGTTAACTAGCAGTTAGATGGAAATAACTGAGTGCCTAGCAGTTGCTAATGCAGACCACTGCACTCTTAAAAATGAGTAATTCCTGAGAAGAACCGTAGTTGGTTCCATAAAGAAAGAGGTTTGTGAGGGTTTGGAGAATCATGCCTGAAGGTTCTTCAGACCTTTAAAAGGTTCTTCACACTCACATATCTCACAAACGTGGTTCTTAATGGAAGCACAAGTGGTTCTTCTGTGGCATCATAGAGCTTTTATTTTTAGGAATGTACTGCAAAAATACATAATTAGCACATGTCAGTTGGTGATTCAACTGTTTGATTAATTTGAGCTGATTGGATGATTGATCATTTATTACTGATCCAGAGATCAGCTTTGTTTTGATATGATAGCAGATCACAGTATAAATATATTGAGGTTAGACAGCTGTGTGAGCTCAGTTCATTGCTGTCACATGACCAACCAAAACAAAAATACCAGAGGGAAAAAAAAAATCAATGCGAGCTAAAAGCAGGCCAGAGATCAGTGCCTCCTCATGGGACTCTTCATGTCACTGTTAAGAAATAAAAGCATAAATGCTCACGCACTGTCAAAGAATGCAGCACAGACGCACAGACTGAGAGATGCACAGAGATGCAGAGAGGAGGATGTGAGGGAATGATAGACGCTGTCCAAATTAGCATTAGCGCAAGCACTAGCGAGAGTGCTATAGAAGGAGAGGTGCTGAATTTGGGCCAGTGTGCGGCGTGCCCAAAAGCAGAGTGGGTTCAGATCTGATTAGGGCACTGTCCCACAGAGTGAGCTGATTGTGTGCACTGTTGGCATGGCCTAGTGCAGGTTGGCATGAGAAATGCGTGATATTAGCGTGTTAATATCTAACCGAAGGCTGTCCAGTCAATCTGCTTAACTGATTCATCCTCTCATTACCGTCCCAGAGGGAGTCACTGATCACGGTTAAGTAATCCTTACTGGACTGGCTTCAGACACACTTCAGATTGACAGCTTTTGTGTGTCATGAGACACGGTCGTGATCTGTTCCTTTGTTACAGATTTAGGACTGCAGTTTGGAAAATGCACTTTCAGCTGGGCCATCAGCTTTCCTTTTATTTATTTTTTTCATTTATTTATTTCTTTTTAAAGCTACATGGGACTCATAGACATTGCATGTAATTCATACTGTTTATTTAAGCAATAGAGTACTCAAGGTGGTGTGTTATCGCATTTATCTTTTATTACATTCGTGTTGATGTGCATGTTGATAGATGACCTTATGTTCTATTGCTTTTATACAACCGTTTTTACTAAATAAACATTTCATGCTGAATATTCAATTATACTGTCAGTTCCTTCCACCAAAAAGTAGTTCCATGACGAATAAGTTTTTGCTCCAGGACCGACTAAGTGGGAATTCGTTAAGGTACCTTGTTGAGCCCTGTACGCAGCCCAAGATAACTGATGATACTATAGGGCTCACCTTTTGTGGTGAGTGCCATGGAACTGTTGAAGTATCCAGCATGAAGTATCAGCCAGGGATGTAAAGGAGACCAGCCGGTTGAAAACTGAATGAGTTTTTTTTAACACTTAACATGGTGTCTGTTTATGGATAAAGTCCCACCCTTCAACAAAAAGAGCCAGTCTGCTTGCTGGTTACACCTCTCGGTATGGAGATTTGCACTTTTTGTTTGGATTATTGAGCCGAACGCTGCAAACTGTTCATGAGGTTTTTGGGTTTTTCTGTTTTGGGTATTTTGCTTTCTCCCCATTCAAAGAGATAGGAGCCAGGATGTTACTGCACAGTGGCATTGCAAAGATGGCCACCAGGTGATCAGCCTATAAGAACTTCAGCTCAGCCTTTTCAGTTGTTGTAAGTGCATCTGTGGAGTGATACCGTTCTAGTGTGAAAAAGCTTTACTGTTATCACACGTATCAGCACAGCTAGAACGCTTCACAACCAATCAGATTGCGTTGTCTGAACTGACTGTTTGTATAAGTTGCAACACAACATTTGACAATCTAATGACCACTCAAGTAGTCATGGTCAGTGGTTAGACTATAACGTAGCAATGGTAGCAGGCTTAGTTTAAGAGCTATTACCATCATTGTACACTTGAGGAAAGAGGCACATTCTCAGAGTCTTTGAGATACCAATACTGTGAATGTTATTTTAGCTGAATTCCATATTCCATAGAGTTGCATATTGGAGATGATCTGGAGTTGACGTAATAGATGTGACCTCAAAGTGATGTCTTCAGCTTTGATCTGAACCATTATTATACCTAGTGCCCTTCATGACTAGGTTTGTGGATTTTTCCCCTATTATTTCACTTATTATCAAGCACATAAAAAGTCTTGGTGTTGACACTTTAGGTTGTGGCATTTGTGTTTGGAATCTGAACTGTCGATATGAAGTCCAGAAGCTACCACTGCCATTAAAGCGAACCCCTCAGAGAGATGGCAAAAATAAGGCGTGGCCAAATCAACTGTTTGATACATTCCAACAAAGAAGGAATGAATTCACCAGTGAGCTAAGAGACCAAGTCTTGAAAGATACTGTGCTGGATGAAAGCAGTCCCCCGCCCCCTCCTTTCGCAACAGTTGACCAGATCAAACCCACCCTCTAGGATGTAGACATATCTGTGTCAGGGTAATTCTTACACTATAACAGCACAATCATCTGAGGTTTAGCAGACTCTGGACATAAAACTGAACCTTTTGTTTGCAGTGGGCAAAGATATGTTTGGAGAAAAAGCATACCTTTGCTCACTGGAAACAAAAGGTTCAGTTTTAGCTCTATCAGTTTCTTCTATAAGGCATCTATAACCTTTGCCCTCACAGTCCCCAGACCTAGACATCCTTACAAATCTGTGGATTGACCTCAAACGAGTAGTGCATGCAAGACTGCCCAAGAATCTCACAGAACTAGAAGATACCAATGAGTATCAAATTCGATACCAATGAGTACAGTAAGTTTTTGCTCTGGTTAATGAGAATAACCTACACAAGAGTTAGTGGGCATCCATAGAATTTAGTGGACTTGTTCAATCAGATGAAGCCAAGCTACAATCTGGCACAACTGAAGGCTGTAATATGGCATCCTATCAAGAAGTGAGAGGGATCTGCTTGTGTTTAATTACTGTAGTTTCACACCTACACCTTAACACCTGATTCGGTAGATCTACTGCTTATCAAAGTTGACACAGTTCTTTCTGATCGGACATGTCTCTCTCTGATTTGACATTACCATATTGTTACATGTGGCTCTCTTTGATCGGACATGATGATCTAATCAGGCGTGGCTCTCTCTGATCGGGGATGACAATATGGTTAGACGTGGCTCTCTGATTGGACATGGCCGTATGGTTGGATATGGCTCTTTGATCGGATATTGATATATGGTTAGACATGTCTCTCTCTGATTGGACATGGCCATATGGTTAGATATGGCTCTTATAGATCGGACATTACCATATTGTTACATGTGGCTCTCTCTGATCGGACATGAAGATTTGATCGGACATGAAGATCTGATCGGACATGGCTCTCTCTGATCGGACATGACCATATGGTTAGACGTGGCTCTCTGATTAGAGATTGCCATATGGTTAGGTGTGTCTCTCTCTGATTGGGCAAGGCCATATGATTAGATATGGCTCTCTCAGATCGGACGTGGCTCTCTCTGATTGGTAATATCTCCCTCTGGTCAGCAGGGGCTCTCTCTGGTCATACTCACTTGGACAGCTCATGTTGAAGATCTGCGTGGATTCATAAATCATTAACATCCTTATGTTGCAGCTCCTGCTCTGCTTCTTTCTGTTGTTATTTGATCTCTTTTTGAGGGGAGGCTGTGTGTTGGTAGAGAGGGGAATATGACCTACTTTTTTGTCTGAGATGCTAACATGTTAGAGGCTATATTCTGCTTTCTCAATGTCGGAGTGTTATTTATTTATTTATTTATTTAAAACCACTTATAGCTAGTTGCAGCTTCTACATGCAGAAAACAAACCACAGACGGGCAGAGTCTACCAGAGGAACTGCAGATACTTTATAAAATACTATAGATTATTCATTTTATTCTTTTTTTATTTTATTTTATCTGGCCTCTGCTGAGAAGTTACACAGAAGTATGAAATGTAAGATCATTTATGTCTCTTACACTGTGTACCTCAAATAAACCATATTGTGAACTTCAGATATCAAAATGACTGCCACCAGGGTATTAGATTGGCATGTCCATCATGATAATGAGCACTAGGGTTAGCAGCTTGCTAGACTGACAGGTGCGATAGTTTTGAATGTTGTAAGAACTGGGAGGTATAATGTATACCCAGAGGCTGTGCCATCAGCACACTTCTCTCATTCTTCTTGCAATCACTAGCGACCTGCGATTATGCAGGTAGGCTCCCCAGATTCTCCAAATGTAGAGTGAATAAAAGGGATGCAGGATGGGAGTGTGCAAGTCAAGCACAGCACTCACACTTATATGCACAGCAGGTTCGTGTAGAAATGTCTTTTTTTGAAATGCCTCTGAGTGCTGCAGGTTTAGCGTGCGTGTAGGCTGGATTTCTGCGCTTTCAGTCTTGGCTTCCCTAAGGATTTTTTTTTAACTTTTCACCTCTGAGTATTCTTTCAAGTCTTAGTGACTATGGATTCGTTTTTTCACCCCCTTTGTTATTCACCTCAGGACATCTTTGATCACATTGTTGCACCCCAAACTCTAAAGTGTCTAGCCATGTACTCCAAAAAGCTCAATGACGCACTGCTGACCTTAAGTGGCTTCTTTTATACAATGTGTCCCATGTCTGACAACAGCCATGTACTGCATCCTGCCTTGATCCTTATCAGGCCTCAAGTCTCCCTGGAAATCCTTGTGTGTTATGCGTAACTCGCGTAACATTTTACATTTTTTGCCTTTAGTAGACCAAGTGTTTTTTACATTATCAAATGAGCTCTAGCATAGAGGTTATTATCAGGTTATTAATGGTGAAAGGGCAGATTAAATTGCAGACATTTATGTTTGTATTAAAGGGTTAAAGTGTTAACTGAGAGAGCTTGAAGGTATCAGTTCCATAAAAGATTTCACTGTGTTAACAGTCTGATTAATAACTGAGGACAAGAGATGGGGCCTGGAGGAGCAGTCAGACAGCACTCTCCAGAGACAACACTAGCCTGCAATTACAGTGTGTGTGTGTGTGTTTGGTGGGGGGACGTTCTGGTGAAAGATTATGTGTTTTCTGTCCTGGTCTTCCCTTTTATCATGATACACTGCAGTGTATCCAGAATCTTTATCCAGAAATAGTATACTTACTGTTGGAATATTGATGCACATGCACTATGTCCAAATGTTTGTGGACACCCCTTCTTCAGCTACTTTAAGTTGCACCCATTGCTGACACACAGCTTGTCTAGTCCCTGTAAAGTAGTACTACCAATAGAATAGGACTCTAGTACATTGTTTTAAGTTAGATATTTTATTATATATATATATATATATATATATATATATATATATATATATTTTTTTTTTTTTTTTTTTTTTTTTTTTTGTGCAGTACAAGTCAAGGGTGGATGTTGCTTGGTATGGTTGCTTAGCATATACTACTCACAAAATCGTATTCTTCTGGAGTTTCAATTACTTTACATTGCTTAGAATGCCATTACAAAGTTAGTTTCCAGTAGAGATAGTAAAATTAGTTGCTTGGGTATTGGTGGATTTTCAGCCAAATTATACTAGGCCAATATTTCTCTAATTAGCTGATCGTAAGCCGATCAGATCACATTCGCAAGTTAAGGATTACAGCACATATGCTCTTGGGTCACAGCATGCTTCTGTTACTTTTTCCACCACTAGATGAAATTACGGAGCATGTGCATGGCTGCAGAAGTCCATTAGAGCCAGGGTTGTACTTTTACACTCTGTCTGCCATTTTTGAAGTACATCATTCTATCATTCTGCCCAGTATAGTGAGTATCAGAACACAGCAGAGCTAACAAACACCTACTAATCACACATAAGCAAACTAAACAAGCTGTCCTTTTTGGGACAAAACACTACATGTTGCCCCCTCCCCGCCAATCACTGAACATAATACTAACCAACAATGGTGTCTGTTAGCTCACATGATAATATAACATAATTGACATTTAATGTTCACCTCTAAGTGTGTTGAGCTTTCCAGTGATGTTGCATTAATGAAAAGACATGGATGGCTGGCCTCACATGTCCCCGAGGACAAACATTCTAGCCTTCACCTTCTCAGTGCTGGTAGTGTCTGGTTGAGTCCTGGCTAGTAGGTTGGAATTAGCAATGATGAAATTGGGGAGGGAAAACAAACTGCAGACCAAGTTATTAGTACAACCTTTCACACACAAAATAAACATCACTGGGAATGAACAACACTATACATTTAGATATGGTGTTCCCCATGCTAGACCAGGGTTCATTTCCCAGGCCAGGCAAGCTCACCATATTGCACAAGTCATTGGGGTTGTGTGTGTGTAGTGAACAGTGTACTATTTGTAAGCAGAATAATGGCTTTCTGTAAAGGTGGGTAGTACCACACCATATCTGGATGTATGAGCAGATGGTATATGCATGCAGCGACCTAGCTTGCAACACCTGATGTCTCATAAACAGTTCTAGATATCAGGGGTTCATATCAGCAAATGGTGCCAAGCAGCAAAACAAGGTATACTTGCAAAAATGACACAGCTTGTTTGCGTGGATGCTGGTTAATGGTCAGATGCTCCTCTTGTACAGACTGGAAGAAGGGGGAGGAGGAGGAGGTGTGTATAATGATTATAAGACCTAGCACAGGAAGAATGGGGGAAGGGTCTAGGTATGTAAAAGCAGAGGGACAGAGAAAAGGGGGTGGTGGCAGGTGGGTATTTAAATACTGGAGGTTCTGCTTCGTATGAAGATGTCAGAGCCCTCCAAGGTCACTGTGGAGATTATCAGAGAGAGCATGGTAATGAGACAGACCACTCACATTAACTATTCATTACAGAAGACTAGAAAGATAGAGGGTGCAAAAGAGGGTCTGAACCTGTGCACCCAGACAATGCTCCAGGGGGGTGTATTTATGAGTGACTGTGAATGTGTGTGTGTGTTTGGCTGTAAAGCATATGGGAAGAGACTGGGAGAACAAGGTGAACTGGGATCAGACATGTTCACATGTTCACACCTAGACGTACAGTAGCATACGGAGGAATCTCGTAGTCTTGTTGGAGCTTAGTAAACTGTAGCTTGTAATTAGCATGAACTTGTGGACAGTGGATTAAATGGTCTTGTAATTGGTAACAATAAAAGTGCCAGGAGTTCTTGGGGCAGTGCCAAGAAGCATTTCTGGGTGCATAAAGGAACTTTCAGTGGATTAATCCTTGAGTTGTAGATGAGTGTGTAAATTGACACTTTTGGCATCTTTTCCAAATTGTTAGAAGTCTTCACATTTCAGTCATGTGATGCTGCTGTATTGGTGGCAAGTAAAGTTCTGGCAATAGAGATATCACACGTTCAACCAGTTTAATAGAGAAAAGGTGACTCAGTCTTGGTCTCAGTGTGGGACACTGGAGAAAAGAAGGAAGAGCTAAGAATTTTGTGAGGATGTGAGAGCCAAAATTGTGGGCAAATTGCATGCTCTCAAGGCTAAAAGTCCATCTTTAGGGATCTTAATGTTCCTGTGCACTGTGTGCAACATCATTAAGAGGTTTACAGCACAAAGCATAGTCACCACTCGTGCAGACACTCCCCCTGGATTTCTCTGGAGAGCAAGCTATGGCTAAAAATCCGACCTATGGGCATTTCAAGTTGGGAAGTATTTTGGACACTGAGCTGACAGTGTGATGCCCTGTAAGCTTTGCAAAGTGAAGATGGCTAATCACAGCAGTACAACTACTATGCACAAGCACTACTGGAACAGGTCAGCCCTACAGTATAACACACGTACGTCTTAATCGCTTCATGTTTCTGTAGCTCTGCTGTTATGGTAATGTAACACTGCAACATGCATTATCCAACATTGATATTTTTCTGTTGACTTCAATGGCTGTGTTAGAGTGAGAGAGTGGCTAACTTACTGGCTGGAAATCATTTTCTTTGCGCTACATTGATGTGAAAGTACATTTGCCAGTGATTTACCTTTACTACACATTATCCAGTAAAGAAATACTCAATTAACGACCTAAAATAAGAGGTATTTGTTGTTGTGGAATAATTGTGAAAAAGTGGATACTGTTTTTGTTTTTGTTTTTTGGCTTATTATTCTGGATAAATTATTTTAATTATTAAGCACACACACAAAAAAACCCCAATAAATTAACTGTTAGTTGAATCAACTAATAAAAAACAAAAACAAAATAATAATTGATGATAAATAAAGAATCATTAGATTAATTAATAAAGCTGAATAAATAAATAATCTTCAGATGCAGACACAGTGTCAGCTCAGAACTGCCGTCATTTGATTGAAATAGGATGCTATGCTAGGAAAAAAAATTACAGTGACATAAACAAGCCAGACTGGACTTGGCCAGAAGCCACAATACACATACCTTGTACCTCCATTTTTACACTTTTTTTGACTGATTCAGAGCTCCAAAATGACCTGGAGCATAGGAGATTTTTTTCTGCTCCTGTAAAGTTGTCCTTTTTTTCCTTCCAAAAATGTCAAATTCAAATTTCAAAGTACTCCAAATATTATTATGCATGTATTCCAGACACATGTAGCTGAATGCGAAGCACCGACTAGGAGAGGAGGGTGGGTGTGACATAAGGACGGGTGAGTACAAGCAGCAAGCAAACATAGCTTTAGGGATACAATGAGATTCTGCTTGCGTGTGTGTGCACGTGTGTGGGAGGGAAGCCGCTGGTGAGCGGATGAGATGCAACATACACACACACACACACACACATGCACACACTGACTGCACGCGTCAGGAGGTTTACTTCTCCTTTAAAGGTGAGAGAACACTTGTGTTGTACTAATTGTGTCAGGCTGCAGGGCGTTCTTCCTTAAGGTGGTCGTGTTGCACAGCAGCACACGTGCGCTCACACGCCGACCCAGCCAGGGAACCAGAGAGGGTGTGTAGGAGGGAGCGTGCAGAAGGTGAGAACAGGGGTGGGAACGGGGCTTGCTGAGGGGTTTCGCACACAGAGCCATGGGGTGGGTGACCCGAAGCACGCCGCTTTGGGTTCCCATGGCAACGGCAAACGGATGAATGAATGACATCATGGCGGCTGCGAGGTGAGAGAGTGTGAAATTGATTTGGCGGAGCGGAGCGGAGGCGTACGCAGACACACGTTTCTCTACCCGCCACTCGTGCGCTCTCGCTCTTGCGCTCTCTCTCTCTCTCTCTCTCTCTCTCTCTCTCTCTCTTTCTCCCTCGTTCTACTCTCCTTGCCTCTCTCTCTCTCGCTCTCTCACCTTCCTCGGACAGAATCTAAGGTATGGCATGCTCTTCTTCCTTTGGAATTTTGTGTTGGAATTGTGCTTTGTGTTCTCCAGGTGTGAATGCTCATGCAGTCTACTGATGCCTCTTAGGTGATAAATGCTGAAGGCTGGGTATTTATTGTCTGTATTGCACGCCGTAAGCAAGAGTAAGTGTGCGAGAAAGAAGGGGAGTGGGTGAAAGAGGCAGAGAGAATGACAGTAGGAGTGTGTGTGTGTGGAAGTGTGTGTCAGGCTGTGTACGGAAGAGCTAGGCAGGCAGATGCGTGGTGCGCCTGGTCCAGCTCTGTAATGTGAGGGGCAGTGTGTCCTGTGTAGAATGAGCAGCAGCGTTTTAGCTGCTAACATGCATGAAAATGCCCATTCATTCTGCCGGCTCCTCTCCCGTTCTTCTCCCATCAGTCTCGGCACGTTAGCATCCTGTCCAAGGTCGCTGACATGATGGTGACAAATGCCCGCCCGCCCGCCAGCCTGCCTTTCAGAGATTATGTCTGTGTATTGCTGCTTTGGGCTCCTCCTGGACTTGAACCAAGTAAAACCTTCTCTCGGTGGTGATCACATGGCAGCTTTTGTGTGCAAGTGAAAAGCAGTGAGGTGCTACATGCATGTGTGCGTGTGCTCATCTTTGTGTATATTGCGCATCCTGTCATCATAAACAAATGTGTGTAGAGGATGCATCGCCTTAATGAGAATCCGACGCCTTACCATGCATCCACATACGCCTGGAAAGGTCTGTCAATGTCAAGTGTGGCCACAGCAGGTGTGTATGTGAGTGTAAGTGTGCCATATATGGTGTGTGAAGTGAAGGCTGAAATTCAGAGGACTGTCCAGTGCTGAATCACACCTAAGCGTGTCCTTTCTTTCAGCTGTTGCAGTGAGGTGGTGGAGCTCTGTAGATGTTTCACGTGAGATTGGTGATGAGGTGACCTGGTGACCTTTCCAAGAGAGATGCTATTTAGAGAGGGTGATGGTCATGGTTAAACCAGGCCATATTCGAACTTGATTAGTCCACCACAACAGTTAGAGAGGTGTCCTGTTTGTGCAGGTATCACCGCACAGTAGAACAGCGCACCACTACTCCAGAGTCGGCTCATTCTTCCTGAAGGCCTTTTGCAGTCAAACAGGGATTTTGTTGATTGGCATTTTTCATCAATTCTATGAGAAAGTTGTCCTTAGCTGGCGTGGGCGGCAAAAGTAGGAGGCGCTCTCTGTAGCGAGGGAGGGTCTGCATATGTGTACTGCTCATTTGGAAAGTTGGAAGTTGATAAGTAAGATAAGTTGATCTCAGAGGCTACCTTTTGTTACAAAGTTAAAATGCTGGTAACAACAAAAGTGAAAGACGAACTTGGACAGACACCTGCTTTTCTTGATGGGTCACGATTGGGTTCCATACTGGCTATGTGGAGCCCTTGTTGTTTAGAAACCAATAAGTGCTCAGTGTAAAAGCAGCTTTAGTTTTCTAGACCTCAGCTTGACCTCTGATCATATTCCTGTTAACAGTCATTGAATTACAAACTGTAGGAATCAGCTTCCTGAAAGCATGTTGCCATCGTCTTATATCTTGCATCCCCTCCTGCCTTGTGGGCATCAGTGATTTTTTTTTTTTTTAATGCTAGGCAGCTGCTTTCAGGATCCCATGACTGCTGATTGTTGGGACAAGGATTGAGGAGTCAAAGTGTTTATGAAGCTGCAAGACATTTGTATCACCTAACTAGGACTGTGATCACGCCATAGACCTAACAAGCTAATAATGGTGTGAGATCTTGGCAAAAATGAATGCTCAAATTTCTCAGGAGTTTTTTTCATCTATTCTTTTCATTTAGAAATTGTACAAGACTAAAATCATCCACTATTCTTGCTTAAAGTGTTGAAAATACTGTCCCATCATTAACTTTATATGAATTTTCTACTTATTTAGGTATTAAAAGTAACATCAGAAAGCTTAAGACCTTTGCTTCGCACTGTGATTTGATTGATAGTAAATGTCCTCAATATGTAAAAATGCATATTGCATATATTAGATAATTTTTATGCATTATTTTCTCAGTGCACTTTTATTACGTCTATGGATACGTCCGCTTGTGTATTTGTGAAACTCTTACAGGCTGCGGTGGTACTGATGGTACTAGATTGTGGACGCCTTTCTGCTGAACCTCTGCGTACGAGCAGTGGAAATATCAGCTATTCCACTTGAGAGTAATCAATTATTCATTCTCCTCATTATGCATGTGAGCTCGTTTAGCTGCTTCATTTGAATCTATACAGTCCGTCTCCAAAGACAGCCGAACCGGGAAATCTACACCACTATCCCACTGCAGCACACACTCATTTAGAGCACTCCACGTCTGAGTGTCCCCCTCGTTTAGGCACTGAACTGGAATCAGCAGTGTGCAGTGATCTGGATTTGATACATTATGAAGTGTGAAGCCATGTGCTGCTCGTTTGTTGGACTTGTAGGAGATCAGTGTTTGCAAAGCTGGGGTTGAATAGTGAATAAAGAGGGTCCTGAGAATACATAGAAAGTGTGTGTGTGTGTGTGTGTGTGTGTGAGAGAGAGAGTGTGAGGTGCTGCCCTGTTGTGAAACTAAGTAATTTGTGGGGAGAGAAGAGCACCCTGACTCCAGAATGATGGACTCAATGTGAAGAGACTGCCCCCTTCAGGTTAGAGTGAGAAATTACAGTTCAGTTTCTGGTATTACACTTCTCCTTCCTGTGTCCTCCTTTACCCTAATCTCTCTGTCCCTCTTTGCCTGTCTGTCTGTCTGTCTGTCTGTATTTCATGCTGTTACATTACCAGAAGTGGGGGTTGCTAAGCAGCATGATTTTGTTTACACCACAGAGGGGCTGAGCAAATGAGCAAATGTGTGTGTGTGCGCGCGTGTGTGGGGTATTCATATCATCTGGTACGCATGGCTGTGGTCAAATCCTTCGTTCTGTCTCTGTCTCTGGGGAGAAGTAGACCAGCACCACATGGCAGAGAGAGAGAGGGAGAGAGAGACTCGGCACACACTTGGGAGGGGAAACCCAGTTGTGTGTGTGTGTGTGTGTGTGTGTCCCGTCTCGTGCAGAGGGAATAAAGCAGTGTTTGGGTGGCTGTCCAACTTTGGGCTGTAATGTACATCTGGACAGCACACTTGGCCGAGCTCCTGGAATTAGCATTAAGTCAGTTAGTACCCTGTTCAAAATCTATGCAGGATCAGCCCTCTCTTGCACCCTCTCTCTCTCTCTCTATCTCTCTCTATATCCCTGCTATGTCCTGTCTCATGAGCAGCTTGCTTTTCAAACAGCTGAGTGTGTGAGGGCCGAACTCACGTTTGTGAATGTTGTGACTGCACTGGGAGCAGCTGTCACAGCGACTTTGTACAGTAACCGGTGTTGTGCAAGGAAGAGAGACGGTGTAGGAGTAATGGTGCTCACCCTGGGAGAGACACATGAAGGTGAAGGTAAGCTCAGGACAAGCTGTGTGCCTCGTCCATTACTTGCTGTGGACACACACTTTCTGCCTGTCTTCATTTCTCTGGAGGAGTTGCAGGAGCACAAGGATGAGGATTCGAAATGTTACCTCTTTCAATAATCTCGCACTCTCTCGCGCTTTCTCTGTCTCTCTCTCGCGCTTGCCCTCTGGCTATGGCAGTTAATGGGCCATATTAATCACTGATCTTTCAGTGCGAGCTGTCCTGCGGTGCGCGAGTGTCCGTGTGTGCGTTCACATGCCTTTGTGTGTTAGTGCGAGGGTAAATCTAGGAGAAGAAGATGGAGGTCTTAATTCACTCGTAGGAGAACTCGTAGGAGAACAGAACAGTAAGGACACTTCAGTAGAACCAGCACCACAGAAACCAACGCAAATGGTCCATTTCCAGTAGAGTCTAAAAACCATGTGGAACAGGATCATTAAGCTGGATTCTGATGACAGTAAAGATCCATATTTGTATTATTTGTATTATTTCACTGCTTACCTAGTAGAGGCAGTGCTCAATGTCTCTGAACGCATTTACCTCACCTGACCTGCAGATTTATTGCATAGCCCATATTTGAAGAACCCTCAATCAGACCATTGACCTAGGTCAGTTTTCATTACCCTCAAGCTTTCCATTCATGTACAGTCTTGTTGTCAGGAGCGTGGCAGCACTGTGGGATTTTTTCATACTAGACATATTTCTAGGGGCGAGTGACCTAAAAATGGCTGTTATGATTTATTACACTTATTTTTATTTATAAGCCGAGCTAAAATATGTATATTTTTTTTGGATGATGAGTGATGAAGAATAAAGAAAGCTGTGAAAGTATCTGAATTATTGTCTGTCCACACAGCAGCGAGTAAGAGAGAGAGAGAGAGAGAGAGAGAGAGAGAGAGAGAGAGAGAGAGGGAGAAAGAAAGTGGAGAGGTGAAGGAAAAGAGTTCTGAAGACAAGAAAGCAAAACTACAGTTATTATTTATTTATTGTATTTTAAGGCATTTTACACAATATGGATGCCTTGACTGCCTCTGGTGGATGGACTAAATGATGGATGAATCCAGGGAATGTTCAATTAATTTTATTTATTTATTTACTAATTTATTGGGGTACGCTTTGGGTTGTGTTGCGTGTTCATTTGTCTTCCCAGTGTATTTGTAGCCAGGAATACTGATTAACCTATTTCTGAAGCTTCTAGACAGGTGTCTCTTAAGACACACCCACTGCACTCCTGTGAAACTACCTGTCGAATTAGGTCAAAGGATGCTCCTGAGCGAATCTAAAATGAATGGGCAAGCATTGTGCATTTGAACAAAATCCTAGTTTATCACACACTAAGGCATATTACTCAGGATTTCTGTACAAACAGGTAGAGCTTATCTTTGGTAGTAGAAGCTTATAATGGCCCATGGGCCACAGTCTGTTTAAGGGAGTAAAGGAAGATTCTGGACAAGTGGTTAGACACTATTATATCTTTTTAGTTTTCAGCATTTTAGCTCAGTTCATCCCCACTCATTAAGGACTCGCTGTAAGGACAGACTCCCTCTAGTGTTTATACCTGTTCTGCACGTGCCTGGAAGAGCTATACACATTTTCTTATGTGTGTCGCTAGTAAATGAGGGAGGTAACCAATTCTTTTCAGCTTTCCAGTTATCCATGTCATGTTCATTTTGTTTTTTGCTGCTTTATATGGAACGGCCCTGCCAGCAGCCCTCCCTTCCTTTCTTTCCTCCCTTCTTCCAGCTTGTCTGTGTGTTGCTGGTAAGTGAGTGAGGTAACCGATTCACTCCAGTCTTACAGGTTATCTGTGACATGGTGAATTGTTCTTGGTGCTTCATTTGAAACACCTCGCCAGCACCCCTTCTTTTCCTCCCTCCTTATCATGCATCTTTACTCTTTCTCAGTGAAGATTCTCTCTGCATCTCACTTGCTAGCTCACTCACTCTCAAACACATACACACACACACACACACACACAGGTTTTTATATAAGTAGAGTTGTGATGTATCATATGTGAATGATTCTAGGTAATGCTGTGATTTGTTCATAGAATCTCTCTAACAAGCAGTTTTGGCGAAGCTTGGTAAAGATAAAATGAATATTAAATCACACGTATCATAAATGATAAAGAACTGAAGAGAGTTCAGCATGCAGATGTTATTATAGGAATAAATATGTAGATGTGATAAGCACATACACAGTCATTTAGACATGATGATCAGCTAAGAAAGGTAAAGTCATGGCCCTTTTTGTTCCTGCAGTAATGCTGGATGTGTTTGACTGTGTGTGCTCAGGGGCCTGGATGCCTGGAACTGGCAGTGTGGATGTTTCCAGCGAACGAGCGAGCGAGTGAGTGAGTGAGTGGAGGGAGTGCAAGTGCTTATTAAACATTCAGAGGCAGTAGTAGCTCTAACAGGCCTGTCTTCAGGCCTGACGCTCTGTTAGATGAAATGGAAAGAGAGCTTAATTGGTATCCCTGATGCTCCACTTGAGACTTGTAGCCAAGTAAGGGAGGGCCCACTTTTGAGGGGACCTTGAAATATCCTGGGCTAGTTATGTTAGTGTGCATATATATATATTACACACATACACAGAGTCAGGTCCATAAGGATTTGGACTATGGTAATTTTCGCTGGATTTGAACTTTTAGCTTTCAACTTTGGTTCAAGGGGTTTAACAAAAATATTGCATTAACCATTTAGGATTTCCAGACATTTGGTTCACAGTTCCTCTAGTTTCACAGGCTCAAAAGCTGACAATGTTAAATATAATTTTTATATAAATATTATATTATATAAAAATATTTTTAATTATTAAATGCAAATATTTTGCAGCCAAAGACTATTGGAAGTCTACAAGACACAGACATCGCAAAATAGTTCTCTGGTCAACACCAGTGACCCACTTTAATTGGCAGCTATACATGCCCATACAATAATAGTGCCTCCACCATGTTTGACAGATGATGTGGTATGCAAATGTTTGGGAACCCCTGGTCAGTGCACACATTTTTGTTGATGTGTAGAAACACCTTATGTTTACTCAGTTCTTACTTATTTACTGATTGGAACATATTTGGGGGAGAAAATGATCTAACAGATGTGTGTTCTCTATAGACGTCACATAATTAGAATCAAAAATAGTTTGTTTCAGTTACATTTATGATCCCATTTGATCCCAGACCATAAATAGTGCAGTAAATCGGCTGAGCTGCTCTTTTTGAGTAAAAAAAAAAAAAAAAGGTTGGATTACAGGCTTTAATCCTGTATACTGCTGATACTCAGATTAGAGCAGCTTTGGGGTATTGTGGTGAGATGTACCAGATTTTAGGCATTAAATGGTGTGTGTGTGTGTGTACGTGTGTGTACGTGTGTGTGCGCGCATTTTCCTCACACCGATGAGTGACCTTGATCTGTGTGGATTCAGCTACTACTATACTGTTCATTAAAAGCCATAGTCCGACCTATGGCTGTGTATATATGTGTGTGTGCATGTGTGTGCCCTGTGGCGTCTGGCACAAAGACATTTGCATAAAAAAAGCCAAAAAACGTCATAACTTTCAGTGGTCGTCAGTAAAGTCATTTTGGTGTTGCAGTGATGATGTATGATACACTATGTGTCCCAATATTTGCAGACAGCCCTTCAGATAAAGACATTCAGCTACTTTAAGTTGCACCCATTGCTGACACAGATGTGCAGCTCCTGTAGTCCCTGTACAGAAGCATTGTCCATAGAATAGGATTATCAGGAACAGAAAAATATGAAGCTATTGGCACCATGCCCAATACCAGGTGTAGACTAGAGGGGTATTAAGCCCCCTAGTATTGGGCTGTGGAGCAGTGGAACTGTGTTCTCTGGAATGATGGTTGAACATTTTTTGGATGAGTTGGGGAGTTTGGGATGAGGTCAGGTGGTAATTATCCAACATCCTGACCTCCCTAATGCTCTTGTGTCTCAGTGTAATCGAATCCTCACAGCAATGCTCCACGATCTTGTAGAAAGTCTTCTCTGGACAGTAGAGACAGTTACTCCAACAAAAACAGAATGTACTTTCCTTTTTGTTTTTGTACCCTTGATATTGGACAAAACAGTGAATGAGCAGGTGTCCCAATACTTTTGTCCATAGAGTAAATATGAGGCTCGATAACTGACTGTTACATAAGCCCTGCATATACATATTTGTAAGTAAAAAGAGTCAAAAGCCCTCTACTGGTAGATTTTCATTCTTCTGTAGGTTTCTTTCAAAGAGGAGGGGGAGGAGGAGGAGGAGGAGGAGTTCATCCTTAGTGCTGAGTGCTGAGTGTTCTTAGAGGTTGAATCGGGTGGGGAGTGTTTTGTCTTGTGCTGTGAAGCATACAGTAGTAGGCTTGCTCAAAAGCTTACTGTATACTGTGCTCTCTTGCTTGTGTGTGTGTGTGTGTCCCACCTTCTTTCTCTTGCACGCTGCAAGAAATATACACACACACACAGACAGACACACACGTACAGCCTTGCACACTCCTGACCCAGTAATCCAGAGAAACAGACATGCCCTTATTGGCTCTGTCGGGACATTACATCACTGTTTCTTGACTTGGCCAGTCAGCTCTTTAAACTCCATTTAGCTCTTCAATCCAATCAAAAGGCGTCGGCTATGATCGCAGCAGTAAAGCACATGGTCATGTAAGGTTAACTAAACAAAACTGGGACTCTTTGTATTCACATTTTAACATCGCTCAGAGCGCTAATGCCAGGCCTTGTCATTATTTGTTTATGAGAATTACACTGGATTAGATTATCTCCCGTCATCTAAAGATCAGTACAGCATGAAATTTACCTGTCCCAGTTTTGCTAAACTCCGTCCTTTCGTAATGCCAGTGTGTGATGTTTATGGCCTCTTTTGTTTGTGAACTAGTTCAATGTGGTTTGTAAACGTTCCTTCAGTCAAAATGATGAAAAATAAGCTGCAATAAAAATATCTTTTTGAATTAGTTGTTTTTGTGATGTCACATAAACCCAATGCATTTACATATGCCCATCTATTTAGCAGTTTAGCCCTAACCATTCACCCTGATGTTATTTAGTAATAGTTCAACATAGAAAGTCTTTTCTGGACAGTAGAGACAGTTACTCCAACAAAGGCAGGACGGAGCCTTTTTTTTCTTTTTTCTTTTTTTAATACCCTTGATATTGGGCGAAACGCAATGAAGGAGCAGGTGTCCCAATACTTTTGTCCATAGAGTGCCTGATGACTGACTGTTACGCAAACTATACATATACTCATATATATATTTGTTAGTAAAAAGAGACAAAAGCCCTCTACTGGTAGGTTTTCATTGTTGTGTAGGTTTCTATCAGAGAGGAGGGGGGAGGAGTGATTTTTGAATGAGGTGCACTGCAGGACAGCCAATTAGAGCAGGTGCAGTTGCACAAAAAATACATATAATAATTGTAAGGGATAAAGAGATTTATTTGGAAAGTGGAGGTGTAAACTGAATTATGGAATTGACCATTTTGGTACGTAAAACTTTACGTGCATCAATAATTTCTGGTAAGAAACAAATGATAGAAGATGGGCCCTTAAATTACTTTATTTAATCCTAATCAGCAAACGTCTGCAAATTTCAGCATATGGAAGTGGAGCGAGCCTTGGGTGAATGCAAAAGAGAGAAATTGATGATTTTAAATCTGTGATATAATGAAATACTGGAGTGTGTGTTTGAGTCTGTGTCCACAGATTTGTCTGTGTGTGAGTGTATTAGCTTCACAATCAGTACCCATTTGGGAGAAGAAGCTTTTTGCTGAATACATTCTTCTACTGTAATCGCAAATCTATTCTTCATATTGTTTTCTGTATAGACAGTAAAAAAAAGCTGTAAACTAAACATTTTCTAGCTAATCAGTGTTAGTACAGTGTCTGATCACTGTGGTTGTCAGTCAGAATTGTGTATTCCATACTTGTGGAGGCTACTTGGCTTTACCTGATCGTTCACTGTATGCGTAATTGGATTGTGTGCATTTTTCCATTTGCCTGTCTACTGGTTAGGAAAATTAACCCTTAAATTATGCTAATAAAATGCAGCATTAAAATTTGGGGAAAAGGAAAGTTTATTTGAGTAAATACAACACAAAGACTGAATAATTAATGTCGTGTAGAGATCCCAGCCCATGTTTAATTCATGCTCCGATCTGTGGCTGTTCCTGCACAGCTCTCCTCAGGCCATGGCTGGTGGAGTAATTGAGAGTGCTGCTCCAGCATGGTTGAGCAGGCTGGGCTGCGGATGGCTGCGAGCTCCTCCCGCTGCTGTAATTAGTGGAAATGGCTTCTTCAGGTGTTCATCAATGGCTTTTATCCTGATAGTGCATGGACATCAGAAACAACCCAATACACCAGAGACGACAAAGGAGTAGGGCTATTTTTAGTCACTCTGCTATTATGAGCATCCACCATCTGTGCCAGTAGTTGTGCGTAATCTCTGGTACACACACACACTCACACACACACACACACAAACACAGTTTATGGTGTTTGTAGATTGCGTAAGATTGTGTTAAGGAAAGTATAGCGATTTGCACATAAGGCCTTATCTGTATCTTGAGGTGTCCCAATTCAACCCAAGCATATTGTAAAGGATCAGGTATCCGCTATTTCAAGCCCGATCCAGTCCTGATTCTAGCAGAGCGCCCTCTGGCATTCTCTCTGTGTCCTAAACAGACATTATTTCCAACCTGCAGCAATGTGGAACTATTTTTTTTACGATACACTTAGTACTACCTCTGTGGCTCCGTAAGATGTCATGCTTGCACAACCAGCCACTTCCGATTAGTGCGGTTGACACCAGTGACCTTGACATTTCTGCGGTGTTTGTTGAATCTACAGTCTTACAAAGCTCTAATATTGTCCCCATAAGCAACAGTGATCATGCAAACATGACATAACTGACACTGCTTGTTACTCGATCCCCACCTAAATCTTGATGTCTACGCTGTGACAAACCAGAGTCATTTCAATAATGAATGCTGACATTGTCAAGTGAGCCCTGGGGAGGTATGAACCATTAAGAACCATGTTAATATTGATCAGTGGAATCAGTGGATAACCCTCTCTCTTTGTTTGTGTTTTTTTTTCTCTCTCTCTCTGTTTGAATTATGCTAAAAGGCCTAATGTCTGGGACTGGTACATATGAGACACGAGCCAATATTATTGCTAGTAAGTAGGCTATGCTGCTTACTCTGTCCTAATCACTATGAATTTTATTCATTTGTTATTCTGACTAATAAGCCTACAAACTAACAGGAAAGATTGGGAATATTTGAAAAATCTGTATTTTCCACAGTGTGAATTGTTAACTCTGTCAGCTAGGGAATTCCTGCATAAGGACAAAAACATATGTACATTTGTTTTGTTTTTTTTCTTCTCCCTAACAGCTCGTATGGTACATTTTATTCTGATATTTTGTTTATTTTTCTGTTGTCCACTGGTGGGTTTTTGGGTTGATATAGACTAAAGGAGTCATTGATTTTCACTTGACCTTTTTTCATTTTGATTTGTAAACAGTCTCTCTGATTGGCTCATTGTGCCTCAGGCTGGGCTGAACTACTCCTTCTACAGTTTTATATTTACGTTGCGAATGGATGGACATAAGCTTCAGTACAGTACTTCAGTAGATATATGTAAAATTATGTTAATACTGTTTTTTGTGACTTTACAGAAAGAATCAGCTGTGCATGTGCTGCTCTTACAGCCTAGGTACAGATGTATGCATTGTGGAGTAAACAGTATGCTTGAAGACAGCCATCCTTACATATCCCTTAATGCAGTTTCACCATAGTGAGAAAAAGGCAGTTTTCCATGACATGTGCTTTTTAAAGCAGCACTATGTAGTGTTTTTACCTTTAAAATAACAACTTCAAAATTATTGTTAAGTTTCATTGCCTTGCAATAGGGAGAATAGTGGTGCTGTCATTGCTCTTCTAAAAACTGCGCAGCACTGTGTAACCCCAGTCATATTCGTGTAAAATTCTTTCATTTTACTGTACTGTGATATGTAATGGATCTCAACTCGTTCCTGAAAAGCATGTCTCTTAATGGTGGCTCAAAATACGAATAACACTTCCCAGCTGTAGAGGGAGCCCATGAGAAAGACATGCCAATTTTCCATAGTGTTGCTTTAATAGGAATTGCAATGGAAGCCTGACCTTTTGAGAGCTCAAAAGCAGTGCAAGAGAGCATGTACACATGGTTACCTTTACGTGTACTATTATTCCATAGTGAATACAGTATATGTGTTTTATACAGTGTTTTAGCCTGGACTGCTTTTTTTTTAAATAAGGGATAACACAGAGTGGCTAATCAGAGCAGAGGTAACCACAGTAATTAAAATGAATAAGATTAATAATAATTTGATATAAATAATAATTAATTAATAAATAATAAAAATAATAAATGACTTATGACTGGTTTAGATATGTGAACACATAAACATAAAAAACACAGAAAAAACATAAAATTCCTTAATGCGCGCACACACACACACACCTTTCCTCACATTCCATCATGTGGAGATAGGAAGGTTTTTTTTCTCTCCATCCTGACATTTAAATCAGACAAGGGCCACCTCTGTCCGTTCTGCAGCAGAGGCCAATCTCCTCTCTCTGCCAAAAGCTCTTCCCTGTCTCTTTCTTAAAGATTGGGAGACATATGCCGTCGGAAAGAAATGGGAAGCTATCACAATGCGTTTGGCTCCAGTCTGACGAGCAGTCACCATGAGTTCCGCTGCAGATCCCCGACCTTGTAGGGCTGTCTCTCCAGAGACGGGGCTAAAACCTGCTGGATTGGCTCACTCTCATCTGCTCCGCACTGGGACAGGAGCTGACAACTCTGCCTCTCGTTCTTAATTCAGCCCCAGGTGTGTGCGTGTGTGCAGTGCGTGTGTGTTGTATCTGTCTTGCATAGCTGCAGGGGTTCTGGCAGGGGTTGTGGGGTTTTTGGACCCCCTGCAGTGATGCAGAATCTTGGTTGGTGACCTTCTGTGAAGCATGACCTTCTGTAAAGACCACATGTAAAGGATGAACTATGAAGCTGCCTGACATACTTGGCCTCCTTGTAGGGCATTCTTCGCCATGCTTTCCCATCTTATGTATCTGTACTTGACTTGGAATAGTTCTGTTGTTCGTCCAGGTTGTTCTGCATGCCGAGTGCTGTTGTCTACCATTCTCTTCAGACACTAGGACCAGAACGTGCAATGTTCTCTCTGCCAGTGTAATGCAGCTGATCAGCTGTTGTGACATGTTTAATGACGTAAATTTGCTCATTTTTAGATAAAAAAACATAATGAAAATCGCTTTAGGTAATCGCTAGCAGGTCCAGTAGATTTTGACTGGGGTGGTCAAGCTTGGACGCAAGGTTAGTTTGGGGTGGCCACTGAATGATCAAAAACCTGTATATAGTAGTTTGACACATCTCATGATTTAGCCAGTCCATGTCCATGCTTACTTGGTAAAACCAGACTCGCACGCTCACTCACACACACGTTTAGCAGGCTCCACAGATTCTCTACAGGGCGGCACTCAAACAGCTTTTGGTGCTCCACATTAATGACACTGTGCCCTTGTCACATTGTAATACTGTGTGTTCTTCTTACAGCCGAGCTTATTTAAGTGCTTTCACTCAGTAGTTTGAGATTGTGTGTGTGGGTGTTTTTATTTATTTATTTTTGCATTTAAATGATAGTCAAGTGGCAATATTAATCTGTTCATATTATATAAAATTATGTATAAAACACTATGAGTTCAAACATGTATGGAATGCGATCAGCCACAGATGTGCAAATGAGCACACACAACGCTTCTCTAAGCCAATAGAATAGGACTCTCTGGAGCAGATGAACATGAACCTTGCTTAATGCTAGGTTCTCTGGAATGATGGTGCTCCATCCAACACTTTTGGGATGGGATGTGGGGATGAGGGGGATGTAGTTATGAAAAGAGGTGGGGACTACAGCTCATGCTATTGTTGCTGAATGCAATCCAGTCCCCACAACAATGCTCAAAAGAAATGCTCAGAAAGGCTCAGAAAGCTTTCCTTGGACAGTAAAGGCAGTTACAACAATCAAATACACCACACACACAATATGTATATATATATATATATATATTCGTTTCTCAGCCACTCCCACAATTCTCTGCCACCTGTCTCAATTGAAATGATCTGCTCTGACATCGGTGCAGTATGACATCACATGTACGTGTGTGTGAAATTGACAAATAAGATCTAGAGTGGCCACCTTTTGAATCTGGCCGGCATGCATGTCTTGGCTCATCAAAATGATTTCGGCTGCATTACTGCGTTAAACCCACCGCTAGCTTTTCCTATTCATACATTCGCCATGGCGCCGTTCGCTGTTCCTCGACCCCAGCCCTCATCTACATCTCTCCCTTTCTTTCGCTTCATCTTTCTGTGTTTCTCTGTCATCCACCCCTCCATCTGTCCTTCCCCTGCATTCTTTCTTCTTCTCCACGTCTCCACTTCGGCAGCATTGCGTGAGCACATCTGTTGGAAGTGAAAGCAGCAAGGAAGATGGTGGCATTTAAGTCTGTCCTCGTTTCTTCTAGCAGTCATTCACTCTGCGCTCTCGGACCGTACCCACTGGCTCTCCAGCATTCTGCCCTGAATAAGGAAAGACAGTGTAAGGAGCGAGAAGGAAAATGTGAGTTAGGGTCAGCTGGTCAACGTCGTTAATAGACCTTGCTTGGTCTGGTTGAATGTAGGTAGTTATCTTGGGTGACCAGAATTCAGTGTCAGTTATGCCAACATCATGTGGACATAACATTTAACATTTTAGTTTAGTTGAGGTTTGGTGATTTTAACCCAGCGTCTGCTAAACATAATCATATGTATGTCAACGTCCACCCAACATACAATTCAAAACATTGTTAGAAGTTATGATGTTGGTGGTAAGTCATTGTGTTACGTAACCAAAATTAACGTCTGTCTAATGTTGAAGCTAAATGTCCAGATTTTGTTTTGGCAGATATGTGACTTAATGTTTTAACCAAATTTAACGTCTTTATAACGTTAGAGCTTGAGGTCAATCCAGTGATGGTTTTTGACTAATATGTAACTTTGGTATCTAACCAAAATCCAACGTCTGACTAACATTGGAGCTTGATGTCAATCCAAAGATGTTTTTGACAGATATGTGACTTTGGATTGACATCAGGCTCCAATGTTAGACAGATGTTAAATTTTGGTTGGAAATCAAAGATGTTTTTTCATGGATATGTGACTTTAATTTCTAACCAAAATTCAACATCTCTCTAACATTGGAGCGTGATGTCAATCCACTGTTTATTTTTTGTGGATGTGACTTTGATTTCCATCAGAAATTCAATGTCTGTCTAACATTTGGGCTTGATGTCAACCAAGTGCTGGTTTTTGACAGATATGGGATTTCCAATAAAAATCTAACATTTGTACATTAGGTTTTGAGGTCAGGCTGATTTTCTAATTTCCATTCAAATTTGTCTTTCTGACGTCAAATCGGCATCCGTTGCCTGTAGAAGCACTCGTGTTTGGTGGTGCAATGGATACATTTCAGGGCCTGGGTGATGCTGGAGAAGGAAAGAGTTAAGTGTATGACCTGGATACGGATGACAGGCTTTATTTCTGAAGTTCTGTCTGTCTTACCTCCCTCCCTCCCTCACACTTGCTCCCATTCTCTCCCTGCCTAGCGCTCTCGTACACTCCTGCAGTTGTCTGTACTCCCTGTCAGGTGTTTGATGTGTGGGTTGGTACGGAGGTGGTTGGTAGGGAGAAATGGAAAGAAGGAAAAAAACACACGCTTCTTCGTGTCAGATAAGTGCTTTCAGTGTCTTAAAGCTTGCATGCAGTACTTCACAGCCTAAACATCTCCATGTAATTGTGCTGTACACACACACACACACACACACACCGACTACAGCCCCCTGACCCACAGACAAGGGAAGATGGAGGTTGCCATGGTTAAGTGGAGGTCAGCTTCTCGAAGCTCATTTGTGGTCAGTCAAAAGCTATGGCAGGAGAGTTAAGCTGTCAGACTGCAAGGAAGAACCGCACTGCAGTAGATTCTCACACTCTTACACTCTCTCCCTCTCCCTCTCTCTCTTCTTCCATTTTCATGCCCTTCCCTTTTCTCTCTCTCCTTAATACTAAATTTTGTTGACTCTTCATTTTTCTCTGTCTACCTCTCTGTCTCTCTGTCTATCTGTATCTCTCTCTCTGTCTATCTATCTACCTTGCTTTTCCTCAAATCTCCATCTTTATACCCTCTCTATCTGTCTCTCTCTCTCTCTCTCTCCCGTTCGTACTAGATATCTCTCTCACTCCCTCCCACTACCTTGTGTGAGGAGCGCGTATGTGTGCAGGGGTGTGTGTCTGCGCCGCCCCTGTGATAGACAGAGAGAGGGGTGTGCGCAGCAGTGGGCGGAGCTACGGACGTGTCCGTCACTAGCGTTCCAATAGCACGTGCACCGCTCATGGAGAGGGAGAGAGAGAGAGAGAGAGAGAGAGAGAGAGAGAGAGAGCGAGAGAGAGAGAGAGAGAGAGCTGTTGCCGGCTGTGCTCCTCCTCGGCGGTGCGGTGCAGCGCTGTAAGCGGATCTCGCGGCTCTGTGAATTATGCAGAGAGCCGCGCACGGGGGTGACTGCTGCGCTCGGGCTCTGTGTGTCTGTGCAGGAAGAGGGAACCTGTAGCTGCAGCGCGAGGACACACAGACAGCATGTCACACTACCACCTCATCAAATGCTGTGAGTAACGGACAAGAGCAGAGCTGCACTTCAGCGGCCTGACAATGATGTCATCGCTGAGAAGAGCGAGCGAGCGAGCGAGAGAGAGCGTGCGCGCATGTGTGCAGAGAGATGGAGAGGCAGACTGTGTAAATGTGTGAGGCTGTGGATGTGTTGCAGGTTGTGTGTGGATATGTACACTGTGTGTGTGTGTGTGTTGGTGTATGTGTGGATATAATGTATTCATATATGTGTTGTGGATTAGGTGTGTGTATGGCGACTGGATGTGTGTGTGTGTGTGTGTGTTTGTGTGTTATGTACTATATGCATGAGTGTCATGGATGTGTGCTGTTAATGTGTTGTGTGTGTGTGTGTGTGTATGTTGTGGATTGGGTGTGTGTGGATGTGTGCCAATATGTTTGTATATGAGGGTAAAGTGTGTGTGTGTGTGTGTGTGTGTGTGTGTGTGTGTGAAAGAGAGAGAGAGAGAGAGAGAGAGAGAGAGAGAGACACGCCATCCTGCAGCGTGTAGTATCATCAGCACTAGCGATGCTGTGCCATTTTTCTCTCTCTCTCTGTGTGTGTGTGTGTGTGTAAGAGAGATAGAGAGAGAGAGAGATAGAGAGAGAGAAGTTGCTGCAGGATGTGGCAGCCATGTAAAAGTTGACCGGTGACTGCGGCAGGTGTGAACAGAGCTCCCGCGGGAGTCTGGGTAATTTCAGAGAGACAGGCAGTGTGTGACAGTCTGTCAGCCTTAGTGAGATACCCACAGAGCTGTGTGTGTGTGTGTGTGTGTGTGTGTGTGAGAGAGAGAGAGAGAGAATGAATGAATGCACAGGTTTGTGTAAATGAGGGGAACTGAGGGATGACTGAACAGATCTGAGAATGTGGAGAGATCAGGCAGTCAATGGAGAGAGGGAATGCAGAAGAGAAGGGTGAGATATAGGGGCGAGAGAGGGAAGTGAGGACGAGAGAGATGCTCAGATAGAGGAAGGATAATCAGAGCTGTTTGTAGCAGCTGTGGATGAAAGGCTGTTGTTAAACTCATCCGTTCACCACGCCTCTCTTTTCATCTGCGCTCAGATAATACACTGCTCCCTCATCTCTCCCACTCTCAGCTTTACAAATGTTACTCATTATCTGCAGCACACACACACACACACACACACACACATTTCCCATCCCCTACCTATTTTACATAAACTTTTTGTTGTCTTGTGTTGCCAGATCCCCTCCTCTTATCCCTCTCCCATCCTCCTCTCACTCTCCTGCCTCGGTGTCTCTCTGTCTCTGTCTGACCAGTCTGTCTCACACTCTGCAGAGTTGGCCAGTGTGAGACTCTCTTATGTCCAGCGCCAGAGGCAACCTGAAAGAGGACGGACAAGGTCGCACCATCAGTTGCAGCACCAGCCGAACACAGTTTGGGGCGCTACTGGGGCAGAAACTATAATGTCATAAAGTAGAAAATTGTGATGATTAGGCTCTTAAGGGGCACAGTGGTCTAATTTGCTAACACTATGGCCAGGGGTGGTTCGAATCCAGAGACACGCTGCTTTGCCATCAGTTGCCGGAGTCTGAAAGAGCAAAATTGTCTGTGCCCTCTCTGATTGGGTAGATGGCGCAATGTTGGCTGGCACAGGCATCTGTGATGTGTTGAATTTCAGTTAAATTTGCCTTTAAAACTAAATGAAATTTAGATGTTTGAGCACTTTGTAGTTCCATAATTCCAGGCTGTAGTCCGTCTTCTCCTCTGCCTCCTCTGTTACTCCTAACAGGACCACCACAGAGCAGCTATTATTGGGTGGTGGATTCTCAGCACTGCAGTGACACTGACATGGAGGTGGTGTTAGCGTGTGTTGCACTGGTATTGTGAGTAGATCAGACACAGCAGTGCTGCTGGAGTGTTTAAACCCCTCAACATCACTGCTGGACTGAAAATAGTCCACCAACTTGAAATATCCAACCAACAGCATCCTATGAGCAGGGTAGAGGATGACCAACTCAAACTGTGCAGCAACAGATGAGCTGCTGTCTCTGACTTCTACAAGGTGGACCAACTAGGTAGCAGTATTCATTAGAGCGGACAGTGAGTGAAGGCAGTGTTTAAAAACTCCAGCAGCACTGCTGTGTCTGAGCCACTCGTACCAGCGCAACCCACAATAACACACCACCACCATGTCAGTGTCACTGCAGCGCTGAGTATGGCCTACCACCTAAGTGGTATTATATACACACATCAAATGTTTGTGGACACCCCTCTTATGAATGCTTTCGGCTACTTTAAGTTAAACCAATTGCTGACACAGATGTGGACTTTCTGGAGCAGATAAACATGAGGAACCTCTTGCCACCATGTCTAATGCCAGGCATGGGCTAGAGGGGTGTAGAGGGCTAGAGGGGCCAGTGTGGAGCAGTGGAACTGTTTTCTCTGGAATGATGGTGGTGCTCCATCCAAATCTTTTGGAATATGTTGGGGTAACTGTAGTTACTATGAAGAGTATCCTGGTAGCTTGGCAACCAAGATCCGAGTAAACCAACCTATTACTATATGCATCAAAGTTAGCTACAAACATGTGCAGTTGTAAAGTCCTGCTGGTGTGGGTTTCCTTTTTTTTATTTTATTTTTTCAGTGATGAACATTAAAATGGCTTGAGTGCTGATTGGTTCCCCCTTCTGCAGAATGCTAAGACTGCTGAACGTAGCTTCATAATGACCTGTGAATGCTTTGGACTCCCAAACTGCAAATGAATCCCTAAGCCGATTGATTGCGAACGTAAATCTGAATCAAGTATTAGATTTGAAAGTCTTGACAGTGCTACTGAGTTTCTCTGTTGCCGAGAGCCACTCTGTGTGAGTTGAACTCTTGCTGACTGCTGGGATACCGTTCCGTAACCTGTCTGTTCTTCTATCTTGAGAAACTGCAGTGGTATTTAAAATACAATTTATCGTGCATCGCTTGTGAGTGTCTGTGTGTGCGAAAGAGAGAGTAATGGGCTTGCCTGCTGTGCGTTTATGTGATTATATGCAGTAAGGGAATATATGGAGGATTGACTCAGTGTGTGGGTGTGCAGTCGTGATGAGAAACTGACTGTCTTTATTTTAGCAGAGCAGCAGACTGGTCTGATTCTGTGCCACTAAGTAAGTAAGTGTGTGTGTGAGTGTGTGTGTGTGTGTGTGTGTGTCCTCCTGCAGATGCCCCTCAGGGTTTGATGTGTAGTACAGGAGACGTGAGGGAGGTTAAAGGCCTCTGAAACATCCAGTCCTGTCTGTTTTTATAAGAGTCTCTACAGGAGAAGCTCACAACAGTGTGTGCTGTGCCAAATGTCTGTTTATCTGTGTATCCCTCTATTATGTCCATGTGTGTGTTTGTTTTTGGACATTTTTAGGACAAAACCAGTAAATAAAACCAGGACTGGCTATCAATCCTTTTTTTCCCCCAAAGCTACCTGTTCATTATGGGTTTTTTTTGGTGTTGAACCCTTAACCCGAACCTTAGAATTGAGTTTTTAATACACCTCTCGGTACAACTTGGACACATCATCAGTGATGTTACCTGGGGTCATTAGGTGTTTTGTGTCTTTCAACATCATACACCCTCGCCCAAGTGACACAACCAGTGGTGATCAGGCCCTGGCTTGTGTCTGAGCTCTAAGGACTACTTAGAGCCACTTAGAGTTGTTTATTACATATAGATAATAATGCACACAGTTTGTCTAAATGTATCCAGACACCACTTCTAATTAATGAATCTCATCTAATTGAAAGTGCACCCACTACTGACACAGGTGTTCAGTTGCCCAAACACAGCTTCTATAATCTCCGTAGACGAGCACTGCCAATAGAATGGGATCAGCTGCTTATGAGCCTTGGCATGCCTGTCCCCAAACGTCAGCTAGAGAGTTTTAAAGCCCCCACCCCACCCCACTTTGATGGAGCTCCATCCAATACTTTGGGATGAATGGGAGTGGCATTTGTGATCCAGAACTAATCATCCAACATCTGCCACCTGATGTCACTAATGTTCTTGTGATGGAAGAGGAACAGACTCCCTATTAATACTCTTGATTTCAGAAGAAATGGAGAAGAGCAGGTGTCTGCATCATGGTGACTTCGTGTTTACTGATAGCATTAGTTTTGAGCTGCTGCACGAGAAACAGTCAGCAACAACAGAAGGATAATGTTTTTTTTTTGTTTTTTTTCTTATGTCCTGATCTGGTACTCGCTGGTGGGTGCCAAGTGGTGTTGTGGAGCTGGGGACCCGGCAATATCAGCTGCCCAGCAATGCTGCATTGGTGGCAGTTTGAAAAGAGGCGGTGGCTGGCTTTGCATGTTTTAAAGGAGATATGTATTACGTCATTAAGTTATTGGCATTTCTTGCTCCTGGGCTCCCCCTACAGTCGGAAACTGTAATTCACACTTTGAGCCGTCACTAAAGGACGCGCTTTACACACACATTTTACTAGCGGAGAGATCCAGAAAAGGCGTCTGAAAGCGAGAGAAGCATGTGGGCTGACCCGGTAAAATAATTTTACAGGATTTTTACATAAACATGTTAAGCATCGTTACACAGTTTTCACAGGGGTTGCCCTGCCCACTTCACCAGATTTACACAGTGCATTTTCTGGTGTGCCGAGCCCAGAGTAATAAGGAGCAGGTCAGTGGAGCACCACAGTGATTCTGAACTGGTATCTTATGGTAAAATTGCTACATAATGCTGCTTTAAGGCTCAATACTGTATTTAACATCCCCTTTCCAACCTTGACTAACTCCTCTGATGTGCATCACGCTTGCGTTACCCAAGTGGCCACAAGTCCAGGATTCCCCCTGAGGTCAAATGGAATGGCTGAGTGGATGAGGGCATGTGAAACCCTGCATTGAAACACATGGCGAGTCTCAGAAAAGTGAGCCTTTCTAAGATCGGCGCCTCCCGAGAGGAGGACACTTTTTATGAAGGTATGTGTTTGTGAATACATGGGAAACTTTTGGGATGCCCTTGCACCTCTCCCAAGACAGAGGAGGCTGTTGTCACCATGACAACCGATGGCCACTTTGTTCTTGTAGCTGTGTTGTAATCATATGCTGCATTAGCATTTCACTCTGTATGAAAACCCAGCCAATTTCAACCAATTTCAGCATGGATACTTAGTGACAGTACGGCTCAATCAGCCGTAGGAATAATGAGAAAATATGGGATCACAGATTTGTAATACCGTTCTGCACTGTCTGATAGAAAATCACTGAAATACAAATGCCACATGCACGCCCCACATCCTGACAATATAGAAAAACAAGTGGGTGAGAGAGAGAGAGAGAGAGAGAGAGAAATAGATATTGTAAGTTATGCTTCCTCCTCTGTTTTTTTAAGAACTGAAGCCTGTGTGGGATTTTCCAGCGTGAATCAATACTGGACAGACGAGAAGTGGGAGGCTCGGCAGCCCGGAATACATTTTCTTTTGGGAAGACTGAATGATGTTTCAGAGTCTCATGGCGAGGGACAGTTGGTTTGACTAGGCAGCACCTTCACTTTACCATACTGTGTTCATGTTTCTGTTGGGGTCACGTGACTACTTGGACAAGGCAATATTGTCATGCCCAAAGCTTTGTTTATGATGAACCCTTTTACAAAACAAAAAAAAAACAGCCTCTATAAAGGCTTTTTGTGTGTGTGTGTGTGTGTGTGTGTGTGTGTGTTCTGCAGAGTCCTATAAACCAGTTATGGACGCTCTCAGTGTTTGCCATAAAGTGACTCCATCTGAGACTCCCCAGTGAATAAGGTTAAAGAAAAAAGCCCCCAGACCTCCCGAGAGAGATACAGAGAGTGGATGACTGATAGTTGAACGGAGAAAACATAGCTGAATGAAGAGTTCTGGGGAAAGCTGTATCGTGATGCAGTATATCGTGGTATATTGTGGTATTGTCAGTGCTTAAAAACCCTAATTAACTGCACATTTCATAACACAGAGAGTAGTCTGTCCTATTTAATTCAAAAGCGTGAAGCATATTTTCAGTAAACATTACAGTACTCACTATTGGAGAGTATCTGCATAGCAGTTTTTACCAATTTTACGTTGTTTGTGCAAAATATTGCGATGAATATGGTATAGCGTAAAAAATCCTTTAAATAGCGCGAGAAGAGCACAGAGAGTTAAACCCGAGGCGCGTATCGAAGGCAGGAGTTCATTGCAGGTTCATCCAGTCTCATGCTGAGGCTAGCACTATGGCAACCTCTTATTTCCACCTTCCAGCTCTCTGTACTGTACTTCCAATAGTACACTCTTCCAGCTGCATGGTCTGCTCCCCAGCAGCACTGCCCTTATTCTGTCTTCTAAATTGAAGCACATACAACACCTCCTGTCACCTTTGTGTTTCAGCAAGTATGTATAGCTCAGTGTCAACATAGCCTTGCTTCTGTAGTCCGGAGTTTTCTCTTCCCCGACACACCCATGTAGCTAAATAGGGATTTTGATTTTTGGTCTTAATACAGTTATAGAAGTGTTATGATTCATTGATAGGGGTGTAAAAGTACACTTATCTAATGTTTTAATATTTGATTAGACTTTTGATATAGAATGTGCTAGAGCTAATATAAATAGACAGTATAGAGTTATAAGTAAATCCTAACATTTATGAGTAGTTTCCTCTTTTGTTAATTTTTCCATATATTGTATTAGAAATCACTATAGTGTTAATAATTAATGCCTTTTCACGATTCATACCAGTAACCAGTAACTCAATTTCACACTATTATCCATATCAATGATATATCAATTTATTTGTGGGTTATTTGTGATCTGGCCTACCAATGTTTTTTACTGATGTCCCTACTCCAGTACACCTGGTTCTAACCCCGCTGTTAATTGTCAGGTTAAGAGAGTGTGGCTGTGTCTCAGTTGCATAGCACACACTAGTGCTATATGGTAAATACTATATGCTAAAGTGTGGCAGGTTTTTAAGGGTGCAACTACAAACCGGATTCCAAAAAAGTTGGGACACTAAACAAATTGTGAATAAAAACTGAATGCAATGATGTGGAGATGGCAAATGTCAATATTTTATTCGTGATAGAACATAGATGACAGATCAAAAGTTTAATCTGAGTAAATGTAACATTTTAAAGGAGAAATATGTTGATTCAAAATTTCATGGCGTCAACAAATCCCAAAAAAGTTGGGACAAGTAGCAATAAGTGGCTGGAAAAAGGAAATTGAGCATATAACGAACAGCTGGACGACCAATTAACACTAATTAGGTCAATAGACATGATTGGGTATAAAAAGAGCTTCTCAGAGTGTCAGTGTCTCTCTGAGGCCAAGATGGTAAGAGGATCACCAATTCCACCATTGTTGCGCAGAAAGATAGTGCAGCAATACCAGAATGGTGTTACCCAGCGTAAAATAGCAAAGACTTTTAAGTTATCATCATCAACCATGCATAACATCATCAAAAGATTCAGAGAATCTGGAACAATCGCTGTGCGTAAGGGTCAAGGCCGTAAAACTCTACTGGATGCTCGTGATCTCCAGGCCCTTAAACGTCACTGCACCTCAAACAGGAATGCCACTGTCAAGGAAATAACAGAATGGGCTCAGGAATACTTCCAGAAATCATTGTCAGTGAACACAATCCACCGTGCCATCCGCCGTTGCCAGCTGAAACTCTACACTGTTCTGTGGTCAGATGAGTCACGATTTGAAGTTCTTTATGGAACACTGGGACGCCATGTCATCCAGACCAGAGAGGACAAGGATAACCCAAGTTGTTATCAACGCTCAGTTCACAAGCCTGCATCACTGATGGTATGGGGTTGCATGAGTGCTTGTGGCATGGGCAGCTTGCATGTCTGGAAAGGCACCATTAATGCAGAGAACCATGTTCAGGTTCTAGAACAACATATGCTCCCATCTAGACGTCATCTCTTTCAGGGAAGACCCTGCATTTTTCAACAAGATAATGCCAGATCACATTCTGCAGCAATCACAACATCATGGCTACGTAGGAGAAGGATCCGGGTACTGAAATGGCCAGCCTGCAGTCCAGATCTTTCACCTATAGAGAACATTTGGCGCATCATAAAGAGGAAGGTGCGACACAGAAGGCCCAAGACGATTGAACAGTTAGAGGCCTGTATTAGACATGAATGGGAGAGCATTCCTATTTCTAAACTTGAGAAACTGGTCTCGTCTGTACCCAGACGTCTGTTGAGTGTTGTAAGAAGAAGGGGGGATGCCACACAGTGGTAAAAATGGCCTTGTCCCAACTTTTTTGGGATTTGTTGACGCCATGAAATTTTGAATCAACATATTTCTCCTTTAAAATGTTACATTTACTCAGATTAAACTTTTGATCTGTCATCCATGTTCTATTACGAATAAAATATTGACATTTGCCATCTCCACATCATTGCATTCAGTTTTTATTCACAATTGTTTAGTGTCCCAACTTTTTTGGAATCCGGTTTGTATTTGTCACTGTACTATGTACAGTGAAATGTGTCTTCTGCATTTGACCCATCTGTGGTAGTGATCACACACACGCACTAGTGAACTAGGGGTATTGAGCACACACACACCCAGAGCGGTGGGCAGCCAACTCCAGCGCCAGGGGATCAGAGAGGGTGAAGGGCCTTGCTCAAGGGCCTAACAGTGGCAGCTTGCCGAGCCCGGGTATCGAACCCACAACCCTGTTATCAATAGCCCAAAGCTCTAACCGCTGAGCAACCACTATTATGTTTTTGCACAAAATATTAGCACTCCTCATCTGTTTTGTACTAACAGGAAGTGATTAAACATTGTTTTGCCAAAATAGGTCATTGCAAGTTCTCTTGCTGCCATCACTTACCTACCTACCATGCCATATCCACCAACGAGGCAGCTTCTCCCTTTCCGTTTCACATTGCATTGGGGGACAGTCGTGTCCATCAAAACCACACTCAAAAACCGTCCGGTTTCGGATATTGTGGAATATACACAACTTCAATGCTTAGATGTGGACACTCTTGGTATTTGTGCAGTGCAGGTAAAAAGATGCATGGTTGATTAATGTTGAAATAGTCATGAAATAGCTTAATCAATATCCCTAAGCATAAAGGTTCCAAAATTGTTTTAGAAATGTATCCAAAAAAAGTCAGTCCACAATCTTGCTCTGATTGAATGCCAGGTTTGATGCCAAGTTTTATTCATTCAATAGTGGTAGTGGTTACTACTAGATTACTATACGGGCAATATAGTTTGAATTTTGAAATACTGTACAGACATATTTTAATCCCATTTCATTTCTGCAGGCTTTGTTTAACCACAATGTTCAGAGCACCATCTGGTGTCCTCAAAGTGCTATTTATGGACATTATTGTCTGACTGGCACTAATAAGAACGTTCTCAAAGGTAAATGAGTTTAGAGTCTGCAGTGTGAAACTATTTTACAGTGGAACATGAAGAATTACTGAATTTTACCTCAGTGCTAATTAGCAGTTCATCTAAACTGTATTAATACACAGACTGTATTATTTATGCAAACACCAAGATCGGATTGGTATCGGCTGGTAGTCAGCATTAAGAGCCTCAAATTGGGATAAAATAACCTAATCGGACATTCCTACTTGCGACTATTGTTAAGCAGTTTAATGGCCTGTTGTGCCCTGTTCCCTCATCAATTCAGGACAAATTCCGGATACAAAAGGTCTGGAGTTAATTCCACCGCACTAGCTCAGCAACAACAGGCCAGGATCAGGGTTGGGAGACAGTGTTTTAGCTTACAAACAACTCCAAAATATATCCCAAACCATTGGGAGCCCATGTAGCTGCAGGACATGGCATGATCTGCATAGATAGTTGCTTTGTGTGGCTGTAGGCCTACTCTTCCAGTGTGCCAGCGTCCTAACTCAGCTTAATTTCATTCGTACGGTCCCACAAGTGTCAATCTGTATTTAATGAAATTAGCATTTGCCCTTGGCTCATGTTATCATTTTGTTTATTTCTTCTTGCGTATTGTTAAAAGCAGTGTGGCTTTCAAATGTAACCACATATTGACGGCACCAGTGTCTCATGTTATATCACAGTGTGTATCGTAGCGCTGCTCTGCACCAAACTCCTACCCTACTGTGCTACTATCCTACTGTCCTACATAGCTGTTGCTCAGAGATAGTGAGTGCAGAGAGAGATCGAGCCGCTGAGCTAATTCTTCTTTGTTAATGAAATCTCAGGCTCACTTGCTGTGAGTGCTTATGCATGCATGCTGCATATATGCGTGTGTGTGTGAGAGAGAGAGAGAGAGAGAGAGTGAGTTTCCTCCCTACGCCTCCATGTCTAAGACATGTTTAAGTCGATAATTCAGCTTAGTGTTGGGGAGTCAGGGAGAGGCTTCTGCTGGCTTTGCCCACTGCTTGGACGTTGGATGCGAGCCGTCTGATTACTGAGATTGTTCTCAAAGCTCCGTCTCTCCAGCTAGCTTTCACAGTGCAGTGTGTTTTCAAGGGCATCCATTTACCCAGTCGTGAGCAATGCGTGTAAAAGGCCCATTTAAAAATAAAATTAAGGCAAATATATTGAACACTCAAGTACTCCTTCATTATGTTGGTATTCATTTCCTTATTTAACATCTCAAAGGTTTTATTAACCCCTTAAACAGGATCGTAGAAGAGTCTTGTGAAGGCAGAGTACTAATGGATTTCGGATGTGATGTTAGGCTGGAAAAATCTAATCATATCTATGTAAGGCGTCTGAGCACCCGCCCCAACAACAAAACCACTCTGTATCAGAGAGAGAGCAGAAACGTTTAGAATGGCCAAAGCATCACTTAGGTCTGATCATCAAAAGAAGGAATGTACTGGTGAGCTCTGCAACACCAAAAGGCCTGAAAAAGCACTGAACACAACTAAAGCAGATGATCGCAGAATTCTTTCCTTGCTGAAGAAAACCCCCTTCACAACATTTAGTTAGGGAGGAGGAGGTGGGCATGTCATTATCAAAGTCTACAATCAAGAGAAACCTTCACACAGAGTTTATGTTAAGATGCAAACCACTGGTAACACCCAAGGACCAAAAAGGCTAGATTACACAAAAAAAAAGATGAAGCCAAGACTCACTTGAGTATGGAGGAGGAAAGGAAGGTTCTCTTGATCTGTTACATACCGCATAATCTGTCAAACACGATGGAGGCACTGTTATAGGGCATGTATGACTGGCAGTGGAACTGGATCACTGGTGTTTACTATTGATGTGACTACTGAGGAATAGTAGCAGGAGAAATTCTGAAGAGTATAGCATGTCTCACTGGCGTCTCGTCCTGGAGGGCAGCTTATCACCTTAAACTCAACCCCAGCAAGACCAAGCTGCTGTACATCCCTGGAACTACTGGACATCTCAAGAACTTACTGGTCCCGCCATCTGCATCTACACATAGCCTTGGTGTAGTTGTGAATGACCAGTTATTGTTCTCAACTCATGTTGTAAATCTCACTCAGTCATGTAGATTTCTCCTTTACAACATCCAGAGGATTCAACCTTTCCTCTCTGGAGAGGCCACTCAGGTGCTTGTTCAATTTATTGTCATTTCAATACCTGACTAATGCAACTCCTTTCTGGCTGGTCTTCCTCTGCGCACCATCAGACCCCTGCAATTGATCCAGAATGCTGCAGCACGGGTTGTCTTTAATGTTTCGAACTCCTCTGCTGCATTCTCTTTACTGGCTTCCTGTAGCTGCTCCCCGCATCAGATTCAAAACCCTGACGCTGGCCTACAAAGCCAAGAATGGACCAACCCTTCCGTACTTGATGACAATATTCAAAAGCCGATCTGTAGCAAGAGCCCTTCGAGCTTCAAGTATGGCTTAGCTTCACCCACCATGCTTTAAGATCCACAGAGGACAAACATCCTGACTTTTTTCTGTCCTAGCACCGAAGTGGTGAAACAAACTTTCTCTGAGAGTCGCTGTCTTCAAACACAGGCTGAAGACACACCTCTTCCAAGAGAACTTGGAACATGTAGTGTGTGTTGAATATTGCGATGTCCATACCGAGTTTTATATTTGGCACCATCTAGCTAAGGCTATTTTCTGAGTAAACAGTGATGGGTAAGTCGCTTTGGATAAGAGCATCAGCTAAATGATTTAAATGGAAATGTATAGAGCTTCACTTTCTGCTCAGATTCAGTCAAATAAGCAGCAACTGAAAGCAACTGGCAAAGCAACTCGGGGGACAGGACCGAACCGGTGACCTTCTGGTTCCAACACCATCTCTCTAACCACTAGACCACTGCTGCCTGTATGATGTCATCTGATTTCTCTACCAGGAATGGCCATAAATCTGTACAAATTTGGGGTACAACATCGAAATAACTTTGACAATCCTCCTCCAATCCGGAACAAGATTAATGTTCACCTATTAAAGTTATTTCACCTTAACTTGAACTTGAAGCACTAAATTAACAGTGGACTATCTTCATTCATACTCTAAACTGTCATCTAAACTGATGATGAAAACACAATTTAATTTTTTACAGATGTCTTGAGCTTATTTCCGTGTCTAGAGGCCAGAGTACCTTGAATGGACAAAAAGGCCTGAGGAAAAACAGATTTCCTTGGCTTTTTTGAAATACAAGGGTATTTTCATTGTACAGAATGTAAGAATTGCTAAACTTTCTAACCATACCATTCACTCCTGAATCCATACGGACAATAAAACGAAGACACAAAATGTAATTGCTCTGTTTATGTTTCACTGTCATGTCACAGAAATAATCTACTTTCCACATGACTACTACAATTTAGCCTGGAGACAGCTGGGACAGCCAAGTAATTTACATGTGTAGATTATTATGTGTAAGTATTACCTAAGCTGTCTGTAGGGCTGCACGATATATAGTTTCGGCATCGTCATCGTCACACGTGCAATAGTCACATCGCAAGACATGCAACGTCATGTAAGGCAAATGAAATCATACCCGTAATGCTACAACTAGCTTCACACTCCTCTCATTTGGTACCTGGCAGACAAATCTGCCAGAGGTACATTTATATCTGCCCAGTTTCATTACTTTTATGCTAACCTTCGATACACAGAATGCATTATTATTGTCATGACCTGTTGAATCATTGACTTCAGGATAAATCTGGTATAAATTCCTGTATTTTTTAATATTACAATTATATTGCAGAACAAAAAAGTATCGCAATGTCTGTTGTGTCCAATATTGAACAGCCCTAGTTGTCACATATCTTAAAGTCACCAGAACCAACACCTTGTTTAATCGTAAAAGGTTAAGGAGAGGTTTTTTGGTTTTGTTACCTAAGCTCAAATTCTGTAAGAAGGTCCAAAAGAAGAAGGATGCGTCTCATTTAAATCCAGGAGCGTCCTCGGTTCTATGGAAGTATAGCAGCGGTGATCTCAGACCATTGTCGCCTCATTTACTGCTTGTAGCGTGTTTACTGTGTCTGCTCGGGGATTATGGAGGTGTAAATAACACTGTTTCAAAAACTTGGCAGTCGTGTGAATGACTCACCAGAGTCCTCACAATACTTAGCGTGGGGGAGTTCCGATGGCGGGCTGTTAACTGCCACTAGTGCTGGGGTACAGAGCGTCGAGTTTTACAGAGAAAAGGCCAAATTGTAGAAGTGGAGGGTTGTCGCATTTCGGGCAAGTAGCCCATGGCATGTAGGGATTATCTGGTCCCAGCAGCGCCTGTGCTGTAGCACTCATTTCCTATCAGCGCACTGTTCTCCTGGGGAGGGCAAGGGAGAGGGTGGAACTGTTTTTAGGGTAATTGGATTCTTTATGGATGAGAAGCTTATTTCACTCTGGTGCTGAGGCTTTTAAAATGGTTCTAATCGGAACAGTCTTATCAGAGCACAGGGACTGATTCAGCAGAGAGCGAGGGAGCGTGCGAGAGAGAGACCGACCAAAGTACCCTAGTTGTGGCTGTGTTATACTTTTATTCATTCAGTGCGTTTTTTTTTTTTGGACATTCTCAGACATTAACAGGGTACATCCAGAAGATGCTGTACCAGCATAAATGGTGTGCACCACCATGAGTTGTTAGCAACAGACCAGAACAGCCATGATGCTGACCACTTTCTTCTCAACAGTCATGTTACATCTTCTGAAAAATCAAGAGTTGTATTCAGGGAGCCACGTGTTCATTTCTTTACATTTACATTTAAGGCATTTTGCAGACGCTTTTATCCAGAGTGATTTACAAAAGTGCTTCTTTCTGTGGAGATGATCAGTGTTCTGGCTGGCGATGTGGTTGGTGTGGCACAGTGGATAATACTACTACCCCTACCAGTGAGCTACTACGCCATGTGGAACAATGGGGTTCTGGTAGTCTGAGTGACTATGCTGTACTATACCTATGAGAGTCATTGGGCAAGACTTGTAGCGCTATGTGGTCCCACCTTTGTAATACAACTAACCTTGTAAGTCACTCTGGATAAGAGTGTTGGCTAAATGCCATAAATGTTAAGGTCATTTAAGGGGAGGCGCTGAATGACTGCTTAATACTTGGGTAATTGTGTTTAATTGATGTGCCAGTATTCCAATTGAAATGGGGCTGTGTTTGCTCAGTGGTTAGAGCTCCAGGCTATTGCTGACAGGGTTGTGGGTTCGATTCCCAGCAAGCTTCCACTGTTGGGCCCTTGAGCAAGACCCTTCACCCTCTCTGCTCCCTGGGTGCTGGAGTTGGCTGCTCACCGCTCTGGGTATGTGTGAGTGTTCACTACCACAGATAGGTCAAATGCGGAGGACACATTTCACTGTAAATACGTTAAGGTAAAGATTTTACATACTCAAATTGCTTAAACCGGCACATTCATAGACTCCAGAAGGTAAGGGTAAGAACCTTTTAGTGTTGTATCCATGTATGCAGGCATGCTTAAGATTGTTAAAAACTGTTAAAACTGTTAAAATTGTTAAAACTGCTGTTTTATGTCGTATTGGGAAAAAGTTCTCCATGTCTAACAACTATGATCTAACACTTGGTTTTCTGTACAACCTCAGTCTAGCACCCCTGTTATAAATGCCATTTGTGCATATTACCGTAGCTAGTGGGCACTGAACAAAATTCTTTTAAAGCCATTGGATCAGCCTTCAAATGAACCCCTGTGAGAAAAAAGAGCGAAACGCGTTTCTCTGCTGAGAAAAGTCTTCAAAGCGGATAGTTGTTCTTGAAAACGTGGTCGTGCCAGCGTCGGCGCAGTCCTCTGGAGCAGCAGCCACAGCTCTTGTTTTCTTCTTTCATTTGTTTGGGTTTCCAATTTCCAAACCTTTTATTTGCACATTTCTCTGCTGGACTCCGCGGTTCTGCGCTCCCAGTTCTGCACAGGCAGTCGGGTCTGAGCAGATGCTATAATCACAGAGAAAGGGATTCTGTGGCAGGGATGCCAAACTGAAACCACAGGGGATGCAAAGTGGAAGGATGAGATGCTTAGCAGCCCCTCGGAAAAGAGTCAGGAAGGGATGGCTATATGGTCGTTTTCTCCACGAGTAGGAAAAGGAGAGCAATGAGTGTTATTTAGGTAGCACACATTTTTGCTCCACATTGAAATGACTCATTTCCACTATCTGTCATTCTCTCTCTCTCTGACAGGCACTCTAGTCCACACTTGAGCTCTTGAGCTCATTGCCTCAGGGATTTTTCCTGGAGATGGTTTCATTTACAGTTTTTGGGAGCATGCCTTCAAGGTGTCACTGCACACACACACACCCAAGCACACTTTCTCTGGAATGGGGTCATAAAGAGCCCCCAGAGCTCTGCCAAATGTGTGTTAACACATAGTCAGGCCTCCCTGAACTGTCACAAGATCAGATATTCGGCACTGATCACTGATAGCCCATCTGCTGTCTATCTGTTCCGTGTGAGCCCGCTAGCCGTCAGTTATGGATAGAACTTGCTGTACTTTCTTATCTACTTTTTATTCTACTTTTTTACGTCTGTGCCGAGCGCCTGTGGCTGTTTTCTTTTAACTTACTGAAGTTTTTATTTACCATATGCCGTTTGAAATCCTATTGTTAGTGAGCCAAACAATCTCAAACTCCCCCCTCAGAGTGAACTTAAAAAGCCTGCTGCTTTGAACTAAGTAAACATCTGCCAGGAGGGAACCCGATGCTGCAGCAATACAAACCAGAGCTCATGCAAATCAGACTGGCCTTTTTCAGCACACTCGCGGTGTATGGTCTCCCACTGTCCATTAGGCAGCCCGCTGAAACAGGTGGGAGAGACTGGAAGTAGATGGCTATCTGCATCCGAGCGCCTAGAGCCCACAGCAACATCAATCATCTCCCGGCTCCTTCTGCCTGATAGCCTGTGATAACCATCTCCGATCTGCTTTCTGTCTGAGCCACTCAGAGGTAAAGGGTAAAGTCAGGCTAGCAGTCATCGACAGAGTGTGGTGAGCCAGTGTGACCTTATCGTCAGGGCCAGACCAAGCAGGTGGTAAGGAGCGTGGATGGATCGTCATTACTCTGCAGACTTCTTGGTCTGAAGGATGTCTCAAGGTTTGGAATTGATTTGCTGGTGCCTGCTTTGCATGGAGACGGAGCTGCATTCCAATAAAGAGTCAAGGGCACTGTGGGAGACTGGTTCAGGCTGGTTCTAGAGTAGTTTGGAAAAGTCTGGAGCAGCAGTGTTTTTTTTTCTGAAGACGTCTCTCTTTGAAGTGATGGTGCCTGGGGCTCATGTATGGTGCTGTGGTCCAAACTTCGGTCGGGAGATTGAAGATTCAGTCCCTGATGATGCCACAGAAGATTGAAAACACTTCATAATTCCATCCGTTGAAATGGTTTTAGTGGTTTTGATGACTATTGTTGTTCTCTGACTTTGCTTTAAACAAGGATTGTGGCACTTTTTAACTGAGGTCTAAAAAACAGCTCTGAAAAAGGTCTGACCCCATAACAGACTATATTGATTATGGTATTTGAGACATTAATCAATGTATCATAAAATCCCAGAACCACTGAGGATTATACTTTGTTGTGGGTGTTTCAGTGCGTCCCACAGATGCTCAGGCTGTTTCAGATCTGAGGAATATGATGGCCAGGGTCTTGGTCCTTTTCCATGTACCATTTCTGGACAGTGCATGTAGTGCAGTAGGGTGCATTATCCTGCTGAAAGAGGCCACTGCCATGTGTACTAGGTCCATAACAATGTCATGGCATTAGTCAAATCGGCATCCATATGAATGTCCAGGCTTCTGCTAACGTGAAAGACTGTAGTTCATCTGTTTCTCTGAATGGTTCTTCAATGGTCAGGGCTCCACAGTACCACCACAGAGCAGAGCAGGTATTATTTGGGTGGTGGGATGTTCTCAGCATGGCAGTGACACTGACATGGTGGTGATGTGTTAGCGTGTGCTGGTGTTGCGAGCAGATCAGGCACAGCAGTGGTCCTGTGGGGTCCTGACTATTGAAAAACAGGGTGGAAGGAGGCTAACATATGCAGAGAAACAGATGGACTAGAGTCTGTAATTATAGAATAAATATAAAGTGCTCCTATATGGGGAGTGGAGCTGATATAATGGGCCAATTTCATTCCAAACCAGGGGTGGTCATAATGTTCTAACATGACTGCACACACGGACGTTTTGCATAGATGTGTCTAATTGAATTAGCATATTTTACTACTGCTTCTTATCCAAAACAAGAGTCCAGCATGGTCCAGTAAACTGACAGAGCCTAGTGCTCAGATCGTCTCCCCAAAGACAAGTGCTAGATAGGCAGTATATCGGAGCGCAGTAAAGGTTTATGGCTTGCGGAGGAGCTGAATTGGATTACTTAAAGGTCTCCATTTACTCATAGTAATAAAATGCCCTCTACAGCGTATGAGATCACATAGTTTCTTCTAAGCAGGCGGAACAGTGTCATTGCATTGCCTATAGAGTCCTTGCAGAGGTGTGGGTTCAAAGACGAGCCCAGCCTAGCAGTGTGTTATGGCAGGTTTTTTTTTTGGGAAGGTTATGGAAATGTTCTTGAGTAGGCTGGATAAAAGAACCATAACCTTCTCTCTCTCATCTCATCTCTGGCATGACAAAGCCCTGCATAGCCCTCTTCTCCCACTCTCCACAGCCGCATTTAAAAGGTGCGCTGCCTGAGAATGAATTAAAAAAAAAAAAAAAAAGCCGAATAGAAAAGAGAACGGATGACAGAAGGCTTGCTGGCACTTCAAAGCGAACAGCGCTGCCAGTGGTTTTAAGGCTTGCAGACTGCCAGCAAGCCAGCTGAATCAGGAAGAGAAGGAGAGCAAAAGACAAAAGGAGAGAGAGCATGTGTGCTTGTGTGCTTGCTTTGCGTGTGTGTGTGAGGGAGCGTGGGGTGGAGAAGAAGGCTGTCTCTAATTTATCTACAAAGGCAGACTTTTTAAACCAGTATTTCCCTGGCCGAAGGGCTTCCAGTGACCTGAATTATCTCAGTAATTACAAGTCTGCACATAGCTACAGCTAAGACGTCACCGCGTGCGGAGGACTTTCACACAAAGCAAACTTTTATTATTTATTTTTTATATGCCTGGCCGGAAGGAAGGTGATGAATGTGTCCAAATGATTGCAGTGATTGAGATGGCCCACCAAGGTCACAAACACCCTGTCCCTGAGTCAGGCGGCTCGGATCTTAGCAAGTTTGCTGTTTTTCATGTCTACCTTGCTATCACAGCATCATGCTTTCATGAGCTCTCTCTCTCTCTCTCTCTCTCTCTCTCTCTGTCTCTCTCTCTGTGGGTGAGGTGGATGGTAGCTGGTGGATAGCTTCATAATGTATGATGTGTGGCTGAGGAAGGGTCTCTGCAGGAGCAGGGTAATATAAGCTGAGAGAGAATGACAGAGCAGCCGCGTGATTGCTGCAAATGAACCCTGAGTTGAGGAACAGCCAATTCATCGCCAACGTTTCAGAGCGTCAATAATTTATCAAGATAAAATTTTCCTTTAAAATGGAAATGGAGGTCTATCCACACTCAGGCATGACTGAAATCATAACGAGTGTAGCACATTTTTAATATCAACACAGCTCTGCAGTCCATATATTGTGATTGTAGATGCTGTTTGGTGTAGCTGACTTTGTAAATGGACTTGGAGTTGCCAGTTCATCACCCTGTGCCTACATTCATTGGTGTGCTACACCCGTATGAGTGTTTCAGGCATATGCAGAGGTTTTTACACAGCCCAGTGTAACCTGTTTAGTCTAGGGTGCTCTGATGACCAAAAACATCCATCACACAGTGGCCCAGGGCTGGAGGATGGCTGTGCATGGAAGAAGATGCACTGTAGTCTCTTACTGCAGACCTGTGTTGGTGTCAATGCTGCACTAAGAATGACTCGCTTATACAGCAAGTCCAGATTTTCGTGAACACCCTTTTTAACGAATGCATTCGGCTACTTTAAGTTGCACCCATTGCTGAAATGCACATGCACAGCTTGTCTAGGCTCTGTAAAGAAGTACTGACAATAGAATAGGACTCTCTGGAGCTCAAAAACATGAACCTATTGGCACCATGTCTAATGCCAGGCATGGGCTAGGGGGGTATAAAGCCCCCAGCATTGAGCTGTGGAGCAGTGGAACTGTGTTCTCTGGAATGATGGTGCTCCATCCAATACTTCTAGAATGAGGTCTGGTGGTGTTCATCCAAGATCCTGACCTCATTAATTCTATAGTCACTGAATCGAGTCAAATCATCACAGCAGTGCTTAAAAATCTAGTAGAGACAGTTACTCCGACAATAGCGGGATAGACTCTTTCTAATAAGCTTGATTTCAGAAGAGATGATGAATGAGCAGGTGTCCCAGTACTTTTGTCCGTTTAGGGCATCTGGTCAGTGGTGATCTTATAAAGATCCCTTTCTATTGATGGACAGAGTAGTGAGCAGATGTTAAATTGTGCAAAAACAAATGAGCTGCAGTCAGTACTCGTATTACTCATTAGCCATTTTTGCAGGATCACATGGTGTACCTGCTAAAATGGCTAATGACTGCAAGTACAAGAACCCTATTAAAGCTTCAGTCAGTGCTAGAGTTACTTGAAGTAATCTGGTTACAGGAAAATGTTGCTGTGAGGCAAAGGATGGTGAATAGTTTGATGGACAATGATGCCTCCTAGCCAGCGTTTCTATCACCAGCATGAATAGCCAGTTATTAAACACACATGAATTCTCATTGGAGGCCTTACCTCGCTTTTTTTCAGCGTGCTATGTATATGGAGAGCTTTATTGTCTGAAACGCTTGCCCAGCATCCGGTGTGATATGTGTGAAGGGTGCTGCTGACTGTGTTGCAGAAATATGCAGTGTCATGATATTAATCTCTTACTGGTACTGTGTGTATGTGTGTGGGTGGAAAGTCTCTGCTTCAAGGTTGAACGGCCATCCTGCTAAGAGGACTATGTCAGATGTGAGTGAACACACAGAAATACACAGTGCTTAATCATTTGATTTTCTGTCCACTCTCTACTCAGTCCCTTGATTGAAAAGTTTCCACAAAGGGCTGCTGTACTAACCATCCGTCCATTCGTCTGTGTTCCAGGGATGTTTGATATTTCACCACAAAGTGCTATTCTTTATACATGAGGAAAAAAAGATTTGCTTGTGGTTTAAGCAGCTTTAATACTTAAGATGAGCCCTTAAGTGAACCTTGCCTTTTTGCCATCAGAGGCCGGAGTCTCAGAAAGCACAATTGGCCGTTCTCTCACGAGTTGGATAGATGGCACGCTCTCTCTCCTCTGTTAGCTAGTACGGTGGAGCTTCACCTGAGGCAGTCCGCTTTGTGTTTATGCATTGGTTATTGTGCGACTGGCTCAAATATTGACAGGTGTTAAGTTTTTACTACTAGCCCTCCTAGTGTCGGGAGCATTGCTAGGGGGAGCTATGAATGGGTGGGTTAACTGGCAGTACCAAATTGGGAGAGAGAAAAAAAAAGCTCTTAGGATTGGAGACACTGACCCTGCTGGGGTGGGATTTGTGGCCCCTGTCCTTTGTCTACTGTTAAGTAAATGTGTTGTCTCAATGTTCTGTCTTAATTTAAACACACTCTCGCTTATTCTTTCTCTCTGTCTCTTTCTCAGGTTGTTTCCAGCTATGTAACGTCTTCAGGCAGAACATGGAGATAGACCAGTGTTTGCTGGAGTCTCTGCCGCTGGGACAGAGGCAGAGGCTGGTGCGGCGCATGAGGTGTGATCAGCTACGAGCGTACTACGAGCGTGAGCGCACTCTACAGAAACAGAGCAGCCACAAACCACGCAGCCAGCGCAAAAAACGCGCCATCAGCTTCTCCCTCTCCGACATCCTTCAGGATGCCGTCATACGCCATGATGACAAAGAAGGTGAGATTTGAAGTTAAAGCAGACATAATGCACGAGCTTAACAATAGTAAATGTTTTTTTGTTTTTTTGTTTTTTATTATTATTCTTAAGAACTTAATAATATAAATTGTTAAGATGGTTCATACATACATGAACAGTAGTTTTTATGTTGCTTATAGTAGTTCACATAGCGGCAAATGCCGTGTTCTATGGTGGGAAGTATGCACTGTAGTGGAGGTTATGTTTCAGTAGGTTTGTTCCTCAGATATTCTGCCCACAGCTCTCAGTGTGGTCATCTCCACAGAACGATGGTCTTTCAGGGTAAGATACGGTCAATTTACCAGTTATTACTGAAGTTTGAATGAATATATTGGTAGCTAGTAAGCAAGATTTGGTTTGCAGACCAGTGCCTTTGGGTTTTTTTTTTATTTTGGCAGGCATGTTGCACCAAATGATCAGTGATGATCATTGGTCATGTTAGTCATGTTAGTAATTGGACTGTCCAGTCAAACTCAGCGGTTCTCCAAACTTACCCAGTCTGGCTTGCAAGGCTGTATTTCAAAGCTTCTGCCAACACAGCTGGCAGTAGAGGTGGTTTCATCTTTCAACATAAGCTTAGGGCTTCATGTTTAGTAAAAATACTGGACGTCTAGACTCTACTCCTGCCTTTTTCTTTCTTTCTGTACATCAGATACTGGTCAGCTTTTCGACTGTGGCCCACAGCAACTACTACTAGATGTTCTAATTGACTGGTCAAGTTACGTATTGTCATTTTTAAACAAAACCCTTCTCCAAAATTGAAACTTTAGAGGAGAAGGAAGAAACCTTCTTAACTTTAAATGAAAGTGAGTGTAAAATGTTTTATTCCAAGTCATTTTGGACCTTTCATCATAAAATTTGGTCCATCAAAAAAAAAAAAAAAAAAAATTAAAATGGCAATAGAAGGTTTTTGCGTAACAGCAACGCTATGCAACCACTGTTAGAAAAGTGACAATACTGCAAATATACTGATTAGTGCTGACCACTGACGTGCATTTTATGATATCATAAAGATGATCTCCCATCATCACATCGCCCACCCCTACATCCCAAATTCACTAAGCCAGTAATCTTCTCTGGTTTGTAACTGCATAAACATGTAAGTGTTTATTATGCTGCAGGTCCTGTTGAGTGGGTCCAGAAGATGAGGAGATTAGACTCTGTGTGTAAGCGTGGGGGGCCCCGTGAGTGTGTGTGTGGGTGGACATGTGCACGTGAGCACTGCCCAGTCAGTGAAAAAGACCAAATTAATTTCCAGCAAGGCGAGGAGTCACAGGCTCTGCCATTAGCCGCCGGGTATTAACTCATTCTTCACGCTGATTACAGCCCAGTCAGAAAGCTAATATTCGAAATGTGTCGCGTGCCACTCTTGGGACAGGCAAAAGTAATCTAATCAAGAGCTTGCAAACTGTAGGTCTCGGGCAGGGCTAGATGACGATCGCAGAGCGAGCACACCCCCATCATGAGCGATGGGGAAGGAGAAATGAATTTAACCTAGTCAGCTATTTCTGTCTGTGACTTTGTGGGGAGGAGAGAGCAGGAGCTATTTTCGTTCCTCCCAGGAAAGCTAAGGGCTTCCATTCCTAACAGCGTGCCATCCTTCTGAGGAAAATAGCACTCTTTAACACCCATCATATCAGAAGGCTTGCCATTCGCAAGTTAGCAGACGCTCAGCAATTTCCCCGGTGTGGCATGAGTCGGATGAGTCAGATGTTAGGCAAAGCTGACTCTAAAGGCCTTGCTTAGAAAAAGCAACAACTGCAGGAACAACTGGCAGCAGGCCTGTGCTAATGCTGTAGGCAGATCATATGTACTCATCACAAGCTGATGGCATTTACTGATGCAGAGACGGTTTATGAGGATTACTATTCGTATATACACTATATGGACAAAAGTATTGGGACACAAGGGTGATAATAAAGTGTTTGTTCTGCTTTTGTTGGAGTAACTACCTCTTCTGTGCAGGCTTTTTATTACATTATTTTTTGGATAATTCCAGAGAACACAGTTCCACTGCTCCACAGCTCAATGTTGGGGGTCTTTATACCCCTCTAGCCAATGCCTGGCATTAGGCATGGTGCCAATAGGTTCATGTTGATCTGCTCCAAAGAGTCCTACTCTATCTATGGTCAGTACTTCCCTACAGGAACTAGACAAGCTCTGTCTCGGCAATGGGTGTAACTCAAAGTAGCTGAATGCATTCAATAATCGGGGTGTCCAAAAACATATGGACATATAGTGGAAGCTCTTGAAATGCACCAACAATATGTTTAAAAGTCTGCAGACACCTTCTGATGCTTCTTCCATGAGTTATTGCTGAGGAAATATACAGGACAGCTGTGTTTGTTGGATAAGTCCTGGGCAGAGCATTGTTCTTTTGCACATGGAGGTCAGTTCAGGAGCCTGATCTGTTCAGACTAATGTCAGATTTAGGCCACGTAAAAAAGCTCTTGTGAACAGCTAATCAAAACAATCAGATTTGGGCAGAAAATTGGCTTTTGGGCCACGTTTTTACCTGCAGTGTGAAGGTCACCTGTTACGTATGGCTGTGTATTAGATTGCTAGTGGCTCATTGTTGGTGACATTACTAAGTAAATGCTTTATTGAGGCTTCAGAACATAGCCTATATTCTTGAGCCTTTTACAGTGAGAAGACTATATACAGTGTTTCTCAGCTGCCACACATACAGATATTTAGGCTCGCTACTGTAATACACACCTTATTGAGACACCTTATTGGACATTCTTTGGGATGTCTGAAGATTATTAAAGCTATTTATTTCTTAACGCTATTAAAGAAACATCAGGCTATTTGTTTTATAAGCAGTCCCTATGCAGTCCCAGTGTGTCCCTTTGTCTTCATTTTTCCACTCCATCTTCTGCCGCCGTCTTAGTCACTCCTAATGGTTTACCCAGCTGTCAGGCCAAATCTGTGTCACATCTCCCAGCAGCCTTTGCAGGTCAGTGTGTAAATCCCACCCATTGGCTGCCAACTGGGTTCAGCTGGTCCGCGGCACCAGCTGGTGTTCCCGTGGCAACGCCTGTTGGAAACATGGCACCTTTGGCGAGGGATGAATGACAACTTCAGCCCACCTACTAAACACTAATTACCAATCTGGCAAGTCCCGGTGCTTTTGTCCTGGACTGCGGAGTCACCCAGACGAGCAGATCTGCGCTCAGTGTCCTGTGCAAATGCCTCTTGACCAGCCAGTGACTCGATTATTGATTTTTCATGGCTCCTTGCCACTTTTAGTTTTAGACTTTCATGCATAATCCTTATACAGGGTAATACGGCAGCTATTTAATAACAGTAAGAGGGGGGATAAAACTGAATTTTCTGTCCATTAAATATACTTTTTCATTTAATAACATTATTTTTAAAATTATGTTCTGGCACATATTTATATATACATGTTCATTTTTTCCTTGTGTCAGCAACCCATGCAAATTGTCAGCAAGCAAACAAATGCTTAAATATGTCTTACTGATGAAACCAATCAATGGTGAGTGGAATTATGTTCTGAATGTGTGTTCACAGTTCACAGTTCAGAAATCACCACAGTGCATCCAACTATAAAGGTAGCATCATACTACCTCCACAGCAGCATACAGGAACCTCAAGCTCCATGCATGTGCTGATATGTTTTACTGTGGCCACTGCGGACATGCATTTGTGCTACTCTGTTAGAAGGCCTAAAGGGTTAACAGGCTCAGAAAGCAGTGTCTTGAAATTGGCCTCTGGTGATATTTTAGGGCTGAATTTGATTCTTGGACCTTTTAATAATAAGTACGACTTGCTGCTTCTTAAAAGGTGAGTCAGCACATGCTGTGAATCTTCTTTTTGCTCCCTTTGTTCTCACCTGCAGAATCATATAGTGTTTAATGCTGTATGGCCTCTGCAAGAGGAAACAATGGAGAGAAGGTTTTGTCTGTCAGGTGGTCTGGGATATAGCCAGAGTTGTGTTGATGCTGTTTGGTCTGGATTTGGGAGACCATGCCAAAGCCATGGTGCCTGGATAAGAAGCCCATCTGATATCTGCTGTTTCAGTGTGGTCTACAGCTGGCACCCCCTCCACACACACACACACACACACATATCGGGACAAAACAGAAAGACTAAAACAAACACTCCTTACAGTTCATGAGTGTGTGCATTTGTTTTGTGTGTGGTTTTTTCGTGCCACACTCAGACTTTATTACTAATCTTAAAAATTTTTATATACATTTTTATATACTTTTTAAACACACATTGCCCATTCCAGAATTACTGGTACATTTTAGGTATGTTTTTTTTGGAAATCATTTAACTTATTAACAGAATTATTGGTAACAAAGTTGACATTTTCTACTATCTACCTAAAAAAATAATAATTTAATGAATTTTCAACTTTCTCTTTATTTCTTAATTGAATGGGAGATTCTCTAAATATCACAGTTAACATGTTTGATTAAGATGCAGTTCTTTGTGGATATGAACAAACAAACTAAAAACAGCTTCATTAAGTTCCCACCATTTCCCCCTCACTATCAGCTTTGCTACTCCATTTAATTATTTGTTTTCTTTAACCTCTGCATTTTTAGTCCACATGTTTCTGCTGCTTGTCGTATAATCTTTTGTGTTCTGCTACGAACAAAATGAGCAATTTTGCCATTGTGCTGATACTCATTTGTTTGGTCTGCAAGCATGACAACGGAGCTCTGATTGATCTGCCCGATTTTAACGCATCCATACGACGTAGAAAATAGATCAGGCTGTAATTGAAAAATTCACGCAGCGTCACAGTCAGTCAGTTTCAGACTCATTGTGAAAGACATCATTAACTTGCTTGTATTTGTTTTTCGGGAACTTGCCGTGCATTTTTTTACGGTTGTAAAGGGGGATAAAGAGAGGTTTAAATCATGGTCATGTTAAAATAAATTTTTCAAACATGATATGTGGATCTTGGGGGTTGGGGGTTGGGGCGTATAATGTAATTAGGTTGTCCTTTGATTCTATATACTTAATTTGAGAATTCGGTTTATTGGAAAGCTAGTGTTACAGGCATGTACTGTTTTTGGGGCTTTACACTGGTCTTGGTGCTTTTTCTAGGGAATAAGTTAACCTCGGGACAATGTCTCTGGGGAACCCCATTAGCATATTCCTTGTGGCTATATCTTTTAATTATTTTAAGTGTTAGAGGAAACGTGTAATTAACCCCCTACACAGTGCAGCCTAGGGTTTTTCATTCTGGCAGATATGGAGGTTGGAGTGGGAGGAGTGTGTAACAAACCGATTGCAACGGAGTGGAGATGTAAAAGAGCATTGATGGAATCGTGTGAGAGAAATCCATCGGTTCGTCAGTGTTGCGCCACACACAGCTAATGTTTATGAAGCATGCTTCTGTCTAGGATATAACTGAAAAGCTCTTGTGGATTGAAGACATTGATTTTCATTATTTACTATTTGCTTCTCATCTCATGGTGCTGCAGTGGAAAGGTGTGGAAATCTGACTAATAGACTGTGCCTGAGCAATTTGACACGGTCAGATCACGTGGCCAGTTTAACAGAAACACTCGGATGGCCCATATATTGCCACAAATAAGCATTTGATCAATCTGCTCTCAGACGAGTGGCACCTTTCCCATTCCTGGAAAGCTCCAGATGGAGATCATATAGCCTGTCCTGTTGAAGCGCAATTGAACACGATTAGATCAGTCTTTTCTCTTCTCGGCCGTTCTGATGGGCTCCATTCGGACAGCGGTTTACCGGGGCACTGGAGCGTCCTGCTGCAGTGACGTCAGCCTCGCTTTAGCTGTAAATGACTGGGAGATGGAGATCTAGACGCATAAGCAGCCCCATCCCTATCCCCAACTCTCGCACACCCTCTGTTTCTCTCTGCGTGGTGTTTGCTTGCTGATTAAACCTTGTCACTGCTTCTTCCTCCCCCTTCAGGCAAAGATTAGCGGATAAAACTTCCGTCTAGAGAGAAGCTGGGTATCTGCTGACGGTTTAATCAGAATTTTTCACTCATCGCGAAGCAGAGAGACCTTATCAGCAGTCCCTGTCTCCAAAGTCAGATTGAGACCATGATTGGTTTTTTGGGTCAGGCTCTCTCCTTGGGGAACGGATAGTTCAGGAGACCTCAATATTCATTGCCTTATTCGACTGTATCATATTTTATATGTTGGTGTGTGCGCGTATATCTATGTGCATGTGTGCTGGTGTGTTATCCTATTACACCCCCACGCCCCCCCACCCGTTCTTTTACCTTCCGCTGAGCCGTGTGAGAGTGTGGCAGGAGCATCTGCTGCTCTTTGAATGCTGAATTTGAAAATCAATCCCGCCGGTATTGTTTTATGTGCACTCCTCGAATGCTGATGTGAGTGGTGTTCACTGCCAGTCTCGGGCTGTTATTGGGTTGGTATTGAATGTTGTGTTGGCTGCCACGATAAATTGAATGACAGTCCCAGATATGAATAGACTGGAAGACCCGAGTGAAAAGTAGCAGGTTTCTGATTTCGGCTCTGGCGCAAAAGAACGGGACATTATCTTGACAGAGATCTTGATCATTCTCTTGATAGTTATAGTTAAACTGCTAACTTGGTCAGTAAGTGTGCATTTTCTGCAAAAATGCTATAGAACATTGGAACAAATCCAAATAATAATGCATATACTGTATGTGCAAACTGTGCACATGTTTGTGCTGGATGTTCTCCATACAGCAGCATGCTCTGAAGCAGCCATACATTAGCTTAAGGTTACCTCATGTCAGCTAGAGGGAAATAAACCCCTGAACATCAGACTGTGGACCGATGGTACCGCTCCTCTGCAGTGAAAAAGCACCATAGAATATCTCAGAGACGAGAGGGATTGGGCTTTTTTTGATCCAGAACTAGGCATCAGCATCAGCACCTGACCTCACTAATGCTTTGATCGCTGAGCCACCAGAACAGAGGCAAACTTTTTCTGCAGCAAACTAGATCTGACTCAGACAAGCTCCAAAGCTATTAATACCCTTGCTTTAGGATGAAACGTTAAATAAGCTGGTGTACTCAGTCATGTTATGGGTAAAATTATTAATAAGTAGGAAGTGTGGATGTCCAAAATCTGATCTAAGCATATTTTAATGGATTGAGGTATAGCTGTTTTAAGCCCGACCCAGTTCTGATCCTTTGGTTTTTACGATGTGTTCTTGCAGAGCACCCTCTGGTGTTCTTTAGGCATCATTAGTGGACATTATTCGCAGCCCACACCAGTGAGGAGTGTTCTCAGAAGGTAACACCACAGTTTAGAGTCTCCAGTGTGGAGTTATATGTGTGGTTCCATTGTTTTGACTAAATTTGAGCTGCTTTTCCTCAGGATGTTTGTCTGTTTTCTGAATTTGTGAATTTTGTAGCTGTATTATCTCCAGAATTTAACATTAAGGTACTTTGTTTCGGATTGGGAGCAAAAAAGATCTGGATCGGGACATTCCAAGCTAGAAGAGCATCGGTCTGGTTGCTGACTTTTCTGTGAACTCCAGCCAGCGTATAGATTTATTCAGTTGCACCAGCAGCTCACCTGCTTTGCCTTTAATGAAGCCTTCATCAAAGTATTGGTGTTGGATGGGATCTGTAAATATTGGCCATTCTTGAGGAAAGTTTGGAGATGGTAAACACTCTAATGTACCTTTTTTTGTATTTGTTTTTTTCTCTCTCATGGTTCTCAGTGTTTTTGCACATGTATAGGTACCTGAAGTTGGAACATGCTGGAGGCCTGGGACCGATCTTTGATGAGTCGTGCTGTGATTTTTTGAACAATCCTTATTGAATTGCCTCTGGTTCTCTTCTTAGACACCTAGAACGTCTATTTTGCTTTGGGAATGAGCTCAGTGTTTTTTTTTAAACTCCCTAACAACCCAGACAATTTCCTGTTTGTGTGTGATGAGTCAAAGTGAGAGAGCTGTCACAGACATACATCTACACCTCCTCTGGGCTTACACACCTCGCCAGGAAAAAATAAGTGCCATTCTTGCGTTTCTTTGTTCAGATGTTTGCTTGGCCTAAAATGTAGAGCTCAGGTCTGACTGCCAGGAAAATGTAAACCTTGGAAAACTATCAAAAATCAGCGGTGCAGTTGATTCAAAGTTCCACCATTCCAACAACTACATGGGTGGGCCACTGTCAGGCATTTTGTCCTCTTTATTACTACGTTCTCTGTCTCACTTAATAGCTCCAAATGATCTCCACGCAGTGGTTTGTCTCTTTAGCACTGATTAAAGAAGATTGCGTTGTGGATTCTGTGCTAGACAGAGGGAGCCAGAAGGTTCCAAACATTAGACATGCCCATGAGATTATTGCTTCCAGCCTTAGGTTGTGTAACATGGTTGTGTCTTAAGTGCCTTGCTTTTCAATCGCAACCATATTTGCCATGGTCACATTTGCAGACTGTTTAGATTGTTGCAGAACAATTTTAGTTTAAAGTGTTAAGGGAGAATTGTGTACCCATGCTGACCTCTGTCCACTGTCCAAAGAGCCTACAGTACATATACAAGCATCAGAACTAGACCTTAAAGCAAAGGAATGAGGTTGTTTGTTTTCTTTTACAGATACGACTGGGTAGATATGTGGCATGTAGTGCCAGCAGTAGGTCATAATGTTTTGGCTTATCTGTAATTTGTCATAGTTTGTAGTTTGCACCCATTGCTGACACAGATGTGCACACTGCAAAGGTGTGCACACACAGCTTGTCTAGTCCCTGTGGAGAAATATTGCCAATAGAATAGGACACTCTGGAGCAGATAAACATGAACCTATTGTCACCATGCCTAATGTCACGAGTGGGTTAGATGGGTATAAAGTCCCCCTGCATTGTGCTGTGGAGCAGTGGAACTATGTTCTCTGTACTTTTGGGATGAGTTGTGGATGAGGTGGGGTGGTGATCACCCATCATCCTGACCTCACTAATGCTCTTGTCCTTGATTCCAGTCAGATCCTCACAGCAATGCTCAGAATCTAGTAGAAAGCATTCCCTGCACTGCAGGGACAGTTACTCCAACTCAGCAGGATAAACTCTGTTTAATACCCTTGATTTCAGAAGAATAGTGTGTCCAAAAACTTTTCCATGTCAGTGTACTATATATAGTCATGTTTTTCCAGTTGCATGGACATACTTTAGCCTAAGATGAACTGAGATGATGAAAGTAAACACTTTTGCTGTCATCACTGTCTGCTCACACAGGCCAAATTGAATTTGGAACTTGTTTCATTTTAGGGCTCTCAGTTTTAATTAAAATGCTTTACTATGCCTAGGCTGCAGAATAATAACTTGGTCAATACAAAATATGCCAGCATCGCAAATCCTGCATTGCAGACGTCTCTCCGCTTTGTTTCAGAATGCCTAGATATGTTTTGCAGCTGTTGGTAACATTTAAAGCATTCACCAAATCTGGATTTCGGAATTAGAATGGAGTGTACAGAAGCTATTTATTTCATGATACTGGGGTAAACCTTCCACTGCAGGTACCGTTCTGGGTATAGTAGCATGCTTTATAAGACATCTGAGGAAAGACATTTGATTATGTTCGATTTTTATAGATAGATTTTCTGCTGCTCATCATCCAGCTAATACCAAACAAAGTCTATAACGATGAGGTCTGGAGTCTGAACAACTGAGTTGAACATTCAGTGTTCCCAAGCTAGAACAACACCGGCCTGATTGGTGGCTTCTCTTCTCAGCCACTGTATGGATTTCTTTGGTTGCACCAGCAGCTCACCTGACTTCCTGACTGACTGAATATTATTAAATCCAGGTTTGGAAACTCCTGTTTCAGTTGTTTGTTTATTTGCTTTACATCTCCTTTCCTTTTTCATGTTCCTTCTCCTCTCTTTGGCTACTTTGACTGGGAATTAAATTCTGAAGGCCAGTAGCAGGTGAGCTGGGTTAGGGCTGGAGCTCTAGGCAGCAGGGTGTAGGTCTCCAGGAGCAGGCTTGGTAATTCAGGCTTCAGGCTTTAGTAGAGAACTGTGCCCCCCCCCTCCGGTCACGGAAAAGGGATAGAACTGGTTACATACATATAATGGGGACAATTAGCTTGCCCATTTACCTTTTATCCCATTATTATAATAAAAGGCACTGCTGCTAAAATGCCATGGGGCTCAGGCTGTTAACATTACCGCAAAAGCAGCTGAGTGAAATACTACATAAATAGCCTAAACCTCAGAGCAAGATTTCACTGAAGCTGTTCATAGATGAAACTATGCTTTACCACAGAGATGGATACACAACTGCTGTTGTTTTTATATGTGAAAGTACACAGAAAGAACAGTAGAAACATCTTACTCTTTTATTTAGTGTTTCACAAGTCCCCCTAAAGAGCAGCTTGTCCCAGCTGGCCGCCAAAGTTGAAATACGTCGTTGTCTGGTTGAATGCAGGTTGGGACATCAGTAACCCCAAATCCAACTCTCGAAATTCCAAATATCGAACATCATGTATTTATGGCGTAAAATAAGTTTAGCTGTGGTGGTCAAAACCCGACATCTGCTGAACGTCCACCCGATGCAAAACGGTAACGTTGTGAGACGTTGATATTTTGTTGCTGTTAATTCATGGTGTTAAATAACTCAAATTAAATGTTTGAGCTTGATGTGAACCCAGAGTTGATTTTATGACAGATATGTGACTTTCCAACCAACATCTGTACAACGTGCCTCACATTTATCAAAATTCTCATAGTTAAAAAAAAAAATGCTGATTCTGGTTCAGCTAATGCCTTTTCTATGGCACTAAATGGGTCTGATGAGACCTAATCTTAGATAAGTGTACTCGATTAAATCTACAGTATCCCTAAGAGCCTGACTGAGGGGTAATTGTGGATAGCAACTATTGGCAGTGATTGGAGGGCTTAGAAAACAAGTCAGGACAGGGAATCAGACAATTATGCATTGGTAAAATGTCAATGTGATTCTGTATTGTAAACATGAGCACGGGGCCTGTATACCACAAGTGCAAAAGCACTAGCTAAGCCATCCCATCAGTTATCAGTGCTGTGTGCTCTGTGGGAGTGGTGAAGCTCCTATAAGCAACTATAATAGATGTAGTGTGCTCTGCTCTAGGCTAGGTGATAACAGGATAGAATGAGATCTGAGTCAGCTCCTCAGGGATGTGGGAACACTCCGCCACTCCGTACATCTCTGCTCCGAGTGTGGTTCTGGCTGGCTGAACTCGTTTAAAAACCTTCCACTCCCTCAATCCTGAGCCTCTTATTCCAGAGTATCCAACACAGCAGAAAAAAAAATCCCATTTGAAAACATGAAGCGTCCATGCCTGACTGAGATTCCAGGTGGGATTCTGCCAGGTTAAGAGATTGTGAAAAAGGTGATTTTCTGTTTAGCAAGAGGAAAAATAATATATATATTATATAAATATTATATATATGTATGTATATATATATATATATATATATATATATATATATATATATATATATATATTTGTTTTTGGAGATGAAATGCTCTGTGCTGGTGGCACATAAGGGAACAAATGAGGGTTAGGATTGATGAGAGGACAGAAGGATGGAGAGAGAGAGGAAGGGGCTGCTCCAGGTATAGTGGCAGATGTTTACTTGTGGGGAATCTGTTTCACGATCATGATGGAAGGCTGTGATGGAGGACGGAGATGGAGTGGTGGAGAAAGGAGCAGAGAAAGTGATTTTGTACAAAGAATAAAACTGTCATTTCCTTCTGCTGTTTGTCATCTATCTCTCTCTCCCTCTACCCCCCCACCCCCTTGTTCCCCCTTTTTTCTTTTTCTGTCTCTTTCTACTTCTCCCTCCCTCTCTCTCGTTCTCTCTCTCTCTCTGGTATAGCCTCAACAGAAGGTATTTGCTCTGAACACGTCTCTGGCTCTCTCAGCAAGTGTAGTGCATTATCTAACAGCTCCTTTCCCCTTTGCGCTCAGCATTCCGAGATTGAATCCCCGTACCTTTTAAAGCCAGTGATAATGGATGATAGCTGTAGCGTCCCACACTGTGTTTTGCACTGTTGCAGCATCTTATGAAACAGACAGTCAGGTGCTTGTTTTCTGGTGCAGCAATACATTCGCCTTGCTCTGAACAACTTCATGCAAAATGGAAACACTTCAGGTCCTTTGGGAAGATAAGGTCTGAAGATCGTCGGTGAGCAGCAATGCTGTCTGCATGTCATTTCCAGGAGAGGCTGGGAGAGGATAGTATGTCTCAATGTTTTGCATTAAACTCCTAAAAGTCTTCACAGTGATGGTCAGAGGCTGAGTGAGTGTACTTTGTGGTGTATGTAGGCATGGAGGTTTGAAAGTCCAAAATCTCCAGCTTACCCCCTCCCCCCAAGCTTTCACCCTAATTCAGTTGAGGCTGGTTCTGCTCAGCTAAGCCTGTTTTATCATGGGGTGGCAGCTCCTTTTCTGTTCCCTTTCTTACCTATTCATCATTTTCTATGCCTCGTTCCTTTTCCTCATTCCTCTGGTAATCCCTACCCATCCTCTTCCTCCATTCTCAGCTCATCTTCCTCTCTCTCACCCTTTCCTCTTCTCTCTCCACTCCCCATGCCTGGTTTCCATGGAAACTCCACATACGGTTCTGACAGCTGGTTTGCCGTTTCCCAGCGCCAGACTGCGTGTTTCGCCCACTCCTACATGCGGCAACCAGTGGAATGAAATCCAGTAGACTGATACCAGCACAGAGGGAGAATTGCCAAATTCTTTCCATTGCCTTAATGGACTAGACACGGTAATATCAGATTATCATGACCACCCCACAGTTTGGAATGTACTCTGGTTCACGTACTATATATATTTAACAGCAGCACTGTTGTAGTTCCGTTACTCTGTCAGCCTCCAGGACCACCACAGAGGCAGGTATTATTTGGGTGGTGGGTTGTTCCCAGCATCAACGCCACTCACTCTCCACGCTAGTAGACACGTCTACCCAGTTGGTCCACCTTGTAGATGTAAGATCAGAGACAGAATCTGCACTGGCCATCGACTGGATGGGGCGTAGTCATGACTACACACGTAGTAGTATGTTTTTAAGGTACCAGAACACACACAGTGGGGAAAGTATTATCAGAAGTCTGGACAATATTCATTCGGTTAGAGGGTCTGGTTTTTGATTAATTACCCAGCCCTAAAAGTCCATTCTTTATTTTTAATTAATATTTTTTGGCATTCTTGCTGCTGTTATAATGTGCTTCATCCCGAACTGATTATTGAATGAGCCACAGTACATGGCAAACAATCAGATAATTTACATCCATCAGGCTTAAAGGCACAGTCTGTTTAATTCTAAGTGAAAAACTGTGAGAATTGTGACTAATTTAGGTGCATAAACCCACAAAAACATCATCCGTGGACCTTGGAAAACACAAACACTAGATATATGTAGGACATGGGTCCTTTAACTATACTATATTGTGCCTGTTTTGAGTGTGTCATTGACTGTATGTTTTACTCCATTAGACAGGGTTCAGAAAATGCAGATTACATATGAGCTAGTCCATAAAAAGGGTATACAGTGTCAGGTCCAGTGGCATGGCACAGTTCAAGGAAATAAAGGGCATATGGAGAAGAGCATCAGAGGTTTGAGTGTGTCTTTTGACCTCCATTTAGTCACAATCAGTAATGTGCTGGTAGTCTCCGTCCCCCTTAGGTGCCCTGCGTTTAACTGACTAACAGATGTGCCTGTATGGCTCTGGAGATCTATGTAAATGGATCCTGCTCTCTTTCTCTCTGGCACGCTCTCTCTCTCTCTCTCTCTCTCTCTCTCTCTCTTTATGCAGTCAGCAGAAAATCTGTCCTCTGTTGACCGTGGATGTTCTGCTCATTTTCCAGTTGTGTTCTCAAGCAGATCTCAATCAGTAGCTGTTGATAATTAGTTGATAATTAGGTTTTAATATTGTCTGATTGCAACACAATAGATACAAGTGGGATGCAAGGAAGTTTGGAGATCAGGGAGGGTGAAGGCATTTGCAGTGTCTGATAAGTATGGTGGATTTTTTTTTTTTTTTACTTGAATTCAGTTGTACTGTATCTGCTAAATCTATGAAGCCATAAGGTGGGGTCCTGAGGTACGAAGTGTAAACGCCTTTGGGTATAAGGAATTAAGGGAGACTAACTGGTTCCCACCAATCATCCAGAATTGCTTAGCTTAGCAAGGACCCCAGCAGTGCTGGGAAAGGAAGCGTCTGGTTCATGAGTGACAGTGAAGGATGGAGCAGGTGCTGCCATGTCTAAGGAACTCTGAGACGCTGCTCATTAGAGAAAAGGGACTTCTTTCAGCCCTGAGAAATTAATTAAGCAGCCGTCCTTCTAATGACTGCAGATTGGCCTGCTTGATTAACAGTGTAGCAAGCATAGGGCCGCTGTCTGCGCACCGACAGGAACAGTGCTGATTGAGGTAGATTAGGCTGAGATTTCTGTATAACTTGCCACAAGCAATTTAATTTTGTGCCATTACGATTTGCAACCAGCTTTAATCAAGCAGATATGTTCAAACATAAGAGCTGCGTCGCTCTAAAGAGTGTGTTTTTCTTTTCTTTTTTTTGCTTGATAATTTATTCATGTACGATGCAGGGATTTACTGTGTGGGTGTTAAAGTAAATAAAGAAATAAATAAAATGTTGCCAGAAATTATGACTTTTCTCTCAGGCATAGGTTTATGGGTTTGCAAATCAGTTTTTTAATGTTCCACAAACAATAGGGGTCAACAGTCTAATCTGCAAAGCACTGGTGGGGTGTGGATTTTCCTTCCAACCAAGCAGGAGCACCCCTCATATAATTTATCTGTTTATAGACAGGGACCGACTAATTAATCAGGAGGATTCAGGTGAGCTCCAACTAGAGTGGAATAAAATTCCGTCTGTAGCAGCCGCAGTGGGCTTTATGGATGAGATCGACCCCTGGTGACCTCTGCTGTATAGCTTTTCCCATGCTAGTTTCCCAGTTAGTCAAATATTTAAAGTTAATTCTGCCCAACTGACCTATCTATAGACCGGTCATAAATGCATTCTTTGGACAGTATTTACGAAACACTGGCAAAAATCCCATTCAACTAAGTTAATGTAGGTTGGAGTATAGATTTGCCAGGCAATGTTGAGTTTCCAGTTTAAGCACTCTTAAAACTTTCTTGCTTTTTGGAAACAAAATGATTAATGAGCTTTTGCCCACTGTGTTTATCACTCCCTGCAAACATTCCCCAGCTTTTATGTGGAGATGCCTTAAAGAAGGTAAAATTTAAAAGGGAATACACACGTGTGATCCTCGCATGGCCAGTTGGATGGCCGAACAGACAGATGGAGGTCTGACCGGCAGAGTGATGGAGACCGCAGCTGGCTTGCTAGATTTTGGTTATGCTGGTTGAGTTAGCTTTAGCTCACTGGTTAGCTTTCACTTGCTTTGTTTCTGTGACTTAACCCAAATCAGATGTGCTCCCAGTGTACATCTAGAAGGGAAAATATTGCCAAGCATATCATCATTTATTGGTAATTGGAACATTACTTATGTAGCATATATTACAAAATAGCTTCCCTCAAGAGCATTGTCATTTTGCAGCTTACTGAGAAATCGGTGTAGATATTAGTTCATATTCTAACATATAGAGTGCATCACAGATCATAGTTCCCTTCCGTTGTACCTGTTACATCGTACCAGCAGTGCAGCTAAGAACCGAGCATATTGCTGAGTCAGATCACTGTAACAACATCTCATAAATATGAATGTGATGGGATTGAAGCTTTTGCATAAACACTCACCCACTCACACCACACATACATAATCAGATCGGGGATGTTTACAGACTTGCCCACATGCAGATGATAAGCAGATTGAATAACCATGTAGACAGACTGCAAAGTCAAGCACATGTCTGCCCGATCCAGCTGTGAGGAGGGCAAACCTGGCTGCTGAAAGCACATCTGTTTGATGTAATGACCACTTTAGTACAGCCACCCCCCTGGGGGTCATAACATTTCAACACAGTGGGAAAAGAGCTGAATAACCAGGTCTATCATAGCTTCATTACTGCTGCAATTAACCAGGCTCCAGTGAGCAGGTACAGTTTGACTGCATCATACATGAAGGTTTTTCCTGGTAAGGCCTTGGTCAGGTGTTTTCCAGACACTTGGAAGGCAGATGATATTGTCTTCGATTGCATATTAATCAGTGCAAGAAGCTACAAGAGGTGTCTGGAGTGGTTTGTTATCTGTTTGGTAACAATTCTGTCCAACACAAGCTCTAATATGATGTTGCCATTGCTGTGAGTGACGAAATGTGCTCTGTTGAGGGTCCAAACCTAATTTTGAGCAGTGAAAGGAAAGCTGTTATCTTTGAATAGCTCCTGATTACTTTGACATATCAGACAGTGTGCATTCATTCTCATTTCCTCTGCAGAGTCTTCATTTATTTTTATTTTCCTGTATTGTCAGCGCAGTGTAATCTTGCTTGGAGTTGCATTTCCTGTTGGAGATCGCTCGGTGAGCTCGCAGATTCAGCTAATCAACCCTTAAGCTCTTCTCATTTATCACAGCGCCATTTTGGCACACACATGCCGTGGTTACAATCGACAAGAAATATGGAAGTTAAGGGTAAGAATGCCAGAGCCTCTGGGTCGTCTCTTATCTGCCAAGCCCTATAATCCTCGCTCCCGCCATGGGTGATGGGGTGTGTATATGAAAATCTGCATTTAGGTCCAGATTAATGTACTTGACTTTGCGGGTATAGAGTGAGCACCTGTCTCTCGCTGGCCAGCTAAACCTTACCTGAGGTAATAGGCGCTCCTAACATTTGGCCCTGATTCATCAAATATGATGGCTAAATGAGGCCACCTAAATTTTACCCATAATCTTTGGAGGAAGCTTTGGTGTTTGAATGGAAAACTGTCTAGCATCACGCTGAGAGATTGAGGGAATAGGAGGGCCATGCCACCCACTCAGAGAGTGCATGGCCAGTTGTGCCCCCTAGGACTACCAGTCATGGCTGGGGCATCATCAAAACCTGCAAATTTTAAATGCATGTACATTTGAGCTTTATAGTTTTAATAAAAATGCTTAATCAATGCAGTTAAGTAATCACAGTCATTATCAGTGTCATTGCCAGAATGTTGGCAATAACAAGCAGAAAATGTTGATGATGATGATTATGATGATGATGATGATGATGATGATGATTTGCACACGTGCTAATACTTATACTAAAATGAATATAGTCACCATAAAATTTGTAAATGTGAACTGGAAATTGCAGAATTCAATTATTATCATTAGCTCTTTAGCCCTTCAACCGAGCAGTGGACATAAATAGGAAAGTGATTGAGGATCAGAAACGCAGTCAGAGCAGATTTGGCAGCCCTTTAAAGCAGCCATATTTTTTATGGACTGCTGTCGGCGGCTTACGAACACCACTAATAATGCAAATCTTGGGGATTTGCACCCAACAGACCTCCAGTGCACAACCTTATGCCCATGTTAAGCATTGGGTATTCCTGAAAGTAGCTGAATGTCTACATACTTTTTGACATACAGTGTATATTTTTCAAAGCCTTTGTCATTCAAAAGAGCTTCACACTGGGACCACTGTCATGAGGGACAGCATTCTAATCATCATGTAATCTCCGCATCTTACAGTGGTCACTAGCTTCCAGTAGCAGTTGAGAGATACTTTTGCTTGTGAGAGTAAGGTCTCAGAGGGAGTGGCATTTGGAGGTCTGTGTAGTGCACTGATCTGAGCCGTGGGCCATGGCATTATGATAGGAGGAGGCTGCAGGGCTGTGTTCAGCATGGAGAAGCACTGAGCAGTGCAGCAACAGACACACACACTCTCTCTCTCTTTGGGGACTGTTACCGGTTCCCTACGGACAGGACAGGCTGTTTGTGTGTTTGTGTGTAAGAAAGAAAGAGAAAGATGCTGATTAAACCCGTATAAATAAGACTATGAAGAATAACAGCGACTGAATCCGAGAGATGGACTGTTAGGGTCCTGCTGCCGGTTGTGCGGTTATCTGGAGCCTGTAGATTGAGCATATTTGCACACATCTTAGCCTGCATTTCACTGCTGTTTTTAACAGGCGCTCTTAGTGTTTTCATTCAGAAATGCGTACAATATACAAGCGGCCTCTTGCTGAACAAGGGGATGATATGATATGGGGGTTTTAAAATGAAATGTTTGTCATATCACAGATTTTGTTTGGTGTAATATCTCTATTAGGATCACAAGTTCATGTTCAAGAGGCTTTATTATAGTTTCAACTACATACAAGTACACAGTGAAGCGAAATAGCATTCCTCTGGGACCATGCCGCAACATAGTGCAACACAACGCTACACAAGACTACATAGAGTTCAAATGTGCAAAACGTAGTTTAATAAACGAATATAAGTAAATGCGATAAATCCGAAGGACAGTTGGCACAGTACACAGACAGGACAGTGCTACATTGGCACAGTACTCAGTACTGAATGTGTATGGTGAGGACAAAGGTGTGCAGATGTGTAACATACTATGAGATATGTACAGAGCAGTTAGTGGGGCAGGATATACAGTATTCCTGTTGAACACTATGGCCCATTTAACTGTGCCGAAAATATATATATATGAGCAGAGTTGACCAAGATAGGGATTCTACCAAGCAGTCAACCAGTTTATTAGTTTGATTAGCAGATGTGGTTTGCAGGTGTCTCCTACTTTCAAGCTAGTTAAAAAAACAACAACAAAGAAAAAGTATTGACCCAAATGTTATCCTGAGTAGTGCAGTCATCTAACTGTTGACCCTATCATTAGAAAATTACAGGTTTATATGTCACAGCCATCCATGGCCCAGAATCCCAAAGAGTCTAATTTTCCTTGCTTTCTCTGGTTGGATAGGATGGCCTTCCATCTCTCCGCAATCATTCAGTGCGAAGCTAGCCAATATGAGTGTCTGTTAGCTGACAGTAACAGAACTGGCATTTACAGCAGTTATCTCCTCTAAAGGTGTTCAGCCGTCCGATGAGATTGCATTAGCAGCAATTCAAAAAGTCCCATGTGTTCATCTAACCCCCTTATTGTGAGCTAGTTAAAAACAACGATAATTAATATAGACCGAAATGGTTCTCCTGAGTAGTGCAGTCGTCTAACAGAAAATGGCCGGTTTGTTCCCAGGTGATGCCACAGCCATCCGTGAATGGGAGTCCCAGAGAGCATAATTTTACTTGGCTTCTATGATTGGATAGGATGGCCCCCATCATTCAGTTTGATGCTAGCCAGTCTGCGCATCTGTTAGCTGACAGTAACAGAACTGGCATTTACAGTAGCTCTCTCCTCCAAGAGTGTTTAGCTGTCCACTGGCGTTGCATTAGCAGCAGTTTAAAAAGTCTCAAGCCCGTGGTTAGCTTAATGTGTGTCAGAGAACACCTGTGCTAGCAATCGCCTTTTGAGCACTGATGGCATTGTGTGTTTGGGGAAATCTCAGCTAATGGGTGGGAATTGAAAAGGGCTGAATTGAGGATACAGTTAGAATTTCTGCAAAACATCATAGGTCCATCCCTAGTCCCCAGAATGTGATCTCACCATACAAAACCATGAAAATGTTGAAACTGGTGATCATGGAGAACTGGTGATCTCCATTCACCAGCACCATTCAACAAAATTCCCCCCGCCTCCTAGTTCTAGTCTCATTTGTACATTATGCAACAACGGGATACAGTCACCATTGTGAGAATATTGAATTATGAAAGCAGTGTGGGGGGAATCAGATCATTACAGCCCGTGTTGTTTTATTGTTCTGCCACAAAACAGCTTCTTGCATCTATTTCCTGTGTGCCCTCAAGACAACAATAATGGCAGAAGGTTTGTGAGGGAAAGAGAATGAAAGATGTAATTGAAAGGAGTAGGAGTGAGTCGCATATTCTGATGTCCTCGAGGTGCTGAAGAGACGTATATACCTCTGTGTATTTCTGTTGCTGCAGTGCTGAGGCTGCTGAAGGAGGGGGCTGACCTGAACACGCTTCTCTCCTCTGGAGGCTCCCTGCTCCATCTGGTAAGAATACACACTCTCCCTCTGGGTCTTCCACTAGCTCTCTCTCTTTCTCGATCAGCTTTGCCTCCTGATGCACCTGACCTATTCTATCTCATTCCTATTCTTTCATCTCTCTCTCTCATGAAACTTTCTCTCTCTATCTCTTTCTCTGTCTGAGCTTTTTTCCCCTTGGTTCTCTTTGGCCTTGCCCTTTTCCATCTTCTCTCCAGGCTTTCCTATTCAGCCCTCTATTATCTTTTTCATCAGTCATTCCCATTCTTCACTCTGCTATCATGTCATCTTGACACTATTCCTTCACTCTTCACTGTCAAGATGTATTTTTTTTGTAGTTCAGCCAAAAATTGCATATTCACAGGTGCACAAAGTCATCCAGAGAATAGTCAGATATAAAAAGGTCATGTGACATGTTAACATTTCCCTCTGTTGCTTTAATTCTGACATGCCACACTATTAAAATTCCATCCACCGGAGCTCTTTGCTGTTCGTCGGCAGAAAATGGGCCCATAGTGTGCGCCTCAGTTACCCATAATCCCACTCTGATCTTCCCCCCTGCAGTGCGCGCGCCATGACAACGTGTTTGCGGCGGAGGTTCTGATAGAACGAGGCGTGAACGTCAATCTGCAGGATGAAGACCTTTGGACTGCCCTGCATGTGGCTTGCGCCTGCGACCACGCTGATATGGTGCTGCTGCTGCTTCTGGTGAGAATCACAGAAACACACACACACACACACAAGTGCACACACACACACACACAAACACACAAACACACACACACATACTCTGATTTTTCCTTTTTAATCTTTTTCACATTCTTATTCCAGTTAACTCCAGTTTTACAGAAAAGCTTGGGTTGCTTTGACATTACCCACTACTAACTTTCTACACCATGATTATTATATTATGATTATGAACAGAGCAGTTCAACAGTATAGATGGTGTGGTAACTTTTATCATTAATGTTTAAATAGTTCTGATCAGAGGAGGATGGGTCAGGTCCCCCTTGTGAGTCTTGGTTCCTCCCAAGGTTTCTTCCTCCAGCTCTGAGGGAGTTGTTCCTTGCCACTAACCCTAACCCTAATCATAACTCTTGCTCACTGGGGGATCCTTCATGTCTTCTTGCATTTCTGTCTTTTACTAATGACTAATTGTGTAAAGCTGCTTTGTGACGACAACAGTTGTACAAATAAACTTGACTTGACTTGACTGGACATTATATGGATTTTCTTCAACATTAAAAAAAGGTTTTGCATATGTTTTTAAAACACATTTAAATGTGTATTCTGTATGCTACTGTGTTTTTACTGCTGGTTAAAAGATGTACAGGGATTGTTCTTGTAGGATACATGAGTATATGAAGAGTAAATGCACAAGCTCATTCTAAGGGCAGTCTGTATTGTTTTTGTTTTTTTAATAAATTATTCACCACTGCTTTAAGGAACTGATAATATCCTAAGATTCCCAAGTCAAAGTGGCAGAAATCTATTTTTCCCATTCTTTTCTTTTTAAATCATCAACCTATAAGGCCAGATATGTAGCTATTTCTGCTGTTTTGTTTTGTGTTTGACACTTCAAAAGAATGTAATCTAGCAATGTGTCTGTACAGACTACAGTTTTGACCACTCAAACACACAGTTAAGAGTACAAATCACATCAGTCCTGAAGAAGCACTTACATAATCAAACTGTGATGTTACCCAACCAGAGAGAGCAAGGCCAGTTGTGTTCTCTTGGACTCCTGGCCAACCTGCAATCTCTTGTTGGTAGAGCCAGTGCTTAAACGCTCAGTTTTAATGGGGTTCAGGTGACACTGTCACCATGTGAGATTGAAATCGCTGCTCAAGCGACATCGTTTAGTTTCAGTATGCAGGAGCGTCTAACATCAAGTTAGTCCTAATCATAGTTACAAAGACAGGACATCTGACCGTCGTTCATCTTTCTCATGTTCTAATGAAGAAGAGCTGAGAGGTGTTCAGAGCACAGAGGCTTGTGTTGCTTATTGCACTTGATGGCGTTTGTTACCTTACTTAAGTAGAAATTTTGGTTATCTATACTTTACTGGAGTAATTATTGTTCAGCTGTCTTATTACGTCTACTCCTTAAATTTTCAGGCAAGTATCCGTACTTTCTACTCCTTACAATTTAAAAATAGCTTCGTTACTCCTATTTCATTTCAGTTTGTTTTCATTCCGGCTTGTCATCGTTCATAAAAACAAACCAAAAAATTGAGCAATAAGGCTTGCGATTGGGATGTCGACTGACCCCTTCACTGTGAGAGTGTACCCCATATCTTGCTCCTCCAGTTTTTATTGGGAATCTGCTCCCTCTTCCACTTCATTCTAAAAGAATTCTTTTGATTTTCTCCTCCGGCCACATCAGCTGCCACACCCTCGTCTAAAAGAATAACAGGGTTCTCGGACTGACGCATGAAACGTGACAATAATATCGAAAAGATGAGAAGCACCCACCCACCCAACCATTCTCAGCAGGATATTGTGAATTTAATGAGGTGTTCCAGATTACACACCAGTCAAGCTCGTTAGATGTGTGTGTGTGTGTGTGTGTGTGTGTATGGGGTGGGGGGTGCTTGAGGTTAAAGAATGTAGGGGGTGAGGATTGTCTAGCCTTCTTGACAGCTCTTGCCCATAATTGGTTAGAAAGAAGCTCCTTACAGCTGAATGAGTTGCCATTGGCTTGTGTCTTGGGTGAGTACGTCTATGCTAAGATAAAATGCCAGAGTGACGTCCTTTGTCACCCACCTGGACCCCTGTAGTGACATGCAGTGTGTTTTGCTCCTCTGCTGTGCTTGTCATAGTTACGCCACCATCAGTGAGCACACACACATACACACACGTGAACACATTCAAAAATAAACATGCACAAAGTCACAAATAGGAAGGGCTCAGATTCAGGCAGCTTAAACTGAGGTTCTGTCAGAGACGTGTCAGGCATGTCGAAGGAAGGAACATAATCCTTGCATAGTGAAGCGTGCAGACAGATCCAGACGGGGCGCGGATTTCCCTGTCTGTGCAGAGTGAAGGCTCTCAGCCAGGCCATGGTGCTGTCAGATCACGCCCATTCAAACGGCAAACGGCAAACACACGCAGCAGCGTCCCTGAACCAGAGACGCTTAGAGAGCACTTCTCAGCAAGGCGAAACAACATGCTCTGACGAGACACAGCACTTAGAGATTAGTTTTGATGGAGGATTTGACAAGCCAAGATTATGAAGATTTGAGCATATAAAATAAGAAAATAGTAGAAAATAATAACCTGATGTTTGACACATCGATGTCTAGCAGGGCTGGACGATATCTCGATCAGTTATCGGTGAACTGATATCTCGTACTTGTACGAGCATTAATGATTAATGTTTGGAAAATAGAAATTCGCAACAGCTGTAAGCTTTACATTTTTAATAATTTGTCACATTCACAGTAATACACGGCACAGTTAGGGTTGAAATGCATTGATAACTGACTAGAACATATGAAGCAGATAGAAATGCAAAGTGGATCAAATATGAAGATCAAGTAAAAAAAAAATATATATATATTTATTTATATAAAAATATAAGTATTTGGACACCTACACATTACACACGAGTTGGCCCCCAATTGATGCTCTCTTCTACTGCATTTTATGCTGAATTCTACAGCATTGCTTGCTCAAATATGATCTGCATAGAGTGGTCATCAGACAGACACCTTCCTGCAGACGTATTACAGACGTCAGTGTGTGAAGAATGGAAAAATGTCTGAAGAATTTTCAAATAAGTAGTTTTAGAGATCACCCCTGCCTTAGGTCTGGTTAATGACCCAAGCTATTTGAACACATCTGTGGTCGTGTGTTACTATGATCATATATTTAACACAATTTGATACAATATGTGTACAAATGAATAACACAATAAGTTTCAAATTAAGATTTTGGGACAAATTGAAATTTAAACTTTTTTTTTGGGGGGGGGGGTGCAATGTAATTATTTTGTGGATTTAAAATGATGGAAAACCTGGTCAGTGATATGTATTTGAGTTTAGATTCTCTGTCCGACCCAAACCCACCACTTTCTAGCTCAAGAAAAAATTCTGTGATGTAGGCCTTTTTTTTATTGGTATTTTTTATTTTCCATAAAGCTGTGGTGTGATCATCACAATATAGCACAGGCACAAATCACACTGTGATCGTTAAAAAAATGCACAAGTTAGAATATAATCATGCGGCGCACACACCTGAGCTCCTCCGCCTGTCCGCATTACACTTCACCTGCAGCGCAATCTGAGAATTGCCATAGCCTTGTTATGTTTTTTTACGTGTTTGCACTGAGGCTATACACTTATTATAAATATATTTGTTTGTTTGGAAAGTATTTGATATTCTTAAACCTTGTTAAATTATATAAGAGTAGTCATTCAGACATCATTCTTGTAGCTTATTTTGCCGATGTTTAGGCCTGTGGATCATTGTTGGCATTGTTGGTGTTTTAATCATCAGAATCAGAATCAGAATCAGAATCTCTTTATTTCACCAAGTATGTTACCCATACAAGGAATTTGTCTTGGTGAGAGCAACACGTATGACAAGTAACAAAGAAACACAGAACACAGTCTTAAACTAAAGGAAAATTACACTAAACAATAAATAGGGTAGGGGATAAATTAAAAAAAAAAAAAAAAAAAGTAGAAAGTACTAAAGGTAATAAAGGTAATAAAGAGCTGAAAGATGTATTTACAGAAAAGAAAAGAACATCTGTACAGGTGTGCAAATAGTCATAGTGCAAAATAGGCAGAGTGCAAATAACTGTTCAGTCCGGTTTGGTACAGTTCAGTTGTAAGTTTAGAGGTTTACAGTGGGAGGTGACCACTGTGATTGAGGAGCGCTACAGCTCTGGGGAAGAAGCTGTTAGCATGACGTGTTGTGCTGGTTTTGATGGACCGCAGGATCATTGGGAGTTCCTGTTCTTAATAAGCAGTTTTAATAACAAGCCTCTGCTTCTTCCGTGCTGCACTGTTCATTACAATCCTTCTGAGCAGATTTCTGTCATTCAGACAACTCAGAATTGTAGTTAAAAAGGTCATTTTTAACGCTGTACTTACTAATGTACTAATACAGAATGTGCACAAGCTCGGGTAGAGTCGGGCTGCAGTTTTTGGGCTCGATCTGAGCTCTAATGTATATTTGTGAAACACTACTGGCATTTCTGTCTCTAGAACTGTTAGCTGGACCTTTTCAGCAAGTTCTCTACTACTTTTTGTAATGTTGTGTTGATCCGGCTTTCACACCTCTCTGTGCATGTATCTGTATGTGTGTGTACACTCACAGTAGGGTGACTTGATGTGAAAGAGAGGAAATAAGAGCTATTTTTAGAGCTGTGACTTCAAAGAGAACCTTTCCTGTGGAGAATTTGTCCTCCAAATGGTGCGGGCGAGGCAGGCTGTGGGTTATTTCCGCTGATTGGTTCCAATGTGGCTCGGCATCCAGATGTAAGTCTGTTTGCTGCGGGCACTGATAGGCTGTGTGAGTTTTGGTGTGTTTGGGGTTATTAGTCCACTGTGGCGTTGTGATGGCTTTGATGTTTCTAACCTCCATGCTGGGGTCGGTTTAACTGGTTGCTTGGAAGCTTGTGGAGCTGCTTCTCGTGGTATGGAGGAGCAGGTGGATAGGCAGGATACATGCATATGCAATATTGTTTGAGTTTGAGAAAGTTTCAGCAGCAAACGATAATGTATATGCAATATGTGATGCTAACTATAACTAATAAGTGAGTATGTTAGAGTCTCTTATGGTACATATGGTACAGTATATCTGTTGGAGAAATAACAGTGTACTCTGTGTATGATGGGTGATATTTTGCAGTGTATTTTGGGTCACCGGGTTATTTTATTATGGAGCTTTGCAAATAAAGTGAGCTGACAGGTGCACATGACTCGGCATTCTAACTTACAACCCCCAGACCCAGTACAGATTTTAGGCTTTGACAACAATTTCCTGTGCTCTATTTAAAGAAAGAAAGCAGTGGCGTTTCATGAAAAGAACCTCTTGCCAACTGTTAAGCATGGGGCTGGATCTGTTATGCTTTGGGGTTGGGTGGAAGAATGGAAGAATGAACTCCACTCACTGTTAGCTAATTCTGGAAGCAAATGCAACACAACCAGTCAGCTGAAGATAAAAAGGGGTTGGGTTCTGCAACATGACAATGATCAAAAAACCACTCATCAATAAAATTATATTTGTTTCTCTTTCCCTTTCTATCCCTAGTGGTGCTGCATAGAATGTTTCTCAAATATAACAGAAATTTACAGCTATGCAAGCAACCATGGGAAGTGTGTCCGTGTTTGCGTATGAGCAAGGCAGATGATGCAAATATTGCTTATTTATCGTCTGCATTTTTAACACAGTGCTTTGAAGCTCCCCTTTGTTGTACTTAGTGCGTCTGTGTGTGTGTGTGTGTGTGTGTGTGTAGTCCTTGGAAATGTATGAATGAACATTTCCAAAAGTAGGTCTCATTTGCATTGCAGCGTAAGAGGAGATGCTCGTAAGACACACACACACAGAGAAAGAGCCTTACAACTTCATTAGCAGACTCTCTCACTTCCCTGCAATTCACTCTCTCTTCCTTACTTACTCGCTCTCTCTCCTGAGGAACAGTGGAAATGGCTAAATCTTTTGTCACAGATTCTCAGTAGAACAACACGTTTAATTTCAGCAGTTCACCGTCAAAAACGTCTTCAGCAGGCTGAAATGCATCTCTGCCTTTAAACTGTCACTCTCTCTCCACTCTCCCACCTCTTCAAAATGGAGGCCTGTCTAATAATAGTCTTTCATACATCCCCTCTCCCTTCACTCGTGGATTTCTGCAGCACCTGTCTCTGTCAAGCGCATCAGGCTCGAGTTCAAATGACTGTACTGCTGATGGAGAACACATAGGAAGGCGTGAAGTGACTGCCATGCATTCGAAGGTTGCCTCCCTTTCCCCTTCTCTCGTGCAGAGATGCTGTGATTGACAGGCCTAAGCCTAATTGACATGTTCGCGTCCTATTAGCAGCACTTTCGGGAGCTTACGCAGGTATTGTGGATTAGTGGCACTTGCTATTGTTTTCTCTGTGGCGTGGTTATTAAGATAAAGAGCCGGAGCTGGATTCTCCACTGTGAGACTGCATTAGCATCAGCATCCACGCTCCTGCCACCGCTCACAGGTGAGTCAGCTCGCTCAGAAGGAACTGCTTCGTTGCCATGGATACAAGTCAGGGACCTCCTCCATACTACATTACAGGGCTTTCACTATGACTGCCTATACCCACCTTCATTCATACACACCAATTTGACTCTGCCATTTAATTCGGGAGCCCTTTTATTTCCGAATAACCTTCTAACCCTCCTTTAAAAAAAAAAAAAAAAAGATATTTTCACCCAGATTCTGTAAGTCATTCATTACACCTTCTCCACTTATCCAAGATCCAGTCCCTGGTGCCCTTTCTGTCCTGTAATTTTCCCATGCCTACCCTTTCTCACCCATTTTTCCACATTTCCATAGTGCAAGTCATTGATTTCTTTCTCTGCCTTTTTTTTATTCCTATTCCCGTCGATCAAGACTTGAAGTGCATCACCCATCTGATGTCTTTCTCCCTCTCCCTCTCTCTCTTTCTCTCTCCTTTTCTCCCAGAGCCTAGAGGCTTCTGTTGTGTGCTATTGTCTCTAATGTTAATGCTCTTATCTCCTCAGTGCAATGCTTGCTTTGGGATGAAGCCTCCTACTCCCACACCCACTCCAGGCTCTCTCTCTCTCTCTCTCTCTCTCTCTCTCTGCTTTGCTCTCTGTATTGCTCTCTCTCTCCTTTTAAAACCGAAACTAGGCCACTAGTTATTTTTTTATTATTATTTATTTACATAATATACCAGCTAATGACTGGAGCATATTTAATCTAGCTGTCGTTATGACATCACTGATATGCAGTATTAAACATGTGTATAGGTTTCAGGTTGGGCTGAAGTTTTATAAAAAATCAGTGCGTTCAGGGATCTTAACATTTAAATGGTCAAACACTCAGATATATTGTGTGTAAATTAAGATTTACTTAAAGGGGCATTAGTCAGGATTCAAGAAATGCAACATCTGAATCGGAATTGTCTTTCTAATGAAGTTAATCAGGACCCCCAGTGTAAATCTGCATCTTCCTAAAGTCTGATAGATGTCTGTCACCCTCTCTTTGCATCTGAGCAACATGGAGTTTTAGATTTAGCTAAAGCTAAAGGGAGAGGGATGACGGCTGCTCTGCTTGCCCTGTCGTCCCTCACATCTATGCTTCACAGCGAAATCGTAGTGGCTGGGTGCCGGGATGGACAAAAGGTCCCGAGGCAGCTCTGAAGCTGAGATCCACTGCCAGACAGGAAGAATGACTGGACATGCAGGGCAGCTGCTCCCCCAGTCGTGGCTCGAGCCCGTGTTTTTATATACGGACTGGTAACTGGTTTACGAATATTAAAATCTCAGTAAATCCTGAAGATCTGTGAAATCACAACCGCAACTCCTTATGTGTGTGTTGCCATGGTAATGTCAACAAATTGTGTTCACCAGAGATAGAGGGATATCAGTCAGACCACGTTTATTACAGTAGGACCACAGATTGTCAGAGAGGTCTAGTGAGTGCATTTTGGGAATTTGTGAGGAGGGATTTTTCATATTTCTGCTTTGTTGAACTTTGCTGAACTCTTCACTTAACAACTAGGTTTATTATTATACAAAGAAATTCAGTGTATCAAAATATGTTCTTAGGGGCATTAAGCTGCAGTGAACACAGCAACACTGCAATATTTTTTCCCCCCTGTACATCCTTCATCCTTACCTGTACTGCCTTCATTCCCAGCCATAACCACGAAGTAGGTCTTTAAAATTGCTATACATTCATCTAATCTTGTACTCTTGGACACAGATTCGTCTTGGTATAGAGATTGTTTGAGTGTTTGACCAGAACGAACATCAAACTCTTGTGTCTGGGGACTGTAATGGTGTTAGCATTTTACCTTGATATGTTGTGTTGTCCACTATGACATTTATCTTCTTAATGGTACAGTTATTAACCTAGAAACACTAAGAATTTGGCTGGTAATGATTTGCTGCTGTGAGATTAGTCATTTGCTTGTAATGAGCTCCTGTGAGTTTATCAGTCACTACCTGTGTTAGTTAGTTAACATTTGTTAGCTGCAGCTGACCAGTATTGCATATATTTTCTGAGGCTGGTTCACCCAAAGCTTTCCTTTCCTCATCGGTAAGAAAAAGGAGAGGAAGTGGACTAATGCTCTATTAGCATGTATAAGATGTATTTCCAAGCTGTATGTTTACAGGCATTCCAATTTGGCCTGTTGGATATTCACCTAAAAGTTCAGTTAGAATGCACTAAAATGCACAGTCAACCAAAAGGAGAAGAGTTGGAATCTGAATAGTAGAACTTAACTGAACCCATATTTTAGACATTAGAGAGATGCAGTGTATTGCAACCCCATGACACTCTTAAATCACTGTTCTCTGTTAGAAAGTTAATTGCACACTCCCTTTTGTACTGACTTTCCATTGGCCTATTATCATGACAGATTAAATTTAACAGAAGCAATTAAAGCAGGGCTCGTACGCCTATAATTGGGCACGGACAGCCATCATAAGACAGATTAGATTTAATAGTGCGTTTGCCCTAATTATTCCCTCATGTAATCGGAGTTAGGTGTCTGCTATTGTTTTTCCGCCACCCTGCCGAGGCGGTTTCATCTCCCTATCTCTCCCTCACTCGCTCTCTCTCTCTCTCGCTCTCTCTCTCTCTCTCAGAGAAGAGTCAAATCGGGCCTCTTATCTCCTCTTGCATTGTCACTCTCATTTATTGTGCCTACTAAACTGTGAGCACCTGCTGTGTGTGTGTGTGTGTGTGTGTGTGTGTGTGTGTGTTTGTTTGGGCACAGGTAAGCTACAATGGACATGCATTAATGGGAAATAGCCTATTGCAGATAGATAGTTTCATATATGTAATACGCTATGTGGACAAATATATTGGGACACCTGCTCATTTATTGTTTCTTCATTGTTTGAAATCAAGGGTATCAAAAAGAGTTTATCCTGCTTCTGTTGGAGCAACTGTGGATTTGATTGTATTCAGTGACTAGCGTTAGTGAGCTCAGGATGTTGGACAATCACCACCCCACCTCATCCCCAACTCCCCAACTCATCCCAGAAATGTTGGATGGAGCACCATTAAACCAGAGGACACAGTTCCACTGCTCCACAGCTCAATGTTGGAGGGCATTATACCTCTCTAGCCCATGTCTGGTATTAGGTATGGTGCCAATAGATTTTTCGTGTTTATCTGCCCCAGAAAGTCTTATTATATCGGCAGTCTCTTCTCTACAGGGACTAAAAAAGCTGTGTGTGTGTGCTTGTACACATAGGTGCAATGTTAAGTAGAAGTTCATTATCAGGGGTGTCCACAAACATTGGGACATGTGTGTGTGATTCATCAGTCAAAATGTCCATTAGATGTAAGTTACACATTTTTTCAGGGATGTTTTTGAGGAGTTTAGATATAAGATTCTGTCTGTGTGCATGAAGAATAGCAGGAGTTTAAAAACTCAAGTTCAAAAAATGATTAAAAGATACAGATAAAATCCAGCTCCACTTTCACATTAGTTTTGAAAACATTTGCAGATGTTCCTGTCCTTCCTTCCAATTATGAGAATAAAACTCAGCTCTGTAGAGCTGAATGATTGGTCCTCTGTTCTCAATAAAAGCTTCTTGATAAGCTCCAGATTTAAACAGAGAAGTTGCTGGTGTTTCCAGAACAATGAACTGCCCACCATAGGACTGACCTTAACATTATTGATTGTTTTGGGGATTTCTTTGGTTGTGAGGAACAGAGTGCTCCAACTTCTAAGACTCAAATTAGGGGGCATGAAAAAAATGAATAAATGCTGTAATAAAGGTATAAAGGTTTTTATCAGTCAGTCAGTCAAGCAGTCAATCAATCAGTCAGTCATCTTTCATTGAAACTCAGTGTGCTTTAATGTTGACCCTTATTTAGTTTAGCTGTCTGGCTATATGTATTCCTCTCTTAAATGCATGTTTTTTGCAACATTGATGGATTTTTTAATGGTTAGGATGTTCACCTTAATGAAATATACAGATTAGTGGCTACCCATCAGAGCTTTCCTTTGTTTTCATCTGAACATCTGAACGCCATATTCTATGTTTTTCCCCTCTTGGAGTGTTTTCCCATAAGTGCAGTTTCTGCAGCAATCGGTTGATGGGTAGCTTAGATGTTCTCTCGTGACTCATTCAATAAGGGTAAGCTGATTTGGACAAGTCCTTTTGGGTCCTCCATATTTAATCCAAGTCACTATAAAGTCACTATAATATCATATAAAGTGATTTGGAATCCATAGCAGCCTTTAATGTCTTGGCGCACCTTCAAGACCTCCCATGTTTCCACTCTATAGGTCTGTATTGAATCGATGCTGTTGTCCTGGCAACCACCATAACAGTCTCGGAGCCGCTGAAAATGGATTGCTGTCGTCACGCCTCTACATGGCCATTCATCACAACACAATTGAGGAGGGTGTGGGGAAGGGGGGGCGGGGGTGTTACTGGTGTCAGAGGTCAACTTGTTAACCCCTTGTGTTGGCCAGGAACACGTGCAGGTAGTCTACAATTTATGTGGCAGCATTTTATTATCTGCTGTCAAACACATGATGCACCAGCTGAATCAATGAAAGTGCTTTATTAGCAGAGCCCTTCCCGACCACCATGAGCTGGAGCCAGCAACGGTTCCCCAGTGTGTGTTTTTTGCAGCCAAGGCCGAGTCAGTGGGTGCTTATGTGCAGCCTGTAGCTGCAGTTGGTCCTGCGCTGGGCACCTTTAAAATATGGATGGATGTTATTTATGATTTGTATCCTTTCATAGGAGGAACATTATAGCACTTGGATTTTTTAAATGCTCGGCATGTTCAAGAGGCCATTTATCTGCAGAACATAAAGTCAAGGCATTAATAGTCTAGGTTTCTGCTTAGAAACAATGGTAGTTTGAGCCTCTAAATGAGAGAGAGCGTGAAATAGCAGATTTCCGTTTATTTTGATATATGGTAGTTTCCGTTTTTACACAAAAAAGCTACACTGTGTCCAGATGTCTATAGATACATCCAGTGAGACTGTAGACTGATCCAGTGGGGGCTTTGTCCCTCCTTTTCTGCTGTAATAGGCTCTAACACTAGAGGTTAAAACATTGATGTGGAGATTGGATTGCATTCAGCCACGCATTAGTGAGGTTCAGGTACTGATGTTGGTTGATTTACTTCAGGATCACAAATGCCACTCTAACTCATCCCAAAGGTATTTGGTTGTGGTTAATTATTCCAGAGAAGGCCGTCCGAGTTCATAGTTTAGTGCTAAGGGACTAGATAAACCCTCTCGCTGACTCCTGACATTGGGCATGATGACCTTAGGCTCGTTAGGAGCTGAAGTACAGAACCCCCTTTCTAATGGAGATAATACAAGGTGTGCTGTGCACTGAGTGTACCTTAAATAAGCAGAATACTTCTGGACAGTTAATGTATCTGATTTGCCTTATATAGGTTAGAAATTGTAGGTCGGTGGCAATGCTGCGGAGTCTCAGTGAGGTGAGTTTATGCAGCGGTGGTGATATCCTCTGGAAGAGAGGTAAACAGCTTCCTCAGCTCAATCACTGATTGAGTTCACAAAGGGAGGTAAACAACCTAACATCCTGACCCTGACCACCCATCCTCATCATCCTCCTTATCTTCCTCTCTTGAGCCCATCAGCACACACATACACACAAAGATGTCTTAGCTTGATGCATCTCGCATGGATTTCTGCTCAGTAAGACCTGTTTCCTCAGGGTTTATGTTTGTCCTGGTCTCAGACTGATCAATAGACACTTTGCCCCAATAAGCAGCAAAACTTGCAAACACACACAACCTTGACCCTTGCAAATGACCAGCCTGTGGCCGTGTAGGTGATGGTCAATGACTGTGTGTGACTGTCAGTATCATCTGAGGAATAGCCAATCAGATTTCAGAACTAGAATGGTTTAACTTTGATACGTGTGTGTAATAACTGTGTAGTTACACAATTATACTCAGTATAACCACTGGTGATGTATTCACTGTTACAAATGGATAAAGGAGTACAGCCTGTGCCTATATATACCAATCAGCCATAACATTAACTCCTTTGACAGGTGAAGTGAATACCATTTGCTTATCTCCATCTACAGTGGAAAGTAGGAAAATGTCCAAGCAGACGGATGTGAGGACCAGATTATGATGGCTAGATGACTATTATGAAATTATGATGGGGTGTTCCTGCTATGCCGTGGTCAATACTTACTAAAAGTGGTTCAAGAAAGGATAGCCAATGAAGCGGCAACACCTAGGGCCAGCTGATGCAATGCATGGAGGCCCCACCTCACTCCTTAGGATCTGCTGCTAACGTCTTGGAGCCAGAGACCACAGAATAGCTTCAGAGATCTTGTGGAGTCTGTGCCTCGAAAGCTCAGATCGGCGGCGTAAGAAGGACCTACCCGATAATAGGCAGGTGGTATTAATGTTTTGGCTGATCAACATGTATTTGTATATTACAAATGTAACCCCATAAGTCAAAAAAGTTGATATTGATACTACAGTAATGCCTATGTAACAGTGACTGCATTACAGTAGTTACATTGTTATTACATGGCTATTCATGTGTAACTACACAGTTATTAGCAACACTAATAACAGTAACTATCTAACTAACCCAAAAGGGAGGGGAAAACAATGGCTGTGGCATGGTGTTCATCATTATGATTGTGTTGATGCCTCAGTGAGTCAGCTGCTAAGAAGAGTGTCAGTTTTGGCCTTTTTTTTAACCTGGCACATTGTCTTGAGACCTGCAGAACACATCCCTTACTGGTCTGGAACACTGTCAAATCCATCATCACCCTCTGGAGCTTTATAACCATGTGTATGCGTGTGTGCTTACTCTAAGGATTTGGAACACCGCGACTCCTCCAGTGCCCCACCGCTCATGAATAGAAACAAAAGAGCAGCTGATGGTTAATGTTAATTAATACATTCATTAACCTGGCCCTAACCTCTTCGCATGATTGACGCAGCCTCCTCCCTGGCCCGAGTGCGCAGAATATGCTGATGTCTGGATGTGCCCGAGCTCTGGCTCCCTCTGAATGAATGTGAAACAGCTGATGTGTATCACTCTTTGTTTGTGCTCCAGCCTAATAGATGGAGCTGCTTGATTGTCGTCCTGTGAAGAGGTTTCGAATCTCAGGCCGCGATCTGCTGAGGTTTTGCCTCATTTTCCTCTGACTGTCTCTCTCTCTCTCTCTCCTCTCCACACACCCCCTGCATTTGCCTGAAATGCTTACACACTCTTTAGAATTCTATTAGCAGTAAATATTCAATGAGACCCCGCCATGTTGCTCTTATCTGTGTTAGCTCAGGGCTTGTCATTAGCCCACACTCTGCTTTATGGCCTACAGAAATCATTACCCAGTTTATGGGCTCAGGCTAACAATGGAAATGTTCATTTTGCTGTCAGTCAGGGAGAGAGAGAGAGGAAGAAAGAGACCTTCACATTTGCTATTGCTTTGTAGAGGGCTCTAAGGATTTGTTGGCATTTGAATTAGGTTGTAGTTCACCACTTGTGTAGCATCACCAGTCACCAGTTAGCATGAAACTAAATGGCAAATCCGCATTTTTTTCCAAAGTGTAGCTTGCTTTTTATTCAAGGACTTCCATTTTTCCTCTTTTTCCCTCTGGAATTTCTAATCCTAGCGCACAGTAAGAGCCATATGCTCGCTAGATGTTGTGCAACACTTGCATTTGAAGCATATTGCTCTACCTCTGGATTCTCTGGACCATAAGCAGCCATAAATCATGTCAGCCCCCCTACCAGGGCCGTACTTAACGCTGCACTGTAGACAGTGTTAAAACCCCCCAGTCCCCCATCATTTCCTCTCAGGGGGTTTCCTCTTAATGAGTTAGTTAACTCACCATTGTCTGTTAATGTAGCTCATCCTGGGTTCAGGTGACCTGGGGGTGCTGGCAAAGTGTGATAATTGGAGCTTGTTTATCATCGATTGCTGACTGATGAATAGGTTGAGGGGCACTCAATTTGTTTATGTCTTCTCTTTCTCCCACCCCCCACCTATCCTATTCGGCCATGCCGCTATACCTTGACCGCTTTCTCTACGCTGCTGTGTCTGGAAGGCCGGGGTCAACGTGCTTCTGCAGGACGTCAACGGGAACATACCGCTGGACTACGCCACAGAGGGTACCGAGAGCAGCTACATCCTTATCAAGCACCTGGAGGAGAATGGTAGGTCCAAGTAAAGTTACGTGACATGAATGTAAGGGGGGGGGGGGGGGGCGCATTATTATGTATTAGTGATAAAGCAAAAAAATTAAAATTATATTAGACTGCCATGTCTGAAACTGATAGAAGCATGTCAGATAGAAGCAAAAAGGTATCAAGCAGTCCCACTGCAGCAGTAAGATTTGAGACACTGATCCATTAATCTTTTTAATATTCTACTCTACAGTGTTTATGCGCACACAGATCATTCTGCCCCTGCCGAAATACATTAAAAAAAGAAGTGGAGAAGGACCTGGACGTTTTTTAAGGATTCGTAATTTTAATATCACCTCCAGCCATATTCTTAGCCTTCATTCTCCTCTCTTATTCATTCAGCAGGTATAGCACAGGCAAGATCACCTGATTGCATATCGTCTTCTCTGAGATCTGACAGAAATATGAGGAGTAACGAACAAATCGCGTGAACTGTTCATAAGTCATATCCACACAATTATGCTGGCAATGAGAAAGATGGTGGGATTAATGAACAGAGGACATTGACTAAGGTCAATGGTGGCGCTACTAAATAACATAAACACCTGCCTGACCCAGAGAAAGGTGTGAAATATAGGACTCTAACTGAGATCTGTTAACTTGCTATTATGCTAGCTCTGCTAAAATTACTGCTGCGTTGCATATTCTGCGACCTACGGTCCACGGCAGATTGGTGTACAGACCTGCCAGCAGTGTACAAATCACCCAGCATTTTATGTCTCCAGTGCTCCCTAACTGAGCCATCCATTCCGCCAGCTCGCCCCTAAAAAGTAAAAGCCACTTAGTCTACGAATCAATCAGACCGAGGGCCAAGAGGGAGAGGAAGGATGCATCTGCTAAAGGGGAGGAGAGCTGGCAGCTTGGACAGATCATTCGTAAATACTGAGCAGCTCACGCTTGGGACCGCACTTGCCCAAAGGCCTAAATAAATATAAAAATAAAAAATAAAGAAACAGTAGGGCTGCATAACTAGGTATTCGCACAGATGAATGACTACTTCTAACTATAGCCCTCTTGTTACGTCAAGATACAGGGAAGAGTTACCGTGACATTTATCAGAGGGCAGCAATCAAACAGCAATCAGCAATCTGGTTGTCCGCAACCTTGAAGTAAAGTCAATTATGTCAATTACGAACATGCTCAACAAATCATTCTGTCACACACACACACATTTACACATGATAGGGCTGTAAGAATACACACTTTTTTTCAGGTTCAATGTGAATTTCATTGCTGAGTTCATAATCAGGTTCCGTTTTCAATATTTTATGTGTTACAACAGAGCTCATGTTCTGTTATTGCACAGATTTGATTCAGAGGATTAATGCATTTGGCTCAGATAGAACTTTCAGTGACTGCCACAACAGCTATCTACAAAATTAGCCCCCAAAATGACAGTGTGCACCCCATCCAAAATGACCCTTTTCCCAGTCAGAGTGACGCTGGCATAGCTGAAGATTTGCAATGACATGTTTTATTTTTCTATATAATAATAGACTGAACAATCCCAAATATGGCTGTTTTTTGCAAATGTCTTTATTTGCTGAATTTTACACGACATATTAAATGTACCATATTCTTTGCACATACTACAGTTGTATTATTATTCCCAACACATTACATTCAGCAAATAAACAGTAATTGTAATTCCAGTGTACAAAAGTTTGATTATTAAAGAACTACAGAACGCATAATTTGTCCAAGAGTGCCCAAACATGTGCATACGACTATAAGCCCCTCCCTGAGACCAAAGACCTCATTGGTAATGGCTTTCAATTTTGATGCATTGTTCCAGATGTTGATTTATCCCATTTTAAATAATTCAAATCATTACCCCCTTTTGCTAATGGACTGTTTAAATTCCCATTGAAAGTTCTGGGAGTCATTGTAAATCATTGGAGGTTCAGCACAGTGACTGATGCATGGCAGTGCAGCGGTCAGTGCTCATAGTTTACAGACACATCACTCATTTCTGCCAAAACTTTGCAGACAGCGAGTTTTACCTCCACAGAAAGATGCTGAGCTGCTCTTCAGTTAATCTGACTTTGCACCCAGGAAGCTCTTCTTTTCATTCTGCTGCCCTTGTTTGTGTGTGTGTTTGTGTGTGTGTGAGATAAGGGTGAAGTGTGCCCTCAGGCAGACTAAATGTGCTGAAATGTTAAGCAACCGTACAGGGAGGAAAGGGAGAGAGTCAGTTCTGATCCCACAGGATAACATAATCAATAGATCTGATCACGTGGCATCACACACACACACACACAATATATATATATATACACACACATACATACATACACTGTTCTTCCAACCTGCTTTTGACCTACTAATATCCTCTTGTTGACCTATGGTATTTGGTCACTACCTCCATATCTTCCATATCTCACACACACACACTTTTGTAAAGAAATCTACAAGACAGTTTATTATGAAAGTGTAACCGTAATGTTTTGAAATCTGAGGAAAGCATTCTGGATTGTCTTACCCTCGGCCCGAGAAGTGCTGAAAGTGTTTTTGCAGATAAAGCCGCGTCATTAGGTAAGACATGCTATATTACATTTACATTTACGGCATTTAGCAGACGCTCTTATCCAGAGCGACTTACAAAGTGCTTTGCTATTTACCCAAGAAAAGCCTTAGCTAGTTAGAATAGACTAATAATACAAAAGATACCTCCAAGCTTAGACATTACTAAACACAAGACAATAAGGCGACCATAGAACTATTCATCCAAGTACTCTCTGAAGAGGTGGGTCTTCAGTCTGCGTTTGAAGACAGCAAGCGACTCGGCCGTTCAGACATCCAGGGGCAGCTCGTTCCACCACTTTGGTGCCAGGACAGAAAAAAGCCTGGACGCTTGTCTTCCGCGGATTTTGAGGGATGGTGGGTCGAGCCGAGCCGTACTTGAAGCTCGAAGGGCTCTTGGTGCGCAGAGGGAGACCAGCCAGAAGAGAGTTGCAGTAGTCAAGTCTGGAAGTGACGAGAGACTGAACAAGCACCTGGGTGGCCTCTCTAGAGAGGAAGGGTCGAATTCTCCGGATGTTGTACAGAAGAAAGCACATCTTCAAGTACAACAGAATAGAGTTGAGTAAAAAAAAAGTTGTCGCAGCAGATATTCTAGCTAGGAGTCATGACGTCTAACAAACCGCTTCAGACGTGCACACCTAATTTATCAAGATTGGAGGCACTTGGCTCCTCCTGAATCAGCACCTCAATCAACTAGTGAGCACCAAGCTTCTATGTTAACCTTAAGACAAGAGTGTTAGCAGAATCTAGTTAGAAGTATATTTAAAACCAGCCTACCTTACAAGCTAAAGATGACCCCAAGTAAAAAAGCAAGCACACTGATTTCTGAGTGGCTCCACACCTAATTTATCAAGATTGGAGGCACTTGGCTCCTCCTCTGCAATTCACACTTCTAGCTGGCCTGAAACTACACCTGAATCAGCACCTCAATCAACTAGTGAGCACCAAGCTTCTATGTTAACCTTAAGACAAGAGTGTTAGCAGAATCTAGTTAGAAGTATATTTAAAACCAGCCTACCTTACAAGCTAAAGATGACCCCAAGTAAAAAAGCAAGCACACTGATTTCTAAATGGTTCCACACCTAATTTATCAAGATTGGAGGCACTTGGCTCCTCCTCTGCAATTCACACTTCTAGCTGGCCTGAAACTACACCTGAATCAGCACCTCAATCAACTAGTGAGCACCAAGCTTCTATGTTAACCTTAAGACAAGAGTGTTAGCAGAATCTAGTTAGAAGTATATTTAAAACCAGCCTACCTTAAAAGCTAAAGATGACCCCAAGTAAAAAAGCAAGCACACTGTTGTGTGCTTGCTTGGACATATGGACATATGGACATATACTGTTGCTGTCACACAGACTATAGACTTTACAAAAGAAGAATTTCAATGGAGGTCAATGCAAGTTCATTCCAAGTCCTTTTGGAGCATTTCAATTGGTCCATTCATCATGATAACTTCACTGCAAAACCCTGGTAATAATTACATTACCCCACCTCCCCATTTAAAACAAATTTTAACCCAATCTGTCTTTAAGTGTATTTCCAACATAGTTTTGCCATAATGACTCATGATAGAAAAGTAGCCATATAACAACTACATGCTCACATCTGAAGGAAGGATGCATTCTTCCAGTGCATGTAAAACACTAGAATATTACAGCTTTTCAGGTTTTACTGTAAACTAGTTGCACACTGCAGGCATCTGAACTGCTTTGTTACCTTCTGTTATGCAGAAAAACCAAAAAAAGCACATGTGCGGCCCGCTAACATAATGGCTCAGCAGTAAAAACAAAGGATTACATATGAATCTTCCTTAAAATTGCTGATACCTGACCCATTAAAATATGCCTGGATCAGTCCAATAGCAATCCACTATGGATATTTCTCACAGTAGTACCTTGCTGCCTACCATATAACTGACATGGCTTTTTCATGAACATTTTTAGTTGTGGAGAGTCCATCTCAAGTCAGATATTGTTAAAACAGTTGTTTCTAGGTATTCTAGGCAACCCTCAGTAAATGAAGCTCTTTCGTTCTGTTCACCATGGGAAACGTCTCCTCAGACTGGAAGAGATCAATAGTGCAGCTCGTCTGAGCTCCCACGGTTGTTTTACACTGAGAACAACATTGATCTCTTCTAACACTATACAAACCTGTAGTGACCTCTAGTCATCTGCACAGAAGACTTAGATTTCTTTACTATTCATATTCTCACATGTAACTCGCATGCACTTTTAAAAGTATTGTATTGATTAAAGTATTGATTATGTAATACCATTTGCGATACTACTCAGGGTCTAAGAGCCCAATGCACTCTTAGCGTGGAAACGGGACAACCTGCCATATCCATACATTGCTTTTTAATTTGCTTTATAAGTCAATGCTAAGTTTGTTGCTTATTTCTGTTGGTTCTTATACAGAATTTGTAGTGCTTTGTTTAGTATTAAGCACACAGTGGTGCATATTTGAAGCTTGAAACAGTCCTTCATCATTCAGCTTACATGTTATTGACTGTATGTTGCATTGAGCTGTTGCTGTATTAAGAAAAGTATTGGGACACACTTCTTAATCATTGAATTCAGGTGTCCATTGCAGCAGGTGTATAAAATCAAGCACCTAGTCATGCAGTCTGCCTTTACACACATTAGTGAAGAATGAAGGGTTCTAAAGAGCTCACTGAATTCCAGTGTGGTGATGTGATAGGATGTCACCGTTGCAATCAGTCAGTTGGTAAAATTTCTTCCTCCTAGATTATCCACCATCAGCTGTGAGTGCTATTATTGAAAAGTGGAAGCATTTAGGAACCACAGCTACTCAGCCACAAAGTGTCAGACCAAGAGTTCCTAACCTGCCGTTAGAGCTGCAAACTAGGAACCAACTCCATTTTAATGCCTATGGATTTAGAATGGGATGTCATAAAAGCTGGTATAGGTGCAATGTGATTGTTGTGTCTGTGTGTGTGTGAGGTAACCTGTGTGTATCAGCTTACTGCTAAAAGAAAGAGTCAGCATCCGATATGGATAGAATCAGTGGTGTGGAAAATAAGTATTGGTATTGTTTTAAAATGTCATAATTAATATGTGTTGAAAAATCAATACTATCTGAGATAGAGACTCAACACGTCAGAGACGTGGATAGATTTTTTTTTTGTGCAAAGTTGTTTATGTTTTATTCCCTCTATCACGCCACATACTTGGTAAGCAGCAAGACCCCACTGTGCATCATTTGCAGTGAGGGAGACAATGGAAGAGAAAGGCACTGCATGAAGCTGATGAGATTGCAGGAGAGAGAGACAGAGAGGGTGGAGAGTGGCCTAGTCTTTATTCTGGCCACAGTTCAAAGCTCTGCGTGGGAGCTATTGAGAAGACAGGGGATATCCCACTCTCCCTGCTCTGACTGAAGGCTTACCTGCAGGCTAGGAACACACTAATGATGGGCTTTTCCAGAGATCAGCCCACGTCCTCCATTCTCTCACTCTCTACCGCAATAGGTTGCACCCTCCTTATCTACATGCTTGTCCTCGCTCTATATAAAACATTAGACTTCTGTGCTTGGGTGACTTGGTGTGTGTGTTTTTTTTTTTTTTTTTTTTTTGGGGGGGGGGGGGGGGGGGGTTAAGACACAGGCACTTTCAAACAGGGGGAAATATTGCCGCAAAACTTTAGCTCTGAGTTGCTGCCCTCCGGCCATCATTACACTATAACAGTGTGGGAGGTGAGAACAGATGTGATGCCCGAGTCCTCATCCCTCACTCATTTTATGTGTATATGTGTGTGTGTATGTCAGGTGTAGATGTGAGCTCCATGCACCAGATGAAGACTCAGAGAGCGTCCATCATGCTGTCTGACGTTAGACAGCTGGTCAGCAGTGGAGCAAGTGTCAACCAACGTAACGAGGATGGAGTCACACTGGTAAAGCTTCATTTACCTTAACCTCAGCACAAACTTTCAACCTCTTCCTACAGAATGGAATCTTGCTTTTGACTGGTTGAATTGCATAGTACAATAGATCAGTGTGTAAGATCTACCATGTCTATACTGCTGTATAAAAGATGTGTGAGGCTTGTTGGATACACTATTTTTTTTGTTTGTTTGTTTGTTTGTTTTTTGGAACCCTTCACTTAATTTTCCATTGCAGAAAAGGGTCACTGAATTAGGTGAAAAATGAGTCTCAGAGTGGTTTTATATAGAACCACTGCCTGTACTTAAGAACCCCAGAAGAACCCCCCTTTTTCATTACCAGCTTTCTCAAGCTGAGATGCACCTCCTCTGGGTAACACCCGAAAGCACACTTGGAGGTGAGCACTAGCTTCTGATTGTGTTACATCAGCTAACTAGTTGACTGATGAGGAGAGGGAGGGCTCAGCCCAGAGAGAGCAAGGCCAGTTATGCTTTCTTGGACTCCCAGCCACAGATGACTGTAGCATCACAGGAAATCTTTTTCTAATGATACTCAACCCTTTTTTGCCTTATTTAGGGGTGTATTTTTTTAAATATAGACTATAAAATGCACACAGTCAATGATCAATTATTATAATTATAATTTCTAACATTACTCAATCCGTGCATCAACAGTTTTACATTAATACTCATAATGCATCAATATACTGAAATCTGTGTTGTTGTTTTTTTTTGTGTGTAGCTACACATGGCATGTGCTAGTGGTTACAGGGATGTGGCGTCTCTCTTATTGGAGAGTGGAGCAGATGTACAGGCTGCAGACAACACTTACTGGACCCCTCTTCACCTGGCTGCCAAATACGGACAGGTCAGTGTCTCTGTGCTGTTCTGCTATTGTTACTGTCCACACAGGATATTCCCGTCATATTTTAAATGTATTTGTTTAGATCATTTGATGGTGGCAGCTGCCCTTTTACATTTGTTGTGTTAAACTGACCAGTTGAAATGAGTTCTGTTGTGTGGAGTTACATGAAAAGCCATTCTACATGCTGTAGAACTGTGCGTAAAGCGTAACATGACTTTCAGATTGCTTACGATTCCTCAAATATTATCATGCTATATTATTTGATCACCCTGGTTGTAATATTACACCATTTTTGAAGAATCCAAAATTTTCCATTAAACAATGGGGGTGGCCATCATTTTATTTTGTGTAGATCTTCCGATGCGGCAGTAGATCCAGTGATATAGATTATAACCACAATGATAATAAACATACGGTGAGTAGTATCATATGCATATATCATATGACAGAATAATTGTAAGAAGAGGAGAATTTCGCATAAACAAGTGTCCTGAATGCAACACAAAAGGATCAGAGTGCTGTGGAGCACCATCTAACATATCCACAGCCTTGGAAAGGGACCAAGAAAAGGACCTGCATCTGTGGCTGGAGGTGGGAAAAAATGAGCCATTTCTTTGGGAAAGGATGTGGTGTTTCTTTCCGCTCTGCAAAAATAGTAAAGGCAGACACAGATGCAGGTCCTCTTCTTTGGAAATGATACCCTATAAATCTCTTTTAGATCTTTTAGTATTGTGTTGGAAAGCTAGTTAACTCTGCTCTACATGGCTCTAAACTTTTGAAAATGGGCGTGGCAAAATAAGGAGGATATAACCCACTCGCAGCAAAAGCTGACCAGATTAATGCTGTTACAACTTAACCACCCAACAATGACAACAGTCTACATCCCCACATATAAACTCAAAACAGATTCATCAGAGCTAGATCCTGACACATCCTCTTCACTAATCAGATTTAGTTCTGCCGATATTTTCATGTATTTAGTTGCAGAAACCTGTCTGGTTCAGACAGCGTCTAATTTAATTTAATTTGTTGCATCAACTCGTACTTCTCTATCTATTTTATTTTTATATATTTTTTAGGACAATTGACATTATATACATGAAATCTGAGTGAAAGCGTAAAAGAAAAGTAGGCTTTTTATGCAGTCAGAACAGTGGGATCTGCCGAGTCAAACACTGCTATCAAGTAAAACACAACACTAAATGAACCACTCTCTGCCACTAATCTCTGCATATAAACTATTCATTAAAATTTGATTGTGTGCTTTTGAGAATCGATACAGTATTACTTACACCCCTGCCACAGAGTAATTGCAGCATTTACAGTCACTTTCAACTAAACTAAATGTTTGCATTTGTTCACGACATGTGTAGGAGCTATGTATGTATGTATGTGTACTAAATGTCCAAATGTTTGTGGACACCCGTTCTAATGAATGCATTTGAATATTCACGTTGCACCTATTGCTGACACAGATGTGCAAATGCACACAGACAGCTTGTCTAGTCCCTGTAGAGAAGTATTGACAATAGAATAGGACTCTAGATAAGTATGATAAACCTATTGGCACCATGCCTAATGCCAGGTGTGGGCTAGACCAACATTGAGCTGTGAAACTCAATACCTTTTGGAATGAGATGGGGATACGCTATTGTCAACAAAATCGGGACAAACTCTTGATTTTGAAAGACACAATAAACCATCAGGTGTCTCAATACTTTTATCCATATAGTGTAACAATAAAAGTTTCATTACTCTCATTTTTACAGGCCTAGTGTCTAAAGACAGAGCACATCTGCTCACATCAACAAATGTGCATTTGTCCAGGAGCAGCTGGAGAATATGTACAGTTAATGAGCCCAGCATTATGCTGTCTGCTATTGATCTTGCTTGTACACAATCGGGCACAGCTTTGCCTCATGAATGTGTTTTAGATGATTAGTAATGTAAGTGTAATACTACGTCTGGAAGAGCTGAGATTGATTTCCAGAGGGAGACAGACCTGGCTGTGGAATCTTGCTGACATGATCAAATATTTGATTACGATGGAGACCACAGAGTTGGGCTGCTGACAGGGGGAATTTGTTCTGCTAATCGATTCCCCCTCCCCTTCTTTTGTTGTTTCCTTCCCAGGAATCACATCTTTGTACAAGTGTGTCTAACGCTCTGTTTCACACCTTTCCTGTCATTCATTCATTCCACTCTTTTAATGGCTGCATGTTGATGTAAACAAGCATCCAAGTTTCCAACAGAAGAGTCATTTTACCGTCTGCAGTACATTACATTGACTAAGCCTGTGTGTGTGTGCTGAGAGAGAGAGAGAGAGAGAGAGAGAGAGAGAGAGATTATTTCCTTTTTATAATTCAGAGAAGATGGAGCTCTATTGCTCTCCTGGAGGGCAGCCAGGGTGGGCTGTGAAGAGGAGTTGATTATGTCTTTCCTGTCACCTTTCATCACTCAGATTTTGAACACACACACACACACACCATACAATATAAAAGACAGAAAATTACATGATACATGATTGTTTGACAAGAGCATTAGTGAGGTCATGATATTGGATGATCACCACCCCACCTCATTCCCAACTCATCACAGATGTATAGGATGAAGCACCATCCATCATTCCAAAGAAAAAACACAGTTCCACTGCTCCCCAGTTCAATACCAGGGGGGCTTATACCCCTCTAGCCCATGCTTGGCATTAGGCATGGTGCCAATAGGTTTATGTTGATCTGCTTCAAAGAGTCTCTACAGGGACTATACAAACTGTTTGTCTGCATTTACACATCTGTGTCAGCGATGGGTAAGACTGACTTAAAGTAGCTGTATGCATTCATTAGAAAGGGCGTCCACAAACATTTGGCCATATATGTGTATTTGTTTTGTTTTTTGCCAATTTAATTGGTTATTTTTCAGTTTAAAGTTAGCATTTCAGGATTTGGGTGGATGTTCTTCAGGTTTCTGGTGCAGCCGCAGGCTTTTCATACCAGCCCATCTGTACGGCCAGGCTGTGGACACAACGCAGGATCTGTCCTAGATATTGAGCTGATAGACAAGAGATACTCTGCTCATTCATACAGTCTGTTAACTCTGTAGTTTAGACTGGGTTTTGATGTGCTCCCAGTTTAGTTGGTTTGATCGTTTGGTTCACTTCTGATTTTGAGGGTTGGTGGGTTAGCTAGTCCCAGAACCATCTGACCGAGGGGACTGGGTTTAGAGCTGAGCTCTTGCTGTATATTGCAGGGTAGTTTGAGCAGAAACCATCAGTAAAAATACTTTCGCACATGTGGTGTGCGGCTGAATTTCCACGTCAGATGCGTTCTCACTATAGGAAATGTTCTGCATGATTTAGGCAAGGGGTGGCACCTCTGTATCCACTGTACCCACTGTGAATTCTGTGAAAAATTATCCGCCCACTTCTGGGTTACAGTGTATGTCTGAAAAGGGCTATATACTTCTGCAGAATCCAGATGTGCACTGATTGAACCCTATACCTCACTTCTCTGCAGTACCATAGGCACACTTACACTATGCAGTATTACATCAATAATTGGGAGGTGTATTTGGATACACATGCTTGTTTAAAAGGCTGTTTGTGCTTTTTCTTTTCATGCATTCACTCCCAAATCCAAGTTTCCTGAGGTGCTGATTTTCAGTCCTCGCTAATCAGAATGTAAAGTGTGCTGTTTCCTAGAGTGAAAGGGTGGCTTTATTCTTGAGACCTGGCTTCTTTATTGGAAGATCACAATTCTGACTTTGTGACCGTCAGGGCCAAGTTATTATCTAGAGACTAGAGAGGATAATGCAGGCAAAATACAGACAGATGCCCTTCTTCCCTCTTGTACAGTCAGAGGGCACACAGAGCCAAGAGACAGAGAGCACACCAGCCAGTGCAGATGCTGCTGCTGCTGTATGAAAGCCCTGAGCCACGCTGCTCATGTGTATTCAGAACAGTAGTGGTTTCAGCACTAGTGTGTAAGTGAGGTATTTTTAGATGGTGGCTTATCCTCCACTACTGTATTAGCATGCTGAACATCCAGCGGCTCTAATGGCTCTGCCTCACACTCTGCTGTCTGCACTGGCAGACCAATGAGCTGGCCTGATGGCTACACACACTCATCAAACATCAAAGGACTTTTCGCTTAAGTTTGGTGTGTGCATGTGTGAAGGAAGAAATCCAAAAGAAATAGACCAATAGATGAGAAACACACATGCAGTATCTGTGGATAATCTATTCAGGGTACAGGTGTGCACAGACTTAGTATAGTGTATAGTATAGTGTTGAGTGTGTGGTGAAGTGAATGAGTGATTTAGATGAATGAGTGCGTGATTATATGAGTAAATGAGAGAGTGTGTATGTGACTGTGTGAGGGAGTGTGTGATTGTATGAGTGAATGAGTGATTGTGTATGTGACTGAGGGAGTGAGTGTGTGATTGTATGAGTGAATGAGGGATTGTGTATGTGACTGTGAGGGTGTGAGTGTGTGATTGTATGAATGATTGTGTATGTGACTGTGAGGGTGTGAGTGTGTGATTGTATGAATGATTGTGTATGTGACTGTAAGGGAGTGAGTGTGTGATTGTATGAGTGAATGAGTGATTGTGTATGTGAGTGTGTGATTGTATGAGTGAATGAGTGATTGTGTGTGTGAGTGTGTGATTGTGTGAGTTATTGTGTATGTGACTGAGGGAGTGAGTGTGTGATTGTATGAGTGAATGAGTGATTGTGTATGTGAGTGTGTGATTGTATGAGTGAATGAGTGATTGTGTATGTGAGTGTGATTGTATGAGTGATTGTGTATGTGAGTGTGTGATTGTATGAGTGAATGAGTGATTGTGTATGTGAGTGTGATTGTATGAGTGATTGTGTATGTGAGTGTGTGATTGTATGAGTGATTGTGTATGTGAATGTGATTGTATGAGTGATTGTGTATGTGAGTGTGTGATTGTATGAGTGAATGAGTGATTGTGTATGTGAGTGTGATTGTATGAGTGATTGTGTATGTGAGTGTGTGATTGTATGAGTGATTGTGTATGTGAGTGTGTGATTGTATGAGTGAATGTGTATGTGACTGTGTGAGGGAGGGAGTGAGTGTATGATTATATGAGCAAGTGAGTGATTATGAATGTGAGTGTGAGGGAGTGAGTGTGTATGACTGTGTGAGGGGGTGTGTTAGATTGCATGAGTGAATGAGTGAGTGTGTGTGTGTGTGTGTGTGTATGGCTCTAAGCTGTTTGAGCATGATCTCTATTGCATCTGCTGTAGTAGATGGGGCTCATAGAGAGAGCTGAGAGCTGTTTGTGGGGTGGGGGAGTGCACAGTCTGCTGTGAGATGTGACCTACATGGTGAACGTCTTTAAGCATTCTCTTTGAGTTTTCCTCCAGTGATCAAAATGTGTACGTCTGTGTGTGTTTCTCTCTCTCTCATAGACCCGGATAGTAAACCAGCTGTTGAAGTATAAAGCCGACCCTACTCTCCTCAACTGCAACCAAGACAAGCCCTCAGGTAAGACTACACACACATAACCCCCCCCCCCCCCCCCCAACCCCACCCCCCCAATGAGGCAGTAAATTGGAGCGGTTCATGTTCTTGGCTCCATGGTTTCTGTAATGAGGTCTACATAATTTCATTCCACTCATTGCCTTCACCATCATTACCAATACAGTAGTTTCACATTCAGGAGGCGTGAATGCAGCATATGATCATGTCTTTATAGCACTTTCACTGAAATGCTGTCAATATTAAACCACTCCTGAACCAGCATTTAAATAATACACTGATCCATACAGAATGTATCTGAATACAGTGTAAATATGCGGCATGATTGCTGATTGAATTTATAATAACACATCAGAGGGATACATTTACATTCATACAATCATTTGCACATTCACTTTCTGTGAATAGCCATTAGTGCATGGACCTGCCTGCATTTCATTTTCATGACACCTAGTATATAAAGATGAGCAGATTACTGTCACGGTAACATAAAACCTTGTATCTCTGACATATCAGAAGCAAAAACCTTCTGAACTTTAAATGGAAGTAAATGTAAAATATGTCATGCCAGATCATTTTTGGAGCATTTCTATTGGTCCATTCCTCATTTATGTCAGAAAGTGAAAAACGGCAAAATGAAGATACAAGGTTTTTGCAGTACAGACACTAATATTAGAATAATGCATCTTTTTGATAGGTTTAACCCCTTAATCCCTAGGTTTTCTTATTCATTTACTCATCCCAATGCAGACTCGTTAACTATCCCAATGCAGACACTATCGTTAACTATTTGGTAACCGTTCCGTTTAGTGCATCGCATAGAGTTTCACAGGGTTCTATTCTGGGACCTATGAAACTGATGTTAATTATGACAGTAATGTTGTTATGAGAGTGAAGAAATGTGGGTTTGCAGACAGGCTCTAAGGGATTAAACAAGTACATGACTGATGGATGAATAGGAAGTGCAACGAGTGGAGACACTGCACAGTAAACGCTGCAGTTTCTGCAGAAGGAGCCCAGTGATTCGTGCCCTCCATACTAACTCTCCCTTACTCCCCTGACACTGCTTGTTCCCTTCCCTCTAACCACTCCTCGCTTCTCCTCCTCTGTTCTCATCAGCTCCCCACTCCGCTCCTCACCTCTGCTGCTAATCAATAGCTCATTCTAACACAAGGGCTGAGCTCAAGGATGTCGGGGGCATGATGCTCAGAGGCCAAATGAAGCCTTTCTTTTTCCACGTAACGCCTCTTTAGGGCTTTAGGGAGACTCAAGCACGTATGTGGGGACGTGTTTAACTTTGGAAGAAAGTTTAGGCTTGCGTGTGTGTCTGTGATTGAGCTGGTAATCATCACATGGTGGGAACAACAATCTGTTCAGACAGTCACATCATGGGAACCTCTTGCTTTATGGGGACCAAACATCAGGTTCTCATGAAGGAAACACCTTTAAATAAACAGGAGCTACTCTGAGTATGCCTGTGGGTTTTTAGAGGCTTTTTGGACAAAAATGAAATTGAACCAGATTAGAGCCAGCTAATAGAGCTAACCTACAATATCAGGGCCAAACAGTGACCTTTTACAAAAGCTAAAATTCATCCAAAAGGGAAAATATGTTTATATATATTTTATTACTGAGATTATTGTATGATTGAGGTCTGGGATCAGGGTTACGTAGTTCAGATTAGATATAGATATTTACAGTACTGTCCAAATATTGTAGATATGCTCTTAAAAAATAATGGTGCAACAAATTGTTCTTTAAATGATGCCATAGACGACCTGCTTTTGGTTCCATTAAAAACCTTTATTTGTAAGAGGCATGTAAAATATTAGGCAATGTTATAATGACTATAAATAACAGAGATACAGGGATAACATGTTACAGAGATGGTGCCACACATACAAAAGTGGTTAAATACTGTCAGCTTTCTCTGAATGCCAAAATGCTACTGGACCACTGACTGACCAGTTAAAACTAACAGCCTCTATCAGAACTCTGTCTCTGCCAGTGGACCCTTTTATAAGCAGAGTCGGCGTTGATTTTGAACCTAGCTGCATGCCTTACTGCTCAGATAGCTAACTTTGCTAGCCCACATCTCTAGTTAGCCTTAGACATACGCTATATGGATAAAAAATTTGGGACACCTGCTTGTTTATTGTTTCTTCTAAAATCAATGATATTAAAAAAGAGTTTATCCTGCTTTAGTTGGAGTAACTGTATCTACTGTGTAGGAAATGCTTTCTACTAGATAGCACTGCTTTGAGGATTTGATTGCATTCATTGATGAGCATTTTTTTTATTTGTTTAATAAATCATTTTTGCTTCTATATTTAAAAAATATAAACCAATATGAAAAACGAGTTTCCTTCAACCATACAGACACTGTCTTTTCCACCTCTGTGAACTCCAGCCACTGTATGGATTCATTCAGTTCTTGATTAAAGTGATTAGAAAAACTAGGTATTGGATAATACTGACCTTCCTGGAGAGCTTTGGAAATCATTAGGCTGAATTTATTAGCTTTCAGTCCAGACAAATAAATGGTTAATGCCCAGATGAATATGGCCTAAGGTAAATATAGTTATTGCACCATAGAGAGAGAGAAGGACAAAAAGAGAGTCATCTGGTGTCACTCTCTTTTATTAGAATGGAAACTGGCCCCTCATCGCCTCTTACAGCTCATTAGGGGGAGGGAACTTTACTGTCTTTCTGTCTCTTAAGCACAGATGGATCGATCCACAGTGGGCTTCATTGCCTATCTCAGCATAGGCAGACACACATGAAAGACAGCAGGGGAGCGGGTTACTGAGAAAGTGTTTAAAAAAAAAAAAAAAAAGAAAAGAAAAAACCCACAGACCATTACAAAGAGAGAAAGAGAGAGAGACAGTCACAGCTGGCTATTGAACTGAGAGGGTCTTTATCACGGCTGTATGTGCATTAGATAATATTGATGTAAAACGCAGTGATAGGAGTGCGTATTAAATGAGGTGTCATTGATTCTATGGAGCTGCTAAAGTAATTCACAGTGCCTCCTGGCTGAGCTCACAGCCAATCACTAAAGGAGCTGAACTCCTGCAGCCTTCCCTTTCAACCCAGCGTTCAAGGCAACTGGTCGTTCTTTTGCCACAACAAAAGAGTGATTTGATGAGACACCAGCCCTGATGGCCCCTTTTTTTCCTTTTCAGACATCGCTGCTTCTGACCTCATAGCGGACGTGTTACTCAAGGCAGAGGGATTCTGGGTGCAGAAACAGAAGGACCCCACAACCCAGCCTCCTCACCTGGACGAACACTGTGAAGAATTCAACCAGGACATCAGCATGCCTGTTAAGAAACTGTATGTATATTAGAGTAAAACCATGGCAAGTACATTAACATAACTGTGTATGTAGTAGAGGACTACTGTGTGTCCTAAAGCTAGTAATGGATCAAATATGCAGTGATCACTGCTAATCCCTTACAGATGGCTAACTGAGTTTTGAATTTTGCCATATGTCCACATACTTCTGCATGTGGAGATCCGTATGGAACAAGACGGCATGATGTAGGCGATATAAAGATGTTCCAGAGGCTTCTAAATGATATTTTTACTATGTGATGTTAAAATGAAAGGTTCCTAAGGAGCCTGTAATTGGCATAAAGCAGAAATTCTTCTGTGATATTTCTCCAGAGAGCCCTTTTTGACACTTTTTCACTTAGTGTGTGTTTGAAACCCATGGTATAGAGAAGGTCAAAGGCAGGCTTCAGATTTAATCTTTTGCTATGAATCTGCTATGCTTTGCTTCTTATTTTCCAGCTTCTAATTTACATTTTAATTCCACCTTAAATTATATACTTGTAGAGGTGCCTCAGTGTAACTACTGCACCATTTAAGGTGGATTTGACAATTTAAACAAGAAAAAGGTAAGTATTGGAAAATCCAATGTTTTCAATGTTTTCTCAGACTTCTGGACCACACAGTATGTACTGTATGAACTGTTTCCCATAGGACCCCCATGGCACTGCCCATCTCTAAGCGGGACAGTCTGTTGGAGAAGGATGCCATGTTTCGGGACTCAGGAGGAGCACTGACACGGCAGTCATCCCAGGACAATGGGCTAGATGGACCGTACCCCAGCGCCACAAACAAACTAGAGCAGGTACGGAGGATCACGCCCCAGACACCTGAAGCTACATCGCCTTTTATCTCCAAGATTTTGTACCCCGATTTGTCTTCTTTACAAAGTGCGATGAAGACAGATGCTTTACATCTAGTACACTTGGTCCCATGCTTGCTTGGCTGGAATTTAGATTAATGTAGTTGAGCTGGACCTGCTTTTCCTGTTGGCCTGTAGACAATGTGGTATCAGTCATAGTTAAGGTCAAGAGAGATGAACTGAGGAAATCTTCCCGCAGCATTAGTGACCCTTCTAACCCTGGGGATGAACTCTCACCTCTAGGGAATAAAGGAAATTAGAGCCATTAGTCTTACACCGTCCGCTGAGGGTGTTGAGCTTGTGTGACATGTTGGTAGTTGGAGTCTGAACTGTACCATTTTTAGATGGGTTACAACGTGCCCATTTTCCATGGCAGATTCCTTAGCTGAATATAGATACCACTCAATCACCAATACAATTTTTTAGGTCAGATTGACTACAAAACACAGTATTTTCAGGGTAGTATTATGAACTACAGTGGACCCTAAAGCAGCCCAGAAAGATGCGAGAATGTGCTATGAAGAAACGTAAAAAATGTGAAATGGTATCCTTATGGTTCCCAGGGCCTATAAATCATTGCTCTCACATCTTACACTACACGTCCAAATGTTTGTGGACACTCCTTCTAATGAATGCGTTCAGCTACTTTACCTTGCACCCATTGCTGACACAGATGCTCAAGTGCCCACATGCAGCTTGTCTTGTCCCTGCAAAGAAGGGGTGCCAATAGAATAGGACTCTCTGGAGCAGATAAATATGATGCACCTGTTGGCACTATGCCAACTAATGCCAATCATGGGCTGTAGAGGTATTAAGGCCCCCATCATTGATCTGAGGAGCAGTGGAACTGTGTTCTCTGGAATGATGGGTGGTGCTCTGTCCAATACTTCTCAGTCGAGTTGGGGGTGAGGTAGGGTGGTGATCATCCAAAATACTGACATCACTAAGGCTGTTCTTACTGAATGCATTTCAATCCACACAGCAATGCTTCAAAATCTAGTAGAATGTCATCACTGGACTGTAGAGACCTCCAAATATTTTTTAATACCCTTGATTTCAGTAGAAACAATGAATGAAAAGGAGAAAAAAAACTTTCTATAGACGTCAGGGTAAAAAGGTTGTGGAGGTCATTTTGGAGCATTTCTATTGGTCCATTAATCATGTAATTTCATGACCACCGCAATATATTGAAGAATATATACAACCAGACTGATATTTCACTCTACCATACCTATCCATACCATGAAAGTGCATATTTTTAGATTTTCTGTATTCCTGACCATTGTGACTATTTCTGACTTATGGCTATTCCGATGTTGTTGTGTTTCAGGTGAAGCTAATGCCCCCGGCGCCTAACGATGACCTAGCATCTCTGAGTGAGCTAACAGACAGCAGCCTTCTGTATGAGATGCAGAAACGTTTTGGCAATGACCAGATCTATGTACGTATACATACTCCTATACATTCACACATACATGCTGCTTTTCTCTCAGCTGGGATGTTGTAAAGCTGTTTCTTCTGCAGTCAGTTTAATGTATTGATCCCTAGACGTCTCAAAGGCCCTGCAGTGAAAATGAGCTGTCTGTTCCTATGCAGGGAGTTTGCGCTCAGTCTTATCCCACATGCAGGCCTGCTCTCAGGGCAAGACTTCAGCAAGGCCCCCTTTCCCTGTCTCTGGAGCCTCCTAGCAGAGAGGAGGGTCTGGACGCTGGCCCTAAGCACACACACATTTTGATCTCTGTCTGAGCCATTGGGCTCAGTGTGCCTCGCCCCGTGGTTGTGTTCTTGCCAGGAGCTAGAACGCACTCAAACACACTCGCTTAGTGGCTGTCTCCTTTGCGATTTTGGACTCTGGCCGAGCTCCCTCGACTGTAGCCTTGCCAGGCCCTGGTGTCTGGATGGCAGCCTTTTAGGGGTAGTGTATTTAGGCCAGAGACACTGGCCAACCCTGGAAAGGAGCAGAGAGATTCTTACAATGCCTCTTTGTTTGCTCTACTACTACTCTACTTTATCTGCTCCATGTTTACACCACTGTTGCCTTTAATGCTTTGAGGTATTATTGTCATTTTGCTGCACAGTTCTGTGCAGATGTCTTCTCTACAACTGTGTGCCATTAGAGCAAAATGTAGCATTTAGGTAGCTTTGGGAGCTTTTTTAAATCTACAGTTTGTGCAGAATTGATCTTAAAGGAGTGAGAAATAATAATAATAATAATAATAATAATAATAATAATAATAATAATAATAAATGCTAACTATTAAATATTGGGATACTGTATTAAATGCACTCACCAAGCAGTTTATTAAAAATACTGCACAAACACTGGGTAGATTTTGCACTCAAAATAGCTTCAGTTCTTCATGGCATGGATTGCGCAAGAAAGATTCTTTGGAGATTCAGGTCCATGTTGACATGATTGCATCACAAAAAAGTCTGCTGGATCTCTCGTCCTGAACTCTGATCTCATTGTCATGTTCATGAAACCAGGTTGAGACAGCCTTTGGATTGTGGCATTGTGCGTCATGATGCCAAAAGTAGCCGTTAGAAGATGGGTAGATTCAAATGGTCTGTAGCATTCAAGCATTGAAACTGTTGGCTCAAGGCAGGTTGGGTCCATGGATTCAAGCTGTTGGCACCAAATTCTGACCTTACCATCTGTGTGATGATCCACAGCAGAAATTGAGACTCATTAGACCAGTCCACCCCCCCCCCTCCCCGCCCTCAGTCTTCAACTGTCCAGTTTTTTATGAACCTGTGCTCACAGCAGCATCAGCTCTGTTCCTGGTTGGCGAAGGTGGAACCTGACATGGTCTTCTGCTGTTGTGGCCCAGCCATCTCAAGGTTGGATTATGTGGTGTCTGAGATGCTTCTCTGCTCACTACAGTTGTACAGAGTACCACTCTGATCCAGATGTGCTGGTGTCCTGTCACAAACAGTCATGCAGTCATGGGATCACATATTTATCTCTATTTTAATGATGTTTATGATTTTGATGTGATCTTGAAGCTGAAGCTGCTGGCCTGTATCTGCATGATCGGATGCTTTGGACTACTCTCATTCGATTGGCTGATTTAGATAATTGGATAAATAAGTAGGGGTACAGGTACAGGTCTTCCTTATAAAGTGCTTGATGAGTGAATCCATATCTTTGAACTTTGTATCTTCTCTCTCTCTCTCCTCTCACTCTCCGCATAAAACCACATAGCGCAGCTGTTCACGTGCTTTCCAGCAGTCCTGCCATTGTGTGCGAGTCAATAGGAGCGTGATTAACGGAAGAAATCCATTCCTGCATTTCCATCCTCTCCCTCCAGCCGAGGCTTGGATCGTTTGAGCGGGCCTGCCATCATCGGCTGCGTGCGGGCAGTAATGCCTGGCCGCTAGCTCAGTCTCAGTGGGGAACTGCAGGCTGTGCCGCCTGATGGCTGGAGTCAAATCAATGCCTAATAGCTGCAGCTATTTCCACACTGTTATATAAAGCCTAATAAAGTCTTGGCACTGAGGCTGTGTGGAATGACTTGAAGGCAGAGATGAACAGGACTGATGGAGAGAGGGAGAGCAGGAAGAGCAGAAAGAGCAATTTTTGATGATGGCCTGTCATTACTGCAGTGCGGAGAGTCTTTTTGATATAGAAGGAAAAGTTTAAAGGAAAGAAGAACGAGGAGAGCACAGAGAGAGGAGACTGATCAGATATTTACATTATAAATGAAACTCAGAGATGAAAAGAAGAAAGGGTGAAGCTTTAAAGATGGGGTTTTCTGAAGAATGTGTGTGTGTGTATTTTCATATAGATTTTTGCATCTTTGTGTATGTCATGAAAGCCTGGAGGTGAATATTAACAACGTAAGGAAGAACTGAGGATGTGGTTTAGTAATCCTGTCTTTTCCACCACATTGGTGGTCCGCTGTACTTTACATGCAGAGCAGAGAGTTGAGAAATTGAATTACACATTTCAAAGTCAAAAGGTTGATCTGGCCCTGAGCGCTGGACTATTTATTATCAGCATTACATACACAGCGCTCCTCACTCTGGAGACTCCACTTTAGCATCAGTGCTCACCCAGCTGCTCTACCAGTGCAGAGTCTGTGACTGGGGAGGAAAGTCAGTAGCTCCTGCTCTCTGGAGAAATGGTGGATATGGGCACACTGGTGCAGTAGCTTTGCCCCCAGGCCTCTTCTTGGCAGCTTGAAGTAATGGTTTGCCTCTGTCCTTCAGGACAGCGGAGTGCTGCCATGCCTGCAGGCCAAACGGAAGGTTTCCACTGGCAGCTCAGAACGTCTGCAATGATGAAACAGCTCTCAGTCTTTTACATTCATCTACAGCTTTTAACTCACTTCCCTCTTCTTTCTGTCTTGATTTTCTTTTCTGTTCTACTTTTTTTTACTCCTTTTTTCTTTCTGTCTTTATTTATTTTCTTTATCTTCTTCCTTCATTTTCCTTTGTTTCTTTCTTTCTTTTGTTGTAATACTCTTTTTTTTCCATTCTCTTCTCCATTTTTATTGTTCTGTTTCTTTTTCTGTCCTTTATTTTTCGTTACTTTTCTTTTTTTGTTCTTTCTTGTACCTTTTATTTATTCTTCTAATTTTTTTCTTTTTCTTTACCCCTTTTACTACTTTCTTTTTTCTTTTTTGTCTACATTTTCTTTATTCTTTCCCTTCTTTTTTCTTTTCTTTCTTCCTTTTCTTTCTTTCTTTACTCCTTTTTATTACTTTTCTTTTTTTTTCTTTTTTGTCTACCTCTTTACTCTTCTCTTTCTTTATTATTTTCCTTCTTTCTTTGCAGACTTACATTGGACACATTCTTCTTCTAATCAACCCCAACAAAGACCTGCCTATATACTCCAATCTCGTAAGTACTGTGTGTGTGTGTGTGTGTGTGTGTGTGTGTGTGTATTTGTGGGTTCTATGTTCTGAAGAGTGCTGTAAATGCTTCATTATCTGTCTGTGTGATGTTAAGTGTGTGCGTTTCTGGCCGTGTGCATACAGTGGGAATTGGCCTTGATCTCTTGATTAATAATTCATCCTTTTCCTGTCAGTGATACTCAGCACTGCTCCGCCTTCCTTCTCATCAGACCTGCTCTCTCCTTCTCCTTATCTTTCTCCTCTTCCTCTCTCTTTCCTCCTCTGCCTCCCCTGCTTAAGAGATGCTCATGTTTCAAGTTCAGTTCTAGATGGCCCACTTTAAATGCAGCTGTCCACCTCCTGCAGACGTGTGTGTGTGTTTAGGCAGGGGGTGGTGTGGGGGTTTTGCTATGGGACAGTGCTTATTAGACTAGCCAATCAGGCCCTGCTCAGTGAAGAGGAGAAATAAAAGATGACAAGATGGCCATCTGTCTGTTTTAATGCTTTAATGGCACTTGAGGTGGATCTGAATGAGCCCTATTCACACAGACACACTAGCACAAGGTCCAGCTTGGTCAGTGGGTGGGGAGCCCCCTGCGTTTGATGCTCATTTCAGGCATGGGTTCTTCTGTGTGTCCCCTGATGGGCTTTTGGAGCAGAGTGACGCACACAGACACACAAACACATATGCTCTGTCATCTGTGATTGCCCCACACCACTCGCGCACACACACTCACTTGGTGGCCAGCTAGCTACATTACATCACCTAACCTCATTTCCCCAACTTTCCATTCAATTCCATCTCTCCTTATCTCTCCCTAGCTCTTATCTCCTCAACCATTCTGCCAGTCTGACTCTGTCTGTGTGTCTGTCTAGGTCATTGTGTCTTTCTTTCTTTGGTCCCTTTATGGTTGATGCCACTGCCCTCTGGTCTACAATAAGAATGGACATTTAACCACTTTAGATTTTTTTAAGATTTCCTTTCTTTTATATTCACGAAAAAGGAGGTCTATGGCTGTGGGCTTCTTAATGCCAACTCGTTTAACAGCTAATGCTGTATGGGTAAATTCAGAAATTTTTCATGACATACAATGTTCTGCTCTATAGTTTATCCTCACAATCATGAAAAAAATATTAGAAATGACAAATATAATATTTACTTTAATTTATTAATTGCAAACTATGCTGTAAACCAAACTAAGAGATCACAAAATATCAAAGCAACATGTATTAACTTTTTTTTTCAAGACAAATAAGCATGATTAGAAAGGGGAAAATAAATCAATAAATAAGTGAATAAAAATATAGAAAATGGAAACAGTCTCATGTTAACATATGTTGAAGTTGGTAAAAAATCGGTATTTAGCTTTGATTAGCTTACAATACAATTTGGATATTCAAAAGAAAGAGGAAGAAAAGGTGAGTAAATAACAATAAAACCAAATACAAACAAACAAAAACAACAACAATAATAATAATAGCAACAGCAAACAGCAAATTCCTTTAAGAGCATGGAAACAGACACAGACTGGCAGTGAAATTTCATATTGTTATGAAAAAGGGAAATTTAGCTGATGATACATGTACAGCATTATCCAGACACTCTTAGCCAAAGTATCTTCATGTTACAATGACAAGCTAATGTAGTATTTGGAGTCTTTCCCAGGATGATGTGTTTGCCTAAGTGAGAAATCAAACCTCAGTCTCCTGGGTGGAAGGCGGAGGTGTTACCCATTACACTGTACACACTGCACTCTAAAAACAGCAAGTCATTAAACAAAGCATTGATAGTGACCGGAGCTCTGGTGAATAGCATGCTTACACATGTTTCTGAAAGGTAATTGATTCTCAGGTTTTTTTTTATTAATACTTGTGAAGGGAGATTGTCCTGTTTGTCCTTAGAATACATTTTAGATGTATATAAAGGCACAGGTATACGTATGTATGGTATGTATGTATGTATACGTAAGTATGGTGAAGTAGGTGATACATTTACATTTAAAGTATTTAGCAGACGCTCTTATCCAGAGCAACTTACAAAAGTGCTTTGCTATTTACCCAAGAAAAACCTCAGCTAGTTTGAATAGACTAATAATTCAAAGATACCTCTAAGTTTAGACACTACTAAACACACATCAGAAGGAGACCACTCTGCTGTTCGCCCAAGTATTCTCAGAAGAGGTGGGTCTTCAGTCTGCGTTTGAAGACAGTGAGCGACTCTGCCGTTCGGACACTCAGGGGAAGCTTGTTCCACCACTTTGGTGCCAGGACAGGAAAAAGCCTGGACGCCTGTCTTCTGTGGATTTTGAGGGATAGTGGGTCGAGCCGAGCCGTACTTGAAGCTCGTAGGGCTCTTGGTGCAGATCAGCTTTTGACCATTGCCATCAAGGACGGCGGGGCTGGTTCGTTCTTGGCTTTGTAGGCCAGAGTCAGGGTTTCGGATTTGATGTGGGAAGCAGCTACAGTAGTCATGTCTTGAAGTGACGAGAGACTTAACAAGCACCTGGGCGGGCTCTCTAGAGAGGAAGGGTCTAATTCTCTGGATGTTGTACAGGAGAAATCTGCATGGCCGAGTACCAACAGAGCAAGCCCTCCACCTAAACAACAGTGGTTGCATAAATCGAATGGAGATTAAATAAATCAATACATAAATACATCAGCCAATATGAATCTGTTATCATTGTGCGAGTCTTAAGCAACCTGAATTGAGTTAGATTAGCTTGTTTTTATACACACAGACCATCCCTGGTCTACATCCGTCTCTCAGGCTGTAGTGTTTCTCATAAGGTCTCCTAAGGACACTTATGTATCATGTCATACGTCTATCCTCTGCTTCAGTATGCTTTTATTGACTTGACCGCACTACTTTCCCGCAGGGCAATCCCAGACGCCATCTTAAGGGAACATTCCATTACTGCATTACCTCAAGTACAGTATTTTTACATGACCCCTTGGGGGGGGGGGGGTACTAAGTCAACGTGCAGACTTCACGTCTGGTTTGCTGTGTTCTGTTTATTCAAGCACTTAGTACTGTAAAGTCCTTTATTTACTAAACATGACTACTGATGATGCTTTACTGTGATGCTCCACTAGTAATGTTACAATAATGTTGCAGAAACAGAGACCCTTGGATGTGGATATCGGTTTATATGATAATTTATGTAAATTAATTTATATTAATATTCAGTTGCAGCTAATATCTAGCAGTATTCTGAAATTGACCTGGGACACATTGAGTTCTATGGGCTGTCATCTTAGACTGGAGCATTCGGCTTTAGATTATATTGAAAAGGGCAATCACTGGGGTCCAAGCACTTTTTGGAGCCAGCATGGAGCACAAATGATGAGCAATGTTTTAGACTTCCCTTCTTTATTATGATGTGGCATCTCAAACGGAGGTATTTGGACATGATTCAAATTGGCTTAGTTGTTTAATTCAACAAGCCAAATAATTCTACAGGAGTGTCCCCCATTTCTTAGTCAGCGTGCACCAGGATTTTCATGTTACGGTCACCAAACAATGCCAGTAGATGCATTTCTTTTTTTTAAGGATGGTACAGTGGTACAGGTACAGTTTTGACCTGTAAGGGAAAGTAAGCAAGGGTATATTAAAAATATACAATAATAATAAAAAGTATTGAAACCGTGATCTTTAAAGGCACTAGGGTAAGTTAGGTTAGTGGTTAGAGCCACTGATGACAGGGTTGTGGGTTGTGGCCTGAGCTGGTCAAGCTGCTACTGTTGAGCCCTTGAGCAAGGCCCTTTACCCTCCCTGCTCCCAGCTTCGGGCATGTGTGCTCACAGTCACTGTGTGTGTTTGATCAATAGTGTGTATGTGTGTGTGTTCACTGCATGAGCTAAGGCGGAGGCCAGATTCCATCTGTGTCCAGCACAAATGGTGAATATGGTTGTCTTGACAATCAGTGACTTTCCCTCAACTTGTTTTCCTGTTTGATCAGATGTAAGAAAACTACTGTAAGAAAACTTTATTTTATTTAGTCTACTCGTTTCCAAGGGCTAATTCTCTCTCTCTAGCCTTCTTTCTTCCTGTTTTTGGCCATCTCTTTGTCCTTCCGGTGTCCTCTGTGTCTCAGTCAGAGTGTGTGTGTGCATGTGTGCATGCATGCTGAGTCTCCATGAATGCGAGTAATGAGGTCTCAGCATTAGTTTCCTGTTCTCCCCAAATGGGGCTAAAATGTAGCTTTGCCTCTGTACTCACCCTCTCTCTCTTTCTCTCTCTCTCTCTCTCTCTCTCTCTCTCTCTCTCTCTGTCTCCCTCTCTCTAACGCGCACACACACACACTGAACAGAAAGGATGTGTTGGTTTAGACAGAAAACTGCAACACTGACTTGTATAATTGTCCCATTTTTGGATGGATCACTCTGTCTTTACTCCACATATTGTCACTCTTTAGCTTTGTCTGTTCTTGTCTTAGTTCCTTTTATCCCTAAGCATCACATATCATCAAACACCCCATCACCACCCACTCACACCCAGCAGGTGCCTGTTCAGCAGAGTGTTTCCTGCAGTTGAGTTACACACTCACAGGTGTGATACGCTTGCAGCCAGGGTTGTGCAAAGGCTGAAGTTACACCACCTGACAGCACTGCTCACGGGGGATTAGGAACGTTATGTAAATGTGTAATGCATCCTAATTACTGTCCCCCTCTCCCCCCCTCTTTCTCTCTCTCTATCTCTCTCTGCTCTCTCTCTCTCTCTCTCTCTTTCTGTATCTCTCTCTTTCTCTCTTTCTCAGGTCAGTCAGCTATATCTGAGCTCCAGTGGCCGGCTCTGCTCCTCTCTCCCTCCTCACATCTTCTCCTCAGCTGAGCGAGCCTATCACATGATGCTGCAGGAACGACGGCCACAGTGCTTCATCATCAGGTATAACACAGCCAGTGTTGCGGAACAAATGCGCGCAGTGTTTACATGCACTCTTCGTTCAGATGTGCGAACAGAGAGCCGGTCACACAGCCTAAGTGGCTCTTGCATTCAAAAGTGAATAAAAGAGTGTTAATTGGGAACCGTTAGAGTGGCGCTGAGGTTAATAAGGCGCACTCATAATAATCAGCATATCTGATTTGTAAAGCTTAATTGCTCCATTGTATGTCCAGAAGTATACAGACACCCCTTTTAATTAGTAGCACTACTTTAAGGTGCACTCGTTGCTGACACAGGCAGTCAGGTGTGCACACACAGCTTGTCTCCATAATCTCCGTAGAAAAGCATTGCTAATACAATGGCACACTGTGGAGCAGTGAATTTGTGCTCTCTGGAGTGATGGAGCTCCATCCAATATCTTTGGGATGAGTTGGAGGAGAACACTAAACCTCTAGTTCTGTTATATTAGCGTCCGCAGACGTGCATCAGATGGCCGCACTGGCTAGTATTGTGCTGTGTGAAGAGACCATCCTACCAACCTAGAGACAACGAGGTCATTTGCTCGCAAATGCTTTCTGGGACGTCCAGGGACCTCCTGATCGGGCCAATGCTTAGATGACTGCGACACTCAAGGGCTCCCCTTATTATCCCTTAGTATTAAACAGGGTGTTTTTGTAGCTGTGCCTTTAAGGCTCATATATGTAAAAAATCTCTAGTCTAAATGCCTGTTCTGTGGCAAAGGTAATACACTTCTTATAACTTCTGCATGAATGGGCGGGGCTAAGTTGCTGTAGACTGAACAGGCTGCTATGTTTAAAAAAAAAAGTAAGGAAAAATCATGAAATAGGTCCTTTTCTACCATGCCAGATAAAAAGATGTCCACAGTCATTTGGACATAAAGTGCATTATTAATACAGACTGTTCCTTAGTAGTGACTCGTGTAGTGAGTTGTGTGTTTGGGGTTTAGGGTGGGATGTGCATTGTGTTGTCCTGCAAATGTGTGTATGACCGTGTTTAACACAGAGATTAATGTCCTGTGGACAGAATGTAAATCCAGACCTGTTAAACGCTTACAGAGAGATTAATGGCTGCAGGGCTGCCATTACTTCCTGCTCTTTGTCCCTTTGTGGGCCCAAGCCAGAGCTGATTGCAATTAAATCCGTATTTGCAGTTTGAGGTTACTCTGCTGCCACTGCTGGCCACATTCTGCTGAGGTAGAGAAGTTCTGGCAACCACTTTAATGCCCACACTGCCTAGGCCATCCATCATGCAGATATACACACACACACACTCCCCTGCACACTATTCCTGCCTTTCAGGTGAGAGGGGACCAATGTTGCCGCACACCAGCGATTACAGGCTGAAACAAAAATGGCTGAGTGCACTTTAGAGGTACACACACACACACACACCTCTAAAATGCATTGTGCCCTTGAGTTCAAACACAGCCTTGAAATATTTTCTAAAAACAAATGACAAATGAGGGAGAAGGAAAAAGGTTCAAGCCTTCATCTTTTAGAAAATGAAAAGTAGGATGTCTCGCTCTCTCCCTTTTTCTCATCAGTCACCTGTGATGAGTATATTCAAGTTCATAATACTAACACAATGTGGTGGTAAGAATAACTGGATTCTGTGTAGACTGATCTGTTCCTGTGTGTGTTAAACCTTCAGAAAGGGTACACACACTGTCGTTCGTAAAGTTAGCCTCAGTGTTTCGATCTAGTGTTTTTAATAAACTTGATTTGCAGATAGTTGCGCAAAAACCTCCATTTTTACTTTTTGAACACCTCTGGGATGAACTAGAACTAGAACAGAGATTGTGAGCCAGGCCCTCTCGTCCAGCATCAGTGTTTCCACAGACAGCAGTGTTTCCAAAATCTTGTAGAAAGCCTTACCAGAAGAGTGGAAGCTGTTAGAGCTGCAAAGGAGGGACAAACGCTATAATAATGCGCCTGGATGTAGAATAGGATGTTATTTAAAAACTCCTGTAGGTAATGTGTAGGTGTCCCAACACTTTTGACCATATAGTGTATATTGCTGCTGTCTAATTAAAAATACGGATCTCCATTTTTGTCTATTTTTAGTTTTCTTCATGGCTTGAACACCCTGTTGATGCTCTGTATAATGTGTGGATAATTCTGGATGAACAGATCAATAAAAATACTTGGAATATTTTTTTTTTACTTTAATTTTATTTATTTTATTAATGAACATTTTATGTATAAACATTTCCATTTTGGAGATGCATGTTTTTAATTGGACTGCGACAATATGTTAAATATAATATGTTGTATATAATATTGAAGTATGTGTTGATTGATACGTTTGCCTTTTAATGAGATTGTCTGCTACTTACAGTACAAAGGAAGGGGGTTTCAATACGCACTGCACCTAGCAAGAATTGTATTAAACCTTTTAGGAGTTATTTGTTAGCTAAGCATATCATACTATACATGTCTAACGAGTGCAAGGTCCCCCAATAGGCCTCATTTTTGGAGTTCACATCAAAGTGAGGCTGAGCACATTTAACAACAGCAGGCTTATGTTCTTTTTGTGTCACCCATACGGCCGCAGTAACGGCAGATCACTTTGATGTGCCATTACCCATAGAGACCTGAAAAATGAACCAAAAACAAAAAGTTGCTGTCAGTGAGATGAGGCACTGAGGTGCAGGAGGTAGCTAGATGTTCTACTGGTCATATAAGTCATCATTATGGTCAGAAATGTTTGAAAGCATTCAGACGTTCATAGCGGGATCTGTTGCTACCACCACCATGTTTAACAGTTGTTAGTGTTCTTGGGCTTGAATGTCTCACTTTTACTCCTCCAAACATACAGTGGGGAGAACAAGTATTTGATACACTGCTGATTTTTCAGGTTTTCCCACTTGCAAAGCATGTAGAAGACTGTAATTTTTATCATAGGTACTCTTCAACTGTGAGTGATGGAATCTAAAACAAAAATCCAGAAAAATACATTGTATGATTTTTAAATAATTAATTTCCATTTTATTGTGGGAAATAAGTATTTGATCATCTATCAACCAGTAAGAATTTTGGCTCTCACAGACATGTTACTTCTTCTTTAAGAAGCCCTCCTGTTCTCCACTCATTACCTGTATTAACTGCACCTGTTTGAACTCGTTACCTGTATAAAAGACACCTGTCCACACACTCAATCAGTCAGACTCCAGCATCTCCACAATGCCCAAGACCAGAGAGCTTTGTAAGGACATCAGGGATAAAATTGTAGACCTGCACAAGGCTGGGATGGGCTACAGGACAATAGGCAAGCAGCTTGGTGAGAAGGCAACAACTGTTGGTGCAATTATTAGAAAATGGAAGAAATGCAAAATAACGGATAATCTCCCTCGGTCTGGGGCGCCATGCAAGATCTCACCTCGTGGAGCATCAATGATCTTGAGGAAGGTGAGGAATGAGCCCAGAATTACACGGCAGGACCTGGTCAATGACCTGAATAGAGCTGGGACCACAGTCTCAAAGAAAACAATCAGTAACACTCTACGCCGTCAAGGATTAAAATCCTGCAGTGCACGCAAGGTGCCCTTCCTCAAGCCAACGCATGTCAAAGCCCGTCTGAAGTTTGCAAATGACCATCTGAATGATCCAGAGGAGGAATGGGAGAAGGTCATGTGGTCTGATGAGACAAAAATAGAACTTTTTGGTTTAAACGCCACTCGTCATGTTTGGAGGAAGAAGAATGATGAGTACAACCCCAAGAACACCATCCCAACCGTGAAGCATGGCGGTGGAAACATCATTCTTTGGGAATGCTTTTCTGCAAAGGGGACAGGACGACTGCACCGTATTGTGGGAAGGATGGATGGGGCCATGTATCGTGAGATTTTGGCCAACAACCTCCTTCCCTCAGTAAGAGCACTGAAGATGGGTCGTGGCTGGGTCTTCCAGCATGATAACGACCCAAAACACACAGCCAGGGCAACTAAAGAGTGGCTCCGTAGGAAACATCTTAAGGTCCTGGAGTGGCCTAGCCAGTCTCCAGACCTGAATCCAATAGAAAATCTTTGGAGGGAGCTTAAAGTCCGTGTGGCCCAGTGACAGCCACGAAACCTGAAGGCTCTGGAGGAGATCTGTATGGAGGAGTGGACCAAAATCCCTGCTGCAGTGTGTGCAAACCTTGTCAAGAACTACAGGAAATGTCTCATCTCTGTAATTGCAAACAAAGGTTTCTGTACCAAATATTAAGTTTCTTTTTCTGGTGTATCAAATACTTATTTCCCACAATAAAATGGAAATTAATTATTTAAAAATCATACAATGTATTTTTCTGGATTTTTGTTTTAGATTCCATCACTCACAGTTGAAGAGTACCTATGATAAAAATTACAGTCTTCTACATGCTTTGCAAGTGGAAAAACCTGAAAAATCAGCAGTGTATCAAATACTTGTTCTCCCCACTGTATACACCTTCCTTCCAAACATATAAACAGTTAATAAATAATTACATTTTCAGCCCGTCTTAATTTTAGGATCAACCCCCCTCAATTATGAGTGTATGTCAGCTTCCAACAACATCTGCACATAGGGCTCCTCAGTAGTATTGCAATGATGACACCTACACCTCTACTAATACACTATGTACAACATGTAAAGCTATAGTTGTTGCAGTCGTAGTGAACGCTGTAGTGTGACTGAACCCCAGAAGGAGACGAGCCAGACAGGGCCTGGAGGGTCCACACCCACATGCCCAGCCAGAACAGAGAGGATCCACAGGACAGGTCAAATGTAGGTCTCTCACCTTCTCATGTACAGAGCCGTAGGGCAACAGTAGTCTGGGACTGCGCTTTGCTCCAGGCAAGGAAGCTCCTGCCTCAGTTGATAACACAGCAGCACGGATGCAGCTCTGCAGCCTGCCTCATCATCAAACACTGTTTGCCTGCACAGTGAACGATGAGAGACAGATCTTTCTTTTAGCCAGAGGGAATTAGACGAGACACACTTGGCCAAGATTGTGTGTTTCTATGCATTTATGTGCTAATGATAGCCCATGCAGATACAATGTATTGGAGTCTTGCTGGATTCAAGATCAAGAAGAACTTCATCAGAACCAGGTGTAAATATACAGAGTAAGCAAATAACATTCCCCCAGGGTGATGGCAAGACTGGGCCAGAGTTTACTGGACCATTGACCATGCCCTGGAAGTCCTGAAAGTCCTGGAAGGCTTTAAAAAAAATTAATATTATAAAATATATAAAATTAATATAATATAGTTTAACTTATTTTTACATATTTTTGCTTGTTTTAAGTAATTGTAACTTAAGTGTCTTATTCCATTGGCAAATGATGTTGCTTATTTCAAAGAAATATAGATGGGTTATTCTTTAATTAAGCAACATTTAATGAAAGACACTTAGTAGTTAAGTAGTTAAAATTGCTGAAATAAGAAAAGAAACGTAACTAATAATCTCATAATATTCTTATAATAATCTCAAAATAAGAAATATTACCTATTTAGACAGGATTGAAAATGATTTCACTTGCTATGATCTTTTCTGCGATGTAGACTAGCTTAGATGTAGACCTGTATACACTGTTGTATATGTCATATCAGATTTTCTCATAGGATAGTAATTACTAATGCTTGTATTTCAGTGGGGAGAGTGGCTCTGGAAAGTCGGAGGCCTGCAAGCACATCCTGAAGCACCTGGCTGCACGTTCCTGCCCCAAAGATTTCGCCCTGGAGCCACGCATGAAGCATGTGAGTACCTCCATCCCTCTGAGGCTGAGATTGTAGTTCACTTTATTCCGTTCAACTGCATTCTCACTGTAGACTGATACAGAGAATGCAAAGAAGTAACCATGGTAATTAAAAAAAAAAGTTGATCAAGTTTCACCCCTTACACTCAGCCCACTGTAGCCCACACCTCAGTTCTTCACACTCATAACTACATTGCTGTCATTTTTAACATCAGTTTCATAGGACCTAAAATAGAACCTTGTGGAACTCCACAAGATATGCTATTCTAAACATTTACAAACTTTAACAATATTCACATCGTTTATGCATTAGGATTAAAAACTGAACATCGGGGGTTTAAGGGATCCATTTAGAAACTAGAAAACAGTCTTGCGCTTCGAGTGTGTTGTTCAAGTGCTGTGCAGAACCACCAGGTCGAATACACTTCATTCATGTTTGGAATGCGCTTCATCCCTCTACCTGAGGTTTCAGTATCTCTTCAGCATACACATTCAGTCTGCACTTTCAGTCGCTCCAGGTCTTTTCTAAGAAGGATAATGTTTGAAGCAGTTCTTTAAGTCAAGGGAGTATGGATTGCTTTGAGTGTTCAGCAGGGGAGTCGAGGGTGGAGGGCTAGTAGCCTGTGGGGCATGTAGCAGGGGGTATGAGCTAAGAACGCTAAGCACAATGTATATGTTGCATCAGATGAAGTCACAAGCTCCACATTTAGGTCAGTGCGCACACACACCCAGGTCTGTGCTGCTGGAACTGGTGTCACCACGCCACCTGGTGGTGGAGCGTTTAACAGCATCCGAACAAATGCAAGGTTGCACTTGTTAAATGTACCTTAGATGCATTCTGTAGACCGGCGGTTCTTAAAACGATTCTGAGGATTATTTGTGAGGCCCTGAAGAACAGTTTAAGATATAGAACGTAGATATAGAATGTAGAACGACCCTTCAGTTTTGCAGCATAATCCAAGAACACAATATATTTTATGGGAATTTCCATATTTAATTATTTAATCTGTTTGTCTGCCTGTTTGTTTTTCAGGTGAATGCAATCCTAGAGGCTTTTGGTCACGCCAAGACGCCAATGAACAGTAACGCAAGCCGCTTTATGAAGCTGCTCTCTCTGCAGTACTGTGAAAAGAGGAGGACTCTGCTCAGAGGTCTGTGTTTGGTGCAGTTTTAAAGAACAGATGCTTCGGATCTAGTGGAATGTAATAATGTTATTCCACTGTGTTGAATGGCTGTTACGTTGAAATGATTGGCAAAAAAATGTGAAATATTAGCACATAATTTCTACCCCGATGTGATCCGTTTTTTCTGCCAGTTTGGCGAGTTGTTCAGGTCACAAATTTAAAAAGCACAGACGAGCAGAATGTGTTCTGGAGGACTGAATCAGCTGTGAAACGAGATTTGATGCTGTGGAGCTGAGTCTCTAAAGACCTGCACAGTTTACTCTTTCTGAGAAGAGACTATCGACACTGCCATAAATCACATCATACTCCCCACACCATGCACTACTTAAAAAAACAAATACAAAATTCATTAAATCGTGACAGCATGTTAAAAGGAGGGTTATCTAACCGACTGCTGAATTTCAGTGACTCCGGTGAGATCAGACAGATTATGCAGTCTGCATGCTGCTTTTTGGAAGAGTGGATAAAGAATGAAGGGTTTTATCGCAGGTTAAACTTCAGGAGAGCTACTACACACAGGTCGGCTCCACGTTAATGAGAGTTTGGACTGTGTTTGAACTGTTCTTTTAGACGCAGCTCCACAGGTGAGGAGGATACACAGTGAGTTCAATTAAAAGTTGTAGTTGTCAATAGTCATGGCTGGCTGTTACCATGCCAACGGCACATGGAGAGCTGTGATTTGTTGGAGAGAATGCATGTCGCTGGCAAAAAAATAACAATATTGTATTATTGCCTTCTGACGAATCGCATTTGGTGTGAAGGTTTGTTTGGTTTTTTTTGGCATCCATAGTTGTCATATTAACCAAAGTTTCCCTTTCTCTATTTGTTTATATATATATATATATATATTGTTATTTTTTTGCCAGTGACATATATATATATAATAATTTTTTTTTTTTATTGTTTTTTTTTTTATGAACTTGTGAGGGTAATGTGAGGGGGGAGGAGGGAGTATGTCAGGTTGTGAACTGTTCTCTGTTGTCATGCTTAGACCTACTAAGCTTGGCTGACTCAACAATGGTGAAAGCAGCACGTTGTTGAATAGAAGCTAAATTTACCTAAGCTTTTGAAGCAAGCTCCTCTGAAGACTTAAAGTCAGCCTGAAATCAAAAAGGCATGTTATTAATTCATGTCCTTGGTCATTTTAAGCGCAGTACGTTGGGTCATGGTGTTCAAAATACAGAATTCTTGTTTTTTTGTGATCTTTAGTGCTGTTCAAGTGCAGTGACCTATATCCACCACTAAATGGCGCCTGACTGGTTAACTGTGGAGTAGCGTCTGACCCTGTGTTTATTCATATTTATGCCTGCTTTTCATCATCCACCTGTCCTGTTTCACAGTTAAATTGTTCTTCAAATGATTTTTTAATGGTATATTAATTAAGAAATTATTGCTTATGAGGAAGCAGACAGGCATTCAAATCTGACAAAGGTTCAATGTTAACTTAGATTTCGCTGCTGGCCAATGAAAATCATGTATCTCCATTTTTGTCAGTTTTAGGGTTTCTGCATTTGATCCCTGCAGCTGTTCTGTACACTGTGTAAATAATTCTGGATCAACAGACCAATAGAAATGCTCTAAATTAATTGGAATAAACTCTTCTTTTACATTGACTTCCATTTAAAGTTGTCTTTAGGGAGATGAGAAAAGGCTGTGCTCCTAAATCCTATTTTCCTATTGCAGTAAAAAAAAATCATAAGCTCTGTCGATGAGGATCAATAGGCTTGAAAAACATTTATTAGGAGATTTATTAGGGGTCTGATGGTGAATGTTGTTAACTCAAATGGTCACGTTGAATGACTCTGAATGCCTACTTCAGGGTTCTTCAGTTTCAAGCACAGTTTGGTGAGTTCCCTGCTTAAACACGCCTGGATGAGGGCATTTGTTCAATGTCCGGTTTAGTAGGTGTGTTTCAGCAGGAAGGTAGCTAAACTATAAGAAACTCAGGCTTACCAGGACTGCAGCTGAAGAGCTGTGGTTTAGTCTGATGTGGTAGTTTTATTTAGGTGGAGGCAAGCGATTTCCCTGCAGAGGGCGCCAGTGCTCCATTTATTGTTCAGCAGTCCTTTTTCAAACCGTCAGTTCCTCAGGTCCCTCAGCTCATAACTTTACTAACACATCTCTATGGCAGTCTGCTATGGACTGTTCCCTTTTTAAATGGTGTAATGAGTTATGAGTGTGTGATCCTGCAGGGAAGATATGCTGACAGTTTGTGGGAGTGCTGTAGTTATTTGAATGGACTGATTCTTATTATAATAAATTATATAAATTTGCACAGTTTTTTTTGGTGGTTCTCAATTTTGGTCTCTGTGTGTGTCTGTGTGTGTGTGCATGTATGGACAGCCCGTGTGTACACCTACATGCTGGAAAAGGGCAGGCTCGTCAGCATGCCCCAGTATCAGCAGAATTTCAACATCTTCTACCTGATGGCTGAGGGCCTTTCAGCTGAAGAGAAGAGCAACCTGTACCTCAACAATGTCCTATCCCACAGGTAAACACACACACACACACACATAGTGAGACACACTGATACTCGTACATAAAAACGGTTAAATAGCACTTTCAGACCCTCTGATGGGATTTACCAGCTATTTTACCACCTCTTTTGATTCCAATTAGCAGAAGTGACTTAGTCTTAGTGCCCTGGCAGATTCACCAGTTAAAGTACGTTAAGCATCTCACACACACACACACACACACACACACACACATATATGCACACAGCTCACATTAGGTCTGGAAATCATCTGTAGGGGTCAGTGCCAGTGCGTTCGTTAAAAATTCAGCCCTCCCTCTCTGTGACCTGCTGTCCCATGTGCTGCTTATAAATTTTGCATTCACAACATGATTGTGCAAAAATCACAGAAGCAGGTCACAGGCTGTAGCGTGTGTGTGAGCGTGAGTGTGTGGGTGTACTTTTGTTCAAACTGGCATGTTTTGTGCATGATGGGGTGGTTAATCTAGCCACAGATTAAGCCTGGTGGTGGAATACAAGTTCACTGTTCCACTTATTTAACTGAAAATCCTCTCGAGGCCTCAGCTAGGTGTGATATTGGTCTGAAAAGCTGACTGTTTATGTCATCTTCAGAGCAGTTGCGTAGATTGCATCTGTCCTCATTTTGCCATTATGGAAGGAGGGTTGACCTGGGTTCAGTGTATAAGAGTTACATGCTGTGAAGAAGCAGGTTCAGCTACTCTGAACTACATGTTTTGTTGATTTGACAGAAGAACACTCGCTGAGCACTCTGTTAAGAAGACCTGCACACCTACTAATAATGCAATTATCTAATCAGCCAATCGGGTGGCTGCAGTGCGGTGCAGAAAAGCATGCAGATACAGGCCAGCAGCTTCAGTTAATGTTCACATCAGCCTTTAGAAAAATTAACATTTTACATTGAAGGCATTTAGCAGACGCGCTTCTCCAGAGCGACTTATGAAAGTACTTCGCTATTTACTCATGAATAGACTAAAAATTCAAAGATACTTCTATTTACACTTGGACGTACATTGAGGATGACCCTCATTTACAGTGTAGCCAAGCATTTACAATAAACAGAGATTGAAAGAGAAAATAAAAGCAATATTTACCTACTATGAAAAAGAGATTTTGAGATTTAAATAAAGATTTAATAAGTAAGAAAAAAAATTAAATGAATATAAAACAAAGCAGGAATTAATAAAACAAAACTGTTACTGATTTGTTTTTACTTTATTTGTTTATTTATTTATTTTTATATGTAACAGCTGCCATTGTGGGCACTGCATAATATATCATGCCTTGAATTAAACTTATTTAACATGATATGGGTAAAAACAAATTAGGAAAAAATACATAAAAATAATAGTAAATAGGTCTACGTAACAATTTAGAACAACCAGGAAAATGATAAAACTTTAAAACAAAGATTTAGGATCAGACAAGGATACAACTAATATGAAGTTAAACAAACTAAAATAACAGTAATTATAAAAAGTGATAAATGCAAATAAAGTTAAAATAAATAAAAATATAAACATGAATAATGCTAATGAAACCAAATAAAAAGAAATAAAACAAATTAACTGAAGTAAAATAGTAACAATCTACTTAAACAGTTACAGGCAAAGTGGTTTGATTAATCTCGATTTCTTCTGCGGCACACGCTGGAATGCCACAGCCTATTTAAGGATTGGTGCTGACCATGTTCATCCCTTCATGACCACATTACCCATCTAATGGTTACTTCCAGCATGATAATCCATCATGCCACAAAGCTAAAGGCAAATGGTTTCATGATGATGAATTTAATATATTGTAAAATATTAAAGAAAGCATATCAGAAGTGCCACATCTGTTGTAGATGTGCATATTTTCCAGTATGGTAAATTAAGCATGTTAACAGTCATTGTACACGGAAATGTGAGTGTTCTTATTTTCACTTAGAAAATTAATAATTAAAATGTTCAGCTTGTTCTTTAGGTCAGTGGTTCTCAAAATGGTCCTCGTGCATCCTCCAATCTTTGAGGCCCAGTTTGTAAACCACTGGGATTTCAACCTGGATTTCCAGATTAACACATTCCTTAAAGCACTGTGCAAATAGATGTTTGTGTGTGTGTGTGTGTGTGTGTGTATAGGTACCTGACCTCAGGGGCACCTGGTGAAGCTGCTGCAGTAGGCACAGCCTGCACGCAGAGCAGAGAGAAGATTGCATCCCTGAAACAAGCCCTGCGTGCACTTGGCTTCAACAAACTGGTACAGTATGAACATTCTTTTCATTACATACACACACACACACACACACACATGCTCTTTAACCAAAACATACACTTAATGGACAAATGTGTTCCTTCATAGGCATTAAAATAGTCTATCCTGCTGGGGGTAGCTATCTCTACTCTCCAGAAAAGGCTTTCTTCTAGATTTTGGACCATTGATGTAAGGAATTTGATTGCATTCAGTGACAAGAGCAGTAGTGAGGTCAGGTATTGGATAATCACCACCCCACCTCATTCCCAACTCCCCACCTCATCTCAAAAGTACTGGATGGAGCACCATCATCATTCCAGAGAACACAGTTCCACTGCTCCACAGCTCAATGCTAAGGAGGGCTTTATGCTTGGCATTAGGCATGGTGCCAATAGGTCATCATGAGTCCTATTCTATTAGCAGTACTTCTCTACAGGGACTAGCTGTGTGTACATTTGCACATCTGCATCAGGTGCAACTTAAAGTAGCTGAATGCATTCATTAGAAGGGATGTCCACAAACATTTGTACATGCTGTGTACATACACAGACACACACTGAGGACAAATTGTTTCTTGTGTCTTATTGGATTGTGTGTGCTTAAGGGACATGTGAGAGACAGTGAGGCGGTGGTCAGTGCCAACAAACACTGTCTGATATACAGTTAATATGTTTCTGCTGTTGCTGCTGTCAGACTCACACACACACACACACACACACCTGGGGAAACTAATTTGTACATCAGATTTTCTGTATATTTATATTGCTGCTGTATAAACTTATTAGTCTGTTAACCTTGTGCAGACGTTAATACGCAACCGTCTACAGTGAGTAAAGGAAATGTGTGTGTTTTTGAGCCTCTAGCACAGAGGGTTTGTGTGAGTGTGTGAGAGAGAGAGGTGTATGGCCTTGGGCGTTGGCAGCAGGAGTTTACGGTAAGAGCACAATAATGCCACTCTCTGAAGCTCATTACCGTATGTCTGCAGACTGATGACTTACCAGCTAATAACACACAAACCTCAGAGTGGCTTTTACTTTGCCGCCACAACAACCCCACTCAGAATGCGCGTGAAGCTGTGTGCGTGTCCGCGCTTGAAATCAGCCTTGACCGCCACACATTGTAGCAGTATAATTAACACGGTCTGTTGGGGAATTCCGTAAAGTATGTTGAAAGAGAGAGGAGGAGTAGCAGGGCGAGAGAGGGGAGGGTTCACTGGAGCCTAGTGAGATGCTGAAGGAGAAGTCAGTCTCCTGGAGGCTTCTAGAGGAGAATGTTTACTGGAAAGGTGAGTTATTAAAAGGGAACAGTCACATTTGGCTAATGCTTAATGTCAGAAGGTGCTGCGTCATGCCAGAGGTGTGAAAAATGCAGTCTTTGCTGGGTCAGTGACGTCTTTGGTCCTGTTCCAAACGGAGAACGCTCATCTCCAAAGAAACACTGCTGGCATGATGTGCATGGTCTACACTCTTCAGCATAAAGGTGCTTCAAATGACACCATAGAAGAACCACTACTGGTTCCATTAAGAACCGTGTTTGTAATAAAGATGTGTGAGAGCGTGAAGAAGTGTTCAAAGGTCTAAGTAACCTTCAGTTCAAGCTCTTTACTAATTAAGAGGTTCACCCTCACTGATCTCTACAATCATAGTTCTTTACGGAACAGAAAGTAGTATCATCATTTGGAGCACCCTTATGTTTGAGTGTGTACACCCTGCATTCAGTAGCCTACTCCCCTCAGAACAATGGCCTATCCATAACTATCCACTAACATCTCCTTTAGACATGCACAACAGGTTTTCTTTGATTTGGAATGGAAGCTAGGGCTAGGGCTTAGGGTAAGGGTTTAGGGCTATGGTTGGGGTAGGATTAGGATTAGGAATAAAGCTAGTAGTAGGCCTAGGGTTATGGTTAGGGTAGGGCTGGGATTAGGAGTAAAGATAGTAGTAGGGCTAGGGTTAGGGTTATGGTTGGGTTGGGATTAGGAGTAAAGCTAGTAGTAGGCCTAGGGTTATGGTTAGACTATGGTTAGGATTAGGAGTAAAGCTAGTAGTAGGGCTAGGGTTATGGTTAGGGTAGGGTTGGGATTAGGAGTAAAGCTAGTAGTAGGCCTAGGGTTATGGTTAGGCTATGGTTAGGATTAGGAGTAAAGCTAGTAGTGGGGCTAGGGTTATGGTTAGGGTAGGGTTGGGATTAGGAGTAAAGATAGCAGTAGGTCTAGGGTAAGGATTAGGAGTAAAGCTAGTAGTGGGGCTAGGGGTTGGGTTATGATTAGGGTTGGGCCTAGCGTTAAGGCTAGTCATAGTGTTAGAAGTAGAGCTAGGAGTAGTGCCAGGACTAGGGTTAATGTTAGAAGTAGGTTTATGGATAGGGCTTGGGTTAAGATTGGGGTTAGGGTTAAGGCTAAGGCTATGGTTAGGGCTAGGGTTCAGATTAGCGGGAGGCCTAAAATTACGGCCTGGCAAAGAAACTCAGGAGTTGATGATGTCCATGGATTCCAGACTTTCCAGATTTCCAGCTGTCATTCTGTTTATAATTGTTAGTTGGTCCAATTACTTTTAAGCCTGTGAAAATAGAGGCACTGTACAGAATGACTGTAATTCCTAACTGCTATTAAACTTCTTTAAATTTAAAACTGAAGGTTTACTTTTATTAGCTTCATTTCAGATCTACTGAGGATGTGCACAGAGGCAAAATATAAACAAATACAAACAAAAAAAACCTGTCCAAATACATCTTGTGCTTTGTTCAATGGAGCAAATGGACAGAAGAGACTCAGTTTTACATGGTACTAATTCTGTCCTGCTGTAAAGAGTCTGCTCAGAGATAGCGTGCTGTAGATAGAGACTTTCAGAAAGGGTCTTTTAGAGTTCACACACACACACACACACACACACACACACACACACACACACACACACACACATACACACACTTGGGCACACCACTGGAAGAAAATGAGAAACACACATGCGTCAGGAACACAGGGGACTGGTGTGCTTTTATAATAGAAGTGTTTATGATATCAGGGGACACGGCGTTCTCACACCTTGTGTTCAAAACGTTTTCCTGGGTCACCCTGGATGAAATTCACACACATACACACACTCACACACACACACTCTAACATGCACACACACCTGATCCCCAGCCAGACAAAGTGTGCTAATCCTACCAGGAACCTCTCTAAATCTGCTTCATTAAAGAGGGATTGTTCCCTCATCTCATCACTGCAACACGATCCTCAATGATGAATCTCTCTCTCACACACACACACAGGTTTGCAGGTAGATGCATGCAGGCATGTCCACTTTTACCTCTCTGTGTCATATTTTCTCTTTCGTCCTCTATCCTCTCACCTGTTTCTCTCTCTTCCATACTCTTGCACATCTCTCTGAAATCAACAATCCGTTGTTGTGCCCACTTCATCTTTAAATCCTCTTTAGCCTGTAAACAGAGTCTACTGAGCCCTTTCATAAAGACTCAGTGTGTAACCCAGTCTCTGTGTCACACACACACACACACACACACACTCTTAAGCTTTGTTACCTGACCGGAGCCCAACAGGGCCTGACAGAAACCAGGTTTCGGGCAGAGTTTGGGCCTGTTTTTCACATACAGCATCAGGATATGGTTTAAAGCAGTGTTTTTTTGTTTGTTTGTTTGTTTTTTAGTTAGTAGATTTATTTTCTTTTACACTCTTTCTCATGGGCACTCTCTCACAGGCCCACTTTGTGTCTCTCTCCCAACTTTGTAGTCAGTAGCTGCGTTCTGGGTATCTGGTTCAGGTTCAGTTTGATCAGTACCAGGCAGAACTGTGTGTGTGTGGGTCTCAAACTTGTGGGAATGGGTCAGGTTAAGGCTTCACTTTCAGGCCTTTGCAGAGCTCATACATAGACACAAACACACACACACACACACACACACACACACACACACACATACATTTACATGTATGCCATTTGAACAGGTTTGTTTGGAAGCTGCTCTCAGATCTGTTTCTGTCAGTAAAGTCATAGTAAATAAGAGATGAATCCGACCCTGATTCTTGATCAGCACGTATACTCAGAGAGGCTTGGTAAATATGGGTCCTGGTTTGCTTCAGTGAAGGACCAGTCAGATGAATTAGGTATTGGATGCTAGCTGTAAATACTGGCCTGCCAAGGGGAGTGCTTTAGGAAGGGTTAAGCTTACACAGCCATTTATCGAAGTTTATGATGTATGATTATCATTATGTAACCCTCCTAATTTTCATTAAAAGTCAGTGTAAAAAGATTTTATTCCAAATCATTTTGGAGCATTTCTATTGGTCCATTCACACTGGAATTTTGACTGGATGTCAAGAACAACTGCCAGATTCAATATTATGTCAAAACTGAAAAAAACGTTTTAAGCTTCAGCCTGAGCTTAGTCCTAGCCCTCTAAAAAATAACACAAAATCAGGACAGTTTGCCCTAGAAATGCTGGACCAACTTCTCGGTTTGTGTGTTTCCTCTAGGAGGTGGAGAACGTCTTTGTGGTTCTCTCTGCACTGCTACACCTGGGGGACCTGCGCTTCACGGCCCTGACGGACGCAGAGACTGCGCTGGTCTCTGACCTGCAGCTGCTGGACAGAGGTCGGTTCAGCTGCGCTATAGGGCCAGCAGGGGGCGAGCTACACCAAGCTCATCTTAAAGGCCTAGAGAGAATGAAAAAGAGAGGCAGAGAGAGACTACACAGTTAGAATGGTGTCACACACCCACCACCCCGGCCTGTTTACATCAGTTCTGCTGTGGATTAATAGCAGATCACTCAGTACGCAATGGAAAAGTCTCCATCTCTCTCACACTCACACACACACACACACACACTTTCACATAATTACACTGTTTTGTTAATTACTCGTTCCTGCTCTCAAGCACACACACACACACACATACACACAGTCACCTGTTTTCTTAAGTCCTGCTGAGCGCTGAAGCAGAACAGCTCGGCTTGCCCTCGACCTTACATAATGCAACACTTAGCTACTACAGTACGGACCCGAGCCATGGTAAACAAGTGACGTCAACACGCTCACACTCTCTCTCTCTCTCTCTCTCTCTCTGACTCTCTCACACACACTCACACAATGTGGCCATTATTAACAATACATGAGTGAACTGGTTCTGATGTCACAGATGTGCAAAGTGGTCCCCATGAGCCTACGCACAAAAACACGCCCTAATACACACACACACACACACAAACACACACACACAGACACCCACACTGCATTAAGGCAGAGTAGCTGCTGTCTGCTGTTCCATGGCAGGGAGCAGAGCAGGTCATGAGGGACACTAAGCGTAACACTGGGACCTGATGTTTGGGTCTGCTCACTGCTGACTGTTCCAAATACACAACACATGAGTTTTTTTTTCCTTTTGCAAATGAACTTGTTTACAGCTTCAGGTAGATGTGATATGCTGATCTCTGTGGATAAGGAAGTCTCTCTTTTTCTGTGTGCTTGTAGTGGCAGGCATGCTGCAGTTGAGCCCGGAGGACCTGAGCTCTGCTCTCACTTCTGATGTGCAGTATTTCAAAGGTATGACTTGCAATGGGGGCAGGGATCAATGGGGAGAAACAGTAGACTAGGTAGCAGGCACCCAATTATAACCAGTGGAAAAAAAGAAGGCTTACACTGAAATGCAAGGCAACCATTCCCAATGTCAGTCAATATCGGCACCCTGTTACGGCATATGTGTTTTGTAGTAGCAAAGTATTATCGTTTGGACAGCCCTGCTCAAATGACTGGTTGATTTTCTATATTTTCCAGCAAAAAGGGTTAAATATAGAATAAAGAAAATTATTAAAAATTATTTATGCAGTTTAAGAGCACATATTGCCATTGGACCTGTGGGGTGTTATCTAAATGTCTCCCGATTCCGATTCAATCTTTGTGTAAATAAATAAATAAATAATAATAAATAATACAGCCTCCCAACTTATGTAAGGCGTCCTGTTAATTTACGCTAGTTAACACCAGTAAAATCACTGTGTTTATAGTGAACAGTTTCTATAATGAGAATGTATTTTCTTTGGTAGCAATTTTAAATGACTGTTTTAAACTTTATGGTGTGTTTAATGTCTTATAACCCAATCTGACTCTGTCTCTTCCATTCAGCTACAAGTTCCTTTAAAACATTACAATCAAATCAAATATATTTAACCAGGGTGGTCGCACTGAGATGAATAATCTCTTTTATAAGTGAGCCCAGGCCAAGACTGAATGAGGCAAGATTTGCTTTTCTATAGCTCTTGTGCATTAGCCACCTCCTCTCTTTTCTGAACGCGCCGTACATACCTGGTTTAGAACCAAAGGAAGAAGTGCGGTTCTCCCACTGGTAGAATGGAGCGCTTTTATAATAGTTTAATTTTTTCGACAGTCGTAATACAAGAATAAATATATCCATTATATTCCCAAACGGATGTAATGGAATAGAATATCTTTGTTGTTGCACAAGTAGGCTACAACCAAACTGGCTGGTTTTGCCGGTATGGATAAAAATGGTAGAAAATAGACAAACCCAGAGAGAGATTTAAATGCAGTCAAAGCACAGGAAACACTGATATAAGTTTTCATGTTCCACTCTGAAATTGTTCCGTGCTGCAGACTCTTAAACTGTTTTGTTACCTTCTAAGAGGTTGAGGCTGAGAATCCTGTCTGTTAACAGTGCCTAGAAGATGCCAGAGGGCGCTCTGCTACAACAAAACTAAGGGTCAGAACTGGATCGGGCATAAAAAGCAGATATCTGATCCACTAAAAAGACCTGAATCGCTAGTAACATTGCTCTTGCCAGATAACTTAAGCCTAAAGCACATTGCTGTTGTACAGTTATGAACTTTGGCTTAAGTTATCTAACTTAGTAGCAGTAGTATGTCGATGCATCACTATTATATCATTGCTGTCCCGTTATGCCGTTTTTGACATAATGTGAATATTAAGCTATTTATGAACTGCAGATCATCTACAGCAGGTGATGTCTTCCATGAAGTAACCTCATTTAGGTCCCATGAGTATTCCCAAGTAGAATGAGTTTCAGGTCACAGAGTGCCCATCAGGTTCACCTGCAAATTTTGTAAGTGCCTTCACCCCCTCTACCCCAACAGTGAGATGATCTTCAGGCGAAAGTTTAGAGTGGTTCAGCAAGACGTTCAGAATGAGGTTAGTTTGCTAGCGTGCTTTCTATAGGCAAGCCATGCTATATAGCCCAGTACTCCAGTCAACAATGCTGGACCCTCATCTTCTGGAATCAGGCACCGGCATTCACAACCAGTATTACACATTGTACAGTAGTGGGGCATGGGTGCTGTTCATTTTTGGCTGTATTGTCTGGTTTCCCTTTATAGCAAAGCTCTGCTTTTTAGCCTGTGTGTATTTTCAGTATTTCTCAGGATCTCAAGACTGAAGCACTCATTCATTCATTCATTGAGAAACTGTAGCAGCACTTGCCTGGGCCCAGTCTGTTCAGAAAGTCATCAATGGATTACGCCTGAGGCAAACTCCCAAATAGACTACCCTAATGACTAGTGGCCTTCAATTTGGCACAGTCAACTGGATTTGGAAAAAAAATGCCTTCCCAATTTGCACAACACAGACAGTGCAGGCTGAAGAACACACTCATGAACTCATGTGTTAGGATTCGTGGCGTAACAGCAGTGCATTTGTCACACTGCTCTGTTTGGCAGTAGACTGGTGGCTGTGTGTATACGTGAGCTTACACACTATGACAGGCCCTGAATGCCATAGCAAATGTGGTGACTCAGTTATAGTCACATGACACGGTTTGTCTTTGTTACCGTCATACATGTTAGAGGTTCATTAGAGCTGCCTCACAATGTCACAGCATTAAAATAGGTTTCACTTTATTGATTCGCTTACAAGGGGCATCGTCTTTTCACTGCGTGTTTGATGCCAGCACAGCAACGCCAGCTAGGACAAGTGAACCTGCGACCTTCCGGCTGCTGGCTCACCTCTCTCTTATTGCAGAGCTACCATCCAGCCCATCCTCACTGTTATTACAGTGGCTGCAAATGTGTCAAACCACCATTGCTAATTTTCTAACTTTCCCTTTGGGCATCATTGTAAACAAGCGTGCTGTTTAAGTGGCTGATCAAACTCGTCTTTTATGCTTTAATCCAGGCGATGTCATCACGCGGCGCCACACAGTGGAGATGTCCAACCACCACAGAGACCTCCTGGCCAAAGCTCTGTACGGAAGACTCTTCAGCTACCTAGTAAACAACATCAACTTTTATCTGCAAGGACAAGACGAGAGCCTTGGGTAGGTTTGATAGTGTTTGTGTTTGCGGGTTTAAGGGGGAAATACCTTTAGTTGTTCAGCATTTCTGCATAATTCATTTGTTAAGATCTAAAAGCAAAGTCATTCAGAGTGAGTTTTGATGTGAAATGGTGAATTGCAGAGAATCTTATTGAGTTGCACTTCTTTACAGTGGTGGTGTGGAGAACCAGGAGTTGGGATGTCTACAACACAAATATGGCCATTTCATTTAGTGCCGCTAAAACTCATTTACGATAAGGGGCTGCTTTACACGCAGTCCAGTGTCAAGGGGGCTGGACCAGTTTTTATTGGATAACCAATAAAAAACATGAAGTTCCACCCCTCCATTAAATGGATCTTTTGGTTGAATGTGCTTCTGAGTTTGACTCTCGGTTAGGGCTGTTTTAATAGTTGAATAATGTGTCCGCCACCGAAACAAATAATCGACTGTTGACATTATGAATCACTCAATTACCAAACAACTCTCAGGTAGCTGTCAGGCTTTACATTTAGCTTGAGTTTGTGTTATTCATTTGCTAACTAACAATGAAGACAATAAACATGAATAACTTATTAAAAATTCACTGCTTTAATTAACTTTCCTGATCAATAAAACGGCAGTATCTTTTATCCGTTAAAATGTAAAACCAAGCAAAGTAGCAGCAATGAGATATAACTAAACTAAACACAATCGCTATGTTTCTATTAGTGTATTAGTATTAGTATTATTTTGTTTGGAAATGGTCAGTTTTTTTGTTTGTGTTAGTGACTTTTATTTTAACACGGTCTGTTTATGTGTATTAGTGACTTTTATTTTGACCTGGTCTGTTTGGGATGTAGTGGTTGAGTGGATTGATGCGTCTCTCTTGTGCTCCTTTTTATTTATAAATTTTTTCACTCCATCGTTCTGAGGTTGCCTTACTTAAAGATTTCCCCTTTTCAAGCTTGTGTTCCGTGTCCATATGCGACTCCCATGCCTCACACTAATAAAACTCTGCTCACCACTCACACACCAGAGTGATGTTGCTGCAAACTCTATTCCACACTGTTATTATTAAACTTTGGCGATTAATGGGTGGTGCATCCTAATCCGTTCCTAGTCACCATGAGACGTCGCCAACTAATATTAAATGAGTTGGTGACGCACCACTACTCTTGATTGCCCCTACCCTTTCTAAAATGGAAATTCGGATTGGTTCTGCTTCTGAGTTTGACTCTCTGTTGTCCCTCTCACCAGCAGATAGAACGATTATGATGGCTCCCTCCCTGTTCTCACCTATAAGGTCAGGGTCAGAGTGGTTTAGGAAAAGTGAATTTCTGCTGAGAGTGAACAAACTGCAGAAATAAATTAAACAGCCACTGTTGGACATGAATTTAAATGAATTTTATTCTGCAGTTTATGAACCTTTATCAGGCCGTTTGTGTCCCTCCTCTGGTCTAAAACCACCAGTGAACCTACATAAGCCTACATACTACTTTATCTCAAAATTCCCTGCATATGACTCTCCACCACAAATACCTTTTAGAAAATATTTTTTAGGCCAAAACTTTCCTGAAACTGTCGTCAAATAACGTTGGACCAATCAGGCAACGTATTCTTCATTTCTTCATTCTATTTTATCACCACTGTTGTGAAATCGTCTGACTTTAGAGGTTTCTTCAGAACAGTACAGCTCATTTTAACCACGCCCAATGACTCTGTTTACATCCTAATACTTTTATTATGCAGAAGTTTTGAAATATCATTGGAACTGATTCACTCCTTTAAATGAGCAACTGTTGTACTAGAGAAGTGGATCAGTAGCGATGGGAACAGCTGCTAAATGAAGAAGAACAGATAGAGAAAACATGCAAGAAGGAGATAGACGGTGAGTCATAGGTGAAGAGCTTTTATGATTACGTGACCGCTCTGGTCCTTTTTCCTCGTTGCTGCTGTTTACCACAGCACCACATTCCATTACCGTACATGCCGTTTCCCTCATATTACAATAACAACTCTGTGGCATTAGCTACCTCTACAGATTTAAGGGCCTAACCTTTTGCAATTCCTCATGTGCAAACAGGGCACTGCCAGCAAGTCCTTCCCAAAAGCCTTGTTTAATAACATCAATAATAGGGATGAAAATAAAGTTGCGTATTAGTTCAAAGAATGCGCTTTGGGGCTTCTAGCGCACAGCCAAAGGTTTATCTGCTGGTTAATGGACTTCTGGCCTTGTCATTCCCAAACCTCTGCACTGTCATTGAGCTTGACATGCAGCATCTGAAAGCCACAAAATAATTTTGTGGAACTCCAAGTATGTGTTTAGACACACACATACTCACACACGGAGTGTATTGTAAAAACACATGTATATGGATATACAGTTCTCTGGGGTTACTATCTGCCAGCCCTGTGTATATTCAAAAGACAGGTGCACAGTCCCTATTCATGGCTTTTATGTTGACGTCATCAGACACTATTATTGAATGTTAATAGCCATAAAAGCTTTATTTCTCCTCTTGCATGAAATCTAATATGTCATTCTTTCCTAGTCCCCCACACACACACATATAGTACTGTTCAAGCGTTTTAGCCACCTGTGAAAATTCAATTAAACATGAGGAATTCTTGTCACTTTTAACTCTATGCATGGTTTCTTGCAACTGTTCTAATGTGACCTGGTGTTTTTACAAGCTCACACAGTCTCATTTCTGAGGTAAATGGTTCATATAATGTGCTGAGGTGCCTAAAACGTCTGCGCAGTACCGTGCATTTATTCACACAAGGGCCTTGTAGACTCCGGCCACCGCCACCCCCCCCCCTCACTTTCTAATGCAGGATCAATAAGTGGGCAAAGCCAGCAGGTTTTCCAGGTTTTTGTGCCGGTCAGCGCTTTAGTGTCAGCTGCATTTGGATAAGCCTAATGGCCATTGACGAGCACATAAGCATGCTTATTATTGATCAATGAGGGCACGGGAGCTGCCACTTTGATGAGAAGGTAGCAAGCAGAGGATGAACTAGGAGACATAAGCAGTGTATCATGAAATATTGCTTATTGTGTTTGGCTTATTATACATCTATGACAATGTTGTTATTGTTCCTCCCGTTTATTTAGAGATGTATCTGTTCATGTGTGTGTCTACAGGGACCCCGCACTTGAGATTGGCATCCTGGATGTCTTTGGCTTTGAGAAATTTCAGAAGAATGGCTTTGAGCAGGTAAGAAGTTCTTCAAGTCTTTTTATTATTAATGTATACAGTGTTCTCTATAATATTTAGTTTATGATCAGTGACAAAAACAGCAGTGAGGCTGATGAAAAAGTTTACTTTTATGTGCGCAAGCCTTTTTGTGTATCCTTCTTATATCCCCCCCTATGTTTGCGATCATTTGGCCACATCTGCCTAAGTGCAGCATCCATAGCGTCACTGCGGCTTCACTGGTCAGCATTCCAGGCACAGCTCCTCCTTAGATAGACCCACTCTATTAATTTTATAGAACACAGACTGCTTGCAGCCTCTTCCTTCCTGTCTTTGTTGTGTCTTCACACACCGATCTGCTCGTGTACACTGGTAAGGTCAGCCCAGATTTGATGTGGGGCCGATGGGCAGCCGCAGGCCAGAGGGAATGGAGGCATTATGCCTGTGGTCCCTACTTCCCGTATGGGGAAACCTTAATCTGTCCCACAGATCCCTGCAGCACGCCTCTGCCCACTGCCAGGGCATTTTTAGACATTAACACTGGCTGTGTCCCAAATGAGCTGCAAATATAGAAATCTCAGTGAAAGTTCTTTGCTTGCTTGGTGTAGGCTTACTTGATGGAGTGCGATTTGCGTTCTGAAAGGTGTATTGCTTGCATGAGAGACTTGCATTCACGTATCTGCATCCAAGATATATATTTGAAAGCAAATCTTCATCTCAACAGCTTTATAAGGTTTAGGTAAGCAGTGGGGCTCCACTATTGGTTTAGTCTGAAGAAATGGACTTGCATTCCCTTGATTTTGGTTGCATGGACAGCAGGCAACGGTAGCAGTTCCTCAAACTTCTGTAGTTGATCACAAGCATGTCCTTAAAGAGACTCAACCTGCTATTTTTGGTCACTTTGGACTCTGGAGATAGCTGTTCATAACAATGTGGGAGCAGCCGTGGCTTGAAGTGAAGGTTGAGATGTGACCTTGTGGGGGTCGACAGCTCCAATAGGATGCGACTGAATTGTCCTTGAGCAAGACACCTAACCCCCTGACTGCTCCCTGGGTGCCACAGCCAGGGCTGCCCACCACTCCCGGCACATGTGCTCACTGTGTGTGTGCTCACTAGTGTGTCAGGAGGACAAAATGGCGATGGAGTGGTTCCTCATTCCTTCTTCCAGTGTCCTTGAGGGTGATCTTAAACTTCAAACTTAAAAAAAGTTTGCTTGTTGTGAGGTTTCTGTAATAACATACACTGCATGTCCAAATGTTTGTGGACTCCTGCTCATACACAACATTTCTTTATCAAGGGTATTGATAGGGAGTTTGTCAAAAAACTCGGAGGTTCTCTTCTCATCCCCAAACATAGCACAGCAGCAGCCCGCGTCATTACTCGCAGAGTCGGCGAGTACAGTATTACTTTTTTTAAAGGTCAGTAAGAATTAAACTGAACTGCAATGTGAAAAGAGTGTTTTGTGCTTTGAGTTTTGAAATAGATTTTCTTTCTTTACACATTCATGTTTTGGTGGTTAACTTGTGAACATCATTGGACAACCATCATTAGACAACCAGGTAGTTTTTAGCTTTCTTTTGAAATTGATAGAATGCATAGATTTCTGTGGACCATGTTAACCGCAATGAGATGGAAGCATCCATGTTCAAATTGCATATAAGTGACAATCACTGGGGTCCAAGCACTTTGTGATATTATTGAGCCAAAAGACTAGAAATAGGCTTTTTTTTAACCCAATTTTACTAATTTTACTCACTTTTACATTTTATTATATATAGTCAATTAACCAACCCACTCATTAGTACTCTACCTCTATTGCATGTAATGCCCCTGACTCTGGGAAGGTGAGGACTGATCTCTCCTCAGAGACATGCTCAACCAGCCACCTCTTTTCGTACTGCTCTCGATGCAACATCACTGGGCAACCCAGCACTGATGCATCGGCTAGCAGATACCTATGCCATTGCAGTACACTGCAGTGATGTGAGGAGAGAGTAAGGGATCCATCTACCCACCCGCAGAGAGCAAGACCAGTTTTGCTCTCTCTGGCTCAGGCTGCTGATGGCAGGCAGCATGACCCAGGTCCTCTGTGATCTGCAGGTCATGGTGGCAGCGCCTGGCCCACTGGACCACTCAGAGCCCTAGATTTGCCTTATTTATTACAAATGTGTATTCTCCTTTTGCATCTAAATAAGAGGTTTGGATTTTATATGAATTTGTTGCTAAATTTTAATTTAAAAACATTTAAAAGCACTATAGTTTTCTTCTAGGAATGAGACTCTACTACAGGGGACTGCTTTCTGCCTTCACTCTTCATGACTTTTCTGGTCTTCTTGTCTGGTAACAAAAAAAAAAAAGGACAAAATGAATGATTAGGACAAAGTAAGTTAGTATCTAATGATAATGGTTATTCCACAACTCCATAGTTCCACAACTCCACACCTTTAGCTAACACTTGTCAGTGGGCTTACGCTCCTTTGCAGTTGCTCTAGAGCATCTCATTTTAGGCAATGCTTTTCTATAGAGATCTGCGATTGAACGCCTGTGTCAGCAATGAGTGCACCTCAGTAGCACTAATTCATTCAAAAATTAGAATGAGTGTCTGGATATTTTTGGAAATACAGTCCTGGAGAATGTCTTTTCACATTGCTGTTATAAAGGTTTTTCCAGTAAGTTCAGAGTCTTCCTAAAGGTCTTAGGAAGCAGCATAGCAGAAAGGCCAAGCTCTATGGCTGCAGTATATCATTGTGGAAGACACTGGTTTGCTATTTTAGAGTTATTGTTCACAGAGGTCATGTCCGAGGCCGTGTCCAGTTGCCCAAGCATCTTAAGCAGTATGTCTTGAGTCTTTGATTAGTGGTGTTGTATTGTAGGGTGTTTGCCTGAGGGCTTAGAGGTCAGGGCTGAACAATACCACAAGAAGAAAAATCTCTGAAACTGAATACAAAGGGTCAGAATGCAGAGCTCAGATGTCTGTGTGAGTGTATTTTTTTTTTGTGTGTGTGTGTGTGTGTGTGTGTGTGTGTGTGTGTGTGTGTGTGTGTGCTGGAATGACTCTGCGCTGCCCTCAGCTGAACCTGCACTTCTACACACAAAGGATACGCTTGGCCTCACGAGGTCTCATAAACTTGGCCAGATTTGGTCTCTGAAGCATCAGGTGGTATTTGGCACTGAGCGATTGCATTATTTGCTATCAGTGGACATAGGGGGCTTAATATGTGCCGGTAGAAGGTCCTCAGGATAAAGTTGAGTTTAGGAAAGACCCTTGAAGCCTGCTGGGTTTCAACATACTGATCTATAGTCGAGATCTACAGAGAGGGAGTATCTGTAGAATCATGTTACACAGGTAGGCCAAAGTAGTGTTAGGAGTCTTGCCCTACTCTTATTGGTGTAGTGTGGTGTGCTATGTAGAATGATGCACTTATACGTGTCTCAGTATTTTAAAATGATAATATTTTGGCATAATACACAGACTTAAGACTAGAATGAGTTTAGGCTAATTTACTCCCCTTCTCTTGGATTGATGGGCATTGTCGAAAGTCATGCTTGTGATCACCAGAGAACAAGGTAAAGCCTTACGCAGCTATGCAATTACAAAAGCTATGAGAGCTTTTTGCACCTTTACTATTAGTACAGCAACCTAGTTTGGAACTTAATCACCCAGCCTTCATACACACATTTGCACATTTTACATGCTCTTGCACATATTTGTATATTTTAGTTTTTATAGTCCTTGTACTTAGCATAGTCTACACACCCTGTTTGGTGTTTTGTTTATTGGCACTATTGTACCATGTCCTACCTATTTTGCACCGGAGCCTAACAGTGTTTGGTTGTACTGTGCAACCCTGTATTAGTATAATGACAAAAAGTTGAACTTAATTGAAATAATGGTTTTGAATCACACAACCACAATGCTCTAGTTCTTCAGAAAAGAGGTAATTTACCAGTGAAGTATTGTGGTGCTGATAACAGTGCAATATAGGCAACTTCTACTTCAAGGTTCCGACCTGCAGGGCATAGAGAACCAGAGAGCACATATTAGGAATGTGTGTGTGTGTGTGTGTCTATGTGCGAGACTGAGATTAATGACATCAGCTATTTGGGGAATAGGAGGTATTTACTGTTCAACACCCCCTTCCACATTGCGCATATGTATGATAATGAGCCTGCATTTTAATTAGCAAGTAATTCTCATTACATTGTGATGAGACAAGAGCCTGTGTATAATATGACTACTTTGTGCGTGAGCATGTTTGATTGTGTATTTATGAGCCGGTTAACATGGAGAGCTCATTAATTAACACCATGTTGGTTAAAAGCTTAGATGACAGGCTTTAGGTAGCAGTAATTAACCTGTGTCAGCTTTTCATGATTCTGGAAAGTGCACTTCTTCTAGATAAATCTACAGCCTGCCTCGGTCATCTTGCTTTTAATACGTTTTTGCAAAGTAGCACTTGACAATACAGAGCACTGTGTGTTGGTTTTATGTAGGCAATTAATCCAGTGTGTGTGTGTGTATGTGTGTGTGCAGTGTTTAATGTGTTAATGTTTGTGTGTTCGTTTTCCCTCTGTAGTTGTGCATAAACATGTTAAATGAGCGGATTCAGCAGTACACCACAGAGGTGCTGTTCCAGCAAGAACAGCAGGAGTGTCTGCAGGAAGGCATCGCCATGGAGACGCTACGCTCCCCCGCCAACCAGCCGGCAGTACTGGACTTCTTCTACCAGGTACACAGAGAGAGAGTATGAGCGAAAGAGAGAGTAGTACTGGGAAATAAAGAGGGGATGATTTCCTATCCTAACCTTCCTTAATAGAGAAATTAGCATATTTGAGCCCATCTTGTGTGCCGTTTCATCTGCACTACATTGGGAGAGTTTGGAAATGTTGCCTTTTCGATCTGCCCCCAGAATAGTTAAAATCACACTTTTGTCCATGTTCATCATGGTGGAATAAAATCAGCGCTTTCTATCACAGTACAATAGAAGCATGAGGGTACCTGTATTGTAAGATGCTCTGCAGCATGGCTGTCATACATACAACCCAAGAGGTTTTAAACAGGCCTGTCAAATGAATTATTAATGAATGTAAATTCCATCTCATTGGTGATCCCTTGAGTTCAGTCAGTTATGCAGTTATGCCACAGCCATCCATTGTAGGGTGGCCAAGAGAACATAATTTGCTTGGCTCTCTCAGAGTGACCATGGTGGCCCTCTCTATTCCACCACTACTCAACACAATATCTCAGCCATGACAGAGTTGCTTGGTTAGCATTCTTCTTCAAGAGTGTTGGGATGTCCAATGAAAGACACGGCTGGGCGACTGTACATGTCTTGGAGAAAGCATGTTCTAGCCTTCAACCTTCCAGCAAGTGGGGGGGAGTTGGTAATGACCAAAACATTGGAAAAAATACTATAAAGTACTATTAGTGTGTTTTCTCTCACTGTATAAAAAAGCATGATGGTACCTTTATAGTTGGATGTACTACTGCAGCATTGCTGTCCAACATACAACCTAAGAGGACACCTAATCCATCTTGCTTTGGTTGAGTTTAAACCCCAAAGGCTATTGAGTAGCACAACAATCTAATCATTAGCATCTGAAAGTCATGAATTCGGGCCCCCGTTATGCCACAGCCATCTGTGGCTAGGAGTCCAAGGGAGCATAATTGACTTGGTTGGCCAATATGGCCATTACTCACACAATATCAGGGTCATAACAGAATTGGATGTAAACACTCTGCTCCAACAGTGTTGAGGTGTCCAATGATGCTTCAGCAGGTTTTAGCTTGAAAAGATGCAGTTGGCTGGCTTCACATTTCATCACAGCTACCTTCCTAGCTAATGAGTGAGAATTGGCAAAGATAAAATGGGGCAGAAACATTGGCATCCCTTTACTCGGATGGTCCTATGTAGATGCTTTGTAAATGCTCACTTGACATTCAGTTAAGTTCAACTCTTAAGCTGAATTCAAATGACTGTCTGTATAAAAAGTATGCTCACAGGTGATGAAAGTCAATGTGGCCACACCCACTGTGGCAAAAAAGACAGCGTTAGCATTCAGTGTGCTTGCCCCTAACCCAAAAACGGGAAAGAGCTGTTGTACAACTGAATGTACAAACAGATTCAGCAGGAATTCTGAGATATTCTTTTACAGACTTCTGAAAGCTGAAGAGAAACGAAAAAAAACTAATGGATTTGCAGCAATTTTCAACAACTGGAATCCAGGCACCGAAACGTGTGGGAGATCACTGTTAAAGTCCCGCTCTAAAAAAAACAGGTGGGGGAAAAAGCAAGCCCACTGTAGTTGTGAATTTAGCAACATGCTAAGTTCAAGTAAAAGGCCAAGCTAGCAACTCTGGATGAACCAGTCTGCTAAATGTGCAAAACGTCTCTATCCATGGACCATTGGTTCTTTGGTCATTTGGATGGACCGCTGTCAATCCAGCCGCTCTTTAACTTGGGCAGATAATCGCTTTGGCTGCTTTTCTTAATAAATGCTGCCATGTTGCAGAATGTTTCACCACTCAGACTAAAGGGGGCTGGTTCTAGCGGGAATGTGACCTTAATGCATACATTGAATGTAACCCTACACCTATCCCTGAACTTTTAGGGTGAGGTTTAGGGTTAGATTTAAGGTTTAGGGTTGGGGTTAGGATTTAGGGTTTAGTTGCGTTTAATACATATTCACTTAAATGTTAGCATCTATGAGACATCTATAATGGACCACCCAAGTAAAGGGATACCAAAACATTAAGAAGATACTACATTAGTAAGCTTGACTTTGTCATTTAATTAAGAAACAACAAATAAAATTAAGACTTAAGATTCTCTCTCTCTCTTTCTCACTCTCACTCTCACTCTCTCTCTCTCTATCTCTCTTTCTCTCTCTCTCTCTAATGTACGGGCTCAATAATGTACAGAATGACTGCTGTGAGTCATTGTTCTATTATAATGCAGGCCAAACACAGAAACACACACACACATATATATACACATGCACATATACCCCCTCATTGCGGTTCAGCTAATCTTTGGGGTGATGACGCTGTTAGCCTTTTGCAAGATATGACTGTTTTATGAGTCACAGAAATGAGTCAGCCCTTTGTGAGGTTAAGAGTGATACAGCATTTTTCTCACAAACACTCAGACGCACACACATACACTCCCTCCCTCTCCACTCTGTTGCTCACAGCTCACTCCTACTCCTGCTGCCCAGACACACATGGTTATCGTGCATTCTATGACTGTGTTATATAAAATGTTTACTTTCAGCTGTCATTTCTCTTTTTTTATATATTAGACAATGTGCTTCTTATTGCTGCGTGGCTGGTAGCCATCCTAAATCTGTTCTATGTCTTGCCTAAGATTTGGTGTTTGCGTAAGACAAAGAGTTGTTTTGTGTTTCTAAGAATACTTCCATATGGCGGGTGTTTATAGAGCGCGGTTTCCTTTTTGGGGGCTGGATAGCAGGGAGGTGGTGATAGGAAACACAGGGAGATGATATAAGCATTCATAGTACTCTACTCTGGGCTTCGTAAAACATTTTTCTGGCATGTATGCATGTAATCTGTTATTATTAGACAAAATATGTTAAAGCAAATGCCAACGCTTCCATATAATAACTATTGATTAAAGATACTACGCTATAGAACTGTTCGGTGAGCCTCAGCTTCTAGTGTTAGCAACTTATATCATATAGTCACTATGACCAGAGGATCACTGGCTCGAATCCTGGATCATGCTGCCTGTAATCAGCAGCCGGAGCCCCAGAGAGCACAATGGCTCTTGTCTTGCTCTCTCCAGGTGGGTAGATGGCTTGCCCACTCCTTAGTGTGATGCTGACCAGCATGGGCGTGTGCTAGTTGATGCATCAGTACCCGGTTTTTCTAAAATCATTTTTTTTTTATTATTTTCCCAATTGAAGCCAATCAGCTGACTTTCAACTACATCTTAACAACTTTTCTACAGCAAGAAACTGTATATCAATATACAGTATTGTCAGCTGTATTAAACATCCAGTATTTTCTAGTGCAGTGGTTCCCAACCCTGGTCCTAGAGAATTCCTTGCCCTTCTCCACATCAGCTAATTAACAAGGCCTTTTTAAAATGAAGGTGTTGTGTAAGAGCTGGAAACCGTAAAAAATATGCAGGGCAGGGGGTTCTCCAGGGCTGCTGGAGATCCGGGACAGTCGGGGAACTACTGTTCTAGTGATATTTAGTAGTGGAAAATCCATATTTTCAGTCAGATGCAAACTTATTTTCATTTCGAGCGTCCAAATAACGTTAAACACACAGTCAATCTGGAGTAAAATTAGTTTTGAGGGAAATATCCAGAGAACCTCTGAAACTTTTTTGAGGCTTTTGTGGCCTCAAGGTGTGCATTTAGACCATCCAAATGAAGTGAAGGGTTTAACATGTCCAAACATCTACTGTATAACACATCCACACAAACCCGCCCAGATAGCAGATGTCTTTGTGAGAAATATGGCTCAGTAAAGACACTGATAGGTCAGTAAGATGCTCAGAAGCCATGGTTCAGTACCCCCGAACACATACCCCACAACTGTCCCACAGCTTCAACACATCATCCTTGTCCGAACCTTTGTCTTTAGTTATTTAGTGTTACTGTCAGTCCCTATGTTGTTGAATACATGCTCACTGGGTTGCTTCAGTATTTATATTTGACTATAGGGGGAGAAAGACAAACTCTGTGCTGTGTGTGTGTGTTCTAGAAGCCTCAGGGCATGCTGTGTGTGCTGGATGATGAGAGTCAGTCTCTTAGACCTTCAGAGCTCAACCTGTACAAGAGACTGCAGACCCAGTTGGACTTCACGGCTTCTGACGCAGTCTCACTCACCACCAAGGATGGCAACGGTAACCCCCCACCCAAAGACCAAGGACCCTCCTTCACCGTCACACACTATGCTGGAAAGGTGAGCAACACTGATGCTAGAGCTTTAATCAGGCCTAAAGCTTTGGCCCGACAGAAAAGTGTCCTACACGATCCTCTGATCATGTGTGTGGGCTCTGACTCTGAAAGCTGGTTTAGTGTGTTCTCACGGTGGTGCTGAACTCATGGGTGTGCTGTGCTCTGCAGATGAGCTACGATCTGACAGGCTCGTTGGAGAGGAACAGAGACGCTCTGCCCCAAAACATCCTGTTTGTCCTCAAATGTAAGTGCTGTGGTGTGTTAGCCACTGACCACCAAAACACTGACCACCTCCAGCTTTAAATAAGTACAGGACATCAGTGTGAAAGGGACAAACAAGCTCTCTCTCTCTCTCTCTCTCTCTCGCGCGCGCTCTCTATCACACACACGCTCATGCTTTTTCTCTGTCACATACACAGGCGGAATGATCATTTTAAGCAGATGCAAATGAATGAGGCTGGTGGGGAATAACACATGCTCAGAATCATGCCTTGCACACATGCACATCGCTCCTCTCCTCTTACTGACTCCATTTAATTACTGATATTTTATCATTTAACCTTCTCTCATTCTCTCCTTTTTTGTCTCTCTCCACCTTCCACTCTTTTTTCTTTCTATTTAGCGTGTTACCCTCAGTTCAGCTACATTTCCATCAACGTTCTGCACAAATTACAAGCAATAAGAAGAAAAGGTTTTTTGTAAAAAATAATTCATTAATTTAAAAAAAAATGCTTTACATAATGACATGATCAGTTTCCTGCTAAAGCCTGTCATCACATAAGTCGAGATTGATATGTCAATCTATAATTTTATTAATTTAGCATTTTCTGTAGTGTCTGCTTTCCTCTTGCTCCCAGAATCTACTGATCGAGGCATTCTGTTCAAGTCTTTTTCACTCTTATGTACATCTAGATCCTACTATATTTTACCTGTCTGTTTTTATTATTCTGCGTCACACATGACACACATTATACCTTTCAATAATAGGGATAAATGTACTTACTATTTGCAAACTATTTAGTATGGTAGTGTGTTAGTATGCTTTCTGGCGAGGGGTCCCAGAGAGCATAATTGCTAATTGGCCATGCTCTCACTGGGTATGACAGCCCTCCCTCTCCCCCAGTCACTCCTGGATGTCTGTTACCTGACGTAACAGAACTGACAGTTCGTGTCCTCTGACTTCTAATGGCGTTGTGTAAGCAGCAATTTGGAAAGATGTGCAGCCAGGAAACTGGTACAAAATCCACCCAATAAAATTCCTCCTCCTTTGGATAGAAATACCACTACTACTACTATTTCTCTCCTCTCTCTCTCCTTATCTCTCCCTCTGTTTCACTTACCCACACATCTTTACACATCCATCTTTCTGTCTTGCCATCACTGAAACACTCCTACTACTGTGGACTCTACACATATATATATAAAGAAGTGTAAAATTAGTCTCACATTTGTTTCACATTCGCCAAGCCAAGGCCCCTGTCTCCTTAGTTTACCTCCAACTGCCCCCTTTCGAGTAAAGGGTCATTTTGTTTCAGAGAATGGGTTGTTGTTCTTTTATGTGTGTGCGTCTGTGTGTGTTTATATGTGTTCAGTAATGAGTGGAGTCAATTAGCTTTGGCGCCTAGCATAATTAAGCTCTGAGGATACGTAGCCCCCGTGTTTATTTTCTCTCTCCTTCTCCATCCCTCTCGCTCTCCTCTCTCTCTGAGCAGCCAGTGAGAACGTGCTCATCCATCAAATGTTCCAGTGTAAGCTGACTCAGACCGGCTCGCTAGTGCCTCCACTCCAGCGGCTGCAGCAGCGTGGGCCCAAAGGTGCTCTACTCCTGCACAGGATGAGCTCACCCAGCCCGGTCAGAGACACCAAGAAATACCTGGAGCTCAGCAAGGTACTCATTTTAGTGAAGAGCCTTTCAGACTCTGTTTTTAATAAATGTAGTGAGTCGTGCTAACTCTATAAACAAGAAGGAGAAGTACATTGATTTGAGCCTGTACTTTAATTCATCACTCTTATATCTAGTATAGCATAATAGTTGGCAATTAATTTTTTGTAGATACTGCAAAAAGTCTAACAGTAATTACGTGCTTAATAAATTAGCATGCACTTCAAAAAACTTATGATTTTTTTTTATGTAAATGAAAGTAATTTCACATTTCACCATTACCATTTACTCCCACAGTCCATATATTGTTCATATGGAAATTAATATGCAACAGTCCTTTTTTAATTGCTTTTGTGATGTTGGATTTACATGCATTCAGTGAGCACTTTATTAGGAACACTATTATTGGGTCAGGCCTCCCTTTACTCTCTAAATAGCCTCACTAGGAAGCATTCGTTTGAGATTCTGACCCACGTTGACATGATCTACATCACTGCAAGATTTTCAGGAGCACCTTCACGCTCAGGTTCAGTCATCCTTTCTTTGCTGTTTACTCCCTAATAACCTAACAGATTATATTTCCTGGGCAGCTTCTTTTTAAATGAAAAACAAAGAGTTGAGTAATAGTAGACCATTAATGTCCCATGGATGCTGTGTGGTCCTCTTTACTGTAGTAGTGTAAGTGCAGCAAGTAGGATTATGTAAGCAACACTCTTTAGCAGCACTCTTGTGGCCTTTACGAAATAGTAACACTCGCACACACACACACATGCTGTCATGAACACATGCGTATAAATTCTCTTGTAAACACCCATGACCATCCAACGGCAGAGACCTTGCTCACAAACAAGTCAGCATTAGCCGTTAAGCAGGCGGACCGGAACAAACAGTGCTTGCTTTTCCAGAGCTTCAGTGAGCCCCAGTATTTTTAGCTTATTGAACGTGCAATGGGAAACAACACAAATTAGACTCTGTTAGCCCAAATACACTCTTATTGCTTTTTCATTGATCATCTTCCCTACTGCAGGATCCTCCTCATTCATAGGAAACCCTCTTTATTTTCTCTGGTTAGCTTGTTATCATCCCACTTTCTCAGTCTTTGCAGACAGTTGCTTCAGAATCATTAAAGCATCAACACTCTCATTTTCACTAATAGACAGTCTTCAGTGTCACCTTCAGTGCACACCTTAGACCAACCCCCCCAAGTTACAGTCAGATATGATGCTGTATAAATGCTCTCTGGGCTACAGCCGGTAAGCTGTAGATGCTGTATGTAGTGTATGGACTGCAGAGCTGAGCTGTCTAGCTGGTTCAGTCTTATGTAAGCCATTCAGTGCACCAGCCACTGACTCCGCTTATTACCCACCACTGCATGAAAAACAAGCCCACCGTCTCACAGTTACATAAGCACTAGTAACACTCATGCAGCACCATGGGGATGCTAATGTGAAGTACCATTATGACATCTTTCTGCATGAGGGGAATAGCACGGTGGAACTGAGCGTTCTGGTTCAGTTGGAGTTAAGGGAGTTGAAGGGAACGCTGCATAGAATTCTTTCTTGAGCAAGGAAAATCATGTTAAACATGTCCATTATTTCCATTAAGTATTGGGACACCTAAGTGTTGTTTTCTTCTTGATAACAAGAAGTTGATCCTGCTTTTGTTGGAGTAACTGTCTCTACTGTCCAGGAAAGGCTTTCTATGATGTTGGATGATCACCACCCCATCTCATCTCAGTTCCACGCTCAACACTGCCTTTAAACCCTCCTAGCCCGCACCTGGTATTAGGCATGGTGTTCATGTTTATCTGCTCCAGAGAGTCCTATTCTATAGGTACAAGGACTAGACAAGCTGTGAGTGTGCATTTACACATCTGTGTCAGCAGTGGGTGCAATGAATAGCTGAATGCATTCATTAGAAGAGGTGTCCACAAACATTTGGGAAAAAAGATTTTCTGGTAAGGTAGATACAGCTGGGGAATGTAATAAGTGGGGGCACTTACTATACTCACTTCAGTGCATTTTAAACTTTGCATTTCAAGCTTGAGTTCACCTTAACTGTGTGTGTAGCCTGTGTGTGAGACATTCAGGAAAGAATGGGGGCATCCATACATGTGAACTTAAATGGGGAAGAACTGTAATTCAGCAGTAGACCGCTCAGGGAAGCTTCATAAATCACAGAATGGGAACACTGGGAGATAATCACCTCTAGTTCCTTTGTGATTATCAATAAATTGAATTTTACTGTCTTTTGTGAACAGTTGTGAAATGAACAGAACAGTAAGGTAACATAAATCATTTAACTCAAAGCTGAGTTAAATATGAACAATAATAAACCGGGTAAAGCCTTTCAGCTTTTAGAATACTTTCTAGAATGAAGATAAAGACCAGTAGGTATATTTAAAATATGCATCATCATATTTATCACTCAGATCTAATCAGTGCCCATTTATCAAAAAGGAAAATGTGAAATTAGATTTTTAAAAGGGAGTAATTGCGCCTAATTGAGCAATCATGGCTTCCCTACTCAGCCCCGTGTTCATCAATTTTGAGTTTTAACCACCTTTATTGTCATTAAACTTCTATCGTACAATGAAACCATTCTCCTCATTTATCCCAGCTTGGAAAGCTGGAAAGCTGGGGTCAGCCATGCTTGTGTGCCCCTGGAACAAAGAGGGTTAAGGGCCTTGTTCAAGGGCCCAACAGTGGCGACTTAGCAGACCCGAGTATTGAACCCACAACCTAGTGATCAATAACACAGCACTCTGAGTGTCTTCCTTGCTGTGAAGAGTTGTTTCTGCTTAAATAATGGTTTTAAAAGCACATATTAAAAATCTTTTGCCTGAAAGTGGATTCAACAAAAGGTTTGAGTGCTGATGAGTGCTGACATCACAGCAAGCGGAGAGTGTGGAATATGGCATCATTCTTGTATAACAGTCACTAATATCTACCTGTATGCGGTTGTTTGCCTCAGAATAAGGGTTGGTTGTTCTTTAAAGGGCCTATCTTATAGAAAACAAAAATAATAATTCATGTATATTAATTGTTAAACTAATACAAGGAGGTTGGGTGAAGAACGTGTGAAACGTAGCTGGCTATAAATGCACATTCATGTCAAAAGAAATAATAATTAAAAAAAATCAATAACAAATGGACTAATAAACACACAATAAGCCAAGGTGTTGTAAACCAATAAAGAAAATCTTGTATTATGTAGCATACTGCAACATATACTGTATAATTTGGAGATTATCTTTTTATACCAGCATCAGAATATTTAGATATGGAGAATGAGTACTGCATCATGTAGAGTATGTCTGTGTGTGTGTGTCTGTGTGTGTTCATGTATGGCTCCATCATTTCCTCCCTGCTCGCCTGATCAGTTTTTCCCATTCTTTATCTCCCTCCTGTCTTCCTACTCCCCGTTTATCACTCACTTCTATATCTCTCTCGTACCTTTCTCTGCCTTCTCTGCAGATATTTCTGTCTTAAACACCCACACACACACGCATTCCAGCTCACACTGATAAATGTAATGCCACTTCCCGTATGTGGTGACACTGTGATATCTCTCTGTGCTACTCCCTGCAGCTTCTGAAGAAGAAAGGAGCCACTTCGTTCTTGCAGAGGCTGGAGCGCTGTGGGCCTGTGACTGTGGCAGTGCAGCTGCGGGTGAGTGCAGCATGCCTGATCACTCTGAACCAGCCTTCACTGGACCAAACACATTTAAGATGTTAACCCATAGTACTGGTGTAGTGGTACTGTGTATACTGGTACAGTGTCCAGATTACAGTATGTACTAGTGCAGTGCAGTAGATAGCCGGCAGTATACAGTATATACTGGCACAGTGTGCAATATACTGGTACTGGTACTGGTACAGTGTGTGGTATTAGTATATGCTGGTACAGTGTGCAGTATACAGTATTTATCGCTACAGTATGTTGTATGCAGTGTACAGTATACAATAGTGTGCCGTATATACTGGTACAGTATGCAGTATTAATGACTGGTACAGTGTGCCATATACAGCAGTACTGTTACTATATAAGGCACACTAACAGTACTGTATACTGCACATACTGGTACAGTGTGTTGTATACTGTGTGCAGTATGTAGTAGTGGTATAGTGTGTTTGGGTGTGTGTATATATTATATAGTGGTACAGTGTACAGTATTTACTACTACAGTATGTTGTATGCAGTGTGCTGTCTACACTACTGAGCCGTATATAGTGTATATACTGGTAATAGAACAGTATGCAGTATACAGTACAGGTACAGTGTGCCATGTACAGTATACACTGGTACAGTGTGCAGTATGTACAGATACAGTGTGTAGTATACAATGTACAGTATACACTGGTGAGAACAGCCGATTAGCAGACGTTAGCAGACTGATTAGCAGAGTTACTAAGACATGTGCGTGCTTGTTGGCGTTGAGCTTAGATCAGGTCACCTCAGGACACAGAAGAAGGCCACTGAGAGTGTTTTGCGCATGTCTGTGTGTGAGTGGAAGAATTGGTGTTGGAAGCTGATGCCATTTATATGAATGAACAGTAAACAACAGGCTCCCTGTCTCACTGTTCCAGTAGGAGAGAGGAGCAGACTGGCATCTCATACATACACACACACACACACACCATTACACAGCGCTCTCTCACTACAGTCTGATGTCAGTACACACACACACACACACACACACACATACCACTCCTGCTCTTTCCATGCAAAGAGTCCTTTGTATTTTTCAAGCATATTGAGGTGAACACACCCAACAGAATAAGATTGCATCACATTCCCGTATTCACAAACACATACCCTCACACACACACACACACACAAACATTCTCTCTTAATATTACCATTGACGCAAAACACACACCATGACCTAATTCCAGACTCGGGTCTACAGTGACCGCATGAAGAGAGGCTTTCTCTTCTTGTATCAGTGATGATGAAGACAGCGCACTGGTAAATATTTAACAGTAATAAAGTTTATAGTGTAAAGTTCTCGAGTGTCACATTTAATTAAACCCAAACAGCAGAATCGCACAAACCTTTTCAGAGTAGGTTCACCTTCAATATTAGCAGCTCTCCCGATCTCTCAGCATGTTTGGAAAATGCATGTTACGGGTTGATAGCAAGTGTGCAGAGGCGGGGCTTAGAGAGGAGCATGAAAGGGAAAACGGAGCCAATAAGAGCTTCGTACATCTTCGTACATCGTCACAGCGTCTAGTAGGAGCGTCAGTATTCAGAAGGCCGCTGCCCACCTCTATGTAACTGTGGGGGAAAATCCTGACTATTTCGTCAACAGTGGAGGCGGAGCTACAGTTGAAGCAGAACTGTATTTACAGCCACTAGGGGACGCACTAGCCGGGTTGGAACAGAAAAAGCGTAATTTACTAGCATAATGTTTGTAATCACTTTTTTTTCAACAAAATACTACAAGGAGTATGTTTAAAAAAAAGGTAGTTGCTCTTTAAATTGATAGTCTATTATCTTAGTGTCTATTAACAACTTTTCAGCATATTTGCCTTCGGTACAGGGAATATTTTTGTTCTAACAGATTATCTATGTGAATTTAGAATGGATAATTTTGTTTATTAAATAAAGTGTGCTTAAATTTAATAATTCAGATTGTGTTGCTGTGTTAGAATTGAGCTGATGATGAAGATTTGCTTGTGAGAAAGACTTCTCAGTGCTTTTTTGGCACTTTGTGGTTACATCTGTGGTTCGTTACAACATAAGCTCAGCCTCTAATGTATCAGTGGTAGCCGCTGTGACCTCAACCAATATTATTGGCTATCCTATATATTCATCAGACTCTATTTCCCGCTACTTCTTTCCACCCACGCTCGAACACCCCGTACTTCCCTCCACCAAACTGGAGCTGTAAACCTCCTCACTAGCATGTGGCGGTTTCTTTGTGGCTTCGCCGGCTTCTGAGAGAAAGGAGGACATCAAAGCGCTGTGAGAACATATCATAATCCTCTACAGGCTAATAAACAGCAGCTAGTTATAATGCCACAATGCGTAATTGGGGATGTTATTGTTATGCTTGGTTGTTTGTCTGAACAGTGTGTGTATGGTTGAAGTTATAGCGGTGCCTTCCCTCCCCACGTCATTCCATCTTTGCCTGCCGTCAGTCTAAATGTCACCGAATGACGAGAGGCCTGTCAGGCAGCCATGCTGACTCAGTGCAGAGGCCTATGAAATCATTATTCTGCAAACAGTTTCTTTCTGTGTGTGCCTCCTAAGTGCTGCCAGATGGCTTGAGGAGGATATACTGTGATTCATACCACAGCAAAACGGAAGTAAACAAAGTCATTCAGACAGGCTGGATGCATTATTTGTAGTGGTGGAGTTCGAACAACAGCTCACATCTCTCTCTCTCTCTCTCTCTCTCTCTCTCTCTCTCTCTCTCTCTCTCTCCCTCTCCTTCCAGAACTCCCTATCAGAGATCAACAGTAAGCTCCAGGCATGCACTCCTCATTTTGTGCAGTGCGTGAGGCCCAACGGGTCAGGCCAACCTGAGGCCTTCGACAGTTTTCTGGTTTCCACGCAGCTGCAGTATGTGGGGGTGCTAGAGATGGTGCGCATGATCCGCTATGGCTACCCAGTGCGCCTGCCCTTCTCCGGCTTCCTCAGCAGGTAACAGCTTCTAACTCTCATGCTTCATTTCAGTACAGATGCACAGAAACTGAAATCTGGTCTATAGCAGATGTCCATAACTATTGCCTATGCATATTCATACTCTACCACCACTCAGTGTCACAGAGAGTGTCATAGTGCTATACAGAGAGGGGTCCACCCTCTGACTAATATGTGGTCTGCAGTGGTCTGATAGTGATCAGGGTGACTGATACACTATTTAGCATACTTTGCTATGCTATACAGTCCGCCATTATGTGCATATCTATAAAGTGCCCCTGTATGGTAGGTATCTGATAAATATGGCCAGCAAGTCTAGGCACAGAATAGGCATACCTAATAAACTATTTGGTTGTGTAAGCTGTTAAAAAAACAGCACTTTGGGATGCATTTTCTAGTGCTGTCTGATAGCATAGTGGAGAATGTGCTGTAAGAAATAAAGTACCTGTAAAATGACCATAATTACATGTAGCACTCTCTCCAGCACAGTGCTTTTCATGACAGTTCCAGGTCTAGTAGTTCTCTTTTTCTGGTCATCATGTTTAAGCTATTGCTGGTAGGTTCCCCTGAGTGTTTTTCTCACAGTGTGTGGCCGGTCCTCACTGTGTGAGGGTACATAAGGACAGAGTAAAGGATCAGATAGGTGAGCGAGTGCAGATAGAGCAGCTGTACATTAAGCCTCTAAGCTGCTGACCTGGCCACAGTTTTCTGTGCACTCAGCACACACTGCCTGCAATTAAACGTTTAGCTTAGATTTCAGCCGCCCGGGCTAAGTGAGGTGAAGAGGCACTGAAAGGCGGATGCGTTTAAAGTGCACTTTCTCTCAGGTTGACATATGTCGGTGCAGTTTTGGCAGGCTTGGATTTTTAAAGAAACAGTTTGACAGAGAATCAAGTTTGCGCATCTCCCCCGTACCCCAAACACAGTCTGTCACCTTAGACTGAAGATTGGCGTCTCTGCTTCTCTCCTTTAGTTTTGACTGGAGTAACAAATAATGGAAGACTAGACTTTACCGGTCAACACTGCATCTCTGATGGGCCAAGTCACATCACCTACACTGTGTGGACAAAAGTAACCGGACTCTTTCTCATGCATTGATTCGTCTGAAATAGAGTATATAAAAAATATTTAGTAAATTTAGGAGCAGTGCTGTGAGGATTTAATTGCATTCAGTGCCAAGAGTATTAGTGATATCAGGATGTTGGATGATCACCACCTGGCCTCATCCCCAACTCCCTAACTGGTTCCAAAAGTATTGAATAGAGCACCATCCCCAAGGGGGGGGGCCATGCCTGGTATTTGGCACGGTGCCAATTGGTTTTAAGTTTATCTGCCTACCTATTTTGTTGGAAGTTCTTCTCTACAGGGACCAGACAAGCTGTGTGCAGGTGCATTTGCACATCTGCGTCAGAAGTGGGAGCAACTGAAAGTAGCGGAGCGCATTCATTAGGAGGGGTGTCCACAAACATTTGGACATATAGTTTTTTTTTAAACACAGTAGTTGTAGAAGTTATAGTAGAAGCCTTGAAGCTCAACTGTAGATTTTAGGTAGGTCCTAACAGTGTGTGCTAAATATACCAACAAAAAAAAGGTGCTACAACAAAGGTAGTGAGTGATGGCACAGAAGAACCTTCAGTGTGCTGTAATAGTGTTTTTGAATTGAACACATTAACGCTATAAATAATGAATGATTTAACAGTTCATGCATTTTTGTATTTTGACCTTTCCAACCATCTCTAGTTTAAAGACCAGCTGCTCTTGTGCTATGTGCTGCTTTGACAGACTTCTTGACTGTAGTCTTTCAGGAGACCTATTGCAAAATGAAAAAACTGAATCTATAATAAAGTGGAAAGCTCCAGTTCCTCATAAGAGCTTGTACTGTAAAGAATCCACAAGCTGTATGAAAGCGGACCATCATGGGTAAATGGGCCATTGACTGTGGCCTACATGGTATACATGAATGGTATATATGATACAAACTGTCCAGCCGCAGGTGTTCTCACTGGATGTCAGTGAGGAAATTTAGAAACTGCATTCAGTAATGTATTGAACTATGCAAATAAATTTATTCTAATAACAAATTTATGGTCAGATTTCAACAAATTTTTGCTGCAAAAACAGCAAAATATACATTTCTTACATATAAATTATTAAATATAAATGGGCTATGTATATACCCTGTATAGTGTAAGAAATCCCATGAGCAAAGTAGGTTGCACAGAGCTGAACTAGCATTGTTAAGGTTCAGTTACTTGTTGGCTTCTAGCTTGTCATGTACACAGTGCTAAACTAGCATCCTTAAACTTCAGTAACTTGTTGGCTTATGTCCACTACTTTACACAGTGCTAAACTAGCATCCTTAAACTTCAGTAACTTGTTGGCTTATGTCCACTACTTTACACAGTGCTAAACTAGCATCCTTAAACTTCAGTAACTTGTTGGCTTATGTCCACTACTTTACACAGTGCTAAACTAGCATCCTTAAACTTCAGTAACTTGTTGGCTTATGTCCACTACTTTACACAGTGCTAAACTAGCATCCTTAAACTTCAGTAACTTGTTGGCTTATGTCCACTACTTTACACAGTGCTAAACTAGCATCCTTAAACTTCAGTAACTTGTTGGCTTATGTCCACTACTTTACACAGTGCTAAACTAGCATCCGTAAGCTTCGGTTTCTTGTTAGCTTATGTCCACTAATTTACACAGTGCTAAACTAGCATCCTTAAACTTCAGTAACTTGTTGGCTTATGTCCACTACTTTACACAGTGCTAAACTAGCATCCGTAAGCTTCGGTTTCTTGTTAGCTTATGTCCACTACTTTACACAGTGCTAAACTAGCATCCTTAAGCTTCAGTTACTTGTTGGCTTATGTCCACTACTTTACACAGTGATAAACTAGCATCCTTAAGCTTCAGTTACTTGTTGGCTTATGTCCACTACTTTACACAGTGATAAACTAGCATCCTTAAGCTTCAGTTACTTGTTGGCTTATGTCCACTACTTTACACAGTGCTAAACTAGCATCCTTAAGCTTCGGTTTCTTGTTAACCTATGTCCACTACTTTACACAGTGCTAAACTAGCATCCTTAAACTTCAGTAACTTGTTAGCTAATGTCCACTACTTTACACAGTGCTAAACTAGCATCCGTAAGCTTCGGTTTCTTGTTAGCTTATGTCCACTACTTTACACAGTGCTAAACTAGCATCCTTAAGCTTCAGTTACTTGTTGGCTTATGTCCACTACTTTACACAGTGCTAAACTAGCATCCGCAAGCTTCGGTTTCTTGTTAGCTTATGTCCACTACTTTACACAGTGCTAAACTAGCGTCAGTTACTTGTTAGCTAATGTCCACTACTTTACACAGTGCTAAACTAGCATCCTTAAGCTTCGGTTTCTTGTTAGCTTATGTCCACTACTTTACACAGTGCTAAACTAGCATCCTTAAGCTTCGGTTTCTTGTTAGCTTATGTCCACTACTTTACACAGTGCTAAACTAGCATCCTTAAACTTCAGTAACTTGTTAGCTAATGTCCACTACTTTACACAGTGCTAAACCAGCATCCGTAAGCTTCAGTTACTTGTTGGCTTATGTCCACTACTTTACACAGTGCTAAACTAGCATCCTTAAACTTCAGTAACTTGTTAGCTAATGTTCACTACTTTACACAGTGCTAAACTAGCATCCTTAAGCTTTGGGTTCTTGTTAGCTTATGTCCACTACTTTACACAGTGCTAAACTAGCATCCTTAAGCTTCGGTTTCTTGTTAGCTTATGTCCACTAATTTACACAGTGCTAAACTAGCATCCTTAAACTTCAGTAACTTGTTAGCTAATGTTCACTACTTTACACAGTGCTAAACTAGCATCCGTAAGCTTCAGTTACTTGTTAGCTAATGTTCACTACTTTACACAGTGCTAAACTAGCATCCTTAAACTTCAGTAACTTGTTGGCTTATGTCCACTACTTTACACAGTGCTAAACTAGCATCCTTAAGCTTCAGTTACTTGTTGGCTTATGTCCACTACTTTACACAGTGCTAAACTAGCATCCTTAAGCTTCAGTTACTTGTTGGCTTATGTCCACTACTTTACACAGTGCTAAACTAGCATCCTTAAGCTTCAGTTACTTAGCTCCTATCTGCATTAATTATACGAATTAATTGAACTGTTTGTGGCATTGTTTTGTGCAACTGAGGTGTGTGTGTGTGTGTGTGTGTGTGTGTGTGTGTGTGTTTGAAGATCTCTGGCAGGGGGTGGGGTGTTACTCTGGCACCATGATTAATGACCTGAAAGGCCCAGCTGGAGCGGCTCTCACATAAGCGTCTCTGTGATAGACTGGAAATGGGTCTGCTTAGAGAGGCTGCGGAAGTCAGGGACAGGTCAGGCTGATCTGAGGAAGAGGAGAGGAGGAGAAAAGGAGCATAGAGAGAGGGAGAATGCCGTGTGAAGGGTGGGAAGAAGAGCTTAAAAGAAGCTGAGAGAGATGTAATTGTAGCAGAAGCGTGGTGTTCTTCCTCTCCATCCGATGAACGAGGCTGAGAGCGGAGCCTGTCATTTACTGAGTACGGTGTGACTCCGCTCTCATCTCTCCCGAGGAACACGGTGCCACAGCGCTGTGTCACACTGACACACTCCCTCTGGCTCTGAAGTCTGCTGCACAGGCTTAGAATGTTCCTCTCAGTCTTTGTCACGTTCTCATCTTTCTGCAGCCCTCGGCTTTTCTCTCCCCATCTGCAATTCTCTTCTTGCCCAATTCTCTCTTCCTCTCCTACCCTTGTTCAGAATCTCCTCCTTCTGTTCATCTGATTGCATTTGCTTTTCATACTGCTCCTCTCCCGGGTTTGATTATTTCTGATAATTTCTGAAGATCATTTGATCTTCCACTATCCATCATCTACGTTCTTCTCAGAAAACTTGCCTAATCTGTAACGGGTAGTGCTCAGCTCTCTCTCTTTCTCTCTACTTCTTTTCCTATCTCTCTCTTACTGTCTCTCTGTATTTACCTCTCCTTTTCTCTCTTTGCATTTCTCTCTATCCATCTCTCTCTCTCTCTCTCTCTCTCTCTCTCTCTCTCTCTCTCTCTCTCTCTCTCTACCTCCACATACACTCCCTTTTTCTCTTTTTGCTTTTCTTTATCCTCTTTTCCCATCTGTTAATCTCTGTCCATCTCTCTAACTCTGTCTGTTTCTCCCTATCCATCTCTCTCCAGCTGTCTCCCTCTCTCTTTCCCTCTCTATCTATTTCCTCTCTACCTCGCTCTGTGTTTACCCCTTTCCCTCTCTTTCTACCTCCATCTATCTACCTGTCTGTCTGTCTTTCTGTTTGTCTTACTCTCTCCTCTCTCTCTCTCTCCATTCCTGTCTCTCTCTCTTTCTCGCTGTCTCCCTCTCTTCTTTGTCTGAATCTCTGTCTCTGTCTATTTCACTCTTTCTGTGTAAAGGATAAAAGGATTACGGTAACATTCCAGTGAGATAATGAATTGGGACACTGCCGGTCACATGATGCTGGAAGTTTCCACCACTTTGTTGTAAACATCATGAATCTTTCAGTGGAGAGAAGGAGAAAGAGACACATGAGCGAGAGAGAACGAGAGCGAGGGATAGAGAGATGCAGACGGACAGACACTAGAAAGGCAGACTGTAGAAAGAGCAATGGACAGGCAAGAGAGATGAAAAGGGTCAGACATGGCCGCTGAAGACACTTTATCTGGGCAGAGGCTCATAGTTCTCTGGCCCATTTCCAGTCTGATGTTGACACTGGATGGAATAACGGAGATAGTCTTGTGACTGTGATTGTGTTCAGGCCGGGGAGAGCGTAGCTCAGATTGTCCTGTGATGCTGTCTGATGTTGTGACTGTGTGAAATAGAGCAGATTGTCTCTTGATAGGCTTAATGTTTCTACATGCTGAAAGGTCAGACGTGCATAATTCTTCAACCGGCATAGATGTGATCTCATATACTGCAAAGGCACTGAAAGGCATAAACTGAATTAACTTGGTTTAAATGTGTGCAGTGCTGAAGAGCTAAAGCCCCTCCCTAGAGTTTAAGCACCCCAGAAAACACAGCACTGATCTTTATTTGAATAATACTGAGAAACGTCTTTTAAAATCCAATTTTCTAGTGAGGAAACCCTGTGCCCCAATAGCTGATATTCCTGCCTTTTGACTGAAACAGCCTCAGTTAGACATATTAAAACCATCAACCAGTCTCTGTCATTGCCTGGGAGAAAGATACCCCACTCCTCCATGCAGAATTCTTTCAGCTGTGTGATGTTTCAGCTTCAGCTCAACCAAATACCATTTTTCAGCTGGTGGAGAAAATCATTAAAAATCATTCCACTACAACACTGGCCATTTCTCATCAGAAATAAAATATTCAAAATAATCATGAATAATGAGCTGGCGCTGATCCAGGGGATCATGGGATACATCTCAGCTGTCTTCACAAGTCGGCAAGATTTGCCTTAGTAGCCGGCCCTTGAATACTGCCTCAGAAGGTGTAAGTCTACGTCGTTCCCACGTGTGCGTATATCTTTAAAAAGATTTTTGCCTGTATTTTTGCCTCCCGTCCACAGGGAAAGCTGAAAACTGGATTTTTGCAAACGGTCTCCAAGGTTGAGAAGTTTATAAACAGAGCTTTATTAAAACCCTGATGTCACAACATTTACATGTTTCTGTCTGAATCTTAGAGACCTCCTTACTATATAACTATATGAACTATATAAGACATAAAACTACAATTTTGTTCAAATGTCGATCAATAATTCATGTTTAAATATGTTAAAATGACTAATCGAGTAACTTCACTGCATCACCTTTGATTCTGGAGGTGCTGAATGGGGTTTCATTTTCTGTTAGAACTTCAGACTAAACCCCTGACTTTAAATAGTGGAGCTGAAGGCAGTGTAGTGATCTGTCATGATAAGTAGCTAGTAAACAGATGGACACTTGCATGCTCACTAGAGAGTGGACACTCTATGGAGACAGACACGTTCTCATGACGTGTTGTTTTGAAGTCTGAGAGTGGCTTACTGGGTGACGTTGTGCCATGGGTACAGTTTGTTTTTGTTTGAGTGTGTATGTGTGTGTCCGTGTGTGTGCTTATGTGTGGGTGTGTTAGCATCACAATAGGGCAGCAGCAGGCCAGACAGGGAGGGCTGTCGAAGCGAGGCAGACGGCAGAGAGCGCCCAGCCGATTGTGATGGAAATGCTGTGCTTTTTTTTTTTTCAAGCACGACGCGGCCTGATACCGAGGGTCGTTTTACATGGCCTTAGCAAGAGCCCTTGCCTGCATGATTTGTGTATTGTGTTCAGCACTCTTAAGCACTGTGTGTGTGTGTTTGTGTGTGTGTGTGTGTGCATGTTTGTTTTTGTATGTTTTCAGGACAGAAAGCAAAGCCCTTTTTATGAAAGTCACCTGAGGTTAAAGTTAGTGTTAGGTAGGGGTTGGCAGTAGGAGATTATTTTAGCGCTGTTGTGATCAATTATTTGACAGTGTATTGTGGATGATATTGTGGAAATCACCAGCACAAACATGCTTCATTAAAAAGGGTGCATGATGCATGAGGGAAGTGTCCGAGGGGCGTATCAGTGCTTTACTTTTTTTCTGTTTTTTTTATCTTATTTTATTGATTATCGAAAAAATATTTTGATGCCAAAACTGAAATACATATGAGATTTGTGAATCATTTCACCCCCACCGCTCAGTGTATTGTATACTGAGCATCATTTCTTTACCTGCAGTCTATTTTCTTCACTTCTCAGAATTACGGTCATTACACAGTGTGTCAATCCAGAGGATTAGCATTAGGATTTTCTCAGATCAGAGAAAATGACAGACAAAGGCCTACAAATCATTTAATGCAGGGGTGGAAAACGTAGAGCCTGCAGGCCGGAACCAGCCCTGATTGGGTTCTGATCATGATTTATTTGGCCTGCCTCAACAGTGATGAGTTGAAGAGTTTATTTGTCTGTTAAATAAAGTCTGCTGTCCCTAAACCACACTGACACTGACCTGTAGACGTGAACAGAGAGAGTATCGCATTCCTAAACAGAGAGTCAAACTCCGAGGCAGAACCAGTCAGAATCTCCATTTCAGCTGGGGGGTGGGACAACAGAGAGTCAAACTCAGAGGCAGAACCAATCAGAATTTGGGGAGGGCGGGGACTTCACCCAAACAGTGAAACCAGCCAGTTAGAATTCCTGCAAAACATTGGCTGTAACTCACTAATCCAGGGAATGTTTTTACTACGATGCAAAAACTAATATTTATGTCTGTGGTCACAGTTTGTGGAATTGACTAACTGTCAGTCAGTGTTTCTTACTGCTACCTCACTAAGCTAAGACCTCATTTTCTTCAGAGATGTTGACTAGCATGATTACAGCAGTGTGAGAATCTGCACGGACCAAACAAACGCTGAACGCAGTCACTGTTCTTCAATAGGTTACCTGGGACATGTTTTAATTACTTCATAGCTCTGACAGAGGCTGTATGTCAAGTCGGTCAGAGGTCCAGTTGTCTTTTAACAGTCAGAGAAACAGTCGTTTGTCAGTCAGTCAGCCGCTATATATGTGTGCCAATGATGTAATTCTCAACTGAGTATGTTTGTAAAAGCAGGGGACACAGTGTCGCATTTTCCAATGAAAATCTGTCCGGACCCCTTTACATTGTGTGTAACAAGGCCCCTTACTTCAGATGAGTTTGACACCCCTGCTTTATTGGATGTAGATCGGTTTCTCTTGTTGCGGGCTCTGCTAGAGGTGTGCGTGTGTGGGAGTGTGTACCTAGCAGATATGTTATGAATGAAAAGCTGTGGATAAATGCTGCATTGTGTGTGTGTGTGTGTGTGTGTGTGTGTTGCAGTGTGTGCATGTGTGCTTAATATAAAACATTTCTCTGCCAAGGCCGTGTTCATTTTACGAAAGGCTAAAAAGAGCCTGCCCTTCACAAAGAGCCCATTCAGAGCCGCCTGTGCCTCCATGCATTCATAGATATATATGTGTGTGTGTGGAGGTAAAGATTGTCTTTTATTTTTATTTTTAATGGATGTATAGTATGAAGCATTGTTTATAAGCTGGGCTGTGCAAGTCAATCAGAACGTCCTCCACAGATAATTGTTTTGTGGCTTGTTCTGATTCTTGTTCAGCCATTGCTCATGTTTCTCTAACTCTGCCTCCCTCCCGACTCCTCCTGTCTATCACAGTCAGTCGCTCTCTCTCGTGCGCTCTCGCACTCTCTCGCTCTCCTTCCCGGTCTTTGTTTGTGAATGAACTGCTATGTATTCATCATGCTTTAGTTGCTCTCCTGAGGTCTAAACCACCTCATGGCTTAACACAGTGTGTGTTATTAGTATGTGCTCTGCCTCACAGTACTCTAAGTTAAACAGTTTGAAGCTGTGGGGCATCATTTAACTTCCATTCCTCACTCCTACACTTCAAGAATCAGTCAGCTGGCATTGTTTTCCATGTAATTACTGAAGAAGACGCCTTCAGATGCAATAAACCTGGAAATGTAGGGGGTTAGCTTGTTTTCTGTGCTTACTTACAGTTGATGTGTCTCTCCTTTGCTGGAAAGGGAGCTGGCTGTGTCCGTTAGGATAGACTTATATTCAGACTCACAACTAAAATAGTGTATAATAATCTCTGTCTGTAAGCACTGTGTTGTGCTTTCCTTGGTGTCTGTGGGAGCTTCCTCCAAACTCCTAAAACACATTTGGTAGGTGGACTGGCTATGCTAAATTGCCCCCAGGTTTGAGTGAATGGGGGTGTGTAGTACCCTGCGATGGACTTGTATCCAATGACTGATGATGTGATTGATATGATGCCTTGTACCCAATGATTTCGGATATGCTTCAGACCAACCGCTGACTAGGAAGAATCAGATATGTATGTTTAAGTAACTTAACAGAGGCTTAAAGTCCAAGAAAAGTGATATTATTAGGTTTTCAATTTCCAAAAGCAATTACTGGGTCACTTAATTCATTACATAATTAGGTAAATGAGAAATGATACACTATATGGACAAAAGTATTGGGACCCCTGCACGTTCATTGTTTCTTCTGATAGCAAGTGTAATAAAAAAAGAGAGTATCCTGCTTTTGTTGGAGTAACTGTCTCTTTTGTCCAGGGAAGGCTTTGTACTAGATTACTAGATCTACTAGATTCCACTACATCACCCTTTTGAAAGAAAACACATACTCCAAATGATAACTTTACAAGAGAATTACAGGATATCTATCCTAATTTATTCCATTTGTGCTGCTACGATGCATAAATGATGCACAAACACACACCAATACCAGCACACCCAATATTTCAGCAACATTTTCTTTGTTTTTCTTTTAAATAAAATAGAAGCGGAGCATATGCTGAGTGTCTGAACAATGCTTCACAGAACCGGGGTCAAGATCTGTTTATGCCATACTTGTTTTATTGCCATTGTGTAATGTGGAAATTGGGGTAGCGGGACCCTCTGTTTACCCCCAACTATCTGGTAGTCAATTTAGGCCCCTTCAGCCCATGTGCCTCAATCCCCTGGAGCCCCACAAACTCAGAGGCTATTGATAGTTTTCATATCCGTATACAAAAGGTCCCGGGTTCTGTTGGACTTGGTGTTTTATGGCCCTTCTGGGGTGCCTCTGGGCTGCCTTAGTCCATGGGCATTACCATAGGGTAGAGAGGTGAGGTAAAGTTCAGCAATGTTAGGGTAAATCCCATCAAATAGTGCAGTGCATTAGCCTTAGCCTGGGGAAAGGTGTGTATAATATTACAATGTATTTGTATTGTATGCTCTGAAATGAGGTAATGCTTTGGTAAATTCCATTATAAATGTCAATTACCGTTAAAGAGTGATGTTTACACTACATTCCCATTTACGTTTAGTCACTCTGCTCTTAGTCATGCACTTTATCAGGAGCGACTGACAAATAAACATGCAGACATCAGAAAGCAAAGCAGCGTCATGCAAAAAAAGTCCACAGAGAATCCGAAATGATTCATAATCTAAAAGACAAGAGCCTTATCCTAGCTCGATCATAATCCACTAATCCAAACACACATACACGTGTATGTGAAGGGTGTGTGTGCTGCTTATCCTGCTTAACACAGCTTGGGCTCTCCCTCTCTGAACAGTCACACACACACACACACACACACACACACACACACACACACACACACACACACCACTCCAAGTTTGACCTTATTGGGGTCAGCCTACTGCCTTGACAATGCCCGTAGCAGCAGATGCTCAGAGGTCAACCTGACTCCTGACATCCTTTGACCTCTGACTCAGATGGCACAGGGTCTGGCAGATGTTTTGAGATTGGCTTTGGATTTTTTTTCACCCTAAAGGGCTCTCCATTGAACTGCCGTAAAATTTAGCCACATATAATGGCATTTGAGTGCAGGACTGTGATCAACATCCTTATGCTCATGCTCACTTTTCAAAGAGCCAACAGCAAGAATTAGACCATGTTCAATCAACCTCAAGTGATGAGTCAGTTCAGACTACTGGGGAGATCTTACCTTGGGACCAGCTAAATTAGGGCAGATTGCCTCTGATTTCCAGACGTGCTGCTCAGTATGTTCCTTCATTGTTGTCGCAAAAATAGGTCTTTGCAATGCTAATATCATTACAATACAATATTCAAATCAGCCTTTACATTATCACTGGATATGGGCTGAATGTGAGAATCCTGACCAATCATAGCTGTTGTTTGGGTGTTTCTGTTCATGTGATCCAGCAAAGAAGTAAATTAGTTTGGTCATGCTGGCCAATAAGGAACCACATAGCAATCACAGTATGTTGCAGTATAATTGCAATGATGGTGTTTTGTCCATACTCTGTCGCCTTAACTCTAATATTGGCTTAATTCCAGTCTTTCCATTGCTAGAGTAATAATAGCTTCATTTGGATTTTCTTGATTCTTCCTGTTATTGCAACACCTATGTGGTTTTTCACCTTATAGCCCTCATTTGATAGACAGTGTACCCTCTTTTCCAGTGTTGGACTCACAAGTTTGAAGTACTGGACGTTACCCAACACAATAGTAGTTACAGTGTATGTTTATAATATGTAGTATTATAAACAGTGCACAGCAGCCATTAGCGAACCATACTCCAATCCAGGGGCGCTGCCAGGGATTTTCTGGCCCCATGAAGAGATATTACACTGGGCCCTACAACTCTTAACAGTTGTGCCTAAATACTCAACACCCAAAAAATCAGTCACAGGCCCTGAGAATCATCCTACTCCTAGCCACAAAATTGGTCTGGTGGGATGACTTAATAATCCAGCTGTTCACTGATTGGTTGCAAGTCACCTTTTCTCACCCGTCCTGCATTATTAGCAAATTTTAAAACTTTGTTATTTCATGCAATAAATGTCAAACACTTTAAAAACAGTCTAACTGCTAAATAACAAATTCGATTGTGGCAAATTTAGATGATAATCATCTAAATATCCAACCTGTCCTGTGGCGTTTGGAGCTGTAGCCAGCTAGCTAGGCTAATACTAGTTAGTAGATCGAAAGTATTACCTCATCATCCTGTTTAGAAAGTACTGATTCTGAGCCCAAAGTGTAAATGGTCTTGCAGAGAGAGCGGAAATCGGACATGTTCTAAAGACATGGAAAGAAAGCCTAATCGGTTCCATGTGCCTGCACCAGAGCGACACAGCACGATTCCACTCTGAGAACCATTTGAATCTACAATGGAAAAGAGTCTAATGAGGTTTTGCAATTGTTAGGTCATGTTCAGCATGGTCCTGTTTTTTCTGCTTGTGCTGTAGATACCGAGAGCTGGCTGAGACCATTCTGACTGACAAGAGGAAGCTGCTGGCAGAGGAGAAGTGCCGCCACGTTCTCCAGCACTGCAAGCTTCAGGGATGGCAGGTGAGTACATGTTTCTTTTTCTCCCCCCTACCCCACTTTCCTCACAGTGAGACACCTATACAAACCATGGCTGATTTTGGTTTTGCATCAGATGGGCACCAGCAAAGTGTTTCTGAGGTACTGGCAGGCTGATCACCTGAATGACCGCTGTCACCAACTCCAAAAGAAGATTGTTACCTGCCAGAAAGGTACTGCACAAGTTTACAGGAGCACCTTTTCTATATTACCTTTATCTGTAGCGTTTGCTTGCTAAAGCTTGTGTGTGTGTGTGTGTGTGTGTGTGTGTGTGTGTGTGTGTGTGTGTGTGTGTGTGTATGGCAGTGGTGCGTGGCTGGTTGGTGAGGCAGCGTGTGCGTCGCAGGCTGAGTTATCAACAGAAAGAACAGTGCAATGTGCAGCGGTTCCTGCAAGGAGCAGAAGACTTAGGCCTGCGTGCTTACGACAGCCTGGTCATCCAGAACGCAGCTGATATCGCCCGGGAGAACGATCGCTTGCGGGGCCACCCCAGCGCTCCACCACTGGGGGAAAGGCCTGAACCTGTGGGTAAAGAGGAAGACTCCCCTAAGAAGTAAGCAGTTATCATCATCACCACCACCACCATCATCGTCATTATCACTATTTAGAGTCTGTCCAATGTTGTGACAAACTATGTCAAAAAAGTGAAAATCGACATGCAGCAACACATTAAAAACAGGCTACGAGACAGCACTGCATGGTCAATGATTGACCACCCCGGAGGTCAGTCTAAACCTGCAGAAGTCTGGATTTAGCCAGTTGTAGGGTGCATGGGACAAGTGGTTCAGGAATGAGATGTGCAGAGCTTTAGAAGTGATGAAAAGCACCATATACTGGACATATACACTGATCAGCCACAACATTAGTACCACTGACAGCTGAAGTGAAAAACATTGATTATCTTCATTTACAGTGGCAAGGGGTGGCTGTATTAGGCAGCAACTAAATAGTCAGTTCCTGAAGGTGATGTACTAAGAGCTGGAGAAATTAGCCACTTTTTTGATGACACATTTTGATGGCTAGATTACTGGATTAGAACATCTACAAAACATCAGGCAGGTCTTGTGGAGTTTTCTAGTATGCAGTCGTCAGTACCTACCAACAGTGATCCAAGAAAGTAACCACCTGTGATCCGACGTCAGAATCCTGGGCACCTTAGGCACATTAATGCAATCCATGGAAGCCCCACCTCACAAAGTGTTTTTTTTTTTTAAATTATTGTAAGCCCTGTGTGGTCGCATGTAAGAAAATAAAGTTCATGAAATACAGAAAGCTTTCTGTTTATTAAAAAAAACAACACCTGGAAAATCAGTATTAAGGTGCAGGGTTTTTATAATGATGTAATAAGACAAATAACATAGCAAGTAGACCTGGCAGTTTAGTAAACATAGGGTAAAAAGTATGGAAACTCTTCAATAGTTATTGAACTGCCAGGTCTAATTATATTTGCTTTTTAATACAAGTAAACCAGTCTAAGCTTTCTGTATTTTTCATGAACTCTATTTTCATACATGCGACCACACAGGGCTTACAATAATTACTATAATACTATAATATCTACAATGGAGGTCCAGACTTTTCTTCTTTATGCAGTCCAGCATTCCCTTACAGCGAATCTGGATCATCGCAGCCATTCAGATGCAGTGACGTCCCTACAAAGATGTTTTCCTTTAGCCCTGTTTTGTCTACTGCTTACAGATAACGAGCCGTCTGCACCATAGGCCAGATTTCTGAGAGATCTCTGCGATGGATGACATAATATCTCCCCAACAGGAGATTCTATAACTAGAGTTTATTTTTAAAAAATTGCTGCAATTTATGAGAAGTTTTATGGGTTCTCCATGTCCTTGGCAAATGTCTAAAGGGAATTTGCCAAAGATTGCTTGCTTCTGATGTCATTGGCAGCAGTGGCACTTGTGAGCTGTGTGTGTGTTTGTGTGTGTGTGTGTTTGCATGTATGCGTAGAACCAAATTTTGAATCGTTTTTGTTAGTTCGCCAAAAGACCCAACCATGGGATGACGGCGCAGCTGTTTACCTAAAGTCTCTAATCTTTCTAAAGTTGCTTTCAAATCAGACCGTTTACTCAAAAGTAATCTACAGATGTTGCCGACAGGTACTGTTTCTCTCTCTCTCTCTCTCTCTCTCTCTCTCGTCTCTCATGTTTCTATTCCTTTACTGTCGCCATTCAGTCAGTGAACAGATGAGGGAATAACTGTTGAAAGGGTTATGACTTCTGAATGCCATGCTGCCAATCATAGATGGATAAAGCCCCCAACACAGTTTGGGAAATCTCTTTAGAGTATTAAGTTCCTACAAGGCCCCCAACACACCAACCATACACACAGACACACACACACACACACTTCTCTGAGGACCAACAGATGGCAATCCCACTTTAAAGGGGGCATATCAGAAGAGCATGCACATTTCATACCATGCAAGGGAAAGCTATTCTGTGTTTAATCAACAGATTAACCATTTAGCCATTTATTTTTATCCTTTGCCGCTGGGCACCATTGAACACTGCTTGCTATGTTATTTGTTACTTCCCATAAAAAGACCACAGTTAAATCACACACAGTGCTTTAATGAGTGACTTCATACGGAAATCCTCTAGTTAGTGAAATGCTCTCTCCAGCTACCCCTTGAAACCTGTGCCGATCTTAGTCATGCCAGCTTTGCCTGGTCAGCTTGGATTCCAGTATTGATTTTACTGAGGCTAATGCTGACCTTGCTTCATTTAGCAGCTGGTTAGCACTTTCCCTACCTTTCCTGTAGCATACTGTAAGAGGATATGTGATTACTTCTTCTGGAAGGCAATAAAGGCTAGAGACCAAAATGGAGTCTCTCAATTGATACTCAAAACTGAACGAGATAAGAGTAAATAGATGACTAAATATGCGAATAGATTGATTAACTGATCCCAAGAAAAATATGTCAGAATCTCTGTCATATGGTAAAACACAGATGTGCAAATGCGGACACACACACTTTAAACAGCTTGTTTAGTCCCTGTAGAGAAGTACTGCCAATAGAATACCTGGAGCAGATAAACATGAACCTATAGATTCCATACCTAATGCCAGGCGTGGGCTAGAGGAGTATAAGGCCCCCCAGCATTGAGCTGTGGAGCAGTGGAACTGTGTTTTCTGGAATAATGGTGCTCCATCCAGTACTTTTGAGATGAGGTGGGGTGGTGATCATCCAACATACTGAACTTGACACTGAATGCAATCAAATCCTCACCACAATGCTTCATAATCTAATTGAAAGCCTTACCTTAAGCAGGTGTCTCAATACTTTCTATACTATATGGACAAACAAACTCCTCTGTTTTTGCTCTCAGGCCTGTGGAGAAGAGCGGGCGGATGAATGATACAGCAGGCCGAGGAGGGAGCCGGACGGCAAGACATTTCCGCTCCAGCTCGGTGCCTATCCCCCTCGCCATGGACAATTTGGTACATTCCGGTTTTGGGCCATCAATCAAAGCAGCCCTGCAGACAGTGACCCACACCAGTGAGGAGGGGGTTGGTGGCGGGCTCTCATCACCACGGAAACAGCCTCCTCCCAAACCTAAAAGGGACCCCAATACACGTCTAAGTGCATCTTATGAGGCAGTGAGTGCTGGTCTGAGCATCGCTCCTAAGGACAGTCCTGTTGAGGGCCAAAGCTCGCCCTCTGGAAGTCCCCCTAAAACCCAGCTCTCCCCCACTGACCGTACGTATACCCATTATAGTGTGCACCATAATAATTGAGTTCTTTGGGTTTATGTGTTAATCTCAACTTTCTGATCACTGCATTAGAATGTGCTTATACCTTTTACACCCCTATGAATTATTTTATTTGGATTTTATTTGTAATTATTTTATTTTGTCCCTCTCTGGTTCCAGCTCTTTCCAAACCTCGTCCTCACAGTGATGATTACAGCACTATGAAGAAGATTCCCCCTCCCAAACCCAAGCGCAGCCCCAACACAAAGCTGACGGGTTCCTATGAGGAGATCTCTGCCCCTGCCCCTATTCGTCCCACCGACATGAAGCTGGCATGTCTGGCACGCGGGGGGCATCTTCTGGGCCTGGTGCAGCGGGCGGCCTCTGAGGATGGCCCGCACTCGGCCATGCTCACCTTGCGCCCTGGCCAGGATGAGGAGGATGTCTATATAGAGATGGTGGGTGCCTGGAGGGCTTTGAGCCGGGCCGAATCCCGCAGTCCGGAGCAGGGTGAGGCCGTTTATGAGGAAATGAAGTACTACCCACCTGAGGACGGAGTACCCATCCCGCAAGTCAAGCCTGAGGTATGTGAGCCTGCTCCTCTACCACCTCAGATGCTGGAAGCCAAGCGGCCAGTGGCGCTCTTGGACCACCCTAACATGCTGGTGGGGCGACAGCAAAACAAGGACGGGACATCGTGTGACATTCCAGCTCCTTTCCCTAACCTTCTACCGCACAGACCCCCACTGCTGGTCTTTCCTCCATCCCCAGTCACCTGCTCGCCAGCCTCAGATGAGTCACCCCTCACACCTCTGGAGGTCAAGAAGCTCCCCGTCTTCGAGACCAACCTCAACTACTCCAGCCAGGACGGCGGCAGCCCGCTCTCACCCCAATACATGCGCCAGCGGGCTGATTCCTCCCCTAGCCTCTCAATTCTTATGCCAGACAAATCCACTCCACCCTTGACTCCGCCTCCTCCACCTCCAGTCCCGCCCACAATCCCGCCTCCTCCGTATCGTCCACCTTCACACTTCCCCTTTCCCCCTGAAGCCAACTTCTTGGCTCTGACCCGGGCCGCCTCCGTGGCCAGCACTGACTCCCCCAAACCTCATAAAGGGGGTCACAGCCTAGCAGAGACGCCCCCAGCTAGTGCAAAACCTCCTTACTCCCCGGTAAAGTCGTCTCGCCCAGAGCCACGCAGGGCTCACTCCTGTTCATCCTCACCCTTGCTCTTCAATCCGGCCAACGGGAGACCCCTCACCAGCCCCCTGGATGAGCTCAACACGCTCTTCAGCTCGGGTCGCAGCCTGCTGCGCAAGTCCACCACCGGGAGGAAGATTAGAGACAGTGGTGAGTTGAAGAGTGTGTGTGTGTGATCATGTGTGCTCAACAGTGGAAACACCAGCAAACTGAAACACTCACAGAGCATCACACAAAAATGTCTGTTCCAGAGGTCTGGTTTGTTTAGAGGCATTTCCCAGCATCATTCTGGTTACATGTGGAGATACTTTTGAGGGCTTTGAACAATACTTTTATTGAAAAGGCACTTTCTGAAGCACTGGTTTCACTCTTTTCATCGGAAGCCAGGTCCCTCATTCTCAAAAACAGGCAACTTGTTGTTGATTAAAAGTATATATGTACATAAAATAAACAAAAAAATGGTTTATGGTTGACTAAACTGTAGTAAAACTGAAGTCAGTGGGCCCGTTTCCCATCTGCTGTGGGAAAGTAGTGCTACCACACTACAGCAGCCCTGTACAAACCCTGCCATCAAACACAGCTAGACTGCTGACCTGTCACTGCCATTGGTCCCCCATACACACATCCAAAAAAGCCTGAATGGTGGATAAGACTGCATGAGTCCGCATGAGTCTCTTGCTTACTTTGGGTTATTGTGAGGTTGCCTAATGGCACATTGAAACTGACACCTTAATCATAAAAAAACACAAAACAACCCTCAGAGATAACAGACTGCTCTAACAGTTACGTAGCATGCAGTGTGTGTATTATGGAGGGGGTGAGTTCAAGAGTTTCTTCTCATGCTGTGCTGAACCCACAGTCTCCCCCTCCCCCTCTTAACCTTTGTATTTAATTAAAGATGCTTTAGCCCCATGCTGCTCCCATCACATGGATTTATGAGCATCGGTTCACCACGTCCCTGACCACGCCTTGGCTTTCCTCCCTGTATGTATGTGTGTGTGTGTGGGAGGAAGAGGGAGTTTCAGTATGTTAGGAAGCCTTACAACCACACACCTCTCACCCTAAATCCCTAAGCACATCCTCCTTAAATGTGTGTGTCATGTCTTTCACTAATATCTTTTGTCTGCCTATAAATTCCATAGCAAAGGATCTTTAATGACATGCTCTGATTATTCCTAGCCTGCTGTGTGCGTACAGGCAAGGCTCGTGGTTATTGGATAATGCTAATTGTAAGCAAGACAAGACTACATTTAATTTCTACAGCACCCTGAGTGGTTATGCAGAACAACAAAAGCATGCACAGATATATGTTTACAAAAACAAAGTATTAGAAATATTGAGAATGACCCATAGTACTACTGTTGTAAGAGCAGGGCACATGCATTGTCTGTTGATAAATGGGAAATGTTTTTCGCCATTCTTCTTCTTCTTGGTCCAGATTATACCGATCAGTCATTTTTTTAATACTTTAGTATCATGTACATCTCAAATGTTATGTATGTTATATATTTATATTATATTGTTAGGCTTGGGCAGTATAACAGTAATACCGCATTTACAATCACGCTATTTAAAAATGTTGACGGTATCTCGAAATGAAGATGGTATTTCAAATTACGACGTGTCTGATGTGTCAAATATCCGTTTCTGTTACATGCCAAAGGGTCCGGGCATTGTGGGTGCCCACTAATATCACACTCTGAAAACAGGTGGAAAGAAGTTGTGGTAGTAGCTGCCTACTATAGTTGCCAGATTATTGACGCTGAGTTTGTCTAAAAGACAGAGTAAGAATGAACCAATCTACTGAGTGTGCCTGAAAACGATCAAAAACACTCCCAAGACCATTCACTCAACTTTGTGCTCTCAGATATTGACCCTTATGTATGATAATTTTCTTGTATTATTAAGAACAATTTTAGCAGAAAAATAAACATTTGAGCATTTAAATGGCACCTTGTCATTCATTCCACTCACCTTTAGCAGTTTGAAGATTCTACACAAGAGGGTGCTATAAACATCAAATACCTTTTGGTGCTTTGAGTCAACAACACTGTGTGTCCTTGTTTGAGAGTTTATGTACATGTGTAACATTATCATATAAAATTGTGTTTTCACATATGATTTAGGTATGTAATGGCTATGGCTATTTCTGGGTTTCCAGCCTAAGATAATGGGGAAATACTATTGCCATTGCAGTTTAATCCAAAACCAGGCTTAATCCCTGTTTGGAAACCTGGCCTTTATATTGCTCATTTTTGAATGGGGGGGGGGGGGGGGGGTAGTGGGGATAGTGTTAATTGGTATTTCTAATGGCCACATCATAGTGCTATTTACTGGTTTGTTATGGAGTTCATACAGAGTCATGTATTTACTGCAGCACACTTGAGACCACTAGAGTTACTCTCTTCTTCTCCTACCATTTACGCTTCCAATAAATGAACATGAGCATCAAAATCTGGGCTCAGACCCCCTTCCCCCAAACCGGAGGGGCTGAAGGTGTGCAGGGGGTATTAGCACAAGTTCCATGAATATTACATGAGCAGGAGATGATGTAGCTATGAAATATTAAATATCGAAGTCTCCCATTCTGCTGACGAGTGTGGCTCATTCCATAGCCAAGTATGTGAGGTTCCCTTGAGAAACGTGTATGTGTGTGTGTGCATGCTCGTGTCCTAGGATAAATGTGTGTAACACCAGAGAGGAAGAAATGACTCCTTGAATTACTGTCCATGTGTGCGTGTTAATCGCCACAACATATGTGTCATCATCATCAAGCTGTTTAAAAGCATGTTTCATCACACAAGCCTATTGTCACTGTGTTTCTCACACAGCCAGGCACTTTCTCTGAAGCTGTGGAATGCTCACTCATTACAACATCAGACAGCATGTCAAATAGGCCCGTCTACCTTGTACACACTCACTAGCATGGTCACATTTTGCATTATGCAGTATTTGTCTTCAGTGGCCAGTACTGGTGTATCCCCAGTTGATCTTACTGTATGAATAGCTCTGTTCATTTTGCCGTCTGTCAGTGAAGGCTGCTGGGAGGAGCCTCTGACAATGCTTAAGCTCAGCTCCTACTTCATTAAAGACATTACCTGTCAATCATCTTGAGTAAACTTAAGTGGACTTTTCTGTGAGTTGTCTTCTTCCATGCCATGTTTGATCCCTTCCGGATTTAAACGAGAGAAAGGGATCATTAAAAAAAGATAGCTAGATCTGCATAGATGTGTAATTTGACCTTTAATTGACATATAAGCTTTCGATAATTAGTAGTATTAATCAATTTCTAGTATTCCATCACATCGCCAATCATGTTAGAAGGTCATTTTAACCTCCATGCCGTCATCCAGTTAAACAGTAATAGATGTCTCTGTGTTACCCCTATGTCAAGTCTAGACCTTGTTTGGACCTCCAGTTGGTGCTGAATTGGAGGTCACAGGAGCTGCCTGAGAGCATGCTGTAATGGAAATAGGGCTGATGGTGGTGTTTTAAAGGGGCAGCTGACTTCGATGCTAAATCCATCCTGGTTGGCGGTCAGATCCAAGCAGGACTGCATGCCGCACGGCTTAACACCAGCCCCTCCTGCTTCCGCTGCTTTCTGCTTTGGCGTCAGCATGGGACCCCCATCAGTTGTGCAGCTGCTGCAGCCCAGGCCCAGAGTGGCTAGAGGTGGCAGGTGTTAGCCTTGCATTCCGCGCGCTTCCGGCCATCGCATCACCCTCATCGCATGTCGTATGTGCAGAGACTGAGGCCAGAGGTCACTGTTTTAGCTGGTTGATGTATATCAGAAGTTGCAGATGGTTTTTAGTGATTTATTTGAAGGTTGATTAAAGGTACAGAGAAGGACATAAGTCTTGGTGATGTGTGTCATTGATTGTATTTCTCTCTGCAGGTTTTTCCAACTCCAACATGAACCTGCCAGGAAGAGAGGAACAAGGTCCCACCTCCTCATCCCCACAGCTGCAGGACAAGAACGCCAATAACCACACCTCCCCCAACTCCCCTGGTCCCGCCCCCATTGAGAATGGAAACCAGATCTCTAACGGTAACCATAGCAGTTCATGGTGATAAGGTAGTTGGGCTACCATAGTGTTTACAACAATTCATTCATAGAGAATCTATACTCCAAATATTTATTTTAAAGAAAGTCCAGCAGGTGTCCCAGTACTTTTGTCCATATAGAGAAATGCTTGCTTTGCTCTAGTTACTCCTTAATTATATAATGATGATCAGATACATCATACTTCACACTTATGATCAGATATTAACTAGAAAAGGGATTGATAACACTGTAATAATTGACATCTAAAATGTGGGGCAGTAGGTTATGATGTGTAATACACAAATGCTCTGGAAACCTACTGGTTTGATGAAGCTTACAAGGACTTTCACACAGGTTTTATTATGTGCAATTTTACTAAAGTGTAACCTATAAGTGAATATTAAAATAAAAATTGAAATAATCAATACCCCCCAATATCCATGGCGAATCGGATCCTGTGTCCAGTGCACTATGTGTATAAATACTGTACACTACCCTCCAGCAGGGCTCGGGCCTTGGCAGAGTAAAATGAATAATCATAATAGTGACAGACGACACATTATTCATGGCCTTTAGGCAAATACACAGATTAAGTATGAAGGGAAAGTCCAGTCCTCAGTGGTCTTCAGCCTTGCTCTTGGGAGTATGTTTACCCATTCACATGTTCAGCCAGCTTAACCTTGGCCCAGCTGACCATGACACATAGAGGAGGAAGAGAGTGATGGAGACTGAGAGGCTGGATAGTGATGTTGGGAAGAAATATGGGAAAGTGGCCGAGATAGAAAAACTTGGCAGAATGAGGGCAGAAACAGGGAGACGGTGAATGAAGGAATGAGTGTGTGTAGAACATACCCAGAGCAAGGTTGGTGGACAGACATGGAGAAAATGAAGTGAGCTGACCCAGAAGCTATCAGTGAGCCAGTGTGTGTGATTAGCGTGAAAGGCCCTGCAGTTGATAAAGTGCTTTCCCTAAGAGCCATCAGTCCAACCAGAATTCCCCTCTCTCTCTCTCTCTCTCTCTCTCTGTCTCTCTCTGTCATACACTTACTCCATCTCTTGTGCTTGCCTTTGTGTCTTCAGTGAGACTAATATGGCTTAGGGTACGGTGGTGGCTTCTCCACCCTAAGATACTGAAGGAAGTGGGAAAAATGAATGAGTTTGAGGAAGATCCTGTTAAATACAGGGATGGCTTTTATCACTTTATCACTGTGGGTTTTTGTTCTCCCACAGTCAGTATGTGTTAAGATTAGCATCCCATAATTCCAAGTCCATAATTACTACCACTAATTGGTTCTGTATGCTCTGATTGTAGCCCTTTAACCTCTTAAACTCGACTAAACAACATACTTATATAACTTATATAAAAGGCAGTATGCATTAATGTGCAGGTAATTACTACATAACAGTCCTTAGGATGAAGTAAAAGTCACAGAGTTGAAGAGGCTAATGGTCTCAAAGAGGGAAAAACAGCAATGGGAAAAGTTTTCTCAATTAAACTGCATAGATACAGTACACCTACAGTACATCTCCAAAATGGCAGCTTTACAGGAGAAGGGAAAAACATTCTCAGCCTTCAGTGAATTTCAGTATTGAAATAATTTATTTTGTAGCTTTTTGGAGCATTTCTGTTGGTCCATTCATCATAATGTAAAGTACAAATATTAGATTTAAATTATGTCACAAAGTGAAAAAAAAAAATCTAAAAATGGAGATACAAGGATTTTGTGTGACAGTGACCATATGTTATATACATACAATGGGCAGTGGATATTGTGTAAAACCATATAAGCTTTTTGTATGTGTGTGTGTGTGAGAGAGAGAAACTTTATTTATTTATTATTTTCCTTTTACATAAAGTCCCATTGCCCATTGTATACATCACCGCTGTCCAATTAAAAACATATATCTTCTGTTTTCTCCAGGGTTTGAATACTGTAGCTGCTCTGTACACTGCATAAACAATTATGGATAAACAGACCAATAGAAATGTTCAGAATTGCATATAGAAACTCATATTTTTACTTCCGTTCAAAGTCAATAACGTTTTGCCTTGTCCTGTAAAGTCACCATTTTGGAGTTACGTGTTTTTCTTTGGACAGTGATGATATGCATAGCACAACCACTTAATGGTTCAATGGATGGTTGTTGGGGGAAACTTCCAATTTCATGCATCAATGTGTGCGTTACTATCTGAACAGGGACATTAGAGGATGAGGGACACCACAAGTCAAATGCATCCAGTGCCTCCACACTACACAGACACATGGACAGTCATCACACACAGGTAATGTATATTTTATTATTTATTATTATTTATATATATTTATTTTATTTTAATGTGTTTGTTGTCCTGTTACACATAAACCATTATCCTGGTTAGAAAGGGCACCACAACAGTACTGAGAGTTTAATAGATTTTCCTTATGGACTTTTTTCCTAATATGACATCTTCCAATTGTTGAGGATGGCAAATAACAGTTTGCACTTATACACTTTTTATATATACATTATTGGCTGAATCAGAATGTAAGAGTTTCATTGGTTGTTCACACTGCCATGTATCTACGCACTGATTTCTATCAGTTTATAAGTAAACAAACTTTCGGAGCCTGCAGCCCCGGCTCTGTACAGCATGACATTGAACCTTGTGGAGCAATACGTAGATGCTGGATTGATAGGAGTCATGGAGTATCATTTTTCACACAGGTGCGTTTTTGTTAAAGAGATATTTGACACACGCCTTGACACATAACCTGCACCCTACTCCTTTCTTAAAATGAGTGAAATGGTCTCTTTGTGTAAGATGGTTATTGGCCCCGTGTTGGGTGACAAGACTATTTGGCAATGGTTCGAAGTCTGGCTTGCAAAATTGCTATTTGACCTATATACCAAAATATGGTATATGACCTAAGCTTCCAAACCTGCATATACCCAATTAGATGACTTGTAGACTCCTGCTTGTCCACATTAGTGCTGATTTTAAGACCAACAATAGGTCTTAATTAGGGTCAGATACTGATGTTGGATGATTAGTACAGGATGGAGCTCTGTCCCTCCAGTGTGTGTTTGTGTGCGCAGTTGAACATCAGTATCATCAATGGGAGCATCTTAAAGCAGTGTCTGGAGGTGCACAATTCATTCACACACACACACACACACACACACACACACACACACACTCATGTAAAAATATATCTCTGTTATTCAAGCCTCTGGGATTGTGGACCCCTCCAGTGGGCAGGTAATCATGGGTAATGAAAGTAAGAGTGGGTCTCGTGTCCTCTCAGGCCCATCGCTCTGCCAGATAAGTTCAGAGGGAGCTTATCTAGAGATTACATTCGCTGCTGCATCACTCCATCCAGCGTAGAAAGGGCCCTGGAATAGGAGCACCGGTCCCCTGCCACACATCCTCAGCACACATGCCAAGCTATCATAGAGCTATCAGTCTATCCCCATCTGCCCAGCTTCACTTCTCGCTGTTGCACACTGTGTGTTGAGAGCAGGCTAATGCTCGCACTGTATTAAAGCTTAATGAAGCGACACGACACAAGGTTTCCACTGCAGTATTGGCATATCTCCCTCATCCCTTTGTCTGTTTCTTTCTCTCTCCATTCATTCTCTGCACCCAAACATTGTTAAACAAACAGAGATTAATTTTAGAGAGAAATTTAAACCAAAGTATAAAAAAAGAGCGTGGGAAACAAGGCATTTTCTACATCTATGCCACGATGACCTGTTTCTATGTGATCTGAATGCCTCTCAGACACAGATGTGGGCAGAACTTGTGGCTAGATCTTAAAATCTGGGATAAGGGATTACATGACAAATGTGCGGTGACAAGTGTGACACCTGTCATATATAATATGTGGCTTAAAGCCAGAGACCTAAATCAGTCGAGCTGAATGTTCTCTATCTGCCATGTTGGCTAGCAGATTTAGGGCTTTAGCCATGTCCTTTATGACATGTCATGCAAGTGTTTCTCACACATTTTAAGACCACCAAGGTAGCAAACAAACAACAAACATGTAGGATGTGTAGGAGGTAAGAGTGTTGGTGTGGGGGTGGGGTGGTATAATTAATGGTCAGGTGCATGCAATCATGCTAACCTCCTAAGCTGGACTACACAAGATATTTGCACATGATGATACTCGCTGACAGCCTGGAGAGAGTAGTCATGATGGGTGGCTGTCACATGCCCATAGCATGAGCTCATGTGCTTCAAGCTCATGGGCTACAGGACTGCCCACCTTCCTTCACACTACACTGACCTGACGTTATAATGACTGTACGCTTGCAAAGGTATGTATACATCATGTGCCTCATACATTCTGTTGACTGGTTCTTCTCCCACACATCGCAGTAATGGCTGTGTACTTTTATAATGGCTGAGAAAAAGACAGATAATGTGTGTGTGTGTGTGTGTGTGTGTGTGTGTGTGTGTGTGTGTGTGCGCATATCTGTGTCTTTGTGAGAGTGTGAGATATCCAGCAGAGGCTGCTGTCTGTCTCGGCATATTATCTAGACCTCCCTGCTGTGGGCCTCACATTATGCAATGCGTGCTAAGCTGTAATGATTTATGAGCATGTGCACTATATAGGTCAGTTTGCTCTCTCCGGCACTTAGGCATTCCTTCGCGTAATGTATGTCTAGTGTGCCCACACGGGCCACTTGTCATTGAATGTAAAGCACAGTGTCAGGTAAACAGTTATCATGGGCTATAATTGCTGGAACATACCTGAGTGGAGAGGTGATATTCTCTCTCTCGGCTCTCTCTCAGCTCCCTCACTTTCGAGTAGTATTGTCATATGAGCCTGTAGACAGAGAGATGTGTCCTAGTTTCTCAGTGATGGCCCCAGTGGCCTGCCTTTCCCATCCAGCGCAGGCTATCGTGTACTCAGACTGAATGAAGCCTGTCATTATTGTAATTAACTAACAGATTATATAATCACATAAACAGCTGTGGGGCTTCAGGATTGGTTTGAATTTAATGGCTGTACTACAGTTCTTTTTGTTGTTTACATAAAAAGTGTGTCTAACTGTGTGTTCAAAATGGTTCACACTGTTCCAGTACATACACTGTATGTTATTATTTTATACCACTTTATTAGGAACACCTGCTCTTTCATGCAATTATGTAATCAGTCTATCTAATCAATTGCTTGGCAGCCATGCAGTGCCTAAAATTATGTAGCTATGGACCAACAGCTTCAGGTAACAATTACATCAACCATCAGGAAAGGAAAAAAATATGATTTTTAGTCATTTTGATGGTGGCTTGATTGTTGGTACCAGACGGGCAGGTTTGAGTATTTCTGGAACTGCTGATCTTCTGGTGGCAGAAAGCCCTCCTTCATGAGAAAGGTCATTGGAGAATGGCCAGACTGCTTCAAGCTGATAGGAAGACTACAGTAACTCATCTACAAATCTATCCTCGAGAGGGGAGGGCTACAACAACAGAAGACCAAATCAGCTTCCACTTTGTTCAGCCAAGAACAGAAAGCTGAGGCTGCAGTGGGCAACGGACCAACCATAAGATTTATCATTCAAACACATTCAAACTGCAAACTTTACAGAATGTCTGACACATTCTGTGGTTCACTATTTTTGTAACCAAATCCAAACGGTGCTGAAGTCCAGTACTCTTCTCCTAAAACTCATGCACCACTTGGCTTTGTTGTGTTATTTTAGAAGGCTGATGGGTGGAGTATTGAACATTTCACTAGTGATACCTAAGCCTGTTCTGCCTCTAGGGACACTCAGTGCCACAGGTTCTCCAATTACCAGATCCCCTTCAACCCTCCATCCTCATACTGTGCCACATGATAGGGTCAGGGTCATGTGACTGCCTGGAAACCAGGAAGTCCTCAGCCAGTGGAGAGTCAGAGACGTAGCCATAAAAGGCATCATAAATGATACACATGTTGTACAGTCAGGCGCGTCTCCTGCGCTTTAAATAAAGCTTGAATTATTCAAGTGGCCAGTGAAATATTCACAGGTACAGACCAACCCCCCCCCCACCCCCCCAAAAAAAAAATAAACACAGAGGCCAGCGATCTAAACTCAAGCGCCCTGAAACTGGAGCTACATAGGCTGGGATGTATTCTCCTTCACCGCTAATGCTCAGCCCTGCTGGTAACTTTACACCTGCTCTTTAAAGCTCAGCCGTCTGTGCCTGGTACACACAAATACAATATTTAGAGAAGCAAATACAGTAGAGTATTATGCTAGGATGTTATGCTGGTACACACACACACACAATATAAGAGGAAATGGAAGGTACAGACAATTCGTAATAAAAGTAAGAAAGTACCCATTTCCAATTTATCATGTGAAGAGTAAATACAGTGCTTTTTTAACTGTGTTTTTACAGTGTTAATTGCTCTGTACCACCCATTGGATTCGTTGTTACCCTTTGGCATCAATGGCCCGTGGAGCACCACAGTTATGTTGTTTGGAGACACTCAATGTCCATTCCCGGTACACTCTTTACTACAGCAGCTCTAGAACATCCCATAAAGTTAGTGGTTTCTGAGATGCTACCACCTTTCGCCGCTAATGTTGTGAAATGTTCTGGAGAATGTACTGAGAATGGACCTCTCACACATTAAGTGCCTTCTAACTGTCATAACAGTTTTGCCCCACAGGCCAAAAGGGACCAATGAGTCCGGTGCATGGTACAGAGCGATCTACGTGCTACAGTTGGACCAGTTAATCTCTGTAATGAACACCTTCCATCACCTAATACAGTCCATGCCACAATGTCTCGTTAGTGTGAGCTGAGCCAGGTAGGTGGTCATAATATTCTGATATGACTGTGTATGACTATATTGTATTGTCACTGCCTGGACTTGAGTTAGTTTGGATTTCTGCAGTCTGATTTACACAATGTCCCTGCTGATAAAAGATTCTCTGTGATGCTACTACCACCACCATGCTTTGCAGAAAGATTTCCCCCCACTCCAGTGTGATGGGCTGTTCTGTGCAAAATCCAAATTTCTTTGAATTCCAGGTTTTAACACTACAAAATGTGGAAAACAATTTGAGGAGTGAGTCTTCACCAAGACTTTTAAGATACAAGGTTACTGTACAAACAACAAGCAGCTCAGAGTACCCAAAGCCTGGCTGGAAGAAAGCCAGATGGCTGTAGTGACATGCCCCCTCCATTACTCAACTGTAACCCCAACAGAGGTCAACTTCAGAAGGACACTCTAGCCCATAATGTCCTTATGGCACTCGGAAACAGGAAATGGCCTTTTAATATAGAAGTCTCCTTCCTTGCTGCTAATGTGCCCTGGCAACATGTCTGCTTCATATTTCAGCAGCCAGCCTGCCTTTACCACATGTCTCCATTTGCCTACCACATCCGCTCGCCATTGATCTGCATTGAAGAAGAAGGAAAAAGAAAAAGTCAACATGTGGAATATCATGGTGGTTAATTATTGATTGGTTCGGTTTGTGTAGAGATAATGATTGAGAGGGAAAATGCTCCTCTGTTCTTATCGGTGTTCCAATTCATGTGGAGGGGAGAATTCTCAAGAGGAGTGAGCGGGACAGCTGGAGGAACAAAGTGTTTCCACTCATCCCTTTCACTAATGGAGGAGTCTTGTGCTGCCTGTCCCAGAAGAAGGGGCTCTGCTACCTTGGAGAGTGATGCTTTATGACAGAATTCCTCAAACCCCCGAAGTCATGAAGTCATGAAGTTTCTCATTAGGAGCAGACCTGAGGTTCAGACCATGAACAGCAAATTGATTGATTTTGGTGTAAAGGTGTAGTTTCCCAATTCAGAGTTCAGGCAGAAATCATGGTGTTTTGCTAATAAGATCATTAATTTTCCTCAGTGCGTGAGAATAGCTTCACTTTGATCTACTAAAACCTCACATAACTAAAGGACCTTTTTTCTGCATTTATCACACTTACATGCTATGCCTTCGTCTTCTAATGCTGTGTTATGACTGCTATACTCTGCTAAGACACAGTGTTTTAAACAAATGCCTTCACTGTAAACATGCTGATTGTTGTTTTAATTGAAATATAAGTGACCTGACTGACTTAAAATTGCACTGAACCTCTAGTAATTTGTTAACAGAGCAGTAATGTCCATGTCTTGCATTCCTTTTTAACAAACTATTCGAAGTTCACTAAAACCACAGTTTAAAGCCAGACAGGTTACTTACTCAAAGTTGGGACACCAGTCATTTTTACCCAGTGTTCTTTTTTTCTATGTACTTCTAAAGCTTGTGTATTTCTCTTTCTCTTTCCTCTCTTCCAGAGGGGGCATCTCAACTTCTCGCCCTTTGGTGCAGGGGCGGCGCTGTAGCCTGGGCATGTGTATTGTCTTTGTAGGGATGGGGTGAGTCTGCTCTCCTAGCCGGCGCCTCATTAGCTCCCCTCTCGCCCTGCACTCCCACCTGGGCCACTCCCTGTTTTCATCTTTTTTCGATAGGAAACTGCAGCTCCGTGCTCTTGCAATAAACTTATGGTTTATAGCTTCATGTCTGCCAGTAAAGGCTGTCTGAAATGGAGCTGACTTGGGAGTCTATTGTACAGTGCTATGCCAAGAGAAAACAAACAGTGGTCAGTCAGAAGAACGTTCAGAAAGACGTTTTTTAATGTTCGAAATATCTAGCATCAGCACTAGAGGTGTTAAGGATCTGGATGTCTGTAATTATAATTTACGTCTAGCTGTAGATCAGATAGAAACGGGTCCTCAATAGGAGCTGACTATGATGGAAAAGCTCCTCCATGCTGATTATCTTCTGAAACCACTTGAGTTCTATAGAAGAAGACTAAATATGTGCATTCACAATGATGTGCATGCTCCTGTCAGCGGGTAAAAAAAAAAAAAAGACAAACGAGCTGCAGTTTTTTACCCCAGTGCTTGCTCCCCCCCCCTCTGCTGCTTTTGCTCTCTTTCATTGCTGACTCCATAGCAGTCCCGCTCAAGCTTTCATTCAGTCAATTCCTTCTTTGAGTTCTTCCCTCGGCTTTATTTATTTATTTGTGCCAGAGACAGAGGCTCTTTATGCTCTTTATAGAGTTTATTCACATGCCGAGATGCTTATTGCTGGCTGGTGAATCATGCCTTATGTACACAGAAGCTTTGAGCCACATCTCTGCTCTGACTGGAACGTCTACGAAACCACAAATGCTGGTGTCTGCCAAATGCATTGTTGTGTATATGGCACAGTAATATTAGTAAAAGTACTAATTTAAACTAATACATGGTGTGCAGTTGATAAGGTGTAGGCAGACATACACAGTTGCATCGTTGCTTTCTTTCTATTACTACAATAAAGGTAACTTGGTGTAATCACTCTGGGTTCTTCAGACCCTTTTCCACAAACCTCAGTCAACACAGTCAAACCTCTCCTCCACTCTTTAGTGTAACATAAGGTTTGGTATTAACCTGTGCTGAACTGACTCAAGCAAAATCCTGCTTTGGCTCGGATTGTCCCGTGAAAGCAAGCTCCTTCCAGGATTGTCCTGCTACGACCCAGCGAACTGATACACATTGTTGAGTGTAAGAGCACTCGGTTGAACCACTAAAGCCTGCAGGCTGGAGGCTTTTCAGGAACACGAGAAAAGGGAGATGAAGAGCTGAGTAAGGTCACTGTTAGCCACAAATCCAATCTGCCTTTATCTGTCACTACAGCAAGAACAAATCTGTTGTTTGTGTGTGCTTTGTTTGTTTTCATGTATTTTTAGGACAAATACGTACAGAAATGTAATCAACTGTAGGGACTATAAGGACACTGCTTTGTGACCCTTTGGAACAGAATGCAGTGCACAGCCTTTTGGATACTGAGGTTAAGCTACAAAATACCTGTTATACAAAGAACACAGGTTTATATTTGGTCATGGTATACAGATTAGAATCAAGGAAAACAGACAGAATAGGAAGTGTATACACTAAACAAGCTAGACAGAATTATTGGGACATCTGCTCTTCCATTGTTTCTTCTGAAATCAAGGGATATTAGGTGTATTAGAGTTTATCCTTCTGTACTGTCCAGTGAAGGCTTTCTACTAGATATTGGAGCATTGCTGTGAGGAATTGATTGGATTCAGCAACAACAGCATTAGTGAGGTCAGAAAGTTGGATGGTCACCACCTAACCTCATCCTTGACTCCTCAAATGAAGTACCAAAAGTACTGGATGGAGCACCATTGTTCCAGAGGACACAGTTCCACTGCTCCACAGCTCAATGCTGGGGGACTTCATACCCCTCTTGCCCACGCCTTGCATTAGGCATGGTGTCAATAGGTTCTGTACTTCTTCACAGTGATTAGACATGCTGTGTGTGTGCATTTGCATATCTGTGTCCGTAATGACTACAGCTTCATTAATCTGAAGGGGTGTTCCCAAGCATTTGGACATATAGTGTAGTTAGACTCAGCCGCAGACAGGTGATGTTTACCATGAATCTCGAGCTCTTATGTGGTTTGCAGTGGGTTTCAAACACTAGTAAGTAAAAAACAGCACATACACCCATTATTTGTTAAGTCCATATACTAATAATTTAAACTTGAGCACCATCAAATGGTAGCTTTCAGACTACCGAATACTATCATCATATAAAGGGAAACTCATCAGACTCATCTTTCCAGAGTACTGCCAGCAGTATTTCTCTCTGAGGTGTCTTAGAATAATGCTCTATGCAGACAACATGGGGAAAACATCCTCAACATTAATGTTTTTCACACCAACCCACTCACCCACACACACACACAATCATATTTTCTGAATGGCCCCTAATCCTCATCCCGAATCCTTTGTGTGTGTGCACAGTCTCTGTGGCATCTGATTAATACACACGGGCCGATGGGTGTGTGTTTCCCTCCCTCTGAGGCGCTAATCTGATGAGACCAAGTTGGCCTTGTGCACGGGACCCTGTACACACTCCCTAAACAATGCCCACCCATTCACTCCCACCATTAGCCAATTACACTGCAGAGCCTGTCTAATTTACCCTCAAGTTGTGCTGCTTTCGGACAGGCTAATCCTCAATAAACAGTGTTTGGAATTTGAGTCAATGAAAGCCCATGGACGACCGCCACCTCCCAGAATAAAGACATAGACGAAGTGGCTCCACGGCAGCTTTGTCCCATCGGTGCGCAAGACATGCTGCTTTGCTGCTATCCAAATGAGAGATACTAGGATGCAGAGACAAAGAAGGAAATGAAAATGAGGAGTTTCATTGTTATTAAATTCAAATGTTGTTTTTTTATGCGCATTGTCTAGATTTCGCCATCCAAAAGAACCCCTTGTGGGAACGTCTGCCGAGTAGGGAGCTGTTACAGTAGGCTTACTGGTAACATGTAAGAGAGCACCCAGACTGATCTCCTCATTGATTGTAAAGTGATATAACTTTATAAATCTGCTGTGTGCATAGAAATACAGCATTCTCCAAAGAAGGATGCAGGAATTTCCCCAGGAATATCACAACAGATGTAAATGATTTACAGGGCCCATATCATGGAAAAATCTTTTTTCTTGCTTTTTTAAAAAAAGATTTTTTCCCTTTCTCTAATCCATATATGGAAATCAATCTGTAAAAAAAAAACATGACTTTTATTGTATCATGTATAGCAGTGCACGTGCATACTGTATAATCCACCAGTTCAGCCGGCTTAGTCCTGCCCATTCACGCTGAAATAGCAAGTCAAAAGAGCAGCCAGTCAGAACAAAGATCATTTGCATGCATCAGTCTTGAAGGCACAGTTACAAAAACAGCTTGTATCATTTCAACTGTGCGTACCACTGTTGACACGTTTTCTGTAAATGGATAAGGTGGATGTAGAGTGACGGGCCGAGCACAGGAGATTAGAAAGCTAATGAGTAGTTCCACAGGATGGATGGTTGAAAAGATGGCTGGCTTTTGCCTCATATGCTCTACAGTAATGACTCTCCTTGATTGCTGTGCCCTTTGCCGCGTGTCTTCAGATTGCTTTAATAGGTGTGGGGTTAATGCAGTCTGGATGTCACCGCAGTGTTCGTAGGCTGATAAGACTGTGATGAGGCCAGCACGCCCTACTGACCTTTCAGTACAGTGATGGTCAGGAGCGACCCTCATTGGATTCCAACTCTTTATCAACATAAAAGGTAGAGCGGGTCTTAATGTCAGAGCACAGGCTGTCTTTTCCTCAGAGACGACATCTCATCTCATAGTGAACCCTGCTTCTTAACACACTCGCCAGCTACCTCTGCTTATGCTGGTTATATACACACTCGCAAACATAGCCCTGACATGACCTTCTTGATGTTAGAAATTCTGTCTCAATCTGACACCTGGACGAGCAGTTCTGCAGATCCATCAGAGATGTTTTAGATGTATTTGACCTGTGTGTTAAGTGTTTTTGCAATTAGATTGAAAGGTTTTGAAAGGAGTCACTCTTTTCATCCTCATGCCCCCACAGTGATGCCTCCCTGCACACGAGACCATTGATCACATTAGAATTGCAAAATAATGTGGAATATTCCATCAATGCGGTGCAAATGAGCTAGCTATTCACAAGGCAAGGTCCAAAGGAGTATTCTAGTGTTTCTTAATCTGATCTCTATTTGCCACATGTGTGGAATATGGTTGATTACCGTAAACAGCAATTTCATTGTGCTTAGTAAAGGAACAGAAAACCTGTTGACTTCAAATGCATTTATAATAGAAGCCAGTAGGCTGAAGTGTATTAGGGTTCTAAGAACAAAGACGTGAATACACAGTTGGTGTAGCATAGTAGGTAATACTACCGCAGAGATTCGAGAGGTCTCCTGTTTGGGCAGGTACACTATAATACACCATTTAAAAGTAAAACTATACACTCTCCCATCTGTGTAACATGATTCTAATGTTAATCGCTCTGGATCAGAGCAACAGCCAAATGCCCTAAATGTATGTCCACTGCACAACACCAACAAAAGCACTATACTAATTGGCAAGCCTCCTAACACTACATTAGCCTACCTATAGTTACCAAACCATACATTTCTCTGGATATGAGCATCTGCTAAATATCATAAATGTAAATGACCTTGGCCACATATGTAGTATAAATAGAGATAAGGCCGGAAAATAGTCCATACAGTCAATAGTGTGTCAGCTCACTGTTCTTGCTCCTGACTGTTGCGTCAATACTGAGGGAAAAAAATGACAGATAGGTGTAAATTATGGATTAGACATCTGTGCACTGATGGATGTTTGGGGGGTTATGTGTGTATGTATGCGTGTGTCTGTGCGAGCGTCTTATGGCTCTCCCTGGGTGTCCTGGATCCCTGGGATGCACCGTTGCTCTACTGCAACATCAATCCGAAGCTCTGACAATGTTTATGGATGAGTTCTTCTCACATGTGTTCAGATTGGATGATGAAACCGGGATAGCCTGGCGCCTCATCTGAAATGCTTGCGTTGCTTACCACCCTGTTGAGTTGCACGTAAAATGTTCCTGCTGCATTAGGGCTGTAATCCTCAAACTACTCTGTTAGGACCCTGAACCTGAACACCAATAAAACAGTGGCTGTAAACGATAACTGAAGCAAAGCAGAGCACAGGAAGCTTGAACGCATTATGCAATCTATGCAGTGATACAGAGCTTTTAGCTTCTCTAGTCATTATAAAAACCAAATTATTTTTCTTCCTAACTGCGCAGCCCCTGTCTTGCTCTTTTGATTTAGAGCTTTTTTATATGCCTCTTTTCATCTTCTTTTTTCTTCTTTCCTTCACACATATTAGACTCCATATTTTCCTGTCCACTCAGTGACCATATGTGTGGAGATAATGATCCACTGCCTAATGAGTCACCCTTTTAGACCTCTCTTCCGTTTAAGAAATCCCCCCTTTGATTGAAGCTCAGTGGGGGGACCAAAAGAAAGAATGATCATGGATGTGTATGGTGTGGGGGGGGGGCTCTTTAGCCTTATGTTTTTCTGTCCTCGACTCAACACCCCCATCATCTTTTCGAATGGATCAGAGAAGGAGGCCCAGAAGGAGGTCTTGTTCTGTTTGCTGCCAGCTGCAGATGATTAGAATGGCTGTTTGATTGATTTAACTGTGCATTGATTACTTTTGACTGATGGATGAGGACTAAGCGTATGTGTGTGCAAACGGGGACTGTTAGTTATGTCTCATGCATATACATTGACATCAAGCAGCAGCTGTCAGGACAAGGTTCTGTCTCCATGGGTAATTCATGCCCAGGTATTTCGCAGCTGGGGCACTATGGGTGAGCAAGTCATTTTCATGCTGTGTGGCTCTGCAAGCAGACAGGTGGGGGAAATTGTTACACATGAAATATGGATTTTACTACAGCCTGAAGTCCAGTTAAGTTTGTAATGGTAGCTGATACATCATGCTAGCTTGTCCCAGAGCTCTGATATCTCCACACATCCCCTCACCATTTTTCTCATGCTTTGGGTTCTTTTTGCCCCTTCTGTTCCAGCTTTTGTGAAATCCTTATTGAAATGTAAATATCAGATTTAGACGTGATTTACTTGTATTTATGTATTTTCTACGGTAAGTAACTTGTGCTATGCACAATTCGTCAGCCATTCTGTACCCTATGCATCAATGGAAAGGGACAACCATTGGATTTTATTTGGGAGGTGAACTAGTGGATCAGGCACAGCAGAGTTGCTCGGGTTTAAAATAATGTACACTTACTGTCACCTACCTTGTTGATCCACATTGTAGGTCTACAGTTAGAGACAGTAGCCCGTCTTTACTGCCCAGTTTACTTTAGTTGTCCTGTCATCCTTTATTGGTTCTGACCACAGGACCTCTGTTGGCTGGATATTGTGGTTGACAGACTATTGTCAACACAGTAGTGATAACAAGGTGTGTGAAAACCTCAGCACAGTGTGATACCTGATACGTGTACCAGTCCTACACGTTGATGTTCCATAGTTACTTTGGTTTCACTGCAGTGTTGCAATATCTGGTCAGTAAGTGTCAGACAATGGTAACTTTCCATTGCTGGATAAAGGGCAAAGAGTGGTTTATAAATTGTGTAGCAGTATGCATCTACAAAGCGACAATATCAAATCAGATCATCTTACATCCAGTCAAAGTATCTAATAGTTCTCATTTTGAGAATTGTATAAGACTAATTAGCTGATTTCTAGACATCGGTATATTGTTACAGTTCTAAGCTAAATTCCTCCCTTTCCATCTCTCATTCTTTCTCTCCATCTCTCTTTTTTCAGGTCACGCAGCGGTTCCGTGTGTGTGGAGATCAGAGGGCTGCTTTGCAGGATTTGTTTCGGCGGCGGCGAAGTGTGTGTGATGGTCGGACAGACTGGCAGAACGCCTGGCTCCACACACAGGCCTCACCTACCCTGTTGCTAAAACACAAGAGTAACATGGCCAAGAAAACCTCACCCTAGAATCCAAGCTTACACCGAGTCCGTCTCTACTGCCCCAGCCTGAATGATCAGAGACTGTCAAAGACTTTCCCTTTCCAAAGTGTCTGGCTATGGATTGGTCCTTTCTGTAGATGGTGGTGTGCTGAGTGTGCATCCTCATGCAAGGAGAAGGACTCTAGCTCTTGTTTCTCCTGTTCTCCTTCCTCTCTCTTGTCTCTGTGAAGTCTTCAAGTCTTCACAGTGGACAGTCTGTCTCTGTCTCTGGCTAGTGGCTATTCGGGACCAAAACGTGGAACCCCAAAGGACTCACTGCCATGCCTTAGTCCAGAGAGAGGGAGAGATCACAAGAGAGAGGGAGCATAAACACTGCTTTGGGTGGCTCCTCTAAGCCCTACAAGTCTACAGCTATTCGTTTCAAGCACTGCACTGGTATGGAAGATCTTATCCGAACCACTAAAACTAGGGCTTCTCAACCGTATCTGCAATTTGCCCCTCTGTAATGTGGTTCCAGTCTACATTTGTACGCCATATATGTCAGTGTTGCTTCTCAGAATCAAACTGGTGCTGGTTGCTTCTTATGTGATGCTGTTGCCTTAGTTGGTGTCCACCGCTTACTAGATATATTCATATATTGAAAAAGTGGCGTTTATGACCCAGCTGAAGTACAGCATGACATAAAGGGGCGGTGGACATAGTTGAAGTTTACATGATGCGTCTCTTTGTGTCTGTGAGGACCTCAGTGCTCTTGCTTTGCGAACTGTGTCGTTCCTTCAGGTTCAGCAACGCAGCTATGCCTCACGCTTCTTTTCAGGTGCTTCTGAGACCCACCTTCAGAGGTCACGACCCTTTCACAGGAGCTGTCGTGAGCTCTCGTGAAGGCCAGGGTTCAGGGAAACTCTCAGTGAAAGCCCAGGTGCACTTTCATCCGACGCTACAAAACAAAAAAACCCACCAGCTTCAGACACAAAGCACACGTCCACCTGACAGAGTAGGATTATAGCACACTCTCCGTTTAACCAAGCAGACGAGCAGCACATAGACACACAAAGGAAAACAAACGCTGGTAAATATTGAAGAACATCACTTTTAGTCCAGACGTGTCACTTCCTATAGCTCAAACAGATGCAGAATTAAGACAGCTGGTGGAAACTAATCAAGAGATACATGATCAGAAGTCGTATGTGTGGATTTCGAATTATGATTTCACCACAGGGTTCTGAGCCACAGTCCCCAGACTCCACTCCTCGAGGGTTGCCAGAAACCCTTGTGATATTTCCGAGGTGAGATTTTCTGCATTGTGTTGATTGAGAATACGCACATTCATGCCATTGTGGTGGCAGACGAACAGTTTACAGCGCACAGTGCAGTGTGTAAGAGGCTGGACAGTGACACAGTGGGGCTTTGGCTCTGTGCTCTAGCTCACAGTGGGTTTGAAATGGGGTTAGTTCAAGGGTATTTGCATCTTCATTAGGTGAACCACACTGGAATACCAGCCCTATTGTAAAACAGCTGTTTTTATGTTCAGCACCTGGTTGTGCATCCTTTGTATCCAATGATTGCTTGAAGTCTGTGATCCACAGACATCACCAGATGCTGGGTATCGTCCCTGTTGATGGTCTGCCTGGCCAGGTTCTGCTTCTCTGCAGTGGCTGTTCAAATACATTGTGTTTAAGTTGGCCACTCCAGAAGGTAACCTTTTTTTGACCCTGTCTGACTCCATAGTTGCTTTAGCAGCATGCTTTAATTCATTGTCCTGCTTCAAGGTGAAGCACCATCCAGTGCGTTTTCTGTATCCGAGTAGTTAGGATACTTCAGAATTCATCCGTCAACGGCCACATCATCAGTGCAGACAAGTGAGACAGTTTCACTGGCAGCCATACACACCCCATACCACAGGATTTTATAGATGAGGTGGCATGCTCTGGATCACCACTTCTCGAGTGTATTTTTCTCCTTGTGGTGGTATTTGACATCAGTGCATACGTTCTGGACACATACTTGATGTGTTTGCCACTTTTCTTCATGATTCAGAGCACTCTGAGTGTTCTGCTGCTGTGATCTTTGGTGTTTGGCCAAGTTGGTTGCTACTGCTGAGAGGATTCTGCCACTCCCCAAGGCATTCTTGCTTTCTTAACAGTGTACCAAACAATTCATCACACACCTAATGTTCTTGGCCGTGTCTTTGATTGATTTATTTAGATCTATTCAGTCTTTCCTGGCACTGACGCATCTTTTTTCCTAATGTTGAGAGGCAACAGCACCAGGCTCCAGATACATGAGCCAGAAGAGAATAAACTCTTAGGCTGTTAAAACCTTAGAACGTTAGTTCTGCTGTGTGCCAACAGTCTCAGGCAGATGCAATAGATGAAAGCCAACTGGCCAATAGGTTTGTTTCCCTAAAATGTAAAAACTACAGTATATACGATATTACAGTATGTATATAAGCTGCCTGGACACCTGGCATGTTCTAGGAGGTAGTAATGTTAGGCTCCTGCAGATGGTGTTGCACGAGGATGATCAGATTATAAATACTTGTGGGTTGTGCAACAGGATTCATAGATTGAGAAGAGGTGGTATAGGGCAGTAATGTCTTGTTGGATGTGTGGAAAATAGGTTGTTAATCAGATGTTAAGGATTGTATTTGGCCATGCCAAAGACCATAGTGTGAAGGAGGAGCAGAATTTGCAGGTTTGTCGAGGCATGCGGTCATACTGGTCTACCAGCAGTGGCAAAATACCAGTCACGGGAAATTATTGTCAGAATTGTGGCCAGAGGACAGGGATGACCGGCAGGTTTCATGGTTTGTCAATGAAAATGAGGTTCCCTGTGGAGTGTTCTTTCAGAAATTGGTTATGAAATACCTAATGTCTAGAAGCGATTTTCCTGGAAGTAAAGAGAGATTTTTATTCACAAACTGCAAAACACGCCGAAGGACCCTGTCCATCAGTTTTATCTTTTGAGCACAATTCTAACGAGAATTTCCTTTTCTGGGATTTTTGCACTGCTGGTATAACCGTACGCTTCTGTTACACCTGCAAATTCAGCTCCGCCTTTACACGTTGGTCTTTGGCACGCCAAATGCAGTCACTCCTTTTTGCCACACATCAAGTGAGACATTCACTCAATCTATGAATCCCGTCACACACCCTGCAGGTGTTTATGGACAAAATGGACAAAAACCTGCAACAAGGTATAGGGTTCTAATTCCCTTATGGTTCACACAATATGAATGTAAATACCCTTAAATTAAAGCTGACAGTCTGCACTTTAACTGCATAGTCATTCATTCTAGTCATTTAATGCGCTTCTGAACAGGACCAAACCAAAAGCTCTCTCACTGTCCAACTACTTATACACTGCTATATATTGTATCTTCTGTGGTCTCTTCTGAGACCTAAAAGCTGTCACTTGTTCTTAATGAGTAAAAACTCCTCTAACATCTTGACAAGATGAAAAACAGTTGTGAGAGGTGTAGTTTATACACTCCATTTGCTTTTGATTTCTCTTTTTTTTATCGATTGTGTGTATGTAAATGTTGAATTGTGGAGAATTTCTTTTGGTATGCACCAGGAGACCCCACTATAAGCACTGACTTAAGGTGCTTAATGCTGAGGCACTGATTTTCTAGGTCGACCAGGTCCTTATTATCTGTCTGCCCGGGGCTCCGCATAGGCACGTGTCTGATATAATTGAATGGAATTGTAAAGCACAGAGGTAACGTTATTACAGAATTCAGAGGTGGAATATATTAATTCTATTGACTGGCGAGAGGTTTATGAATGTTCAAGGATTACTGCAATGGCCGAGTACGGTGGTTTATGTATGAGTTGTATATCATTCATCCTTGTAAGACTGCAATTAGTGTTTTTTTAAATGTACAATGAATATTTGTTATGTTTTATTCCGGAGGTATTTTCTTTTGTTACGTTTGCTGTTTATTTTGTTCTTATTGCTCGGCCCTGCACTTTCTTTTGTGGCATGTCAGCTCCGATCTGTTCACCGGCTATGGCGGAGTTAGATCTTGTGTTTTACGACTGACGTGCAAAGGAGCCCCCAAACACCACAATAATTACATTTTTAATTTTTTCTTGAATCCACATTCACCCAATCTTATTGCCGTTCATTCTGGAGCTGGGTGACTAATTGAATGTACAGAAGAATAAGCACATGCTTGTCCTACCTGTGACAATTTGCAGAGATACTTTAATAAGTCCATCCATGAAAATGCATGGATTTTCTGGCCAGTGATTATGGTGACTTTAATCTAGTCTCTCTGATCTGTGATCTCTGTCCGGGAATCCCCCCATTACCGTCTATACGACCGCTGTCATTTGGTGATTGTAAGTGTATTTATAAAATGACTTTGTACATGAGAACAATTATAATCTAAAAAAAACCACATTATTTAATATGACTTGCGTTATATATCCAGAGGTATATCTAGACAGTACATCCGCTGAGTGATTTCATGAGAGATATGTAGCTCCCACCCACCACATCTCTGCCCTCTCAAATTCATACAGTGAATGGATCTCCTTTTGTGACTGGATGCCCTGAATTTGTGCACTGCCATGCTCTGTAACATACTGTAGATTTCACTCCATAAAGCTCTTCTCAGCTCTTATCAAAGATGTTAGGATGGGTAGGGTTTGTGAGCAGTGTGATCATATCACTCAAGACGGCCCTGTACTTTGGGTTTGGAGTTTGAAATGGAAGCAGAACCTGGGGTGACCCAAACGGTATTGTGTAAGTGTGACTTTGAACACTGTGTAATAGTTACAGAAGAGCTTAACACTGCAGCGCTTTGAGAAGCTGGATCCACACCTGCTCTTGCAGTCAGCCAGATTATTACTTACGGCGTGTGCAAGCACAGCTGCTTCTTGCTTTGCTTCTGCTAAACAGGGTTATTATGGATGATCTATTTTGGCACTCTTTTATTTATCCATTCTTTTTTACAATGCCAGTTGTTTTGCATTTAGCCCGTACCATAAGCAAAAACAGTGTAATCGCAACAACTGTACAGTTGACCCATTTTTTTTTAATTATTATTATTATGGTATAGTTCCAAAAGAAAATACTTGCAGCATGAATGGCACACCTCACCGTTTCTTTGTGTTGAGTGTGCTGCGTTGTGGACATATGGACGTCATTCATGTTTCATCTGGTGCTGTGGAACCTTCCTGACCCCTTCTGTGGACATTTCGATATATCCATGTGATGTGAAACCCAATCCTCCTTCCTCGACTCCAAAAAACATCCCGTTAAAGTGAACAGACAAAGACTTTTACTTCTCACAGTCATCCCTGGGTCTCAGAGAGTGACAGAGCTTTAGTACCCATGCTTGATCCAACTCTCTAAAGTCATGGTGTATATGGACTGCACCAACCTGGCTGTTGCTGCCATTCTTAGTTGTGGTTCCCTGTTTTTCTTCATGTTCTTTTTTGTTTTGTTTTGTTTTGTACATCACACAATATATAAATATAACTATTGCTTCAATACATGCGTGTCTGTGGGGAAGGAAAGAAAATGTATGTCTTGGTACATATTTTCTTTTAATTATGTTTTATAAAATTCCTGTACAGCAATAAAGCAGAGTAGTGTCCAATTACTGGCTCTATCACACTGTCATTCCAGAGGGCAAATTAAGGGGGGGGGGGTGATTGGGGTCTGGGCCCACTAATTAGACATTCCCCACCCCCTCCAAAGGCCATGTCAGAGAACACCTCTACAGTGGGCTGTGCTATTGTATTTTTTTTACACAGTGTAATGGAGTAGTGGAGTTAGCAAGAGCATACAGTCAGAAATCTAGACACAGACACACATGGCTCGTTTTTTTTCTACATCAATTATAAGAAAGGCTCATATTTATAAAAAGGAGAACATATAAAGCACCATATAGAGTTGCATTATTGAGTTTCTTCAAAGCATTGCACAGTGAGGGCTTACGCGTCATGTTGAACACTAAGCCAAACAGCTTGACAGAGTAGAATCTGGGGTACAGCACGTACAGTACTGAGCAAATGTTTATTCACCTGTGGAAAATTAGAAGTAAATTTACATTTACATTTACATTTACGGCATTTAGCAGACGCTCTTATCCAGAGCGACTTACAAAGTGCTTTGCTATTTACCCAAGAAAAGCCTTAGCTAGTTAGAATAGGCTAATAATTCAAAAGATACCTCTAAGCTTAGACATTGCTAAACACAATACAATAAGGCGACCATAGAACTATTCGTCCAAGTACTCTCTGAAGAGGTGGGTCTTCAGTCTGCGTTTGAAGACAGTAGCGACTCGGCCATTCGGACACCCAGGGGCAGCTCGTTCCACCACTTTGGTGCCAGAACAGGAAAAGGCCTGGACGCTTGTCTTCTGTGGATTTTGAGGGATGGCGGGTCGAGCCGAGCCGTACTTGAAGCTCGAAGGGCTCTTGGTGCGGATCGGCTTTTGACCATTGCCATCAGATACGGAGGGGCTGGTCCGTTCTTGGCTTTGTAGGCCAGCGTCAGGGTTTTAAATCTGATGTGGGAAGCAGCTACAGGAAGCCAGTGGAGAGAACGCAGCAGTGGAGAGACATGGCTAAATTTTGGGACATTGAAGACGACCCGTGCCGCTGCATTCTGGATGAGTTGCAGGGGCCTGATGGTGCGCAGAGGGAGACCAGCCAGAAGAGAGTTGCAGTAGTCAAGTCTGGAAGTGACGAGAGACTGAACAAGCACCTGGGTGACCTCCGGGTCGAATTCTCCGGATGTCCTAATCTGGACAGTAAGTGTTTAGAAATGTGGTTAATAATATATATATATATATATATATATATATATATATATATATATATATATATATATATATATATATAGGTTTAGTAAATCAGTGCTAAATGATGTTAAATCAGGTGAGCTGGTGATGAATTTAAACAAATCCACAAACTGGCTTCAGGCTTCCAGGAGAAATGTGGAGCCAAGCTCTGTTTCTCAAACCAGCTCACAAGATCTCAACTACTTTTCTTTAAAATGACACATTTGTTACATTCGACTGTGTTTGTGTTTTACTCATATCTGTTCTAAAAGTGATCTTTACAAGCAATATCACTCCTATTGCTGAGATAAATAATTTCAAATACTGTGATCAGGTGCCTAAAACCTCACTCCTCCACAAAGCAGGCTTTTTTTAAATTTTCCACGAAACTGAAGCTCTGTCCAACAACAGACCAGCTGAAGGACATGCCAATTGGATAATCTTGAGCATTATAGGAAGTGCTTGAAATGTGTAACTGAAATATAAGGAGTAAAAAGTGTTGTTTTTCTTTTAGAAAATGAAAACTTCAATTATTTTTTGGTTGGAAGTACAAAGATTCCAACCTTTTAAACCTTAAAACCCAATGCTAAACATTACCTTCGAATCAACCCTAATCCTAACCCCAACCCTAACCTTAACCTAAACCTTGAATCTAACCCTAAACCTTATCTTAACCTAAACCTTAAATCTAATGCTAAACCTGAGCTTAACCTTAAATCTAACCTTAAATCTAACCCCAACCCTAACCTAAACCTTAAATCTAACCCTAAATCTAACCTAAACCTTAAATATAACCATAAACCTAATCTTAATCTGAACCTTAAATCAAACCCTAAACCTAACCTAAACCTTAAATCTAACCCTAAATCTAACCTTAATCTGAACCTTAAATCTAACCATAAATCTAACCCTAAACCTAACCTAAACCTTAAATCTAACCCCAACCCTAACCTTAACCTAAACCTTAAATCTAACCCCAACCCTAACCTTAACCTAAACCTTAAATCTAACCCCAACCCTAACCTTAACCTAAACCTTAAAGCTAACGCTAAACCTAACATAAACCTTAAATCTAACCCCAACCATAACCTTAACCTAAACCTTAAATCTAACCCCAACCCTAACCTTAACCTAAACCTTAAATCTAACCCTAAACCTAACCTTAACCTAAACTTTAATTCTAACCCCAACCCTTACCTAAACCCTAAATCTAACCCTAAATCTAACTCTAAACCTAACCTTAACTTAACCTTAATAATGGACCATTCAAGTGATACCGTGATCTCTTTACAGTGGTGGTGAACCAGACGTTGTGATGTCCACAGCACAAACACAACCATTTTGATGATTGTAAGTGTATTTATAAAATGAATTTGTACATGAGAAATTATAATTGGAAAAATCATAATAAGCTAAAAAGATTTATTTATAAAATGTATTTCAAAAATGTATTTAAATATTTCTTATTAATACACACAAGTATTATGTTTCGATTATAATTATTATTTACATTTTTTTATGACTTGCATTATATCCAGAGGTACAGTATATTCAGACAGCACATGACAGCACAATCACTGGGTGATTTCATGAGAGAAATATAGCTCCCACCCATCACAGCACTCTCCTGCACAAGACTGTACAATGTACAATCTCCTTTTGTACCCGGACCCCCTGAATTTGTGCACTCCCTCTAGACACGTTCCCAACAAATTAAACTAGTGTATGACCCACTCACACCCTCAACCTTATCTCCCCCCACCAACACAAATACACTACAAGACCCTCATCAATCATCATCAGTACGACATCTGGTTTCTGTCTCCGACACTGAACAATTCTGACTCTGTAGAAGAGAGCATTTCAGACTAAACCACTCTAAATGACTTTCTTACACCTTAATCATTTAATTATGCAGAAAGTCCTGAAAACTACCACCTTTAAACATAGTAAAAAAAACTGTACAGTCACAAATGTGCTTTCTGTCTCTGTCTTGCTCTATGAAGCATATAAGGCAGTATAGCAGTATAGTTACCTACATGGAGAAGCTGAAATACCACAGAATTCATCACAAAAGCACAAGCCTGCCTCGTTCTGTCTGTTCAATCACTGTGGAGTAAAAACAGAGGACGTTATAAAAATGTTCAGCAACATTTTTAAAAGGTTCCAGGAAGGTTAGCCAGTAACATTACAGAAATGTTCTGAAGGTGTGACTTAATAAAGGTTTGCATCACAACATTTTTACAACATCATTTGAAAACGTTTGGAGTAACATTCTGCAACTGCTGGATAATCACAGTGATGTCACACTTATACATAATATGTAATGAATGTGACAAGTGTGAATTAGAGCACCATAGAATTTAACATAGAATTGAATGCACTCTGAATTTACACTGATTAAAAAAAAGTTTAAATGATGAACTTTCATTGATTAACTTTTTGAAAAATGCTTATCAAATGTGAAAAGCCTGTATTATAAAATGAATAAACAAATAAACATTACTGAAATGTAACACCTAACCCTGATAACCCTAATCCTAACCCTAATTCCAACCTTAACCTCAACTCAAAACCTAATTCTCATCCTGGCCCTAAGGCTAACCTTAACCTTAGCCCAAAACCTAATCCTAACTTTAAACTCAACCTAAAAGCAAATCCTAATCCTAATCCTGGCCCTAAACCTAACCTTAGACTCAACATAAAAGCTAATCCTAACCCTCATCCTGGTCCTAACCTTAACCTCAACCCTAAAGCTAATCATTACCCTCATCCTGGCCCTAACCTTAACCTCAGCTCAAAAGCTTATCCTAACCCTCATCCTGGTCCTAAGTCTAACCTTAACCTTAGCCTAAAAGCTTATCCTAACCCTCATCCTGGCCCTAAACCTAACTTTAACCTCAGCCCAAAACCTTATCCTAACCCTCATCCTGGCCCTAAGACTAACCTTAACTCAGCCCAAAACCTAATCCTAACCCTTATCATGGCCCCTTAATCTCAGCCTAATCTAGATAAACTCCAGTTCCAGACTGGTGTCAGCAGCAGGTCTACAACAGCTGGTTGAGGATGTGAGATGGTCTGTATTAGACCTGTCAGACCATCAGTGGTTTCTCACTTGAACATCTACAGATCTAAACCTGGGCTTTCCACATATAGTGAGAGACAGCTGAATTCAGTAGATGTCTTCAGTAGATGTCTCTTGACAATCTCCTGGATGTTTAGATGCTTCACTGCTGCTTCATCACTGATCTGTTGTTGCTGTGTTTCTGAGAGTGTTTATTTCACCCAAAAAGGACCACTCCAAATAAAGTTTCACCAGAAAAGGCTTCTAGGCCTGTCCAGAAAACTTGATACATTAAACAACAACAACAAAAACATTCTACTAGCCAAAAACTGTCAGCTGGGCACCTCCTTTTGCTGTGTGAAATCAGGATTAAACGGAGGCTGGGCAAGATGTAGTTGTGTACTAGCTGTAGTTAACCAGGGACCAGTAACCTGTTATTTTCCACAGCAAGATAAACAGCTGGTCCATGACTTCTCACACTGCATTATTTGATGAGCATAAGCATATGGTATCGTGTTGTTCTCAGCACACGGCTGATACAGATCAGGTAAATATTAGATTTTACGCATCCTTCCTGTGAGACAGAAACAGCAAACATCCGTGGGTGTGCAGAGGCCATACACAGTGTGAAATGGGTGTGTGTGTGTGTGTGTGTGTATAAGTGAATGGGGGGTGGAAAGAGAGTGAGTCCTGTTGCATAATGCAGGGATGTGAATGAGTACAGGGTGAGTGTGTTTACTGTGTGACAGTGCTGGGCTGGGTGCAGCTCTTGTGTAAACTGATTACTCTCTTATCGCTCACTGAGCCATAAAGACAGACCATGGCTCGTAAATCACACCACATGCTACAACACAAGCAGTGTAAACACTGAGACCTGGCTGTGACTAAAAAACATAGCTGCCATAACAACAAAAATCCAAAAACACTACAGTATCTACATGACCTTTCCACATGCACATGGTGTCTGGACTGCAAGCGTTGACATCATGTGTAAATTGGCAGCATGCCTACAAACTGTACAGTAAATGTACTGCAAACATCAAGCCCTCAGGTTAACACAGAATACAGACGCCTCCTCATCAAAGGACTTTTTGGAGCAAAAGCTAGGAGAACCACTTTTGGTTCCTTCAAAAAGTGAACTTCTAGCCATCATGTTTTGGTGAGATTGGTTTTATGTTCTTGGTAGGCTCAGATTTATAATATAGATAAAATACCAATGATAATATTTTCAAACACAATCTTTTCATCTTTTTAAACCTCACAAGTGTTGTCTTCCCCCTTTTAACCCTGTATAAGTTTGTGATGTCATGGTTGATCAGTGTATATGTATGTATCCACTTTATTGACATTATTGACAGTATTTGGGGTACTTGCTTATTCACTGCTTCTGCTGAAATTAAGGCTATTACAAACGAGTTTGTCCTGCATTTGTTGGAGTAACTGTCCCTACTGTCCAGAAAACCCTCTAGCTCATGCAGCTCATTAAGAATAATGCCTTTATCTGCTCCAGAAAATGTGGCTTTAGAACTTTTAAAGAGGGCCTGGAGTAAATGTTAAAGAACCTTCCATTAAAAGATTTGTAGGAAACCAGAAACGGTTCTTCTACATATTTGCTCCAAATAACGCATTTTGGCACCTCCATTTTTTTTTTTTTTTCACTAAGTTCAATGGAAAACCTAGTGGAGTTCTAAAGCCTGTGGACTGATCAGCATTGCTTGGAGCTATAGCTGTGTCCACTGACGGTTGTAAATGTGAAGGCGTACATGCAGGCTACATTAAGTAACAGCTGGAAAAAAAGGTACTTCAGAGAGGGCCTCGTCTCCTGCCCTGGGCTGTCATTACCCATATGTCACTGGCCTTTTCAGAGAGAGAGTGTGCCAGACTCATTAGTCTCTAAGGGTCAGAGGTCACTAAAGATAGAGGCAGAAATGAAGCATGCAGGTGTTGAATATGAATATGATATTGTTCTGCATATATATAGCAGTCTGTTCGTCTTTGTTACTAATGAGCACCAGATTGGTGCTGCTTAATAATGGCTTTCTAATGGTATGAAAAAGAGATGAACTGAAAGGGGAACTTCATTAGAAAAAGGGATGGAGTGAGAGAGTGTGCACAGTGGCCTGATGGTCTTTCATCAGACCGGTCGTTAGATTAAAAAAAAAAAAATAGCATCTTGAATCTAGTGAATAAGTATTGTTTTTATTATAAAGATATTACTATGAAATTATTAGACTAAATAGACAAAATTATTTATTATATTATTTTACAGACAGTAGCAGAAACAAATTCTCATATGTTAATTTAATTACAGCGTGATAAAGGACAGAATATAGTTATAATATTTGCTGACCAGATCTGACTGTATAGTAAATCATAGCATAACCAGAAATGGCTACACAGAAGTCAGCAGTTTAAAAGTGCTAAAGAATGCATTTTATTACTTATGCGTTTATTGAGTTGAGGTGGAAAATGCTCACGTGCAGTTTTACAAGCCTATTTACAACCCTGTTATTTGGCCTCAGAATGAGACATGCTTGTTTCCCTTCAACAGGGGGCTCATGAAAAAAGCGCATAAGCTAGAATATTATAGCAGAGTTTGAACACTGTAACAACATTTACTCGTAATTACTTGTATCCCTAAGTCTTACCAGACTTCCAGTGTCGCAATTGTCTTGTTGTGTCCTATCATCACGGTGTGCGGTTAGCTAGCTGAAGAGACTTTAGCCAGTTTGATTTTAGCATAGCACCTGCTTGCTTCCCTGGATTTAACTTTCTGGAGTCCTACACCACTACCTTCCCTTCTGATGTGTGGTTAGCTCCAGTGTGGTAGTCAGCTGCCATAGTTTAGTAGAAGCAAGGTTCCTGTAGCAATCTGTATTCCCATTACTAGGAGACATTTTAAGGCTCACAAGGCTTTCGCTAGTTAACTAGTGTCTATGAACATTTTGGGGGCATAAATAATAACTTGAGACTGTTACCAAAGTTTTGAGGTTTTGGAAATGGCCCATTTCACAGCCAAATTTGAGTTATTCTGAGGTTTTGGATGAAAGGATGAAAGAGCTGAATTTGAAGTTCACATCCACGTCACGTCCATTTATCAAACTCTCATTGTTTAGCTATGCCAAAGTGAATAGTAATACCTTAATTCCATGAATGAGGAGCAAAGGCCAAGAGAGTTCAACAGACAAGAAAATGGTGGGTCGTCACATATACTAATGACAGTTTGTGTACATGTATTAGGACACTGCCACTGCCCCCCCTTTATGTAAGATCACTGCTGTTCATCGCTGTCTCTTAGCATTTGATTACTGTGAGATGAAGGCATGTTGGAAATGAAATCGCGGTGTAATTGGAGCCCCTACATTTTGCCAGCAAATGTCACAACAATGACAGGAACGTGATAACTCGATTGGGATATGTTTTGTGCCGAATCATTATGGAATGTTGTTGACATGCGCTTAACTATGGAATGCTGCGTAACTGCTTGAGGAAGGAATGTTGGGTGTTTGGTCTGGAAATCGCTAAGAAACATTAGGGAATTTACTCAGGAATGGACCTAGGAATGCCAATGGTGTTTGTCTATTGAATGTGGAGCGCTCGGTAGCTGTGGGGTTAATTGCTTAAGCTTCTGGATTAGAGTCTAGACCTGAAGGTCTAAATTCCTATGCTTCTTTTCTCCTGGATATCTTGTACCTACTTGCAGTACTGGTTTAAACCTTTGAGCCTCCGGTCTAGATTCCAAGAACTTATCCAGGAGGAACAATTCAATGGCCTGGGGCTTATGTTCTTTTGCGACAAGGCATCGGTGGGCAGGTGGGGGTGCTAGGTGGGATTGGAGTGGATAAAAGAGAGTAGAGGACAAATGAAAAGCTTCACTGCAGGTGATGAAGCTATGGAGCTGAAGGAGCTAAACCCTTTTTGTTAGTTTGAGATGCTTACATACGTTATGTTTAAGAAAAGAAAGATTACAGGTTATAGAATATCACTAGGTCACTATCAGTTATTATATCACATTTAAACTGCAATGGAAGAAAGGACAACTTGAGTAGCCCAGGCGTGCCCGCCAAGGGAGCTGGACGATGCCTTAGATTGGCTTTTGTTTTTTGTTTTATCAGCATTCTGAGCAGAAAGCTGAACATGCGACAGACATTTCAGTGCTTGCGTAAGCATTTGATTCATGGCATGCTTGCTTTTGAAAGATGCTGCAGTTGTCGAGAATGTGAACACTGATTTAATCAGAGCAGTGATATCTAAAAACTTAATGTAAGAGCTTATAATAACTGACCCTTTGTGAAAAAATGAATCTTCACCTAGCAGCGTAGCAGCAGAATCACATTGACTGTAATGAGTTCATTTGATGATTGAGTTAAAGCGAGCGCCGTGTGCATTCTCATGTGTTGTGTTTTGGAGTTTGAAACTGAATCAGGCTTTTGTGAAATGTGCTGTGGAGAAGCCTAATTGGATCAGGACTAGACGCTATTGTTTAGGGTAGCAGAACGTCACACTGTCTGTCTGTCTGTCTGTCTGCCTCGCTCTCTCTCCCTTTGTTTAATCTGTAATGTTACACTCCTTGAAGTAACCAGATGTCAGTTTCTCCTGTGTGTTTCCAACATTTCATACATATGCATCAAATTTCCTGCTGTTGCTGAAGCCATACTGTAATCCCTAGCTGCAATGTGATGTAATTATTGCCTGGATCTTATAGGCTGTGGAAGAACAACAGCACAGGTATGAACCTCACACACTACAAGAGGAGACGTCTGGAGAAATGCTGATGCAACATTTCATGAAAACTGTGAACACACTCACTACCTGTACCTGACTACCCTATTACGGCACTCTGAGGAATAAGCTCTCTGACCCAGAGGATTAACGGGAATGAGCCATTTTCACCTTGAGTCCTTTGGGATGTGCCAATTAGTCAGCTACTGAAAATGTGAAAGTGGTGAACAAGAATGATGTCAGTTTTTTATTTAAACAGTATGGGAATAAACTCAGAGGATTTAAAGTGTATATTAAATGACATATCAATAACCTTTCAACTGAAATTGAGATGTTACAATATTTATTGGGAATACACATTAAACAATACAGAAAGTAGGTGTCTGTATTCAGTCAGACAAGTTATTTTGGAGTGAAGAGAATAGTTACTTATAGAAAATGTATAAAATACTATAAGTGTTTGTTTATTAACTATGTCAAAGTAAATTACTGCATGAGTAGCATGGGCAGACTTTGTCAAACAGATAAATCACTTTGCTGATCAGTTATTTATCTCAGTGTTACTGAAGTCTACTAAAGCCTGAGTAGACTGATAAATCACTGTGCTGATCAGTTATTAATCTCAGTGTTACTGAGCTCTACTAAAGCCTGAGTAGACGGATAAATCACTGTGCTGATTAGTTATTAATCTCAGTGTTACTGAGCTCTACTAAAGACTGAGTAGACTGAAAAATCACTATACTAATCAGTCATTTATCTCAGTTTTACTGAGCTCTACTAAAGACTGAGTAGACTGATAAATCACTGTACTGATCAGTTATTTATCTCAGTGTTACTGTGCCCTACTAAAGCCTAAGTAGACTGATAAATCACTGTGCTGATCAGTTCTTATTCTCAGTGTTACTGAGCTCTACTAAAGCCTGAGTAGACTGATAAATCACTGTGCTGATCAGTTATTTATCTCAGTGTTACTGAAGTCTACTAAAGCCTGAGTAGACTGATAAATCACTGTGCTGATCAGTTATTAATCTCAGTGTTACTGAGCTCTACTAAAGACTGAGTAGACTGATAAATCACTGTACTGATCAGTTATTTATCTCAGTGTTACTGTGTCCTACTAAAGCCTGAGTAGACTGATAAATCACTGTGCTGATCAGTTCTTAATCTCAGTGTTACTGAGCTCTACTAAAGCCCGAGTAGACTGATAAATCACTGTGCTGATCAGTTATTTATCTCAGTGTTACTGAAGTCTACTAAAGCCTGAGTAGACTGATAAATCACTGTGCTGATCATTTATTAATCTCAGTGTTACTGAGCTCTACTAAAGCATGAGTAGACTGATAAATCACTGTACTAATCAGTCATTTATCTCAGTTTTACTGAGCTCTACTAAAGCATGAGTAGACTAATACATTACTGTACAAGGCATAATGTTACACATACTGTTAAACAGCTTATGACTAAAACACAAACTTTTATAATATGCCTTATTGTGTAATAATTTTTGCTGATTTAGAGGGTTAATTGAAATGTGAATGAGTTATCATGTTATATGTATACCTGCCAATCTCTCTAGATTTTTGCTTGAACAAAGTTTCTTGTGATAGCAGTGGATTAATATAACACGTGAGTGTGTTTGTGTGTGTTTATGCGTGTGTGTTTGTAAAAGGAGTGCAGGCTTGTTTGTTTCAGTCATTGCCCACAATGATTCTGCACCATTAGATTGGGGCTGGACATTCCCTCAAACAGCATTCTCACATAACTCTCCCACACACTAAATCTGGAGAGCAGATTGTTTTTGACCACATGTGGTCATACAGGGCACATGCGACGTCCCTGGCAGTGAATTAAAAACAGTATGTCCTCGAAGGTTGTTTTTAACATTGTGCATTTGGGAATTTGAAGGGGAAATCAGTGTCCTGTGTATTCTCTCTGTGTGTGCATATATAAAAGACACAGTAGCACATCTAAAACATTAAGTGAAATAGACTAATTTCTCAAAACCCCCTGTATTTCATTACCATCACTTGATGGCCAGTGTGCATCAGCACACAGGGTTAATCAACCAGTTGCCTCTATCAATATTCACAGTACTGTGTGTATGTGTAGACCTAACATGTCCTTTATTATGTTTGTATATTAGTCTGAGGAAGGAAGTTCATAGCTGGGTGTAGGAGGCTCATAAAATATGACCATATAAGTAAATGAGGCAGAAACTGAAAAGATGACAAAAGGATAGAGGAGAATAGAAGAGGAAAGGTGAGGTATTCAAATAACAGGAAAAACATGGGCTCACCCAGAAGCAGGGTATCTGAAGATGATAGGGGTGTGATGATACACTCAGTCCACGAGTCTATTTGATTCATGAGTTCAGCTTTTGATATTTACACAATATTCGAACAAAAGTTTAATAAAGAAAAGGATATACTGTATTCATGTTATTGCATAATTTAATAATGAGACTAGAGGTAGGAGGAGGCTCAGCTGACATTTTGACTGATTGTAGGTTGTGATGTCAAATGTTCAAAATTCCAAGGTCAATTTAATGAGGAGGGTGAGGACTGACACATGCCATCTCCAATATAGTTTTGAACTGCCCCCAAAGCAGCATCACTAGGCAAACACCGCGCTCAGAAGAAAGCGCCGAAAGTGCCATCCACCAACCCAGACTGGCATGGCCAATTGTGCTCTGTTAGGCTCTGGCTGTTGATGGGGCGTCATAATCTTAATGACATTCTAATATTTTTTTAGATGTTACTAGTTTCTTCAAATCTTAGTGTCAGGTATCCAAAATCCAACATCTTCCAAACGTCTCATTCCAACTAATAATAATACTGTAATACTGACACAGAATATTGGCATTTAGTCAAGAAGCATGGAAAACAAAACCCAACGTCTGCTAAATGTCAAAATCTTAACATCCAGCAGATGGAATTATAACATCATTAGACGTTGACATTTTGTTGATTTGAAATTGTGGTATCAGGTAACCAATCTTCAACGTCTAGCTCATGTTAAAGCTTGAGGTCAACCCAATATTGGTTTTTGACGTCAAATTGATTTTCAATTTCAACTAAAATATCTACCAATAGGGTCTAACATATTCCTAGCCGATATCCTAGTGAATACTGGTTGTTCATAGACTTGTGAGCTATGGCCTTAAATATTGTAAATTATAAAATCATGTAACCATCATCGTGTTTTTGCAATTCAATATCATCATTTTACCATTACATCTGCAGTGTAATTGCATTTGAAGGCTGCACATTTACATACTGAGCAGTATTTTGTCAATACATTTGCATTTTGAAATACAGCAATAAGAGGAGAGTGTTTGTTAGGTTGAAATATCATAGCACAGCAAGATAAATACATGCATATATGTTGTGACTAAACACGTTCATTCTTTACTAATACGTTAAGTTATTGAAATCATTGTGCTGTCCATGAAATACCCTTAAGCCATTATGCATCTTGGAAACCACATCTTACTATTAATGAACTATATTGACTATTAGTGTATTTTATTACATTGTTTATAGTACAGTCTCCTGTAGGTCTTTGCTGTTCTTTACAGCTTTACTATGGCTTAGCCTATCAGATTTCAGAACCAGAACTCTCTGTTGTATTAGCAAAACAAAAATGCCACATGACACACACACAAACACACAAGCACACTCTGGGGGTTGCATTCATTTGAAGAACTGTCATTTTTACAATATTTCAAACAGAGCACGTTTCCCAGCAACAGAGAGAGGTCAGTAACAGAGTGGACTGAAAGCCAGAGCTGCTCAATTGGGACCAGGAAGAGTTTGCCTGACCACATTTCCCCACCTAGTTCACTTCTCCTGAGCCTTTCTTTCTTCACAAACCAGCGAGCCTTTCATCATTTCATACAAGCCTCTGTTTGGCTTTCTTTTCCAGCATAGAGCTGTGTGTCTGTTATACTGAAAGAAGAAATGGGTTCTAAATGGGGAGATAAGCACTGATCATATAGTGTGTATTGATTTAATAGTTTTCATGTGAAATTAAATGTATTTAAATTGTATGGTTTAGATATTAGTTCTTCAACTTTGTGGCCAAAAATAGATTTGCTATGTTTGACAAAGCTGCTTTTTACTGATCATACGTATCTTTGATATATATGTAGGTGGAAAAGCTTGTCTTGTTCAAACAACACAAATTAGTAGTTCAAGAGAGATGTAACAGATTAAAAGGATGATTTAAGTTACATTTTTTATTTATTTATTTATTTAATTTACATTACAATGCTATACTGTGTGTATACTTTTATACTGTGTGTATACTTCTTCTGTGTGTATACAATGCTTCTATATGTACCATACAATACCAATTGTATCCAGTTATACCCATATTTTAACAGTAAAATTTGCATTTACATTTACATTTATGGCATTTAGCTGACGCTTTTATCCAGAGCGACTTACAAGGTTACTGGTATTACAAGGGAGGGCCAATGTAGTGTTAGGAGTCTTGCCCAAGGACTCTTATTGGTGTAGCGCAGCATAGTCACCCAGACCTGGAATCGAACCCCAGTCTCCCACATGGTGTGGCAGCTCAGCTCAGTAGCAGTGTTATCTGTTGCACCACACCAAAATTGCCATTTCAAATCAACCACATACATATATATATAATTAGATAAAGCACCATTATATGTTGCATATAAAAAAAAAAAAAACTTTTTTTTTGCAGAATTCATTTTGATATCCAGAAAAAAATACCCTGTTTATTTGCGGTGCTTCACCTTAATTGTGTTTGATAATTACACCAAATTAAATCCCCTCAGTCCATTACAGTCAGTCCTACCTACAGGGTGTTGTTTTTAAGTTTTTAAGGTCTCGAGGGTTTAATTTTCTTCAGTCTGCTTGTGTAATCCTGCACAATCAAAGCAGAAAATGCATTAGGTTGTGCCCCTCAGTCTCTGTATAGTATTGATGCAATATGTTATTCAAATGATGCACAATGTAGATTCAAGTAATTGATTCAGTGTATCACGTCTTTCTGGGCACATTAAAATGACTGTGTGTGTGTATGTGGTATTATAAAATGGTATTATTATTTCACACTGACAAAAATATGCTTGAATTGAAAAATATCAATTGATGAATAAGTGATTTTCTGTGTTACTGAGACATTTTGGAACAGAGCTGTGTTGTCAGCTTTTCTCTAACGCTTTCGGGAAAGTGGTGTCCCCATGGTGGGGCGTTTCTGTCATACGACCTCAAATGTGTCCTAAGACTGTGTATGTCCGTGTGTGTGTGTGTAGATATGGCTGTGTGAGAGCAGAATACACTGTATGGATGTGCTCACTATCATTACTCATTTTCTCTCTCTGAGAAATCATGCTGTTTTGACTCAGCTGGTGATTTGTAGCCTGTCACTCCACTATGCATGGTTTATGACAAGTGTACCCTTACAGCAGTGTATGTGTGTGTGTGTGTGTTCGCCTGTGCTGACGCATTATGTATAAACGAACCTGGGAAGCTCTTTGACATGGTTTCCAGGCACACACACACACACTGCCTTTACGACCTTAACCACACCTGTTACACACAGGTGTTGACACCATGATTAAGCGTAACCACAAATGATTACACACTCCTATACACACACCCCGACATACTTATGCCTCACACCCTCGCAAAAACACTGCCATACACAAACACTGTCAAAAGATAAATGTGCTGCATAAACTGTATATGTGCATATGTGTGTTTGTGTGCGTGTTTGTGTGTGTGTGTGTGTGTTAGTATATGTCTGTGCACATTTTGTCAGTGTGTTTGAAATGATACAGATACACACATTCAGATCTGTTGTTTAAAACATAAACGTATGCATGTTGTTCCTCAGGTTGCCTCTTTTTCATGACCCCAGTGCAAATACTTCACTATTAATGCACCCCTGTTCTTCCTGTAGTGTGATGTTCTACTACAGAAAACACATGAAGAAATGAATTCATATACACAAATTTGTCAAAGAAACGGATGAAAACCAGGTCCAGATTTCCATATTGAGCTGGCGGACACTGGTGGCACAGAAGTATGTGTTTTTGGTGGGAGTGAAAAATGCTCAGATGTAGTTTTGCAAGCCTGTTTACAACCCTGTGGTTTTGCCTTACAATGAAACATGAGAGAAATGACGATCCTGACGATTTATGACATTTCACCACCACCTAGAAAAGCCTAGCATAGCTCAGAACTGTAGCAAGCACACATAAAAACTTCTATTATTTTAATTATTAATTAATCCCTCATCAGATAGTGTTACTGTCCTCTCTCGTTGCTGAAAAGACTGTAGCCTGTCAGCTGTGTTAGCTTTTAGTTAGCTCAAGAAGCATCTGCACATCAGATAACCACATTGTCGCTTGCTCTGCTTGGCCTAACATTAGCTTTTAGCCTTTTTAGTCGCTCCAGAGGCATCTGCATGCTGGTTAACTGAATATTTGCTTCGGTTAACTGCATGCTCCGGTGCTTGCTCTGGTTCGCCTAGCCTTTTTTTTTAGCCTTTTATGCCTAACTTCCATATTTGTATAATTAACATATTTCAGATTTAACAGCTCACAATATGTCCGTTCCATGTGCCAAACTCTCAGAATTCAACTATGCCAAATGCAGTTTTCCATCTTAGGAAACCTTTATGCAATAAATAAATACATTACCGTACTGTTGGATGAGGGGTCAAAACCATTGGATGCAAGGCAGTAGCAAAGATTGCTTAAATCTATTTACCTCAATGATATTCTCAGCTTGTAAAAGACACTAAATTGCAATACAATATATACAAATAAAGATAAATACAGCAGTCAAAATGCGTTGATTCTCATTAAATAATGTTGGCTTCTCTGTGAACTCCAGACGCTGTATGGATTTGTTCAGTTCCACCAGCAGCTCATCGGGTTTACTTTAATGAAGCATTGATTAGATATGGTATGGAATGGTAGCTTTAAATACTGGGCTTGGTAGACTAACACATGTAATATAATAAGGTATTTAATGTAAACAAAGCACAGCACTGAATGTTTTATGTGTTTTATGGTGTTTCTATTGTATTAAAGCTCAGATCTCTGAAATCCTAGATCTGACAGCTTAATTTAAAGCAGTCTGAATCGATGTGGGCCATTTAAATTGATCCAAGCCTCATTAAATATCCTCAAAATATCCTGTTGTATGTGGGGGGTGGGGGCATTAAAAGCATTTTTGCAGACCCTGACCTGGTAGGTTATGTTGTTTTTTTCCCAGTATTCTTTCAATTCCTACAAAAACAATGGATGAAAAACAAACACACATACAAACAGATTCCTAAATGGATGGCTGTTGGTGGTGTAAAGGAATTGAAGTGTGCGCAGGGCAGGAGGTTCAGGGAGCACGCTCTTCATTACAGTGAGGTAATAACAGGCGGGCTAAGGGCTGGGGAAGAGCCTCTTAAGCATGCCTGCCCTGCTGCACTCTGCTTATAGCTGTTAGGAGACCAGTAAACACTGCTGACCCTTATCCATGACATGCACACACACACAGTTCACCTTGTTCATCCACAGTCAACCAGTTATTTATATGGTTCAATATATGTCCACCTCACACACATCACGCACATAGCGACTGGGGTTTCAGTAAACACCCGGCCGTAACCAATTTCAATAAACCTTAGCAGCTCACTCACGTTAGCTAGAGGAAACCACAAAGCAACAAACAACATAGTGTTGCTCTTTTTACATCAGGATGGAGAAGAACACCACGATCACAATCTACCCATCTGCCTTACTTTAGTCTGTCCTGGCTTTTTCTGAGGGCCACATAAGACATGAAGCACATCTGGGCCCTGCCACATAGGATCATCTCTTGCAACCAGGCACACACAGCTGATCATAATAAGATTGTGGGCAAGGCAGTCCAAAACAGCAGTGACTAAGGACGTACAGACAGACACAGAGAGAGGGAGAGTAATGACGGAATACGTCAAGACAGATGTGAAATGTCACAGGACTTTGCTGAACACAGAAACAGCTTTACGCAAGAGGCTGCAGTCTACCTGATGTCACGGATGAGAAAGGCCTGGCGCTACCCAGGATCTGAAATTAGAGGAACTGGCCTGTCCATGCTATACCCACAAATATGTTCTCTAGTATCTGCTGTCATGATTTTGGACAAGCTTTACAGAATGATTTCAGAGGGGGTATTCAGGGCCTTCTAGGCCTCCAGAACTTCAGAGAAGGATGAAGTGTGTCTAGGGGAAAATACATGTTTCCAATTCTGGTTAGAGACAAAAGGGTTACAAACTGAAATGGAAAAAAATGAAAACTACAGAGACACCCGCACACCGGATAACAGCACTGTTGCTTGCTCTTGTTGGCCTAACGTAAGCTTTTAGCATTAACATTAGCTTTTTAAACTGTTCAATAAAGAATTGTATCTTTGTGGTATCTAAGCAGATGTGTCTAAATTGCCTCTCTCGTTGGTTAGGACTTCCGGAGCTGCACTAGAAAGTGATGAGAAAGTGACAGTGGAATCAACAATCATATTTCAATTCACAGTGGGTGGGATTAATTTTTTAAGAAGAGACGTCACTCAAGACCTTCTGGAAGTCCCAGGTGTGTGGACTGAGTAGGACTGAGAACACAAGTGGTAGCCTAAAAGCTGGATTTCAGAAATTCTGTTCAATCTAAAGAAAAAATTGTAGCATTAACTTCATGCATGAGTTTCATTCATTTCAAATAGTCTTTTTTTTGTATTTGTCTCAGGACATTTTCTAGCAAACTAGCATGGGGCAAATTTGGCATAGTTGTCATGCATTTTTTTTACACATCTCAGTGATAAAACTGTCACATCTGGGCACCACATTTTACAAGAGGACCAGTTCGTTTCTAGTATCGGAATGTTTGCGTCACGTTGTCACAGGAACCATGAAGTTTGAGTCATTTTCGGTTCATTTTCATTTCATAACTCGGAAAGGGTCTCTGACATGTGCGCTCTGAGACTAGAGACTGTGTTCAGCAGTGGCCAACAACATGTTTTTTCCAATGCGAGGAGAAATCTGACTGGGAAAACATAGAGACGTTCGTTGTAATGGGACTAAAATGACCGGACCACCACTGAGTTCAGTGAAAAACAGTAGGTAATCCTGCCTGTCATTTTCTTAGAAGACCAGGGACAAAAACACTGACATGGCTGATCTGGACAGTGAAGCAAAACCTCATATAAATGTAAACCCGTCTGAATCCCGAGGCCTACGGACGATTTCTGTGGTGCAGCATTGTATAGTGGAAACTGCGCTAGAAAACACAAAGGGCACTATGGTTTCTAATTAGGTTCCATGTGTTTTTCTCAATGTGCTGTAAAGCTTATCCATCCTGGCAACAGTAGCTATGAAAGAACGTATGTGTTGGCGGAGAATGTGTAGGTCAATTAGAGAGCGTTGTAACTAACTGATAAAATGTGACCACTAGAAACTGTTAACCTATAAATGTGCCTAATTGCCCACTTTTCTCCTTAAGAAACTACAGACCCTGTAAGCACTTTGACCTTTGAGCACTGGTACTATAAATGGCAATAGGTGTGTGACTTTACATCCCCTCTGGTGGCTTGTGTGACATTTCAGAGAGCACAATAAAATGCATGCAAAGCAAATAGAAACCCAATGACTTCCCAGGTACAGCAGTTGTCTTCTTCCATTTAAAATTAATGTAGGTGATTTCCGTCGGTGCGTATTTGCATAAGGGCAGTTGGCTGCAGGTACAGCCCTGTGTGTGAGCATACTGCCCTTTGATACAGTGCTGGGGATATCTGGTGTGTGTTTAATGAGATGCTGAGTGTGTGGGTGTGTGTTTGAACATTTTCTCTACATTTGTTTTGTGGTTATTCTATGTGATACATAAATGCTGTACGAATGGCCGGACACCCTGACATTGCATTTTACTTTCATGAACCTGTTTTGTGTGTGTGTGTCTGTGTGTGTTCTTAATGTTTTCTTACATTTTTGACTAAACAGATTTAATTAAACGCTAGCTTTTAATGGAAGAGGAAACAGGATCCATGGGAAGTGGCTTGTGGAGGATTAGCAGTGGTACATCGGGAACATCACAGTCATCGGGAGAGAACAAACAACACAAAGGACAAGACTGTTCATGCACATGGCCACACAGATTGACGAGTGTGGGCGTGGCAGGTGATCGTTTGCTGCAGCAGGTCCATGCTCGCCTGCCTTCAGTGACTGTGTGATCTCACCTTGTTGCAGTAAAAAAAGCAATAGGTGGTAAAAGAGTTGCTTATTGTTTGACATTATAGCACCATTGATCTTGTTCTTTCAGGTATTTCCCTGAGGAGCAACAGTGTTTTCACTAGCACTAGAAGCTGCTCACAGAGAGATGCTTTTCTCGGGTTCCCTCTTAATGCAAGAGAACAATAAACAGCACCTTTCAGAATACTGCAGAGATTTATGTTTGTCAAACAAACAAAAACAAAAATCCAAAAAAAAACCAACAACAATGTATTATCTTCATTTACTCTCATCTTCCCTTTCTGTTTACATACTATATACACACAGAAAAGATGGAAGTGGCCATAAACAGCATGGTGTGTTAGATGTACTGTAAGAGGAAAGAAGAAGCCTGAGCTTGTTTTATAATCACCTGTTTAGATCTTTCTCTTGCCTTATCTAAACATCTTGCTGGAAGGAAGTCTTACTAGCAATTAGATTCCCCCAAGGTACCAGTCGGTCTCGTCTCACTTCATCACCTCCCTGGGGAAGATTGGGACTTATTTTTTCAATGAACAGCAAAGCAAACACAACCAACCACATACACGCATCATGGGCTGCTGAGATGTTGAGTATTCCCATTTTGTTTCTCTGCTATGTTAGTACTTACACGAGATTGTATGTATGTTATTCAATAAATGTTTACATATATATTTTTTATGTGTTTATATAATGTGTATATACGTAATATCTATATATATATATACATATATATATATATATATATATATATATATACATATATATATATATATATATATATATATATATATATATATATATATATATATATATATACACACAGTGGACAGTTGTAAACATTTGATCCAAATGCCAGGGTGACTTTTTTTTTTGTAAGATGACACTGGGGACACGTGGGTATCCTCCATAGTTAGAAGTTGAAGTAGGCCTTTGGTTATGTGTATGTGTGAAGGTGGAAATATCTCTCAAACCATGCATCTATAGTATATATATATATATATATATATATATATATATATATATATATATATACTGTACATTAATATATATATATGTACATTAATAGATAAACTTTAACTCATTTAGCAAAACCAGCAAACAGCCTTAATAGCCTATATGACCAAATCATCTCCTTTCAATTCAACTTACAACTTGAGCCTACTTGAAACACATTCAACCAAACTTTTGACTGTTATATCTATATATAAAAAAGCACATCACTGCTATTACTCAAAGGCCTCATATCTCCATAGTTCCAAAATAGCAACTTTTATACATCGACGACTATACATCCTCTTTTTCCTGGTCGTTCTCTTTTCAAGATGTAAAAAATGCATCCGGGTGGGATTTCTAAATTGTGTAAAATGTCTGGGATTTTGCATTGATTTCATGTTTGCTTCTACGGGTATGACACATTCTATGTGTGAATTTATACAGCTTTAAACACGTCTGTTTTAGCCCTGCCTCCTCACCCCCGCTATGGAGTCTACATGTGCCTGCATCTGCATCAATCATTGGTCAAACTGTTTCTGAAATCCTAACCACATGTTTCTGTTATCCTATTCCTATTTTTTGAAAAGCAACATATGGTCACCCTAACAGTGAAAATACACAAGGTTACACAAATGTACCAAAAAAGACAATGTATAAACCACATTTTATTCTACCATAACACCATGCCTACTTCCAGTTCTCCACCAACACACACCCTGATGCAGATAATTTGGTCACTATACAGTCAGACAGAAAGAGACAGAAAAAGAGTGAGTGAGGGGGATGATTGCACAAACAGGAAAACCCAGACAAGAGAAAATCAATATGGTCTCTCAAGGCCACCATTAGATCTCACTGCAGAGATCACATTGGGTGGAACTGCTTTGGATTGGGATGAAAAAAACATGTTGAACCCACCTTAAATATCACTCTGACCTTTACTTCCCCTTTCCACTTCGCTTGACCACTGACTCGTCCATTATTACAGCGCAGGGTCTACTTTCTCCCTCCTCTGCATTGTGCGATAACGAGTTTCAAGGAGAATTTCACAGCTTCAATTCTGGAGGCCCATCTGCACTGCACAGATTTGTGCTTTTCTGCTCTAACACACCTGATTCAGCTTGAAAAGGACCTGATCATTAGCTAATGATAAGACTCAGGTGCAGGCAAACCGCACAATCTTGCAGTGCAGGTGGACCACATGACAGAAGATGGGAAACACTGATTTACAGAAGAAGCAGCAGGGTGGGTAAGGGGTTAAACCAGCAACCCGAACAGATTAGCAGACACTTAACCTCGAAAGACACTAGCAGGTCTTTTCTAGTCTCTAGTCTTTACATCATGTTCTTCAGGGATTATTCACCTGTATCTTTCAAAGGATGGTGAAGTACTCAGGGGAATGCTATTCAAGGAGCCTCTCTGAAACTAGCGCTTACTACAATCACTAAAGCATAGATTTCAGCTCATAAGAAGGTCGTACATTCAAGTGTCCGCTAAAATTGTGTAGCCCTGGATTACTCTTAGTAATAATAATCCGCTTTTATCTTCTCAGAAACATTATTACTTTCATGCCTTTTATCCCATTAATTGGAAATATGAGTGTGTGTGTGATATATAACTGAACTACACAGCCTTCACCAAACAGGTGTAAGTAGACCACGTCTCTATTTTTCTTCTTTTCCAAAGGACTCAAGCGAAGTGCTTGTGGACAGTACACACTTCCAGCAATAATCATGATCGTCTGAGCACAGCATGAGCTGATGAAAGGCGTCCTGGCAAGAAAAAGAAAAAGTCAAAGTGATCTACAGGTTCCACCCTACAGCGCAAGTCTACAGTGATTTGCCACATGCAGAAAATGAGCGGGACTCTTTATGAGTCTGCCTTTTGTTTCCCTTCCCTGCCATGGGTTTTGATTAGTTCTTACTGCAGCCAGAGGACCAATATGTTCCAATCACAAACGAAAGAAAGCAATATACAGCCTCGTAAAATTAATCACAGACCCCCGCCCCCCCCCCCCCCCCCCAGTGCACCATCTCCCGAGCATGTCCAATATGTGACCAGTCAAATCTCAGGTCCTACCAGTCTCCAATTATCCCCTTAGCAATCATACACATGGACACACATGCACGTGCATGGGGTCCTCCGCTGCTAAGCCGGCCCCAGCATCCCTACTCCTGATTTATTTCTGTTTTCATGGCGATGGTGAGGAGGCCATTTTGTGTAGGTTGAAAGGTCTTTCATTACAGCTGTTTGGGGACATGGTGCAGAGTTATGGGCTTGGGACGTAATTGCTATCAAACTGCCCCTTGATGCCTTAGTAATAATGGCCCAGGCCACACTGGTCATCCTGACTTCTCTGCCTAGAACAAAGCTTCTATTCTAGGTCACCTTTGCTCTAAATTTGCCCCATCCCACTTGGTTTTGACCATCAAGAACCCTCTCTCAGCCCCAACGCCAATCGCTCCCCAGTGGGCCGTTAACAGCAAATGTGTTTGGTGGCGATCACCTGCAAATGTTAGATCACCTGTAAATGTCAGCGGGTGAAAATAGAGGCACTTTCCAGCCACACTGAAAACCATACATTTCATCAGCTCTGTGCTGCCACCCACATACTGCACACATACAGACAAATGAGCATTCACCCACAGCACAAACAGGTAAACGCAGCTCAATACGCAACAAAAGGAAATCAATAGCTCACTGTAGTTGAACAATGAACGCAGAGAAACACAAACATGGCCTCTAGACCTTGGGGTCTCTGGTGAGAGGGATGTTAGGAGAAGTCAGATGACCATCTCCCTGAAGAGAGCACAACTTTTTCCTCACACTAATGAGCAAAGTGAGGGAGAAGGAGAAAAAAGTGAGGGAGAGGAGTTTGCATTCTCTCTGCAGAAGTCTTTCTGTGGACCAGTAATGAGAGACCTCATCTGTGAGAGATGAGAAGGTACAAAGCCTCGGTTGCTTCAGTGTTTCAGTGTTTACTCAAAGAAAGCTACAAATACTGCTTTGGAAAACGGACAAGCACTCAACTTGGGTCCTTTATTGTATACTGTACACTTTATATTACAGCCCTGTATTCCTAATGCAAACTTATGTGAGCTCTAATGTGCACCCATTGCTGTTTAAGGAACTTCAGATCATGTAGTATAATATGTAAATATTGGAATACATGACCAATTTAGCAAATGGTTCAGCAGTACCTGTTATCTACAGAACAGTCATGCTATTGATTTTATTCAGCATCATAGTATTGTGTATTGTCAACTTTACAAGAGAAGAAAAATACCTGGTCACTTTTTCTGTCTAAGACCCTGTTTACATCTGATCACTTGAGTGTTAGGATTATATCTGGATAAGGATTATATCTAAAAAATAATCCTGATACTTAAGATTGTAAGAGTGACCAGGTGTCTAAGACCCTGTCTAAGACCCCAGTTACACTTGGTCACTGCATCCGTCTTCAGTATCAGGTCTCTAGAAAAAAAGGCCAATTCACACAAAAATGCAAGTGTAAACACCCAAGATTTAAACCAGATACAAATCCAATCACTCAAACCACTTCAGGAGATGATTTGAGATGCATTTGAGCCACGTTATAGCAGTGTAAACACACTCGTCTCTCCAAGACACATTAGACAACAAAAACCTGTCCCAGTGTAACCGAAACACCAGTAAAAGGTGCCAGCTGCCAACCCTCCTACTACTGCTACCTGCCTAATGACTATATATATATAATATACACGGAGTCTTCAATCTACCACTATCTGCCACTATTGTTATAACAACAATTATCCCATCACTACTATAATTATATTAAGTTATACCATATTATACCATATTATATTATGGTTAATAAATCTGCTAATACCTGTTTGACAGCTCTGTTTTACTTATGTGGGCACTTTCACAGTGTTCCTTGTGTACTTTTCATCACATGAGCTAGGGAATAAAATTCAGGGAATTACTTTTTGTAAATTGTACAATGGCATACATTCTCATTTACTAGGTGTTCAGGATTATGACTGAAATTGATCTGAGTTTCTTCAGAGGCCTTTTTATCTACGTATTTGGTCTCCTTATGGTTCTTCAGGAACAGCAGGCTCTGTTTTTTTTAAAGGCATGCTACAGTGACAGGCCTTGCAGGTGGAGTGAAGCATGCGGCTAAGGTCATGGCTGCAGTTTCCTTGGAAACAATGCAACTGTTATTGACTGTGTTTAATAAACTGCTTTGAGATTCAATTTTTTCCCATGCAATTTGAAGTCTTGCCGAGCACCATGGATTACTGCTGCTCCTCAAAACGAGGAGAAAGGATAAATCCTGCAGTATAACCCAATGCAGAAGGAGAGGTAATGTAATTCAGACAAGAAGGAACAGGCTGCTCCTCTCAGCATGTAGTGGAGATTCAGGGCTGTGTGTGTTGATTCTTCTAGTTAGACTTGCAGTGGGTTATTAAGACTCATTGTGCCGGCCTCCCTTGTGACTTCTGAAAGCGTCAGACAAAGAGCTTCAGACTCCAGCATCCGTTCCACTGCCTGCTCACCCTCGGCACCAGCCGATCATGCTAATCACTCTGTTAATTAGTTTGATTATTGCAGTCTTCCACAGCTCATCTGCAAAGCTGCTGACAATTTACAGCATGCTAAAAGAGAAAGAGGGCCCTGCTCACTGCTGTCAGTGTTACTCGTTGATCTGAAGAAATTAGAACATGTTTACATCTTTACTTTAAACAAAAAGGTCACAATTACAAATATAAAGTCAAAAAATATATATAGAGCACATCTATTATTATGTTAAATGTCGAGTTACACCTTGTGGAAAGATCTCATAAACTTTGTTCATACACCACCAAAGTGAACCCCAAATAAATTCCTGGAGTTCCCATTCCAGTATTTCATATTTTATATGACATATTTTACGAGTCATAAGGAGCTCCAGTTGTCATGCTACCCAGTTCTCATAACATATCCGAACAGCCTGCAAACTTTAACTCTCATAATTCATCAGATCCTAATGTCATGGCTATGAGTTCACCCTCTGCCAATCAGAGATCAATGTAACTGGTATACTTATGCTTAACCCTTCTGTTGGATAGCCCTGCCATTAAACCAGCTTTACTGTTTTACTTCAGCTTTATGCTATTGTGACACCTGTCCACTGGTGGCGCTGTTTTACCAAATACGCACAACCCAACCCTGACCTGTCTTCTAAGAGGAATTGAGAAAACAGCGGGGCCACAGCATTCTGCTTTCTCCATTATGGAGCTTCTAAAAAGGAATAATGGGTTGAAAATCCTGCAGACATGGTAAAAACATCACATTCTACTATGGTTATGTTTGGGGTGAGGGTTTTAGGGTTAGATTAAAGGTTATTCAACACCAATGCTAGAATTGTCCAGTATCAACACCAATGCTAGAATTGTCCAGTATCAACACCAATACTTGTATTATCCAGTATCAACATCAATGCTAGAATTATCCAGTATCAACACCAGTGCTAGAATTATCCAGTATCAACACGAATGCTAGAATTGTCCAGTATCAACACCAATACTAGTATTATCCAGTATCAACACGGATGCTAGAATTGTCCAGTATCAACACCAATACTAGTATTATCCAGTATCAACACCAATGCTAGTATTATGCAGTATCAACACCAATGCTAGAATTGTCCAGTATCAACACCAATACTAGTATTATCCAGTATCAACACGGATGCTAGAATTGTCCAGTATCAACACCAATGCTAGAATTATCCAGTATCAACACCAATGCTAGAATTATCCAGTATCAACACCAATGCTAGAATTGTCCAATATCAACACCAGTGCTTGAATTGTCCAGTATCAACACCAATGCTAGAATTGTCCAGTATCAACACCAATACTAGTATTATCCAGTATCAACACCAAAACCTACACCCCGTTAAAATGTTTTTATATGTGAAAATAAATATATATTTGATGTCAAATCAAACAAATAGGCAGTAGCAGTAGTGTGTTGTCTACAGAGGATGTGTTCTAAACTAATGCATACATACTCTATGTATCTGCACTGCATACATCTACAGTACAGTTCAGTTATCTTTCATATGTACAGTGTTAAACACACAGATTAAATGAAGGATGAAGTTTACCTGTGCTTTAGATAGCCTGACCTGTTTTCTATTGTCTGTTTGATATAATGTGTTATTTTAGGGTGAGCTTCTGTTGTTCTAGAAGCTGGAAGAGATGAAGTGTGATCATAAACAGAGAGGGCACATGTGTTCCAGCAGAGACTGCCTGGAACCATTTGATTGACGGCCCGCCGGAGTGGTCTGCTGAAACTGTGCTCATCTTTAATTGAAAATTGAGACAGTGTAGAAATGAAATTATTGATTTGTGCATTGGCCAGGCTCAAGGCTGGGCTGCATGGATTTGTGGGATGCAGGAGGGCGCTGGAGGAAGCTGAGGGATGAGGGCGGGGCTCTGATGAATAGGTAGGATCCCGCAGAGAAGGGATTGAGAGTAACTGGGAAGGGGCACGGATAATACTGGAGTCTGGGAATAATATAAGATTCATATTCTCATTGGTCTCTCTGGGAGTGGGGGAGGATCAGAATGTGCGGGGGGTGGAAACACTCACATAGTATATTAAAAAACGGACCCACTGCAGACTGCACATATGAAAAAAGCTCTTCTGAGTCTTTGTACACACTGATACTAATTGGGATTAATTAAAAAGTTGCCTTTGTGCAAAATTGTTTGATACAGCTAAAGAAAAAGGGGTAAACCTGTGTCATCTTAAATAAACACACACAATTCATGTTGCTGCATGTGGTTCTGGCTGCTTGAAGATTTGCTGTTCTGCAGTGTTATATCTCACTGGCATAATCAAGCATCGGCAAGCTAATTAAAACTCATAATTGATTTCATTAAGGGCTTAATGGGATCTAAGGAGAAAGTAGCAATAGGAGATGATGTGTCTGGAAGACATCCAGCCGAGGAGCTTAGATGAATAAAGAAATGAAAGCAAGGTAATGAAATGGGTAATGTGTTAGCCAGCAAACGAGGCAACAAATTTAACCATATATCTTCAAACCAGTAAGCCATTATACTTTAAAATCAATAGTACAGAGAGCAATTAAACCTGATCTACTGTACTCATGAGGTAATGGGCCAATAAATACACAAACTTTCAGACAGTTTTTGGGTTTTGAAGAGCTTTTCCCCAGTGCAGTGACCGGCTGGGAATTTACAGAATGCAAATATCTTGAATAAAAATGATAAAAAATGATATTAATTGCAATTAGTGTATAATGAATTGTGTACATATAAAAGAAAAATGTCATGCTTCAGACTGAATCAAAACACATTAGTAGTAGTTTTACCAGCAGTAGTTGTTGTACTAGTTGTTATTATTATTATTACTAGTAGTAAAACTACTACTGCTCCTGCTAATAATCATAATCATAATCATAATAATAATTAAATACAAATTATTATTACTTATTACTATTAGTATTACAATACAACTACTACTAGTAAATTATTATTATTATTATTATTATTATTATTATTATTATTATTATTGTGAATGGTTGTTAGTAATAATAATAATAATAATAATAATAATAATTTGTTGTTGTAAAAATTTGTAGTTGTAGTAATAATAATCATTGTTGTTGTACATTTCTTATTTATTTAATTATTTCTAAAATCTTCAAATATTAAAACAATACATAATCATGAAATCACAAAAAAAGCTTTTCATAATTGTTTCATCCTTTTTTTGGTGTCTATGTTTGTTGATATTTTCTGTGTTTAAAATAGGTAATAACAGTCCATGACAGCTCCAAAATCCAGTGTAAAGCAGCCCATTTCCATCATGGTTTATTACAGCAGTCATCCATTTAAATGATTTCTCTCATGGAAATAACCATGAGATAAACAAATAGCTGCTGTGGGTCTATAAAGTATTTGGGCTGTAACCGACACTAGTGCAGTGTTTTATGGGCCATTGTCATGTTCATGGCCATTGTAGAAATGGGTGAAAGAGAGAAATGGAGAAGCACTAGGCTTTAGGACAAGCCTGTTTATCTTCATGACTGCATTTATTCTGTCTGCCTGGCCATTTCTGCCCATTTGGATAAATGCAACGGAGACCGGATTGGAAGAATTTTGCATGATGTAGATACTTTTTTGGATCCCTGTGAATCAAGCTCTCTTCCTAATTAAGACTCTTAATTGATGTAATTAATGAATGTGCGGTTTTGCTAATGGGACTGAGCAGGTTGGTGTGCCCATTTAAGAAGCTATGTATCCTGCATCTTCTGTCTGCTTCACGATTGCTTTTTCACACTAATGCGAGTAGCTGTGTGACGAAGAGACCAGGTTAAACAGTGTAAAAGACACAACCTGTTTAACCTGGTCTCTTTATTACACAACTACTCGCATCGTTTGACAACTATACAAAATACATGAATAATCACTTCAGACCAATCAAAGTCAGAATGTCATAAATGTAGTGATTTGACATTAATGTCTTAAGCTCAAAAAATCCTCTTACTTTCCCATTACTGGTATGTGTCTGCATTGAAACTGCAATCAAAGATGTAAGGTACAGAGATGAAGCTTGAAGTAGATAGCAGTTAGGTCTTGTGTAGAGGTCGTACATGCCATGGACAAGCCATCATAATGCGAATAGTGGCACAGGCTTCAGAAGCAGTGTAAGGTCAGGTTTGGACACAGTCTTTGTTCTGCTTTAAGTCACACTATCATTATTCTGTCAATCACCTGACAAGCATATAAGAAGGCAGCTCGTGTTTTGAAGCTGACAGGCTGAAAAGAAATGTAAATTGATGCATTGACCCAGTTCTCACTCATTCACTGTGTGTGTGTGTGTGTGTGTGTGTGTGTGTGTGTGTGTGTGTGTGTGTGTGTGCGTGTTTTTCTGAATCTGTTTCCCTGTGTTAATGTGACTATTACCGCTAGGCCTCCATTTTTGGTTGTATTTGGAAGTTTGTAACAGATGTTGCTTTATATTCCCTGTATTTTGCCGTTTACAATGACTGCCTGTTGTTTCAGTGGTTTCAGTAAAGATCCCTGGCAAAACATTGTGTGAACATTTAGTGAGGAGCGGACCAATAGAAATGCTTTTAAAAATAGCTTCACGCTAGCCTACAGTGTTTCCTCGTTGCACACCTCCCATTAGAAAAATCAACTTGTATGGTCTCTGTCTGATGGTAAATGTTGCACTTTGACTTCAGCTATGGCAAGAGCTACCTTTAGATCCAGTGATGACATTTTCAGATTGTTGGAGACTTCTTTATGCATTTTGTGGTCTGCTGTTGGACTGAACTTGCTAAGATGGCCTGGTCATGTCAGCAGTTGTTGCACTTATAATGGCTGGTTTCTAATTGTTGCTAATGAGATCTTTTTAAATCCTTTCCCAGACTCATCTGCATCTACAACCTTCTTTCTGAAGGCCTCAGAAAGCTTGATGGATCTCACAATGGTAATAATACTCACTTTACCAGTCAGAAGCACACCAAGCTAAATGTCTGAGCTATAAATTAAACAGACTCCTCCAAAACGTCCTCCTCTAATGATGTTCTGCTGATTTCTAATGTATTGGCATTCTAGGTAAAAATAAATGTGGTGGAGGCTATACTTTTAAATACATTTTAGAAATGATATGTAAAATAATTTTTTTTCAGTTGTATGGGTTTAGTTATATAACCTAATTCTCGCAATATTGTTCAACAGAAGATCAAATGTCCAGATGTTTAAATATATTACAAAAGACAAAGGTTGTCCTAATGTTTTATAATGTGTCTATTTGTTATGACCACACATTGTTTAGACCTGCTACACCCTATTAAGCTAATTTGCATATTTGACCTTTCTCTTTCACCCTCTCTTTCTGTCTTGTTTTTCTCTCAAGTGCAATTGAACAAACAGAGGAAAGCAAATGTGTGAACACCACTCCCACAAACAGTGTAAACACTTAGGACAGGTGAGAAAACGGGGGATTCCCACACAAGAGGAACATGGACATAGCACAAACAAGGAAGACATAGAAATGTTTGTTTCAAATGTTCAGTTGCTTCCTGCGCAAGAGCGAGAATAAGCAGTTGGTTTGTTGAATGTTTTACATGTGTGTCTTATGCAAATGTTTCTTATGCAAATGCAAAAAATGACACATTTAATTGTTTTTTTAATATCAATTCTTTAGTTTGTGTCTTTTTAGGTAGTCCACTATGTTTCATAGGTATGATATTTAGATCATTATCCTACAGAAGAATCCATCTTCTTTTCAGCTTCAGCCTTTTAACAAAGGGCTTGACATTTGCATCCATGATTTTCTGGAATTTTGTGGAATCCATTCTTATATTGCCAATGCCACTGGCAGCAACATAACCACAAATCATGATAGATCCACCTCCATGCTTCACAGTTGGCAAGGTGTTCTTTTCATGAAAAGCCGTTCCTTTTTTCTAAATGTATTTGTCTTTACTGATTGAGGCCAAGCTAGAGTCAAGGTTTCTTTCTTATGACTTCTCAATAAAGAATATGATTTTGCACACAATGCTGCACAGTTGAACAGTGCACCACACTCTTGGCTCTTTAATTAATGTTCTCCTTGGTCATACATAGGTTTGGATTTGCCTTTTTACAGACATACAAGCAGTTCTTACTCTCTGAGAGTTTTCTTAGTCTTCCAGATCTCACCTTGACCTCCACAGTTCCCTGAACTGTCATAAACAGCAAATAGAAATCACAAGCTGAAAATGATTGGTAATCTTTCCCTTTCTTGAGGGGTTTACTACCTCTCAATATGAAGAGACAAAGTATGTCATTTGGTCGAGGGTTCCCAAACTGTCTCATTTGACTGTATGTAGGTGCAGGAGGGGGATTTCCACATTAACCCTTTAACATAAACCCAACTGCTGACATTTATTCTGCCTTATTGTCTTGTAAGAGTCTCTGATGAGTTTCGCTGTAAAGAATGCGCTGTAAAAATGACCCTCAGCTCTTCTTCTCCACCCCACTTTAACGACCCTTTGTCTTTTTAAAGAGGCTTGTGACTCACCAGCATCCCTGGCCACTTTAACCTTTCACCTGTCCAATTTAAAGCACACAGCCTATCCGACCCTTTAGAATTATTTTCACACATTCCGCAGGATTTATGCAACCATTTCTGCAAGAGTTGCATTTACAGGGCTTTGTGGTCATTGCTCATAATTCACAGACTTCTGTTGCATTTTTCATTAATGCAGAATATGAGGTTCTTTTTTACGATAATGTTTAGCTAATGGTTGTTGATCATGTTCTCATACATTCTAAAAAATACATAGATTGAAATTGGGGACCGCTCATCTATTTCAAAATCAAACACTATGTAATTCAATTAAAAATTAAAACAAAAAAACAAATAAAATCAAAACAGAAGTACAGTTGCAGATTATTTATATTATTATTGCTATTATAATAATAATATTATTACTTATACTAGTAATATGTTAAGGCAAGCAGATGATACAGATGTGCCCCCTTTAAATTCTGTGTATGCCCTGGTTCAACAAGTAGCTTAGAAATGTCCATGAAGTAGAGGTCCTTGCTTTCCGGCAGTTCTTTATGAAATATCTTTATGGAGTTCATTATGGAACCAAAAGTGGTTCTTCTATGGCATTGCACTAAAAATACTTTATATGTAGGCATGTGTGCTAAAACTCACCACATCTGGTGTTTTTGTACGGATATCATCAAGACTTAATCCATTAAGTGGACTTTAGACAGAATTGTAGAGGCTCTGCAAATGGTCTTGTCTTGTCAGGCCTCTCAGGGGGCTTTGGAGGAAATGTTATAGCAGTCCTGAGGGTGGAATTACAAGGAAACAGTACGAGCAGTGGAATAATCTCACCACCACTATTTTCCCTCTAGCTTCCCTCTGCCTCACATTATCTCCCTCCCTCTCTCATTCACACTGGCTTTCATTCTATATCAGCCTGATAACACATTGCAGTTGGGCTAACCTTTTTACAAAAGACTGTGTGTCCATGTAATAGTCTTGTAATTCTTTATGTCTTGTACATGCTTGTATGTATGGATGGATGGATGGATGACTGGTCTGACAGATGGATAAACGAATGAGGTATCTTTTCTCACTTACTGTCAGCAGCAGTGTTCAGCATCATTAAATGCAAATACACATTTGTTGAGAAGAGGGTTAATGTGTTCTTTTCGATCAAATCTAACCCACGCTTCTAACATGTACCCATGTCCTTCTGTCTTTTCATTCAGGGTTAAAATGTCTTCAGTTGTTTACCCTATTGAAATTTAAATTAGCATCACCTTTATGTTTGATACTATTTAAATGTAGCACATCCATCTTTTTTCTCCCCCATTTGGTTCAATGTCAAGTAATGCCAAACAGGGGGCTTAAGGATGAAGGATGGTCGTTCCACAAAGGGAGACTGTACACACAACAATAACTCATAAATCAAAATCAAACCATAGTAATATCTCCTCTTCTACATATGAACACATCACTTGGAATCAGTAAAAATGTTAGATTCCGCATGTTCAACAAAAACATTCTGCGTATTTCAGCAAACTATTGGTAAGAAATAATGAATATAGAACTGCATATTTTCAACACTGTCAGAGAAAACAGTGAGACTTTTATTACACTCTCATTACAGGTTTGAGAGGTGCTATGTAGGCTATACTATATGTAAGCTATTGTAGCTGTAGCACACATATGCTCCATTTATCATAATAATAGATAGAATCAGTATCTTTTAAACACAGCACTCCCACCTGTCCGATTCGAGGCCTAATCCATAGGGCTTTTTTTCTTTTCCGCAAGATAAGCCAGTGGTTATTCTTAGTGAGATGATATCTGTCTGCTTCTCCATTCAGCGCTGCCCTCCACCACCCAGTTCCATAATATCAGCCTGGCCATCACAGGCGGCCATATAGGAAATCTTTCTCTCGCTTTAATGACCTTATAATGGTGTCTGTGGAAAACAAATGATCCATCAGTGTGCGTTAATTAAAAAAGCCCCCTGGGAACTGTCTGTAATTGCCTAAGATATTTGAAAGAGTGTTTCTTGCCGATCATTCCTTTTGTCAGCAAAGGATCATGTTCAGTGTAGTACATTCATGTTATTCCCTTATTCATTAGATTAGCTAATGACTGCAATTTCAGAATGTCATAAAATGAGTGTTGTGGTGATAAGTGAGGGTGTGTGTTTGCAGGATTTTGAAGCGACAGATGTAAAAGGGAAGACCATGTGTAACACACTCCATACCCCAACATCACAGACATCCACCTTAACTACTCACTCCCTGCCTTACGCATTATTGTAAGTCTGATTTTTCTTCAAATTGTATCTTATATATATACATATATATATATATATATATATATATATATATATATAAGATACTATTTGAAGAAAAATCAGACTATATATATATTATTTATTTAATATTATATGTATATATTATTTTTATTATATATATATATTCTGCCTATTTTAATTATTATTGTCTTTACTATAAGCACTGTTCTTTCTGTTGTCATTATTGTTGCTGTAGTCATTTTTGCTGTTATTGTTACTGTTGCAATATTGTACTCATTAAAGTCAGGCCATCTTGAGAAAGAGAGAGACACCAGACTTTTGATGGGGAAATTGACAAATATTTGATAGAGAGAGAGAGGTAGATATAGAGTGACAGTGGAAGAGAAGTGAAGACATTAAGGGAGGAGGTGGGAGACCAACAACCAGAAAGAGAGAGCCATAAAGGGAGTAAAGTATTTGCTTCACTGGCAAAAATTCAACACGCGACAGATTTAAGCATCTAATGCCAAATTATGAAAAACTTACAGGGCTGAAAAAATGAGAGATAATTGGTGCAGAGGGGTACACATTCCCCCTTGCTGCACAGTATGTATTAGTGGGTCACCACCTCACCATATCACCTACACACACATATCTCACTGCCTCACTATTTACAGCAATACTTACGGCATCATTTTTATTTTTATTTCTTTTTTACTTAGAACTATATCAGCCATAAAATTAACACCACTGACAGGTGAAGTAAAAACCATTGATTATCTATAGTGGCATCTGCCAGGCATAAGAATCTGAGACACTGGGAACCAGGAACAGATACCAGACACTACAGGACAATTTCTGAGGTCTTGTGGAGTCCATGCCTCTAATAGTTAGATCTGTTGTGGTGGCACAAGAGGACTTACTCAATATTAGGCAGGTGGTATTAAATTATGGCTGATCAGTGTAGGTATTAAAGTATATATGTATTTATTAACTGTATTTTTGTACATTTGCCAAAACCTTTTTTTTTTCATTTTAATTAACGTCTGTTGGTTTTTAATTTGTTGTTATTTTTCTAATGTTTTGGCAATATTGTTACAGTATTACGGTCATGCTAATAAAGCTACCTGTGTCTGCATCTGAATTGCGAATGAGACAGAGAGAGAGTGAGCGAGGGAGACAGAGAGCGAGAGAGCGAATGACGACAGTCGTCACTCTGGAGTCTTGCTGCTGGAATGGCTCCATGAGATTGATGGATTCTGCTGCTTTGATTTGTAGCTGGAAACGTGGACCGTGGGCCGCAGCTGCTGATGAACAGAACGTCTGAGTCCTCCAGCCTTCCCTTCCCATCTCTCTCCCTCTCTCCTTCCCTCTGCAGTTGTGACAGGCAGATCAGGTGCGTAGTGTCTGGGACAGTACCATTTCGCCAGACAGGGTCCTTCACACACAAACCCCCAGCACACCCTGCTAACGTCAGATCCACACACCCACACACACGTACACATTCATAGAGCAGGTGCATTAGTATGCAGCAGGCATCTCAGTAGCGACTGCTACGGTCCACTGTTACACACAAACACACACACACACACACACACACACACACACACACACACACACACACACACATCCTGCTTGTCTGCTCAATACTGTCTGAATCCTTCGCTCATTTTCCACTTAACACCAGTCGCCACACTTGTCTGAAGTGGGTAATGCTGTATCAGGTACACTAGACACACAAACACACACATACATTCACACACACTCTGAGTGTCAGTCACACTGACTTGCATTAGAAAGATCATAAACAGAGAATCTAGTGGTTTGAACCATGAACTCTCAAGCCCTACACTCTGAAAAATAAAGGTGCTACCAAGGGTTCTTTGAGCGATGCCATAAAAGAACCACTTTGTGAAACATGAACAATGTTTGTATTATAGATGTGTGAGTGTGAAGAACCTCCCACCTCCCGAAAATACACACAGTAGGTGATTGGCCATGCTAAATTGCCTCTAGGTGTGAGTCAATGATTGTGTGATGGACTGGCGCCCTGTCGTGGGGGTATTCCTGCATTGTGCCCAATGGTTCTGGGTAGGCTCCAGACCCAGTATGATCCATCATATAAGAGCATCGCTGTGAACAACTCTGCACTCACAAAGCTGATGCCGACTTTTTTTTGGACTTTTCAGAAGAACTCATTCTTCTCTTTTCTCTCTAAGAACTAACCCTGCCCAAGAGATTCTCAGGGGCTTGGAATGGAATAGAGTTCAGGGTGGATTGGGGAGCGTCCGTTGGTCCACTCATAGCTTAAGTGAACAAATGGACGTATATATAGTCTGAAGAAGGAGGGGTTTTGAGGTGTGTTCCAGCTCCCAAAATGTTCACTTTAAGAAAACTCTTAAGAAGATATGATAATGAATGAATTGAAACCACAAATGGTTCTTCTATGACATCCCTTAAAGATCCCTTGGGAGATAGATGTTTTTAGGAGTAGAAATGTAGCTCAGTGATTGCTGGCAAGATTTGTGATTTTAATCCAGCATCATAAATATGATGATAACATCTGTAAATGTTCAAAAGTGAATATATGCTGCACCCTTAAAATAAAGATGCTACAGAAGGTTCTTTAAGGAATAGCATAGAAGAACAATTTTGGGTCTCTGAAGAACCATTACTGTTCTGAGTTTTGTGAGTGTGAGGAACCTTTAAACTGGTAAAGAATTGGTGAATTGTTCTTATGGAACAAAACATTTTTCTTCCTAAAATTTTACTTATTTGAGTAAAATAACCTTAAATTGTAAACTTTGCTTCTCTATTTATTGTAATATTTATTATAATTTTTCTTCTCTTATAATTACAGGTATTAAAGTACATAGATGTGTATATGCTAAACCTTTATTTGTGTTATTTCAGTTTATCTTTAACGTAGTAGTTCTATTGCTGTCCAGTTTGTTTGTTATTGTTGTTGCTGGTAGTCATATGTGTTGTTAGTGTTACTGGTATCTGATCTTTAAGCCTAAAACATTGTAGTAAACAATATGGTAACACTTTCTTTTTACAGTCCCTTCAGTTCTAAGTAAGCCTAGTAACCGAGCCAAGTACAAACTCCACAGTACTACGTAAATATTTTGGGTAGCATGACTGTACATTCCAAGACAGGTGAACTAAATTACACTGAAATGCCCAACAGGTTTTAGGTGAAGGTGAAAAAGCACATAGTAAAATAGTTAATATTTGGATAATTATTTGAAATAACAACAAGCTCGCGGAATTTCACTGTAATGTCACATATTCAAACAGAGGAGTAAATCAGAATCGTCTGTACCAGGAAGACGTGGGATCAAAACAGGTTCAATGGGGAAAAAAATACAAAAAAAATGTGCTTAGGATCAAAGTGATTCAAATGTGCCAAGTGGTTGCAGATTATTACAATGTTACATCAACACAATTCTTGCCAAAAGTAAAGCTGTCGATGAGCATACTTTCTTTGTGTGCAGCTACTTGACACACTTGAGTCATAGATTGCTTGATTCACATACAGTAAATGCACCTGTCACTACCTTGAAACGAAACTGAATCTAGGCTGTACATGAAAGCACTGTTTGTCAACATGATTTTGTGTTCAATTTGAGTGTAAATTCAGTTTACTTCCAGTGGAAAGACTGTCTTTTTTTTGCACAAAGCATTTGCACTAACAACTTTACTACCTCACTGGACATCATTTGCACACTACCGGCAATTATTTATTATTCTCTGTCTGTACTGTGTTGTGTTGTCTGTCCGCACTTGTTTGTGTTGCACTTGTGTTTTGTATGCACTGTCTATGTTGCACCATGGTCCTGGAGGAACGTTGTTTCGTTTCACTGTGTACTCTGTATGTAGTTGAAATGACGATAAAACCCACTTGACTTGACTTGACTTGACTTAGGTATTTTCATAACACAATGAGAAAAGTGGCACACACATACTCAGTGAAAACTTACAACCCTTTGGGCATTTTGGTGTTTCTACTTGTAGTTCGGTTCCCTTGGTCCAGTCCAAGCTAGAAAATGACACATTGTTAGATTTGAGTGCCGATTTGCTTTGTGTTCATACTGACATGTTTGCATTTTAGTGCATGCAAGTGACTGTAGTGACTTTTAGTGCATGCAATTTTACTGCAATGTTAGTAGTGTGGTAGTGTGTGGTTTGGGACACAGCCCCGCTAAACTAAAGCGTCTGACAGAAGCACAGAAAAGTTGGCCGCCCTGCACAGAGATTCGGCCATACTCTACTCTAGCTGTAAGAACACTGTAAGAATGCTTATAACCATCTTGTGACATCCCATCCTGCATTCTCCTTCAAACAAACCGCACCAGAGCTTGGTTAGAAACAGGCCGAGACCCACCTGCTCAGATGGTCTCGGCCTGCTATATAGTTCTGTATGGTTGTAATGGTGAAGAACCCCTTTTCTGTGTTATATAGAACCCTTTTTGCTTATAGTGTATCGTTCCTAAATGTAACACTAACATCTACATCTTACTTACTTACAATGTTTCATTCTGTCTTTTTGGTCATTTATGAAACATTGCACAGATAATTAATCAAATTCCCTAAATTATATTACAGAGCATTTCCTGCTAAAAGAAATCCATCTCAAATTGTAATTTGAAATGTATCATGTTGCAAAACATCTCCAAATTCTCATTGACCTGAAAAATTCTGCATTTCTCATGAAAGACTTATCAGTACTTCAGTATAACCTTTTCCTCAGTGACCGCCAATACCAAGACCATGTGTGTGTGGTAGGAGAGTAGGTGTTTTAGAATACACATGTTCCAATATTTACTCTCAACAGAAAGGCAAAGATCTGACTCACTAGTGGTGTTCCAAAGCCAGCGCAGGTGATGGACAAAGAACCCAGTACCACATTGGACACAATAGCTTTGTCAATGCCAGTGCTTATGTGGAATGAGGCCAGCTTCCCAACCGCCAAAACATGTTGAAAACAGTGATGACAATTGTTTGCGTGGTGTACTACCTGGAGCACAGAGCTATCTGATAAACATCTCACAGTTACACTAATCATCCAGAATATTAACACCACGGACAGGTAAAGAGAAAAAAAAACATTGATTCTCTTCATCTACAGTGGCATCTGTCAGGGGGTGAGATGTATTAGGTAGCGGGTGAACTGTAAATTCTTGAAGATAATGTGATAAAAAGCAGGGAAAATGAGCAAGCATAGGAATCTGAGCCACTTTGACACTTTTTTGACAAATTATGATGGCTAGATGACTGGGTCAGAGCATATGAAAAACAGGTTGACGGTCTTGTGGGGTGTTCCCGGTATGCAGTGGTCAGTACCAACCAAAAGTGGTTCAAGAAAGGACAACCGATGAACCAGTGACAGGGTCTTGGGCACCTATAGCTCATCCCACAGACTTTGAGATGAGTTTTTTGATTAATTTTCAGAAGCAGTCATGACACATGCAACAGAACGTAACAGACACAATGTAGGGGAAGGGACAAGCCCAAACAAGGGGCTAGATATACATACCAAGGAACAGCCGAGAATGAACAAACAGGAGGGTCAACAAATTGAAACCAGGTAAGGGGCTTGACAGAAATCAAGTAAGAAAAAAAGTCAAAGCAAAAGCACATGGCTAGAAAAGCAAGACCACCAAAACTATCCCCATCGGATGCCACTTTCATCTTTGAGAGAGAGAAGTTAACTCTCACTTCAGATCCACAAGAGTCTGGTCCATCCAAAAAAAAATCTGAAAATATGCAGAACTGATCACGAAGCTCTTACTGAGAAACATTAAGGAAACAGACAACATAGAAGAACATTTTCAAATCAAACAAAAAAGCTGATAGTGTTCTCAGAACTATAGACTGACTGCCCCAGAGTCCAGAATTCAACATCATTGAATGTGCTTGAGATTAGATGGATTTTGAGAACCTGTACTGTGTCCTGTACTGATTAGAAATTAATGGCAGAGTTATAAGCACTGTTGTTGTTACATTTTGTTCATTTCAACCACTGAAGCGAAGAAGATCATACTGAAACCCAATCTCACAACAAACACTTGGGGTCAAATCCCTATTGGGATCAAACAGTGAGTGTTTACACAATTCAGTCAAAGATTTAGCAGTACTTAATGTAGGATAACATCAGCAGACTACATGGGGATTACTGTGCAAATTTCCCATGTTTTTTCAATGTCACCAGACACCCAGACATCTCAGAATAATAGACTGGCCACCCCAGAGTCTAAAATTTAACATCATGTAATGCGAGACTAGTTGGATGATGAGAACTTTGCAAAGAACTGGATGTAAGTCTCTTGACACTGTGATAAAGGTAAAGGATGGACTGAATATATACATATATACATACTCTACTGTCCAGGAAAGCCTCTCTACTAGATTTTGTGCCATCAGCTGGCATACCCGGACCATACCCAACACATACCAAGAACATACACAAATAATCAAGAGTGTAGGAAAGACAAAAAAAGAAACGCTACCCTTATTGGAGCGTAGCTGACCTGACCTGTTACGTTCCATTACTCTCAGTTAACGTTCAGTTACTGAGGTCTGAAGAATAATCTCTACATGGAAACTCCTTGCCTCCATCAATATGTGCAAGCAACATTTTCCCTCTTTTGCTGGGCTGCCTTTTTATTTTTTGCTGTTGTGGCTGTAGCCCATAATTGCCATAGTTAGACCAAATTAAGGCGATGTCCTGTATACAGTGTCATCTATTGCAATATTGCCTTATATTGTCTTATCACATAAGTCAAGCTTAGCTAGCTGGCCAAGATATAGGCAGCTATATAAAACAAGCCAATTCTAGCTTCTTTCATATTGCAAGCTAACATGGACCTTAGCTTCTTTCTTAAAGATGCTAACATTAGTTTAACAGAACTTCACTATCAATTTGATATGAAATAGGCAAATGTGAAATGTTAGCTTTGTTCTAGCTGGTGACATGAGCTGCTCGCTAACATGCATCATTCAGGCTGATACATTTTCAACCAACAAGCAGTCTGAGATGATACACTATATGGACAAAAGTATTGGGACACCTGCTCATTCACTGTTTCTTCCTAAATGAATGGTATTAAAAACCAAAATTCATCTTGATTGTGTTGGAGTAACTGTCTCTACTGTCCAGGTAAGAAGGCTTTCTACCAGATTTTGGAGCCTTGCATTCAGCGACAAGAATAAGGTTAGTACGGTCAGAGTGTTAGATGATCACCACCCCACTTCATCTCCAACTCCCAGACTCATGCTAAAATTATTAGATGGAGCACCATCATCCCAGAGAACACAGTTCCACTGCTCAGTGCTGGGGGGCTTTATACCCCTCAAGCCCTTACCTGGCATTAGGCATGGTTGCAGTAGGTTAATCTGCTCCAGAGAGTCTTATTCAATACTTTTCTGCAGGGTCTAGATAAGCTGTATGTGTGTGCATTTGTACATCTGTGTGAGCAACGGGTGCAACTTAAAGTAGCTGAATGCCTTTTTTTTAGAAGGGGTGTCCACAAACATTTGGACGTATAGTGTTTATACTAACCAAGCCATTTATTTATACTCTTTTATGCAAAATGGAGATAAGCACTGTCGGTACATTTTGTTAATTCCAACCACTGAAGCGAAGTGGTTCATACTGCAACCCAATCTCACAGTAAACACTGATACAAGGCTGTGCGGACTGTTTATTAGCCATCAAATCCCACTTGGGGTCAAACGGTGAGTGTTTACACACTGCAGTCAAAGGTTTATCAGTACTTAATGTAGGATAACATTAGCCGACTACATGGGGATTACTGTGTAAAGTGTAAATTTCCCACGTTTTTATCAATGAGACCAGACATCCAGACTGCTATACACCTACAATCACAAGCAGGGTGATTATAATGAAAACGTTTTGAAAACTGCATTTACTGTTCTGCTGATGCAGGCATGTCCCGCGCTGTCCTGCTGCCGTTTTTCCGTAAAAGCCATTTACAGTACGATGACTGACAGATCTAAAATTACGACAACCAGACCAAGGCATGCGTGTCACATACACACTTCATTCAGTCTTCTATTCAACGTGTACAACTTCATTAAGTCCTTTGACTGTTTACAATTATTCTCAGCCTCTATTTCCAGCTATGCCATTTGCGTGCGCAGGTAGCTGAGAGTGTGCGCTTGTGCTGACGTCCATGACATGCTCTAAAAATGGACCTTTTATTATATTAGTACAATATCAGTGTACAGTATGTCACCCACACACCCACACACATTTGTGCCTGTTTCCTTTCTGTGTCTCGTAGAACGACCTTGAGCTGGTGGAAAGATGGAAAAGTGCCGGCAGCCTCAGAGATCTTTATCCCCGGAGTGTGTGTGCTTGTGTGTGTGTGAGAGAGAGATTTCTGAACAATGGCAGTGATTGGCAGGCAGTGGAAGCATGGTGCATGTCTGATTTATTGAGATGATCTTGGTTATGTGAGCAGGCCAAACTCCTCCACTAGTGCCAGCTGGCACAGCAGCACCAAGGTCATTTGTCTGCAGAACAGAACATGAACACTGACTTGCACAGTGTCACCGTAGGTCCATGAGCTTAATATGGCTTTCTTGGACCAAAAGACTGTGTTGGAAACACAATGCTAGGACAACAGTTGTGGTCACTGAGGTTAAGTTTATAAGTCTTTAATGTTGGATAGGTGTAGCTATAGGCAGAACCTAGGCCTACCCAGATTGTGTAATCACAGGCCTAGCCAATCAAATTGTGTTATTATTATGTGTTGAGTCAGGATAATGTCATTTGATTAGTTTTTAGTTAGTAAACCATTTTATTCAGTATACCATGGTCAATCAAAGTCCTTTCACTGTCCGCATCATTCCCTCACACACAAGGTATAGTCCAACTGACCAATTGATTTTTTTAGTTCTCCATTCTGTGCTTAACAGCTGTAGTTGTCTGCCATTGCCTCATGCCATCACAGCAGTGCACCGGTTGATGGAGTCTAAGGGCATTCTCTCCATTTTTGCATATCCTCTTAAGTTCGCTTTTAAAGGCCTTTGGATATAAGATAATACCCACATGTATAATACCAAAATGTTCAGAACAATTTCAGCTCTCTCTATAATGAGACCCCATGTGACCTAGAGCACTGTTTGAAGATACACTTTGACCTTAAACTTGAAGAATGTATTCAGATTGAAGTCAGATTTTTGAAAATGTTCCTTCATTCATGTGGACGAATAGTTTTGGTGCTTAAAATGAAAAGAGTTGTGGCTTCGCCAAAGAAAAAAAATTCTGAGTTTCTGAGTTTCCATTGGTCACAAATCCACCTATTACTGATGAGAGGCAGATGACGGACACTCAAATCTAACAGTTATACACAATGAAAGACAGAAGATGTGTGTCTGAGTGTACATTGGTCAGTTTCAATTAAAGCATAGACGGCCGCACAAATCCACCAATTACAGATGAGAGGCAGAGACGAGTACCACAAACCGTCTTCATAGCCTTATAACTCCAGATGTGAGTCACGTACCATGTGACAATCTACAGGTTCAGGAAATATTTGAACTGGATTTCTGCTCTGTGTTATTACAAAGATATTAATAGAAATAAAGAGAAACAAAGAATCTTACACACCTGCACATTCCTACACTCTAGAGGGTTTAATCTGAAGCTCCAGCAGTGGCTGGAGTGACATGTACCTTGCATCCAAGTCATTTCCAAGGCTAAAGGAAAATTTGCTGTTGTGGTCTGTGGTGTCTGAATTGGTACATTCAAATCTGTCAAAATGTCAAATGTCAGCATATGCTATATGTTAACTGGTGGAACTAGTACTAGTACTAGTCATTCCTAAATCAACCTGTTGATGCCAGATTCTGACGCTACCATCTATGTGCCTCAGCAAAAATCCAGATTCATCAGACCAGGCCATGTTTCTCTGTTTTTCAGTTGTCCAGTCTTGGTGATTCTGTGCCCATTGCAGCCTCCGCTTTATGTTCTTGGCAGACAGAATTGGCACCTAATGTGTCCTTTACTCTTGTAACCGATCTGCCTTAAGGTTCAATGTGTTGTGTATTCTGGGATGCCTTTCTGCTTACCATAATTGTACAGACTGGTTAGCTGAGTTACTGCAGCCTTACATCGAGAATATTGCACAGAGACAAAGCAGTGTCACTCAGTAAGCTTCCCACCACTTGAACTGTGTTTCCAAACTTCCATTGAAAAAGTTAATTACATTTCCTGAGCTGTGCTGGCAGGCCTGAGCAGCTCCTCGGCGCGGGCGTGTTTGTAGCGCAGTCAGCCTGTCTTGTTACGTTCCATCACTCTGTGTTCTGAATAATAATCTTTCCTGGGAAGCTCCCCGTCGCTATCTCAGCACTGACAGGGGTCAAACCACGGCCTCCTGCTTATTAGATCATGACAATAAGGATTATATTTAGCACAATGCGCTCTGGCCTAATTGGAGCTCTTATTAAAAAGTAATTGATTCTCCTCTTCTGAGACAGGCGAGCGATAAAAACAGGGAACGGAGTGTCCGGCAGGGAGAGGAGGCAGAGAATGACAGGGGATCTCCAGAGAAGGCTTTCCAGGGGTCACTTTCACACACACTCACACTGTCTCTGATTCAGGTATTTCAGGCGCACCCATGTAACTGCCTTCATTCTGAAACCCCCTAAATCTTTTAGTGCTGACCTACTCACTGTGATGTAAATGCTGGGACCAATTGAGAAAAAACAGCACTAAGTCTGTAAGTCTACACAAAAACATACTCACTCACTGCAAAAATGAAGAGCAAGGGCTCTTTACTGAAACTTTGCTGTAAATCTGCTACATACACAGAAAAGTATACATTACATATTTTACAACATATTTTTACATTAGACAAAATCTGTAAAAAAAAAAATATCAAAAATAATAATAAGGAGACACCTCATATGTGTGTATGTATGTATGTGTGTGTGTGTGTGTGTGTGTATGGGGGAGGGGTGGTGGTTGCATTGGGGGTTGCATTTCTTTAAATGGGACATGGTGGGGGGTTGTTGTTGATTGGTGCTGCCTCCTTGAAATGGGTTTTCACCGGGTAGGATGTCTGTAAAGAGAAACTAATCAATGGAGGTGGAGAATAGAGAGCTGTATGATCCTTAGTGTTTGGATACAGCAGTGCTCAATTACAGATAAAGCTAGTTTTCTTAGTGGATGTGAGTAAACTTTCTTGTGAATCAGATTTTTGTATCTTTGTTGTCTGAAAAAGGAATAAATATCAGGATTATCAAACGCTGCCAAGAACACGCAGTAATACACGAGAGGCTGTGCTCTACCATGGATATTGAGGGCTGATACATGACCTCTCTTTTTTTATTGTACAAATATATTGCTGCTCTCGTGGAAGAAGCTCGCATCTCCAAAATGGTGACTTTACAGGCAAAGTAAAAAAAAATGCAATATAAAAATAATCGACTCCAAGACATTTTGGAGCATACTTATTATTATCCATTTATCATGGTATTTTACGCAATATAAAGTTTTGTCTTATGTCAAAATGTAAAAAATATTCAAAACGGAGATAAATGACTGTACAAGACAAGGTGGGGTTCAAGTTAACAGCTGTCATTCTTTCATTAGCATAGCTACTGTTCTGTGCTAACTAGCTGGCTGTGCTGCCCCATTGATGAAAAATGTCCACAATGGAGATACAAGGTTTATGCGTGACAACAAAGATATGCTAATAATGTTATGTCCTAGGTGGCACAGCTATCTAAGTGTTGGCCTTGTCACAGTAGGAGATTACAAGTTTGATGTTTGGTGATGTCACAGCCATTTATGGCCTAGAGTCCAAGACACCATCATTGGCCCTGCTCTCTCTGGGTGGGTAAGATGGCTCTCCCAATCCCCCCATTTCCTAGCACAATGCTAACCAATGCAAATGTCTGGTAGATGATGTTTTAGCAGAATGAGCAGTTAGCATTCTCCTCCACATGTGTTGAGCTGTCCATTGACATTGTGTTAGCAGTGGTAGCTGGGAATTGGACATGACTAAGTTGGGGTGAAAATGATAGGACTGACTTGACAGGGGGCATGAGAAATGAGCTTTGTCACAAATGTGTGTTTTATGTATTGTCAGGGTCTTTAGGGACGCAAAATTGGTTCTTCTAAGGGCAGGTTTATTTTTGAGAGTGTATACAGAGCTACTGCCTATGTACAACATGCCCCACAATGGAGCCAACACCATGCAGAGCCATCCAGCTGTTGTGGAAAGGATGAGAAGAGAGCTAATATAGAGTTGAATTTATTGCCTTTCCATCTTGGCTGGACAATATGTTACTGTTACACTGTGAGCAGTCAGATAAAGGATATCCTGCACTCTGTCACACACCACTCACTGCCCTCACACTCGCTTAGCCCACCGTGTGTTTGTTGCATCTTCTTGTCAACACCTGCGTTTATCAGTGCCAGAACATTCAGAGCCGGACAGCGGGCCGAAATGTTTGTCATTTGACTGGGCAGAGAGTGTAGCCAATCAAAGCCAGAGACGTGGTGGAGTAGAAGGAGTTGGAGTGCCGTGCCGGTCGAAGCGAGAGTGGGCAATTATGCTGTTAAAATAGAAGAGGCTGAGTTTTGCCTGCGTGACTGAAAGACATACAAAGAGCCAAACTTCAGACTGGAGGAGTTTTTAAGAGGCAATTAAAAGAGTGTTAGTCAAGTTAGCTCGTGTGCTGCATGCAGTGGCTATGGGAGTGTGAGTGAAAGGCTGTCATTGATTTTTGGCTCTGCTGGGTCTCGGTGTGCTTGTCAGGGGAACATTGTGACTCTCTCTCTAAAGTAGCCCAAAACTGTGAGGGCACACAAACAGCTTTAGTCATTTCAGGCAGACGAGGCATAGCACACCCAGTCCCTCAACGGCAGTTTCAGCCAGTGCCATCGGTATCTGGCAGGTATTTTATAGCGTTCCTTGCTCAGGAACAGTGTGCAGATCTGCATGCTGTTCTTGTTAAATCTTCACCTACGTGCTGGTACCTCGTTCTTCAGATGTTAATAGTTAAAGTTGTTCTCTAAGAAACTTTTACATGCAGCAAAGAATAAAGAACAGGTTTAGGAAAGAGAAAAAGAGAAACAGTACAGTTATTGGAGTGTCCCTTATTGACCAGACTTGTTACATTGCATTACTGAAGTCTACATAATAATCTCTACAGTTTTTTGGAAATTCCCGGTCGCCATCAATGTGCACAAGGCTGGGCTAAAGTTGCCTGAGCAACTGCACATTTACTCTCCTTGGCTGAGCTGTCCCTCTACCCCTTGCATGAATCAGTCTTAGCTAGTTAGGTAGCTGGCTAACATATAAGCTAGCTCATGTCATATAGCCGGCTAAGCTGGATCTAAAAAGTTCTTTCTAAAAGTTGTTAACCTAAGCGTAGAAGGTAAGAAGCTACCATGCATATTTCATACCATGCATGTACTATGACCCTGTTTACACCTGGCCACTTCATGTAACTAGTATCTATGTAACTAGTAATATGCATTTACAGTTGTCAAATGTGTCTCGGGTTATGTAGACTGAAATCTCATTGCTCTGTGATCTCATTGCTTAGATTTGCTCATTGCACCACAATTATTACTGGTGCGTTTACATTTGCATCTTTACGTGGCTTGACCTTATCCAGATATAATTCTAATATTCCAGATGCACGATGTGACCAGGTTTAAAAGCGACAAGGAACAAGAGCATTAATGAGGTCAGGCTGTTGGATGATCGCCACCCCACATCATCCTCAAGTCCCAGACTCATCCCAAAAGTGCTGGATGGAGCACCATCATTCTAGAGAACACAGTTCCACTGCTCCACAGCTCAATGTTGAAGGTTTATACCCCTCTAACCCACGCCTGGCCAAAGGCATGGTGCTAATAGGTTAATGCTTATCTGCTTATATCTGCTTATTCTAGTCCTATTCTAATGGCAATGTAAAGTAGGTTTGTAAGCTTGTGAATTTAAAGGAGGAAATGAGTTTCATCTTTAATCTTTACTGTTAAAAAGGGCTTTTCTGTATTTTATAGCCTACAGCAACTTCAACAATCCAGGAGGAGTTTTGTCCTTTTTTCAGATTAGAGCAGTAGCCCTTTAAAATGTCTCTGCACGTCCCTGCCTGTCGCTATCTCAGCACTGACGCACACCCTAGCACACCCAGCTCCTGAAAAAGCAGCTCTCTGTGCTATTAGCTGGGAGCCACTTTAGTGTGTCCCCTGCTGAGGAACAGAACGTAATGCCACTGAAAGCTCCTGTCACTTCTTTTAACTTTTCACCTACGTGCTGGTACGCCCTGTTCCTCAGATGTCAATAAGCAAAGTTCTTCTGTCGGAAACTTACTGCTAATGGTATGTTTAGATGGTTCTTGCAGACTCATGCGTTTCTGTCTTTACCACATGAAAGCTACACAAACACAGCTTACAAATAAACAAGTTCCATGGTGCTCAAGGTTAGGAGCTGTGATGTGTCACCAGCCATTATGTTCTTTGGTACCACATGAATACAATTAGACCAACCTTATGCTTGTTTACATGATAAATCTACCAGGTGTTGATGGCTATGCAGACGCAAACAGCTGGTAGTTACAGTTTGGTGATGTAAGTTGATGACAGCTGTTCAAATGCACCATAATGCTGCCTTCACACGATAGCAGATTTCTTGTAATACTCTTCTTAAGTTCTCAAGTTCTCAAGTCAGTTCTGATACACAAGTTCCTCACTAACCCTTACACGTTCATCCTTGTCTTTCCAGTCAGGGTGACAGAGCCTATCCAGAATCCCCAGGCAGAAGGCAAGAATACCCATGGACAGGCCACCACACACCGGGTTTTGTATGACCAGAAAAAAACAGCTGGCAGCTTTGCAAAGATGGCTACAGAGTGCCAATCACTAACATCTGCTTTGTGACCCATTTTCCACACACTGAATGAGACATTCACTGCACTGTACCACCTCCTCTCAATCTATGAATCCTGTTGCACACCCCACAGGTATTTATGGCCCAATCACCCAGTCATTTGCAGGAGCCTGAAGTCACTACTACCTTAAACACACAAGTTGACTGATTTTTTTTATTTGGGAGCTTATATGGTTCTTTAAAGAACTTTATAGGTCTGTGGAGCACGCAAACCACTATTGTTAACAATAGTACCACACAGATCCCATTCATCATTCTTCTTATGTTCTTCTTTCATTGAAACCATTGGGAGCAAGACAGGAAGACCCCCTGGAATGGGGCATCAAACATCAGGTTGGAGGAAACCCGAGAATCCAGAGGAAACACCAAACGGACATGAAGAGAACAGCCCAAAACTCCTCACCGACACTGACCGGCGCGAGGAGCAAGTCTATAACCCCAGGTCCCTGTAACTGTGCAGCACACACACTGCCTGCTGCACCGCCGTGCCACATTATATAAAGCCCCTTTGGCTAAAAGTATACGTACTTCTTTAATCTTGCAAATGCAATCTACTTTCAGTATTCCACGATTAGGCCACTTAGGCCTATTGGGAAGCAGGTTCATCCCACAAGAACATGTAGACACCACAATAGATGGGTTATCAGGGTGAGTGCCTGGGCTTGTAGGATTTCCTCTTCCTCCCTGCATGCTCCTCTCTATGGCTGGGGGGTGGGGTGCTGAGATTCAGAGCGCTGTGGAGCGTGGAGGATAAACCCTCTTCTCTCTCCTTTATTTTCTCTGAAATCAAAGCAGTGTGGAGAGCTGGCCCAAGGCTGGCCCCCTGCCAGCCCGCCTGTGGTTTACGGGTCAGCCAGATAACGAGCGCAGCCCGGCACGCCACACTCCCCCTAACACACCCGTAGCCATGACAACAGGTGCAGCGCCACTCGCCCTGCAGTTAATGCAGGTGTTTACTGTTGGGAGAATGCTACAATGACTCTCTCTCTCTCAACTACACATACACACATACACACACACACACACACACATACACATGTGGTCTTTACACAGAAACCGGTCAGCCATTTGACTTGTTTGTGTGACCTGAGGCTCAAAGTGACCTCCGGCACTCACTGCCTGTTCTAGGTCAACACGCTCCTCTTGGTAAAGTTTACTTTTCCCTGGTAGAGTAGCAAATGAAGAGGGTCATACACATAAACATACTGTAGTGACATTGGTTATTATAAGAATATAGCAATAATATAGTGTTATATAGACATTACACATCATTTCTATAATACCGGTGTCCTTAAATGCACCCAATAATCTGATCCAAACATAATCACAGTACCCCACACTGTACAATTTATATATAGGACACAGCTGAAATATATGTGGTGGTGCGGATGTGTGTGTGAGTGTGTGTGTGTGTGTGTGTGTGTGTGTGTGTGTATGCGGTTGAATGTGGAGAGAGTAAGTTGTTTTTGTATGCAGCTGGCTGACGCAGGTGCCTGCAGAGACAGCTGGCGCCCATCCAGGTATGGATTACAAGAACCACACTAGGGCACAAAAACAAGGGAGAGTGAGGGAGAGAGACACAGAGAGAGAGAGAGAGAGCAAGAGAAAGAGAGAGAGAGAGAGAGAGAGAGAGAGAGGGAGAGAGAGAGAGCACAGCAGGGGTAGATTGACTGTCTAGATGGGTAATGGAGGGGAGAGCTAGTTTGAAAAGAGCATCATATGCACTATAACACCCCCCCCCACACACTTTCCCCCACCACGCACACACACCTCCTGCCTCTTTGGCAGGACTTGGCAGACAGACTGAAATGCATTAGCAGTCTGGCTAAAAATAAAAGACTACTCAGATTCCACGCCTGTCCACCATTTAACTATTCATTGTATCGACACCCACAGTCACAATGGCCACATAATGCCGCCATGGGCTCAGCTGAACCTCATCTCATTTAGTATCATTATTTGTTCTGTCCATCTTTTCACCATCATTCTGTATTAACCACAGCTTACTGTTTGTTGTGGCTCTGAGGGTCTAGTATAGAGATGTTCTTGACTGTTCTGAGGCAAAGCAGTGTAGGATATGCTGTTTTCCTACCATACCAGTGAATCAGTAATTATAATATATATATATATATATATAATACATTTTTAATCAGTGTCAAACTGTAACATTCACTTCATTGAACCAATGTTCCAATCTGATGTTGATTCATCATCACTTTTGCCCTAAATTAATATGGAAACAACATTGAACAATTTTTAACAAAAATCAACATTCAAACTGACACTACTTCAATCATCTTTGAACCTTATTAAACCTTATTAAAATCATTTTACTTTTGCTGTAAAATGTATTAAATCAGTCTCCTTCATGTACAGCAAGGGTCAGTATGTGAAAAGCAGAATATGGAAAGAGTGTGATCAAAGCTTTTAACTTCTCTCTCTCTACTATTTACTGAAAGTAACTTTTATGGCATGATATGATCACATGCTAAACTACATAAAATATTAATGTTATATTTTACCCTGCATGGGCTTGTTCCTAACACTCCCCTATGTTAATGCCCTTAGTTCCACCTGTTATTGCATATTTGTAATACTGAATTCTTTCATATCTAAAAAATTACAAATAATAAAATATGCAGCATTATGCAAGAATTGGTACGTTTTGCTCCTGAGCTCCCCCTGCAGTTGGGGAGTGCAATTCCCCCTCATGCACTGCAGTAAATGTGCAATTTGTGCAATGTTGCAACTGTGCAATTGTTGACAAGCTGAGCGATACAGAAATGGCACTGGAAGTAAAAGAAGCATGTGGACGGACGCGGTAGAGTAGGACTACAAATATGACTAGGGCTGTGCAGTATTGGTGTAGTGTAGTAGCAGCATTCTGGGCCTGGATTGACAATGAGACGCCATACTCTTACTTCCTTTTAAGTTATTTAAAGGTTAAATGTCTACATATTGTTGATTAAAAACGTTGCTGAATTCATGTATGGAGCTAGGTTATACAACAATCGTACAATCTTCCCCTTAAAATGAAAATCTCATAGGCTTACCTCATGGAAAAGTTTGGCAGGTTGACCACTCCTTGGAAGACTTACCATTGTTTCTAGGAGTACAGTTTTACTACAACTTCTCCTGAACAAATACTATTTTTTTTTTTACAATGGCAATGATATGTGCATGTCTCCTGTCTCCTGAGTTATTGCTGAGACCTAACAGCAATAAGCAGGTTCATTTTCTTGTGACCAAGCTGTAGGGTTCTTTCCGTCAAGATCCTTTCAGCGACAGCAGAAGAGACCCAGTGGTAAACATTGGAAATCAATTTGGTCTCATAAAGCCAAAAGCTTTTACCAAGGCCCAAGTGCAAAGGAGGTGGGGTGGGGTGGAGGCTGAGAACAAGGGGAGATAAGCAGTGTAGCTAAAGAATTAAAGATACATGGATATGGGAGGTCAAGGGAGGAAGGGTTATCGGCCGGGCTTTATTAGCCCCATCAGCAGTGTGATCACTTGTCCAGACAGTGTTGTAAAAGCAAGAATGAGGCTGCAATCAATCTGAGTGGTGAAATAAAGCATCAGTAAGCTATCACATAACCATCACAGACACAGTTAATCTAGTGACTCTAGCAATGGAAACCCAACAGAGGACATGCCTCTACTGCATTCTTCCATCATTCCTCTTGTTCTTCACTCTTGCCACTTAAGAAATTGTGGGTGAGGTTAATGTGTATATATGATGCATGTTCAGATGTCCTCCAGCCTCAGGATGAAGAATAGCATCTGAAACATTCCACCCTCTCTTATCTATTTTTACCTAAAGCACGTTCCCTTTTCTTCCCATGGAAAACCATGGTGACTTCTGGGTGTGTTATTAGCCTAGCACCATTCCAATATAGTACTGCTTATTATCTGTCACATCATCACACATGTGCGATCCCTATCGTGAAGGGGAAGGTGTTATCAGTGTGGTCCAGCCATGATTTAGGAAACTCCAATGCAGTCGTGGGAATGCTTTGACAGTCCCACAAGAGCTTATCATCTTTAAATGAAGAAGTGCTGGAATTACAAACCATTCCGGAGAAAGTAAGAAGAAAATGTGCAGCACCTGTGATAATACCAAGTGCAATTTTTCTTTGAGCAAATAATATATGAGAAACTAAATGATTTGACTGAAAATAGGCAATATGCATGGGAAGCCTCTGAGGATTACCTGACAGGTTCATTGGTATAGAGGATGGCCAAAGCAGAAGCTAATATAACTTGTTCTGCTTCTGTGAAGCAGTGGTCCTCTGCTGTATTGCAAAGATTACTGTGTGGGTAAGCTACTGCTGTTAAGCACACAACTGATATGCACATGATTGCTTTATGTGAAAATTACCTTGGCGGCCCCTGTACCATACAATGCGCTACTTGGAATACATTAGGAACGATCAAGCCATGACTGCAGAAAGGATGTTATTTTTTATGTGTCTATTTCCAGTAATGCTGAATATGTACAGACCAAGGGCGTTTCTAGACTACTGTTGTACTGGGGCATGCACAGAGTTTAGAGGGGCACAGCTGTACCATCCTGGTTGTCTAATAATGTTATATATGTACTATAATAAAAATAATTTATTACTATTAAATAATTATTTATTTACTTTATTATTAGTTCTTCTTCTTCTTCTTCTTCTTCTTCTTCTTATTATTATTATTATTATTTGTATTCATGTTAGCTAAATAACAGGCTTTTAAAAAGTTCTCTGTTATGTTAGCTATATTGGTTATGTCGGTGTTTGGTGTTGCGCAACAGATAACACCACTACCTGCCAGTGAACTACCACACCATGTAGAAGACTGTGGATGACTGTGCTGCGCTACCCCAATAAGAGTCCTTGGGCAAGACTCCTAATTACTACGCCTCTGTAATACGAGTAACCTTGTAAGTCGCTCTGGATAAGAGCGTCAGCTAAATGCCATAAATGTAAATAATATAATGCATAATACAACCCTTTTTTGCCAGCTTGTCATCAGGCCTCCTTTTACTTACTAGCATGAATATATCCTATGCTAATGTAACTGATGCCTTTACTGGTTTGATGAATGCCTTTGTTTTTGTTGCATGACTGATAAGGAATAAACTGTCCCTAACTGAGAATGCTAGCTGTTCTAGCTTTTGGAAAGATGCTGGGCACTATAGGAAATGCAGTGCCAGTAGTGCATTTGTGTGGCATGTCCTGTGGTTCTGCTCAGCAATCCAAGATAAAATTAGACTTCTTCCCACCATGATTTTACTGAGGCACATGTTCCAGTAAATTGGGCCAAATGACTTCCCTTGTACAGACAGGTGACAAATGAAAGGAAAAGACCATTTAAAGTGTCTTTGGGTGGCCAAGAACTGCCAGATCGGCTTCACTGCACCTTGGTTTAGATTCTGCAAGTCTCTGGATCTGTGCTTGAGAGATGGAGCACCATACCTGGAGATGGAGCATCATTGTTTTGATGGGGGAAGTGAAGAGTGCTGTCAGTCCAAAAGCTCCCTTAGGAGTTCAGTTGGATTGAGATCTGGTGACTGTGAAGACTACAGTCCATGATTTACAACATTTTTATACTCCACAGACCATTCAGTGACCCCTCATGCCCTGTGGATGGGAGTATCGGCATGCTTGAACAGACCACGCCCATCAAGATGAAGATGTTTTATTTCATGTAATGAGTCTGAATAATTTTGTATTGATTTGCAGTGACCCCTTCTTCTGAGGCAGGGTAACCGTGACTGCAGTTCTGGAGGGTCAGATTCCTGCATAGCTCAGTGACTGTTCTGGTCAATATGAGATTCAACTGATCAATCAATGACCAAAGAATGACCAAAGAATGTTCCCACAACATTCCAAGACAATGTTTCTGTTATTAATTTAATGTTTTGTTGTTGTTGCACATAAAGTTGGGTTGATGTGCTGGGAATGTTCACCTAACTTCAGAAAAATGTTCTGGCAATGTTGAGAAAACTTAACATTTAAATAAAACCAAAATAAAACGTTTAAGAACATTCTCAAATGTTTCAAGACAAAATTCCTAGACCACTCAGTTGTTGTTGCAAATAAGGCTGAGGCAACAACATGGACAGATTCAGGTTGAGGGAACATTCCAGTGCAAGGCCTGTATACACCACACATGCACTAATCCAGTGGTGGAGAAATGCCCATGATTCATCTGAACATATTATGTTTTTCTACATCACTGTTGGCCAGTGCCTGTGGTTTTGTGTAGCACTACTAAACTCTCTATGCAGTTGTGGACGGACTGATCTTGCTGATAGTCTGATCTCAACCTGTAGTGGCATTCTTAGACACTGGAGGAACTTTTGCTCTTCTGTTTTTCTTACGTATCTCACTGTTATCACACTGTGCTTTCAACCACAATTTCCAACCCTATTTATTAATGTCTTACCTGTATGTCTAAATGCAGAAGTGATTGTCTATTAATTGTTCCTATTGAAACACTGGTCAGTTAAGCTTCAGTCTTTGGGACTGAATCTCCTGCAATCCATATCCCAATGATTAACCAGCTTTCAAAGTCCCATACACCTTTTCCTCTTGCTTGATTCTATTATTTATTACACATATCTGGCAGCATTTGATGAAAGCACTTGCTATGTTTCTGTACTCATTTATTCAGGTTTATCCTTTCATTTGTCAGCCATCTGTACCTCAGCTCAGCTTAGCCTGCAAGAACAAGTTGTTGTCTTTATGTCTGTGAACATCTACCAGAAAGTGTTGCAAACTATATGACATGCTCTGCTGGGCTGAGCTCTCTCTTAGCTCTAATCTTCATGCCTGAATTGGGCTCTGGGTGCCCTTTTCTGACAGACAGGAAGGTCTTGGACGTTTACATAATCGTTCTGCTGGATGTAAAGTGCCATAAGTGGCCATGCTGCTGTCTCCGGAGTGCCCCTTTCTGTCGTGATCCGGCAGTAATGCAGTAGGAACAGCCTGGTGCTGTTCGGCTCATGAGTGCCGCTGGAAAGGACAGATAAGCCAGACGAATTAAAACTGGCTGTACCAGACGTCCAGACATGAGGTGGGGTGGGGTTGGAGGGGGGAGTCACTAAAGTGACAAACACAAATGACTCTCAAATGTCAGACATTACGGCACAGGTCAGTTCGAGCTGATGTAAAGATTGTTTTCTAGGCTGCTTAAAGACTCAATTCCAAGGCCTTATGAATAGAGTGTGAAGAATTGACGCTGCTCCGGTGGCTGGCTGCACAATTGAATGCTTATCTCAGTCAAATCAAAGCCCTGCAGTATTCCTGAAATCAAATCAGTAGGTCTAGCGTAAATAAGCAATGAGATGGGGACACATTCTGCGTGCGCATACCTGCATTACTCCTTCACTTTAGGCCTTGCTTGTCTAATCACATCAAGTCTAGGTCCCTCTACTTTGTCATAAATCTGCAATAAGCACTTTTACAAGCTTCGTTTCTGACACGCAGACACGTACACACACACACCGACACATGACTCAGGCCCACACATCACATAAGCAGCAGTGGGCATTCTAACTGACATAAATCAGGCTAGCAGGAAGGGAGCGCCTAATATTATTACTGTAATATCTCTACCCAAACTTGACAGCTTTACTGATTAGATGTAGAGTTTTAAAAGGGTTATGGGTTTGGGTGACATTTTAATGATGTTTTTGTGTGTGTGGGTGAGTGTGTGTTTGTGTGTTCTACCTTCTTTAACTGCATTTTTCTTCTTTTTCTTTTTTTGTTGCATTCAGCAGTAGCAAAAGGCCTACTCACTTTGTGTGAGTCATTCCTTCCAGCTTAGCTCTTGGAAACAAAGTTGTGATATTCTTAGCAGTCATGGCATTTTAACCATTATTGACTAAGCTCGAGCTGAAAACCGCCGTTCTCAGAAGTTCAGACCTTCAGCTATTGTTTGATAACAGCTACGTCAAAGCTCCGTCGCCACAGCAACAAGCACTGCGTCTATCTCCCTCGGCTCTGGTACAGATCTGTCCAGAACAAACAGAGCACATAACGCCACGGAAACGCTGGTGAAACACCATAGCAACGCTATGGCAACAGCAGGGCAGAGAGGATTACAGTGTCCGAATGTGATCTCTCCTTAACGAGTTGGGAGTGTTAGGTTGACGTGCGCTTTGACCCATATAAACACACGCTGGGCTGTGAGCTATCTGTCCGCTAGGATCAGGGCTTGTCATGCTCAGTAGGTGGTTTTGAAACTATGGAACTATGGACTTTTTTCAAGAGCTTTTCTTTCATCCCTGCGTCACAACAGGACCAAAAATTACCATTCACTGGGAAAGGTCAGATCAAGCAGCAGGGTCACATCATGTGCAAAGTATGTTGAAACGTGGAGCCATGCGTTCTGCTGTAAACAGAATGTCCTGGCTAATGTCAGTGCAGTATGAAGTGTTTAAATAACATTTACAGTTTTATATTTGAGGGGATTTAGCAGAGGCTCTTATCTAGAGCAACTGACGAAAGTGCTTTGTTGTCCTCTTAGGAAACATATCCTTAGCTAGTGTAAATAGGCTAGAGTCCAAAAATACTGCTGAACTAAGATGCTGCCAGAAACAGAACTCAAGTACAAAGAAATACAACGCATTTGGACCATTTTTGGAGCAAATTTATGGTTTTTCTGCAGTTCAATCACAATTTCTGTCAATATGCTGAATTTAAGTTGGCATAGGTAAAGTAAAAACAAACATTGATTATCTTCATCTGTCAAAGAAAATTGACAAGCATAAGAATCTAAACTACTTTGACAAGAACCAAATTGTGATGGCTAGACAACTGGGTCAGAACATCTCCAGAACATCAGGCAGTTCTTGTGGGGCAGTGGTCAGTACTTACCACAAGTGGTGCAAGAAAGGACAACTGGTGAACCAGTGACAAGGTCATGATGCAATCCAAAGAGGCCATACTTTGCAACTTACAGGACTTAAAGAATCTGCTGCTAACGTCTTGGTGCCAGATATCACAGAACAGCTTCAGAGGTCTTGTGGAGCCCATGCCTTGAATGGTCAATTAGGCAAGGCATGATGACAGATGAGACAAAGATTGAGTTGTTTGGCTACAGTGACCAGAGGCATGTTTGGAGAAGTAAAGGTAAGGGGTTCAACCCCAAGAACACTGTACTGACTGTAAAGCATGGCGTTAGTAGCGTCATGCTCTAGGGCTGTATTATTTTCTGTGGAACTGGTATATTACACAAAGGGTGGGTGAAATAATGAAGAAGGAAAAGGTCTACCTCAAACCATCAGCTAGACGATGAAACGTTGAAAAGGGACACATTTGGGTGTTACAGCAGGACAATGACCCCAGGCTAACATTACGCTAGACTGAGCTTTTGGAATGGCCTTTCCAAAGTCCTGACCTGAAAATATTTGGATTGTGCTTCACCGGTCAGGTGCCAGGAAACCAACAATTTTTGGGGGCAAATATACAGTCAGAATTCTGCTGGAAGCTTGTTGATGGCTACAAAAAGTATCTGGTCAAGGTGCAATTGCTAAAGGGTATTTAATCAAATAATAGATATATATGCTGTATGTGCCCATTTGAGACTGTAAATATATTTAAAACCCTGTGTTGATTTCAGAACCCTCCACCCACCCCCCCAAAAAACCCTTGTGCTCCAAATTCGTATTTTTTTCTATTAAAGTGAATGCTGTAACTCATTCCGCATGAGACAAATAACACTTACTAACCAAACAATTATTAAAGCTCAACATTGGCATGACATTCATGCCCCCAACGAGTGTTTATAAACTTCTGACCACGACAGTATATGCATATAATGCATGCGTGTGTAATGGTAAATGTTGAAGTGTGTGACAGCAGTAAGTGGTGCTGTTCTGGAGGCAGGCCAGTTCTCTCCAGGTCTGCGGTGTGTGCAAACAGCTCCCTTTCCTCTCATTATTCCAATTGCTTCCTCTGGATGTTCAGAGGGAAATGAGGGGGATGGGGGCTGTACCCTCACTGCTGCTCTGCTAACATGAGCACAACACTAATAGCATCATCCCAGACACTAGGTGTACATCATGCATCATAACATGACTTTAACATGATATTATTTTACAACAAAGCTTCATTCACACATACTTTGTTCTAAAATAATAAATTGGTAATATATTCAACTCTTATTAACACATTAATATTAGAGCTGTCAAACGATTCAAAAAATTCATCGTGATTATTAATCACATTTTTAAAAATCTGTGTAAATGTTAAATGTTAGAAAATAAGTTTGTTTAAGTCTATCTATCAATCTATCTATCTATACCAGGTAGGTGTCTCGTCGCTGATATCATATTCCTTGTTTAGGGTTTAGGGTTTAGGGTGCTCACTTTACTTTCGATGTTCCACTGCTTTGCCACATCCATAAAATGTTTGGCACAGGTCGCAGCATGAAGCCTCTCCTCTGTTTTCATGACTGTTAAAGCATGTGAATGAAGTTGCCAGTGTTCATCTACATAATGACCTGTAACTCTGAGATAGCTGTCCTTACCTAGTGCTGTCCAATAATAACGCATAAAAGCAATAGTGGCTGTGTTCCAAATCCTGAGCTAGTTTTGCCCTCTCCGTCTCATATAGCTCGTTAATCCTGTCGACTATAGGTATTTCAGGCGGGATGTACTCTGGTGATAGCTAAACTCAGCCTTTGTTTTGTCCAGTGAGCCGTCTGGCAAACGATTGAAATGAAAATCTTAATATCTCATGAATTATAATACATTCTTCACAAATCTTCAACCAAACAACATGTTGGATTATGGGTATTCCATGTCCTTTTAGGGGACATAACGTGTACACTATTTCCCAGTGCATTGTGGGATTGTTACAGTGCACTGAAAATTCAGTGCTAGGTTTTCAGTACATAGTACACAAGTAGTGTACTATGTAGTGAATAGGGCACAGTTTCAGACAGCTCTTGTTAGTTTCCCGCTGGTATTTACAGTCATTGAAAGTGGCCCCACCCACTGAAAATCAGAATGTGATTGGTTGATTCCTCTGTCAGTTCCTGTCAAGCATGTTATTGGCTAATCTGTCTTCATCTCTGCTTGTGAATGTGAAATGTCTTTTCAGCTTTCACTTTCAACCAAAATGGGACGTAGTTTAATGAACAGCACTAATGTTTCTTCAATGTCTTTTTAATGACATAGTGCTGGGTGGGATTCTACTGAGAAATTTCCAAATTGGACCATTTTCCATTTAGCCTTTCACAAATGTAACCCTTTTGTTGCCAACCAGTACATTATAATGAGATAAGTCAGTACAGGAACACGTACAGTGCTTACAGTCTATTGTACAGACATGAAGTTAGAGATGTGTACACACACACATACACACACACACACACACACACTAGTCAAAAACCCAGTATGAGCATGATTAGCACATCATATCTGATCCTAGACATGATGATTCATCTGCCACTTAAATTTGTTTTTGAGATCTCCTGTGCCAACTGCTGTCTCTCTCTCTGTTTTCTCTCAATCTCTCTCTCCCCATTTCTTTCTCACTCTGTTTTCTCTCTCTCGCTCGCTCCCCTCCTTCTTTATTTTTCTCACTAACTCTCTCTCTCTCTCTCTCTCTCTCTCTCTCTCTCTCTCTCTCTCTCCTCTCTTTATTTCTCTCCTCCTCTCTGTCAATGTGTCTTTCTCCTTCCTCTCCCCATCTAAAATCCCAGACAGTAGACTATAAAATGGCTCTGATCCGTCAGGGTCGGTTGACAGGGAAGTGTGGAGTGTCCTGCCCTGAAAGCGGAAGAGAGAGTGAAAGGGAGACGGTAGGAACTGAAATATTTATAGTAAAGGGGAAGGCTGAGCCGGCCCAAATGTTTCCTTTTGTTCCAGCTGTCACTCAGGGAGATAGCCGTCTTTTTCTCTATGGCAGCGTCTCTCAAACATGAGACGACCAGTACAGAGCGGACCTGCTTTTGTTTCTGGAAGAGATGACTGTGAGACTGGAAATCATGCGCTTTTCAAAATCTGCAAATTTAAATTTTACACCAGTCACAATGACTTGCTCTGGATACACTTCAGCTTTTCAAGGGCAGTGTGTGTATGTGTGTGGTTACACAGCATATGAAACTCCTCTCAGTTGTTTGTTTTGCATGAGGCACTTACAAGGTGAACTGCTAATCGCTGACTTTCCTCTGACCCCCCCTCCACTATACACTGTATAAACACCTACACTGAGTAAAGAAGAGGGGCTGAGGAAAAGAGGAGGGGGGGTTCTTTAAGTTCTTACATGTTTTTCTCAAACTCAGACTGAGATTTATGTCAGATAAGTAGCTGACAACATCAGAGCATTCCAGTGTAAATCTATTCATGACTGCAGTTTGACATGCCTCTCTCGATCTCTCTCGCTCCCTCTCGCTCTCTCTACTTGTCCTCCTCTTACACTGTTTACATGCTGAAGAATGCATATACACACGTAATTGCACAAGCACTACAGCACTTTCCCAACTTGTACTTCAGATTAGACTGTGTGTGTGTGTGTGTGTGTGTGTGTGTATTGGAGTGAGGAGGTGGGGGTGTGTAATTTTATCAATGAACACATTTTCTCAATGTATTTTCTCAGTTTCTGTTACTCACTTTATGGAAATCTGTGCATAAATGGTCAGGTGCGACGTGACAAGTCAATTTACAATCTTGTTAATTTGCCACAAAACAAAGCATGCTGATTATTCTTTTATGATGGGAACATTTTATACGATGTGCTTTCATTGGCTGGTTTACATCATTGTGACAGCCCACAGCAGCAAAGCATAGCATAGTTTAGCCTAGCCTGGCTTAGTATAACTTTTAAGACTGTAATAAGAACTTTTAGATAATATTGATGTCCTTTCTGGGACCTCCCAGTTCACACAATGTGCTGTTAGCTAGCTGAGGAGATTGTTTTAGGGTCTGGTAGGGTTAGCTCGTAGCCTGGCACCCAGTTATCAACCCGCTAGCTTATCAGCTTTCCCAGCTTTTGGCTTTTTTTAGCATGGACTCCATATTCTCTTTAGGTAGCTGTTGTGTTCAGCCTTGAAATGCTTTTGCTTGTAGGCTGGGGGTCTTTTAAATTTTAAGGGGGATGGGAGAATTGCCCTGTTTTACAGCCCTGTTTTACTCACATGAGTTTTGATTTTGAAGAAGGACACAACAGTGTTTGATGTTCATGGTCAGTCTATGTCACTTCCATGTACCAAACTTTTATTATTAAACTATTCCAAGGTACAAGGTTTTCTAGTCTAGGGCCCCTTTTAGCTAATATAATCAATGACCACCCCCTAAAAATAGAGGCTGTGGAAACCCAGGCATAAAAGAGAGTTTCCAGAAGACTGCAAAATAACATATGATCTATCTCTTTCTCTCGTCTTCTTCGTTCTCTGACGCACACTCCAAAAACACACACACACACACACATGCACACAGAACCATAAGTGTCAGGTTAAAAACAAATGAGGCTGATGATATTTTTACTGCTCTTCCTGCTGTTTTCCCTGCTTCAGGAATGCTGAATGGAATTTGTTTGTGATCTGCAGGCTCTATAAAAGAAGCTCATAAGACATACTAAAACAAATGAAATTATGTGGACCAAGCCTAGGACAGTAATCAAAGTAGCCCATTAATGTGTGTGTGTGTGTGTGTGTTGAATGAGCTCAGTGGAATCCCGGCAGCAGTGGTCTTCTATCTGCTTCTCATTAAGTTTGTTTTCAGGTTGGACTGAAGAATTATGCACATCGTCTACTCAACCTGTTGCCTTTACATGTCTCCCTGTTCCTCTCTCTCCTTCTCTCACTCTCTCTTTCTCCCTTGGGGGCTCTCTGTTTTTTTTCCTAGGTGTTTTCTAGGTTTGGCCTACTTGACCTTTTCACCTACATCCAACAGTTTGTGGTTGGAGACAAAGTGAGTTGTTTTGAACCTTATGTCTACTAACTGAGGAGGTTACATTTTACTACAACACCAGATTCCTTCTGAGTGAGGTCTTACAAGCTTCTTTTTGCTCCCTTTATTGGCCTGTGGTTGAAGGACGAAAGTGTGGACATGTTTAGCCTGGTTCAGTTCAGGACTGGTAGGACTGATTTTGGATCACCTTAGGCTAATTCTCTCCTCTTTGACTTCATTTAGAAAAGCATTTAGATTTTAGAGCCAGAACATTTTAGAGCCTGCAGGCCAGACACTGTGAGCTCTGGTGGACCAAATTGGCCACCTCTTTCCGTGCTATCATTTCCCTCCTTTTTTTCCCTGAATTTCTCCTTAGTTTAAACCCAGTTTACTGTGTCCTCACATTCTAAACATTTCCCATTGATTATTTCTAATATATATATACATTATGTTCTATATATATAACAAAAAATGCACAATAAATAAATAATAGCTCTTAACACATATTCACTTCTCTAAAGCACTTCTCTGTTAAATAAAAAATAATAAACACACACACACACACAAACCAACAACCAAGAGTCATTCATTTACTTCTGCTGATAGTTTTTTCCTCCATGTTCATAATTACAATGACTCAAACAAGTATAGAGAAAGACAGTGAGAGAGAGAAATGAAGGCCTCCAGGTCCATTAGTTAAAAGGCTGTAGCTCGCAGTGGGCCTATTCTTCACTCAAAGTGTGTGGAGTGAGTGATTTGTCCCCGCTGGTCTGGACGAATGAGGGATGGGGACTTGCGGCTGGCCTCTTTTGTCCGCCGCCCCACACTGGGGACATCGCAGATGGACAAGGAGAGGGGGGTGGGAGAGTGTGTATGAGTGAGAGTAAGAGGAGTGTTTATTGGATCCATCATTATTGCTCCCTTCGTGCATTCATACACACTCACACTGTAAAAAAATGATGCGCTGTTGTAGCTTAGAAAGCAAGTAACCTGGCTGCCTTATTGAACTGTAGAATAATTAACAGAGTGTAAGACTCAGATTATCGTTTTTCTAAGTATTTGAGGTACAATAAGGTCAAGCATTTCAATCAGTCAGGTCATACATCTTAAAGGTCAGATGCATCTGAGAAAAGAATCTATAAAGCTGTTGATCTTTTAACAGATAAAATATATATTTATTTAAAAAAAGACTTGCTCTAAAATGATTTCCAATTAACAGTACAGTCTGGTTCGATGTGCGTAGGCCCATGTGTAACTACATTACTGCCACAATTAGTGTCAATTTCACAAACCCTAAAACAGATACTTACCAAATAATTCATAATCCATTCCTAACAATAGGGGAACCCTTTTTGGTGTTATAATACATTTATAAAGGTTCTTTGCCAGCAGACAAAGGACATCAGACATAATTTTTTACAATTTTCAACAATTTTCCCCCTCCTCCTAGCCAATTACCCAACCCACTCATTAGTACTCTCCCCATCACATGTAATGGTCACATGCCTCCTCCGACATTGGCATTAGACATTGTCCTGACATTGAATTTTGGTTACCCAATGCCACAACCTACTTAACCTAACCGGATAACAATATCTATTAATGTTGGTGGCCAGCTAGGATCATTGAGAAGAACCCTGAAACATTCAGATGGTTCTTCAACTGGTCATGTTACTATATAGAGCCATTAGATTAAGATCATCCAGCAGTACAATGGAATTTAAACTCCATAATTAACCCATCCATGGCTGTGAACACACATAGACACACAAGTAACTAAAGGCAATGAGCACACACACCTGGATTAGAAGCAATCCACCTCATTTGGGGTTTAGGTGTCTTGCTCATGGGGACCATCAGCTATGAACACTGAGGGAGGAAAAAGCTGTGTTCCTTCCATCCCTCCCATCTCAACATCCTGCTGGTCCACAGAATCAAACCAGTCTCAAGCCAACCTCTCTGCCATCAGTAAAGAACCCTCAATTTAGTAATCAGTAAAGAACCCTTGTTTTATAGGACTGAAACCTCTGATTCTAATATTCTGTCTGGGACTGCAGTACACGCATGAGTTCTTCAATCTTTGCTCTTCGGCATTATATTCAGTTTGATTTCTAGTGAGCTGCTGAAGGAAGTGCTAGGAGATGAAGTGAGATAAGCAGAGGCAGATAGTGTGTGTGATCCAGTGACCGCTGGGCAATGTGGTCTGTGTGGGGAAATAAATACTGCTTGTTCTGCCCCATCTGATATCCAAACATTAGCAGGTGACCCCCACGGAGAGAATGTCAACAGGGACGTGATGTTGTGTCCACAAAGAGCAGTCAGGCGAGTAGTCCACACCCAGAGCCTGGCACACATACATACTTTTAAAGACTCCATGATGTACTAAGGAGAAAGAGAAGCCACAGGTCAATTCATCGCGAGGAGACTGGCAACAACATGCTGGAACTGACTGCAGCTAAGTGTGATGAGCGTGAAACACTGGAAGAAACTTCACAGTAATGTCTGTCAGTCCAATTATAGTGCCATTTGGATTAGCTTGCTTGTTGTCTCTATAGAGGCCCGGGTGCTTTTGATGCAGGTGTCAGGACAAAGAGCTGAGTGTAAATCTGTTTCATTAAACAAAGAGACCTGATGATCCTGAAGTGTCTTGTCCAAAGTGTTCCCGTGGCTTGGCATATCGCCTCAGCTATGGGACAACAATACTCCATCTCTCAGTATGAAAATGTGACAGCGCTGAACTCAAGCCAACGGCGGTTGGAACATCCCGATCTTTTCCTAGAGCCGCCTGAGGCACCAATTTTTCTGAAGGCTCAGATGCTTTTATGGAAAACACTCCTTAAGGTCTAATGGCTTGTTTATACCGTTGACTAAGAAAGGGAACATCATTACTGGCAAAGCTGAAGTAGGTGGACGCAACGCAACACCGACAACTAATAACGGCATCCTGATTGATGAACTGAATGGTGACGTATCTTGAAAAATGGCTAGTGATGGATGGTGTTGTTGTATTCCTTCAGTTCTTCCTACAGCAGTGTGTAGACGTGGTTATGTTCTCCACTGGGGCGGCCTCCTGTGTGCAGCTGCAGGCTGAGTTTACCTAATTATTTATTTAGCCCCCTTCCCCCTCCAAGCACGACCCCTCACAATAAAACATTAATTCCCCAAAGAGCTTCATTCACCCAGCCCCCACTCTCACTGTGTGTGTGTGTGTGTGTGTGTGTGTGTGTGTGTGAAAGAGAGACTGTTTGTCTCCCTGTCTGTCTTACTTGTGCTGATACTCTGCAGCCACAACACACACACACACTCACAGAGGCATGCATGCACACACATATGTACCTGTTTCTGACAGTCCATTATGACAGAAGAGGGCATCACTTCCTGTGGATGCACATGTGTGGTTGAAAGGCACTGGTTGGTGCACCTATAGTAAACATAGACACATATCTATGTGTCTGTCTGTCTATCTGTGACTGTTTATCTGTCTGGCTGTGACTCTGGCTATTTGTGGGTCTGTTTGTCATCTATTCACCTGCCTGTGACTCTCTCTCTCTCTCTCTCTCTCTCTCTCTCTCTCTCTGTGGCTGTTTGATTATCCTGTAACAGTCTGTAACTGTCTGTCTGTATGGTTCTGTCTCTGTGACTCTTGTTTATATGTCTGTCTATTTGTCTGTCTGTGTTTGTCTGTTCATCCTCATGTGTCTGTCTATCTGTCTCTCTGACTGTGTCTGTCTGTTTATCTGTCTGTAATACTGTCTAGTTGTTTGTCTATTTGTTGTTAGTCTGTTTGTGACTGTCTGATTATCTGTCTCTCTGTAATAATCTGTCTGTCTAGCTCAGTGTCTCTCTGACTCTGTTTATCTGTCTGTTTATTTGTCTGTCACTTTGTTCGTATCTGTTTGTCAATCTGTGTCTGTCTGTGCCTCAATGTTTATCAATTTGTTTGTCTATCTATCTGCTTGAATGTCAATGTCTGTCTATCTGTCTGTCTGTCTGTCTGTATGTATGTATGTAAGCTCACAGTGCAGGACAACACACTAGACATCTACTGGGCTGCATAACATGTTGATGAGATGTGGGTCATCATTGGGGCAGGTCAGCTCTTCCATAAACCAACTATTGTGCCACCCAGACTTCCTCTCTCTCTCTCTCTCTCTCTCTCTCTCTCTCTCTCTCTCTCTCTCTCTCTGGCTGGACAATAAAAATCAGTAAATGAAGGTATAGACTGTTTCACTCGCTTTTCTTTTCCTGGCTACTGTGGCTACTCTACTGTTAAGACTGAAGTAAGAATGCTATTTGTAATGATGCAATCTTTCATGATTAGTTGCACTATCATATTTTTCAGATACATTCCACTCCCTGGCTGGTATTTCAAAAGGAATGGGCAACTGCTAAAGGCAGAATTAGGTTAAGGTTGGACTTAGGCTGAGGTGGAGGATCAGGTAATAAAATGACAGGGGTTAGGGGGTAAGGGTTAGATTAAGGTTAGAATTAGGTTTAGGCTGAGGTGCAGGTTCTGGTGATAAAATTACAGCAGTATGGGTTAGGTTAAGGTTGGACTTAGGTTCAGGAAGTAAAATCACACTGGTTGCTTTGTATCATCCTTTTATCCTTTGATATCCGTTGATTTCTGCACAACAATACTATGCATATAAACAATGGTCAAAGTATATTTAGTACATGTAATAATCCTAAAATGGCCAGGTTGTCTTTTTTTTTTTTTTTTTTTTTTTGCAGATTTTTTATTTTCTGTTCCTTCAAAATGAATCTCTCTCTCTCTCACATACTCCCTGGTCCTCACTCCTCCCTTTGTCTATGCTTCTTTTCATTTCTCTTTCACAGAAACTTATTCTGTGTTACACAATCTGACCCAGAGGCCTTGGAGGCTGTCTACGTAGAACACACTGTACTGAAGGCTGCAGGGGGCACAAGGGGGTGGAAGGAAGAAAAGAATAGATTTAAAAAAGAGAAGGGAAGTGCAGAGAGGGATTGGGGATGAACACAAGTGTAGACGAAAGTGGGAGAGAGAAACAGGGGTCATAGAGTGAAGGGTCAGGAAACAATGGACTCGATGTTTTTTTTGTTTTTGTTTTTTTTTGTTTTTAAGGCCTTTCTGCTACTGTACAAGTCCTGCTCCAGGCGGCTAAACAAAAGGATAGAACACTCACATTAATACTCTGATTGATTAATGTGATACCATCAGACTTTGTCAGAGTGAGGATGCAAAAAAAGCATGCAGGAGAAAAAAACAAAGAGAGTTCCTCGTCTGAGAGTTTCACAATCCTTCGGCTAGAAGAACGTAGTAAACAACGGCAACAACCTCGGTTTCGTCATTCTTTCATCTGCCCTTTGGCTTTTGGCTCCATCTGATAGTACACAAAACAAAAAGACGCACATACACAAACTTCCTTTTTATCACCCACTCCACAAATATGAGAACATCTTTCTGCCCTGGGCAGTAGCAGGGTACAGATTACAAGGGGCTTTACTTAAGACTTCCACCCCCTCCCGAATGCAAGTAAAGACAAATGGTTGCAAGAGGAGGTAAACACACGGTAAATCATTTTGATAGCAAAACACTTCATTCTGGTGTGTAATGGAGATGTGACAGAAATATGAAGACATTATATGGAAAGAACAGACAGTATGTTTTGAACAGGTACAAATATGGTTATGAATGAGAGACCCACTATTTGTTTTCTTTATATGTAGGTTCCAGACTTTATATGTAGGTTGCAGTCAGCTTGCAACCTGTGTTTTAACCCTTTGTAAGGACAGTACCACCAGTGGGACTTGCTGTGGCGACTGGTCCCTGGTCAGTAGAGCTTCATCTGTGGGATCAGAATGTTCGGTGTAGAAGGTTCAGGTTCAAACAAGCCCCAGCAATTAGCTTTAGTCGACAAGCTCATCTCATCTACTTGCTACCCCAGCACACAGTGCTTCTAAATCACTTCTAAATCACTCATGGACAGGGGTGAAGATTTCAGCCAATAAATTCAGAATGTGGTGATTTACAACACATGTGTTGTTGGTTGACACCAACGAGACGAGGAGGTTTTGCAGCTTCTTACTGGAATGTTCTTTCACCAATTGCACCCAAATTGGGTGCATATATGGAAGTGAGCTACAAGAATGAGGTGGATAAAATTCACTGGTTTTGTGACGTGTGAAAATACATATATATTTCCATAAAATAGCTGATTGAGTTTACAGCAGTATAGCGCTACTCATTCATACAAAGTTCTAGCAAGGGTTTTAACCTGGACTGCTATTTGAAACAGAGTAGCCAATCAGAACAGCGCCTATTTCCATACATCAGTCTAACATACATAGTAACATAAACAGCTAGCTAGCAGCCGCATTTCTCATGGTGTGTGGGCAGGATCCCTGTACTGTCACAATCCACACATATGAATCAAGCATTAATTATTTTAGTGTGTGCTTTAGGTCAAAATGTTAGTCATTAGACCACAGCCTTCCTGGCAGATTCCTGGTCCTTGGTGTGTCTTGGTCCATTCCTTTTTAATGGAAGCACTTCCTTGGAAACAATATCAATAATTCTCAGGATGATTATGCAAGACAGGATGCTCTAGCACTTACAGGCTGGGTGCTTTTATCGCGGTAAGATGTTGTTGATCAGATGGGACGGGGCTTTCGTGGCAAGGTGGTGTTGTGGTTGTTGGTCATCAGCTCGGTTTGGCTGGATGAGGTGGGAAAGAAGCTGCAGTTTAGATCTTATATCCCCCAGGAAGCTGTAAACATTCCCCCAAACCTCAGCTGAGCAAGGAAGTGAGCCTCCAGCTCCAGCTCAGAGTAAACAAGTGGGAAAGACCCGATTCTGCTGAAGAAAGAGGATACATTCCAAGGCTTGTCTGAGCAAGGCGAGAGAGAGAGAGATAGAGAGAGAGAGAGAGACAGATACCAGGGAAGGACAGAGAACTGGTTAATTCCCACGTTATGGTCATATTTCTTAGGAGGAGAACTGTTTTGTTTTAAAGATGGTTAGCTTGTTTTTGTCACGCTGTACCCAGATCGCAACTCTGCAGAAATGACTAATAGAAAACACTCTGTGGCTTTTTCATGTCCTCTCAGCTCATATTCCTCACATGTACAGTCATGAATACTATTCAACTGACATAAGCCTGTTTTGCCATCCCAGTCCTCTTGTTGTATGTTATTAGTGTTTTTGTTTTTGTGGTTTTGTGTGTGTGTGTGTGTGTGTGTGTGTGTGTGTTTGTGTGTGTGTGTGTACTGGGGTGGGTGGGTGGCTGTGTGTGTTATAATGTTTTCCAGCTGCAGCAGGTACAGTTCACACAGTTCCCACGATCCATCAACACAAATTGGGCCAAAGGGTGGGGACAAACATGCACACCTGCACACGCACAGAAACACACACGCACGCATGCACGCACACCTGCGCACACACATCCACACATGGCACAGTAGTTGTTTTTTGTGTGTTGGCTGAACAGGTGAGGTGTGAGTGGATCCTGGCAGAGCCACGCCCCTTCCTGCTTCTGATGCTACTTCTGGGAAACACAACAAAGAGTGCAGAGCAGAGAGAGCATGAGCTCACCTCCTGAATCCCTGCCAAACTGACACTGACTCATCCCACACAGGACCTGTTCAGGTGTGTGTGTGTGTGTGTCTCAGGAGGTCTCTCTTTGTACCTGTCTATGGAGGATTTGACTTGTCTCTGTGTTATTGCCGGGCCTCACTTCAAGGTGAGACAGAGGACAGAGGACAGAGTACATGTTACCTCAGGCCAAGAGAATGAGGGGGACCCTATATTTGTCCAAAAGTATAAGAGGTTAATGAATTCAGCTACTTGCTCTCCTGATGGTAGAAGGTAAAACAGTCCAAATAGTGTTGTCTTAGTTTTACTTCTTCCAACATATCCAGCCTCAACATGTCCATCATTTCAGCATACTCACTTATCTCACTGTTTTCCTATTTTTTTTTCCTATTTTTATTTACTATTCCACCACATTCACCATTTCACTACATCTACCACATTCACCATTTTACCATATCATCATATGTTTGATTTCACCATATTCACCATATTCACAGTTTCACTACACTGAATTCATCATTTTACCACATTCAATATTTCACCACATTCACCATTTTACCATATTCACTATTTTGTATATTTTCCATTTAACTACATTCATTATTTTTATATATGAATCATTTTTGCCACATCCACTGTTTTACTAAATTCATCTGTACTACCCTACACTATCAGGTGTCTTTTCCCCCAACACTGCCTTCACTGTCAGCAGCAGTGTTACACTAACACTCACACAGAGCACTGATGAAGCTTGTTAAACCACTTTGTGGAGGTTAATACTTCCGGTCTCCATTTCAGTCAGCACAGCACAGCACACAGTCTCTCACACACTCCATCTCCATCACAGTTTACATTCTGTCAAACTTCACCTCACTTTATCACCAGCCTTTACCCCTCATTTTCCTTCTCTGAATATAGAGAGATGGAGGTTACAGGTTGCTGCATGAGGGCTGTAATCCACCCTATTCACATTTAGCTCTAATGTAATTCAGACTTCCTCGTAAAAATGATTGAGGCCTAAACTCATGGTACCCTTTTAACGTATAACTGACTAGCAGAACAAAAACCAAATAGTGCAGTTTTTGTAAAATGTGTTTATTTATGTACTTACATTTTACATTATACACTGCTCAAAAAAATAAAGGAAACACTTAAACAACACAATATAACTGCAAGTAAATCAAACTTCTGTGAAATCAAACTGACCATCTAGGAAGCAACACTGATTGACAATCAATTTCACATGCTGTTGTGCAAATGGAATCAAGACAAGACTCAATAAAGGAGTGGTTCTGCAGGTGGGGACCATAGACCACTTCTCAGTACCTATGCTTTCTGGCTGATGTTTTGATCACTTTTGAATGTTGGTGGTGCTTTCACACTCGTGGTGGCATGAGACAGACTCTACAACCCACACAGGTGGCTCAGGTAGTGCAGCTCATCCAGGATGGCACATCAATGCAGGCTGTGGCAAGAAGGTTTGCTGTGTCTGTCAGCGTAGTGTCCAGAGGCTGGAGGCGCTACCAGGAGACAGGCCGGTACACCAGGAGATGTGGAGGAGGCCGTAGGAGGGCAACAACCCAGCAGCACAACCGCTACCTCCGCCTTTGTACAAGGAGGAACAGGAGGAGCGCTGCCAGAGCCCTGCAAAATGACCTCCAGCAGGCCACAAATGTGCATGTGTCTGCACAAACGGTTAGAAACCAACTCCATGAGGATGGTATGAGGGCCCGACATCCACAGATGGGGGTTGTGCTCACAGCCCAACACCATGCAGGACCCTTGGCATTTGCCAGAGAACACCAGGATTGGCAAATTCGCCACTGGTGCCCTGTGCTCTTCACAGATGAAAGCAGGTTCACACTGAGCACATGTGACAGACGTGACAGAGTCTGGAGACGCCGTGGAGAGCGATCTGCTGCCTGCGACATTCTTCAGCATTTCTTTGGAGGGCCTCCATGTGCTCGCTAGAGGTACCCTAACTGCCATTAGGTACCAAGATGAGATCCTCAGACCCCTTGTGAGACCATATGCTGGTGCAGTTGGCCCTGGGTTCCTCCTAATGCAGGACAATGCTAGACCTCATGTGGCTGGAGTGTGTCAGCAGTTCCTGCAAGATGAAGGCGTTGAAGCTATGGACTGGCCCGCCCGTTCCCCAGACCAGAATGCAATTGAGCACATCTGGGACATCATGTCTCGCTCCATCCATCAACGTCACGTTGCACCACAGACTGTTCAGGAGTTGGCTTTTTTTTAGTCCAGGTCTGGAGGAGATCCCTCAGGAGACCATCCGCAACCTCATTAGGAGCATGCCCAGGCGTTGTAGGGAGGTCATACAGGCACATGGAGGCCACACACAATACTGAGCCTCATTTTGACTTGTTTAAAGGACATTACATCAAAGTTGGATCAGCCTGTAGTGTGTTTTTCCACTTTAATTTTTTGACTCCAAATCCAGGCCTCCATTGGTTAATAAATTTGATTTCCATTGATGATTTTTGTGTGATTTTGTTGTCAGCACATTCAACTTGGTACAGAACAAAGTATTCAATGAGAATATGTCATTCATTCAGATCTAGAATGTGTTATTTAAGTGTTCCCTTTATTTTTTTGAGCAGTGTATTTACAGTAGATCCATTGACAGTATATGGATGCTTTAAAATCATTAAATAGGTAAATATAACTGTAATGCTTGTAGTTCTCATTCTTTTCACACTGTGTTTTGAGGGTCAGAGGTACGTCTCTCTGTGTAGTACAGCTGCTTATTATTATTTATTTCCTCAAGCCACTATTGCTTACCCCCCCCCCCACACACACACACACACACATGCATGCACACGCACACACACAGACACACACACAAATCCCCTACTTACCTCTGTCAGAGAGGGACAAGGTGTTTACTGAGGTGAAGCCACATATTTCCAGTAAAGCTTCCGTGTGTGTGTGTGTGTGTGTGTGTGTGCACTGCAGGGACACAGCCATCTCCATGGTGATGATGGGCCTTCTGGAAAAGAAGCAGAAATGGTGCTGAAGCGAGGCAGGCCACACATACACACACACACACACACACAATGGCAGCTCTAGTGTAATAAAATCGAGCTCTCACTAATTTCAGGAAACATCAAATTTCCTTGTGTCTCCTCCTCTGCTGACAGCCTCTGAATCCCTAGAGAGCAAATAAGAGATTCTAAAACACACTCAAACACAAACACACTCACACACACACACACACACACACACGCATGCAACTGCAGCTCCTCTCACGTCAGTCTGAGTGCAGCACACACTTTAATTGTCTGCACCATTGATTTCAAATTCTGAACCTGGACTGGAGGATGCCTGTCTCTGTCCTGCCATTGCTGCTCCAACACACACTGAATGATAATTAACTACCCCTCATCAACAACAACACAAGCAGCAGCAGCAGCAACAACAACAACAATAATAATAATAATAATGATGATGATGATGATGATGGTTTATATAGCCTCATCTTTTACATATTTACAAAGAAAAAGCTAGTATAATAATAATAATAATAATAATAATAATAGCATCTGCCAACAACTTTTGGATAAGTTGAAGTGGTGTTTATGATCCAACACTTATCTTCCACCATCATCACATGACCTGACTAATGCTCATGTGACCAAATGCAATCAAATCTTCACAGCAGGGTCTTCCCAGGACAGTAGAAAACATACCAGCTGTAATTGGTGTACATGCTGTTTAGGGGTAGGCCAATGAGTAATGCACTACCTGTAGTACAGACGAGCAGGACCCAGTGCTCTACACTATCCCAAAGGAAGCAGGACACACCTGTCACATTTGTGCACATGTTAAGTTCACAGTCCAGCATTTCTAAGGTTGACATATATCTGAGTTGGGGGATGCTACAGGCAACACCCAACTGCCACTCAGTAGAAATGACTGCGACAGAGTGAGTGATGTTTTCTGAAAGATTTCCTTCTATTACTTCTTATTTATCTTCTGTCTTCTTCATATTCTTGAGGTCTTCATGAGGGACTATGAGGCCCATTCAATCACCCGCTAGCTTTTTTTCTCTCGTATTTAATGGGATCAATTAGTGAGCTTAATTAGCCCAACAGAACGACTGGAGGACACGTGAAGTGAATGATGGCTTTTTTAGGCATATTTAGTGAAACCTTCATTTTCATGGACTCTCACTCTTTCTGTATTTCTCTCTCACACACAGTAACGTAAACACCTAGTGAACTGGATATTTGGTATTAAAGGCATTTGGCCCATTTAGAGGCACATTGTAGGAGCAGACAGATGTCATTTCATAAGACATAGGGAGGAGAGAAGTTATGGCCTGTATAGCTTCTGCTTATCGTGGCTATTCTGACAAAACCTTCTTCAGGTTGACCCTCTTTGACCCTAAGTAGCAGCCTTTATTCTTCTGGTTAGACTTTCCACTAGATGAAAAGTTGGAAACTTAATGTGAGCATTTGGTTGCATTCAGCCATAAAAGGATTGGTATGATCACATACTGATGATTTGGTCTGGACCACCACTCTAACTCATCTCAGTGATATTACATTGAGCTCCGTCACTCCAGATAATGTATTTCCATGGCTCTATTGACCAATGTTTTGGGGGAAGTGGAACACATGAAACACACATACAAGTGTACTCTAAAGACACATAAGGTAACAGATAAGAATTGTCTGTTTATATTAAGGACCTTGTTTGCCTTAAAGCCGAGCGCCGGTGCTGCTGCGAGCACCCTGTTTGCATTGCTGTTGATAATACATCTAAATAAACCTAGTATTTAATTATTATTTAATAAATTTGAGGCCCTTTGAATCAACCTAATCCACCCCACCGTTTCAGCGCCTCTGTGCGTCCTGCTTGAGAGCATCCCATTGCATTGGCAATGCATTTCAATGGGGATTATAAGCGCTATGTCAGCAATAAGGTGTCAGAAGGGTGTCTGGATACATTTGGACATAAAAGAGCACCTACACTAACAATAACAAAAAAAGCCTGAAAGAAACCCACCTAGCCACTCTAGAGATGCTGGAGGAACTCACACATCCCACACCTAATCACAGCACAATTACTCATGCACACACACACACACACACACACACACAAACACACATTTGAGAATCCCAAGCTTGCTGATCTGTTCTGGTGTGCCTTTGTCCACTTCAACCACACACAGACACACACACTGGCCTCTTAGAAGAGACCACACTGAGCAATTTCATCTCATTCCAGACTTAATTACCATTTTAATTAGCATGGGCCCAAGAATTAATAATCCTTCAACATATGGCTTAGGGCAGAAAATGATAATCCCGTCAACCAATTACATATTCTGCCACAGTCTGGGGCACAATGTAGATCAGACTGCGAAAGCCCTAATGACCCACTGTGCGCTGTCACAGATGCTTACATTCATTCAATAGGACTTCAACTCATATCATCTTCATGGACCTCACAACGTTTAGATTAACCAAAGAGTGGTCGAAATGTTTCCGCTGTGGATCTCATGATGAACACACTTCCCTGAGAAGCAGCGATGAATGAAGCCATCTGCTGCCTGGAAGGCCCAGGCTGTTTTCATGAAGTCTTTTTCAACTTCACTAGCTCAGACAAAACAGAGCAATCATTCATAACATGAGTTGGGCAGCATGCTCTAAGAAATGGTATTCAGTAACGCATTTCATTTAAATATATTACAGGTAAACGGGATAAATTCTTATCATCAGCTTCAGGCCATTTCTGCCACCAACAACCTCCCAAGCAGGGCTGTCGTCTACAACCCTATACCTGAAAATCTGTGATTTATCAGTCTACTCATGCTTTAGTAGAGCTCAGTAACACTGAGATAAATACCTGATCAGCACAGTGATTTATCAGTCTACTCAGGCTTTAGTAGAGCTCAGTAACACTGAGGTAAATAACTGATCAACAGAGTGATTTATCAGTCTACTCAGTCTTTAGTAGAGCTCAGCAACACTGAGGTAAATAACTGATCAGTACAGTGATTTATCCGTCTACTCATGCTTTAGTAGAGCTCAGTAACACTGAGATAAATAACTGATCAGTACAGTGATTTATCAGTCTACTCAGGCTTTAGTAGAGCTCAGTAACACTGAGACAAATACCTGATCAGCACAGTGATTTATCAGTCTACTCATGCTTTAGCAAGAACTTTTGTAGAGCGTTTGTAACATACCTTGCACTAATTGCACTTGCACTAAGTATTTGTGGTGTTTCTATTAAATATTTTATTGTTATTTAAATATACTAGAGTAACTGTATTTTAACCCTTTAAACACCATTTCAGCAACTTCTATTACCAAAGAATAGTCCCACCAGTTTGTACAGAAGTCCCTGTAGTTACTGAGTAATACACCTTAGTGTGTAATAAGCTTTCTGTGTTAAGGAACTAAATACTGTCTTTTTACAGTTTTACTTGAATTAAATGAAGACACATGTATTTTCAATAGTTAGTACAATATTAGCTATTACATAGATATAACAGTTATGTCCCAACCCTGTTTATAATCAACGTAAGAATACACAGACACTCAATATTTCTTAAATAATGTTACCTTTTTTATTGCATGTGGCTATTCAGAATCATTACAGTTTCTAAAGCAATACTAACTACACTAAGTTTAAATTATCTTTTAATAGCATCACAATGCGCAGTATATGAAATATATACAATGGAAGACACAGCAAAAAATAAAATAAAAAGTACAGTATATATATATATATATATATATATATATATATATATATATATATATATATATACTGCATATATAAGCCAGGCCTCGAAATAGTCATCTTTTTCATACTGAGAAATAACAAAGATCATCAGAATAAGAACACTGCTGAAAATCACTGGTAAGATCAAGATCCAATAGCAAAAACAGAAAACAGTTCTCATTTTAAAGTTGGCAGAAAAAATGTGTACAGCAAAAAATCCTTAATAAACATTATGAACACAGTATTTATACATTTGGTTTCTTTCTGTAAACTAATTCTTTTTAAAAAATGTAAATATTGCATATGCCATTTGTGAATTGTACCTATTTTTTATTATTCAATTAGATTTTTCTGTTGTTGTTTTTTTACAGCATTAGAAAATATTTCCTTAGTGGCGTTTTATCATACAGTGTGCATACTCTTACAAACCTACAGAAAAATTAGAAAAAGAAAACCTCCAGGCCAAACATCCATGTTTGGCAAGTACCTTCATTAGTGCTTTAACTGGTTGGGGAAATTCCATTCAAATGTATACTGCTTATGTACAAAAAGAAACATCTTTAACTTAAAAAAAACTTTTTTTCACAACTGCACATATCTTTTATTTAGTCTCATATGTACATTATTTACATATTTCTAGGCAATTCTGTATGCTTAAAAAGAGTCGTGTGAGTTTGTGTTTTTTCGCTTTGCTTGTTTGTTTTGTCTGTTTCTGTTTCGCATCCGTCTCGTTTCGATGGGTGTTTTTTTGTCCGTGCTTTGCTCGTGGGCGAGCGCCAGAATACTCTACATTCAAAAGTGTCTTGTGTTTACAATCTAAGGAGTTTGTAAGTGCAAGACGAAAGCATTGGTACTGACACTGTCCTTGTCTGACACTACGGAGCAGCAGTGATGGTCTAAAGCCTCTGGAAATACGTTCCCTGAAAAACGACACATCACTCCTGTTCACCGCCTGCTCCACTGGGACGCCTCGGAGCCGGGTCGGGCCCTGCCACAGACTCTCTGGTGGAGCAGGTGCTGAATTGAAACATCCAGCCAACTGTGCTGATCTAAGGCAAAAGGAAGGCTGCAGTTTCAGAGTGAGGGTGGGAATAGTGAACGAAAGGGGGCAGAGTTTGGGGGAAGAGGGGGCTTCCGGGTTGCCAAGGATCAAAAGGTTGATGGCTGCAGGTGTGCCTAGGCTTGACGTTGTGGCATTTCTCATTGACTAAAGTGCACACACAGACACACACACACTTTTGGAGCGTGTCTTGAGTGTGCGTGGTGCAGGTATCTGTGTCTGTCTGGTTGGCTTCGTTCCAAGCGTCTAACTCTCCATTCTCTGGAAGGCTGCTTTGCATAAGTGTACGTGTGTAAGGCAGCGTTGCGCTGCACCTCGCGCTGCCGTTTTTTTTCTCCCAGCACTGATAAATAGAATTATATTAACATCCTTTAAATATATGTGTAATACTTAAAAGAATAATAATAAGAGCAATAATATAAGAAAGCTTTGATTGCAGAAGAAATCACTATCGTCTGCAGTGGGCGAAAAAAAGAAACCCACCCCTACTGCACAGACAGACATTCAGTTTCGGTTGCCATGGCGAGCGGCCTATCTTTGATACTCTGCGAGTGTGTGTAGGTCCATAAACAAATGTCCTCAAAGAAAACACTGTTTGACAGTACAGTCAGTAAGGCTTTGGATTGGCATTTTTTAAATCATGAAAACATTCAGTACTGAAAATAAATAGTTATTATTATTTGTTGTTTTTTTCAATATATATATTTTTTGTATGCAAGTTAAAACCTGGCTTAATCTGAGGTAGGCTTTTTTTCTTTTTTTTTCAAGCAACTGGGCTTCTTTCAGTTGGCTGTTGTGAAGATATTGATGAAATGCCACCTTGGTGCATGGGCACGCACACACATACACACACACATATGCATGCGCCCAAAGCACATGTGCTCTAATGCACACAAATAAATAAATAAATACGTACCATGTGCAACAAGTGTGTGCACGTAAATGTGTGTGTGTGTGTGTGTACGTGTACGTGTGCGAGAAGGTACGTGTTTAGATGTTACATTCCAGGTTTGGTTCACAGGTTCAGAGACTGAGGGGAACACTGGCCTCTCTCAAAGTCAAGGGTGCTTAAAAAAACAACACCAACGATGACAACGAAAAACAGTGGGGAAGTGAAAGAGAAGAGCAAGAACTACAACGTCTATAAAGAAGGGTCTCTGGAGTGACACTCAGATCGATGTGGAGTCCAGCCTTTGTGTTTCTGGGAGTTGTAGTTTTTTTTTTTAGAGCAGCAGAGAGAAGGGAGCTGGTCAGCAGGTGGGGTGAGGTTAGGGGGCACAGCGGGTGGGTAGGAGGGTTGGGTCAGAGGTCAAGTGTCTTTGTTTCCGTGACGACGGCCATTCGAGTCAGGGGTGAGCAGTCCGAAGCAGCAGTCGGAGTGCCGTCCATCTGTCTGCATGAACACCGCTCCTGCTCCTCCTCCTCTCATCCCTCGTCCACTGTGACGGATGGAGGGACCCGGCGCGGGACGTGGCCTGGCTCTGTTTAGTCTGGGAGAGAGAGAGAGAGAGAGAGAGGCAACAGATTAATGTGATGTCCATAAACACATCCAGACGCAGACGCAGAGACATTCCCTTGCTCCACTTAGGCCAAAAAAACACAGCAGGACAAAACAAGCAATAAAACATGTTTTCCCTCTGAGAACAATGCTGATGCAACACCCCGAGCATGAGGAAGGCTGCGCTCACACTTCACACTCATCTACTAGCTGCCTTTTATGGATAACTCTTCCCTACCTTGCTTTCTTCCTGATGAGCGGCACATTGCTCACTCTTTTCAGTGTCTTTCTTTTTCATGTGCCTGACTTCTGACGTCTCCGCCAGCGTCTCCTCCTAACTGATTTATATCTAAGAGATGAGTAAGACTGAGGAAGTGAAAAGGTTACACACTCTGTCTCTCTCTCCCTTTCTCTCTCTCTCTCTCTCTCTCTCCTCATTCATCTCCTATCTCTCTCTCTCCCTCCCTCTCTCTCTCCTTTACCAAGTAAGGAATGTGAGCTCCTTAGCTAGGAGCAACTGAAGTGGCAGGTGCTGTGAGAGAACACAGACGCTGGCATTTAGCATTGTGCAGCTGACGGTGAGAGCGTTCCCATGTTTCAGAAACACTGAGATACAACGCACACCCTGGTTCTCAGGCACATAAACACTCACACACTCTTGCAAGCAAACATGCACTCACAGACACACCCACATAATCAAAGACAGTTCCTCGGACGCTGTCTTCAAGACACTGAGGAACTGTGATGGCAAACCACTGTTAACCCCTAGCAGACACAGTTACCGCCAGTGGAATCAGCACAGACTCTAAACTTACAATCAGTCATGTGTTTTGATTGTGATACATTATATGGACAAAAGTATTGGGACACACCTCTTAATCATTGAATTAAGATGTTTCATACAGTTCTATTGCCACATGTGTATAAAATCAAACACCTAGTCATGCAGTCTGCCTTTACACACATTAGTGAAAGAATGGGAGCTTCTAAAGAGCTCACTGAATTCCAGCGTGGTGCTGTGATAGGAAAGTCAGCTGGTGAAATTTCTTCCTCTTAGATATTCCACCATCAGCTGTGAGTGCTATTATTGAGAAGTGGAAGCATTTAGGAACCACAGCTACTCAGCCATAAAGTGACAGACCACGTGAAGTTACGTGCAGGGTCGCTGAGTGCATAAAGGTTTTTAACGCTCGGCTGACTCAATAACCGCAGTCTAAACCTGCTGTTAGAGCTGCAAAGGGGGGAACAACTCCATGTTAATGCTTATGGATTTATTATTAGATGAATTAGATGAACTTATCTCAAGAACAAATGTAAGCAAATTTAAACTAGCCTTTTTCTGGTTAAACTGGCCTTTATGACAGCAATGCCTTTCTACATGGTCTCTTTTTTGTCCTACCCAGCAGGTAGGACAAAAAAAGTAGGCCTACATAATGTCTCCTACAGCTACAGTATTAGGCAAAGGTGTGAGCACCCCAGGTCAAATTACATGTTATCATCAAAATATGTTAAATTCACAAAATAAACATGAATTGTGCTTTTTTTTAAAAATATTTGAGTTGAGGATTCGTCCATTTACTTTCACTTTCACAAAAAAACAAAATGTGTCATTTGACCAGGGGTGCCATCTTTCACCCAACCCTTATTTTACTTAAGAAATGTGACCACAAACTTAAACATGCATAATGACGATTCAAGGCTATTCCTGCAAAGCCACCATTCAATGCCCCTGCCTCAAAATGTCATTACCATTCTGAATAAAACTGCTTGAGAAATCTTCAATATTAGGGTGAATTCATCTGTCAATGGATAAAAAAATTTAAATAAAATACTGTGCAAAATAATGTCTTGTGAAAGATACAGATGGACTGAAAAATCAGAAAACATACTGAAGCTACTGAAATACACATTGGTGCCATCTAACAGAGAAAACCCAACACGCCACTTATGTAAACTCATCCACGCCATGCCTAGAAGACTTCCGGCTGTCATCCAAAAGAAGGAATATTCAGCAAAATACTAACCATCCTAAAACACTGAATACTAACCTACACAAACAGTAATGTTATGGTTCATGTTCTTGCTTGTCTTTGGTTTTTTAGTGATTTTCAGGGATCCTTCTGAGGTACAAGTAGTAAACCTGGTCATTAATGCTGGTTATCATAACATTTCCAATGGATACGGGTAAACGAATGATAACTAAGAGTGAATAAATGGTGAATAATTAACTAACATCAAAATCCAACATAGTTATCTATAAAAACAGGGGATGTACGATTATGAAACATAGGCACACTGTTTCTCTCACAGTGTGTATCTGAGTGGTGTGGGGAGGATAGCTGGCCTGACCTTTGACCCTGTGTACTTGTTTGTGAGGTTTCATTAGCATGAGGGCCTCGCACGGGGCGGAAGTATCCGCTCACTTAGACCCTCTGTGCCCCAGCCCCCCACCTCCTCGACAGCTTTTTTCCTCCGTCTAGAACAAGAGCTGTTTTCACTGAGCCGGACTCGGGCACTGACACACTCCACAACCCCTCGATTCAGCGCCTTCGGCTATACAGTGGGCCACAATCTCAGCTATTATCTTGCTGGCCGCATGCTGTCTACACACTTCTGCATGAAAGCCCAGTATCACCACATCCACACACTGCAGGCCAGGCCACAGAGGAACTGCTTGTACTGCCTCAGTAATAACTACCATTAAGCCCACCAGGAGTGCACTCACTCACACACATATGCACATACACGCACACACACACACATATATATAAATATACAAACACACACACTGTTGGGCAATCTGTCAGTTCTGGACTAAGTGTGCAGATAGAGGGTGGAGATGGAGATGGAGTTCCGGAGGAAGAAATGGCCTCATCCATCCCTCCTCATCTGACCGTTTACTCCCCCGTCTTCCTTCTTTCTCTCCCTAGGAGCCCCCACTAACTGTCACTGTGCTTCCAGTAAAGGGGGTGACGAATGTGTTTGCTAATAGCCAGCCCGGAAGAGAGGGTGTGAGAAACTGAGAGGGGCTTCTCTCATCCTTTTCTTTTTCATCATTTAGCACTTCTCTGGAAAACAGCAGCAGTGAGAGTTTCTCCCTGTTTGAAGCTGGGCCCCACATGTACATAGATTATAAAATAGGCTGCCCTGACAGCAAAAACAGACTGTTCTACATTCTAAATGATGCTATCAAATTGAATGTTGAACACTTATATTATTCAATGCTCTCTTAAAATAAGAATGGACAGTTTAATGCATTAATATATATAAATTTTTTTTTTGCTGTATTAAAATAACGTCTTGAATCGAGACACCACCATAACTGTATCATAACTAATCATGAATATTATGGATCGCTATACCCCAAATCAATTTTTATTGTTGTTCCGATGACTCAGTAGTCAATAATAATAATATTAATAATAATTAGCCATTAGAGATCCAAATTCTGCTCCGAATGTTCAGAAACTGCCACAGTGCATCCAACAATAAAGGCAGCATCTTGCTTCTTTTACAACACAGTCAAATGGTAGTAAAGGAGACTGATCGCTTAAGTCTCTGGATGTTCCATTAGATAAGACAGGATTAATAAGGCCCGAATGTGTGGCCACATAAGGACAACAGTGAAACCACAGAACCAAGAAACAAGATATCCAAACACGTCCCAAACAGCAGTGAAATACTAGCCGGCCTCAAACAACCTAAAAAGAGGATGACTCTCATCTTGGGATAGACTGATAAGCATCCTGACACTGACCACAGCGTGGCAGGTGGTCTCATTTTAGCCTTCCTTATAAATAGCCATGAGCCCACAAACGCACTTGCACACACATGCACACATTACTGACGTCACGGAACAAGAGTCATATGAGTGTCTGTTTTTTCTGTCGTGTGTATGTGTGTGAGGTGCTGCTGGTGAAGGGGGGGGGGGGGGTCAGGTCAGGAGGGCAGTTTGAATTTCACAGAGCTAATTAAGCAAAAGGAAACCCAGCAATTCCACGGATGCCCCATTCCGCTCCAGAGAGGCGGAAAAAGCAACCAGGCGGAGGGGCTAGAGGGGGCGAGAGCGATGAGGTCATGGGACCGCTCCACAGAAAGCAGCAAAGAGCCAGAGAGGGGCTGCTCAGAGTGGGGCAGAAAGGTAAAACAGTGAGCACAGCAAAGCTATATCTGTCTATCTATCCATCCATCCATCCCTGTTGTTTCCTGTCCTCTTCAACAATCTGTGGATATTCTCACCCAGCCAAGCTGTGTGAGTTCACACACCCCTCTTTATGAATATGCTGAATAGGCCGAGGATTTCAAGGGGAGGTGGTGAAAAAAAGCAGGGCGTGTGTATGTGTGTGTCTTTAACACCCCCACTCCCCTTGAATTTTGTCATAAAGGGCTCTATTGTTGATTGGACAACTTTACCAAGTGCAACATCACACACACAGCAGCCCCATAGCGAGCGGAAAGTGTAACACACGCAAAGTGTATAAAAACACCTCAGAGGAAAGCTGCGTGAAAACTCAATGCAGGCACATTTCTAAAGCTTCTCAAGTTCAGACCCCCTGCAGAACACTCAGATCAACCATAAGTCACCCGCCAGTGAACCCAATGCCCTAAATCCCCCCTCCTCCCCTACCCCTCTTCACACACGCTCTCCCTCCTCGGCTCATTTTTTATTTATTTCGCATGAGCTAAAATTAGCCCCCCGCACTTATACCAGCCAGGAGTGCCGCCTGTCTTAGCCCGCATGCACACATGAATTGAACACACATCCACACACATTTGCTCAGTCACACAAATGCTCTTACTCACACACACACTCACACACACAGACAAATACACATACAGTGTAGAGTGTGAGAGCCAGTGCTGGGTCTCTGTGTAAACATGTTACTAATTTATTTTTTTGTGCCATTCCAAATAACCCAGAGAGTATGTTTGTGTGTGTGTGTGTGTGTGTGTGTGTGTGTGTGTGTGTGTGTGTGTATGAGTACGGAGGCAAAGTGGTATGGTGTGTATAGGCGGGGCAGAAGGGTGTAAAAAAACACTGGAACAAGAGTAATGAGCGTTACATAAGACTAATTAACACTGTCACTATTAATCGTTTCTCCCTTATACTGTTAGCATGAGCGGAACATTGCCATCACAAGAGGCCATTCACTAGGCCTTCTCTTCACACACACACACACACACACACTCCCCCTCTCTTTCATGCTCTCTCTCTTTCTCATTCAAAAGGCAGAGGAGCAGCCCTGACTATACACTCGCTCAGTCTCCCTAAGTCTCCCTCAGTAACACACCCCTACTTACGGTCCACATCATGAACTGCTCATTTAGAGACCGTCTTTTCAGACATAATGAACATCTGGTTCATTTCACCACTGCAATCAATGGTGAAAGTTGGGAAACCTTTCGGGACACCACAAACGTATTGGGACACCTGCACCTTTCATTGTTCCTTCTGAAATCAAGGATATAAAAAAAATCTCTCTTACAGTCCATGGAAGGCTTTCTAGTTGATTATGGAGCATTTTGTGAGGATTTGATTGCATTCAGTGACAAGAGCGTCACTAGGTCACTTCATCCCTGACTCCCCAACTCAACCCGAAACCTCTGGATGAAGCATTACCATTCCAGAGAACACTGTTTCACATTGCCCTCTAGTTCATGCCTGGCATTAGGCATGGTGCCATTAGTAAGGTGTCCACAAACTTTTGAACATATAGTGTATGATACATCCTTGACTTTTACGGGTCACTGTAGTCAGGTAGTCAATGTGGCTATGGGAATAGTACATCTTGTTTACAGGTGCTCTAAGTTGTACTGTATTGTCCCTTTGGCACCAGAGTCCCATGTTTTTTTTGGGATGGCAAGACTACCAACATAAGTTAAAAGGAGTGTTTTAGTCCATAATGCTTTTTGCATGAGGCACAATACAGGACAGCCAATCATTACAGACGTATCTCGTTTAGGTAATTACATGCCTTATGTTTCTAGCCTTAGAAGTCCTCCCCTAGGACTGGACTCTTTCAATATAGCATGGTGTGCTTGCCTGGGCTGCATGGAGAGTAGCGATGTTCTTCTAGAGAGATGAGGAACATGTCTGAGAGAAAGGTTATATTCCTAAATGCATGCTTAGATGTTCCTCAGGAATAACAGTTTAGTCCTCATTCTCTATAATATGTGCTACCATTCAAGCGCAGTACAGCTCAGAGGCTTTGTGGGAATGTAAATGAAAGCCTGGCCATGACTGACAGCTGAGCTCAGCTGGCACATGCTTTCCTAACTCCTGACGGGCTTCCAAAGAAAAACGGCACACAAAAAAGTCCCAATGAAGACTAAGACTAATGTTCATTTATGAAGCTCGCAAGTCATCTGATGATATTAAGTCATCATTATCACCACACATTAGCCCAAGCACATGCAAACACTCACACACACACACACACACACAACCAGACTGCTCAGCTCGGAACAGGAGAAGAGGCGCCATTCATTCACAGTCATGTCACATGCCGTACAATTATTCCCACGCATGACACCCGTTGTTAAAAGAAAGCCTGTGCACACTCTTTCCGCCTTATCACACCGGCACATGCTGCTCATTTGCTGCATTTTCTTCATACCATCATAGCACTCTCATTCAACCACATGCTTCAACCAGACACACACACACACATAGTGGATTACATCTCTTTCCTTTACTCATAATCTAAAAGAACCTAACAAGCTACAAGTCTAGCCAAAGCAACTCTACAGTCTCAAAAATAAAGCTGTTGAAAGGTTCTAGGGACAGATGCCACAGCAGGACCTATTTTAATTCCCTAAAGAACCTTTCACTGGACAGTTCTTTAATCAAATCAAAGTCTTCAATGTTGCATCTATAGCATATGGTCACTTACCACAGGGCCCGTTTCCTGCCCCGGCCATGGACTATACAGACTTGATCCCTGCCAGTGGAAACCAGCCCTTGTAAACTCTCTGTCTATACACAGTAAATAACCATGAAATCTAGTATCGCAAAACACACTTGTTTTTTCTTTAGGGGACCAAAGGTGATTCTGGTACCTCTGAGTCAGACTGATATGTGAAACACACAGTTGGGCATTCTAAGCAAAGGTCCATGCCCCCATTCTTCAATGCAAAAGACATGGAGGGAGAATTCTGCTGTGTTTGGAGGAAATTCGGATGTTTACTGGAAACGACCTAAGCTCAGTGTCTGGGGTACATGGAGAACAAGGGTGGCTCACACAGAGAGCGTGTGTGTTTGTGTGAATGTGTGCGCGCCCCCTTCCTTGGACACCCAACCAAAGCTGCTCAACAATGTGTAATCCGTCTTACCGGTGCTGCTAAAAGTGGGTAACAGTGAAGTGTTTTAGGAGAACATCTTGGCCTAGTTAAAGTCCAACGTGGGTTTACCTACTGTGTGTCTGTCTCACATCAGCAAAGTTGAGTACACCAAACACAACAACACACTGACTGGGAAGGGAGGGGAGGGTTTGGAGAAAGAGAGGGAGTGAGAAAGGAGGGAGAGAGTGTGACATATAGTCTGTGTGAGAAAGATAGAAGGATAGTTCCTCTTAGGACCTTTAGGCCCTTTACAGAATATTGGGTCAGGCAGGGGGGTGAATACTCAAAGCACAATACAGGTGTGTATTATTGAAGGAAGATTCATTTCTGTATTGTGATAAGTATGTTAGCATGGCACTAGTGTGCTAGCTTGTAGCTGTTTGCTTGTGGCTTACACATTAGCTTGTGGTTAGAGAATTGCACCAGGACAAAATGAGGCAAACACTGCACTTTTATAATGTGGAAAACTCCAAATCAGCTCAAATTGGACATTTCTACACTATATTCTTGTTGTTTTTTTAACATTATAATAACCACACAACCAAATGTGCCAGTTTGTTAGCTTAGCCCAGTATTTACATTTTGCCACCCGATACCTAGTTTTATTTCATTAAATCCTTCATTAAATGATGTATTTGTGTACATTTTTAATATTTAAATATATATTCTAATTCTCTTTTTCTCTTTCTCTTCCTTTCTCTTTCTCTCTGCCTCTCTCTCTGCTGTTGTATGAGGCAGCAGATGGCCTGTAGTCATTAGTGTATTGTCAGTGCCTGTGATGGGCTTGATAACCACTGAGCACTGCTTGGAATGACAGGTGCATGACCCTGGCCCCCACCATCTGCTGGCCCTGCTCAAACACACACATACACCCACACACACACAACTCTCAAGGAGGAGCCTTCTCCCCAAGACCTGCCTCTAAATTTTTAATAGTAGAGTGTTTACTTTCGGCCCTGCTCGGCATTCACAAAACCCTGACCCCATTACAGCTGAGGAGCAGCATCTATTCAGAGACAAGGAGAGGTCTCCTTTACATCACAATATCAAACATTTAATAATATCTGCTGGGATGTATGTATATATATATATATATATATATATATATATATATATATATATATATATAGTAGTAAGCCCCCCATAATGAGCTCATGAGCGCTTTACAACTACCGCAGTTATTCAGTGTTCTACAAATACTGACAATATACTACAATAAAAAGGCAGAATGTATAACGTAATTCATCATGATAGAGTTAGCATAGTGTCATATTGCCTACCCCTCCTCCTGTGTATGCGTGTTCCTTCAAGCACCCAGCAGCTGACAGAATCCAATAAAACAATCAACTCATAAATATAATTACCCCTCCCCTCATAAACCTGCTTAATCATTTTGGATAACATGGCCTGAGTGTGTGTGTGTGTATGTGTGTGTGTGCAATATGTGCATACACAAGCTTATTTCAAGCTCCTTTCAATGTTTATTGAGAACTGAAAAATTCACTTTTTGTTTGTGTGTGAATGTCTGTGTGTGTGTTTGTGTGTGTGTGCGTGCTGATGGGGGAGGAGCCACAGTAAGTGTGTATGGCTGGCTGTAGTAAACACACAGCCTATCTACACTCTCATCTCTACTCAATGGAGCATGTTGATTAGGCCGGCTCTGGCACTTCTCCCTATCAGGCTTTTCCGGAAAACAAAAATAACATCGCCATGTTCTTTCACTTCGGCTGATCCTTTGTTTTTCCGGAATGCCAGCCCTAACCTACGGCAGAGCCTGCCGGATGAGCATTAGTATGCGTGCGCGAGTGGGTGTGTGAGTGTGTTTTTTCTGCTGCGGCCTCCACCCACTGTTCTAGAGGCTCCGTAGCTGGAGGCTACGTCTTTATTCTCGGCCCACTGCTCTGACGTAAACAAGGAGTACTACAGGTACACCTGCTTCAGCCGGCTCGAACAACACCCACCCACCCACTCATACACATACACACACACATACACACATAGACACACACTCTCACATACTCACCTACAGGACAACAAAGCCTTACACAGACACACACACACACACTGCACAGGAAATCAGCTCCGTCAGGGCCTTTGATGGATCACATGTGAGTGTTATTGGGTGTGTGTGTGTGTGTGTGTGTGTGTGTGTGTGTGTGTGTGTCTGCTGTTTAGATGAGAGAGCTACCTCTTTAAAGGCTCATTCATCAATGGCTCTGTTCTGCGAGTGTACACACGTGCTCCCTTAATTGAATCCCACTCCTCCAATGTTGGGAGTAACTCAGCGTGGCATGGGGCGGTCACATAGTCACACCCACAAGCAGACACACATACACACTCACTCACTCACACACACAAACACACACACTTGGGTTGTTTTTATCAGGTCATGAGGTCATACATACAGCGTGCCCCGCTATCGCCAATATCATATATAAACAACGTAACTCCTTTTTGAGGACATTTCCTAAAATTTTCCCATGTGCTGAAAATGCCTGAAAGCAAACACCCACACATGCTCACACCCACACAAATACTGAAGGGTGGTAAGTCTCTGCACTCACTTCATCATTAGCCATACTATATAAACAGCATTGCTCTCTGCCATTGACTGATTATTAGCTTGTCCCACGTGTAAACATAAAAAGTGTTTTTCTGCGATTCAAGAGCTGTACAAAAGGCGAGCCCCTCCTAAAAGAGCTGTCAGGTTGGGAAAACAAGCAGGCATTCACATCCCTGACCGACCGCTGTGAACAGACTGCATTCCTGCCCTGAAACCCAGTACCTGCCAGCTGATAAACAACAGACTCGCTTGTTTTCTGGAGGGGCAATAGTCAGCAAGCCACACACACATACACAGAATGTGTGTGAAATAGAGAGAGACAAAGGAAGAAATCCATAAGAGACGCTGGGCTCCACTAAGGGTAAAACTAATGACTGTATTCCAAGCTGCTGCAACAGAAGTCCATCAGCCATTTATGTATATTCCATCCTCACAGTCATTTACAGTACGTCTCTCAACACTCTACGCTCCTTACTGAGCCGAAGGACTGAGGGTTTGTGATGTGTACAGCGCCCCCTCACTTACATGCCACTACACACAGCCCTGTGTAAGCCTCGTCCTCATAGCACTCAAAGCACAAACGCTCCTGCCTGCTTCTGCGGGACATCACACACCAAATACTACACTAATTTCACCTATTCCCTCTGTGAGCACCCAGACCGGACACGACAAGGTGTAACGGTCACCTCAGAGCAATGATTTGTGTGCCATAATTTAATTACACAGCAATTCCATCAGTGTTCTCTCCAGTCTGAGAGGATTTGGGTACATTAGCTTGAGTTCGAAAATGATTCCCCCCACTGAACCCAAACAAACCCCTTAAATATTGATGCCATATAAGCTCACAAGCGCTGGATGGGGTGTCGCGCTGAAGGTATCAACCAGTGCGTAATTGCTAAATACTCCAGGTAGTTGCTAAACGGCATGCCAGGGGAATCGTCCGGCAATTGTCTCTGGTCTGTCCTCGGGTCATATTGTATAAACACACAATATGAGTAAGTACGAGCCTCAGAAGGTTCATACTGGAACAGTCTGGCAATGTACAGGCACTGGGAAATCGTTAAAGAAGGCAGTTGAGGTTTTCTCCCTCTGAAGGAGGAAATCTCAAAAGACCGCTGGCAGCAAGTTCACAAACGAAACTAAGGCTGAATGACTCCCAGCAGCAGCCACATACTCTCCACACTGCTGCGTAATCTAAAAGCCATGCCACTCCATTCCTGCTTTTCTTTCCCGTCTCTGCAGTCGCTTACGGATGTACGATCACAGCTTGACCCTTTAACCTTTGTAGTTCCTCAGGAACATATTTGTAACTGTAAGCAGTCACATGAAATGTCTAAGAATATAACCCTGACACTTCCAGCATGCAAAAGAAAAGAAGGCTGCGTCAAAAGTGAAACACATAGCTAGCTCACCTTTCACCACTGTTGCAGTCTCCTTGAAGCCAAGGCTGACGTACGGACTAGCATGTATGGCATTGATGCCCCCTTTGCAGCAGCTGGCAGCTTTGAACCTGACGAGAGCATCGCAGCTGGCCAGCCCCTCATCCATCAGGTTTAAGGCGATGTAGTTGAGTCCATTCTGGAAGCCTGCCGACGTTTCCCTGCACATGGGGCTGCCGTACTCGTCTTCGGGGAGCTCGCCATTCCTGGCCAGTACCGAGACGTTCTCCACGGAGGCCGAGCCGTGGCGACGGGTGTCATGTGCGAAGGAGGGGAAAACGGGCGTCACGGTGGTGGTGGAGGAGAAGGTCTCCGAGCTGTGCCTCCTGCGCCCCTGGGGGTCAGCCCGGATCACCTTGGCGCCCCGGTCCGGGTCCACCGGTGGCACAGTGGCAGCACCCCTCAACAGGAACGATTCGACCGGGGGTATGCTCACAGCTTCGCCCAGATTTAACCTCCGCACGCAGGAGGACGGGCTGGTGGTCTGGGAACATTCAGCGGGCTGAGGCGTGGACTGAGAAGGAGGAGAGACGTGCACGCGAAATGTCATTTCCGTGTAATCGTCCTTTGCTGTGGTTGTGCCAGCCTTGCATGCGGGTGCCACCTGTGCTGTGAGGCGGTAGCACTCCACTCCCCCCACCTCCTCCTCCTCAGGTTGGGCGGGGCAGGCTGCCAGCTCTGGCACCGCATCCACAGGACTGAATGGGGCGGCATCTCCAGATTTGGGCGACTCTGCGACGTTAATGTTCATATAGTCTGAAAGGGGGGACCTCCTCTGCTCACTGGAGGAGCTGAGGGATGAGGCGGGGCTCTCTGTGGAGGATGGGGAGTGCTTCTCGACAGCGTGGCCAAAATCTATGTTGATGTACTCACCGGGGCTTTTTGGTTCAGGAGGGAGGATGGGGTGCTCGTTCATGCTGGGCAGCATTCGGAGAGAGTCCAAGGGGAGGCGAGTGGGTCGGCACATCCTGGATCTGTGCAGCAGATCAGCCCTGCCCTGCCTCAGAGGAGAAGGGGCACTTTTGGGCGCCACTTTTGCCGGCTCCTCTACTATCTTCTGACTCTGAAGGCTCATAAGCACATACTGATCGCTGTCCTCATTCTTGGAGTTTTGCTGGGGCTTGTAGCAGCGGGGCAGAGAGCTGTAAGAGCAGGGCTGTCTGAGAGGAGGGAGCTGCTCCGTGCCACCCACAGTGGTGAGAAAGTAGTCTGGGGGAGTGACTGAGACACAGGGGTCTACTGGAGACATGTTGAGGTACTCACTGTTGGACAGCTTCCCATCCGAACTCTCCACGGAGAACTTGGAGCCACACAGCATCCTCATATAACCACTGTCATCCAGAGAGCAGCTGCTGGGCGAGCTGGTCCTGTAGCCATTGGCCACTGTGAGGGGGTGTGTCCTGGGGTTGACGATTTGCTTTGGTGCTGAAACACACATGGGGCTCATGGGCATGTAGTTTTCAGTCCTGCTCCCCTGAGGTGCCATTGGCATGTAGCCATCATCTCCCAGGGTGCTGCTGGAACTTTTTTGTAAGGATCCAATTTCTATGTCACCATAGTCCTCGGGGTACGTGACTTTTGGGGAAGCGGAGTGCGAGCCGCGCCCCGAATGCCCTCCATTTGTGAAAGTGGCCCTCATGAGCGTGTACTCGTCCAGCGAGGCAGAAGACACTTGGGATGGCCCCCTCTTATTGTGAGGCATGGTGAGAGAGTACGTCCTCTTTCTGTAGGCTTTCTCCAGATCCCCCAAGCCATCGGGGGTGCCACGTCTCCCGTGGCAGCGCTGGAAAATGTTCCCACAGCTCTGCTTCTCCATGATCATGTAGCCATATAGGTCGCTGCCGTCCTGTGATGGTGGCGTGTTCGTGAAGGACTCAGGTGTGCTGCTGCGGTGAGCCATGAGCAGATGGCGCAGGTGGTCAGCCGGGCTGGAACTACACTCCTCACAGGAGATGAAACCAGCATCGCTGGGTGATCCAGACGTGGTCATTGCAGGTCGGGGGATGCCATCCAGATTTGTACTTCCAACCGGGCTGGTGGCTGAAGGTGGTGAGCGGGAAGTGGGCAGGCACATGGACTTGCTGTGCTGGAGGGAAGAGCAGGAGGACTCGGGCGTCCTACACGGGCGACCGGTTACTGTGTTGGAGCGGCTCAAGCACGTCCGGTCCACTCCGGGGCTGACCGGGCTCCCGGACCCTGACCTCGTCGCCGTCGTTGCCGCCGCCACCCCCGTCGTGCCGTCCCCCTCGCTAGCTGTGCGCGCGCGGCAGGGGGCGCCTCTGCTTGCCGCGGCCGACGCACTCTCGGTGCGCGCGCGCCTCGGCAGTCCCGTGCGGCTGGGCGGCTGGTTGTGCAGGTGGTGGCGCCTCGCGGGCATCGTGACCTGGTTGCTTCCGCCCGACGCCGACGACGTGGTCGATGACGACTGGCTCTTGCTGCGCGGCCGGAACTCGCAGAGCTCCTTCATGGCGCGCATCGCCTCGAGCACGGTCTCGTGGATACTCTGCGCCACCACGGCGTCGTCCGCCTGCATCCACAGCTCTCCGGGCCCCGTGGCCGCCGAGCGCCCCACCTCCACGAAGAAGAAGCTGTCCGAGTGGCCGCAGCGGCGGACGTTCATCAGCTGCAGGCTGACGGCGGCCACGTCCGAGTTGAGTTTGACGAAGCTGAGCGCGCGGCTCGACAGGCACAGGCGGTGCACGCCGGCCAGATTGCGGCTCTGACCGAGCCCGCGCGGCTTCACGTTCACCTGCCACACCTCCCGGTAGGCGCCGGCGCCCGTGCCCGCCGCGATCACGCCGTAGCTCGCCTCGTCGAAGCCCACGAGCGCCGAGGCGGAGTGGGCTCGCGCGCCGCCCGCGCACGCCCGCCCCTCGCTCACCACCTCGGCGAGCACGCGGAACCAGCTTTCCTGCTCCTGCTCGCTCTCGGCGGCCACGGCGAAGTACTCGTCCCGCGTGTAAAGGGCGATCAGGTGCTTGTGCTTGGCGTCTGCACGCTTGTTGATGTTCAGGCACGAGTCGAGCGCCACGACGCGCCGCGCCGCCGCCCGGTTCCGCCACTTCTTCTCGCTCTCGTAGTACTCCAGGCGCGGCGCGCAGCCCTCGCCCGGACCGCGCAGCACGAAGAAGCGCTTGTGGCCGTGCTTCTGCTTCCTCAGGTAGCCGCACTTCTTCACGCTCGGGTCCGAGGGAGCGTGGCCGCCGTCGGCCGGAGGCGGGCTTGCCATCCTCGCTTCCCGGGGAAGGCTCGCGCTTTTGCCCTGCTTGAAAGTTGAACGAAGCGAAGCTGAGGAGAGGCTGAGACGAGATGCGCGAGCAGACAAGAAGAAACGCGCAGCCGGTCGGTGAGACTGTGAGACTCGTTTAACGGCGCTCCAGCCTCACGAGCGCTTAAACAGTAAATAACGCATATCGCCTACTGATTGGAGAGAAGAGGGGGAAAAACAACATGTGACGTCCTACACATCCAGCTACGGTTACAAAAAAAAAAACACAGGAGGAAAAAATACACACACTCGTACACACTCACACACACTGCTACGAGGCGGTGAGACCGTGGGGGAAGGCGTAGATGCCAGTCCGCCCAATCTGATCGAGCTCTGTCTGCTCATTGGTCAAAGCGAGTGAATGGTAGTGAGGCACGCGCCGCACGGGGGCAACCAAGCCCCGCCCACTTTACCTCTCCTCCCTCCCCTCCCCTCCCCTCTCCTGCCCGGCTGGTCCGGCTAGAGAGTGATGAGCGCTGCCTCTGACTAACTCCGGTTACAAAAACACTCTTCGTTTCAGCCTAACTACGCTGCTCTGGGCTGTATGTTGAAGCAGCCGGATGGAGGAAATACCCCTAAAAGGGTTTAACGGCGGTAACACACTCGAGGTGGCGTTAATGCTACAGGAAGCTTCACACTCGTGCAGTACGTGCTTTTAGCGTAGCTGAAGGCTAACTCGCTCTCTGTTGTCCTCGTTTCTCTCACTGCACACCTCGTTTCATTCATCTCGTACAGTAATAAGGGCTCAAGATTCAGAACTCAGACAGACTTAACCAGAAAGGCACTCGCTGCTCCGTTTACTATTTGCTGATTAAGAGAAGTCTGAACCGGCTCAGCTCACAGCCTCTGCCACTTTGTAAACAAGGACGAGCTCGTTTCCCACATGGCTGCGAGGAGCAGCTCCGCCTTTCTCCATTAACATGCAGCTCCTCCCGTCCCCGGCTCAGGTCTGCCAGGCTCTCTTACACGCCTTTGGCTCGTAAGAAGTCTTCACTGGGAAACTGTACAGAAGCCTGCCTCGGAGTTGCGTAACGCCAGCGGTGCTCAGAGTTAGAGACTGCTGCCTCTAGCGTTCACCTCGAGAATTGCAGCGCTTACACTGGCAGGGGGTCCTGGACTAAACTTTGACTAAGTCTAGTCCTGGACCACTGAGACTTCTGAATGGAGATTCTACCATTTAAATGAAAATGTAGTCCAGCTCAGTCAAAATGCTGTGCAGCCAATCAGAACAGAGCTCATTTACATACAACAATCCTAAAAAATTGCTAAAGTTGGCCTTTTTGTCTTGTTGTTGTTAATAATGAATAAGTCACCCAGCAGCATGATGTCATTTAAGTAATGCTAGTCATTCGAAATGGAGATTTAAGGGAAAATGTAGTCCAGAAATGGGCTTTCCCTGTCCAGGAATCCTGTAGATACCTGAGTATTCAAAGTTTTTTCCCTAAACCAAGTGTATTAAAGGTCCCATTTCACGGAAAGCCTCACTTTCATGTATTACATGGGTCCTTGAACCGGGTGTTTGTCTACCTGTTGTTGTAACCCACATTACGCTAAAGGCCCACCCTCATGCCGGAGTGTGAGTCCTATATGCTGGGGTAACTGAGTCTATGTTGGTGGGACACTGTGGTGCAGATCTGAAGACTGAACAGCTGTGTAGAAAATTACCGGGGTATGTTTTGCTTTTTTAGCTAAGCGTTTTTGTGCAGCTTTGCGTTTTATTAAATGTCCAAAGAATCCTAAAGTTTGTTGTTTGAGTGGATTCAGGCTTTGAAGGGCGTTACACACACCGCTCCTACACAATCAAGCAAATGTTACATTCAGTTTGTCTCTAGTTTAATGAGCCTATTCACAGCACTGTCCTTTGCTCATTAATAAAGAATCCACCAACACATGTAGAACTATGGTCTCCAACCATGATCATGGAGGTCCACTGTCCTGAACATCTAAGTGTTTTCCCTGCTCCCAGCACACTTGACCCAACTAATTACCTCAATAATAGACATTTATGGTTTGGAGTGTGTCAAAGCAGAAACACTAAAATATTCAGGGCAATGGGTTAATTCAGACAACAGGAGGCCTTATTGACCATATACTAGCACACAGTGAAGCAAAATGATGATCCTACAGGACCATGTCTTAATATGGAGCAACACAACACCACACAAGATTAAATAAGGTGCAAACATGGAGCAAATAAGTAAGTTAATATGATAATTACAAAAAACCGCACTGCAGCATTGACACAGCAGTACTGAATGTGTGTGCTGAGGACAAAGGTGTAAGATATGGAACATGCTATGATAAATATTTCACACTCAGCTTATAGCATATATGAACACAGCAGTCACTGAGGTACAGTATTCCTGTTAATTCAGGATTTAGCAGCAAATGAAAACGTGAGCAAGGAAGTATAGTGGGGGTGCATTAGATGGCCATTTGTGTGGTGTTTTCAGAAAGCTGAGGAGTCTAACAGTCTGTAGGAAGAACTAGTGATGGCCTGGATGCTCTGGTACCTTCAGTGCAAAGAGTCTGTGGAAGGGATGGGTGGGATCAGTAACAATGCTGGTGTTGGTGGTGGGGTCTAAAGTTTATGATAGTGGAAATAAAGACCCTGATGATCATCTCAGCTGTCCTCACTATCCGCAGTAGGGTGTAGTGGTGAGATGTTGTCATTTCCAAACCGGACAGTGAAAGCCTGAGCTGCTCAGGATGCTCTCTAAAGTCCCTCTTTAGAACATGGTGAGTATGGGAGGGAGGAGATGAGCTTCCCTCAGTCTTTGCAGGAAGTAGAGATGCTGATGGGATTTCCTGGCTGTGGAGTTGGTGTTGAGGGACCAGGTGAGGTGACACGTTGACCATGGACCTTGGTGCTCTTAACAATCTCCTCGTCTATTCTCAGGCCTGTCTTGTCCCCTGATTTGAAGGCCTTGTCCTGGTTCTTTGGGTTTTTGGTGGCACAATGGTGCAGCAGGTAGTGTGTGTGTGTGTGTCACACAGCTCCAAGAGCTTGGGTTCTTGGTTCGATACTCTCTCCAGTCCCTCTCTGTCAGTAGTTTGGTGTGGTTTGCTACCACCTCCCAAAAACACAGTAGGCAAATTACATCCATCTATCCATTTTCCATCTGCTTCTTCCTGGCCAGGACCGCGGTGGGTCTGGAGTCTACCTGGAATCATTGGCTGGTAGGTGAATTGGCTATGCTAAATTGTATGAACATGTGTGTGTGGTACCATATGATTGACTAGCAACCTGTCCAGGAGGTATTCCTGCTTTGCGCCCAGTGTTTCCGAGTAGGCAGTAGTTCCCGGTAGCCGGAACCACACTGATGCTGAAGCGGATAAGAAGATGAATGGATGGAAAATGTGGTTTTCCTTCTTTTCATCTACCTTAAATCTAGCAGATAGAAAAAGCTTAAAGCTTTAAACCATTCGCATCAAGTAGGTGTGTGCAAGGTGAACTTCGTAAATGACCATGAAACAACAGGGATCAGAGACCTACTGCACCGAGGCACGTTTTTATAACTGGGGTCTCCAAGATCCCAAACACATGGGTAGAGTTTTCTGTAGAGATCTTCTAAGACACATCATGCCATTATTATTAGCAGTGCTCACAAAACAAGAGAAAAATACAGTGAAAAGTATCAGTGAACAGAACTATGTGTACAATAAGTCCATGCTTAATTTGATCATCTTTTAAAGTAATGAAAGATGCTTGTTTAACGTTAATAAACCAAATACACAAACATTTACTGCATTACTTTATTCATAATGTTTATGCCTTTACTGTAGGTGCTACTTTTGTGTACATTAGTTGTGTTCTAGCTATATTTCAGTGTGTGTCTGAACTGGGGGCATTGCTGGCTCAGTGGTTAGAGCACCAGGTTATTGATGACAGGTTTGCCAATCTCCCGCTGTGGGGCCCTTGAGCAAGCAGGCGGCGCAGTGATGGCTGCCCATTGCTTTGGGGCCGTGTGCTTACTATATTGATGTGTATGTGTGTGTTTACTGCACGGACAGCCAACAAACTGTAGTTGTCTTTGACTTCGTTACTCCACTTGACTATTTCAACTGGTCAAGAGGCCATCATTAGACTAACTGTGCAGATGGGTGCCCTCATAGGCACAGTAATAAAAATATCTCAATAAAACGATGAAAACAAACGTCAGAAACGTCATCTTTTGTATTTTGTGAATTTTGAAATCTGCTGTGAAGCATTTTAAATGTCCCGCAGGGGGGAAATCCAGCCTCGTCCTCTCTCTCTGTGCTTTGAACACTCTGGCTTTTGCTGGCTCAGCTCACTTCATCACCTGCTTATTCAATGGCAAGGTCAATTAAGCTTGAGCAGTGCATGGGTCGGTTAAGCAAACAAACCCACTGATTTGGCTGGTATGGTTGTGGAAATAGAATCAAATTATGGCATGACATCTCTCATACTGCTGCTGTCCACTGGACATGAATAACTCAATTGAGCCGGAGCAGTTCAGTGGGCCCAGTCTCCGGGGTGACTGAGAGCCAAGGGAGGCTTTATTAATCTATCTGATTTCCACTCTGTCACTATCAAATGGTAGGACTGAATGATGTATTTGGTTAGTTCCCCTTAACCGAGCACAGAGGAGACAATGCAGTTCATTTGTAATGCAGTGTCCTTCAGCAAGGTTGTTTGAGTGACTTAATACTTTTTTTCCCATTATTTTTTTTGTATTCTCATTCATTTATTGCGATGTGTGTAATAGGCATAGTAATAATCAGGGCTCCCATAGATGCTTCATTGTTAGGCGTCTCACACTGTCAGCGATTTTAAATGAACAGATTGTATCGTTAGCCTATTAAACACTGCAGCCTACTGCCTTCATTGCTGAGACCTGAATCATAATGTCACATTTAAAGGGGAATTTCACTAATTTCCCAAAGTGTCTATATAATTCAATGCTGATGTAAGCAACATGTCAATGATTGAATTATATGTGAAATTAAATATGAAATCATGCTTTTCAGAATTTTACAAAAACTATATAATAATTACAATAAATATCATTGCTATGGTGCTGATAGGAACTAGGGGTCACAATATATACAATAAAATCTATTGCTGTATAACTCTTCTGACTTTATATATGTAACATTTATATGTAATAACTCTGGTAATGTAGTGTAAATCTGCCATATTTTGGCTACTATTCTGATATTTTGCCACACATTTACCTCTCCGCCATTAATGTATTATTAAAAAAAAAAAAAGAAAAATTGAGGTTTTAAGTCAAAACCTCAAAGCCATTATAAAACAATGTTTCAGGCATCAGAAAACATATATGTGACCACTTCATGTAATCATTTTTTGTGATGTAGCGATATAGAGGCATTTAAACTCTTGAGACGTCTGGTTCCTATCACCAGCACAAGAACAATTCTGACTCCATGTGTCTCTAGAATGGAGCATTTCACATCAAACCACTCTGAAGGTCACTGTATACATCTTATTTACCTAGACATTACTCTCCCTCTGTGTTACCATTACAAGCACAGCCTCTTCTCTCTCTCTCCCCCCCCCCCCCCCTCAATGAGGGGGAGCACGGGGGCAGAGTGTGTGTTTGTTTTGCACTTTGCCCACTCCACTGCAAAATGCAAATCAGACCTCCATAAAATTGCAATAAGGTGCATGATTCTTTCGCCCGTGAAACGCGCTGTAAACTACAAACACACACTCACGGGCCCAGACACACACACACGCCGACCCACACCATAAGGCCCATCTCAGGTCCATCTGCTCATCCCCCTTCGTCTTTCTGGGCTCTCTATTGAAGCATGCATATGTATTGGCCTGAGATTTACGCACCATGATGCATTAATTTATGAGGCCATTAAATGCCCATCAAACTCTTATTTATACGGCTGTAAAGAAGGCTGCCGTGAGGCTCCGTGTGCACCCATTAGAGCTCCTCTCTGTTTACCATCAAACTCAAGGTGTGGCGTCAATGAGACACACTAAAACTGTAATGGAGGATTAAGTCGAATATTTCAGCACCCCGCTTTAGTTTCTCAGGTGCTTGCAGTTTGTTAACCCTTCACAGACTCCTATTTCAATCCTAATGTTTATTTTGTGGTCTGGTTAATGACATTATCCAAGTGGCCAACACACCAGCTAATGGCAGAATATTACAATTACAAAAAGACACCTAGCCAGAACTCTAGCATGTGCTTCCTCCGAGTCACACGAAGCCAACCACCATCATGTTAACGCAACGTCACTGGACGGTTTCACATACTTGGAAGAGAACAGTAAATACCAGTACTGCTACATCACCTAACAGACTTCTGCACTGACTAACATCGTCCTAATATCCAGCTCTGCGCTGGTAACACAATCATTCTCAAGTTCAGTGCAGTTTGTGTTACTTTTAATATGTATGTAACACAATATTGTGCAATGTGTGCTGAAATAAAGTCTAAACTGTATCACAGCATCACTTTTTACCCCACACCAAACAACCTCTCCTCCACAATGACACCTTTGGTCTATGTGAATGAAGCAAATTGTCACTGCCTCCTTCTAGCTCTTCAAAATGGTAACTTTACAGAGGAAGGAAAAAAAAACTTTCGGAACCATGATGGAAGTCAATGTAGAAAGATTTTATTTTTAAGTCATTTTGCAGCATTCTATTGGTCCAATCATCATGCGATTTTGATTCAAAGTAAAGGCAACTGCCAGATTCAACAAAATAACTGCAACAAAATAACAAACAATGGTCATAAACAAATCTGAGGCAGTGTTGAATGAATGCTGCAAAAATGTAATTGCCTTTTCTTTATATAATAGAAAGCCTCCACTAAATTCTCCTGTCCATCAACTAGGTTCTGTGCCGGTGCCTCTATCCCTATTCTTAGTGCCTATAAAATATATGAAAAATAACCAAAACAATATTAAATAATAATACAAACAATTAATGATTTAATAAACAGTATTACATTTTACACACATAAAAGTATGGCTTTATTTATTTATTTATTTATTTATGTCATATATATCTAAATCAAATACAGTATAAATTAGATGAGATGTGAGACTACTACATCTATTACATCATCATTTTCCAATCCATTTTCCCAAAATCAACCCAAAGCAAAATGGATGTATGATTGCCCTTCTTTTTATGGTCAGCGGCTTCCTAAAAATATGTTAAAAGGATAAAAAAAAATGCATGACCCAACTCAACGATCATGTTTCTACAAATTAATCTACTTGTGAACAGATATATTCTGAAGCCGTTCTAAATAAGGTATCTGACGCATGTGTTTGTGGAGCTCCCTGTGATGCGCTACAGTCAGCTCGATTACATGTAGCTGTTACTTATGGAGGATTTGTTTTGTACAATTCGGTAATGTTTTTTGGGGTTTTTTTTTGTTGAGGCTTCTGCCATTTAGATGATGACTCACTCACTGTCCTTTCATCAAATACTACAATTGGTTTCATAATCTCTCTCAAAGCAGATTAGAATATTCAGTCTGACAAGTTAAGCTCAAACATGTGTATGTGTGTGTGTATGTGTGTGGTGAAGAGCTTTACCTCTCTTACACCACCATAGACCCCTGTTCTAAATGGGCAGTGGCAACCGTGTGCTTACGGCCCCCCCTGCACCCCTCCGCCCAACCAGATCAGATTGAACACATCTGTGTATAAGTGGTGTTGACTTCTGATATCCAGAGCATTGTTTTCTCCTACATGTTTGTTTTGCTGTGCTTCAGTGGTGCGATGTTGTTGTTGATGCTGTTGTTGTGGATAAACCATATCTCCTTGTTTTTCAGTAAGGTGTCATAAAGCCAGGGCTTTAATACTATATGTGTTTGAGGCATCAGGGCTTTAAGTCTGAATCAGCGCTTAAAAAGTCAAAAGGGCACTGGTAATGTAATATGAGGCTCTGGTCATCACAGTAGAAATTAATCAGAATTTAACAGATGAAATACATGACCTTATGAACAAGGATTTAAGGGTGCTCAGATTGAAAAATGCTGGTATTTTATTATTTTTTTATGGAGAGCTCTGTTTTTATTGGCTGGTTTACCACACTACAACATTCTCACAGAAGCCTCACAGCATATCATGGCATAGTTTTATAGTCCAAATCTGTAACAAAAACACTGTAATTATTCCTAAATGTTTACCGGATAGTGTTGCTGTCCTCTCATTGTGTCCTCTCAGCACAACCTGCTGTTAGCTATCTGAAGACTTTTAGCCATGCCCCCATTTGCTTCCCCAGGTTTGGTTTTGTCAACTCTTACTGGTAAAAAAAAATAAGCCAGGGCTTTTCTTTATGGAGTGTGTATTCTCCCAATGACATGGTCACACTTTTTCGTTTCCCCAGCCTAAACTAGAGGTTTTACTGGTGGGCTGGGTGTATGTAAATTCTGTGTATGTGTGCTTATAAGGTTTGGGGGTTCTGGAATTGGCAAGTTTTCCATCTGTGTTGTGTGGTTAAGCTGAATTGTCTCTTGGAGGAGGAGCCAACAGTGTTTAGGGTTCACAGTATGACCACATGCTAGGCATTCTAGGGCCCCTTGTTAATATTATGCAAACTCTTACTGGAGTAATAAGAAAATTACAGCTTGTTAATGGACATGTTGAGGGCACTGTTCACTACTGTAATCTATCTATGTCAATGCTCATGCTAACAGCAAAGCTCTGGGATCATTTAATATTGTCTCACTGGATTGTGGGCATTACACTTATGGTAAGTTGTAAATGTTATTGCACTGTAATCTGCTTTAATATTAAATATCTTTAATAGTCTTGCCACTTACAGTATCCAGTACACATCTTTAAAGCTCTCCAGTGTTGAGCAATGTCCTTCATCTGGCTTTGCAAATGTGGTTGTATTTTCTTTTTTTTTTTTTTTGGCTGATTATTTCTGGACTGAGCCAGCCCAAGGCCACAAAGTGCAATCAGTGAGCCTGTCTATGATTTGACCTGTATCGGACATGACTGCACACCTTAGCATTCAGCCAATGGACTAGTAATTACACCCTTGATTACTTCAATTAAGTATTTCACTCTAGACTTAATCCATTTTAGATTAATCTGTAAATGTCCACTATGGAAGGCTTTCTCTGCCTGTATGTGTATGTGTGTGTGTGTGTGTGTGTGTGTGTGTGTGTTTGTGTGCATTTGTCAGGAGACATGTTAGACAGGAATTTAAAAGGCTTTGAAAGAAGATGAAAAAGGTTCAACCAAGGTTAATTTATCCACCTGGTCTGGTGATGCCATTAAAGAAACACTTGATAAGCCATGACAGCAGCCCCTGAAAAAGTGACACGTTGAGTATTGAAGCAGTCCGCCCTTGATTGGAATCCCCAAATTGTCACTACCTTGAATAAATGCAAGAATACTGTGTTTTACATGTACGGAGCAAGATGAAGTGCAGAGAACAAGAGCTTGATATTAAAAGGGCAAACATTATATTTTCGCAATCATTTAACCTAAATTCAATCACCTAGAACACCTTCCACACTCTGAGGAAGCAGATTGATGCTTGAAAATGTCTTGAAGCAACTGTTAACCTTTGCATTGATGAGCATATTAACCTTTCTGGGGGTTTGTCAATGGCTGTATAAGTTTAATTATACTGTAAATCCAACCACCGTTGAGCATGTCCTCATGTAAATTTATCCCTTTTAGTTATGATCTTGTGGATCTATTTTCTTTCCTGTCATGAAAACAGACCATGACATGTTGTGGGTCACATCATTAAAAATTCTAGATTTATGTGAATAACCCCAAAGACGACCCTTTATTCGGACGGGATTAGTTTTACATGGGGAGGTGGAGTAATGTAATCTTTTTACGTATTGTCCATAAAATGTATGATGATCATAACACGTATGTAGGCTATAGGCTACTATACAATGGCTTGCCTAAAGCTGCTAGAAGCATTGTGTCTCTGAGGAGTCTTTTGGCTTGTCTTCTGGATTCGACTGAGGTTTGCCAGACTTGAACAACCTGTGGTATCAGTACGACGAATGATGAAACTAAATGCCTTGAGCTTGAGACCTTCCGTACTAGAGACAACCTGTGAAAAATATCTTTTTTTTTTCACCGGATATGACAGAATATTTATCCACATTTTGCTTCACACAGGATTAATGTTACCTAGTATATATATTTTTCCGTCTCATTTTACTAAAGATAAAACAAGTCCATAAAAAAGACTGACATGGCACATTCGGGTGGGACTAAAATCACAGAGACATTTATGTAATGTATTAATTACATTACCCCACCTCCCCATGTAAAACTAATCCCGTCCCAATAGGTCTTAAGACTCAAGTCATTTTTCTATTGTCTATATCTTTTTCTATATCATTTCTATTGTCTCTGACTTTGTGTTTCAGTCTTGAACTCATTATTTGTACACGACCATGGGTCTTATGATCATGTCAATTTCTTTAACTGAAACAAATAGGAAAAATGGCATAAGTGTACACTTTAAGCTGCTGTAAATACAGGATATACACCGAACACAAATGTCTCCTTATGCTCTTTTTCCTGGTCAGGGTCATTGTGGGTCTGGAACCTACCCAGAAGCATTGGGCACAAGGCCGGAATACCCCTTGGACAGGGCGCCAGTCCATCAGGGTAGTACACACATCCATTCACCTACAATTTAGTTTGTGACATGTACACTACCTACCATTTTCAGTAACCCGGTCTGCAATTCGCTTTACATTCTTTCAGCTTGCTCTCAACTCTGCATATTGCAAATTTGTAGGAATTTGCTTCTGCTAACTCTGATTTTCCCTTTTCTGCTGTTCAGACAGAAACATTCCTTTTTTTTAAGCCTACACAAACCCAGGGAGACAGTTCTCCCGTACAGTTCAGGATTAATGCTCTAACTGATCTAATGATTTTAATAGGGGAAGATTTCATTACTGTCTCTACGTTTCATCCAGATAATCTAATTATTAAGAAATAAGAGGAGAAACAAATGCACGCATCTCTATGTACAGCACACCATACTTACTTACTTATGTTCTTAGGATAACAGTATATTACTACAGTAGCCCTATTTTGGTCAAGCGCATCAAACATTTGTGTATCAAAGAAGCCAAGAAACCGAGGGCATCACAAATGCTAATTTCCCTGACCTTAGTCTCGTCTTTCTTTATTCCTTGATAAACATTGATCTTTCTCTATGGAACTCCAGCAGGGCTGCTGTAAGCGGGCCTAAGGCACAACTAAAATCAGCACAATTTCTTCACAGCTAGAACATTGTTACAAATCATCCAATCTACATGAGAGCTTTCCATTTACTCAGGGAAGGCCTTCTGTGGCTGAAGAATATGCATAAACACCCTGAGGGAGCCATTGACATTGTTTTGTTTTTCGTTGCCTTATCAGGGCATTGCCTCCCATGGGTTATGGACAGAACAACAAAGTGTTCAGGTCGAGATGGTGAAATATGAATTTCATTCAATTATATTGCTCCTAAAGCATTCAGCCCCCACCTTTCCTCATCAAATATTCGACCAGTGGCATCAATATTCATGCCCCATTACGGGGGCACGTGGCTGCAGAGCAGCACAGGATTTAATCAATGCTATAGCCATGATGAATGCTATTAGGGGCCATTTGCATTCTTGGAGAAAAAGAGAGCAATGGTTTATGGGCAAACAACACCCCTGAAGTTGCCGACAGACCTTATCCTGCAGTGGTGGCTCAGCGGTTAGAGCGCCGGGATATCGATAACAGGGTTGTGGGTTTGATTCCCGGGCTCGGCAAGCTGCCACTGTTGGGTCCTTGAGCAAGGCCCTTTACCCTCTCTGCTCCCCAGATGGGTTAAATGCGGAGGACACATTTTGCTGTACAGTCCACACTGTACAGTGACAAATACGTGCACCTTTACCTTATCCATTTTCCTGCTTAAGCAGACGTTCTTTCAGGACCTCACCTGCTGCTTCTCAAGTTTCAAGATTGGACAATAACAGAAGGCAACATCCCTGCGTCCTTGAGGCCTTCTCACCCCTGACCCCTTCACCCTGCCACTGGAGCCCTTAACCCTGATCTCCATTTAAAGCAATCTCTTCAACTGAGCCACACTGTCTCGCAGCAGTTGTCTGGATATTACTGCTTATGGCCCAATACATGGCTACTGGGGGCCTAAGTCTTCACTGGAACACCACTAGAATGTCTGCACCCTGTCCACTTTAGGAAGGTAATATATATATTTTATGTGCTCAGGGTGAAATATGTGCAACACACACACACAGTATAATCTAAAAAGAAGCTTTCAGTCCTTGTGGTGACACACACTTCCACTTTGTTTTTACGATGTTTTTTTGTTTGGACACATCTGATTTATGGGCCCTGGCATATGGCTGGAGAGCACTGGGAAGCATCTCGATACACATCCGTCAAGAGCTCACTTACAGTCAGCAGAGAGTGGGGGAAGCATAACACCTGTTCCGTCTCTCTCTCCTCAGGACGGGGAACATCTATACAATAACATACACACACACACACACACATGCACACAAATATAAAGCTTAGCCATTACCGTAGTCATAAGCATAGGTCCAACTCTTAAACCTCAAAGAAAACATTTGGCTCTTTTATAGCCAAATAAGGGGGAGGATGTTTTTCTCCATAGAGAACAGTAAATGTCAATGCATTGTCCTTGTAAAATTCATCTGGGATTGTCCCGTCTCTGTAAGTAATAAAGCATGTTCACACAGAGAGGCATAGTATGTAGAAGAGTTGTAGAGTCTGGAGTTACATAAGCAGTCTCATATAAGAACCATTTTCATTAGAAGGTTGGATAGTATTTCAGTACTGGGTGACATCACATATTCATATATTCATAATACTTATTAAGCCTGCCAACTAATATCTGCTTATGAAGTAGCAACTAATTACTAGTTTAATAATCTAGGTAGAATTAAACATTTTACAGTACACTTGTAATGTGTTCTTATTAGACCTTGTAAACCATGTGGCTTCTCGTTACTACTTTTTTAATGAACCAAAAAGATTGATTACCGATATAACTAATTACTACTTTATTATTTTCTACAAGTAAGATTTTAAAAGCCAGAATTTTGGTTAATTGCTTTGGTTAAATCCTCAAATCCAAAGGTGAGAACAGTGAGAGATAAAGAATAAAGAGAGCTAAAAACACAGCATCTATGTCTCTCTCTCAAGCAGCAAGGAGAAGGAGAAACAGAGCAAGGAGGAGGGGCGAGGGGAACAAACAAGAATACAGTTACCATAGCAGTACTCCTAAACCATTACAGTTCACACAATCCCATGTAAATCCAATGACTCAAAGCTTAATGTTTCTGGGAGGCACACTTTCTTGTGAAATTACTACTCCAATAGTATGTACCTCGTATTCTCTGTGCAAATGCGTGCACTGAACCCTGCATACTGTGACATCCCTACTGGTTACATAAGTTACTAACCTGTAATTGTCTTAATAAGGCATATTTAGGGCATAATTATGGACACTTAAAATAACAACATATGTGCATAAAAGATGATGTCATATGATTCGATTAGGCCTATGATGTATTATAAATATACAATATACAATAAAGTAGTAGCTACAAAGGCCTACAAAGGCCTGATATTGATATCACCTCAGAAACAGTGAGACATCTGAGACATTGAAATAGAAATAGGCCTTTATAAAGGGTAATGTAGTTTTTATTGGCCAGAGTGTTACCAATAACGTGGTACATTCTTCTTTATCTTTAAGAGTGTATGTAAAAACTAGCTCTTTTCTGTGGCTACTTTTGTCGGATCTTGCTGTGGTGCTCAAGTATCATTTCTTCTGGTTAGTATCTGGAGAAGCCACCATCTTTCTAAAACAGCCACAAGCCAGCTTTTGGAACAGACTCAACTTCTCTTACTCATCAGTGGGGGTGGATCTCCACACCTTCCTCTTCATCCCACTCTCTTCCTCCTCTCCTCCTCTCTCCTCTCCACTTCTCTCCGTCCCACATAATCCCAATCTGATCAATGTGGAGATGACATATGCAGAATATGACTCATTTAGTCAGAGGAAGAGGAAAAGGAAGAGAGAGAGAGAGAGCACAGAGAGAAGAAGCCACGTACTGATCACTGATCTGAACTTTTAATGTTCTAAAAGTTAACTTCAATCCAGACGTAAGCAGAACACACAGGCGAGTGTGGAGCGTTGGACTGTGGGGCTGAGTGGGAGGTCGGGGGTGCGTGCATGTCAATGAGCTAGGGGAGCAGAAACAAGCAGGCCGAAGAGAATATGTGTCTGGTATGGAGGTCATAGCTGTAGTCATTTTTTGGTGAGTAACAAGGTAACAACCTACATGACTATTAAAGCGCTTCATTCTGACTGCACAATTTTCTGCTAAACGTGGCAACAGCCTACGACACTTCATTTTAACCACACCGTTTGCAGCCAGACAAGGTAACAGCCTACGGAATAATTAAAACACTTCATTCTGGCCACACAATTGCTGTCCAGCATTAGTATTGAGCTTGTTTGTATTTCCCTGATTGGATTTCCCCTAATATCCCACCTGAGGGACGGGTAAGAGCACTGGTTAGCATCCAGTTAGCAGCCCAGAGCTGCTCTTTATTTCTCGGAGGCAGGAGGGAAATAAGGTATACAATAAGATATACAAGGTTAGACAAACAGTGTTTGGCATTACAGCCTGTGTATCCTCCCTCTGCAATTATCCTCTTAATTCCCTCGAGGTCATCGCGCATAAAAGCCATACATCAACAGCATTAGCTTGGGGTCACATGACCAAAGACAATGCATAATTATGAAAGATGATGGATGGCACGTTCCTGGAGCCCAAGCTGGACCCGAAGGTTGGCCCCTTGCAGCCCATGTTCACACAAATCACTCTGTACATGAGCAAACTCATGAGTGACATTGCAAATCACATATTTTTCACAAGCTCCTTCCACCAGGAGCTTAGCATGAGGCCAAGGATTCAAGCTGAGACAAATGCTGTTGTGAGGACAAGAAAAAAGAGCTACAGAAGGACAGAGGAGGAGAATGCATTGGTTCGATAAGAGTGGAGAGGGAAGAAACAGCATTTATACTCTTACTAATGCTCATCTACATTTCATGGTTGGGGTGGTTCCTCATGAATAAAGCTCTGTTCGCATCAGACGCACTGAAAATGATATGAAAATTAATAGCAGAAATGAATAAATCACAGTCAGTCTGTGACATTTTCTTTGAGACAGGTCTAGTGGGTCACCCTGAATTGGTACTGATCTCTAACTGCTTGACATTTCATCATCGTCTCCATTAATACATCCCCCAGCAGGGCTGCCATGCATGTTTTGGTGTGTGTTTGTGTACATTCGCGCACATGCAATGTCAGGTTGCACTTGCACATATCTAATATGTTAGCACCTGTGTAGGCCAGTGGGAGTGAGAAGAAATGGAATTATAGAAGGATATGGAGATATAGAGGTTGTAGAGGGGGAACTTTCCTTTAGTCAAACAGAATGCATAGGTGAGCACACAGTTCAAACTTCATATTTGACCTACCTGCTTGGATTTGTGGATTTTCCAGGGTGTTAAGGTGTACATTCACATGGAGCTTGTTTGGTTTTGGTTGCTAATAAGGATGGAAGCCCCCCCCCCCCAAAGCTGACCTTTATCAGGATTCATATGTGCTAATTACATATGGTTAGAAATGGGGCCATAGAGGAACCAGGACCAAATGGATCATATGAATGTGGGTCTCCTGTGATACAATGGGGTCACTGCAGAGGTTGGAGGGCCTTGCATTGAGATGAGTAAGTAAAACCTAGATATGTAAAATGTAACAGTAACAGTAAACTGATCCAACACTGCTTTAGTGCATCTTTCAGGACTCTCATCCATCACAAGCCAAGTTTTAAAAGCTGATAATACATAAAAGATTGCCATGAAAGGAGATTTATCTCAAATTGGTATCTGGCGCTTTCCTCAGAACGCGTGGGTTGCCCTGTGATGTTGCATTGGCGTGGTTGGTGGTGCATGTAGGCAATCATCCCCATCCTAGTGTTGGGATCATTCTTGTACATGGTACAAAGGGAGAATACTAATGAGTGGGTTGGGTATTTGGGGAGAATTAGAGGGGAAAAATACTGTGTACAAAATTCAAAAATAAAGTGACAAAAGGTGTTGCCTTTGTTGGAGTAACTGTCTCTGCTGTCAAGGGAAGGCTTTCTACTCCATATCGGAACATTGATGTGAGGATTTGATTGCATTCAGTGACAAGAGGTCAGGATGTTGGATGATCCAGAGAGTTCTATTTTATTAGCAATACCTCTCTACAGGTACTAGACAAGCTGGGGCAACTTAAAGTAGCTGAATGCATTCATTAAAAGGGGTGTCCATAAACATTTGTACATATAGTGTTTATTCTGTGGGATATTCACATTTTCTCCCACAAATGAGTAATGAATAATGTGCTGCAGAAACTACTGGATTAAAAAAGAATGGAAATGAAAAAAGCAAGAGCAAGAGCAAGCAGTGGACTTCTCGCTAAATAGCTGGAATTTAAGAATATGTAATTAACAGAAGGACAAAGTGAAGACTGGATCATTCCATTCATTCAAAGCTTTCTGTGGCCTTTGACTAAGGACAGGCAGCATGGCCTAGCTAATCTGCCAAGGGTCTGTTTTGGGGAAGAGTGAGTGAGGAAGTAAAAACAAAGCCTATAACTACAATACAAAGTCAGTGCAACCAAAATTATAAGGAAACATCAGGCAACTTAGTTAACCCAAATTCAGGGTTCTTCAGTGCATCCAACACAAATGTCCTAGCATAGTCAAAGAATTGACTAACTTCTTTGTCTGCAACTTTTAATTACTCTACAAAAAAAAAAAAAAAAAAAAAAAAGATTTTTATGTAGACATGGCAGTGTTTGCCCCAGAACAACAGTAAATATATACATGATCAACATGAACAGCATAAGCAACTCTAGGCACCATCTTAAGCCTACTTATTAATAAGTTAATTCAGCCAACCAGCAAACATTGCCATGGAAGCCTTAGCCATGGAAGCTACCAGGCTACATAGCCATGCAACTAATATGAGATTTAATAATAAAATAATATTTTGATTTTAATGAATGGTTAAAGCTTTGCTGCATCAATATATTCAATAAATAAGAAATCCAACATATTTTGGAGGAAAGTTTTTTTTAAATGGCCAGATTAACAAGGTTAAAAATCTATGCATAAAATAAGACACTAAAGATGCTGTTTGTACATTTTTTCACAGTGGAATAAGAGGAGTAGGAAGCACACTGGTGATATCAAATAATAGTGAAGAAATCACATTCACCGGGCGATAGTAGGTCATAAGGTGAGACATCAATACACAATGAAGAAGAAAGAAAACAGAGGTAAAATCCCAAATGACACACTACTCCCTGTGTATTCACTATATAGGGAATAAGGAAGTATTTGAGATTTAGCCAGAAACATGCATTTGTTGTGACGTCAACATTTTTAAATCTCAACCTTTCTTTTGAGTGACCAAAAACAGTGTTTTCGTGTGGATGGGAGGGCAAAACACACACTAAACCCTGCAGATCTGTGTGGATTGGGCCTTAGTATAAGAAATAATAATAATAATGCTCCTTGAGAAAGCTCACACAATTCCACTCATTTCTCAACTAGGGTTAACACCAATGAGAAGAGTCCATTTAACTGATTCATTTAACATATACTTAGACATAAAACACTAGCATGACCAGCTACCAGACCATTTCTAGAGCATCCTATTGGTGGCAGATGACAGATTTGTGGATTATATGAGTAAACTGGAAATGTCATAGTCAGATCAGTTTGGCTAAGGAATCAAACCTTTTTTGGCTGTGCAGATGCAGGAAAAGAAACTGCACTGAGTAAAAACTCAGTAATGTTGAACACCTGTGGTGGCAATGAGATCACTGCAGCTGGAACACAGATTCTTAGACTGACATTCACTCTCACATACAAATACATGTGGGAACCCAAGAGCTGAGAGCACTCTTAGGGAAAACCGTGAGAATTCCAGTTGTTGGAGTTGCAGTTCCCTCAGCTCTCCACTCTCACATCTTCCATTCTCCTTCAGTCCTGGTTTTAGTCACAACCAGGTGTCCCCTGTTCACAACCAGGGGCCAGATTCTCAATATGTTCAAGACAGCCAATTTACTGTCATCCTTCATCTGTCTGTCTTCTATTGGAACTTAAAACAGTTAAAATTATAGTATTACAGTTCCCTCGCTTCCTCCCATTTTATTAGTCTGGTTAAATGTTAATTAAGATACAATTTAGGTGAAGTTCTGGTGACTTTTCATTCGATTTAATTGTGGATTGATTGTTTCTTGGTCCTTCCTTATCTAGCAAGTGCTGCTTTCAGGTCGTCCTAAAGTCAACTATAATTACGGCCAACAATTAAGACGGATAATGTTACAATATGGAGGGAAAGGACCATTTTGTAGTAGCACCCTTATTTTTAAGAGTGTGTCTGCACTAGATGTCCAAATGTTTGAGGACACCACTTCTAATTAATGCGTTTAGCTACTTTAAATTGCAATTGCTGATAAAGATGTGCAAACGCACACACACACACACACACACACACACACATTCATAGCTTGTCTAGGCTCTTGTCAAGAAAAAATTACAATAGAATAACATGGAACTATTGGCAGCTTGACTAATGCTAGGTGTGGGTTAAAGGGGTATAAAGCCCCCTGCACTGAGGCTTTGAGTGGTATTGAACTGTGTTCTCTGGAATGATGGTTGGTGCTCCATCCAATACTTTTAGAAAGCGATGGGGTGGTGATCATCCAACATCCTGACCAATGCAATCCAATCCTGATAACAGTGCTCCAAAATCTAGTAGAAAGCCTAGCTTTCTGTTTTTGTGTCTCTCTCAGCAAACTTAAAAGTATAAAAATAAAAACTTGTGCAAGGAAAACTCCCATGAATCCCTATTCCTGCTGATTAAAGCCTCATAATGTACCCATGCGGCTCTGTTTACATTGTGAAGCCATCACCTCAGATTGTCAAAGGCAAAAAGCATAAACACAGGACATGCATCTGAGCAAGTCACATCTCGCAGTTTGAAAGACTGCAGTGGCCAAGACTTTTATTACTGGGTTAGTGAGACAAACATTTCACAAGATCCAGCCAGCAGAGGAAAAAGATTACAAAGAAAAACAAAGCAATGGAACTTTAACATTTTTAACCAGTGAAGTAAGACAGGCAAAGTCCAGACAGGCTCCCAGACAGTAGCCTGGAAATACATATTAGTCACACGCACGTGTGTGTGTCAGTGTGTGTCTGCACAGTCAACTTGATATGATACCACCACTGCTTTGCTATGAATAATGCTTCAGATGAAGGCCTGAAATGAAAAGCACATTCCATACGGCTACGCTAATGCTACACTGTCACAAACACACACACACACACACACATCTAAAAAAAAACAGTTTACAGGAAATCTGATGGCTGCATTTTTTTTCTAGTGGTTCATATTTGTGGGTAGTCTCTCAGACAGAGGCACTGATGAGTCGACATAATTGCGCCCTTTCGTCTGGTAGATGACTACCGTGGCCCTGCATCCAGTCCCAGTATGGAGACCAACCAGCCATGCACGGCACCAGCAAACCTGTCTATTTACACTGCCCACAGATAAAGAATAGACGCAGTAAGATGAGCGAGACACAAACAGATATTTTCGGCCTTGCTGCACTTTCTCCTCACTGAGAGGGAGGTGTATCGCTGCGTATGAGTGTATGGGTATGAGCGTGCGTGTGTGTGTGTGTTTGTGAACACGAGGGAGAGTGAAAATGAGGGAGAAAAAAAGAGATGAGCTTTTAAAAACAACAACAGCAATGACACCCTGTCACGCTACACTGAAGCAACACGGCCAAGACGGCTGTAATGTTAGAACTCAGAAGATGTAATTATGTATTTCATAACACACACAGCTCCTCTTTGTTTCAGCTGTTTTTTTGTTTTTTTTTTGGGAAGGTCACTTCAGGATAAATCCTTTTCTGTCTTTCTCCTCACACACCTCCCATAGAGGAGCCCTTTGTCCCCTGAAAGAAATCTCTCTCACATTCTGGAAGTCAGCCTTTGTGAGACTAGCATATGGACGTCTCGGTGTGTGCACGTGAGAGAAAGAGAGAGAGAGAGAGATAGGGAGGGGCAGGAAAAAAAGATGGAGAGAAAAACACAAAGGGCAGACAGTGACATGATAAGGGCGGACCAGGGCTAAATTATTCATAAAGAATGAATGCGCTAAGTGAATGTTTTTAATTGAACATGGGGTGTTAATTAAAGCGTGGATGAATGAGCTGTATACACTATATTCTACGACTGGAATCATCCCATACTACACAGAACACACTGCTCTCTTGCTCTCTCTTTCTCTCCCTCTATCACCCCTGTTTTATCCTATTTATCCCATTATAACACAACAGAAAATGATCAAATATGTCTTTAAAGCGATGGATCACACTTGTAGAAAGCGTAGCATAAAAGGAGGTGACTGTATTTTGGTTTTCAAAAAAGAGAATACTGGGGACACGGGGCGTCCGTCATGGTTAGGATGTTGTGGCTGGGTTGTAGAACCGTGGCAGTGTGTATGTGTGAGGGTAGGATATCATTACAATAATGCAACTATGTTAATGAACATTAATACATAAACATTTACTCATTTACCAAAACAAAAAAAAACCCTTAATAACCTTTATGGACAAATCATTTCCTGCCAAAAAGAATAAACACATTTTTATTTCAATGAAAAATATATATTAACAAATACATACATTTAAGAAAAAATGGATTTGTATTTATTTGCATTTGCATTCAGACATTTTTAGTCTGTGGCAAAAGGCAACGGTGGGAAGCGATTTTATCAGTGGTTGATGTAGATGAAGATACTTGTAGTCCAAGAGTGGCTTTGAGAAGGCGGAACTTAAGCAGTTTTACCAATGGCTGCATGTAAATGCAGGCACATGTAGACCAATAGTGGTGGGACTTAAAGAGATGTGTTAAAAGCTGTAAAAATCTGTACAAAGAATGTGTGACGACGCAGACTCGAAATCAATGCGATATCCCGCATTTTTCACATCCTAAAAAGAGGACATGTCTGGAAAAAGAGGCCATCTGGTCAACTTACATAAATGCAAAAATAAATTATATTATCATTTTAATTAGTTTTTTATTTTATTTTGAATTGTTGGTAGATAAACGCAAAGTCTTTGGGTCAACTTTCCATTCCCATCTAATTAACACAAAACACTCCTCTACAATCTCTTTTTTTCAGAGAGTCTAATCATGCAACACATGTGCTCTACAGATTCTTCTTGATATAGCAAGTGGCGTTTTTTCTAAAGAAGATTCACCTAAAGTTTTACTTTACTCAGCTCTTTCAGTGATTAAATGATCCACTCGATTCATTACATAAAAACATAAAGGCACATTAGACAGATTTACAGATACCTGTGCAGGAGGACCGGCCGATTCTGAATCCACCTTTAGCCTATTTTATTAATGTTATAATTCTGTTCGCTTTAGAAAAGAACTTCTATTGCAGCTAGCTCAACTGACAGAGAGGGAGGTAAATGTATGGTTCTGTGTGCTACATTCATTTTTATGTTCCACATATTTCATAGTTAATAGTCTTTGAAAGGGGCAATTTTGCTTATTTGTTCATTTATTTGCACTGTATAAACTGCTGTACATTTTTAGCAATCTATTGTATTGTCAGTAGAAGACTGTCAGCATAAGTGCTTGTAATTGCTTCAATACCTTGCATAGTGTGTGCCTAGTATATAGTGCAATGCTGCTATTAACAGTGTGATTATACTCTACTTTTTAATTAGCAAAAAATGTAGCTGAAATTCAACAGTGAGTAATAATTTCCAGCATGCATCTACAGTAGACCCCTTTATTACAGTTTGTAATTACAGTATTATTCTGAAAAATAATAAAAAGATGCAATGGGGCTCTCTGTAAACCATACCATACCAACCTCAATAAAACCTAGATACAGTAAGATCCTGTATATTTAAACGAATGCAATGCACTGTAATTGTGAACTGCCGTATTAGCATTGTAAATAAACAGCACTATACTGGAGAGGCTGCTCCTGTTAATTAGTCATGCTTTACTGATGAATCAGAAATAATGAACCTCATCAGGGCTCAGAAACACCCCAACATAAAGTTGTTAAAACAATTCATATGAAAAATAATAGGTTTGGGCAACTATTAAACCCTGCAGTGCTTCTGTTGATAAGGATATACTCATTCAGGCTGTGTAATTTTCCTGCTTGTGATTCAGTAAATTGCTCCAAAATATAGTTAGAAAATAGCACATAATAATTTACCAGAGATTGTTCTGATCAAAATAAGCCCAAATGCACTGTTACATTTTGTCAATTGTCAGCAGAGTTAGCAAATCTCCCATTGAAAATTGGCTGAGCTGAAAAGCTGGGGTAAAATGAGCACTGGATGAAATCACACAAGACGTGATGCTGATGCAAAAGACAGCAGTAATAAGCAGATGATGATTGATGATGATTATGCTTTCAGTTGTGTTTTTGTTCCTAGCGAAATGCTGCTCATTTCCAGCTTTTGTTCTTGTTCCTCGAACCAATTCGGAGCCTTGATCCTCGCACTCGGATGCATTCATTCTTTTGTTCCACTCCCTAGACAAGCACATCATTATCATATTTGCTTTGGTTTATTTTTGCTGTTATTAATATTAGCCGCAGAGCGACAGGGTCTTCGGATGTAGGCAGTGGCAATTAAACTGCTGGTGGAGATAGCTGTGCTCCGAATGCAGTTTGGGCTGTTGCAGTGATATGAAGCTTTTGGCACAGCCATTAAAACGGTCATTAATATGTAATGTCAACTCTGACCCAGAGAAATTGGAGGGGGGCCTGCGGGGCTGCGCTACTATCCAGCCTGCCAGGCCTCTCTGCTGTAATAGAAATGTCCTACATATGCTTACTGCTCCCATCTCCATGCTCGTCAGCTCCATTACTGCAGGAGCACAGACAGAGGCAACACACCCTGCTACAAGACACACTGCTCCCAGCAGGCTACTGTAGTGGTGATTATGGACATAAATAAGGTCTAAGCTTTACAACTTATGCAGGTTTTCCCTTTCCCTTACTGTAAAATGGGGTGAATTAGCCTAAAGTGGGCCATTTTTTCAAAGCAGACGTGCAATATAGTGTGATATAGACCTATCAGTACAGTTAGTGCCAAGACAATCTGCATTTCTTTATTGGGGGACAGTTCTGCACCAAATGTGGGACACTAAAAGGTCTATGTAAAGGGCTTTCTTCATGTAGGCTGTTTTTAATGCAGTATATACATGTGCAAAAGATGTATGCACTTATGGAAATTAGAAATTAAAGGCTCCTTATATGGGCAGTAAGTGTTTTTCTACTCAGCATTTATACAATTTTATCCAACAGTTATATCCAACACCTAGTTTGGTAAATCAGTGCTCAATGCTCAATGATGTTAGGGGTGTCCAGGAGAATTCTGGAGCCAAGCAAGGTAAAGAACAGATTCAGATCAGGTCAGAAATTGAAAAATAGCAAAAAACATTTTGTGTGTAACAGTGCTGGTAAGGATACATGTTGTCTATCTGGGAATCGATTGGTAAATGGTGACTTTACAGGAGAAGGCAAAAAACTTTGAATGGATGTCAATGTAACATAAAACATTATTCCAAGAATTGATAACTCAGTGTAGTTCAAGATCAGATATTTATGTTTGCCTGCATCCATTATTATTATTAATTATTATTATTATTATTATTATTATTATTATTAATAATAATAATAATAATAATAATAATAATAATAAGGGGTGCTTATTATAATATAGGCATGCATTCAGAGATGTAACCACACAACACAGTAATAAAAATATACTCATAATCAAATTTGTTACTTTTAGGGGACATTTTCAAGGTGAATCTCCTGACAACTACCAAAGGATCACATGACATTGCTATGGAAATATTAGAAGGGTGTTAAACTGGAATCTATGTCAGCTCGTTTTTCTACAGTTCATTCAGCTTCAAATGCTGCATTCATCAATTCACAGATGTCAGGCACACTGTCGTATCAGTAAAACAACACAGACATGAATTTATTTGTCAGTATTTGTAAAACCATTACACCTCACACACAAAAAATGTAAGCACTGACCAGCACCTGATGGCAGCGTCCAGTGTAGTAGCACCAAAAGAAGATCAGTAGCTGCTCTTCACACCTTAATCAATATTAGCTTACTAAAAGAGATAATCCTAGATCAAGACTCTAATTCTGAAGCTCTGCTGTTGACCACTGGGACCCAGCTGTTTAACGGCCAATACATACTTCTCTTTCTCCTGTGCTGCACTAGAGTGGGGGTAATTGGGGTGACACATGTGACACTTGGGGTAAATAGAGGATAATGTGTGTGCGTGCAGAGTAGGCTGGCGCAAATTGGAGCAAACATCTGTGGTAATGCATTCTGCTTCATACACCAGCATGGCCTAAGGGGAACCATCTCATGTGTTTTAGCTGCACGTAATTCAAATACATATATTAGCCTTGTTTTTTAATATAGTAGGCTACAGTCTTTACCACGGGAACACTTTCACAAAGCTCTGTGGTCTACTATCATGTTTTGGAGGTTGAACACACATTATTTATTTTAAATGAACCATTTTACAGCCTCTGTAAAGTTGGTCCCTTTGGGTTAAAAAAGGGCTCAGTTTCCCAAAAGCCCAGGCTGTTTTTGGTACTGTGCCTTTAAGACTGATATATGTAAAGTAGAAAAGTGCTTTTCCTGAAGGAAAGGCAGAATGGTTGCACAGCTTAAGTGTTTTTTTTTTTTTTCAGTTAGTTGCTACGCTGTTGCTACATGATCACGAGGTGAAACTGTTTTTGCAAGGTAGTTACTATGGTGTTGTCTGTTGATATTGCTTTACAAAGACATTTCTATTGTGTTTCCAGGTGGTTGCTATGATGATGCTACATAGTTGCTATGAGGCTGCTATAGTGTTGATATGTGGATGTTATGACGTTGATATATGGATGCTATGGTGCTGATATGTAGATGCTAAAGTGTTGATATGTGGATGCTATAGTGTTGCTATGTGGATGCTATGGTGTTTATATGTGAATGCTATGGTGTTTATATGTGGATGCTATGGTGCTGATATGTAGATGCTAAAGTGTTGATATGTGGATGCTATAGTGTTGCTATGGTGTTGATATGTGGATGCTATAGTATTGATATGTGGATGCTATGTGGATGCTACAGTGTTGCTATGGTGTTGATATGTGGATGCTATAGTATTGATATGTGGATGCTATAGTGTTGCTATGTGGATGCTATAGTATTGATATGTGGATGCTATGTGGATGCTATAGTGTTGCTATGGTGTTGATATGTGGATGCTATAGTATTGATATGTGGATGCTATAGTGTTGCCATGGTGTTGATATGTGGATGCTATAGTATTGATATGTGGATGCTATAGTGTTGCTATGTGGATGCTATAGTGTTGCTATGTGGATGCTATAGTGTTGCCATGGTGTTGATATGTGGATGCTATAGTATTGATATGTGGATGCTATGGTGTTGATATGTGGATGCTATGGTGTTGCTATGTGGATGCTATAGTATTGATATGTGGATGCTATGTGGATGCTATAGTGTTGCTATGGTGTTGATATGTGGATGCTATAGTATTGATATGTGGATGCTATAGTGTTGCCATGGTGTTGATATGTGGATGCTATAGTATTGATATGTGGATGCTATGGTGTTGATATGTGGATGCTATGGTGTTTATATGTGGATGCTATGGTGCTGATATGTAGATGCTAAAGTGTTGATATGTGGATGCTATAGTATTGATATGTGGATGCTATAGTGTTGCCATGGTGTTGATATGTGGATGCTATAGTATTGATATGTGGATGCTATGGTGTTGATATGTGGATGCTAAAGTGTTGCCACGTGATTGTCATGGTGTTGCTTAGTGTGGTGTCTCAAGTAGTTGGTATGGTACCCCATGTGGTTGTTTAGGTGCCTCTCATGTATGTGTATCATTATCGTGATATAAGAAGGGTGCACCAACCTTTGCACCTCTTTTATGCATCCCTCTTTATTACCTCTTTTTCTACACAGAAACTAAATATCTGCATATACAAGCCTGAAACGCACAGTCAGACCAAGCCTTATGCAGTTGCTGCATAAACTGAGCTAGGTGCAATATATTTTATATTACTTTCAATGGATGTCAATGTAAAAATATTTTATTTAAAATGATTTCTAAGCAGTTCTATTGGTCCATTCATCATGAAAGGTAATGAACAGATTCAGGTCAGAAATTGAAAGACAGCAAAGATTGAGATTATTTTGGTGTGGCAGTAATATACACGACATATTGTGTTTTGTGACTGGGAACCAATAATGAACATTTCATCATTGAAAAAACATGTATCTCAAAAATGGTGACTTTACAGGAAAGGGCCAATTTGATTTTAATTTGAATGAAAGTCTATGTAAAACAAGAGTTTATTCCATTAAAGCATTTCTATTGGTCTATACATCCAGAATTGCTCAGTGTACAGAGCAGCAACAGGGTTCAAACAATGGAGAAAACATAATACGGACAAAAATAGAGATACATTTTTTTAATAGGACAGCAGTGATTTCCTTTTCAGTATTTAATAAAATGCAATGTTTTAGGAAGGTCAAATTTCAGTGAAATATGTGAATATTTCTTAGGGTCAAAGTGTCCAATATGATAATGGCTCGATAAAAGATTTACACATTTTGCCAAATATTTGCATGTTAAATTTGTGTTTGCGTGACAGAGAGAACAACAGTGAGAGAGAGAGCGATAGTGTGTGTATGAGAGAGAAGGAGAGATTAGTACACTTACTGGGGGGAAAATTGCTCACGCAGAAAAAACAAGATTAATTTCCTCCGTTATTATTTGTTTGTTTGCATTAGAACAGGCAAGCATGCCCCGTGGATGAGCTGTGGGATCACAACGGCAGGCAGATCAGAGCTTGGGGCAGTGCATGAACTGTGTCGTATGAGGTTAAATCACAGCAGGAAGTTTGATCTTCAGGCAAACCTGCCAATCACACTCACAATGACCTGCTTCAGAGCACATGTGCCCCTGAAATGATTGTAAATGACACAGCATGTGTTTATCAGGCTATATTTAGGGAGTGCGTGAGTGTACACACAGCCCATATTTGGCAGAGAACGGGATGCTGGGTGTGTGTTTGTGTGTGTGTGGGAGACAACGCTCGTGCTCATACCCAGGCCGGAGTGAAGCTTTCTGGGCTGGCTTCCAGAGGAGGCTGGGTGGTTGGAGATCTGGAGATGGGAAGAGGGTCTTGGGGAGCCTGAGACCTCCAGCAGGAGCAGTGCATTGTGGGAAGGGAAGGCCTACTGACATATTCCCACACTGTTCCGTTGCAGATGTGAATAGATGCATATACGCTCACACACACACTCAGAAACAAGACCACTGATAAACTTAGCTGGAACTGTTGACAGAAAGAGTTGTGTGTATGTGTATGTAAGTATGTGTGTGTGAATGGGAGTATTTTCCAGGCATTTGCTGGAACGTGGCATCATGCGTTTTCTAGATTCTCAGAAAGTCGCAAAGAGCACCCTTGGATTAACAACGTAAATACTCTAGTCGAGACAAACAGTAACAGCCAGTACTCCTTGTTCTTTCTTACTCATCAAACGCAGGTGTATTTTTAGTGTCTCGTTCTACAGAGGAAAGCGAGGACTTTCCAGGAATCTGGTGTCCATTAACGGGAATCAGGCACTCTGTTTATCCTCCTGGGCTTGTCAGGCCATCATATTCAGACATCTGTGGACCAGACAGGACTTGCAATGCACCTGACTCCACATCTGCCCATTCAGCTTCCGCATGTCGTGCCATTCCTCATCTCTCATACACTCTTACAAAGAAAGGTTCATCAATGGTTCTTGGATGTAAGATTCTAAGAAAAATCTTTAGAATTTCCATTTGTCCAGTTTTTTTCATGATCACACAGTGCATTTATGAAAACATTTATCACTAACATACTATTTTTAATGATCCCCTGCAGATGTTTTGTAGATGATCAGCTTACACTGACCTAAATACCTATTAAATACAACTGAGCTCTAAATATAATGTAATAGATACTATTAAATCAAACTAACTTAACATCAACCCAAAACCTAATGCTATCCTTAACTTTTAACCTAAAACTAACCATACCTCAAACCTGACAATAACATTAACTTCAAACATAAACCTGACAATAACATTAACTTCAACCTTAAACCTGATCCTAACCTTAACTTTAACCTCAAACCTGGCAATAACATTAACTTCAAACTTAAACCTGATCCTAACCTTAACTTTAACCTTAAACCTGATAATAACCTTAACTTCAAACTTAAACCTGATCCTAACCTTAACTTTAACCTTAAACCTGATAATAACCTTAACTTCAAACTTAAACCTGATACTAACCTTAACTTTAACCTCAAACCTGACAATAACATTAACTTCAACCTTAAACCTGATACTAACCTTACCTTTAACCTCAAACCTGGCAATAACATTAACTTCAAACTTAAACCTGATCCTAACCTTAACTTTAAACTTAAACCTGATAATAACCTTAACTTTAAACTTAAACCTGATCCTAGCCTTAACTTTAGATAGATAGATAGATAGATAGATAGATAGATAGATAGATAGATAGATCACTTTATTTATCCCACAGGGAAAGTCAGTTTTTACAGCAGCAAAATCAAACAAGAGAGCAGCATAATAAAGGCACTTAAAATAGTAGGAAACAGTAAACCTAATACTAACCTTCTCCAGCCCAAAACCTAAATCTAATCCTAACTTCAATCTACAATCTAATCCTACATTTACTTTCCACCCTAAACCTTTTGTTCAGGTTTTGAGTACCACAGGGTTCTGTTTTAGGGCCTGTAAAGTTATCTTTAATTATGTCAGTAATGCAGTTATGAGAGTGAAGAAATTAAGTGTGGACCAACTTACAGCATGTAAAAGAGAAAAGTATATTACAGTGATAAGGGTACAAATGATGAGAAGGGTTTTAGCTTAGACTTGGTGTTTTGGACAAAACACAATGCATAATGCATAATAACAAAAACTTCATGGAAGGAAAGAGATCATGTATAAACTCAGTAAAACATTGTAAGTGGAATTAAATCAAGATTAAGGGTGTACTTACTGTCACAGTGGTTGGCATGTTTAACGTGAGCCCTTAAGTCCAGCCTGATGCACATGCAATCAATAATTAATCCCATCTTAATTTGTATTTACATAATTGATTACCAGGACAAATGACACCTGTCTTAGTTGTAATTTTAGGGATGCATGTCATGAATATATTAGTATGTCTCTGTGAAGATTATATTAAGTATTGATGTTTGGGCCCTGCAGCTATGCCTGTTGCCTTTTCTTGCTGGGCTCATCAATCTAGATGGCTTTTGACGATAGCATACCTTAGAATCCGTGTTGCGCATTGCACAACCTAATCGGAGACAGTCCTGAACATACATTCATAAACCATAAACGGAATATTTGACATTAAACACACACTCACAGATGGTAATATGTGAGCCACTTGAGCTACCCTCGGTCTCGGGAAAATGTAGTGATGGTATATTCACTGCATACCGAGAATGTCTGACCGTTCTATCATGCTGCCTGTATGTCCTCCTGCTCTTTTGGTGCATGACTGCTGGTAAAAACACTTTGACTGCCTGTCACAACAGGTCACATGGCCTTCTGCTCTGCCTATATTGTGTCTATAAGGTGACAATGATTGGCTGTCAACATAACTCAGGCGTGTTGAGCTATCAACAACTGTCACCTGCCACTTTGGGCCTTGTGACAACTGTCAGGTGCATTGTCCTAACCCTTTAACCTCTTTCATACACATGCCTTCACAGATGTGCACACATACACACATAAACACACACATACATACATACACAGGCATATCAATGTGACAGCTTTTTGCTGGCCGTATGGAAATACCAGCTGTCCTAACACTCCACCACCACTGCTTTATGTTGATATTAGCCTTGAGAAGTGACAGTTATTACTGGAAAGCATTGACAATTAACTAAAAAAGTGCAGAAAAAGGTCCCTGTTGCTAGTCTGCTGCTAAGTGGTTGCTATGGTATCCCAGGTGGCTGCTAGGTTGTTGCTATGCAGTTGCTATGGTATGCCTAGTGGTTGCCATAGTGTTGCTATGCATTTCCTACAGTATTTCAGTTGGTTGCTAAGGCACCCCAAGTGGTTGCTAAGGTGTTGCTAAATAGGTGCTTTTGAGTTGCAAAGATTTTTTTGCAAAGATTGCTTGTCCAGCTCCAATGGTACCCAGTTCCACACAGAAGCTAGCTTGTAGCTATATTGTTGCTATGGTATTCCTGGTGGTTGCTAGGGTGTTGCTGTGCAGTTGCTGTGTTATTTCAGGTGGTTGGTAATGCCAGGTTCACACTACACAATTTTAGCCCCAATTTATCTGGAGATCGCCAACAAAACCCGGATTGGAGGCAAATCAAAGCTGACTCGGTCGCTATCTGTGAAAAAGACGTGATCTGCTGAAAGACGCAATCCAAGAGCTTGCAGTGTGATTGTCGATGCCTCTCAAGCCCCCAACAAACATCTAATATCTGCACTTGTCATCGACTCTAAATCTGGTAGTGTCAAGTGTTGAGACTGGAAGTTAGTGTTAATTCATCTTTTTCAGAAGAAAAAGGAAAAATCGTCTTTTTTGTGTGTGTGTTTCGTGATGAAGCGTGTTTTTGGAGAGCAGACAGGTAGGTTCCTCCTGGTGAGGGATCTAGTAAATTGTAACCTCATGTCACTGATCAGTTTAGATTCCAGATTACAAGACAAGAAGTTGTGTAGTGTGAACCTGACATGAGGTGCCCCATGTGGCTGCTAAAGTCTTGATGAATAGACCGCTGTTGGGTTGCTTAGGTGTTAGGATGGTTCCTCTGGTATTTTAACTTGTTGCTGTGGTGTCTCAGGTCAATGCCAGCTTTAACTTATAGTTTCTGGTTACATTCATTAACGTGAAATATGATGAGATTATTTCAAAATATTCTGAAGCTTTTCTGATGGTTCATATATGATTAAGGGCAGCAGCTGTCTTCAAAATTACCAGAAAGTTTAGCACTCGAAGAGTGCCAATTTTAAACCTTCAATGAATACTGCATCTGTGATAAATGAAAAGCTACTGATGTGTGTACAATTTTGTTTTGTGGAGAAAAAAGCTCTCACTTTCTCACTTTGCATCAATTTTCTCCCATTTATTGACATAAAAATGGAAGAAAACAAAAGATAAAAATGAGACTATTAGCACACAGAATGACATGCATCTGTTACCAAAGAATAGCCCCACCAGTTTGTACAGTAACTACAAGTAACTACAAGTCCATATAGGACTTACTTAGGACTTAGGAATTACTGCATATTATGCCTTAGTGTGTAATAAGTATTTTTGCATGAAGGGGTTAAAATGAAAGAGTATAATTAAAAGAGTAAAGCAAAGGAACAGGAATAACTACAGAGTTCTGAACAGCACCACCTGTGGAAACTGCTTTGAACATGTCGCACTGACTTCTTCGTCTGGTCACGCTTTGCTCCTGGTCTTACACGCTGGGCGTCTGAGTTCATGCTGTGACTGAGTGAAAGGGGGGTGTTACCTGCTCTGTGTGTGGTGGTCTCTGGGGTCAGTCAGGAAGCTCTAACAGTGGCCACAGCAGGCTCTGGGCTGGGGTGAGGACAGAGACACTGAGTGGTTGTGACGAGGCTGTGAGTGCTGTCACTGCAGGGGCTGACTGAGTGGTCAACTTAGGCCAACACTGCCCCAGGCTCTTCGTCTGTCAGGAGCAAGGAAGAACAGAGTGTACAACCAGTGGGAAAGTGTTCCTATCAAAGTTTAAAAAAAAAAAAACAGGTCTGGTAGCACGGAAATAAGTGGGTAGTTATGTGGTAACTCTATGGCAACAAGTATTTATAGATGAATTAAATGCCAATCTCCTAGTCCTTACTAAATAATATGGTATTATTTGTTGCAGTAATTGTTTTTTGATTATAAAATAAAAATACAATGATAAAATACTGGTAAAACATCAGTAATTGTATCCAAAAAGTGCATGGGGTGACCGTGATACTTCTTCAAAATGATGTGGGTAGTTCTACTACAAATAGGATGAATAATTATCTACTGTTGTTCTGTTCCCTGTACATGCAGGTCTACCAACAGACAAGTGTTGTTGCCCAGGTGTCCAGTAAATACATAGACATTACAGAGAATCAGGGCTGGAAAATCTCATTCTACCTTTACTGTTACTCTACAGCAATCTGATAAGAAGGCCTTAAAAACTAGTTCTGTGATGAAAAACCTCACGTCACACCATAAACTGTTACACCCTCTGCTAATCATTCCTCATTATATATGTTCTAGCAAATTTATTTAAAGGCACCAAGCGGTCAAAGTTGGAAAATTGGCAAAAAACGTTCTTCTAAGAAACACTTAAAAATACAGGTGCATCAATTGAGCGATGGCACAGAAAAAACTTTTTTGGTTCTATAAAAAAACGTTTTTTTTTAAGAGATGTGTCAGTGGAAAGAAGTTATGGTTCTTTAGACATTTAAAAGGTTTTTAACACTCAAATGTCTCTATTGCAAATATGATTGTTTGTGCAACCAAAGTGGTTCTTCTATGGCATCCCTCAAAGAACAATCTGAGGCATCATATGTTTAAGAGTGTATGAGGAGCTGAAAACAAGTGTCAAGCTTTTCATGTTCTACTATGCAAATACAGGCCGTCCTCTGGTAGGTAGGAGGTTACACTTTGGGAGTCTCGCCTTATAGGGGGTGAGGTTCATAACGGAGTTCCTTTGTTTTGTTCTTTGGATTCTAGATGTTAGATTCTGACCCCTGCCTGTTGTTTGGACTGTGTATTAAATTAGCCCTAATTAAGTCCATCTGCACACGCAGCCTGCCTTCACTTCCCACTTGTTTTTTTTTGTTTTTCACTAAGATTGATTGTTTCTTGGTAAATAACCCCATAACGGTAGGTATAAATTACTCAGCTCTAAAAGTAAAGCTTTTCCCATAATGCTATGCGTCACGGGTGAACATTGTTATTCCACAAAAATATATTACATATTAGTTGGTTTCACAATAACAGGGTTATTCCAGTATTTAAAAATTTTAGTGGCAATACAATCCTGTCAGTAATAAACTGTGTAGACTTTAATTTGTGCTCGGCTTCTGATCACAAGTCCCTCTTGGTTGGATATTTTGGGGTGGTAAATTATTTTCAACCTAGAGATGTGCAAAACTCCATGAGGATATCACTGTGCCTCTTATACTGCTGTGCCACACAAATCCCAATGCCAGAGCTGAGAATATTTGGTTGCCATTGACCTATGGTCAGAAACTGACCAGTAATAAACAGAAGGTAACTGTGAACTTAGAGGGATGTGCAAAGGCTTTAGGCACCTGAAACAAGTAGTAGTAAAAAGCTCCTTAAGCCTTGGAGGGTATCTCACACTTCCTGACTGAGTTGTGCTCAACACTAAATGACTAGGCATCATCCACTACATGACCGAACATACTGAACATACCCCAAAGCATGTGTGTCGTGCATTACCTAGGAACTACATATCTGCCATTTGCGCTGACACAAACTGAAAGAAAGCTGGTGAGGTTATGGGTGGGAAAAAGGGGTCAGCATGGTCAGGGTGAGTAGCACAGCACGTACTGGAGGCTACCCTATGTATGAGGCAGGTGTTGGTTTCTTATACAAATTTCTGTTTGTTTCATCTTAAATGGTGCTGCAGTAGCACTAGCACAACAGAGAATGGATATGCTGCATCATTTAAGGTGGAATGTAAGATAAAATAAGAAACCTGAAACTGCCTGTACTTTTTGGGCTTAATTCTGAATGGCTATTGACGGGACCCTTTCAGACTGAGTCGCTGACCAGTACCAGTAAATCAACCATGTTTAATATGCTTCAACTGGCCTGAAATGCGATTGGGAAGCCACAAATTGGGATTGTACCCCTCACATACTACTCAATTCTCTTTCTTAATGTAGACTCCGGCCAACGAAAAAATCTGTAAACTAGAGCCAACCAGCACAGACTCAGCCAGACTGAGAATCTGGGCTCAAAGCGGGGTAAAACTCACACTGTGTAACCCTGGCTTTATTTCGGCACAATCCAACACTAGTATTAGAATAAATACAAACAACATTCATACAAAATGTGGGGATTTGACGTGCTCATTAAAACATCTCCAAAGCTTTCCTCATGGGAGTCTAGCATTAGTTATATTAATTTAGCAAATCAGTGCTTAATGATGTTAATGGGATTAAACATGTGTTAGATGGGATTGAACACATCCACGTGCTGGTTTGCAGCCTCCAGGAGAAATTTGAATCATTTTTAGCTCACAAGATCTCCACTGCTTTCTTCAACATGTCCTACTTTGAATTTACTTGTATCTGTCCTAATGTGATCTAGAGTTTTCACTGTTTTAATGTGTTTAGGTGCCTAAAACCTCTACACAGTACTGTGTATTTATAGGTTCAATAGCCTTGACCCATTAGTTAAACTGCAAAGCTTGTAGCAGCCTTGGTACAACAGTGTGTCCAGAGAAGGTTTTAAAATGATGTCAAGCCATCCTCCTAGCCCTGGAGCAGCTGCAGACATAAGAAGCCCTTGTAAGAGGGTACGTCCATATCTCTGCTTCTATTTACATACATTTGCATTTAAGTGCTCATCCCAAGACTCCTTCATGCCATACCATTCTGTTTCATACTACACAGGCCTGCACTATGAATGGGCTCTGTGTGAACGAGTGATAGAGGGAGCGAGTGGGGGAGAGGGAGCCATATGTCTGTTCGCATTTGATAAGGCAACTACATATATTCTTCAGTATAAACAGATGTAGGCAGAGCGGGGCTGAATTAAAAGTGGGATCAATCATCATCAGAAGATGGGGGATGCTGTGAGCGGTGGGGGGAAGAGGCCAGAGAAGAGAGGGGGAGGAGATGGAGGAGGACAGGGGCAGCTGGGGTATAAGCATGCATCAGTGGCCCTCCCCTCCCCTCCGCGATCAACTCCACTCATGATGGAGGCTGGCGGTTTTAGAGGTGACAGCTGTGTGAAGAGTGGAGGAATGGCTATATTGTCATCCATCTGACACGTTCCTTCTCCCCGCATTGGCGGTTATGTATAACACTAGCCACTGTGAACTTGAACTTTATCAGTACTCGCTCTTTTTTCCTCTTTTTCCCCATGCATCTCGGTGTATGGTCATACAGTACATGTCAAACCTGTCCAAATGAAAAAGAGTTTAATGAAAGGAAGAGCGGCAGGAGGGCCTGTGTGATGTTTACAGTGACAGTGTGGAACAAGGAGGGTGAACACATATGAAATACCAGTGATCTAATCTTGGGGGAGGATGTGACGACTTAAAAGTGTTACTGATTCCATTCAAAGAGCCACCGAGCTGTCTGAGGGATTAGCCATCAAAGGCAAAAAAACTCTTTCATTATTTTTGTAACATGGTTTTATTCTAAAAATAACTCGATTTTAAAAATGCTGGCATATTCAAACACTGGGTTGAGTTTGTTGGGTCATTTCCTCCGTTCTGGGTAGTTCTGTGTAGACCAGCATGTTGTGCAGTGATAGTGAAGACAATGCAAACAAAACTGCATCCCATTACCAGGTGTACCTACCCTGTCCCCAAGTCACTATGGCTACATTCACACTGCAGGTAAAGCAGCCCATTTGATTTTCTCACCAAATCACCAAACTTTTGTAGGCTGTTCACACAGCATCACTGGAGCTATCAAGACACTTGTGTGGCTGACAGCTGGGCTTATCACTGAGAATGCATACGAGCTCACTGTAAACAGGGCACGTTATTTAGCCATGGTCACTTCAAAAAGCCTGCCGGCAGGCCCAAGGCATTTTCACTAAATTCTGTTACCAAAGAACAGCCCCACCAGTTTTGTGCAGAAGTCCCTGTAGTTACTGAGTAATACACCTTAGTGTGTAATAAGCTTTTCTGCATTAAAAGGTTAAACTGCATGTTTAATTTTTTTATTCTTCTTTGACACTGCAGCAGCCTGGCAATTCTGCACCAAGGGCAGCTCGAAAAAAGGGGGTGGCTGGTTTTGCATGTACTATGGGAGGAGACGTGTCCTTAGCCTCCTAGTGTTCGAAGCATTGCTTGTGCTAGGGGGAGCTAGGAATGGGTGGGTTAATTGGCAGTACACAATTGTAAGGTGAAAGTGAAACATTCAATAAACAAATATATATTAAAAAGGTTGTTTACTTAAATAATCTCCTTGGTTAACAGGATTTACTGCAAGGAAGCATTATGCTATTAGTAATCTCTTATGGGGTAAAATGAACCCAGCATTCTAGCTAGTATAAGCCAAACAAAAAGGAGTGAATCTCTACCATATCTTGTAAGATTCACAGACAAGTCTTTTCTTTCCAATAGCAACACAGCCGGGTGGTGGCTTTTCGGCGTATGAATTCTTCAGTCATTATAGAATCACCTACAGCTCCATTCATCATTCCAGATACAGTTGATATTTTAGCACTGTCTAGCTTCTTACTTTAATTACTTGGGATCTGTCAAGTTGCTCAGAAGTGTTATATTAGCTTACCAGAATCATTTTACACAGTATTGTGTGACGGTGTGTGTATGTGAAATACCTCAGACATTCAGTCACCCCTTCCCCCACACACACTCTCTCAGAAGATTACTATATTAATGTTGTGCTTGACTGCAACTGTGACTGTTGTAAAAAAAAAAAACAGCAGAATGCCTTTGTTTTTCTCCCACTGCACTAACATTCCTTCCAGGCACTGGCTGGCACAGCCATGTAACATGTCATGTTCAAAATGAAAGATGTGGATCCAATTCTGAATTGTTTTGTTTTAGCCAGAATCATTTTGATGCGGGTGGGCGAGGGGCCTTAAAATGCACTGAAGCTCTGAACTTATGGGTAGGTCATGGGTAAAATTTAATACATTAAAAATTCATAACATAAATCATTGTAAACCTGCTCGATCTGAACCAAGAAGCTAACATGAAATGCTCTCTCTCGCTCAGTGCTCTCGCTTTCTCTCTCTCTCTCTCTCTCTCTTGCGTGCTCTCTGATCTGAGGGAAGTGATGGGTATAGAGAGATTATGAGGCCAGGCTCAGGATTGCCCCCTAATCATCCTTTCATTTTTATCCCCCCATTTCTGGAAAGAGAGCATGGGATTCTAGCTTTGATCTTAACATTCATATCATTACATGCAGTCCCACTGGGGTACGCACTAGCCAACCCATCCAGTGCGTGCCTGTGTGCTTGTGTGTTGTATTGTGCGTATGGGCAAGTAGATAAGCTAAGTGAATCAAAGAGGAGAGGGGAAGAGGTGAAAAAGATAGACTGAGGATTACACAGTGGTCTTGTGTTAAGAGCATGCAGGCCTTTGACTGACTGGCTGCCAGTATAAAGGTTACTTGGAGCAATATAATAGAACAAGCACCTTTAGTTCCCTAAAGAACCATTTAACAGAATACTCTGAATACTCTGGTGTCTCTGTCTGGCTCTGCATCTGTAAGGTACGATCCCTCACCCTGGTTATTATTGTGGATGTTTTTTACTGCCCTTATTTCTATCAACCACAACTGTACCATATTGTCGCTTACCATAGAAGGAAGAGAAGCAAAGGGACAGTGACAAAATGATGGAGGGAGAGTTTTAGTCCCTGTAGCACTTCAGCCCTGTCATCATACTCCTCACAGTCCACCTACACTGCCCCCGAGCATGACTCACTAAGCCATTAGCTACCAGTGGCAGCACAGACGGCTGGCTGAGAGTGTTATAGCTCTGACCATGTGATACAACAAACAGCAAGAAGAGAGAGACAGAGGTCAGGGCCTGGGGCAGGTGTCGGCAGGGTCAGGAACTCACCTTCCGTCCCAACAGAATGCCTGTCTCTCTCTCTCTCTCTCTCTCTCTCTCTCTTTCACAGAGTAAATATCTGCATTCAGAACAGCTCACATGGCCCTCTGTGAAACTGGTGATGGAGTTCAACGGTACACAATCGGTTGGATGGATGAGAGGGATTTGTTGGGTTGCTGGGAAGTCTTTTCCCCTGGTGTGTTAAGAATTCCTGCTAATAGCAGCAGCAGCTTTAGCACAGTAGGGCTAACAATTTATCAGAAGAATAATAATGTTCTCTGCCAGGTACAATTATTAACTTCAATAATGTAGCAGTTAAAAAACTTAGTTAAACACACAGTTAAAAAAAAGTTTACAGTTTATCCGCTATAGATCCACTGACGCATGTAATACGTCAAATCATTGTGAACTTGTTTGTGGTAATCTGTGTCTTGTAGTGCATACCACCGGGTATGGGTTTTAGATTTAGCAGAATCAGTCAGGCCCAGTCAGGTCTTACAATATGTTGTATGGAGATTCCAAATCAGAATCTGAATTTAAATACAGTGATTCCAAGTATTTGAATGGTGATTAAAAAAAAAAAAAAACTTGATCAATGATTATTGACAATTAATTAATTAACAATTAATGTATATTAGAAATAATGATTTATTTTCATATTAATCATATTAAATGTTGAATGACCTAAAATTTTAACATTTTTTTAAACAAATGTTTAAACAGATTTTTCAACTGATTTCAGAATGCTGAATGGAAGTTCCAAATCAGAATTAGAATCCTATAACAGACTCTTAATTGGAATGATTATTCTAGATATTTAATGGAATGATAAGATATTTAAAAAAAATTTGAACAGTGAAACTAAATCATTCTAATGGTTGGAAAAATCATTCTGAATACTTTGATTATAAAACATTGATGAATGGTGATTACACATTTTTTTAACAGTGATACCAAATTGATGAATGATGATTACAAATGTTAGAATTATGTAGAATTTTAGAATTCATTTTTCTTAATTTTAATAACACACATAAGCATCATTGGCTCTGGAGGAAAAGGCAGAGGTCTCAACAACAGACAATATGCACACAGACACGCGCCCACACATACACATACACAGTTTGAAATTCTCCCTCTGCACCTTACCCACTTCACAGATTTGCTGTCCCAGCCTATTCCCCTGTTCTGCATTTCTGTGTGTGCCCATGTGCATGAAGAGCAACAAAAGGGTCAAAAGGTGAAAAAGGCCAAACGTCCTGTCCATATCTTCTGACCTGGCGTGTCTTTATAGCAATCAGTGACGCAGAGGGGGGGCGTTGGCACATGGACATGTCAGTGACCATCAGAGGATAAACATGACATCGGGACACATTTAAGTTCTTCTCTTTTTCTCTCTCCTCTCTCTCTTTCTCTCTCTCTCTCTCTCTCTCTCTCTCAGATCTCGCTCTCTACTCTCAGAAATCATCAAAACACATTTTGATGCTTAAGTTGAACATAAGTTAGCTGGAGGGGTCATTAATATCTAAAAGTTTAATTAACGGTCCACAGACACCTCTGTGTGTTTATAATATATGAAGGAAAATGATAACAGCAATCCAAATGAGACAAAAATACAATAATGCAATACAACATAATCATTAGTAATGATAAACATGATAATTAGGGAACTCATTAGAAGCAAAGAATAAATAAGTTTTAAGGTGCATACATATTGAACTATTCACAAACTGAATTGAATAATAATAATAATAATTGGTTGTAAATCCTTTTAGGAACCCGTAGAGCTTGTTAACACCTGGCATGAACATGTTTTTGGTGATTAGATCACGTTCAGATTTGACTTGACTGCATGGAAAGCCCTGTGTAAACACCCTAAGACACATTGTGATCTGATTATGGTCAGATCACTCAAGCCACATTCAGAGGTGGTCAGAGACGGATCTCGTCTGCATTTAATACAAGTGTATTGGATTCCGCCAGGCAGCTGCTAACCAGAGGATTGAGATGCATCTAAGAATTGATTTTTCCACACCTCCATAACTTTGGTAATGTCTGATGTGAGTGTATGGCAGATATGGACAAAGTGTCTGGTACAGCAGACCAGGGGCTGCCCCTATGACCCGAAGCTCACTGTCTCAAATCCCAGGTCACACTGCCTGCCATCAGCAGCCGGAGCCCAAGAGAGCACAATAAGACTCCTACTCTCTCCCCACTTCCCCTTAGTGTAATGCTGGCTGGCACAGGCATCTGCTAGCCAATGAATCCAAATTGGGGATGTTGTATTTTCCTTTGGTTTGGTTCCCATTGGTTGCTCAATGAAATAGCATCAGCGAGAGTTCAAAAAGAGGCGGTGGCTGGTTGTAGGAAGCACCTTCCCAGTGTACATGTGATGAGGAGAGCACTAGTAAGAGGGTTGGGTAATTGGATATGTAAAATTAGAGAGGGGAAACTTCAGTAAAAATGAAAAAATCCCTTGAACTACCCACCCCTCCCCCAAAAGAAAATTGTGACGCTATTGGTTTATGTAACTGTAAGTGGTAGAGTGTCTAGTATAGGAGAAAGAGATTTCTTTGGATGTTTCAAATTCTATTTTCTTTATAATTCTCAAATGTTTTACCTCACACTTTCATAGTACAAACCCAGCATTATATGTCATGTCAGTAAAGCCCCCTATACTGATGGCAAGAAAGTGAGAAAAAGAGAGAGAAAGAGAGAGAGAGAGAGAAAGAGAGAGAGAGAGAGAGTGAAATGTCTGAAATAGCTCAGCCCCTGTGTTGAGAGATGAGTTTGAATCTGAGCCTGTGTGAATCTGCTCTCATCTTTCTCTCCTGTCATCCCCTCTAGATCCCCTCAGAGCGTTTGAGTTTCTTCTCACCTCTCGTTCCATGCGGGATGATTATCAAGACCCTACAGCCTCAGTTACTCGAGACATTAACACAGGCTCCTGATAGCAACGGGTGCGGAATTGTGCTGCATGCTGAATTACCTGCTCTTCCACCATTACTCTCCCATTACTCACTTCAATCCACTTTGGACCTTCTCTGACCTTCACCACTGAGGCCCTAATAGACCACCCCTAAACCTTGCTCTGCAAATCAACCGAATCCTGACAGCTTTCAGCCATGAAAGGGAATAGATCACATACTTTATGGCCACTACCTAAGACACTAAAACATATTACACCCGCAGACAAACAGGCCTGGATGGGCCATGCACTTCTCTGAGGATTGAGACGAGTGTGTGTGTGATTGACAGCTGTGTGTGCAGCCTGAGCATGGCCCTTTGCTGCAGTCAGCAGAGCCAAGCTGAACGCTGAGTCCCCATAGTGCTTATATTACTGCCATAAAGCTTCTGCTCCATCTCATTCAGCCTCAATATTGCTTCCAGCTTTGTATTTTTAATCTCTTTTCCATTTTTAATTCGGGTCTATTTTTTGGATTGGGAGCACAGTGCAGTCAGGGTTTGCTCAGATGCACTGAGGGACGAGGAGAGAGAGAGAGTGGGAGGCGAGGATGAATGAGTCCCTGTGTTTAAAACACACTGTGCCTCCAAAAATGTAGCTTCCAGTGCTATTGTTGCAGTCTGCTTAGATTTACACATTCCTTCACCACTACATCACCATCATTTTGAGAAGAAGAAGGAAATAAATACTAGAAAAAGGAAAAAAAAGAAGAGACAAAAGCCTGGCAAGACTGAAACAATACATCCTACCCTACAGAGCCTACCATACAGCCAAAGTATACATCTGACCCTTGGCTCCAGCTTCCACAGATCTTGTACATATTACATGTGGCTAATCCAGCAATAACACAATGACATTTTCCTCCACCTAGCCATTACATAAGGAGTGACTGGGTCGCACAGTGATGTGAGGACATTTTTGGACATAATGTCCCACGTTGTTTTGCAAGGTGAGCCTGTAGCAGCCCGAAATAGCCCCGGAGCCGACATCAGCAGGCCAGCGTGTCAGAACAGGCAGGTCTATCCCCATGGCACCCAGCAGCAGCAGAGCCCACAACATTCAGGCCAGACTCAGTCTCATTATCTTATGGCAAGCACTAATCAAGCGAAATCTAGCAGCCAAACCAGCAGCACTTCAGTCACTAGAGCATCCTGGTCCACGTGCCAGAGTGCAAGCTGGAGCAGGGCCACCTCATGCAGCCTGCCACGTGCTGCCACCGCAACAATCGCCACCACAGGCCAAACTGAGACAGAAGCCAAATGAAAACTCCAACGCCTCTGCCCGACTGACTCACACATTCCCTCTGTCAGCCACCGGCGTGCCGGAGCCAGACGGAAGCCCTCTCTATTGGTAAAAAAGCAGTATGGTGTTCAGTTTAACTAATCCATTAGGCTAGTTTAACCATCCCTGTCAGTGAGCGGTGATGAGAACATGGATTGTAGGATCAACTCTAGACTATCACCACTGTAAGTCACAGTTACTTGTCTTGCAATCAAAACATCTAACTATCGGCTTTGATGAGTTGAACTCGCCTAATTTTATAAGAAAGGTGGATTTGAGAGACATGCAAAATGACCAGCCACAAGGAGACAAGGATGAGGAGACAAGCTATTTTCAAAGTAATGGTACAACAAAATTGGACCAGTAGGGTTGCAGCGGTATACCATTGTTATATAAATTGTATATTAATTGGAACAGAAATGGAACAGAGAATCCAATACTATTTTCAGAGTTTAAAAAAACATATAATCAATCGATTAATAGAGAAAATTAATCCATAATTATTCACTACCTGGAAAAAGACATCTAACATGCAAACAATTGTTTTAACCACAGTAAAGCATAAACTGGAAAAGTGTATAATAATATAAACAGCTGGTGGCCAGATTTGTCTTTTTTGTGTAGAAATTCCGGATCCATAGATCCATAGATTCATAGATTCAGTGATAATAAATATACAAAATTACTATAATGATATGCTTAGTTAGAAGAATTTCACGTAAACAACACTGTTAGGAAGACAACACAAAATAGATTGCACTGGCACCATCTAACTTTTTTTATTCACTGTCTTCCATAGAAGAGGACCTGCGTCTATGGTTGAAGGCACTGAATTAAAAACAAACACCCAAACGTCCATACGTCTGCTCTTACCATTTTGTAGAGGAGAAACCAGCACCAGAATGTCCTTACCCAGAAAAATGGCTCAGTTATGAAGCTCCATTGAAGTGGGCGCGTCTGGCAATTGTGAGGCTCTTAGGTAGGTTAGTATTTAGGCTAACATCTTACCTATTTCTATTAGCATACAGTGAATGGTGTTATTTTCCAGATGGAAATATGGAATGGTGAGTCTTACCTGCTTCAAATGTTGTGGCTTAGCTAGGTCTGCCTCAAATAGTACTACACCCATTCTACATCTCAAATATGTTGTGATATTTTGGCTTCTGTTAGCTTAATGCTAACTAAACAGTTAAAATTGCATTGAGGCGCTGGCAAAGACTGCTGATAAAGAAATACAACACATGACCTCTTATTACATTATTTAACCCCTTTACATAGACCTATAACAGTTTGCCTTGGTCGCCTCACAGGCTTATTACTTAATAATTTCACAGTAAACTGGGTGAGCAGTCCTTAAGTTATAGGCATGGGGAATGGATGTCTGGACCTATCCCTGGATTTTTACAGTACTTACAAATGATGCCATAAATGTCACAAATGGTTTTCTGAGATGCTCATTGTGCAGAGCAGCAGAAGTTAGTTTCCCATGTGCTGGGTGAAAAGCAATGAATGGAAATGCATACACATGGATGTGCAGATCGCTAATCAAAATGTAACTGACCAAATTCTGAAAGTTGTGGCCAGCTTAGCACAGGGGAAATACAGTATCAGACAGTCTGCATACCTTCATGTGCTCCATTGCCAAACTAAGCAAATGTTCAAAACCAAATATTTCTTGGTTGATCTATGTAATAAGCAGAAAATTGTATCTTTCCTTTGTGAGAGGCTTCTTCTGATCTAGGGGTTCAGAAGAGGTATTTTCTCTTTGGCCTAGGATGGGTCATGTTTGGGTACCTCCGGGTCTAGTGTTTTAAAGCAAGGCTTTTTGGTCTCCTCTCTTCACATAAGGTAGCTCTAGGTCTGTCAGCTGTATGATGAATGAAATGCTGTTAGTTTCAGTCTAAAGGTGACCTCTCATCCACAAAGGTCACAGCCAATACAGACAGAGACAGTGGACACATATGACCTCGGAGACAGAATTCCAAAATGCCATCAATCCTAAACATACAGGTACAGACACACACACATACACACACACACATACACACTTCATCCTAAACATGCACACACAGCATAGGATGCATCATTATCCAAATTCCAGCAAACTTAAACAGTAAAAAATGCATCTTCAGGATAAAACTGCAGTGATTGTGGAGATTAAGCAACTCCCCAGAATTGCTATGGGGTTGCCAGATGATTGCTATGGTGTTCCAGGTGATTGCCAGGAATTACTAGGTGGATGCTATGGTAGTAACCTCTTGAGACTCTGCATCCTCATATGGGGACATTGCATTTCTGCTTCTCTGCACCGTGATACTTACAATGATTTTTAAAAACTTTGACCCATTGGCCTGATATGAAATACTAAGTGTAGTTTTTATACTTGTTAGGTCCGATTAATCCCAAATACGAGAAATAAAAAATGCACACCAAACAAAAGTGCAGGACTCAGGAGGTTAAGGAGGTTGCAAGAGTGCTGTTAGTTGCTAGTGGTTGCTACGGTATTACAAGTGCTGAAAAGAATAGTAGGTTGTTGGTATCTCAAACAGATTGTAGGGGTTGTCTGTTTTATCAAGTTATCATAAGAAGTTGTTTTTAAGTCAACATTTATTAATATGGGAAAAACCTGACTGTGCAAACTGCACACTCATTAACTGCTGCACAGATGTCTGCAACTTCTCAGTGCTTTTACACAACAGTAATATGAGAGATATGTTGCGGAAAACTAGATTTCTACTGATCTCTGAGTTTCTACTGAGGCGTCCTCGGTTCTGCCATACCCTGTAGGCACAGTTTGGATGGGAAAATGGGTTTTGTGCTTCCTGCCTGCAAGCCAAGACTGATTTACACAGTAAGCATACATTCCAATCTGACTGATGCCTCCAGCATAGTGTTTTACACACCATCTCCTTGACCTCCTGATACAACCTTGGAATTCACCTGCCAATACTGCTCCACCCTGCAGCCTCACTCTCACATATACACACACACATTTTTCGTCAGAACATGGGGTCATACACATTTCGCCAGATTCTGTCTTACCAGTGTCTACTACCCAGTAGACTAGTGTTTTTACATGCTCTCAGGAAAGACCGTCAAAACTGTTGATGTTAATAAGCTGATGTACAGTTGCAGTCCAAATTATTGAAGCTGGAAATCTTTAGAGAACATGTCATGCCTTTTGTAAGGAAGCTGAAGCTTGGGCGTCATTGGAAGTCCTAGAATAATAGTTTTTGTCACAGTCGTCTGACTTTTTTTTGGTGGAATTTGAAGAAGCACGCAAACCCAAGAATATTAGTGAACTGCAGGCCACCGCCCATAAGGTATGGGCTAAGATTCCTCAGGAATGCTGCCAGAAGCTGGTGTCTGGCTATGCATCACGTTTGCAGCCGGTCATAACAGCAAAAGGGTTCTACTAAGTACTAAGGTGCTTGTCATGAAGGGGTTAAATAATTCTTGTTTGATTGGTCTATTGCAAACAGCAGAAAGTTTGTTGGTTTTGCTAATTAATTGCAACTGTATATTAATGACCAATGCTCAGCATCTGGTTGTGTGCAAAAATAGATGTTACGCCAAAGAAAATCTCTAAATTAGCTACTGGTTCTAAAAAAAAGCAGCACTGTAGTAAAGCACATAAACGATTCAAAAGCAGCAGCAAGATGAAGAAAAAGTGAAAGAACAGGCATCCAGATATAGAGGATGGATGTGCTGAGTTGATGACTTTAATTCTGTTCAATCATGACAGATCAGCAGAATCGTATCGCTCCTCAATCCTGTGTTGTAAACACCCAGTATTGAATTCTATATGATTGCGATTTTCAAGAAAGTCAACTTCAGTTCTTTTCAAGTACAGTTCAGTAATAATGTTTGCCGTGATGCTCAAATCAAACAGATCAAACTTTTAAATGTATTGGTTAATTAGCTGTGTGTGTTTGTGTGTGTGTGTGTATTCACATATTTGTTCATGATTTGCATGTCTGACCAAACAAGCCATAAACATTAAACAAAAGATAATTAAACCCACTCCAGCTTCTCACCAGGGAAATTTACAGCTGGACTCATTCAGATGGTACTTGTTGTGGGAGGCGCTGTTCTGTTAATAATCAGTAATGGTGCATGCAAATAAGGGAGATGTGCAATAATGTGAGATAAAGGCACATATCATACAAACAGTAAAACAGGCCAGTAACCCTCATTTATAATTAAGAATGTAAAAAAAAGTTATCACTTATTTTCTCTCAGAAAATTAAAATGTTTTTTGACCAGGGTACCCAAACTTTTGCAAGCCAAGATATACTGTATGAGTACCTCAGGTACCTCTGGACAAAGATTTAAAAAAAAAAAAAAAACAACAACAACAACTTACATTTATGCCTGAACAAATTCAGTGAAAGGGTCAATTTCTAAATATTGATCAGCTATAACATTAAAACCATATATTGTGTAGGTCTGCCCAGTGCCACCAAAATAGCTCTGAGCCGTCACTAAAAATGTTCCTTGTTGTAGAGTAGTGGGTAACAACACTGCCCTCCTCGTGGCACACTATGGTACAATTCTTTGACTGGGCAAACCCTTAGGCATTACTCTGAACGCTACATTGGCCTTCCTGTGTAACATAATTGTTAAATTGCTCTGGATAGGAGTGAGAGCCAGATGCTGAAAATGTTAATGTAAACTTTCCAAGACTACGCTAAACCTAACCTCAAATTCAGCTCCCAATGCTAACTTGGGAATTGAGCTTTGGAACTGGGGAGAAAAACTGTGAAAAACAAAAAAAGGTAGTCCATGGCACTTGGAAAGCTAAAGTCTTTTAAAGGTAGAAAAGAGTACAGTTATAGAGTATTGTAAGTTTGTCTTAAAGTTTAAATGGTAAGTTTGTAGTTTTGTTTGGGGTAAATGACGTTCAGATGCCGTTTAACAAGCCTGTTATTTTGCCTTAGAATGAATCTCTGAAACACACTGATTTTCTCCAATTCCAATAGCTCTGATCTTTTTGGCTGGCTTGCAACAGCTCACATTACCTGCTTATTCTAGCATAGTTTCATCACTGTAACAAAAACACACTAATTTCTGCTGAGTCTTACTGGATAGTGTTGCTGTTCTCTTGTTCTGTCCTCTCTGGGCTAGGGCTTTTGCTAGTGGGATGGGTGTATGTAAATTTTGGGGAGTCAAGACTGTTACATAACAGTTTTGAAGTTTTAGAATTGGCCTGTTTTACAGCTGTGTTTTGGTTGTGCTGGATTTTCTTTGAAAGGAGGACACAACATTCCCAATCAGTTCTGTAATGCTGAACCCTCATTATTTAACTATACCAAAGAAAATACAAGTTGACATTCTATGACCCCTTTGAGTTTTGGAGTTTATTGGCTTATTGTCTATCTAATGATTCATGTCCAAATAAAATCCAATTTGTTTCCCACTTCTTTCACCCAGGAGAACGCCTAAAAAACTGAAATTCAGCGTTTCATGAGGGTGTCCAACAAAAGTGAACTTTATTTCTTGACAGTGTAGAGAACTAATGGATTGAATCAGTGTGTGTTGGTCAGATGTGGAGTGTGTGTGATGAGAAGGCGCTCGTATAATCCTCTTCTCCCAGAGGCATCTCTAGAGGCAGTGAAGGACAGTTGTTGGTGGAAGAGTGTCGAGCCAGCATGTGTTGGAGTCGTGTAAGCACATTTCCTCATTCATCCCCTCCTCCAGCTCTCCAATCCCGAGCGACTGCTTTACTGGCACACTGTCCCCACCACATATGTGTGTGTGTGTGTGTGTGTGTGTGTGTGTGTGTGTGTATGTGTAAGGCCTGTCAGAGTCACTGGTGTTGTCTCTCACAGTAAAGGTGACACGTTCATTCATCCTGTTGAAGGGCTATTGCCCACTCTATTCCCCAGTGCATACACACACACAGCGCGCTCTCTTAATTAATAAAGTTATGCGCAAACACATGCACACTCTTACATCAGTACAAGTACATCAGCAGCTGAACAATTGGTCCAGCTGTTTGGGACACACTTATCAACATATTCCAATATAAACAATCACACACATTTAAGTCCTCCATATGTGAAGCAGCTCACTGGCTAATAGGCATATGGATAATATTACCTGTACATTATAAATAATCCAACATATTGTGCTGCCAGGTGAATAGCAGGTCACTCTATTGCTGTTTATTTTTCACTTCTCCCTTCTCTTCTTGCACTTGCTTACAGTCTGTCGACCTGCATGTCTGTTGCCCTAACCATGCCAACCTTCAGGATAGTGAGCCAGTGGGAGTATACATGAATTAATTCACCAGCCATGTAATTAAAAACAACTGCATTATCATAACTGAATAAATTTCAACACAAGCCACTTCACATTGGTGCTGAATTCCCAGGGTGTTTGAAAGTCACCAGTAAACAGAGGCCAGCTGCATGTAACATTGGAATTCAGAATTTCATCTACATATATTTCATCATACACAATATGTCCACATTTATGTGGCCATCTCTTCTAATGAAGGCATTCAGCTACTTTAAGTTGCATCCATTGCTGACACAGATGTCCAAATGCACACACATGCACACAGCTTGTTTAGACCCAATAGAGACATATCTGCAATAGAATAGGACTCTCTGGAGCAGATAAACCTGAACCTACTGGCACCATGCCTAATGCCAGACATGGGTCAGAGGGTTATAAAGCCCCCACAGCACTGAGCTGTTGAGCAGTGCAACTGCATCCTCTGGAATGATGGTGCTCCAGCCAACACTTTAGGGATGAGTTTGTGGGGAGTTTTGGGGGAGTTAAGGATGAGTTGGGGTGGTGATAATCCAACATCCTGACCTCGCTAATGCTCTTGTTGCTGACTGCAAGCAAGTCTTCATGGCAATGTTCCAAAATCTAGCAGAAAGTCTTCCCTGGACAGTAGAGACAGTTACTCCAACAAGAGCAGGATGAGCACTTTTTAAATTGATTTCGAAAAGAAACAATGAATGAGCAGGTGTCCCCATACTTTTGTCCATATAGTGTAAGTACAGATTCATAAAAATGCACCTCACTGTCAATGATACACAACTAAAATTCTTTACTATGGATCTTAAAAAGGTAAAACCAGCTTTTCTAATCAAAAAACTTGCAATCATAAGATCAACTGCTGCAATTCTCAGAGTAGAAAGAAGCATAGGAGGAGACTGTAGAAGAGAAGGGAAAACTCTAAAAGAGAAGCGAGAACTGGGCTGGAGTTCAGACAGCTCCTGTTTTGGAGTAGATGGCCAGAGCCCCTTTGATAAGTGGAGCTAAGACAGAGAGATGTGGCAATGGAGTCAATTGGAGGTGACGGGTGATGGAAGGTTGGTAAAAAACGTAAATATGGAAGTTACAGGATGTTACTTTGGGAGAAGGAGTGGCTTCAGCAGATTCATGATGTGGTGCATAGTAAAGAATTGTTGTCAGCTACTGAACAAATCTCAAATAAGAAAAGATTGATGGATCATCATGAAAACTATGTAGATGGGTTTGAGGATGGCATTTCTTTTTATGGACAGTTGCTGAATAAGGCCAAATCACCCAATGATTAGACCAGGGCTGCTCAATCCAGGTCCTGGAGATCTACCACCCTGAAGAGTTCAGATCCAACACAGCTGACTCTAATGTTCAGTTGCTCTTAAAGGCCTTCATTATCTGGATCAGGTGTGTTAGATTCAGGGTGGAGCTAACCTCTGCAGGGTGGTGGATTAGACATTAAATCATTCTAGTAATCCATTATTTTACACTAACTATTTTAGAGGCTGACTTTCTGAACTAAAAGAGACGTGTGAAGCTAATATAAAGGTCAAAAAAATATTTAGGAGCATTTTTTTAAGAATAACAATCTTTCTTAAGAGAAAAGTTAAGAAAGATGATTTTTGAAAAATTCTGTTTATTTATTTTTATAAAGTAAGTATTTAAGGAAAAAAGAGCTCACGAAGAATATCTTCAGAAGACCCCAGCTTCAGACTTCCATGTCATGCAAAAGAATAACGCTGCAGCTCTACAGGGACAAGGATCTTTTAAGCTCCAGCAGTGCACTGAGACGGGCGATAATCGTTGCATTTGGGACATTTTCCCTGCAGACAGTCATCCACAGAATGATTGTTAATGGTGATCCAACAACTGAAGCAATCCCTTTGCATGTCTCTAGCCGCCGCAGCCTTATTGGATTTGTCTCTCTGGCTCAATTTAACCCACAATTAGAAATAATGGCCTCTTAGCCTGCTAATAAATTGCAGGCCTATAACCCCTGACTCACGTGTTGCGATGGAAAAGGATTTGAGAAGACCTGCTTTCTGTTAGTTACACTTGGTCTCACTCTCCTGCTTTCCGAGCCAATTTATCTTTGCACAGTCTGCTATTTTTGACTGCGGTCCAGCTCTCCATGTTGATATTTTCCATTCTGCTGCCTTTTAGTCCAAGGTCAGAGGTCAGGCAGGGTCTTACACTTGGTGACATTGATGGAGGGTTAAGGAGATAAAGGAGCGTGAGTCTTGAGCAACGGCTATTCTGCATGCAAACAGTGCTAAACGTACCTTGTAACTGAATGCAGGTTCAAAATTTGAACAGTTTTTTCTACAGCATTGCTCCAAAAACCCCTTTTGCCACTTTTACTTTTAAAAGGAAATTCCACCAATTTTTCGGTTTCATGTTTCCGCACAGTTGAGATTACTGAAATGTAAACAGTCATTGAAAGTGCTTTTATGTGCAATTGTGCATTTTGGAGATATGTACTGGCTCGGATTGCTATATAAACAATCCAAGCATCCCCAAAAGTGGTGACAGAAACCAGGGATGGTGATGTCTACAACACAAGCATATAGACATTTTATTTAATGTGCCAAACCAACAGTCCTTCTGAATCTGTATATTTAATGTTGATAATGGTACAACAGTTGAAAATCTAAAAAAAAAAAAAAATCTATGGGGACTAATTTGGGGACTGCATATACTTCTCTGCCATAGATTTTTAGTTTTAGGTCAAAATTTCATCTAAAGAAACATAGTAAAACAATGAAAGTGCAAACAATCTGTCTTATAACGTTTGTGTTCTGTAGAGGCATTAAAGTCTTCAGACATCAGGTTCCTATCAAATCCACTGTAAATAGCCCTTTCAAACGCATTATTTTCAATAGGTAAACAGACAAATGGGGTCATATAAAGTTCATATGATTTCAACTTTTGTGTGCCAATAGAAGAGCAGTGGGTGTTTCAGCTTGTTCTTATCAGGAAAAGCTTTAGTGTGGAAGCTGGTGGAAGCCCAAGTTTGTCTTCCATGTTTGTAGTTACCAGTGTAGTTAAACTAGCCAAGAAGAGAGAGCCTCTGAAATAAACTTGCAATCTAACCATGCTGTTTCCAACTAGCCAGGACACATATGCTGACCCTCCCTTGTTACAGACAGTACCGTCTACTTTTGCGTCCAACCAGCAAGCGCTGTGGACAGCAGCGCATACCGCATTCAGTGTGAAAGCAGCTTTAGAAAGAAGCATTTTCTTTTTAACCCAGGAAGGCTTATCACTTACTAAGGCATATGGTTCAGTAACTACAGGGACGTCTGTACAAACTGGTGTGGCAATTCTGTGTAATAATGCTTTTGGTCCATCGGTGGGCCATAGGTACAGTACTTTTCCTATTTTCTGCATTAACAAAATATAACAAAATACATATTACCTAAATTCACTTATTTACACTCTGTTTCCTAAGTGCTTTAGTCCGGATCATAACCTGGTCTGGTAATCTGAGCACCGACTGATTCCCGTTTCCAGTTAGTGTGAGGCGCAGCCTGAGTCAGACAGGGTTATCAATGCTAATCTGCAGGCTGTGTGTGTCCGTCGCTCTTGCATAATGGGACTGGCCTAAAGAAGACTGTGTTTCTGTAATGGAGCAGGAGCGTTCTGCTGAAGTTGAGTGATGACATGGCTGGCCACAGCCAGACACAGCGATTACTAAACGTGAAGCATTGCCGTATCCCTCCTTATACACATGCACCGTGGATATTAGCCAGGTTAATTTAGCATGAAAACCAATGTAGGCTACATGCAGCACAGGAGCAGAGAAAGAGAGATGAGATAGACTGCGCTGGGGGTGAAATGAAAGGCTGCGATCTTGATTAAAGTCTTCGGATTAAGGCAGTCAGTGTGAAACATGAGAGTGTGGAGCTAATTTAGCATAGCACACACTCCCACTCCACCAGGAAAGACACAAACCTGCATGACCAATGTTCATGTCCGCTAGCTATGCTCTGCTAGGGCTGCAATTCTTCACCAGCCACACAGCCACACAGCTTGCCAAGAGTAATTACTACTGCTTTGTCTGTGAGGTTTGGTGTGCATGTACGTGTGAAAGCTCCACTGTGTGTGCCATCACAGGCTTGCTCCTTATTGAGCGGATACACGATGAAGACATCCTCTCCCTCAGCATTTCTGCTTAAGTGTTAAATTTACTGCACTGTGGGGAAGCGGAGAAAATGCATGCAGGTACAGTAGATTCATTCCCCATGGACTAAACATCCATAAAAGATGGTTTCTCCTCTGTAAATACTAATTAAGTCAAGATGCAGCTTGAATAATTTATCTGCATTCCTGACACATGGAATGGAGCTCCTTCCTGACCCTCAGCAGGCTCCTCAGCCCGTTTCTGCTTCTCTAGCTGCAGTGTTATGATTTGTTTTTGTATTTGAAAGGAAGACAGAAGAAGACCCAGAACACATTACACACTGACAACCTAAAAAACACTCTTTGTTTGCTATGTGCATCAGAACAGTAATATAAATAATGAGAAATTAACTAATATAAGAAACGAAGGGAAAATCCTGTTTGTGTGCTTTTAAAATCTTTCTACCAGAACCTTCTAAACAAGAAGCGTGCACTTAGCGTGAGTACAGACCATGGAGAAAGAAAAACAGAGAGGATAAACTTAGCATTACATTTCATTTCCTCCCACTCTCTCTCTCTCGCTCGCTCTCTCTCTGACCTCATCTCTCCAGAGCTGTGTTTGTGTACATGCCGTGGCCCATCCCACCGAGCTGTTGACCCTTTTGTCTAGGTCAGAAGTCAGGGTTCATCTGTGCTCTCTCAGTATACACCCATCGAACCTTCTCTCTGATCCTTGTGTGAAATGCCTGCAAGCTAACGTGACTACTCCACTAGGCCTCATTACTCAAACTCCCAGCAGCCCGCAGAGAACCTTGACTACCTCCTAAAGCATGACTGCAGGTGTCTACCTTTACCCACACACACAAAAGAGCACACACAGGATAACACAGTCTCTTAAATGCCTTAGATGTGTTGCTCAGTGGTGGTTGTTTACTTTCTCAGATGAGATATAGAGTAATTAGCATGACCAGCCTGACCACCCTGGTCCATGAGTGTGACCAGCTAAATCTACCCAGTCAACCAATATGACGAGCTTCATGGCCAGCTTGGTCAAGTTGGTTATGCTAATAGACCTGATCAAGAAGTAATCTGGTCAATCAGCTTAACCAGCTAGTTTACCAGCATAGGGTATTTTTCCCTGGATGACCAACTTTCAAACACCTTGGACATCAACGAGCAGCTAAAACCAGGTATCAGCAAAAGCTGGACTTGAGCTGGACTTTTTTCGGCGGGGTGTTCTTTGATCCGTGGCCCACTTTGACTTACGACTTGATAATGAGACGGGATCAAGGTCGACAATCTTTCTGAACTGAGGGTAAATTTCACAGAGGCCTGAAAGCACTTTGGGGCTTTATGTGGGGACACTTCAGTAAGCACATAGTTCTTTAGACTGTGGTACATTGTCTAGCACCATTTTGTCCTTTTGAGAGGTGAGGGGAACATGCAGGCAGAACAATGAAACGCATGAAGAATGTGTTGTTATTAGTAAAGGTACTGAGAGATGGGTTAGTCAGCCATCCACACAGTTAGAGGAGCACAGGTTTGGTGTGTTTGGTGTGACTGTTTTCCAAATGTTAAAAGTATATATAAAAAAACTGTATGGAAAGGAATAAATGTAAATAAACGTCCAAGATATCACATAAAAATGCCGCCTGGGTGAGGTGGAAAAGTGGGCCTGATTAAGCCTCAGCACATCAAGTACATTTTGTTAGTTCTCAGAACACGGGGGGGCCCTGCACTTTTTGAAGTTCAGGCCACTTCTTACAAAAAATAAATAATGATCTGAACTGTTCATTTAAAGATGTGATGAGATGAGAAGCTCTGCAGTAGAAAAAATCTAAATGACTATTTCAGCTTGGGGACGGGATTAAAAAAAAAACAATTCACGTTCAATAAACGTCTGGTTCAGTTCGCCTGTCCAGCTAATGTTTATCTGTACTTTGGTCAATGTATTACTCAAAAAAAATGTATTACTTAACAAAAGTTGTATTAAACTTCTTGTGCAATCTTTGCCATCTTTCTAACATAGGATTTTAAACGTGAGCTAGCAAAGTTAGCTGTTTGAGCATAGCTCAGTGCAATACTCAGGGCCAAAACACCCAACACTGATGCTGTTTAAGAAAATGTTTATTGGTTATATAGAGTATATGGCTGGGCCTATATGCAGTGCTGGATGTAGGGTTAGCTAACAAGTGACCCACTTATTTTTATCAGTAAGTTACATTAGCATACTTTAGCCAAATGTGCTACTAGTTCTTCTACTACTAAGTCTCTTTCCAAAGCAAGTAGATGCAGATGCAGTGTTGGGTTTTACAAGAAATGTTGTATAATATAATAATATCTGTATAATGATGCAATTAGTGTTCCTTGACCTAAATATGATTGATATGACCATGGCAAAAACTACAGTAATAACACTAAATGGAAATAAACTGAATGGATTATTTAGAAAGCAGCATCTTAAGAAGAAACATGCACTTCTTATCTAGCACATCTTGACTATTTCCACACAGACTTTGCTTTTCCTTACTTCATCTGTCTCACCATGCTGCTTGCATGGTTGTGTGTGTGTGTGTGTGTGCACGCATGTGCGTACTTTACTCCAAAGCATTTGGTTTTGCGAGAGACTTTCAACCATCTGATGGTAGTGGCACAACAGGAGGTGCATGCAGGCCCTCATGCATTTCATATCAGATAGCAGACATTTAACTTACAAAGAGAGCCAGATATCAGCAGCCCCGCAAGGACTTACTAGAGGACATGCATGTGTGTTTGTGTGTGTGTGCATGCAAACTGCTAAACGTGACACAGAAACGATGAGAAGATAAAAGAAGTACAAAAGAGCAAGAGAAAATTGTGTGCATAAAAAAACACAAGCTGAGAAAAGAAAGAAGGAGATTGAGGGTGAGTGGCTGAGCAGAGAGAGCTAGAGGGAGAGGAAGAGTGATGAGAGCAGGGATGGAATACAAAGCGAGCCGTGATGGCACGCAGCCCACCCGTCGCCCACTTTCCTCTTCCTCCTCTCTCCCACACACACGCTGTTCCTGTGACGTCCACTCAAATCCCGGCGCTCGGCCCGTGGGCGTCCGCTCCCTCATTCATCCACACGCCTCCATCCTCCACGCTGCTCCTTCCTCCTCTCCTGCGCCTACGCCCATTCACAACCAGCTCTCTGGCTCAGAGGTGTGATCTGATTCGTGATTCGTGTGCCGGAGAGGAGAAAGCAGGATGCTGCATTCTGAAGCATCGCACTTTCTTTCACCTGCTGGTGTGCTACTGCAGTGCTACTGACCTACATTTACATTACATTGCAGAGGCATCTGACTGTTCTTTATATTGAATAATTATACAGAATGAGACCTTTAAACACACTTTCAATACAAATTCAAAACATCTAACTCACCTAAGTATGGTTTTAACAGCAGGACAGTTGTCAAACCATCCTCTTCTGGTGCACTACCTTAAAAACTGAAACACTGAAAATGTGCATGGTGGTCAGCGGGGGACAGTTTTAACTCAGTGTTATATCAGTGCTAATGTCTACTTATAATCTCAGAAGTTCCAATTGTAACGAATGAATAGGAAAGGAAATGTGATCATCAACTTTACCTTTTTCCACCTGCTTTGCACCACTGGCTGCCATTTGAATGGATTATTATGTGCATATATGACATACCAGCTGCCCCAGTGAACTGTGATCTACTCTTAGCAGATTACACCAACAGTATTGCTGCAGCTAATTTGACCTATTTGATGTCTGTGTATAGGCTGTACAGTCTATATAATACGGGAGGTTAGGAACAATAACTGGCCCTCACAAGTCTGACCAACCAGGGAAACTTCCCAATAGCCAATCCACACCACATTGATGGACAGCAGGACCCAGTGCATGGTAATACATTATACTGCTATTCTGATATATCCATGAGTCAAAGGGGCTAAAGGGGCTTTAGTCAGTCAGAGATTTAAACTAGCTGCCATTTTTAAAACATCAGACAGGTCTTGGAGGGTTTTTAGGTATGCAGTGGTCAGTCCCTATATAAAGTGGTTCAAGAAAGGACAACCAGTGAACCGGCAACAGGGTCATTGATGCGACCCATGGTGGCCCCACCTCACAACTGACATGACTTAAAGGATCTGCTGCTAACATCTTGGTGCCAGATACCAGAGGACACCTTCAGAGGTCTTGTGGAGTTCCTGCCTGGGATGGTCAGATTTTTTTGGGGTGCCAAAGCGGGACCTATACCCCAGCCAGCTTGTAAATGTGGGGCCTGTATGGGTAGACCAGGAGGGGTTAAGCATGGGACCCATCTGAGTTGTACACTAGGTACGGGCCTATGTGATAGGACCCATATGAGATTAATGTGGGCTGTAACGATGGGGCCCATTTGGGAAGCCCAACTGGTTCCCAGTAAAAACACATGCACAAATCCATTTAAAGCACATGCCCACCTAGGTGGGTTATCTAGCCCACATTCTACCCATGTGAGTCCCACAAGAGCATGTTGGCTGAATCAATATTAGGCAGGTTGTGCTAATGTTATGGCAGATCAGTGTATATATAAATGACTTTTTGCTCCATCCATGCTTCCATGAACAGTCTTACATTGAGGCGCAGCAGAAGAAGGTCACTCATATGGGCACTAATTTCAAAAGGTGTTGTGGGACAGATAAATTGTACTGGAGTAAAGGATGCTGGGCCTTGATCCGTGCACATCTTCCCTCAGGTCCACCGTGTCCTAATGTTACCTCCAGTGAGGAATAGTCAGCTGATGTGCCAGGCTTATTTCTATTGGCAAATATCCAGGAGTAACAGTGTTTTCCGTAGCTCTCTCCTAATCCTATCAAAACACACATCATACTTTCCATGGAGACCAACTTTATTTTTCAGGGAAAAAGCCTCCTGTGGCATTACAATTACACAATGGACCGGATTACAGCACCATCACTCATTATTAGTTGGCATTAATGCCACCCTCTTTTTAACTGATTACCAAGCTCTGGGTTTGAGCTGAGCTAGAGCTGGTTATTGCAGGTAATTTCCAGTATGTTCCCTGTAGATTCCTAATGCTCCCTTATATTTGCAGGCCTGTAGTGCTCTGTTGACTTTTTCAGCAGTTACCAGTGAAAACATACCCTTTTCAACAGAAACACCAAGGAACAATGAGAAATCTAAAGAGAATCCTTTCACCAACATTTATATCTTTCTTATCTGTGAACAAATGTCCATGATTCATTGCTCAGGCTTGAGACTTGTGTTCAGAGCCATCTGTCAGGGTATTTACAGATCCATTAGAACTTAAACACACACCCGGATGACAAGCAGTTGTAAGACATACTGAAATGTTTCTTCACATTTGCAGTATAGAGCTTCTGCCTTTTCTTTAAATCACAGGTTCTCAACCCTTGTCCTGGAAGTCCTCAGTCCTGAACATTTATCTGCTCTGACCTCTTCAACTAGAATCTGCTTTGCTTCTGTCGTTTTGGTGGAACAAATGTTACGAAAGCTTCAGCAGAAGTTGTACCAGGAAAGTCTTTTTTTCGTTGTTAAAAATCTGCCATTTCTGTAGGAAACTGTCTAGTGCAGTTTTGTATGATCCACAAGCTGTACCATGCCGGGCAGAAAGGATTAAATATGTCCACCAACATGGGAGACATTGGGACCAAGAACATGCATTTTCTTGGGTAATTCAAATTACAAATTACACCATTGTATTGTCATGAAATGTGTACACTGTGTGACTAAAAGTTTGCAGCCCCCCCTTCTAATGAGTGCATTCAGCTACTTTAAGTTGCACCCATTGCTGAGACAGATGTGCAAATGCACAGAGCTTGTCTAGTAAAGTACTGCCAATAGAATAGGACTCTCTGGAGCAGAACAACATGAACCTACTGACACCATAGACAGCATAGTGCCAGGCTAGAAGGGTTTAAAGCCCCCCAGCATTGAGCTGTGGAGGAGTAGAACTGTGTTCTGTGGAATGATGGTGCTCCATCCAATACTTTTGGGATTACTTGAGGATTTGGGGATGAGATGGTGGAGTGGTGAGCATCCAACATCTGACCTCACTAACACTCATGTCAAATCACCAGATCCTTACAGCAATGCCCCAAAATGAAAAAATGTAGAGAAAGCAGGATACACCCTTTTTAATACCCTTGATTTCAGAAGAAACAATGAATAAGCAGGTGCTCTAATACTTTTAGTGTATCATGCCATTGTAAGGGGAGGTGCATTTGTTAACCTAAGGCAACATTGTGTAATAATGGGTTAAATTTTAAACCGCCATGCTGGAGTCACAGCTTGTTGTGGCAGTGAGGTCTACCAAGCTAAAACCTTTCAAGATGTTGTTCAAAGGCATGACTAAACAAATAAACATATTTATTTTAGCTGACAATTAAGTTACTTTTAACATTTTAATCATTAATGTTCTGTTGATGGTTTGGCATTGCTGCTAGGTAAGTTAACACTGTCACAAAGGTAACTAAGCAGGGGCTAGTGGTGATCAGGATTGGGTTGAGCTTTAATTCAAAACCTTTGTGGATCATATTTCAGAATGAGTTCAGGTTCAGATCAAAATCTCATGGCTGAATAATGCTCATAACGATTCTTAGCATATGCTGCAGGGAGGCTGACTCACCTGTGCTGAAGTATGAGTAGTGCAGGTTACGCCTTTTCCTCCTTTAAGCCACTCTTTCATCTGAATGGAGCTCACATTCACTCTAGTCAAGATGAAGATACTGCAGAGTATCTATTTGTGTTTGTGTGCATGGATGTGCATAAAGGCCCTAATTTCACCTCCACACTATTGTTCAAATCTTCCGGATGAAACGTTTTACATTACCAACAGTGGTCATAGGAGATACAGTCACTGAAGACTGTCAAGTTGTCTATATTTTAATTCTAAAAAAATAAACAACTAATAAATAAGAGTATGTGTGAGCCTATTTAAGTACTTTGTTCTTCTGTTTGCCAGAAGTCTCTTATGAGGTAAGCGTTCGACTGGCTGTCTCTGGTGCCTCTAGCGTAAACATGCTTTTGCCTATCAGCTCATCAGGAGCATACCTTTATCTCGGCTCACATGGGTTGGGCTCCTGTTGGCCCCAATCAAGCATTCCTAATCAAGTAATCCAACGGTGGAGAAATGAAAAACAAAACTCTGGTACATCCTGAGTGTTTTTCTTCTTTCTTTTCACAGCTTAAAGTAGCAGTGCCAGACTCAGGCCTTGTAAGTGTGGATTTAGAGGGGGGTGGAGGGGGGGGGGGGTTATGCCTGTCTTAGGGGGTAAGAAGGGGTTACATTGTCCTAGCTAGTTTAGTCCAACAGCAGACCACAAAATAAATACAGAAGTCTCCAACAATACAACATCTAGCAACACATACAAGTACATTAAGTACAACATCTTCCATCAGAAAGTGACCACACATTGATTTGATAGAGGAAACACTTGCTGTCAAAAACCCATCAGAGCAAGACTAAAGTTTTCCAGAGAACATCTAGACCAAGACCAGGACATCTGGAACAATGTGCTCTGGACAAATGAATCTAAAGGTGAATCTAAAGGATTATTTGACATGTTTGGCATAAACCAGACATAACATTTGAGCACAAGAACTCATTTCAACTGTGAAGCACGGAGGTGGAAAGGTCATGGTTTGAGGTAGCCTTTCTGCAGTAGGGCCTGGAGAGCTCCCACATAGAATCCACTAGGAATCAGAAGGCGCTTGAGGAAACCCTCTGTCTAAAAACTAAAGCTGAAAGAATTCTGCATGGAGGAGTGGGAAAAAATGCGATGCCCAGTTTATGTCAGAGACTGGTAGATCATTTTGAGGAACATTTAACTGAGGTTATTTCAGCCATCTGAAATGAGAAAATTGTATTTCTATTAATTACATTTTTCAAATGATTTTTGTACAGATGTTTAAATATATTTTAAAAAGACAGTTAGGGTGTCCTAACTTTTGAGTTGCTCAGTTGGCTCAGTGTTTGAGTTTTGATCCATGTTGCCTCTAAGTTTCAGATTGGGCAGGGCAGAGTCATGTGACTACACACGTAGTAGTATGTTTGTAAGGGGACATTACATGAACACCCACAGTGGGAAAATACTAACATATTTTAAGTAATATAAGTAGTATTAACAGAAAATATAATAATCTACATGGACAAGATGACTTCAAATGTAGGTTTAATTTTTTTTTTTTTATTCATTTTCCAGCCCTAATACCTAGCTAGCTGGTTCAGTAAGCCTTGCAAATTTCTAGTCTAACATATGTTTAGCTAATTACTTTGTTAACCTTAGAGCAAAGCTTTTGCATCTAAATGTGTGCTCATGTGTCTCCATGTCAACTGTGTGTGTCTATCCAACAATACACTGTTGTATTGTTGTATTGTTGATCTGTTGTAAAACGGCACTGAAGAAAAGTAAGACTACTGAATTGTATTTAGCTTTGAAAGCAAAATGGAAGAAGGAAGGAAACCATATCAGTCTTCCAACAACTTCCTTCAGTCTTACAACATATAAACTATATGTAAATACAATTATATAAATAAATAAATAAATAAATAAATAAATGAAATGCATACAATACTTACATACTAATGAGGCTTTGTGATCAATGCAATGCTTTAATCTTCATAATGAACCACATGAAGCTTTCATTGCTGACATTGGTGAACTGTTTTATGTAAAAGCTAACTCCAACTATACTAATAGAGTCAATAAAGCAGCCAGTTACAATACTGCCATTATAAGATTATAAGGATAGTGTCTGTCTGAAAGAGTATTACAGTCAATTAAATTAGTATTAGTATCACTATATAGTTACTATGTACATTGTTTTATGGTCCGAATGTTTTAGAAATGTTTTAGAGAATTTTTAGAACTGTTATCATGAAACAAATCAATAAATCATATGGGAGTCAGGTGGTATGAGCAGTGTTTCCCCAACAAAGTTGACATTAAAAAGCTATGCCATGGCCAAAGAGTTCTTATTGGGGTTTTTTTCTGTACTATTATATAATTACAGAATTAATTACTTGCTCCTGTGAGGTATGGCATCTACATTCCGTTTAAATTCTGTTTAAATGTTTGAGTCTGCGCAACCATTGAGCCACAATTCACAAAAACACTGCCAAACACAGTTCATAAAAATCCCCATAAAACACTTCCTCTGCTTTTAGCAAACACAGATACGCTCTACGCCTCATCTAGGTTTGTAAACACCTGCTTATCCAATGTTCCTTCAAGGGACAATTAGGGGTATTAAGAGGGAGTTTTGCCCCTCTTTGCTGCAGTTACAGTCCATACTTTTCTGGGGAGGCTTTACACTACATATTGTCCTCTGGACATTGCTGTGAGGATCGAATTGTATTAGTGAGGCCAAGTACTGATGTCTGCAATTAGTTCTGGATTGCAAATGCTCCAACTCATCTCAAAGATCTGAGCTAGTTCGTCATCACTTCAGAGGTTTTGTTAAACCTCTAGTGGTTCTAGTGGTGCGGAAATCCAAAACAGGGCTGGTGCAGTCAAATACCACAGGCTAAGGTGGGAAGGTGTGTAAGAACAGTCTGACACGTGGTGGAAGTGGGCAGATGTGGGCATTAATTAAACTGTAAAGCTTTTTCCAGTGCCTGGCACTAGGTATGGTGACCGAGCTGTGTGTGTACGACAGTATACGACAGTATAACTATGACTTCTAAGGTTAAAAGCATCTCTTTGTGGGGAAGAAAACTCAAACCCGAATCCCAACAACAACCTGAATCTCTGAGTTTCAGTGCTCATCTGCTTCCCTACTGTCTTCAGCTATGATTTGGGAGTGGGGTTATATAACCTTGGTAAAGACTCTGGATACTGGTGTGCTATGAAGTGTGTGACACTTTACACCTGGTCCAGCTGACCCACCCTGCCCTAAATGCTGTTTACCTTGTTGTGGGAATGTGGGAATGTGAAACTAAACCACACCTGCCCCATGGCCAAACCCCACCTCGCTCCATTCCTCTCTACAGAGCAACAGCCAAACAGGAAGTTTGTTTTTACTCCCACAACAGTCCTGCAGTCTCTCTCCCTTTCTCTCTCGCTCACATATACAAATACACATACGCACAAGGTAAAAATAGCATTTTGGATCATCTCTATTGGTTCATTTATTGTGCATTTTTTTGACACAATGTGAAGAACAACTGCCAGATTCCCATTAAAAAGTGAAACTTCAGATACTGTATATCAGACCATAGATCTCCATTCAGTTTTTGTTATATATGATTGAGCTTGTACCAGCTATACCAACTGCACAATGGAAGTACCATACATCACCAGTGGTTTGTTGTCACTGGTGTAATAAACATTATAGCAGAATAAATGGCAACATTACAGTAAAAGGGGAGACTAATGTTTAATGTCAGTTAAACATATTTATATCATTAATAAGTGAACATTGTTACATGAAAAATATGGAAATTTGAATTCATTCTTGTGGATGTCACAAACACCAACATATTTCTACCCATTCAGCCCATAGCAGTTCAGCCTTGCTATTTTCATATTGAAAATTATAATATTCATATTATGAGATATGTTTCAGCAAAAAATAGAGAAAAATATTGGGATACACATCTTAATCATTGAATTCAGGGGGTTAATTCCATTCCATTGCCACAGGTGTATCAAATCAGGAACCTAGCCATACAGTCTGCCTTTACACACATTTGTGAAAGAATTCCAGCATGGCACTGTAATAGTAAAAGTAAGTTCATGAGATTTCTTCCCTCCTAGATATTCCACAGAGAGCTGTGTGTGGCATTACTGAAAAGTGGAAGTGTTTAGAAACCACAGCAACCCAGACCACGTAAAGTTACAGTGTGGGGTCATTGAGTGCATAAAAGCATAGAGTGCATAGTGCATAAAAGTCACCAATGCTCTGCTGACTCAAACCTGTTCCAAACCTGCTGTTAGAGCTGCAAAAGAGAGGCCAACTACATATTAATGCCTGTGGATTTAAAATGGGATGTCATAAAAACTCCTGTAGGTGTAATGTGTAGGTGTCCCAATACTTTTGTCTATATAGTGTATGCCTGTCCTAAAGATACAGTGGTATAAACAGTCTGTGTAATTGTAAGGGATATAGAGAGATTGTAAAATGATCATATGAAAATGAATGAGTTTTGGTAAATAACCCACAAGTGAACATAAAGGGGAAACAAATGGGAAAATGTAGGACATGGCCTACTTAATATTAATAGATTTTAATATCTGTATAGCTTTGAGACAACAGTAATATGATGTTTCTCTCTCTTTCTTTCACGCTAAGTAAGTCCAGAGTAAACCCTGAGTCAACGACAAACCCTCAAGCCTTAATTATCTAGAAGAATTCCTGGCTGCGTTGTTGTATACACTGAACTGCATGTGAGGCTGAAGGAAGTGCATGTAAGGGCTTGACATAACCTTGTAATATGTTTTTGTTCTGAACCTTAGAGTTTGATTCCACTTAAGTCAGTTTTATTTGGCAGCCTTAAAGAGTGTAAAACCTCTTCGCAACTTTTCCTACTGATTATTGCTGCTGTGGTTACTGACAAATAGTGGTTGTTAATGACCCACAAAATATCCAGACTAGTACATTGGGTTTTTAGATGTATTTAAACTAGCAGGTGCTAGTAGTCTCACAGCAGATCACATGAGTGCAGTGAATGTGTCTGAGGTGTATGAAGACACCTGTCTGCAAGGTCCAGTCACTGGTTAAGCAGTATTCCTGGCTAAAAACACAACCATGAAGACAAATAAACTCAGCTTCCACGCAACTCAGAGATAAGGCTATTGAAGAGTAGAAGTCATTGAATGGATACAAAAAAAAATCCAAGTCACTGAACATCCCCTGGAGTTCAGTTAAATTTAGAAATGTGACACGTGTAAATCTGCCTAGGGCAGGATGTCCTCACAAAACTGAGTGACCGTGCAAGAAGAAATGTAAAGGGAGGCCACCAAGATAACTGTGACTACTACTAAATATGTATATTCGCTGCCACACAAAAGTTGTCCAACTCCAAAATGACAGCTTAACAGGAAAAGGAAAACAATCTTAAAATATTAAATGTATTGATTTTAAACTTAACCAGCAACTTAAACTTTAGAAATAAGCCTAACTGTGACTGTCCATGAGAAGTCAACATGTGCATGCACCCACACATACTCAAAACACTCTTGAACATCAGGTCATTGTTCTCGGATGATGGTGTGCTGTGCTGTGTGTGTGTGTGTGTGTGTGTGTGTGTGTGTGTGTGTGTGTGTGTGAGAGAGAGAGAGAGAGAGATATCATCTCACAGACTGTGTACTGGAAGGGCAGACACTAATGAACCACCTACTGCTTTAATGCGGCCCCAGGATGGATGGCCATATTGTTTCTAATGCAGAATGTGGCGTCGTCCCTTTGTTCACTAGCTTAGTGTCTGGAGTGTCTCTGTGGTATTTTGCTTTCTCTCTTCATGCCTCACGTGAAGCTGAATGAGACACACCTAACCGGATTACAGGTCTAGTTTACTACAGGGTGCGACGTGGCCAGGGATGGGATGCTTGTAATTCTGCAGTGTGTCCTGTGTTTGTGTGCTAGCTTTGGGTTTGGAATAGGCACCAGACCACAGAGCTCCTAGAGATGAAATCATGTGCAAACAAGGAATACACTGAAATCTTCCCACCCACACCAAGTATTTGGAAATTGACAGAATGTGTAATGGCAATTACTAGGGGTGTGATTGTGTGTGCGTCAGAGGTTAGAACAGTCAGGGGGTTATGACCTGGAAGGATGATCTGGTCGTTTGAATACGTTGGGGTCACAGCCCCATCCAATCTATCACACCTGTGGAGGTCAAGGCAGGGTGACCAGGTTGCAGGGGTCATGGACACATCCAAAAATCACACGCAAACAACACACGCACAGGAAAACAACAACATTCAAAGAATTGAGGTTGAAGCACTGATTAGTATGAGAACACAATGTCCCTTGGTGTCCTGATAAGAGACAAATATGCAGTAAAAACAAATGCCAATATATTGTTGTTCCCTGATACCTATGAAGACTGTGGGAAATTGTGTACAATTGGCCTCATTCACAAAGAAGAACAGAGCCTAACAACCTAACAAACATCGGTTCAAATGCTGATGAATGCTTTACATACTAAGATTTTCCACTGTAAGAATTTAAGACCCTGTTTACACCTGGTCACTTCATGTGACTAGTATCTGGATTGTTTCCTGATGACATTTGTGTCTCCGGTTAATCAGACTTAAATCCGATGGGGGACAGACTATGCAAATTTGCTTGTTGACCTACAATTATTACTGGTGTCTCGGTTGTACTATGAAGAGCTTTGGTTGTTGAATGTGTCTTGGAGAGATGGAGACGTTTACACTGCTATAACATGTGGCTAAAATGTGTCTCAGACCTCCTCCTGAAGTGGGTTGGGTGATCGGATATATACCCTGTTCACACCTGGTCCCTTCATTATCAGGATAATCTCTGGTTTAAGCCAAGCCACATAGAAATGCAAGTGTAAACACAGCCAAGGCACATTTTAACCCTATACTAATCCAATCACTCTAATCCAAACCACTTCAGGAAGTGATCTAAAGCGCATTTGAGCCACGTTATAGCATTGTAAATGCCTCCGTCTTCCCAAGACGCATTCAGCAATCAAACCCCCTCCCAGTACAACCGAACACCTCAACCCGCAGTATGTCCCAGGGCATGTGATCCGTGTCTGTGAGGAAGATAATCACGAAAGACGACAGCATTGTAAAATTGTGAATTTCAGGACAGAAACCATCACAGCACTGGAAGAGGCTAAACGGATAAACAGCTGGTTGCTGTGTAACAAGCAGATTTGCATATTCTGTCCCACGCAGAAATCAGATTTTAGTCTGATTAACTTGAGACACATTTGAATACCAAGTGTAAATGCATGTAGCAAACATCTTATCAGGATACGAAACAGATACTAGTCACATTAAGTGACCAGGTGTAAACATGGTCTTCGTATTTATTCAGTAACTCTTTAAAATAATTTGATATTTGCTCTTAAAATAATATACAATACTATGTTGTGTATTAGGAGAGTTAGGAACTGTAAGGCTTACATATGAGCCTTTAGATTAAATAATTAATAAACCCACAATCCAAAAAACAACAGAAAAAAAAAGAATAAGAAAAAAGAAGTGGGATCAAACATACACGCAAAGACAAAGGGAAAACAATATCAGACTGAAGGAGAGCCACCGAAGGGTAAAACATGGAAAAGCTAATAGGAATACAGATAACAGAAAAAGGCCTCAGAGACTCAGTATGAACACAAGAGACTTCACAAAAAACAGTAGGGTATAAATATAAGCCCTAAGACTAGGTGCAGGTAATGATCAAAAGGAAGAGCTGAAGTGGAGATGAGATAGAGGCACTGTGGTCAGAAGGCAGCTCAGAATCTGGCTTTCTATCTTGAAAGGTTTGGGAAATACAGTATGTGGGCAAACGCATTGAGACATGCTCTTAATCATTGAATTCATGTGTTCCATTCAGTCCTATTGCCACAGGTGTGAAAATCACATAGCCATGCAGTCTGCCTTTACAAACATCAGTGAAAGAATGGATGGTTCTGAAAAGCTCATTGAATCCCAGCATGATACTATAATAGGATACCACCATTGCAACAAGTCAGTTGGTGAAATAGATGTTCCATCATGTCTAAACACATTTGGCATAAATTAGAGTGGAAATTGTGAGTCAGTCTAACATTACAAGTGGTCTTGGTGGTTGAATGTGCAAAACATTCCCAAAGCTACAGTCCAGGTAGCCTACCTAGAAGAGTGGAAGTTGAAAAAGGGAGGGGGGGGGTGGTCATGTGAAGGCGTCCCAAAGCTATTACATGCAGTTGTTATAGGAATGAGAGTCAATGCCTGGAACTTTGTTTTAAGATGGTTTTGGCCCAAAGCACCCGTCTATCCATCACTCTGTTTTGTCTGGTCAGGGTCACAGTGGGTCCAGATCCTACCCCGAAATCACTGAGCATAAGGCAGGAATACTCTGTGGTCCACCGAAGGCACCGCACACCTGTTCTTTCACACCTAGGGGCAATTTTGCATGATCTATCACCCCACTATGTATTCCTGGAGCTCCTGGAAGAAACCCATGAAAACCTGAGGAGAACACACTAAACTCCTTACAGGCAGTGACCTGAGCAAGGATCAAGCCCACAAGGCGTAAAGGACCTTTCAGGCATTGTTAGGAAAAAAAAGGTCTCCAAAGGAAGTAGTTCATGGGTTGTTTTGACACTTGGACTCCTGGTTCCCATCGCCGAAACAAGTAGGTTTCTCTGCAATGCCCCATTTAGCATCAAACCACTCTAGATTACTTCATTTACATCTTATTTATACTGGAATTTTACATTCCCTTTCACTTTTTAGGCCACAATGGAGAGCACCACAAATATAAACAGACACTAGGGTACAGCATTTTGATGGCTGACTATTCTCAAATCCAAACAGAATTTGAGGTGTGGATTCAACAGTGCCTATTTGACAAATTTTGTTGTTGCTACAGAAGCGAAGGCCTCTGTATACACAACAAACAGGGTTTCAGCAGGCTGCACAGAACAGAGTGCAACTTCAACAAGCCTATTTACTTGACTTGACAGCCAGGATAATTGGCATCCATTAGCATAGAGGGCAGTCTTCAAGCTGGCTAAGGCCCTCACAGAGATGCCTATTGAACTAAGCAGTGTGTTTTCCGTCAGGGGTGTACAGTTCTAATGTTCAAACTTGCCAGCAGTTCGGTTTCAAGCCTCAGCAGAGTAGTGACATTTCCCCGTGTTTGGATCCGACACGGCAGCAACTTTCTAACTTAACAATGGAATACTGTCTGTCTTCTGGCAGCACAGAGCACTTTTTCCAGGAGAAGTGCTGAGTTGTGGTAGAGCAGCAGCAAGTGGGGTCCATGTGAATGTGAACGTGTGTGTGTTTATGTGTGTTTGTGAGTGTGTGAGAGTATGTGCAGTGCTTGGATCTCTGGATATTGCCAGTAGCAGTGTTACTTGGCAGAAAGGCAGGGCTTTGGCACAGTCACAGTGTTCCAATAGCCTCAGGGGCCATCTTCCAGTGCTGGAACAGCACACTTGCAGCACACTATGCCCAAATGCCTCCACACAGCCTGGCACCACAAACGCTACATACGTAATACGATATGCACCACTGACAAAGAACACTTAGGAGTCCTTTTCTTTATGTACCGTCATTAATCAGCTCCCTGTCCTGAACATCAGCAGTGTATTCTGCTAAATGAAATGCTTCGTTTGTTATTCCTCTGTACAAAGGCCACAAAGCAGTTGGTCCTCTGTGACTAGGACTACATGCCTGATAAGGCTGCCAGTGAGGCATTTTTGCTATTAAATGCATTGCTCAATGGCACAATGGACAGTAGACAGAGACGCTACTACCAACAGACTTCTGCTACTAAATCTACCTTGCCTCATTTAGCCGAGCCCCTGCTGCACTATAATTACAAAAATACACTAGCTCTACTGTGTTGTGCAACTTTCTTAGTTCTGAAATATAAGCCTCAGTACTGACGTGGCAAAATAGTGTGTTACATCGCAAATGTATATTTGCCTTTGAGCAATGCGTAAGTCTGGTTGTAGTCTAGTTGAAGCGTTAATTTTCTCTTATGTTTGAGTTATGACTTAAAACTTACGCCTACTTCGTAGTAGGTTTATCGCCTGTAGTAAGAAGAAGAAATCATTTTGAATGTCTTGAAAACTTGCAGAAAAACAAAATCCACCTAGGTTTGTGTTGGCAAAGCATTCTCTGCGACAAGTTACAGCCTTTTGATCAATTTGATGACTCTAATACATAGAGTCGGAAAACTGTAAAAAGCTCTACAATCTCTACAAGCCCATCTGTACAATTTTACCTACAGGGTCATTCCAAAACCAAGTGAATGACTCAAGTACACAAGTCAATTGTATGTAGTCATAAGATCAGTTTTGCTGTCATCATGTAAGCAAATAAATATATTTTCATTCATATTGCAGATTGCAATTCCCTGAAATACACAATCTCTAACACTACATATAAACAATGTCAATATAAATTATTAGCGTACATATATTTTAAAAACCTTAATAACGCAATGTTACTTTTCACCGTCCCCTGCTGTATAGCAAATTACAATGATGAAGCAAACACTTCACTACCAATCATTGATATTATCATAAAGTACCATTACGTTGTGCACGAAAGACCCAGTTTAAACTCACAAATTTATAAGCAGTCAAACAAAAGAAACGTGAGGGATGGAAAGGGGGCTAAAAAAAGGACAGACTTTACTGCTTAGCATAATATCATGTTTCATAACATTCCTGATTGGCTGCAGTGGGTTGAAAATGTCAAACTATGCAATGGTATTTTCATTTTCAAACCCATACATATTCCCCGGCAGTTCTTTTTTCAACCTGCTGTTGATGCAACGTCATTGGGCAACCAACACGCCTGGGGGAAAGCACGGCATACCCGGCTTTTATGCATCAGCCCGCAGATGCCAGTGCCAGCCAGCATTGCACTGGAGTGATGTGGGGAGTAAGTGCTATCTACCCACCCTGGAGAGAGCAAGGCCAATTGTGCTCTCTTGAACAAGCGATTCTCTGGTCATAGTGATAGCGCCTTATTCCACTGGACCACTCAAAACACAAACTATTTTTAATACAGTAATCAAGATGACTCAAAGCCTAGGATGCAGTTGAAGATGGCTGCATTTTTAGCTAGTATATAACTGAAGGCTGTTCTGTTTTGTTGGGTCCTTCCAATGCAGTGCCCAATCGAAGGTTGCATTTTGCATTTACATTTAAAGGTGCCCCAGGATGAAAATAGTGTTCAATACTGGACGTACGGTACGAGGAATTTGCATACAGGGAACCTCACCCAATTAGACTAAACGCTTACCCTTGTCGACTGGCTTTGCCATCTCTTCAACTGGTTAACTGTGCTGTGCCAATTGGACAGCAAGACTATCCAGTAATACTTGGGAATAATGTTTTGTAATTAGCATAATTAAATAGCATAGCATAATGCGATGCTATGCAGCTTTAATGTAAGAAGTTATCAGAGCAGGGTTCATTAAAATGTTCACAAGCCCACCATAAAAGAAGAATCAGTTTCATGAATTTGTGATGATATTGGCAAGTAGTTAACCCAACTTGAAATGCTGGTGATAAGCTATAGTACAGCTATGTTAGCTACATGAGTCTTACACCAACAGTGCAAAACCACAGACACCAAACATGCCTTGGTTGATTGACTGAATTTTGGGTAGAGGTAAAAGTTGCCAGCAAATGTCAGGTTAATTTAATTCATGGATATTTTGTAAAAAATGCTGCAGTTGTTTGATTCTACTGTAGCAGCCCATCACAAGTTGGTGTGCACAGTGTGATGAGGCTTATGAATATTCCAGCAATGAAAGCTGTTTAGTTATTCCACACTTCACACATTGTCTGTACAGTCACCAGCAGGTCAGTGTGAGCAGTGCTCATGTTGAAACAGCAGGTGCGGACCAGCCTTTTACACAGTCTACTGAGCTACTCCACACTGTAGACACAGAAGACCTCTGCCATAAACAGAGGCAACAGAGAGTTAAGAGACAATAACCTTGACGGTTACATGTGCAGTGCAATGTCAGTGTCCCAGAGGATTTCTCCCTGTGAGAGAAACACACACACACACAGTCTGGCACTAGTCACAAGCTCTGATTTGGCATGCTGTAATAGTAGCTGGCACATGCTGTGGTTCACATGGTCAGAGGGTCACACTGGGACACATCAGTCAGTGAGGGATGACCTGTGTCCAGTGAGCACGAGTGAGAGCGCTTAGAAGTGAGTGGCCTCTCCCAGAGGAAAAGCAGAATTCTATCCTTTGCTTAAATTACAGAAATATTAAAAAGCTGGGATTACACTCAGTGCTATTCCCCAGTGAGTTCACAGTAATATGGACATTTACAGTAGTGTGCAAAAGTTAGACCTAAGAACATTATTTAAAGCCTTTTATCTCAGCAGTAAGAGTGTGTTGGCTTGTAGAAACATCTATTTACACTAGAACCGAAAAACAGAGCTTGGCTCTAGATTTCTCCTGAACGCCTCCAGCCAGCACAGTGTGGATTTGTTCAATTTCATCACCAGCTCACCTGATGTAACATCATTAAGCACTGATTTACTTAACCAGGTGTCGACTATGGAAATATAACTATGAATAATACAAGACTCCCATGAGCTTTGGAAATGCTTTAACGAACACAGTGATTGATGCAAAATTACCACTTTTGTATTCATTTTGTTTGTATTTATTGTAATATCAGTGTTTTACTGAGGAAATAAACACTTACAGCCCAGATAAGGAATTATTCCATTAATTCTGTTTCTCTACTTCTAATTTCCACCAGTCTCTGTATGTTAAAGGGCTATTTGGGAATCATGCAGCTCATTGTAAGCAGTCAGAGCATGACTGCTACTGACAATGCCAAATTATGCTAGCTAGCATTTCACTTTAGACAAAATATGTTTTACAGGTTTGTGTAGAGGCAGGGTCTGTAGTGGAGAAATTGTGTACAAATTATTCTAACAGAACTTAAAGTGAATGAGAAAACTTGGTTTACAAGCAGGGTCAGCTAACCAAGACAGGCTTATCTAAATGCCTACCTCAATAATACGTGACCTAGATACGTTTTAGTGCTGGGGGGAATGAGGGGAACTCATGGTAAAGTGGCTAGGTGATATGTCTATCAAGAGAAGATCATCACAATCCAATTCATAACAGTCAATGTAACATATCTAGTTTCCTGCACAGACAGCAACTTTATCTGCATTATAGATTGCAGTAGAGCTAGAAACACTATTAATTTACTGTAATATCACTGTACTTACAATTACAACTGTACATATTTGGTTTTTGTAGACTTTTTACAAAACATTCAAAAGTTTGGAGCCATGCACTGAAAAGGCAAGCTCTCTCCATTCTTACAGATACATTACAGATGTTTCAGTCAGCAACTATGTCCCATTGATGTATTGACGCAATTTCTCGGCTAAATAAATAAATAAAAACCCCAACGTTGCATAAGTTGTTTCTATCTCCAATTTCATGCATGCCGTAAATTCTGGGCCGTAGGCTTCCGTGACGTCTCCATAAACAACTCATCAGGACATTCTGTTCATCCTAGTTTATTTTCTTTTGATCTGAGCTGTTAGGTGAAAGATTATGTCTCTCTGAGCTGCTTGAGAACTTTCCATTTGGAGCAGCTGCAACCTTTTTTATGGACGTCTCTCTCACTGTAAGAGCTGTACAGTGTCAGAATACCTTTAAAAAACACTCAGTTCTCAGTTCCACCTCCTAACTGTACTGGTTGTGTTTGTCTCCTGTACACCAAACCAAAGCCGTAGCCATGACTGAACACTGGGGGGGACCAACTCCACTGGGTGGGATGGGATTCAATAGCTTGTGGAGTATGTTTTATTATTATTATTATTATTATTATTATTATTTTAAATGGTTAATAAGGTTCAACCATAACCACAATCATATGTGTGGATGTGTGGCTAATTAACATTTCAGGTAACTTAGCTATGATAGCTAACATTAGTAGTGGTGGTTGATTCCTTTAGCACTCACAAATCAGGCTTTCACCATAAATGTTTGTTTTGTTTGCTGACACTTTTTACAGTTAATTATGTTGCATTTCCACAATAACAGAGTGCAAAATACTGTGTTGATATTAACATTACCTTTTCATACAAGTCATAGGCGTTAGCTAGCTACTAAGACTTGTTGTGAAGTGCTGGGATGGTGGTATTGTGATACAATAGTAAGTGCCCCATCAACAACAGACGACTCAAGGATCTTACTATTTCACAAAGCTAGTGAGTGGCATTTATTTATTTATTTATTCATTATGTGACTACAGCCTTGCGCCACACCAAATAATTTGACACTTATTTAACATACATTTAACAATGGTGCACTTCTTTGTGCTATTTTAGTTTGGGACACCTCTATGCCTCTGTGTTTGCTGCAAGACCGAAAGAAATCTGATATGAGACTAAATTTAGGCATAAAAGCACAAAAATATTATTTCCAAATCTGTAAACATAACATTCCCAATGATGGGTTTCACAACATTTCTGGTGAACAGCAAACTCTCTGCTAAGGAATCAATAGCCCACATCGGAAAAATGTTGTAAAGTATCCTTTGGATAGAAACATGGCTAATGGGTTAGGTTTTCTTTTCTAAGTACAGGGAAACTGTTGTCTGTGGTAACCAAACATGTGCGACAGACAGAAAAGAATAGACAGGTGCCTTGAGGTGGAAGTTGCTAGGGAGCCTTTTTTCCAGCACACTGTGTGTTTAGGCATTACCAGGTGAAATTCAGTCCCAGGTGAAGCCAGGTGATGGGTGCTGGGCTAGCTGGCAGTAGCCTGGCATGCCTTGGCACAAAGCAAAGCCAAAGCCGTCTCTCTGGTTGCTCAGCACTCTGCCTGCCTGAGAACCGGGCACCAGAATCAGCCTTTTGTTCACCCACCGCCTGACACCGGGAGGAAACAAAGCCTGAATAAACTGAGAGAAACAAAAGAGAGGAGGCGAAGGAAAAACAAGCTGTTGTGCTGAGACCTGTCCGCAGTGTACTTTTGGCAAATGATGAGTGGAGCAGTACACAAGGAGTAACAAGGCTTGCAGGGAGGGAGAGAGGGGAGGGAGGGGTGGCGAGGCCACTGTTATAATACTTTTAATCTCAGATGAGCACTTCAAATGCTTTATAACGGTTGTGAGAATAAGCAGGACCCACCTGGGAGCAAGTTCTCATTTCTAGAAGGCATGTGCCAGCACAAGAGAGTCATGGGGAGTGTTATAATCATAGCATAATAACACACAGTTCAATACACAGCAACAAAGCCTGAAGGTAGATTATTCAGTGGGTCTTAAAGTTAACTTTGGGGAGAAGCAAAAAAAAAACAGTCCCTAGTTAAGTATAACCCAAGCAAGGTCCAGGAATTCCAGATGTAATTATAAAGTGTGGAATTATCGAGCATTCAGCAGGGAGAAGACACAATTGCTTACGACATGGAGACACCAGCCCACTTATGTAATCACCAAACAAACCAACAGCAAAGTATATAGGCTTTAGACAATTATAGCAGTAGATGCCATGGAGGCGTTTCCCAGGGTGACCTTGGACCATGCACTCCCAACTGTTTACCCATATTACTATGCCTCACTCATGTGACCATGCTCATTCAGCTGATTGGCTGACAAGAAGGATGTTTGCCTTTCTTTGACATCCTTTTAGTGCATGTCAGGATAGTTTTTAGATCTCTTATTGCAGCGGTTCTCTTAAACTGCTCCATGGGGACCTCCAGATGGTCCACATTTTTGCTCTATCCCTGAGGACTGTTTGAAAATCACTGTCTTGTTGGGTTCAAGTCAGCTCCATAATACTCCATGCCACTGTGCAGTTTACTGTTTTGCCTCATCTAAGCAGCAGAACAGCAAGCTGCAGTTATCTAGAGTGGAATTTCCCAACATTCGAACAACCGAAAGTCTGGCTGAGACACTGTGAGGTCACTGTGAGGTGAAGTGAAGTGCACTCATCTAAACTTGTGCTTGACTTTTTCCCAGAAATGACAGCAGAGACCCCTTACCTAGATCTCCAGCCACCAGCCCCGAAGGCCTCCTTCTGTCAAGAGCGTCTCCATCCGATCACTGGGGTTTCACAACCTGCCTCAGCTGCTCCACTGACCCCATAAACACTCTAGCTTAAAGAACTGGAAGTCCAAGGACACATTAAACCTGCCAGCAACAGCGACTTAAAAACATACCCTGATGAAGATATACATGTACAAAGCACCACAAGTACCATTGCGCACATAGCAAGCAAGGCTTCCTGACTGAGGGTAACCTTTAAAATTCACCTCTTTTAATATCGTGACCTCCTGAAAAACACTTCATTTATGTGTTAGTGTGACTCAGTGCATCTGGTAGAAGCAGCTATAGAAACCTTTAGTGACCATTTCACAAGTGCGTCTAGACAGAGTTTGCGTCAGATAATTCATCTTCCTCGTTACGTTCTGTGTGTATTGTGTGTGTGTTAATGCCTAAATATGAGATATTTTAAGCTACTATCCTTTTCTTCATAGCTTTTTCACGCAATCAGAGCCTGTTCATCCACAGACAGAAAGAAAAGACCCTCACAGACGTTCCAGTTTTTAAGTTTTTAAGTTACTAAGTCAAAGTTCATTCATTCATACATGCCATTTTCCCAGCATCCTGTGCCTGAACGGGTGAAAGGTTATGTTTGCCCTTCTGGCAAACAGAGGGAGGGAACAAGGGACGAGCTTCCAGTAAAGATGGAGAGATCAAAGACGTGGGGTATCTCTGTTTCAGTGCGATCGATCTGTATGTGTGGCCAAGAGCCTCCGTGCTCCCACACACTAAAATACATGGACACAGAAATCGCAAAGCACATTCATTTAGGCACACACACATCTGAATTCTTATGCACAACCTCTGAGAGAAAAACACACAAACACATTGTATAACCATCTAAACAAGCGTGACATACACCATACACTTAAAAAAAAGTGCCAAAGTTCTTTGGAGAGATGCTATTGGAGAACCATCTTTGGTATCTTAGGGAACAAGTGTTTTTGTAAATGGGATGTTAATGGGAACCTCGGCATAACGTGTATGCCCTAAGCCAATGAAGGGTTCAATGAAAGGTAACAAGTACCATGTTCAACATAAACCATCATGAACCCATTGAAGCCTGTATGTAAGCCCAAACTTCATCACTCTTGTAAGAACAATACTCTCATTATTAACAACAGTTTCATAGGCCCCAAGATAGAACCCTGTGGAACTCCAGAAGATATGCTAAACCAAACAGGGATTAAGTGATTTTTTATATATGGGGGTGCACGTATGAATATATGTCAGATCACTTCTGCCGATTCTTCAAAAGTGACTTCTGAGTGCTGTGATGTTAACTGGTTCACCGTAAAGAAACCCAAAAACTAATAGTTCTTTACAGTGGTGGTGAGAAGAACCAGGGGTCACAATCTCTACATAAATATGGCCATTTTAGCCAGTATGACCATCTTGACAAAACTGACTAACCTAGTTCGTTTCAAACTATTCAATGACCAGCCTGGTGATAATCTGGGTCAAGATGGTCATGCGAATAAACCAGCGAGTCCATCAACCTCAAAATGAAAACATATGCTAGGCTGGTCAGTGAGCTTTACAAGCTGGATTTCACCTGGATGCCCAGTTTTTCAACCACCTTGACCATCAAAAGCCAGCCTAGACCCTCTGAAACCAGCCAGCAGTTTTTTTAGAGTACTTATTTACCCAAACAACAGCCTGCATGTACCTTTTCCAATCAAAGCAACGTCTCAGACATCAGGTAGCTAATAAGTTAATAACTTCCTGTACGTGAGCTTCGAACCATTCACATAGAAATATGGTGCAATTCCTTGTTGGGGTCTTGTGATAGTGGTGTTCCAGCATTAAGACCAGTTTAACTATAAGACCAACATCTAATGTTCTCGTAGGAAACACACCACACGTCTCCATCATTGTATCCCGACCCCTTTCTCAGCACACTCGCAGAGGGGAAGCGACATATTGCTGTCTTCTGAAAAAGGGTGAGGTTTTATCACATTTAAGGGTCTCATTGTCCCTCTGTTCTTCCTCAACCAAAGAAGGGTCACTGTGTGAGAACGCAGTGTGAGTCTCCTCTCACAAAACACCTTTGAGCAATGAGACTGATGTCTGTCATCCTTTTGTAGAGATACAACTTCACACCTTACACCTGCTCTTCCCTCTTGCCCTGAGCCATGTGTTAGCAGTGCAAGGTTACCCGACACTGATTCAATCCAGCCTCGAACCTCCAGCAGCTCGCCCACTGCCAGACCTCAGAGGTGCACAACACAGCCCTGGAAGAGGAAGGCTGCGGTAGCACTTACATTACCGCATGAATTACTTCCATTTAAAAAGCTGTTAACGTCTGTAGTTGGTGGGCCATACATACAGATCCTTATCTCTGCTTTTTGTAGCTGCCTTTAAGCTCACAGCAATATGATACGCATCACTTCCAGGGCCTGTGCTGGTGTTCAGAGCTGTGAGCTAACCTGTAGTTAAGTGTGCGTACAGTGCCCTCTTCAGGCTAACGGCTGCAAGTACAACAGGCAGACACGGAAGAGGACTACTTTACCCAACATCGTGTTGTATTTCTTTTAAACCGTAACTTATTGATACAGCATTGTTTACCAACGACAGCTGAGTCAGTCTGGAGTTTTATCCGTTGCTAAAACCTCAAGCCATGTTAATATTTCCTCATACACACACCAGGTTTGGATTTTCAAAAAAGAGGACACTTAGGATTTTGTGGCTGTGGGCTTTAAGTAGGTCTACGTTGTAGGACCATGGCAGTGTGTGAATGTGAGGCTGGGAGGGAGTTCAATATCTTTTAAAAATTACACCAAATTAACGTTAACGTTAATACATAAACATTTACTCATTTACCAAAAATAATAAATCACCATAATAGCCAAATTTGCTAACGTTTACTTTCATTTTAAATTATCTTAAACAATAAAAAATCAGGTAAAGTTAAACTGATTTGTGTTTATTTACATTCGCGTTTAGGCATTTTAGGCTGTGGTTGATCGATGACTGATGTAGATGCAGATAAATGTAACCAATAGTGGCGACGAGAAGGCGGGACTTAAGCAGTTTGACCAATGACTGATGCAGATGCAGGTACAAAGACCAATATTGGCCAGCCGGACGTATTTTTTTTACATCCCAAAAAAAGGACTTATGGCCACCCTGCCGTACAGTCCATAGATAATAACGAAACTGCAAAAACAGCAATTTTTTTAACAAGCTGTTGTGATGTGAAGAAAGAGAATATATTTAATTATACGTGACCAGAGATATATGGACACCTGAACATTCTTGTCATCCATGTCAAGCAAAAAGCTTGTCCAACATTGTGTGTTTTTTCCATCTACGGAATTTACAGGAAGAAAAATTTTATCTTTTAATGGAAATCAGAGTAAAAAGCTCTTATTTTACTACAGATCCATTCATCATGAAATTCGGACACATTACAAACCATGGACCCTGCCCAGTCCACAGGGTATTCTAGCTTTTCACCCAATGATTTCAGCTAGGCTCTGGACCCACCACCTCCTGATTAGGAAGAAGTGGATAAGAAGCTAGATGAATAGATGGGAGGATTACTGCTAGTCTTAAGTTATGTCAAAAAGTGGAAAACATCAAAAATGTAGATACAAAATATTTACATGGCAGCAAAAGCATGAACTTTAGTGGGGAGTTCATCCCCCTTCTTTTTCTACATTAACTTTACGAATTTTCGGCTTTACAGTAAATTTGGGATCATGGCTGCAGGGGGGTTTCTTCTATTAAGCTGCAGAAATATTAATCAGAGGTCAGACACTGATGTTTGGCGATAAAGCCTGCCGCACAGTGAGCATTCTAATTTATCCCAAGGTGTTAAGGTCAGGGCTTTTAAAAGCTAGTCAAGCTTTTTCACACCAAACTCAGCAAAACACTTCTTTTTGGATCTTGCTTTGTCATGCTGAAACAAGAAAAAATGTTCCACAAAGTGCTGCCACAAACTTGGAAGTGCACAATTCTCTAGATTTCTCTTCACTGGAAGTGGAGAAATCAATTACAACTCCTTCTATTTGCATGAGCCAACAGTAGCATCAAGCTCAGGTGGACAGTGGTTGGTGCACTGGATGATTGATCACATGGTTGTGGGTTTAATACCTATATCTGCTTAGCTGCAAGTGTTGCTCCCTTGTGTCAGACCATTAACCTTCACCTCTTCGGGTAACTGTCTGGCATGGCTGACCATGCACTCTGATCCTTTTTGAAATTGATCACATGGTTGTGGGTTTAATACCCACATCTGCTTAGCTGCTAGTGTTGCTCCCTTGAGCCAGACCATTAACCCTCACCGCTCTGGGGAACTGTCTGTGGCATGGCTGACCATGCACTCTGATCCCGTTCGAAGAGAAGGGAGAAGAATTTTATCATACTGTACAGTAGGTATAATGACAATGGAGCAATAGGAGGATGACAAGTCCTAGGAAAAATATTGTTTTAATGCTATACTTATTTATATTTATAGTTATAATATACGTTTGTTTATGCTAAGATGACAGTGAACTGAACTGGCTATAAAAAGAATAACACAACAGGAAACACCAACATCTGAAAACAATACACAGCACACTTATACAAACAGTTTTATTGTATTGTATTGTATTGTATTGTACTTCAATCCAGAGGGGGGGCACAATGTGAAGAAATCTGGGGGGGAAAATCCTTCCATGGAATCTCAATGCTGAGCAAGTGCTTTTAATACTGCATCCAGACATTCACAAGGAAGGCAACAACATCAGCTAGGAAGGGCTACAACGGCGTCCAAGTGAGGTCAGTGACATTACATGAAAGAGTACGATCAGCTGGCATGGGATGAACCAGGACTAAGAAGTGAGTGGGCGCTCTGGAATGGAGAGACCTCTAGAGAGATTTTCACAACCCCAAATTTATTTAAGGCACTTCTCTGAGTACATAAATAAACCTAACTATCTGGCTTTGGCTGAAACAGTGGTGTAGTTTTAGCTGAATAAATGCCAGAGAGAAAAAACTACTTGGACTTTATATACAAGAGGATTCTGAAGAGGTTAACGCTTAGAAAGTCAAGTATATTCAGTGTAAAAAAAATGGTAAGTGTACATGTGCATATTCTTTGGTCTAGCATTGTAGAATTATTAGGCACTTAAGACAGAGAAAGAAACTTGAGACAGACCATGGAGTCTAAAGAGACCAGCACTATAAAGACACCGAAGACAGCACAGCGTCCTGGGTAGGGGATGTCGGAACGGATGTGAGGATTAGTAAAGCCTGTGCTAGCCTAGCACTTTTATTTGTCACTTGATAGTAAACCATCAGTTAGCTGAGCAGTTAATAAACATAGGATCACTAGTGTGGCTCTTCAAATTGTTGACTTTGAGCAGCGGGCCTTGGCATGACCCTTTGGTTACAAATGTATGTGATAATGCAGATAATGAATGTATGTGAGTGACCACTGTGAGATACACTGGTGTGCAGATGTGCCTATGTTTCTTTATGTGGTGCAGGTGAGTGTGTTTGATACGTGGTGAAGGATATTCTTGATAGACATCCCTTCAGATTGGGTGTTATGACAAAACTGAATTGCAACACACCCACACACACATACACATACGCACGCTGAACACTGAACAGTCGCCACACATTAAAACTGCTTGTAGATGTAAACATGGTTTTGTCCGATTGCTTCCCCTCTGCTTTAAAAAATAAAAGGTCTCCCAAAGGGTTCTTTGAGCAGTCCCATAGAAAACCACCTTTCTGTTCCATGAAGAAGAAACATGTTTGTAATAGAAATGTGTGTGGATGAGTGTGAAGAACCTTTAAATTGGTAAAGAACCTTTGCATTAAATGAAGGTTGTTAAGGTTCACACATCTTATTTGCAAACATGGTTCTTCCTGGCTCTTCTATGGCACTGCTCAAAGAACCCTTTGGAGCACCTTAGATTTTTTTAAAAGTGTAGCATAGAATTAAAAATAACAATAACAGCTGCACACAGATACGGGCCTACAAAAGCATATAGTGGTAAATAACAGAATTCATCATTATGTGCCTTAATCAAATTATGTTGATTATATTATGACTTGGTCAACAGAACAGTGAAAACGGCTGTGTGGAAAGCATCCTTGGTCACTTTATAGTCTCAATCTTAATCATATTTTCCATAAATTACTCAGTATGACAATTAAAATGCATTTACCTGAAGAGATTATGGCGACGAGGTGTTAGTTACTAAAAACAAACTTTTTATATTTACAACAGAGCTCAAAACTACGCCCTGACTGCTGGACCACATGAAGAGGCTGCTGACGAACTTAACTTACGGTGTAGTAACAGACAGGAAAACCCAAATCTCTGAAGTTAGTAAATGATAATGAGGAACTGAACAAATCAAAGAGATAAACAGGGTACTTACAGTTGGTGCTGTTAAGTGGGATGGACCAAAAACTACCCCACAAAGAATTGAGGAATAGAACAGAAGGAGTAGTTGTATTCAATAGCACCTGATTCACAAAACTCTCTATTTTTCTAAATGTCAGCCTGTTCACTATTAGATGTAATCAGTGCAATTGTAAACAGGTGATATCTGCTAAAGAAACATAGTGAGGATGTTAGTGTAGTGTTCTGTTTGGAGCAGAGCCGCCAGCAAAAGGTGGGTGGGTGGGTGGGTGGGGGTCTTGTCAGCGCGGACCAGAGAAAGCTGACACCTGTCTATGTGGTTCCATCAGCGTTCTTCAGAACACTTTTCAAGTCCATCTCCTCTTGCTTTCTCTCTCCGAAGTAGCACCATGCTGTTTTTTTTCTTCTGTAAAACTGAAACACTGAAAACCAGATGCTGAGGAAGGAGCGGGATTGGCCTAAGTCCTCTTCATACACACTTGGCACCTGCTGATGTGGGTCCGTAGATTGCCGGCCTTCAGTGTAGTGGGAATTGGTTTCCTGGAATGGAAAACAAGGCGATTACGCTGAGCAAAGTGTATATGGACAGCAAGCATGCTACACTTCAGTCTGTCAACATTGTGTGCCTAGGCACTGCAGACATTAAAATGACCTCTCACATTAGAATCCATATGGCTAAACATAGGATACATAGGAGGCCATGTGAGAAGCATACACTGAAGTAAGATGTGTAAATACAGCTGCATCAGTTAAAGGCCAAATTGTGGGAAATTGCCACTATCTCACAATAATCTTGTATCTGTAAAAAACTTTTAAACCTTATTAAATGTTTTAAAATTTTTAAACCTTCTTAACTTTCAATGGAAGTCAATGTTAAACAGATTCATTTTGGAGCATTTCTATTGGTCCGTTCATCATAAAATTCTGATACAATGTAGAGAACAACTGTCAGATCTCAAATTATGTCAAAAAGTGAAAAAACATCAAAAGTAAAGAAGTTTTTGAATGACAGTGACAATATAAAAAGCTTTAATGGAGTAGAGACTTTACAAACCTGACAAATAACACAGTTTTAAAAAATCTGACCTATTTAAAGGTGCATCAGTTACAAAAACTGAACAATTACTATAATCTCTGTCATGGGAAATTGCTAATTGCTATTGCAATCTCACTTTTATTCTTATGATCTTAATTCTAGCAAATCAGCTATTTTAACTGATTTAAACTGATTAAAATGATAAATGAACTCTTACCCTATCAGACAAGTGTAAAAGTTTTGTAAGGTAAGAAAATATTGAACAAAATTATTTTATTTTTAGAAGATCAATTGTTCTTAGAATCTTTCAGCTGCTGTGTACATTATCAGAAGGGCAGGGGTATTCCAGGACTGCTCTGCTAGATATGTGGTTAACATTGAGAGGTGGAAAATAAGTGTGTGAATATGTACCTAAACATCTCATCATCCTCAATGGTGGCAAGCCAGAAGCTGTAGGAGTTGGCATAGTAGTTGCAGGTGCCGCGTCCGTGACACTCAATGAAGGGAGCAGAGCGGAACTCCTCCAGACAGGAGCCAGGGGAGGCCAGAGCTTGACCAGATCCCTCAGCACCTGCACTGGTGTGCTGAGAGCATGTAAAAGAGAGAGAGAGAGAGAGAGAGAGAGAGAGAGAGAGAGAGAGAGAGAGAGTGATAGTGAGAGAAAGACCAAAAACGACTCGAGTCGGAGCTTGACAGGGTTTCAATATGGCCTGTTCTAATGTAGACTCTATAATTTTATGTTGCATTTCCAGTTTCTCTCACCATAACAAAGGAATAGCCAATCCAGAGAGAGTTCCAACCATGAGGGCAGGGAGGGATAGCAATAGTCTGACTGTGCACAGCAATCACCATGGCAGGAGCTTCACACACTGCACATCTATAACAGTATTCATACACACACAGACACACAAACAAAAACATCATATATCATATAATATATATCAACTATCAAAATATTCAAGCTGTTCTAGTCTGGGTGTTAATAGTTTGGGCATCTTTTGTTAAATTACCCATTTTTCTACATTGAGAAAATAGTAAACACAGCATACAACATACAAAAACACAAAATATTTGAGGGTCTTCGAGTGGTTTGGCGGTCTAATGCACTGCCACTATGTCCCGGGGGTTGTGAGTTTGAATACCAAGCCATGATGCTTTGCCATCAGTCCGAGAGACTGATAGTGCTCTCATTGGGTGGGTAGATGGTGCTCTTTCCCCTCATCACTCTTAAGTGATGTTGGCCGGCACAGGTGTCTGTTAGCTGCTGCAGTGGAGCTGGGGACCCGGTGCTTTCCTCTGAACATAGTGGCTGCCTGGCGATGCTGCATCAGCGGCAATTCTAAGGGGGCTAGCTTCACATGTATTAGAGGAGACATGTTAAGTCAATACCCGGGACCATTGCTAGTGCTGGGGGGAGCTACGGATGGGTGGGTTGATTGTGGGTACCAAATTAAGAGAAAAAGGAAAAAATATGTTTCTATCCCTAGAATTGAAATGTCATGTCATGTCATTAGTCTTTAGATGTCCATGATTAGCTCAAACCTGTGGTGTCAGACTTGGGATAGACCTCTGGCCCAGTCCACATATTGTAATACACCTAGACATTCAGTACAGCACCTGAAGATTCAGACGCAGAAGCCTACTGACCTGCTGATGAATGGTTTGATGCTATCGCCGGTGATGGGGGCCATGCTCATAGGCATGGGTTCAGGAGAGGTGAGCCAATAGGAGTAGTCGTTACGAGAGGCAAAGTTACACACATTATTGATGTTGCAGAAGAGGAAAGGCATGGGGCTGAACTTCCGTAGGCAGCTGCCAGCCGTACCTATAAAACAACAACACCATCTCTTATTTACTGCTGAAATTCGTACATAAGCAGTCATTTTTAGACAAATGCTATTTCTCAGCTGCTCATTTGTTTGGAAATATGCCAGTTTTTTTCTAATTAATTTCCATTTCCACTATTGCTTTATGCTTTACTTCCCCATCCACTGTGTGCATGCATGTGTGAAACTGACCCAAGTCTTGGCCGTGAGATCGTTCGTTGCCTTGCACGTAGAGTAGGGAGTATCCATCATAGATCAGAGTGGTGCCTTGAGGACACAGAGGTATGTCTACAGACTGACTGTGGCGAGTTACTAGGAAACCATGGTCCATGGAGGAGGGTCCAGGAGGCCCAACCTGACCTGGGAGACCATCAGGACCTGGAGGGCCTGGATATCCTCTGGGTCCTAAACAAAGAAGACCGATATAGGTATTTTACATGATGACGACGAGGAGCATTAGAGTTTTCCCACAATGGAAGAACCTATATCGGAATGCAGGTTCATACCTGAAGGTCCTATAAGCCCAGGTTCTCCTTTTGATCCGGGATGCCCATTGTACCCGGGTGCCCCATCTTCTCCTTTGATACCCTGTATACCCATAATTCCTGGATAGGCAAAGATTGTTAAAGAACGAAAGAGAAAGAGTGACAGTGACACATGTAGAAATAAAAGAGAGAGAGAGAGAGGAAGAGCGAGAAAGAAAAGAGGGCTACATTAGTAAATGAATGTTTGTCTAAAATGCTGCCTTTTTCTTATCTAGTTTGAAGTCATTTTAATAGGATAATGCATTTAGAAAACTCACCTTGCAGTCCTTTCGCTCCAGGGTACCCTTGAGACCCAGGCAGACCTGAGGGACCCTGTGGTCCAGGAAAGCCGATATCTCCCTTTACAAAGGTATGAGGCCCAGGAGGTCCAGGAGGGCCTTCATTCCCTAGAGTATTGGTAAGTAACAGCAATTAAATGAATAATTTACTACACAGATATTGCTCATATTCTTACTATTAAAGCATATCATGCAGTCCCAACCCAGCAGCATCACCAGAATAAGCAAAGGAAGAAAACAAATCCACAAACCTTTAGCTCCAGGGAATCCTCTGTCACCAGCCTCACCCTTGGAACCAATCACTCCAGCTGGACCCTTCATTCCTGAGGAAGACATTAGGCCATATTATCTATGCTTTGTGTGACAGATCTAAAAAGATACTGAACATGATTTATAAAAAATACCGGTATGTATGATTCAAGCCTTAGTATGAGTCTTACCTGGGAAGCCAGAAACACCTTGATTTCCCATCTCGCCCTTTGGTCCATTATAACCTGGTAAGCCAGGCTCACCCTGGAAAGAACATATATAGTTTTTAAATGTGCTGTCTTGTTATTTTTCATGAAAAAAGCAACTTTTACCCCCTCATCTACTGCTAATTATGGGATATATATAGAGATATGTATAACACTTACAGGAAGTCCAGTGAAACCTTTGTCTCCTTTCAGACCCAGAGCACCCTGTAGGCCTGTGAAACCTTTCTCTCCTCTTTCTCCTTTGGGTCCAGGACTTCCAGGAACACCTGCTGGGCCTGGAGCACCAGTTTCCCCTGCAAATATGGTATGGATAATACAATTTGACAGATATTATTGTTTATTGACCAATACCAATTTTAAGGGACCTGAAAAGTATTGTTGACTAATAATACATACATTTTGCAGCACAAGGGGAGGAGCATCTCATTACTCTTAATGTTTGTTCCAATAGAGGCTTTAAAGCACTGATTATAAGCAATTGAAACATTTTCAGTGTCAAACCTACCTGGCTCTCCAGGATTTCCCTGAGCTCCTTTATCTCCTTTAGGTCCCTCCATGGATGGCCCCGGTAATCCTCTTTCTCCAGGCTGACCCTGGATCCCCTGGTAACCTGGCAAGCCCTTTTCTCCTTTGGTTCCAGGAATACCTGGGATTCCAGGAGTACCAGGAAGACCTGGGTTGCCTCTGTCACCTGAAAGTGGCAAAACAGAAGAGAGACTTTTACAACACAGTACACAATGCAATAGCGTAAATGATTAAATATCCCTTCACATAGGACAGTTGATCACTTTTCTGATTTACACCCTCATTTGTTGAACTGCATCAAATCCACGTGCATTCTTTGTTCTGTCTGAAAAAATACACCTATTTTACAATGCATCTAACAAAAATAGTAATTCAGTGCATTGTAAAAATAGTTCATAACTTTAGAGATAGTCATATCACTTTCTTAAAACAAAACATATAAAATTCTACTTTGCAATATGTCTGACTAGTACATATCTGAAAGTGTCACCAAACCAAACACACCAAACCATTGAGTGGATATATGTTGTCAACCCTTGACCTGTAAATGGTATTAGGATTTTGAATACATCAAATACAAAATATTTGAAATGATGCATTTATCTACATATTTTCAGACTGACCTTTGATGCCTGACAGTCCAGGTGTTCCAGGAAAGCCTCTACCAGGTACGCCTAAAAAAATGGAAAAAAATGTCTTTTACAGTGATGTAAAAACTCACTAACCTTGTAGCTACAGCTGTTCACACTCTCAAAACATTTAAGGTGTATGCTAATACGATTCTATTAATGCAGTGGTAATGCAGTGTTTAATCACTGACCTGGATCACCCCTCTCTCCCGAAGTTCCAGGAATGCCATCTACTCCTGACTCTCCTTTCTCCCCTTGAGGTCCTGGAGGACCCTGTAGACCGGACTCACCTAGATACAAACAAACCATTTCATCATGTCTGTAAAAAGTAGATCTGTACTCTGATGAAAGCAGGTGTTAAAAGTTATATAATTTCAGATGGTCTAGTTAAAATGATGAGTTTAATACTGGTACAATGTGAACAGTAAATATTCAATATGTTGTAGTATGTCAGGAGAACAACTTATGTTACAACTAAATACAAGTATTTTCACCCACCTGGTCGTCCTGCTATTCCAGGGTCTCCTGGTAATCCAGGTAACCCTGTAACACCTTTCTCTCCTGGTACCCCAGGGCTACCTGCTCAGAAAGCGAATGGTAACTAACATGACTCTACCTTAACATTAACAAAACATTACTTTACCAAAACAACCTTAACCTGGCTCATGAGGCCGTAAAGTGAATTTGGACTTGCCTGGATAGCCAGTGGGTCCTAAATCTCCTTTTTGTCCTTGAGTTCCTGGACTTCCTGGGATTCCCATTGTACCTTTCACTCCCTTTTGGCCAGACTCACCAGGGAAACCAGGGGGGCCCATTTGACCCTGTGAGGAGCAAAAGAGATTAGCAGAGCTCCTGTGGTTGTTACTTTTCAACACAGACTTACTAAATATATACTGTTCTCTATTTGATGTTAACAAACACTTGCTTGTTGTGTACAACCAAATACAATACCTGCTCGCCAGGAAGGCCGGGGATTCCTAAACCTGGCAGTCCATGTTCTCCCTTTTCACCTTTTATCCCCTCATCTCCTTTAAACCCACGGTGTCCAGGTGTTCCACTTGTACCTTTAGAACCCTTTGGACCACTTGATCCTGCAAACAGGTATCAATGTCATTAACTTTGATGAAATCAAGAAAGATCTGTTACAACCTTGATGTAATTATTATTAGTATTCTGACATACAGTACTGAGTCAACCCAATCAACAACAGGGTTCACTGCAGTCATGTCTGGATTTACCGCATAATTAAAAAAGTCTGCATTTTTATGTTGCAGATAACAGTACAATGTACATTATCAAAACAGCATCACAAAGCACATCAGTAAATCTATTAAAGCCATAAACATACCTTAGAACTCAACAAAAGTGAGGAAAAGTAAGCAAACATGACTTGAGTGATCAATCACATCTGAGGGGATGTTAAAACAGTGTTATTCATTGTACCTGGAATTCCCATTTCTCCTATGCTGCCTTTAATTCCAGGCTGACCAGATTGTCCAGGCAGTCCAGGAACTCCGGGGTCACCTTTCTCACCTAAGGGGAAGATTCAAACATGAAATAGCAGCATGCTTTGCTGTGCTTCCACAGGAGAAGTGTCAGTGCAGCTGAGAACTGAGTAAGTGGTCAGTGTGCCTATACTCAATCATTCACAGGAAGGTTACCTGGCTGTCCTGGTAAACCAGGCATTCCATCCTTTCCAGGCATTCCTGGATCTCCATCTGATCCGGGGTACCCTCTCTCACCTGTAGGACCAGGATCACCTGAAAGAGAATTTCAGAGGGTTCAGTTAGTTGACATATGTATCTGTTGGGCTATGCACTCCAAAACAGCAAGACCTAATTTTTTGGGATCTGAATTTCGAACCTCTGTCTCCAATATCCCCCTTCTCTCCTTTCATATGCTCCATGTCCACATCAGTCACATTTCCAGGTGGCCCACGTTCCCCTTGCTCTCCTCTTTCTCCTTTGATACCTTGCTGACCGATCTCTCCCCTAGGCCCAGTGACACCAGGGTCACCTGCAAGAGTCAGAATATTTTAGGCAGGTGCACACACACACACACACACACACACACACACACACACACACTTGCATACTGTGTGTGCATAAGAAAGAAAGTCCAGCATAAGTATGAAAGGGTTCACCTCTTTGCCCAGGTGATCCAGGACTTCCTGGGCCACCTTGAAATCCTGGTGACCCAGGTGCTCCCATAATTCCCATCTCTCCTTTGGGACCTAAATTCGACACACAAACAAAAGTATACTTATCCACTGATAATGTTCTTACGGCCCAACATTTACATCATCGGAAAGTGCAACTCACTTACCTCTCTCGCCAGGGAATCCGTCTTGTCCAGGACGTCCTTGCTCCCCTGATTGCCCTTTAGGTCCTGGGAAGCCAGGTAAACCAGAGGCACCCTTCTCACCCTGAGGACCAGGCATTGCTTCACCAGGGAAACCTGGGAGACCTTTCTCTCCCTTTTCACCAATTCGACCTGCAGTTTACAGAGCTTTATAAGTGATTTGGCTGGGTGCAGATGAGTTAGGTGTAAGAATTAAGAAGGATCGAGGAAGAACTCACCAAATGGACCAGGTGGTCCAGGGGGTCCCATTGGTCCAGGTGATCCCGGCTCACCAGGTCCTGGAGGTCCAGGTGGTCCTGCCAAACCATGAGCTCCAGGAGGTCCTTGTTCACCTAAACGTAAAGAGGTCAAGATTAATTGCAGGCACACTGGTCAGAAGAAAACTACCTGAACTTCTTATGATGTACAGAAGTTATCAAATAATGCCAGCAAGCTATTAACTTACCTTTGACACCTTGAGGACCAGGTGGTCCAGTGTGCCCTTCAGTTCCAGGGACCCCTGGCATTCCTACGTTACCCTTTTCGCCTGGAAACCCTGGCACTCCTGGTTGCCCCATAGAGCCCTTCGGTCCTCGAAGGCCAATACCAGGTTCACCCTTTAAGTTATATGAGATCAATCAGAACTTCAATCAATAAAAAGGCACAGAAGGCTAAACAACAAACAATCTGACACCCAAGCACAATTAAACAAGCATACCTTTTTCCCTGGTTCCCCTGGACGTCCAGGAAAACCATCCTGCCCTTGGCGACCAGGCTCTCCGGGAACTCCAGGAGTGCCTGGTATACCAGAGTGACCTGAACAGAGAGGAAGAAAAAATGTATTTCTGAAAATCAGTGTTGCTGATATTAATAAAACAATGCTTTTTTCAGTATAATGTTACTGCTAACTTTACCTTTTGGCCCAGGAGGGCCGGGGAGTCCAATTCCTGAAAGGCCAGGGTCACCTTTCTGCCCGGGGAATCCTGGCAATCCCTGATCACCAGGAGTACCCTGTTCACCTTAAGAAGATACATTAAAACGAAGCGTATTATAATCACAGATGTTTGTGCATGAGATTTGTTGCAGTTAACAGTACATGAACACACACAGTGGGAAAAGTATTAACAGAACTGAATACCCTTGACTTCCTCAGTTCTCTTTAATTTATATTCAATATAACTGTGCAATAGCATTTGCACAATTTGTTTTCTAATAGTTGATTAGGGTTGTGTTTACTGCTTTACATTTACATATTTAAATCAAACACCTAATTTGGCAAAGGGTCTCAAATCTCTATAACTGTATGATGAAGGATGGATGTGGAATTCACTGTACTGAAGCAGATGTTATCAAACCTTTCTAAGCAAACTGTAGTTGTAGTTGTGACAGCATCTATTTTCAGATTTGAGAAACAGGGAATAACACTAATAGCAGCTAAACAGAAGTTACCTTGGAGGCCAGGTCTTCCAGACTCTCCACGAGGTCCTGGTGGTCCCTGAGGTCCTGGGGAACTTACACCTTTTCCGGGTTCACCTTTAAGTCCTGAAATCAGTTTTCATTCATTTATGAAATGAGTTCTTCCAAATATAGTGTTAATAACTTATACTAAAAAACAAACATCTAAATGCAATTAATACATTAAAATGTTAAAAGGTGTGAATTAAGCTATGTTGTGAATTACTGGCCTGGCAACCCTGGTCTTCCTGGCACACCAGGTTGTCCTGGACTGCCCTTCTCTCCTGTCTCTCCTGGTTTACCAATCCCTGGAAAACCTGGGGGTCCCCTCTCACCAGGGGGTCCGGTAATACCTGGATCTCCAACTTGACCACGATCTCCCTTAATGCCTACTCTGGCCTTTGTAGAAATAATGTTTGTAGGTTATAATAACACAAATTACTCAATTTGGTTAAACTTCAGAAAAAGACAAAGACAAAAGACAAAAGGAAGTAAAATATGTTGTATTAAACGTCTATTAAGATAAGAAGGCACTCACTGGTTCTCCTTTAGGTCCTGGTTGACCTGGACGTCCATCTTTACCAGGAAGTCCATCTATACCTGGTAATCCCCGGCTGCCAGGGAAACCGGGTGTGCCCTTCTCTCCCTTCAGGTCTGGGGCCAGATAGATATCGCCAGGTTCACCCCGTGCTCCTGGTGCACCCATCAAACCTGGGGGACCATCTCTACCCTGGAAGGAGGAAGAAGATAAAGACTTTTGTTTCCCCCAATTGTGATTGAAACGTGATCATGTAGGTGTTGTTCTGGATGGTGGGCATTCTGGATAAATATTGATGAGAAATTATTGATGATTATTTATGAATATCTATATATGAATATCTATTATATAATATGAATTAAGGGGAAGTTGGTGTATTAATATAGATGAATGTGCAATAATCACTCTATAAGACTGAAGAGAATACATGTAAACACAGTCAATGAAATGCTTTGTTTATATACAGGATATGTAGGTATATGATATGTTTTCGTGAACAAATTAAATATCTTAATAGAGATTTTGCCTTTTTGCTTCTGCATTAAGATGCTCCTAGTGATGTACTTGATGTTAACCATCTGCTATGTGTACCGTACCCTTTTGTTGATCTGGAGGATAACATAACAATAACCATATTGGTCCATATTAATAGTGGAACCACTAATTTAAACAACATAATTCTATGAGAAATCATCTACAAAATGTTTTCCAGCAATAAATACAAAGAACAAATTTACCTTCCACATTTGCACACAAGAGTGCACAATAAAATAATCACTCCTTTGTAAACAAACCTGGGTTGGGTAGCAGACCTTCATCATATACTGCAGCATATCCAATAGGAGGTAGGAATACCATCTTTGACCACTGCTACTGATTTTGCACAACAAGGTCAACTATGAGCAGCTGAGGAGACCATATTGTTGTGAGAAAATGTCTAAAACAGGCATCTCCTCACGGATCAGTCCTGTTCCTCTCCCTCTTTCCTGTTGGTACATTTATTTATTGTCTTTAAGACAGACTTTAAGTCTTTGTCCTGCTAACACTGCAGATTTAGGTAGGAGATGAGCCACTTTTTTGGGGGGGTCACAACATTGAGGGTCTGAAATGCTTTACTATGCTTGAAAATGTGTGAAATAAATTGTAATTTTCACCACGTACAGGGTTTCCAGGAGTTCCAGCAGGGCCAGTCTGACCCTTTTCTCCCTTCGAGCCTGCTGGTCCAGGAAAACCTATCAAAAATGAATAAACCTGATGAGTACTGTATACAAAACATTATAATGACAGTCATTAGAAAACTGACTGAAAGCCCAAGCATCAGAAGACTGTGTGCTCGGGCCCTGACAATGCCACAGCTAGTCTAGTTCAAATTTGTACAGTCACAGTACAGTTAATGACTTCATTTATGATTCTTTATTTGCACTACTCATATACTATATAGAAAGTCAGTTCACAATGGGCGAAAGATGCATGTATAAATTATAATAAAGTGATATTCTTTAACTGCGCATGTGTTTCCCAAAATATCCACAAGACAAAAACCTCACCTTGATTTCCTTTTGGTCCTGGAGAACCAGGTAAACCTGGAGGGCCAAAGGCAGAACAATCTGTGCAAGTGTCTCCTCTGTCACCTAAGAGAGACATAAAACATAAATCATTGTTGAAACATTAAACATGTAGTTTGTTTTAGTTTGTATTTAGTATGTTTTAGGTGATGTGAAAACTACACGCACATTCAAATCCTGGGGTCATGCTGCTTGCTATCAGCAGCTGGAGTCAGAGAGAGTACAACTGGCCTTGCTCTGTCAGGGGTGGATTGATGGCACTTCCTCCCCATATCACTCCTAGTGTGATGCTAGTCAGCACAGGCGACTGTTAACTGGCTACCTGAGTGGTTATCTAGAGTTTTCCTCCCGCCAGTTCTTTCAGGAATAAATAGTCAGGGTGCTCTCCTCTCACATAGTGATGTCTGAGGCTATCTCAACTGTAACCTGTGCAAAGGCGTGTTCACTGTGCTTCCTTCAAGCACAGCTGAAACTGAAACTATCCTTATACTAAAAATCTATTATGGAGTTTAAGCTAACACAACCCTAAATATTGGCCCCCTAACAAAGTGTTGTGCACAAAGCATCACACTGGAGTGAAGGAATTAAGGTGCCATCTACCCACCCTGAAGAGATCAAGGCTAATTGTGCTCTCTCGCTGCCCTGTCTGTCGATAGCTAGAAGCATGACCTGGATTCGAACCTGGATTATCTTCTCTCAACACCTCTGATGTTGTGATTCAGTGCAGAAATCCTTTCAGCCACATGAGGTCCTCAAATACATGCTTCTCACCTTTCTGTCCGATCTCTCCTTGCAACCCAGGAGGTCCAGGAGGGCCTGGCTCGCCACGCGGAACATTGCATGATCCACCTGCATGAAAAGATGATCATTAGAGGTACAATTATACAACTAAATTGCAAGGCTCTGGTTAAAAAGCTTATTTCTACCTGCAGCATATAGTTGATTACCTGATGAGAACTGCAACATGTTTATCATCAAATAAACCAAAAGTCTGTAACTTCACTTAGAATAAAAAAAACACTGACTAGGGCCTGGCTGTTTGTCTAATATCCTTAACATGGCTGTACTTACTTAATTCTCCAGGTGGTCCAGGTAGACCAGCAGTTCCATTAGCTCCCTGTGGTCCTCTGAGAGACTCTCCATCAGCACCTCTGTCTCCTTTCTGGCCAATCTCTCCAGGGGCGCCTCTCTCTCCAGGAGGACCATCAATAAACCTGCCTGTAAGCAATGTGAGATGCAAGGAAGGGAGACAACAAGATGAGACACAGAACTCATACGAAAAGATACAATAAAGAAGAAAATTCAACGAAGTCTCTGTCATTTTAAGCGCTCAGATGTGTGAGACGTTCAGCTCTTACCTGGGAGACCACGATCTCCAGGTGGTCCAGGGAAGCCTGTGAAAAGGATCACATGTTACTTTAGGGGACAATGCTACATTAAAGGAACAGTAAAACCTGGTTACACATCATGCAACTTAATATTAGTCACATTTTATTGTAACTCAGATAAATCAATTAATGGACCCAAAAGATGAAGAAGAAAGCTGCTAGCAGAGGGTGTTGCATACATAGTGAAATCATTTTACTAAAATGGATGAGTGTGTTGAAGCTTTTTGGATGCTTCTGTGCTTCCTTTTACTTTAGAAAATATGAAAGCATGTGGGTTCATTCAGAACAGAAATAAGATCACAGACTTTGCAGTGGGATTGAACTGCCAATCTTTTGGTGGTGGAGAAGCATAGACTGAGTGGGCCAGGGTTGATGGGTAAGTGGGACCAAGGTTACCAGGGTAGTCAGAGCTACTGGAGAGCTCTGACTCAAACAAAGAACAACTAAAAAAAGTCCAAGGCTGCAGACGAGCATGTATGAATAAGTGAAAACTATAGCGCTGAAAAAACAACGTTCAAAGCAATGAACAAATATGGAACGCAAGTAGAGCAAACAGGTATTCCAAAAGGCAGAACGGCAAGAATGGCCTTATATATATATAAAAAGATAAAGGTGCACGTATTTGTCACTGTACAGCAAAATGTGTCCTCCGCATTTAACCCATCTGTGGTAGTGAACACACACTCACACACACACTAGTGAACTAGGGGCAATGAGTACACACACACACACACACACACACACACACCCAGAGCGGCCTGCAGCCAACTCCAGCGCTCTAACCGCTGAGTCACCACTATATATACATTATGTATATAATTTTATTTATTTATGATTTTTTTAAGAGAAACCTGACAGGGAAATGAGCTAACAGTTTAGATTACTGCTTTAACCGGTCTGAAGTTGATACACACAAAGTGCCATAAAATGAAGATGGAGTGCACAGTAACACAAATGCTCAGTTTAAGTAGGCAATGCGCACAAGATGCTGCCCTGTGTCTCCCTCTGGTGGCCGGTGCTGGCCTAGCAGATGATCCAGACTGGGTTCTTATTCCTATTCATATGTTTTAATCTATTTAAAATTGTAGTTTGTAACAAAAACAAACAAAACTCTATGAATGTTCCTCTTTGTTAGATCCCATTCTGAACATATCAAGTACATTCAAGATCATCAGAGGGAAATGACAGGAAAGAGCAGAGACGTGACAAGGGTATCAGGCTATAGCCTTCAAGGTTTGTATTTTTTCTGAGGCATAAAAACATGTTCAAATGTAGGATACCTGATATGGATACATAAATAAGGTTAAATAATAAACAGACTACTGCAAAATGACTAAGAAATTATCCCACACTCTGTTATGGCTTAAGTTGCCTGAAATTACTGGCTTCTCATTTAAACTTAACATTCCAACTTAAACTGTGCAGCAGTTACTGGGCTTAAGGTGTACATTTACATTTACGGCATTTAGCTGACATACAAGGTTACTCATATTACAGAGGTGGGCCAACATAGTGTTAGGAGTCTTGCCCAAGGACTCTTATTGGTGTAGCGCAGCATAGTCACCCAGACTGGGAATCGAACCCCAGTCTTCCACATGGTGTGGTAGCTCAGTGGCAGGTAGTGGTGTTATGTGTTGCATAATATGTGTTATCCTATGGTGATAGATTGCTATAGGCTGTACATTATTATCAGTAGAGTCAGTGACACTGCCATCAGATTTAAACAAGCTAAGGTTGCTAAAGCCTCTAAAGCCAGACTGCCAAAATTAGTCTGCCATGTGACTGGAATAAGGGTATAACAGCTAATATCTTATTTACCTATTTCTCCTTGAGGTCCAGGAGCACCTCGAGGACCAGGGGGGCCAGGTGCACCTTCACCCTTAAAAAGAAAAAAAAAAAAAAAAAAAATTATAAACAAATACAACAAATATTTTCTGGTAATTGTAGGAAAGCTATGAATGGACAAACTGAGCTAAGCAATATAAATAGGTAAAGGTGGTCTGCTTACATATCCTGGAGGTCCTCTCTCTCCTTTATCCCCCTATTGAAAAAGATCCAAAATGTTAAATGTAAAATTGTAAGGTCACGACACAAAACAAATAGTAGGTAATGTAACTGTAACTGTGAGAGCCTGCTAAAGAAGACCATCAAGCTCATCACCTACCTTATAGCCATTGTCCCCAGGAAAACCAGGGTCACCTCTTTCCCCCTGGTTGAGGAATACAGGAAAAATACTGTAACATATTTAGCTTATGTTTCTAGTGAGCGCTCTCTGTTTTGTAGGTCTTTTTTTTTTTTTTTTGCTAACAAAACCACACAACAGACATACTCTACCTTAGCGCCATATTCTCCATCCTTTCCTTGCTTTCCCTAAGAAAAAAAAATACAATCCATATTACATTGCTTGATTTTCATTTGTAATATTTCATTTCAATATTTCATTCAGATCAACCAGGAAGAGCAGGGCAACACATTTTAACCCTGTGTATTATTTTAAGATCAATTTTAAGGCAAGGAAAAAACTCAAGTACAGCCTCCACATGGCAGGGATAGTTTTAATGTAGTTAGAAAATAAATTTCAGGCTCAGCACAACTTACAATAATCACCTTTATTATGGTGCACAGATTTTGTGTTTTTAGGTTTTAGGGTCCAACAATAAAGACCTGTATTGTGGTGAGTTTCCCGAAAGTGATCAAGCTCAGCGAATAATGAACTAATGAATGAAGGACATGAGAAAAGAACGAGTTCTGTGAGAGATTCCTAAAGAGCTTTGTAAACCGGAACATAAGGAATGTGCTTAAAGTACACTTTTGTTGACTCCTCCCCCAAAACAGCACAAACACTGATTAAATTCAGTATGTCGCAGTATGTCTTTATTATCACACCTGAAAAACACACTATTACAATATTAAACAATATTATTAATCAATAGTATTATATAGATTCTGAACTCTGATTGGCTGAGGGGTGTACTCAGCTGTTGTTAATAGCTCTTATCCACATATGACAACATAAATCAACTAAAATTATTTATTCATCTAGTATAATGTGCATGCTTTCCCTCGTGAATTAGCAGCCCCTGGCTTTTAAGTGCTGAACTGCAGGCAAAGTTCACCTAAAAGTAGTACTTTGTGAATAACGGGTAGATCAGGTCAGTCCTTATTTTGCGAGCGAGTTCACATTGTACTTCAGTTACAGCGGTTTTGGGAAATGCTTATTAATGAACGAACATACTTAGATCTAGTTAACTTTATTATTAGTTGTTAGTTGTGTCTTGTATGAGGCGTACAACATACAGTGACTGTAATTTCACAGTGACTGTTCCAACCAGTTTCTCAGGCTTTTCATATGGGGCAGGTTCTAACATGTGCAGGCACTCTGCTGGACATCACGTTTTTGTTTTCATTTGCAGAGAATGTAATTAGCAGAGATGTAATACGATCGTACAAATATGAACATCATAACATCAGCAAAAAAGTTCCCCACTGTACAGAATTAGCTGGGACAGGTGGGACATAATGAACTTAATAAAGTGAACTTGATCATGTCACTCACTTGTGGCCCTGGAGGTCCTGGTTCACCTTTTATTCCGGCTTGAAACACTGAACACTGGTCGAAGAAAATATGAAGTTAAATGTATAGTATTTCAAAAGCCACTACTGCTATAATGTGAATATTAGAGATCCAAACCCGTTTTCAAAATTACACACTGAAATATAACATTTATTTATTATATTTTTATTATATTCTATACACAGATCAGTATTCATCATGCAATAGAACTTACTTTTTCTCCTTTGTCACCTTTGTCTCCTTTATTCCCCTACAAAGAGGGAACAGAGCAAAATCAATGCACCTTCTTTACAGACTGCAGCATTCCTGAGAGTTTTATTTATTTCATATAAGACAAAGGAAGTGCTTCTAGTAAAACAGCAACTGGGCTATAATCAATACAACACTATGAAGTGCCTCTTTCGAAGCCTTATATAGCATGCCCCTATTTTTACCACCTCAAAATTGAAACATCAACACCACATATCTGTAATACAGTTTACAATTTCTACTATTACCTACATGATACTTTGTGACCTGCATTCAAATCATAACAGCAGTAGTGTAAATCTAATCAACAGCATCTTACCAGTATATATTGCGGTGGTTTTTCAAGCTCTTTGGGATCTGGTCCGGGTCCTGGAGGACCTCTGGGGCCTTGGTCACCCTAGAAAGGAAGTCATGTTTATTTGAAAAACACTGCGCTGTAAAGTAGGAGAAGCTGAACAGCTCTATTTCATGTCTGTAAAGAAACAATTTGTTTGTATATCCACTAACCTTCGTTAAGACTACAATCATTGAACTAGACTACAGTTATACTCTTAAAAATAAAGGTGCTACGAAGGGTTCTTCCAGCGATACCATGTTTGTAACAGAAATCTGATAGAATGAATATTTAAACTGATGAAAACACCAACAAGTTCAAAGAACCCTTTGAAGAAGCTATATTTTTAAGATCGTAACCCCCAGTAGCACATTTAGCTTGCTTAGTCATTATGTGCCCTGGATAGGTGAACACATGGAGTTGACTTAGCAACTGCAAGAGGATTGTTTATTATGCTAGAATGTATATTCACAATTTGCCATTTGCAAATAGCAGTTTAGGCCTATATGGTCCCCATACATGGTCTCCCCATGGTGTGGCTTTGCTTTCATTATGATTGCTATACTGCAAAAATTGATGTTGATGGTTTCCCCTTTCAATGATTTTTCCATTTATAAATATCAATTTACAAAAAGGAACTGTGATTGCATAAATATGACTGTGGCTGATCTAATTCAACAGAGGTCCAGGCAATTGGTGTTAGCAGTCTCACCATTAGTGAACTAGTGCTCACCTTAGCGCAGTAAATATTTCTCAAGTGATTGTAATATAAAGCCACCTGTCTGGAAGGTCCAGTCACTGGTTAATGAGCATTCCTGTCTACAAATTAAGACACCATGAAGACATAAGTACGCTCCACACAACTCTAAGAGAAGGTTACTGAAGAGTATAAGTCAGGGGGATAATGTAATGTCTCCCTCTGCTGGCCTCAGTGGGGAGCTCATGCACAGGTCATGTGCTCCAATGTGCAAGGGCTAAGCGTCGCCCTTCACCAGCACACAGGTGCTGTTCATGATTGGACTGATTTGGACTCATTTTTCTTGTCGCTTCTGGTTTTGGCACATGTAGCCTGCCTCAACCCATATGTTACAGATGAATATAAAAAAATCCAAATCACTGAACATCCTGTGGAGTTCAGTTAAATCATTCATTAAGAATGGAAGGGATATGTGTAAATCTGCCTAGAGCAAGACATCCTCACAAAAAGGAGACTAGTGAGGGAGGCCACCAAGACACCTATACTAACAAGACTACTCTATACTACAAGTTATACTACAATCACTTGAGACACACTCACTGCATTCAGGTGATCTATAGTTCATTAACTATTAGCACCAGTCACCTGGACCTCTATTGAATTAGGTCACTTGGTCAGGGATAAAATAATTAAGCAGTCATGTATTACATATTATATGTCTTTATTTAATTGATTACTTTGTTGAAATTGTTTTTTGTAAATTCTTGTAAAGAGCCAAATGATATTGATCTTGATTCCATTTATAAAAGCAATGGTGAGAACATCCTGATGGGACTAATTATGTTTATAGGTACTGTATGAGTATCACTTGTTTTTAGTATTTTATTAATATGGAATGACCTCATTATAATGGCAAATGGTTTGCTTTTTTTCAGAAAATATGCTGCCAATTATCTACCAATATAATGTAATTACATATAAACAGGTAAGTTAAATAATCTAATAACACTCTCACAACAACAAGATATATTTGACTTAGCAACTAGACTTAACCCTATGGACCGCCAGCGGGCCAAAAGTGTTATTACAAACTATTCTATTACCAAAAATAGCTCCTCCAGTGTGTACAGACGTGCCTGTAGTTATCAAGTAATACATCTTAGCATATAATAAGCCTTTCTGTGTTAAGGGGTTTAGATAATTTGATTATTCTGAGGAGAATGTTTGGAGATGAAATTACATAAGCTGTTGACATCATTATGGGCATTGCATCATGTAAGAAGTGTGAGAAACTGGACTATCCTGACTTACCTTCTGACCCTTTTCACCAACAAAGCTGAGCTGTCCCTACAAAACAAATCAAACAGACCACAGTAACTAATTAGTTTTCTATTCAGTAAGGAAAACTAGGCGAATAAAATCACTCAAAATGAACACCTACAGGTTGACCGGGTGGACCAGGAGGCCCAGTATATCCCTGAAAGGAAAGGTAGGAAAAAGAAGATCAGTTAATATTTTTCACATTCTTTAGATGCACTGTAGATATGATTAAAATGGTAAGACATTCTCTCTTTGATGTGTTAGATTACAGCACTCACTCTGAGCCCTTGTGGTCCAGGTGGGCCGATTGGTCCTTGTGTTCCAGGGCTTCCAGGCGAGCCCTTAGAGAAGAAATCAGATGCTTAAACTGTGTTCTTGGCTCATCCATCACTTAAGCAGAAATGGTAGTTAAAGCAGGTCAGACTTACTGGTAGTCCTGACTGTCCTGGGAAACCTTTTTCTCCTTTCTGGGGAATTATGCCACCAATAATACCACCTGGATCTCCCTGAGTGAGAGAAATATCAGGTTACTGACCAACATTTTTAATTTCTCTTAACAAATGCTTTCATCAAATGCAGACCTTAAAGCCATCAATGGTCAATTCAAATGAAAATACAGCACACATTAATAAGTAACAGTGTGTGTGTCTTCCTACCTTCATTCCTGGAATGCCTGGAATACCCTGCAAAAAAAGATAAAAAGATAACTAATCACTATTTCTTCCAATATTACTGATGTGCTGATTGCTGAGAACCTGAAACATCTGGAATTTGTATGCAATATTAAATAATAATATTTGTATGCAGTGTGCCGTGCTTTTGCTTACTGGTGGTCCTTGCAGTCCTGGTATGCCTGGAGTTCCATCAAAACCACGCTCTCCCTGGAGGACACAAACATTTTCTTTAATTGCAAATATATCACAAATAATTTCCTTAAAACCATTAATTACTTAATAAATCATGCTATAATTGTATGGATTGTGTAAATAAAAATAGAAAAATACAAATAAAATAAATCTTACTTTTGTTCCATTGCACCCTGGAATACCTTGTGGTCCAGGTGGGCCATCTTGACCTGGGAGACCCTGAAGAGGGAACACAGCAATAACAACCAAAAAGTTACATATAACGGGTACCCACACTTTTTTTGCATTGGTAGGCCAAATTGTAATGTTTGTGTTGGGCCAAAAAGACAAAGACAGAACACAAATGCAGCAAAACCCTTCATCTGTGCACCACCACTTGTTTGTACTGTCTTAAGCTTGTGATTGCCAGCTATGAGATGCTTCATTTGTGTTGTGGTCACGGCTGTTTGCATGATATCAGGGGCGTTTTTTTAATTTAAAATTGCACAATTACACAATTAAGATACATATATTTTTACAATTTTTACAATTTACCATATTTGTAAATAATATATATGACTGTGAGGAACCTTTTACATTTTTTAAAATAATATATATATGTAGCTTCAAAAATTTGTTGGTACCTTTATTTTTCAGAGCCAGTACGCTTATGTAGTCTAAAAAGACTAACTAAGAAATGAAAACCTAAAATAAACCAAAAGACACTGTAAAATTCAAGTGAGTGGGATGAAACAATTTGTGCAGCTGCTATGCTGCCATCTACTGTCTCAAGCATGGAAGTACTAAATAATGTGTCTACATAAAGTTTGTCTGGGAATTTTTAAACGATTTAAAGGAGAAGACATCTGTTAGATTAACATAAGTATTGTTTTGCCATTCACTACTATTAGCTGACTGTTAGTACAGTAGAGGATGCATCAGAAGTCAGAAGTGGATAACGTTAAAGGCACTGTAACAGTAGAAAGTAAGACTAACTACCTTTGGTGCTGAATGTCAGTTTGACTACAACAAGACTCTACAACATAGCAGCTGTTTAGCAGCTTTATTTAGTTAAATGGTACTTTTTCCCCCCTAATAAAGCTTCTTCATATGATATACAACTTCAAAAGAAACATTTTGAAGTTTAAAGAACTTATGACATATAAATAACATGATAACATATAAAACTTTAATACAATTATATTGTTTCTTTCCCTAGATTTGTATATTTGCACCTTTCTTTGATTGTCCTTGATTTGACGGTATAGCACAGGGCAACCTGGCTATTACTAATATCCAACTGCACATTGTGGGTGTAAATGTAAATGATATTTTGTCATTTTACATCTGATTCAAATTCTGCAACGTACCGGCAGACCAGGGTTTCCTGGGAAACCAGCTGCACCAGGAGGTCCCTAAGAAAGCAAAGACAACATCACTTATTACAGTTTGGTGAAGCATTTCTAAAACATCTTTGCTAACTTTGAACTATAATTGTGTCAGATAAAAGAGTGCTGCCTGTTGAAGAGTAGACACGAGAACTTACATTTGCCAGAGAGTTTTGAATAAAGACTAAAATTGAATAAACCAGTAATAAATAGGTATAAATGGAAATTTCTGAGATTTTATGGTTTATAATTGAGCATAATACAGTATAACAACTTTCACAGACTGCCCTTATTTTATTTTATCTTAAAATCCCATTTAGTTTTACTGTCTGTAACACTAAAGTACAGAAAATAGTATTACTTACACGAGTGCCTTTCATTCCAGGTGCGCCTGGCTCTCCAAGATCTCCCTAGAATAGCACACATCAACAATGTCACTGTAACAGTTCTGTAGAGTGGGAAATACTTTGGAAAGTAAAGTCTCTGAGTTTATGCTGAGCATGTGACAGCACTATGGATTCTGCATTAAGCTTTAATACAACACAAATTATTGCTGCCTAATTGAGTTTTGGCTGTGGCGTACCTTTGGTCCCATTGGTCCTGGAGGGCCCTCGTGCCCTTGCATACCAGGAAATCCCATATTGCCTTGCAAGCCAGGGAATCCTCTTTCACCCTGCGTGCCAGAAAAGGAAGAATGATCAATGAAGATACTCCAGGAAGAACTACAGATAAATGTTTCAGTCCAGCATACTAAGCTACTTGTATGAAAGGCACCACTAGATGGCGCTACTGATCTTTCTATTAAAGAACAATGTAAAGCTGTTTTGGCTGCTTACATGGATGATGGCTTTTTGGTAAAAATGCTTGTAAGAAGACCATTTAGGAGATAGAGCTACTCCTATTCTTTTTTGTAACTGAAATATTATTTGCACTGATTAAAAGAGCATAACAGGTTACTACAGTAGACTACACAAAAAGTATTGATTACAATAGACAAAATCGTAAACATTAAATATTACAGATGATTTTAGTAGCATTACATTGAATCTTGCAGATTTTCTTAGTATTACAATAGTAATACTATAGTGCCGAACGTGCTATTACAACTTCTACTACCAAAGAATAGCCCCACGAGTTTATACAGAAGTCTCCGTATTTACGAAATAATACACTTTAGTGTGTAATAGGCCTTTTCATTGCGTTAAAGGGGTTAAAGGGTGTTCCAAACTCTGAATTGTGCCTCACAGTAGGGAATCATGGGAACTGAGAGCAGGCACCTTTCCAAAGAGCTCAAGAAGGCTTGAGACAGCGCATGGTAGAAAAAACAGAGGAAATTTAAATGTGAAATAATGTGTGAACTAGTGCCGAGGAATTCGTCACCTTTTAAAAGAAAGGGGAAAGCTCATGACCTCATAAAGTGCCTGGCTGGAGAACTTCTCATTCATTGTGTGTGCTTGTTTAGATTAACTCAGATCCTGAATGCACGCCCTTACTGCTGACCTCCGCAGGTTCAGAAAGGATTACTGAACTGCTGACGTTGTCATGTAAACATGACAAAGAAACACCACAGCTTACAGTGCAGAGATTGGCATGGCAACACAAAAGATGTTACAAAATGATGAAGGTGTGAGGAGGAGAGGGACGTACCTTTGCCCCTTTTACACCACTGCAGTCACACTTCCCACATGATGATCCAGAACAGCCCTGAAAAAAGAAAGAGAGACTGTTTCAATTCAACACAAAAGTGTGGGACTCCATAATACACCACCAGGTGGCAGTAGGTGAACCTTTTATGTAAATGTCAGGCTGCATCAGGGTGCTACTGCTTAATAACAAGGCTTGCTGGATGACAAGCACACTATGGCTTTTGTAGCAGTCTAAACACATATTAGGGAACCTTCACTGTATCATGACTCTAATAATGGTTGAAATGGGCTGTGTATTGGCCAGAACCTGGTGATATGATACGTATCACGATACAGGGGTTGTGGTTCAATATACTGTCATACTGTATGCGATGATTTTTATAAAAACCACACCACACATAAACATCAAATCTGAGAAAAGAGATGAGATCTCACTGCCATGAAGACACTGCTTGGGTTTAAACATAACACAAAACTCAATATAGTGCAAAACATTGCAATATTTTTTTACACCCCTGATGTAAAGGTACTATATGATGGGTAATGTATTTTCCTCACTTTCCTCACTTTTTTGCAATAAAAACAGTTTAATGTTTTATGCAAATATACACTTCCCAGTCATCTGAGTCCATATATGGAAAATAAGCTGCAAAAACAGCCCGTTTTTGTGATGCAAAAAACAATGCAGCTAATCACAACTGATACTGTTTACATATATCAAGATCAAAAAATCAAATACTAGACTAATTGTAAGGCATGGGCCCTTTAAACCTACACTCCCTTATCATACAAAGTAGCATTATTGGTATGTCTTGCTCCTGGGCTCCCCCTACAGTCAGAAAGTGGGGCGGTAGAGCAATATTAGAGGATTTAATACAAATGTGACTCATCAACATGATTTTGAAGCTGCTATTTTAAGGTTAAAAAGGATACATACGGTTGCTTTAATTCAGGCTACAGATCAGTGATCTCAGTATAATACACATATGGGAAGAAATATGTTATCCTGCTATCAGAAAAAAGTGAACAATCAACAAAGAGACTAAATAGGCTACTGCTTGTTCTGGCCTCAACATGTCCTGACCATATAAAGTGATGCTGCTCTGGTGTTAACATTCCAATAAATGGCTTCAGCAGTCTAAACGTACAAGGCCAGCTGGGACAAATGTTCATCACTCCATCACTTCCTACACCCCCCACCCCACCCCCCTAATCTTCTCCAGCACACTTGAGACTGGAGCCTGGGAAAGGAGCTGTTCTCCTTTCTTGCTCCATCCCTCCGTCCTTCTCTCGCTCCAAGGAAAGTCATTCTTTTGCTCACGTGTGAGGCAGTCAGCCAAAAGTCTGCAGCCGAGCACAGCACCAGGGGTCAGGCTGAGATCCGCCCCCGCACCCCCCCCCCATCTGTCCCCCCCCCCATCTGTTCTGGGTAATTGAATCAGTGTGTGGGTGCTGCTGAGAACCATGAGAACCGCTGGTATTGGTCTCAACGCCTCTGGGTCAGTCCACTCTGGCCAGCAGTGAAAAGCTGAACAGGGCCTGATCACTTCCAGGACTTCACATTACACTTTACCTGACTTAAGTGACCTAAGCTTTCAGACCTTCTAAGGGCCATGATGATATATGGTCTCCTGAGACAAAGTGTGATACTGTAGACCATATACAGTGTTTCCCACACAGGACGCACTATATTTGGGCACCTACTGAAATAAGACACATGGAAGGTTTAACATTCCCTCATATCGAATGCCTCTTTTAGTACACACATGATACAAAGAGTATGCATGTAATCAAGGAACCTCTTCCACTCCCTATGATATTCCTCACCCAGCCCCCCCTCTTTTAAGGTTACAAACCTTTTGGTTCTCTAAATCCATCGTTCTATGACCCAGGGCTCTGAATATAGCCAGGAGAGCCACAGTAGGCCACAATGTAATCTTTCTCAAAGTTCTACCAAACAAGGCCATGAAACTGAAGGGAAGAGTCTTTTCCACATAGCTCCCTGGTTGCCGAATCATGAAGATATTCCTTTTGGAATATCTAGAGAACCTCTATATTAAAGATGCTACAGTGTTTGCATCCTAATATGGTTCCCATGGTTTATGGCACGGTCATGTCAATATTTTGCAGCAGGGATGAAGTATTGTATTATTATTGCATTACAAATGCAACATGTTTAAAGAGTGTAATTAAACTATGAGGACAAAAGTATTGGGACACCTGCTCCATTATTGTTACTTCTAAAATCAAGGGTATTAAAAAAGAGTTTATCCTGCTTTTGTTGGAGTAACTGTCTCTAACTGTCTCAAATGTCCTAGGAAGACTTTCTGCTGTGAGGATTTGATTGCATTCAACAACCAGAGTGTTAATGAGGTCAGAATGTTAGATGACCACCATCTCAACAACCCATCACAAAATTATTGGATGAAACCCCATCATTCCAGAGAACACAGTTCCACTGCTCCACAGCTCAATGCTTGATACCCCTCTTGCCCAAGCCTGGCGTTAAGCATGGTGCCAACAGGCTCATATTTATCTGCTCGAGAGATACCTAGTCTGTTGGTTAACAGCAAAGAACCAAAAAAAAAATTGAATGGGTACATCTCAGCAATCCACATAAGCAGGACCTTCAGCAATCACATCCTAAATTAATAATGATGTGAAGAAGATCTTGTTAGACACAATGTTCCACAGATGATAGATCAGACATTCCTTTGTGTCCACTGCATGACTGAGTTCAGGGGGCCTCCCATCCCTGACAAACTCAGCATGCTTTGGGCATATATGCTTTATCACCTAGATGTGTGTTTCAGCACCCAGCTCTGCTGTGATGGCCATCACCAACGCCAATCTAATCTCAGCCTGCATCACAGAGGCAGAGCGGAACAGCTTTGAAACCTTCATCTTGTTTTCCCTTCCAGGCCAGTCTTGCGTCCTCACAAACCCAAACATGATAGGAGCAAAAAAATAGCAAGAGAACTGATTACAAGACAGTCAGCTAATGCTTTCTATAGATGCTGAAAAGCGCTGCGGTTAAGTGTCTGCAGCATGTAAGACATCTCTACAGAGCATGTTATCTGGATGTTATCCACTGTGAATTCAATGTGGGCTATCGTGAGCTTGAGCAATAACATTAAGCCACAAATACATAAACCGTCTTTTTGGGGGTTTTGTCTGGGGTGTCTGTGTTCCGCTCTCAAAGCAAATTATGGAAAGGAGCGTGAAGTAGAAGTCAGAGTCACACCCTTTTTGCCGTTCTACTGTTTCAAACACAATTACCCTGGTCAGAGAATTTAACACTCAGAACAGGGCAAGAGTGTGGAAGGGATCCCTGTAGGGTTGGGTGGTATAACCGTATTATAGTAAGGACGGTATGAGGAGGGTATTTGTGGAACTAAGACGTGGCTGATGTGTCAGATTCCTGTTCGGTGTCTTTTAAATTCATTCCCCCATCTCCATTCAAAAGAGCTACATGGTGGGGGCACCGTGGGGACCACAGGTTGGTGATGTCACACTCTGAAAACAGGTGGGGAAAAAGCAAGCCAGATCAGTGATGTGCTCCCTTCAACTGAAAGGTAGAGCAAGCAATCCTGGATGTGTCTGTAGCTCAGCTGTTAGTTAGCAGATCAGGCTGTCAGATAATTGGTGTAAACCTATAAATTCAGTTTACTGTCTTTTCAACTGCTGCACATCTTAGGTGTAGCTTCTGCTAACTTCAGGCCTTTACTTCTTGTAATGTTCTTCACTTCTTGTTCTTCTGGGTGTGGTTTACTGCATTGGAATACTGTGGCATTTTCCCCCCATGCAAGACCTGCATGTTCCTGTAAAATCAGGGTGTTGCACTAACACAGAGTGAAAGTGTTTGTTTAAAATTGAGATGAGTGCAGATTTGGATCTTAGGAAAGGAAAGCAGAAAGAACAATGTAGCAACTCGTGATGTGGTGCAATTAAGTCATGGTGATCCATAGAGACGGGTACATGCTAGCCAGTTTGATAGCTCTAGAAGGAAAAGGCTCTTCCTTCACGTTCCTTTCCTCTAGAGGTTTAAAATCCGAACTGAAATGGATAAGGCATGATAAGAAGGGCGGAAGCCCTGCAGCAGCACTGGCCCAGCACGCCTTTAATGAGTCTGGCATGCCTCCATCTGCATTTCAGCACTGTGAAAAGCAGGAAACTTTTCTTCAACCAAACAGTGCAGCGCCTAGCTACGTGCATGCGTGAGCAACACGTCATACTGATGTCACGTGTTGACAGCACACAGCCATAAAATGGGGGATCACTGATTCCAGCTGTCTACCAACACTTAAACAGTCATTCTAGAAACTAACATAGATAACGTACATTATGCAACATAAAAAAGAGAGGACTGTTTAATGTCACGTCTCTTTGGAAATAATGACCTGGCTGGCCAACTGTGTTAATATTAGAATGACTTCCAGTGACACTAAGTTTATGATCCATCTGTATTGAGCCAATATTATCACAACAGCTGGGATTCAACAGTTTATTTCTACAACCACTGGACAGAAGTGTGGTAGACATAAAGGTCTGCCCTGGTGTGGAGGAAACACTCTGGAACACTCTACCGGAACAATTTTCTTAGTTTTTAAACCTGCACTGAATGGGGCGTTCAGAGGCAGGTAGGCTAACACTAATGCTAATATACACACGCTATAGAAAACCCAAATCAGATATCAGTCCAGAGTGTGTACCACTACACATACATAAAGTGACTTGATTGCAGTGTTTTAAAGGAGCTGGGAGCTGAATGGTCTAGGAGGAGAGTCAGACTGCATTATAAGATATTAAACACGCTCTAATACACTAAATAAATCAGTGCAGAATGTCTCATTGTAGAAAGTGCTACTAAAAATAAAGTGCTTATACCTCAGTATTAATCTTCAGCTCATCCTATCTAAACTGTGTGACTGTATCGGATGATACTCAGCATTAAGAAACCAGGGGGCAAAATAACTTAATCGGGACATCCCTACTAGACTATGGCTGCTATTCCTTTCTAGTCTAACTGATTTAGAAATGTAACCTAAAATTAAAGAACATTTGCACATTAACTGAATTAAACTACATGCTAAAAGAAGTCAGACATCAAGTCTGTTATCAGAAGCATTTTTTATAAACTGGCATTAATTCAACGAAGACCTCTAATAATGCAGTTTACTACAGCTATATTCATTCCACCACATAACAGTTTGTCCACAGTGGCTGAAACAACAGTTTCCATTTTCAGTGGGAGTTCACCCTTGGCCTAAAATTCAGGATGTTTTCTCAAGCTACTAAAAACAACAGGCACATCTGTGTTTGAATCAAGGGGTGTTGGGACCACAATACTTGAGATGCATTAAAAACGGAATGGCCTAAACTATGGGAGTTGGCATATTTAAAAGAAATTTCTTTTTTGGCACTTTATTAGGAACAAATGTACACCTACTGCGGAACACCATGTTTGGTTCCACTTCTGTCAGCCAAGAACAGAACAGGCCCAGGCTCACCAAATCTGAACATAGCCTGGTCCAATGGATCTTGTTTTCAGTTGAGGCACAGAGATAGATTGTAAGCTCAAAATTTGATGCAGACAGCTTGAATCCACAGACCCAACCTGTCTTGTGTCAGCAGGCTGGTGTTTTGGTGTGGGGAACGTACTACCTTTTTTGGTTTGTTAATACCAATCATCCCTTAAATGCCACAGCCTGTTTGAGTATTGCTGCTGACCAGTGCATTCCTTCATGGCCACAGTTGTCCCATCTTCTAATGGATACATCCAGCATGATACTGCACCATGTCACAAAGCAAACATTATCTCAAACTTCTGTGTTCTGTCCCTTTGCTCCTAAAAAATCTGGGGTGCAATCTTGTGAAAGTGGACCAGAATTTGATTTACAGCATCTCGTGGAGTCCATGCTGCAAAGAACTGAGGCTGTTTTGAGAGCAAATGGTCCTACCCAATCTTAGTGTAGTGTTCCTAAGGGCCAGGGGTCCTTGACATTTATCCATGTGGGTCTGCAGGCCAATATATACTTTGATATGAAACAAAATAAACATATGGGGTATCTGTCGACATCACTGTGCTCATCTCTCTGTAAAAATCAACAAAATTAACTAATGACAACTTTAGTGAGAACAATGATTAATGTCATAATCGAGCAGAAGAACCCTAACCCTCACAAAATGTGAGTCTGAACACAGTTTGCAAGTCACTGGAATGATAAAAGCTCAGGCCTAAAGAACCATTCAAGAAGCACTACAGATGTGCAAGTCTGAAGAATTGAAGATTATAAAGCTTAACAAATCTACAGATAATGCAAAGGTTCCGTACCAATTTAAGGTTCTGCTGTTAAATGTTTTTTTTTCTGGCTTGAACAGTACTTCCATAAACTCACCAGACATGACAGCAGGGAAATATGTTAAACCTCTTAAAGTCATAAAATATTTTTAGCACATATAAGGGTGTTTCCTTCAAGGCTTGATGAAATGCCAGATTTACTGAGTTATCATGTGCATCTGTTATCTGAAAAGAATGTGGGTTATTGTTGTTGTTTTTGGTTCTCCAAAAACTAAAACAAAGCTCTTCCTACTGTTGAATATCTGCTTCTCCTGCACCCACTTCCACCCATATCTCCCAAGCTCTAAATGGATGCTGAGGCGGCTTTCCTTCCCTTTAAGATAGAGATGCTCAAAGAAACTCCATAAGATAAATAATGGTTTAATTCTTTTTCACAACAGAGACAGTACCTGATAAAATGTATAAGGTAAAGTTCTCAGTTTCACACTCAAACCTGCATCTTTCTGAAAGAACCTGAAGGGAAGGGAACCATTGTCATGGGAAATTAATTGATTTGCAGGCCCAACAATACTCAAGCTACAGATTGAATAAATAGTACTTCTGTGGTAGCTCTTCTTTGCAATTACTCAATGGACTTATTAACACATAAAGGATTATTGCAAGAATGTCTCAAGAACAAAGTCCATAAATTAATAAGTGAACTTCAGATCGTAGTTCTAGGCCAGGGGTTTTTCAATTCTGCTTCTGGTGACCCACAGCACAGAACACTTTCCTATTTATATTCATAGTCAAAGTTGAATTACTAAGCAATTTTCATACATTTAATATGCATGTATTAAATAAAGAAAATACATTTTGTCTCCTTCTATCTTAGAATGCCCTTCTGATTTTATTAGCCACTGTGACCATTTCCACTATGAAACTTATTGCCTTATATGTAGCTACATGAAATTTACCATGAGCAGTTGCAAAGCACTAAAAAGTTACACGCCCTGGCCTCATTATGAGAGACTCATGTCACTAAATCACAGTTTACAGCTTCCATGTGAGGACAGTTAGGACTTTGCTCCACAAAAGCAGGCCTTTCTCATGGCTTCATTAGCTCAGATGGTTAAATGCAATATTCTAGGTCTCTGACACTGTAAAATCCATTGACCAAGACAGCAGGACACAGACATGGACAGGAATGTCCAGTTAAAGATTAAACTCCCTAAAAAATAGGCCATGCTCCTAATTTGGACAAGCAGACATCTGGTGTCACAAAGAGCAGCTGAGAAGTGGAGATGTAGAGCGTGTCCATCAGAAAAAGTGTGTCACAACCATCATGGAGCTACTGGTGCATGTACACCGTCCATCAAGACTTTGGGGGCTTGACCTCTGATATTAATCTCAAGGTAATGCTTTTATCAGATGTTCTTCAAAGTAAAAAAGAAGAAAAGAACTGTAAGATCTAAGATCTAGACTTTATTAGCTATTATGTGAGGTTGGACAGTTTACAAGACAGGGTAATATTGTTAAAGTCAGAGATGCCTACTGATGAAGCAGATTTATTGGTGGAAATCTTAAACATCTCGCTAATTTAACAGTGCTTTCCTTTCTGATCTGCACTGGGAAGTCTGACATCCTTTAGATAGGAAGCACAAGTTTCCTATCATAGTAACTCACTCACATCTGTGGCACTTTTAAAAGTGCCACTGTCTTGATATTTGACAAAGGAGCCTGGCCCAGATCCTCTAAAATGAAGCCAAGTACTGCAGCAGTGAGGAAAGGCTCAGTGGTGCTTAGAGAATAGAAGGAAGCATGTGGGAACCTAGCCTGCAAAGTGGAGGAACCCTTCCCTTTTTTTAGATGAAGTCATTGTCCATTATGGAGAGCATTGTTGTAAAGCAGTTAACTAACATCTGTGCACATATGGGCTGTAATCTGTTCTGTGCATTAAGGCAACGTGGTCATGGATGGCTTTTCTCACAGCTATTGGCATGAAGTATGGAATCAAGCTGTTCTGTTGTTTCACAATGTACACATGGAAACTACGCTGGAGGCCCTCAGCTGCACATTCCACAGCATCTGAAACGCACCATCCCACGCTCGTAGCGAATGCATAGTCAAAACATACTTTCTATCAGAAAGGGCAAAACTTTTTTATGACACTTAAAAATGAATGGTAACACAATATTAATACTGTTTCTTACAGTATTAATTTTCAATAAGTTTCAATAAGTTTCTTACAACATAATATGTTAGATATATTGGCACAAATTGGAATACACTTCACATACTTTGTGTATGTGAAGTGTTAAACACTAAACTGCATTTGGACTAAAACATAAATTCATTAAATTAAAGGAATATAAGTAGCAAGTGAAATATTGAAATAGCAGCTTCGAAATCATCTGGGTCTGGAACTTTTTTTGAGTCATATTTGTGTAAGCTCCAATGTTACTTATATCTTGTCACATAGAACAAGATCTTATATTGTATATCTTGTCGCTCCCACTCTTTCGCTTCCACTTGTCAACAAATTGACAAATGAACAAATGAATTACACTTCACAACTGAAAAAAAACACAGTATACAGTTTCAATTTCAATAATTGTTCTTCTTTTTCTTATTATCAGATACAATGCCCCTGAAATGGTTGAAAACAGATGGTCTTTTTGACTGAATAAATACTTTTTTACAGATAAAGATTTAGATATCTGTTTTATAATGAAAGTATATGTAAAAGATCTCATGTAAATATATAAACAAATAAATAAACAAACAAAAAAAATATTTTCATTGTAGATTAATCTACTGATAAATCTCTCTATTAATGCTGTTTAAAACTAAATTTTACAAAAATATTAAGAAATTGTGGTAAAATTATAGTAAAATCCTTTTTAATGGCAGATATTAAGCTTTTTCTATATGTTATGATAACCACCAATTTTCATACCATGGAAACACCTAAACACGTTATACCACTGCAACCCTAGTTGAAACAGAAATGATTTCAAAAAATTAGTAACCATTTCATTCATCCCTCTTATAATTCAAGAATGACTCAGTTTGCATTTGTTTTCAATGTAAATATTGACTAATAAGCCTTATGATGCAAGCCTGGGAATTTCAGGGGTTAAAAAGAGCAGTCACAGTCACTTCATTTTAGTTTTTAGATGTTCTTTCTTGTGGCCGGGTGTAACTAGTCAGCCACGTTTCCTGTGGTTTCCTTTGTGGTTTCATTACTGCACATGTCTTCTGACCTCACGTACCACAACTACACAAGGGATCTACATGTACCAAACTACATGATACAACACCAATAGATTGACTGTGCACTGTTCTTAAGTCAACATTGCTGATTAACACCTCGCACAGTAAATCTGATCCTAAATGAGTTCTAAATAGTTATTCTAAACAGACAGCAAAAAGGACAGATACATTAGTCACTAACCAGGCTGAGTCAACGGAAGCTTTTTTCCCTATTGCTTTGTCTGGTCTGAAGGAAGATGCTGTAGACAGTACAGACAAACTTGGCGCACACACATGCAAGCATTTTTTTTTCCACATACCCACACTTCCTTGCATTTAAATGTTTTATTACAATACTCAACAATCCGGAATTTTACAAATGAAGAAATTACCTTTCCATCTTTATTTTCTGTCTATTAAGTTGTTTCCACAATGGTGAAAGGTTTCCGCTGTATGTGCAGCGCAGTAACTCTTTTGTGCCAACTGTCAGGCAGCCCTTCTACATAGAGCATTATATCCATGTTAGACCGAGAACAGCAGGTATTTAAAATTGCAGCAGAAATATTTATCATTCTCCTAACTCGTTCCAGATGCTCCAGGCGTGGGCACTTAAACAGCAAACACAGCCCTGAACCAAATCAATACCACTGTTTTAAGTCATGGAGAAGAAAAGCTGTATTTATGCCCATTCACCACCTCTTTCCTTTTCCCACAGTGAGCGTTGCCTACGTCATGTTCACTCACAAGCAATGAAAGTAACCTCCGAGGTCCAGAGTGTTCCTTTCCACAGCTGCTTAATGTGGTAACCCAAAAACCAGGGGGATTGTGATCGGGAACAGGACGGCAGAATGAAATAGACTTATTAATGAAACAGCCAGTTCACACCAGAGCATGAGTCTGTATTAACTCACCATCAGAATGGTAAGGAATACACACACATGTACATACATACAAGCTCCAACAGTCTTTAACATGTCACATTGCATGAGAGACTGGCCAGACATGCTAAGGTTGAGAGGTCAATGACTGCCAAGAGAGGAATTCTGGAATTTTCCAAATACAAAGTGATTCTATTCCTGTAAAAATGGGAAATGTAGGAAACAGAAATTCCCAGACATGCTTACGTGTGTGAGTGTGTGTAAGAATGCAAGTGTTTGTACTTGTTTTAATACTTTTCCAATCCAGAAACAGTGCTAACCTACACTGTTACAAATGGGGTTTCAAGGGTTGTTTCAATGGTTCAAAGGCAATGATTCGACATGGGACCATGACCGTTTAAAGAACCAATTTAATGCATAAATAATTAAATGCCTGGTTAATTGGTAATTAAGTTTCTGAGATGTTATCACCCTCTATCTGGTACCCTATTATAATACTCTATTGGACATCAGTCAAAACGCGCCTTTTGCCCATGGCGATTGTTTTGCACTGTGCTACAACTGACTGGTGTGCTCGTTCTTCTCACAGTAGGTAGCATCTTGAAAACCTCTAACTTTGTGGGATGTTCTAAAGCTGCTGTAGTAAAGATGTCTCAAAAAGTTCTCGCACACTAAGAGGCCTCTAACAGCCAATGTCGAGCAGTTAACCTCTATACTGAACACCTTCCGTCACCTAATACAGTCCATGCCACAACATCTCGCTAGTGTCATCTGAGCCAAGAGTAGTCTTTCCCACTATTAGGTCATAATATTCTGATATGATACGCTTATATACAGTGGGGAAAAAAAGTATTTAGTCAGTCACCAATTGTGCAAGTTCTCCCATTTAAAAAAATGAGAGAGGTCTGTAATTGACATCATAGGTAGACCTCAACTATGAGAGACAAAATGAGAAGAAAATTCTGAAAATCACATTGTCTGATTTGTAAAAAATTTATTTGCAAATAATGGTGAAAAATAAGTATTTGGTCACCTTCAAAAAAGCAAGATTTCTGGCTGTCACAGACCTGTAACTTCTTCTTTAAGAGGCTTCTCTGTCCTCCACTCATTACCTGTATTAATGGCACCTGTTTGAACTCATTAACAGTATAAAAGACACCTGCCCACAACCTCAAACAGTCACACTCCAAACTCCACTATGGTGAAGACCAAAGAGCTGTCGAAGGACACCAGAAACAGAATTGTAGACCTGCACCAGGCTGGGAAGACTGAATCTGCAATAGGCAAGCAGCTTGGTGTGAAGAAATCTACTGTGGGAGCAAATAATCAGAAAATGGGAGACCTACAAGACCACTGCTAATCTCCCTCGATCAGGGGCTCCACGCAAGATCTCAGCCCGTGGGGTCAAAATGATCACAAGAACGGTGAGCAAAAATCCCAGAACCACACGGGGGGACCTAGTGAATGACCTGCAGAAAGCTGGGACCAACGTTTCAAAGGCTACCATCAGTAACACACTATGCCGCCAGGGACTCAGATATTGCAGTGCCAGACGTGTTCCCCTGCTGTAGCCAGTACATATCCGGGCACGTCTGAAGTTTGCTAGAGAGCATTTGGATGTTCCGGAAGAGTATTGGGAGAATGTCTTATGGTCAGATGAAACCAAAGTAGAACTGTTTGGTACAAACACAACTTGTTGTGTTTGGAGGAAAGTGAATGCTGAGTTGCATCCAAAGAACACCATACCAACTGTGAAGCATGGGGGTGGCAACATCATGCTTTGGGGCTGTTTCTCTGCAAAGGGACTAGGACGACTGGTCCGTGTACATGAAAGAATGAATGGGGAGATGTATTGTGAGATTTTGAGTGCAAACCTCCTTCCATCAGCAAGGGCATTAAAGATGAAACGTGGCTGGGTCTTTCAGCATGACAATGATCCCAAGCACACTGCCAGGGCAACAAAGGAGTGGCTTCGTAATAAGCATTTCAAGGTCCTGGAGTGGCCTAGCCAGTCTCCAGATCTCAACCCCATAGAAAACCCTTGGAGGGAGTTGAAAGTCTGTGTTGCCCGCCAACAGCCCCAAAACATCACTGCTCTAGAGGAGATCTGCATGGAGGAATGGGTCAACATACCAGCAATGGTGTGTGGCAACCTTGTGAAGACTTACAGAAAACGTTTGACCTCCGTCATTGCCAACAAAGGATATATAACAAAGTATTGAGATGAACTTTTGTTATTGACCAAATACTTATTTTCCACCATTATTTGCAAATAAATTCTTTAAAAATGAGACAATGTGATTTTCTGATTTTTTTTTCTCATTTTGTCTCTCATAGTTGAGGTCTACCTATGATGTCAATTACAGACCTCTCTCATCTTTTTAAGTGGGAGAACTTGCACAATTGGTGACTGACTAAATACTTTTTTTCCCCACTGTATGTGCAAATTTATCATATGAATTCATGTCATAACAGTTTAACAACAGCCCTGTATGTCTATGTGTCTCAGGATGTATCAGTAAAGACAGTGGTTACACCACCAATAAGCCTGTTAAGCAGTAGCTGTGCTGTTAGCTAAGTGAAACAGCCTTTTGCTCTCTCACTCAGTTTGAAGGGTCAATAATGAGAGGAGAGCAAATGGAAAACACAAATGGACCATATCACGACCCCATTAGGCCACCATCCGACAGTGACGAGAGCCTAAATGTTGTCAGCACGATCAGCAGTGACACTGATAAGTGCTGTAAAAGACCTTAGACAGCCAGGAAGATCCTTAAACTCACCTCAAGTGCTTCTTTGGAAATCAAGCCAAATACTTCTTTGGAAATCAAGGATAATAAGATAATAACCTTTATACCAAAGGTATTCCACAGAGTTTCATAATTCCAGAGAATGCAATTCCACTGCTCCACAGTTGGTCACACTTAGCAGCACAATCTTGGCTCCTTCCATGTTGTTTGAGTGGTTCCTTTATGGTGTCGCTTTTTGTCACCTTTATGTGTAAGAATGTGGGGAGAATTCAAATATATTCTTTTTTAAAGCAGTCTCTCATTCCAAAGGGGTCAATTGGTCAGCTGTCATGTGACCCCTGAGCAGTGTGTCTTGTTCAAGCCTTGTTTATCTGACACCTCGGCAACCTATCCACAGATTCAGCTGCTCACGCCATCACAGTTAACCCTTGCCCTTGAGTTTCTTCGCTGGAGTGGATTTATATGTTTTTGGGCCTATGCCAACAGGCCAGAGAGACACCTTGGCCTGTCTTGGCCTGGCCCTTGCTGGCTCCGTAGCCTCACTTTGCTACTTCTGTTCAAGGTCAACCTAAACATATTCAGGGGTTTCCTTTGTCTTCTCCAATCACCCACATTTGCTTGTCCGCTCCCTTACTCCCCAACTCTTACATCCTCAAAGAGCTGCCCACCACAGGGAAGACTGTACATGGTTTGAAGAACAACCATCTTGCTCTTTTTTCCTGTGTTTTGGGTGCAGGGAATGAGCAAAACTCTGTACCATCTGGGTGGCCTTGTTGACCAGTTTGAGAACCAGTACTATAAAGGCAAGAAAAGTGGGGCATATGTTTGAATGGTGTGAGGGTTGCTACACAAGGATGTGTTGATCGTGGTAATAAACGTTGCTTAGTATTGCCGTGTTGCTATATGGATTCAGAACTAAAGGCAGTCTAAGATTCTGGCAGCCTCTGCAATCATACCACTCAATGACACAGTAAAATAAAATGTCTTCTACAGGATTTTGTCCCGTGTATAGAATATACATACACATATAATGCACAGGTGTAAAATCTCAGTTTGGGGGGAAATGCTAGGCTGCAGTGTGTATTTAATATGACAGAATGTCCATTTGTTCATGTGCCTCTTTAGTTGAATTTATTATTTTCTGTGTAAGAGGAAAGATGAAGCTCATCCAGTTATTAGACACCTACTGTGTACTGGCTATAAAACAGCAGAACTACACTCCAGGAAAATGATGTCCTCATGTTCCTTGCTTCTCTCCAGGCTCTAAAAAACCATGAGAGCTAAAAATAGAAGCAAAAAAGGAAAGGTGGAGAGCAGAGAAGATAAACACAACACATTAAGCGTTCTGAGCTGCTCTAATGTGTTATGCCACATTGTTACCGATAAGCAAGGCGCCCTTTGGAACACCTTAAAATAGATTTGTTGTCCAAAATGAGCCCAGGGAGATCTTGCATCTATCCTGTTTCTCTTCCGAACAAATAGGCTATTGAGAGGACCAGAGCAGGAGAGAGAGAAGAATGAGGCTGTGCTGTGTTTTCTCTGAGAGGGCTCCAGATCCCATCAAGCAACCTGCAAAGCCTCACGTGGTGAATCTGGTGGGCATATGAAGTGCTGCTTGTGCTCTGCTTTTCTGGCTCAGATTGGAAAGATGGGGGTAATAGGAAAGGCCTGTTTTTTGTAGTCATAAACAGTGGGTGGATCTAGTTGCCTAAACCCATTTTCTAGTAAAAGCAATATTTCACTGAAATAATGACTCAAACAGAAGTAAAAGTACACTGGAATGAGTTCATTAGTAACTTGCTAAATCTTGCCAAAGCTGTAGAAAACAAGGATATTACTCTTCCGATGATGGTTTATCACAAGACATTGGTGATGAACATTGTGGTGAGGAGTTTTGTATTCAGTCACATGAACATCACCAAGGTCAGGAATTGATATTGGCTGGATTACGAATGACACTCCAACTCATCCCAAAGGTATTGGGATCACTACTGGCCCTGGTGACTTTAGGCTCAGGTATGGCTACTCAGGAGCCTCCAGTTCTATCTAAAGCTGTAGTGCAAGCTGTGTGTGTGCAAATGAACACCTGTGCCAGCAATGGGTGCACAATAAAGAAGCTAAAACTACTAATAAAAAGGAGTGTCACACTAACGTGAGTTGGATGGTTGGATGGATGGAAGGTTCTAAAGAGCTAACTGAATTTTAGCGTGGTACTAGAATAGGATGCCAACGTTGCAACAACAAGTCAGTTGGTGAAATGTCTCCCTCTTTTTAATATTCCACCATCAACTGTGAGTGGTGTTATTGAGAAGAGGTTTAGTGTTTAGGAACCACAGCAACTCAGCTATGAAGTGGCAGACCATGTAAAGTTACATAGCAGGGATACTGAGTGCATAGTCCAACTCCATATTAATGCCCATGGATTTAGAATGGAATGTCATAAAAGCTCCTGTAGGTATAATGTGTAGGTGTCCCAATACATTTGTCCATATAGTGTAGCATTTCCTGTCATTTATGTATGCACACTCAAACTTTTGATTAAACCATATGTAGCTATTTTGCATGTTTCTCACTATTCTCTGGTCTCAAAAGTAATAAAACATCTGTTCAGATCAAGAACCAGCTACAAAAACTCTTCCTCTCTCTATTCAACCACACTTACTCCTTCAATTTAATCTCATCACTAGTCCTAACAGGTGACTGAACACTCCCCAGGCACTGAGGTGGCCACCACTCCAGGTGTGTTTTCAAGGCCCTAATCAATAGTGTGTGTGATTGTGTGTTTACTGCCACAGATGGGTAATTGTAGAGGTCAAATTTTGTTGAAAAGCGTGACTGAACATTCAACTATATTGTCACTGAAATGGCCTTTGGTCAGAGAAAGAAACCTCAAAAGAGTAAAACAGAGGCAAAAAGAACAACCCTGACATTTGTTGAAGCTATACATCAGTCCAAGTTTAGACTTTTCTCAGCCACAGTGCTGGGAATCTAAACGAAACTGATTTCAAACACCCAGACAAAAGTGGTGATCATCCCTCAGCATGTACTTGGACAGGCAAACAATACAGCCACGTGCAGTAGTGACTCACCCTCCCCAGGACAGGATGATTCTGCCAGCGGTATACCAAACAGGACAGGACGGATACGGAAGCAACCTCAGGTCCTTTTCTTTTTTGAACTGACGCCATTGCCAAGCACTATATTTAGAAGCGGTTATCAGGTTGACTGAGTACAAAAGCATGTGCGTCTGGTTTCAGTCTGATACAAGTCTGGCTGATTTACACTCCAGGTACTGCTGTCGGAAAAGGAGATGATGATATACCCGAGGACCACAGTTTATTTAAGGGTAACAGGGTGAGCGAGGCAGGTTTTTCCATTCCTAGGGGGCAAAATGGTTGATTTCCACTCTATTCTACCTAAAATTAGCTAAACTACATACATGCTGCTATAGCTTGAGAGGTTTTTTTATATTCTACATGCTGTTTTAGGATTGTGCTTTTGTGTGGGTTTTAACAGTCAAATCACAATTTAAGAGACTGTGTATGGAAAAAAACAGTTGTGACTGCCTGAAAATAAATTAAACACAAAACAGGGCTGCTGTGGCTTAAAGGTTAGAGAAATGGGTTTGGGACCAGAAGGTCACAGTTTGATCCCCATTACCGGAAGGAGGTGGGAGATAGGGGGAAGCGAAGCAACAGCGCTCAACAAAGTCAACAAGCTCATGAGGGGCTGATGTGGGTAAAACGTTGGCTAGGTGGGTTTTCAGGTGGGCAAGGGTTCTGGGTGGGTTTTTACATGTATGGTTACTTGGACCCAGATCTCACATGAGTTCCATCTGGGCCCATCTATGTGCAGGGTATAGCCTAGATGGGACCCATGGTTAACCCCTCCTGGTCCCATAACTAACCCTGGTGGGCATCCATATATGAGGCCAATATGGTTCTCAGTTGGGCTAACCATACAGGCCCCACACTGGCGTGTTACCTGGGAAATTACAACTGAGGTACCCTTAAGCAAGGCACCTTAACTTGATCACCCCTCCAGGTGTGTGTTATCAAGTCCCTAATCAATTTAGAAGTCGTGTGACCAATTGGTGGTTTTTGACACTAAATAAAAGTGCTTAATTTGCATTGTAGCCGTGACCTTATCTACATCTCAACCAATGAAGTTTGAAAAAATCAGTTAAATTTCTCTTGAGGTTCAATTAGAAAAGTATGCTGTGAAACTGAGCTATCAACACAAGTCACTTAAATAAAAAAAAGAACTGCTGATACAAACATTAGAAGACACTGCATTTACATTTACTCAAGTACACAATTGTTGTCCACACCACTGCTGTCTTGACAGACTGACTTCAGCTTTGGTCTGGTTAATAACTCTACAGTCACTGTTTCTTTATTTACCTGAAGGTTTTGGGATATGTTAATGATGCTGCTTTGAATAAATACATCAATTACATGTGTTTGTAACTCCATAAACACAGCCTCTGCACACAGTGAAGGGTGGAGCAGAGAATTGCAGCAATCAAGACCAGATCCACAGAGAGAATACAGCCCTGTGGAGAGGGGAAATAGCTGTTCTGGCATCCAACGGGTGTCTCTTTCCCTCTCTCACTCTCTCACTCACACACACAACCTTAACTTAATTTCACTGATTGGTCCTTTGGTACATGGAACAAGGCACATCCTTGTTTATCTGTTTCTCTTCGCTGAGAGGAAAAATGAGACCGATTTTTGATCCGTGGATTTCTGTACCTTGACAAAATCTGTATCCACCAGTAGAAAGCCTCACTGCTTTTGGTTTCATCAGTTACAGAGATCTTTGTGGAGAACAGGAATGGACCAACCCCCATGGCCCATCAAACAATAGCAGGACCAGGCTGTATATGAAACATGGCATTCAGAACTCAGACACTTTCAGCAACAATGGCAAACTGTTCTCTGAGGAATTGCATGGAGGCCTGTAAAGCCTACTTATGCATTTCCTGGGCATGAAAGAAAGATGCGTTCACAGATATTCTGCAAAGAGGATTTTCTTTCTCTCTTTTCATTTACAAGAGTGCAAACGATGTTCTGCACGCCTCTTTTTTGATAACATCCATGCTATTTCACATTTTGTGCCATGTTCAAGCAGCTTTGGACATTTGATCTCCGCCCAGTGAAGGCCAGCGTGACTGTTTTCTGTCCAGTAAAACCCACAGACGCCTACTGTGCTTGTGAGGCTCTCCTCGGCGTGCTGGCAGAAATTATAGGTTAATTCAGTTCATGTGGTTGTGGAAAATGCTGTAACATAAACCTGTTATCTCAATGAAATCTCTCTTCATAACAACATCAACACTGGCCTCTCAGACGTCTGATGAAAGTGTGACCTAAATATCTTGTAGGATACAGAAAAGAGTCCACAAAGCAGAAAAACAGTAAGATTACTCCACCAAATGGCAGTTGCATCATATTGTGGACCAAGAACACACTTGTGTGATTCATCAATTATCGTATTTTAATATAACGTAGAAAACTACCAGCATCTGCATTAAATAGGGGCGTTGGGACTCCTCAGCACCATCACTTAGACCTGCAAGCGTGACATACGTGAAACAGAGCAAATCGCAAAGCACTGCGGCCAAGAAGGACAATTGATTTTAAAAACAGGTTGAACTTTCCACACATGGCATAATCCCAACACCCCTTGTCCCATTTGCCTAGACTGTCCACGCTGGCCTAATTTTTATGGGCCTTGAGTAGGGATGGACCTGAGCAGTCAGGATTTATTTACAGCGTGTTTTGAGATCCACAAGGCCAGCTGCACAAACAAGCCTGCAGAAAACACTATGTACCCTCAGCTGCTCAAGATGTATGGTAAGGGGGAAAGAGGACCCTGATGTATCAGTCAGTGCACTCTGATAGAAGAACCACCTCTGATTTTATACAATGCAATACAAGAATATTCCAGTGCTTCTCCCTGTACTTAGTAATGAACAGAAAATAGCCCAACCCAAAACATGGTAGACTAAACTAGACTTCCTTCAGCACTGTCCGTTGGCTTCTATTATAAGTGTGTTTAGACACAGTGGGCTTTCTATTATAAGTACATGGACACTGAACTAAATGCATCAGACAGATTAGGTTGACAAATTTTAGGTTGACAAACATTTAAAAAACATCAGTTGAAAAGTACTTTTGGTGACCAAATACGGTTTGCTTTGATGGCATTACTCCATGACCCTTTTGACACCTTTAACATTACAATTTTTACAATTGCTACCATACTTATTTATTTATACATGCGTTTGTTTAGGGACACCAATGATAGCTAAATTCCTATGTCCAAACATCTGAGTCATTCATAAGCAAGACTTCTGGTGCCAAAATAGATGTCCCCATGTGGTCAATTTAGATTGTAACCATGACAATGTTAAACAGAGACACTGGGTTTGTTTTAGCAGCAGGATCTGATATCCACATGCTTCTTGTCCATGTAAGTGCATGAAAATATTCGCCTGTGTCCATCAGCGTAGCACATGAACACAAGCAGTATTATGCTTTCTATTCACTATTAAAAATAAAGGTTTCTTTGTAGGATGCCATGGAAGAACCGCTTTTGATTCTAAATAGAATGCAAGTGTAACATTTAGATTAAGTTTCTAGGAAGTAATCCTAAAGTGGTATAAACCTATATTGATATACAAATGTTCCTTAAACCTTTAAGAGTTTTTTACACTCACAAATTTTTTTCAAATATTATTCTTTAGGAAACCAAAAGTGTTTCTATAGAATTGGGTTCATGGGACCTGATAACTAATAGTGTTTCACCACTATTAACAAACAGTCCTGGATCACTTTGCTGGCGCTCATTAGGGCTTTTTTGTGTAAATACATTCACGGTTCCATGACATGGCTGCCTTAGACAACATGCAAGGTCAAGGCCTCTTCTCCGTTTTCTGCTATGGTTATCTTCGGCCTTTGATTGACAGAACAGATGCAGGATGTGGGCAGTTGAACAGGCTCTGTGCCAGTGAGCGAAACCAAACGATCTACCACGGGCTCTGGCCATGATTCCCACTCAGGAAACCAAGACTTCAGGGCTTTTAATCAGCTGTCGTCAATCCTTGAGTTTGAGATAGGACTTATTGCCACTGTGAGAAAGTGTAGGTGGTGGACAAACTGTGCAATAGGTATTCTCGTTTCCTGAGGTCACAGACACAGAAGAATATTTTGTACTTCCACTGTGTGTAAACATGTCTCCTTGGAACATTTAGGACAGTGTGTGTCGCAATTCATATTTTTTCTTTCTCTGTAGATAATAGTATACTAATAAATTAGCCTTTTTACATATCACAGAGAACTTATTTCATAATTATAATAAATGAATTGCATTCTAGCTCTTCAAAAGTGGTTTCTGACCTGACCATAGTACTATGGTTGGGGAACTTTTCTGAATTACTTTGACATACTCAATGACAGGGTTGGGTGCTATTCACTTTTTTCATACTCAAAATAATACCGCATTATACAGTATTACTGAGTTTGTGAGGGGGGGGGCTTATGTTTACGTGGCTTCTGTACAATCTCATCCTGCTTTTTAAAACTGAAAAATGATCAACTACAATTTAGTACATTCATTTTGCTTTCAGTGCGACAAAGTGAGCACTGCACAGTTCAGTCTGGCTGACAGAAATCACACTTATAAACACTTAGCTTATAATGACTCGAGTGATGGTGACTAGTGATTGAGCGACTGCTGTTGAAAGGACAGAAAGTTTTTAACTTCATGGTTTTAGATGGCTCTTGGTATAGAAGATCCACTATTGGGTCACCAAAGGACCTTTTAAATTGATGCAAACAAACACAATGAAAACCCCTCAGTCCAAGATTTCTTGTTTCTCCCATTGGTTACTTGCTTTCAAAGGAAAAAATTGTAGACTAAAAGATTACAGTGCTCCACCATCCCTGTCTGATTATAACCACAAGAAGCCATAAGAAGAGAATTTATCCCTCTCCGAAGAAACATTGGAAAACAGACTAAAGCATTGTTTTGGCCCAGCCATAACAATGCTCTGTAGTCCACAGTGTGTAAGCAGAGGTTTGTCAGTAACTGCCCCTTCAAACATAATCCTCTTTGTGCTTGACATAGGGACACACCAACTATACTCTTTGGGTAGCGAACCAGTGGGTTAATGTCATCAAGGCACAATGATGCTGTTGCCCAGGACCACCCAGAATGTTAAAGTGCACACGTTCCTACACACACGGCATGTGTAACATGAAGGACCAGCTCAGTCAGTAGTTTTAGTATTCTCATTCCTGCTAGACCAAGCAGAGCTGAAATCTGTTTAACGAGCTGGTGGCAGAGAACTGGCATCCAGATAGTGTCAATGGTTCTAATGACTAGAACCACAATGGCATTTCCAAACAGACAAATCCTTTTACAAGCCAAGAGACAATGCACCATATGTTTCACTAAGGAATGCTAAGTAAAGCCTCAGTGCTGTGCAATGGTATACAAACAGAGGACATAATTTTACATTTTGGGAAGCTGTGTATACTTTGCCTGAAGAGAACATTACAAATCCTCTGCATACTACTCTTTAATTCCCAGAGAGAGAGAGAGAGAGAGAGAGAGAGAGAGAGAGAGAGAGAGAGAGAGAGAGAGAGAGAGAGAGTGGGCAAGGAGGCGAAGGGAACAAAGAATCCTGAAGATAAACAGTAGTTCCTGTTGCTTTCTCCACTGCGCCAGTCTATCTTTCCTCCCTTGGGAAAGAGTAGAACAGCATGATCTTTCCAGAAGGGTTCAGCATATGAGAGTGGTGAAGTCTATCACGTTTTCTCTCAGAGAATCTATCCTCTTAAACTTTCACTCCCTGCACACGTCTCTTCCTGGAATCTGACAGATAACCACCCCAATGAAATCATTCTCCTGCCAACTGAAAATGCAGGATAAACCAAAAGTCAAAATATATCAAAACTGAGCTAAAATAGTTCCAGGAAAAGGTCAAACAGCACTTTGTGTCAAAATATCAGAAGCAGGTAGTGGTCATTTAAAAAAAAAAGCCACTAACTAGCCTTGAACAGTGCAGCTCATTGAAGCACCACTTCAATGGGTTCATTTGACGGCAGTGTCTTCTGACTGAAACAGTCACGATTGATTATGCTTGTAAGTTATCAACAGGCGAAGGCAGACAAGGCAGACAAGTAATTTGAAGTTAAGTTAATCACTTTGATTTTCTTGTTACGGGTGCATCTGCCAGGCTATATAAGGCAGCAAGTGAACAGTCAACTCTGAAAGGTGATGCGTTAAAAGCAGGAAAAATTTAACAAGGGCCAGATTGTGATGGCTAGACAACTGGGACAGCGCATATCAAAAACTTCAGGCAGATCTTGTGGCGTGTTCCTAGTATACAGTAATCAGTACCTACCAAAAGTAGAGCAAGAAAGGACAACAGGGTCATGGGCACCTAAGGCTTGCTGCCGCTCAAGGAAGCCCCACCTCACAATTTACAGGACTTAAAGGATCTCCTGCTAACATCTTGGTTCCAGATACCACACTTTAGAGGTACGGAAAATGCATATTAATGGGTGTGTCTATCAAACTCTGTTTATCAAGATTATTTGCTTATCAAACTGTCATCAAGATACTGTGACAGAACTATTTATGACATAAGACTTTATAAAAAAGCTTGACATAGTGAATCTCAGCAACATGCTGACAGACACCATTAATACAACTATTATTAATCTCTATTATTAATTAACTAGTATTAAAGTGAAATCCTGTTGACTACATATATAATATATTTATTTGTTTGTGCTTTAGAATTTTCCTCTAGATGATTCTGAGGGTGTGTTTTCCTCAGACATCAACATTGTGCATTAGGCAAGTTGTGGTTTTGGCTAGACCTAGCTGCTCCATTTCTCCAGCACATGTACACAACTAAGAATGTTCTTCGTTCCTCGGTTCTGCTCACCACGCTCTGCATTTCGAGTTAGAGAAAAATTTTATCTGGATCCAATCTTAACAAGGTCAATTCATTGCAGGAAGTTAACAATGAGGCAGACCCACTAATCTGATAGGAGCTAAACGAGAGACACGTGAGATCTTCCTGGCCTCTTGAGAACACTGAAGGTTAAACGGTGAACTCCTCTGGAGTTCAGCCAGCTCCCAGTGATCAGAAACACCAGGTTTGCATTAAAGCAAAGTTACAGACGATGGCATCCAAAAGGTGGATGAATAACACAGCAACCGATACTCATGGAATCAAGGTTATTTTTGGGCCATTTCTAATTGTACTAGTTTGATCCTTAAAAGCAATGAAAATCCTGTGGTTCATCCAAGGGAAACTTGTTTACTCTCTATTTTTTTAAGCTGGCATCACAAACAGGGTAGTTGTCCTGAGAGCACATCTGCTCGTGTCCATCACAGTCCTCCTTTTGTTCCACAAGAGTTCAGACTCCAGGGAGAGCAGAAAATCACTGTCTGTTTGTGGGGTAAGACCAAATGTACCACTTAAGTTTTAGAGCTTTTGTTGTGGTGCAATCTGGTGGATCAATAAATCACTTTCAGGTAGAAGCTGGGAACAATCCTGATCTCATTAAACCTGCTCTACTTTTTTCATGGGGAACTTCCCAGGTCCTGGCCTTAGGATAGAATCTAGAAAACAGTTACAGCCTTAGGTATTGGTGGGAATGGAACTTCAGAGGTGATGGTTAAATCTCATTATGTATTTTAATCTCACCTGACTAAATTAGTCGAAAAATAAAATCTCATGAAGCACAAGAAGGTAATGCTTGTTTAGAGTCTGGCGGATATATTGGATGATAATATCAGCTGATATTGATGACGCACAGCTTTGTTATCAACATAAATATTGCTTGAATTTCAACTAGGATTTAAACTCACAATAGCCTGACGACGGGGTGAAAGTTTAGATATATGACACATAGTCTTGGGATTTACTATGATGAAAAAAATAATGCCGATATTATGCAAGTTATCATTTCTTTCTGTACCTTTCTTTGATGATTTCATTTGTGCAAAGATTGACTTCTACCACAGCATAATGATTCTACACACACCTCAAAATCTCAAGAGGCACAAGCTGAAGGCTTTGCCCTGGACCTCACAGTACCCTGACTTCATTAAAAATCTGTGGATAGACCTTAAAAGAGAAGGTTTAATAGGCAAAAAATCCTTAAGCAAGAATTGAAAGATGACTGGTGGCTACAAAAAGCATGTAAAAGCTGTCACACTTGTCAAACTTGTTACCAAACACTGACCATTAGCTTTGGGTGGTATAACGGTAATACTCTCTACCACAGTATTTAAAAATGTGGACGGCATTTCAAAGTTACAACATGTCTGATGTGTCAAATTTCTGCTCTGCGTCTTATACATCTAATACATAGCCAACTAAACTTATTCCACTATGCATTTAAAAAGACCACAGGGTGGGGGCGCTATGGGTGCTCACTAATTGGTGATGTGTTGCTCTGAAACCAGGTGGGAAAAAAACAAGCCCACCATAGTTGTGAGTTCAGCGACGCTGCAAGACAGAGCACGGGAATCTGGTGAACCAGTCCAGTCAGTGGGCCTGAAAACAGTGGAAAACACTCTTATGACCATTCACTCAACTTTGTGCAATTTGAGCATCGGTTAGCTGAAATGTGGTCTGTGCTGTAGTGTTTAGCCTAGTCAACAGCAGCAGCTCTGAGCTGTCCGATACACTGTAGAGCTATAGCCGAGCTACTCAGCTACAGCCAGCTTGGCGAGTAGGCAACAGATTTCAAACTATAGGGATCCTACTAATTAAGCTAATGCCAACTAGCTTCTCTCTCCAGAGCAGTTTAATGTTTATAATTGTCAGACTGACTGTTTAACATTCACTTTGCCAACCTGTGAGCTAAATGAACATTGTATTTGGTCATTTTTAGGTTTTAAAATAAGGCAGATGGTAGCTTGTATTGTAGATTGTAGCTAGGTAAGCCACTTAAACATGGTTACTCAAGCAGCATTAGCAGTGCAAACTTGTTTAACAGAGACTGTGTAAAGTCTGGAGTTTTACTTTAACCACATACAGGCGTATGCATTTCACAGAAATCACTCAGAGACATCCTGCCTCAAACATATTGTGCAAGAACTGCAGTGCAGAGGGACTATCACTGAACACAGCTCAAGTGGTGGGGATCTCATTTTAATGGCAGAGGTCTCTGTTAAGTAGTCTAAATGTGAGCAGCAGTATTTTAGTATTAGGAAACATCATAAATCGGCCCTTTAATAAGGTTGACAGATGCAGGGGTTAAAAAGGTCTTATTAACAACATTGTTACCACACATTTCTGCCCATAGCAGAAATCAATGTAACTCTGGATAAACCCACTGCTACATTATAGAGCCTAATATTGGGCCTTATTGTACTGCTGCTGCAGTTAGTTAATCTCCCTGATCCAGAAGGTAGTCTGTTTTAATCATTTTCTAATCAAGCGAGTTTATTTTTCCAGACAACCATCACCTCCTACTTCCACTCCCGAACCACTGCTTTCTTTGTATAAGAAACGCCACATATGAGAAACCTGGACACCCACCTCAGTGAAACAGCTACGCTGCAAAATGGGACAAGAGTGAACCTCGAAAATACAGACCAGAGAATCCAGCCCTTATGGAGAGCCATCAACTTTTTCCATACATGAAAAATGTAAATGGCTAAAACAGAGAGGACCCAGACAGAAACAGTGCTAAAAAAAAACAAAAAAAAAACAAAGACCAGGAACTGTATTCTTCTCCAACATGAGCACACACTGAGGTCTCTAGTGAACATCTGTAGTGTCTACACTCCATTTGTCAGTACTGCTCTCCTGGATGTTTGAGAAGGGATGATCAGGGCACACAGACTACATTGATAGAGATCAAATTGAGGAGAACACAGAGGTGACCATTCTGCACAGCCTGTGACAGAGATCTTATCTCCTCATCAGGTATGGAAGTTACAAAGATATACATAGTGTACAATACATATAAAGACTGTTTATATTTTATACAGCTTCGGCCTGGTTCTGTCTGCTGTCCTCCCTAACAGATTTCAGCAGTCCTCCCGCCCAGCCTTCCTCGACCCAGCCCCCAGAAGTCCTGACCTGAGTGGGAGTGGCAAGCGAGCACAGAATGGGCAGTGGCCACTGAAAAGAAGCAACTCCTCACTTCAACAGCATGCGGCATTGAACAGTGTACAATTCAGTCCCCTCTTAGCTTGGAGATGAGTATGCATCAGAATGCAATAAGCAGTGGTGCTACAGTATGCAAGTATATATAATAAAATAGATGGTCCCTATAGTGACTCCTAGATCATGGTGATTACTGTAATACTGCACACATCACACACATACAATTCTATCTAAAAACTGAGATCAGATTTAGATCTCAATCAGATTTAGACTTAAAATGAAGAATGAGGAATAATAAAAGTTCCTTTATGTTAGTGCTGCAGGTGTACATATCACTATAATCCATAACTACGGCATTTACAATGTTTCCTTTCCAGACGCTCCTCCAGTGGAAGTCTTAGGACGCCTAGTTCTTCTTGGAACTTCTACTCATCTCAGAGGTTCTTAGCTGTTTACATCCAGCCTGAGCTCTCAGTAGATTCACTACACGCAACACTTATGGTTTTATCATGTCCAATATGCTTCATGCAACACTTCTCCTCCGAGGGACCCCAGTCCCATAATCGAACCTTTACGCACTTTACGCACTTTACGCACACCTTGCCAAACTGCCCTGCAAACCCAACCTGCTTTTAAACGGTGAATATGCAAACGATAGATGCGCTTCTGAGCGTGTCTAAAAGCGAACTTACCTCGGCTCTGCCTTGGTGTATGCTGGACAACACAGCCACCGCGAGAAACAGCGTGCCACTTGCGCAGAGCATGGCGCCTCTCGCGTTGCCCCCTTCACAGCTCAGCCGACCGCAGAACGTCCTAAAAGGACTGCCCGATTCTTCCTCGCGCTTCGGTTGAAAAGTCTGCTCGTCTACCGGAGCCTAACCGGGACGCTCTTCTGCATCTTTGCCCTGGACGTTATGTGGCTGTGTCCAAAGCAGCTGCTCGTAGATGAGCCCACCACACCCCCCACCCCTCACGCCAGCGACCACCCTCAGCACGCACGAGCTCTGCCCCGTGTACCAGAGCGACACTCGCTTGTCAACATTGTGCAGAGAAAGAAAGTTTCTCCAAAGCGTAAGAGACTGGGGATGAGCCCTGTCCTCTGCTAAATAAGCGCGGGATTTCTGCACGCTTGTTTCCAACGCGCGAGCGCACCGCGTCCGAGTTCACAGGAGCGCGCCGGTTTGAGGTAAGAGCGCGAGCTCGGCTTCTACTACCACTTTCCAGTGCTTCGCCACTCAAACCAAGGGTGTTTACGGCTGGGCACGGTTTACTAGCTAGATACATGACTTGTCGAAGATGTTCTAGAAGAATCAGAGACTTGTATATGTCTGTAGGTATGATTATATCTCATAAGGGCTCGTTTAAACTATGTCTGTACAGATGTAGCCTATCGACAGATGTAACCTCAGCAGCGCAGTATGGTGTGTAATGCTTCTGTATGACGGTCATGAAAATGTTTTATGAACATGTTGTATAAAAAAAAAAATAAAAAAAAAATAAATAAAATAACTTATTATTACTTATTATTATTACCATTAGGAACCATTTCCCTCAATTTCCAGGTTGTGCATGGTTGCCATGCTGTAACGGCGGCGCTGGGTGGAAGAACAGGCGAGAATGAAATTTGAAGTGCGGATGGAGGGAGTGATGAAAACTCTAAGGTAAACTTAGCTAGCATTCTCAGCCATAAAGTGACTTCCGTGCTTCTGTTGGCCGGTGTGAAGTGTGAAACACTCAAGCTCAGACCTGAGCCCTCACTCCTTTTTGTGTGGATTTTCAGGTTTCTACTTATTTGTCTCACCGTCCTCGCCTTGACGTCTGAAGTTAACGCAGTGAGTCGAGCTCTTTCTAAAAAATGTTTGATTTCACCCAAGTCTGGCATGTATTATACTGCAAATGTGCACCAGTCAGTGAAGGCGTCTTCGTGCAAGTCTGCCAGTTGTATTGCAAAACGTGCACTTCTTCAATGGGAGTGTCCGGGGGGGGGGTGGGCTGGTGGGGAGGGGGGAGGGGGTGTAGTGAGGAGTTTCAGGCATGGTCTTTGCTGCTTCAGATGTTAACTCTTTAAGGGGATGCACATAACATAAGCCATGTAAACCAGCACTATATTCCAACCACATGATAACCAGTAACACGTATCTAACCTGTCTAACCCAATCTGACGTTCATGATCTCATGATCATGTCTATGGCATGCTGCACCGATGTATCTGTGACTCTTCATGGCAGTTTATACACATGATCATCAAGCATTTACATATGTAGCTCTGGATGGGTACTGGTACCTCATCTGGTTAATTTGTGTGTGATTTGACTTTTTTGGATACGTGAAGATGAGTTATACACATACTATTTACTGCCTTTGAGCACATTATATGCCTGGGTAAAAATCAGGGAGGGGGTTGTGACGGACGGACATAAAAAAAAAAGACTTTAACGTAATGTTAGAAGTCTTAACAGGGTGAAAGTGATCTGTGATGGCCATGTTAATATGAATATGTAATATGTATGTACAATTAGTTTGTGTTAGCAGCAGTGGGTTTAGTATGAGTCTGTGTAGAGATCAGTCTTATCAGTGAGTTGAAAAGAGCATGAGGTTTTTGTGGCCCAGCCAGAGGGTGAATGGCACATGCAGGCAACTCCATTGCACACAACCTGAACACTTTATTATCTGGTGTTTTAGTCCAGCATTAGTTAGACTAGACAGGAGGGTGAATCAGCGTGGCAAAAAAGTACTATACACAGATAGTTAGGTATTCTGTTTGATGTGACCGGACACAATATGTAAGGTTAAACAGAGTGTAGACAGGCCTAGCCATAACAGTCAACAAGCCTGAGTGTGAGGTGGAGAAAGAGTGGTAGAACTACAAGACCAACATCTCAGTTTGCCAAAAAAAAAAAAAACTATGTCAACGGACCTTCTGATCTGCATGTTTTATCAAATGAGAAGAGAACAAAAACTTGACCAAACAAATGACAAACAAGTTTTTAGCCTACATGTGATGAAAAACAGATAGAAGGTCAGTCAGGTACTGAGGGACTAGGATATTTGGAGCTGTATATGTCAACAGCAGAGTCATAATTCTCACATTTATGTGTGGTGCAACTGAGAAGCTATGAATATTAGGCATTAAATCAGCCAGTGAATTTCTGTCAGCTTTTGGAGTGGATCATCTGATTAAAAGGTCTGATATTACTGTGGTCTACAGAAGAACAACTATGCTCAGTACATTTGCTGTGTTTAAATCAAATATCGCTTCCACCCTAAATAGGTAAAAAAAAAAAATCATCTGTATTTAAGATGGGCTAGCTATTATTGTTTCAGTGATATTGTTAAAGTGATAGTACAGTGCCGCTTTTTGCTTTTTTGAGAACAGTGTGCATTGCAGGATTGCAAGATGAAAGTCACTACTAACACTACTAAGAACATTGCTGACAGTCTAAAGTTTGCTTAGTTTGCATTTCAACATACGAACCTCACTTCAGCTGTTAAACATGGGGGCGGCAGTATCATGGTTGTCTCGGACCTGATATGGCTTTCCTTTATTGATTGACCTGTGAATTCTGAATTGTACCAGCAAATCTTACAAGACAATTTCAAAATATCTGCCCGTGACAAGTTTAACTGTAAATGGGTCATGCCGTAAGACAACGAGCCTCAGCGTACAAGTAATACACACTACATGTCAGATCATTGTACCCACCACACTACAAACCTGTTGTCTTGTAATCAGGAATATTTTAGTGGTTGGCACACTACACAACTGATCAGCGTCACAGGGTCACAAATTACAAGATCTTTCTGCTTCTTTAAACACGTATTGTCACCAACATAAATGTGAGAACTGATGCGAAATTATGTGCGGGACACTATTTATTCTTCCTAAATGGATGTTCGTATAAGACAAGTGATGCATATTGTCTGTGTGCTGATTTGCAGCGAAAACACAGTAGGACAAGAACAGAAATATGGATGAGAAACTCCACCCTCAGCTTTCTCCTCAGCCTGTGTCTTGCACCCTCATTGACTGTAGCTAGTCACTAAACTAACTTCCAGTCACAACCTTTTTCACACTCAAACTTTTCCCAACACAGATATTTAGTGTTGGATAGTGATTCTCAATAAATAAATGTAAAACATATAAGGTTGTATGAATAATTTGTTCAACTAGGTTATCTAGTTTTGGTTCCATCCGATAGAACTTTCTAGTACACTGGTATATTTTAGTCACGATAGGGTAAACGAAGTTACACAGGCTTGAATTCTATGACCTGCAGACACAAATCAGTAATAAAAAAACACTGGTGTAAACACAGTCTTCAGGATGAAGAGACCCCACAGACAGGGCCCCTCTCCCCTACACCTGCGGTTACATCAGAGACATACAGTTCGGTTTCAGTTTATTTTTACAGCACATTAATAACACACATTTGCCAAACAGTCTGTCATGTCTGACGATTATTGATAGCCAGATCCTGACCGACTTAATGAGCAGTTTATTTTATTATCTCTCTCAAATCATTGTCTAGTATGTTTACTCTGTAGTCCTCTCACAAGGAATAATTGTGTGAACATCTCCTGCTTTTTTATGAACAATATAAACAATGACGAAACTAATCGCTTTGTCTGCATTTTAAAGGGTTAGAACATTATTGTAAATACTTGGGGCCAAAAACGTGTTAATCTTGGAGTTGTGCACTGACAAAAAATTTCTGTAATCGGATTCTTCTGATGTAGATTGCAGATTAAATATGCAATGGTCTATTAGCAACAGCTTGCACTGATTTCAAGACAATATGTCCATGAGTGATGATGTCCCTGAGTAGTACTGAGTCATAGTTTTTCCAGATGAGGTTGCATTTGTTCCTGGGTCACATTATCTCTGTGTCTGATCACCACCCACCACCAACAGCTAAAGCAGTAAAATCAGTAGTGCTGAAGTGATGAACAAAAGTATTTTCACAGCTGTCTGGAAAACTTCAACTTCAGGCACTCTTCTCTGAGGCCTGCCGGCTGACAGTGGTTTGCAGCTATTAGTAGCTGAGAAGGAACATGTAAAGGCCATCATAGGAATTCTGTTTGGAGGTTAAGACCCACGTGGGAAAGATAAGATCCAACCCTGGCCCTCTACCTTTGCTCCTGTTCTCTTCTGTATTTTTTACTGTCCATTTCGGGCTGGACATAGAGACAGTACTTGCCATAGACTTTGTTCAGAAAGTTGTGAGATCATAAAACTTGTAAAGGGAATAGAGGGACTGAATAAATGCTTTTAGAAACACTGCATACAGTAGATACAGTTGCTTTGTTTGTTTTCTACCTTGTGCGTAAATACAGAAATGCCACAGTCAGGAGGCACCCTCACTCCATGGCAAGATATTAATATCATACTTTGCCATTTGAGAGGTAAAGTCATTTGCTTAAGTGAAAGAAGGGCCTCCTTGTCTGAGGCCTTATCTGATTTTGTGCTTCCCTGATGAAAAGCTTGTGACAGTGGTAAGGGCATAGTCTGTGCATTGTGCTGGTCCAAGTACTGCAGTTTCCATTCCAGGTCTGCAGGAAAAGCTATTTTCAGACCAGCATCATTCCACAATACTGGATTACCTCATCGAAACATCTGTGAACAAAAAGCTTCTCATTAGAGAACACCAGAAGCATTTTATAGTTATGGGAATATACATGTTTTGTTTGTTGTTTATTATATTCAGTTAAACATGTTGGATACACACAAGTGTTTCAGGAGTCTTAGGTTTGTTAGATTAATGTGCAGCAGTGGTTCATTTTAATATTGTAAAGGTATGTATATGCTTATGGAAGATGGATTTGGATTAAGGATCCACAGATTTGGATCTGTCGATTAACTGACAGATAATGAGGGTATGTTCTATGTACTCTATGTGCCTTGTGGGATTTGCTCCTTTTCCTTGGAAAATATTCCCCCAATTCCTCCAGTTGTTGCTTATGCCAAATATATAAATCCTGGTAGTCCATGCAAACTTCACACAACACTAGTGTCACAATTTTATGTGTGGAGCCTCCAGCTATGTAAAAAAGCTAATTGTATTGTTTTAATTGGTTATTAGTTAGTTAGCAGTCAATAGCTGACAAATCATTAGGGATCACAGACACAAACATTTTAGTGGTGATTTAAGACCAGAGACAAAGTTTGATGGCATTTTGGATTTTTTTTGGGGGGGACAATGTATGTCAAGATAAAAGCATGACCATTTGCCTATGTTATTTGTGCAAGTGAAATTCAAGATGTTCCTTTCCTATGTTGGGGCGGATTGTTGGCTCATGATGCATGCTTATATTGGAAAGGTCATTTAACGCAAGGGAAAAACTGTGTCTGCTGGACAATGGGACAAAGGCCTGGTGCTGGAAAGAGAGCTTTGACGTATGACATTCACGCCCTTTCCCCTGTACATTCTTTTTTGGCATGTTTTTATCAGACAGAAGACAACAGAGACTGATTAATAGTAGACAGTGTTTAACTGAATATGAATACAAAATAGTTCTTAGACTAGTTCTTAATCATTTGCCTTGTTAGGATATGATCTATACAACGGTTGACTGAAAATCTGTACCACGATAATGCACCAGTAATTAGTGGCTTGTTCAAAATTGTAGTGTAATTAAAAAATGGCAGGTAACAGGTACGACTGAGGTCGACAGACGTCAAGCAACACACAGTACAGGTGATCCTATGTATGCATGTTTTCTGCATTTGATTCTGCTTGTGATTCAGCAGCAACCATCCTCTCTGGGAATCCCCTCTCACTGCAGTGGCTTTGGCACCAGGTGGTCCCTAAAGTTTGTATTGCACGTGAGAGTGGGTGTCGACATGAGTGTGCGTGTAGCCTCCGGATTTGCATGAGAGGAAAGGCGTTGATTTAGAGGCAGAGATGTCTGTGTGTGATAAGGGCAGGAAAATGGCCACTATATCGTTTGCCAAAATAATCCCCTCTGAAAAAGGGGGACAATTGAGGGAAGATCCATTGTGTTGGATTAGAGGAAATAGGACAGGATGTGAAATAGTTCAGATGAGGGAAGCAGGGGCTGAGGAGCTCCAGGCTTGTGTTTTAATTGGTTCAGCATGATTGTTGGACTAGCATTGATTGTATGGAAATTATCAATTGTGTGTGGCTTTAAGGAGTACAGAGTGTAGAAATGCTTTGGTGGATATGTGAATGTATGTGAATTTGAGTTTGTATGACAGTGCCTGTGATTTACTGAATGGATTTTGCAGAATGGCATCCAATGGACCTCAGGTGATCTTGCCCATATCCCCTGTGACCTAACAAACCTTATGAATTTGGACTGGCATAGATGTGTGCCTGCCAAGGTGGACCACGTATACACATAGGCACACATGCATGTGCTTAAATGTATGACACTTTATACTTTTTCCCATACTACCTGGAAGCTGACAAAAAAGCTTAAGGTCTCTCTCTCTTCTTCTCTTTCTCTCTCTTTCTCCCTCTCTCTTTCTCTCTCTGTACGCTGATTAGAGTTTATGGGGAGTAATGCAAAATACATACAGTAATGGCTAATAGCATTGATTCTGTGACCAGTGAAATCCTCCTCTTTTTAAGGCAATTATCAGACAGGACTAGTAATAATGGTGCTTCAGACAGGTCTTTCAGAAATGCTTAAAATACTTTTGGTTCCATCTTCTTTAGACATTTTAAAGGTTCCCCACACTCACAGATCTCTATTACAAACATGGTTCATTATGGAAGCGAATGTCTTTATTTTATGGCATCACTCGGAGAACCATTTGAAGTACCTTTATTTTGATAGCTTTTACTTTAGGCAAAGTAAAGCTTACCTAAGAAATCCTAGTCCAGATCAAAGGCCACACTCCACTTTCAGGGGAGAAGAAATAAGCTTGGTTGGTAAATTTACATTGGCTTACTTTCTTACATGTGTCTGATCCTTCTTCTAGAATGTCTTAATTATTTATAGAAGGAAAAACAACACCACTTATTCTACTCTTCTTGATTAGCTGCATATTAAGAGATTCCTTTGGAGCAGCAAGCTGGAGAGATGAAACACCAGCTTTAAACTAGAGTGACTTTGCAGCATCCTGTCTGAGCAGAACAAGATTGATGTCAGACGTATTACTTACTCCTGCATATTTACATTATAGCTTCCTTCTCAGTGCATGTTCTTCTCTCTGTCTCTCACTCTCTTACTCTCTGGAGGACAAACATCTGTTGGGAAAAAACATCCTGATTTCAAAATAGTTGTGTGAGCAATAAACTAATAGATTCCCCAGATCGCTTCATTGAAAAAGACAGGAACAGGAAGAGAAGACCTGCCAAAAAGTGTCAGCCCACCTCCCCACACCCTCACGATCAATTCCCAGGAGGGAGCTCCTCATGCAGCATTTTCTCACAAATGTTCTACTTGCTTATAGAGAAATGTTTTGGGTGGACATGAGTAATGAAGAACACTGCAATATTCAGCATACATAATATTGTAATTGTTAACATTTTAAAATACTGTCTCTACATTATTCAAACAGAGGTATTTAGATACACAGTGTAGCTATGGTTTTCCTGTATGCTGCTATGTTGTGATCATGTGCCTTATCTGATGTTCATACAGCTGCTTTACTAAGTAACTGCATTCGCTCACTGTACAAGTCAATGTCCTGTCTTTTTATAACCGTTATGAACAACAAGACATCATGGATGCCCTTTAAGATGATGAAAAAGACAATATTTATATGCATTAACTGTGCTTTTACACAAATGTGGCAAGTTTTTGTTCTGAACACAGAAATCTCTAAAAACACCAGCACACTATTGCAATTAAAATGATATTAAGAGCACTACAAGTGTCTACATGTATTAATGGTTATACATTATTATGGCGGCCCCCTGTAGATGTTTTGTAGATCATCAGTTTTACTTACATATCCATGAAATGCAACTAAACTTTAAATGTATTAGATTCTATTGAATCTACTCCTAAACCTAAACTTAACTTTAACCCAACACCTAAAACTAATCTCAAAAATAATTCTACAATTAACTTCAACCCAAAACCTAAAACTAAACCCAAATCTTATACAAACCCCTAACTTTAACCCACAACCTAAACCTAATCCTAAATACTAACCTCATCTTCAACCCTAAACCTAAATCTAATCACAAACCCAATACTAACCTTATCTTTAACCTTTAATCAAACCCCCAAACTATTACCTTCAACCCTAAACCTAACACCAAACATTAACGTTAACCCTAAATCTAGCCGTAAACCCAATCCCAGCCTTAACATCAACTCTTAACCTAACTCCAAACCTTTTCTTTGTAAGGTTATATTTATACTTTATATAAAAAAGAATACATTTTGTTTCTCATGGTTGTTGCTTTAAGATTCTAGACCTGACGTTCAAGTCATTGAACCATTTAGGTATTTTTGGTTTTGTTTTTAAGGCTAGAGTTTTATTTTAAGCTCTTTTTTTCTGTGTGAGATTCATCATTGCACCATGTGTACATACATATCTCACACTGGTTGGTATGTAGAAGTTTCCAGTCTCTGCAGTGATAGGTGTCTGTTAATGACACGTTGATGCATACTTGGTTAAACTACGTGGCTTTTTATGTCAGCGTGTAGCATGGTTGATTTGATCTTATGCTGGTCTTGCCACACACAGCTGGTCTTATGACAGGCAGTTGGTGAACACACTGACGCACTCCTGTAAGCAGGTTTATTTTATTCACAGTTTCATTGTCAGCAACAAAAAGAAATTTCTCTCCATGATTAAGACGGAGTAGTTTTTGTTAGTTGTTTTTTATCAGCTTGTAGAATAGCAATAGTCTTTATTTTACTGTACTTTCTTGCTTATTTAATAGGGACAGTATGTGTAGGATTTATCCAAATTATCTTTCATCTGTTGTCCCTGAGCATGTTAATGTGTAAAAGTCTTAATGATCTGTTAATAGGACCTTTATTGTTTCACTCATTGTTTCATGGTGCTTGGCATCCACAGCAGACAGTGCTGATGGCTGCTGCAAAATATAAGTGGAGGGTTCAGGGCCAGTCGGGATCAGAGGGTTTAATGCTAAAGACATCACTGATGGAAAGATAGCTGCAGCTTTTCATGCCTCATTTTTATCATTGCTATGGTTCTGCGTGTACCAGACAAGATGGAATCTGGAAGATCTTTTAGAGAGGAGATGCAGGCTTCAGTACAGCATCATGCCTATCTGCTGTATTATTCCTTAAATATCTTGCTCAGAATAACCTTCAATCTACATGTTTTTATGTGTGCATCTTTTTCATTGTTCATTTGTTTCATTGTGCACCATTTTGGGTCCTCCCCCTTTTTATTATTCTCTCATCTTTACTAATTTTACAGTTGCAAAGCATTTCTCTCATAACAAAATCTTGTGTCTGTTAAATTTTAAAGACAATCCAGACTCTCTTGCATGTTTTACATCCGGTGTGAAATGACAAATGAGGTGGAAGCTTCTGGTGTGCTTGGCAGCCATTCAATACCTTTGCAAAACTGATCCTCCATTCATGATTGAAGAATGCAATCAAATCCTCACTGCAATGTTCCAACATCTAGTATAAAGCCTGTCCAGAAGAGTAGACGCCTGTTCTCCAGTAAAGGGAGGCGACAAACCTTCTTATTAATGTTCTTGATTTCAGAAAAAATGGCAAATGTGGAGGTGGACCTAAAGGGATCACCCCTGAGCAGGCTGTTATAGTGGACTGGGGGCTAAGAGAGAGAGAGAAGGAGGCGTAGCAACACCTAAAAAACAATGTTTAAGAAGGTTTAATGTTTAAAAAAAAAAAAAAAAAAAAACAATGTTTAAGTGGACAACCACCGACATGTGCTTTTCAGGAGGATTCCCTCTGAAACCTGGGAAATGAAGTTCCAATAACTTAGAGAGCCAGCAGGGGGACATAGTTAGGTGGGTTATTAGTGTACAATAACAACATTCCTTTATATAGTCATTTATGTTGGTCCACTAATCCTAGAAAGGAACAATGTCTCTAGAGCTGTTTTCCAGTGGTGTAAAGAAAGCAGGGCCGCTGATTCCAAATGGTGTTAAGGATTTTTATACAACAACAATGAAATGCAAATATGTCACAAGCACGGGTTTGTGACGAAGCTGTTTAAGTTATCACAAGAATCTCATGGAAAGTGTTATGATCCAGTGATGCTAGAAGTTAACTCTTATCAACTACCTGTGTAAAAACACTCCTCTGTCTTTTGTGTATGAGTGTGCAGAATTCATAATCAACTGAAATGTTAGTTTTAGAAATAATAATAATAATAATAATAATAATAATAATCATCATATAAAATTGGAACTGATTAATATTGTGTGGTTAAATTATTGACTTGTGACTTAGGCATAGGCTACTGACTGTAGTGTAACTTGGCACTTAGAAAGGATATTGTGTGCTATGACCACTAAAATGACTAGTAGTTTTACAGTTAAGCAGGTGTTAAATTGCATATGATGTGGTTAAAGCTGGGTCTTTGTGGTTAATACCAGATTTCTGTGATGTGAATGAGGCAGTTTGCTCATTCTGTGGCCTTGTGGTTAAATAAAAGCATGTGAGGCCACCGCTGGATTTTCAAGGCTGTGAATAGATCTCTGTTGCTTCCTTATATAGTCTGTTAAGTCATCTTGTCTTTCTGTAGTAAGATTTCTGTTGCTCACTATATATCTCCAGGTCCAGCTTTGTCTGAACTAGACAGGGACAGAACACGGTCATGGCATGTCTCTCTGTCAGTTCAGTTCACTTCAGGCTTTATTTGGGATGACTGGAATTACTACAGCTTTTACCTCAGTACTTTCCCTCGCTCTCCCTCTCTCTCTTCCTCCCTCTCTCTCTCATTTGCTCTCGTTCTCTAGCTGTCCACGTGCAGTACTGGTCATGTTGCTGTCCTAAGGGGAAAATGGATAATGTCTTCTAGATGACTGTGTATGTAGCAGTGAGCTAAGACGCAGGGATTGTCTCAGCTGTATTTGTATATTATTCAGGTTCTGCAGGGCATTAGAAACAGTAACAGACCACCATCAAAGCACAGGTGCCCTGTATTTACAGAATACGACCCAAATGAACATCTATGATTAATCAGCTCAGCTATTGATCTTCATGTAAACATCAGGATTAATCTCAGGAACTGTAACTTATTACTGTGCCTGTTTTACTAATCAGGCTTGACTCTGCTTAAATAAAGCTGCAGTTTGCCAGTCGGAATGGCTTCAGAAATCATTTCAGAGGGACGGCTAGCTCTCCACACATCTTAGCACATACTCCTACCTTAGGAATTATGCCACTGGATAACAGACTGACACACTGACAACAAATACCCCTTTTCACCAGTGCTTGCTGTGGAGAGAGATAATTATGCCCACATCAGGGTGTCTGACACACACTCACACATACACTTGCTGAGTCTATTCTGTATCTGATCTGCTCCTGTTCACTTGTCCAAGTTAAATAAATGTTGCACATTTGTGTGCCTTCACACAAAACTAAAGCACTCAGCCTGATTAGCAGGGATGCTGTAATCGTATAGTGGTTAGTGCTCTCACTGGATCCCAGTGTTATGCTCCCCCTAGGAGCTTGATCATCTCACCAATTGGTGTAAGTTGGTAACGAACCAGTGGTGCAATGCTTCAGACTACGGGTGTGAAGATTTTAGTTTCAGTTCCTGGGTAGCTCAGCTTACTTTAGTGTTTGCTGTAGCATAGCGTGGGGTTGCCCAAAGGCCGTTAAATTTGGCCAAACAGAAAGTTATCCTAACCTCACTGAACATGTTTATACAATATGTAACTTATTAGATTCCTGTTTTTCTTTTAAAGTTGTTTTAATGAAAAACCCAAATTAAACAAAAAATCTAAATGTATTTTTTTTAAGTCTTATTTATTGTCTTTTTGGCCCACCACAAACATTACACTTTTTGGCCCCCAAGACAAGTGCACCCCATTATGTAGTGGGTAACACTCTCCCCTCCAGCAGGCAGTTTGTTCCCCACTTGGGAAAGAATACTGTGCAGTGCCAGTCTTATGGCGAGAAAGCTAACCTTACATTCTCCTGCCTACAGTACGTAATATTGCTCTGTGCAAGAATCTCAGTCAAATGTTGTAATTCCCAAGCAATAAAAACACTAAATCTCAGTCCCCCCTTACATCAGTCTTAAACATTAAATGAGAGTGGAGAACCGTTTAAAACCTTTCAAAAGAACCTTCTACACAATATGATGGTAATCCCCAAGAGCTGCACATCCTTGCCAAGAACTATTTAGAAACTTTTATTTCTGCAAGTGTACTCTCCTTTCTCCTGCTTTGAGTTCCTAGAAGGAGATCATTATGCAGTTCATAGTCTGATTGACTCTGACTCCATTACTAATCCATCACAGAGCACAAAAGGCGGAATAGCCAAATTCAAATCTCCACTGACATTTTCCTTCCTCATCGCCTTTTTGCTTTCACCTGGACCTGAACTGTAGGGTAAAATAACAAGACACAGACAGCTAGAGGTAGAAGAGGTGATGAATGTGAAAGGGTTTTAGCATGTAGTCTCTGTGTAGCAGATCTATTGCTTAGTCTCTAGGTTCATTTTGCAAAGACAAGAGCAGGAAACACTGATTAGAGTGGTGGGCTCCTGGGAGTTGAAGTTTTTGTGTGTGTGTGTGTGTGTGTGTGACTGGGAACTGGTTTGGTGCGGAGAGATCCAGCTGTGCTTGGCTGCTGTGAGTGTTTGGGGCTGTGTTGTTGACATGGGGCTGGTGCCAAAATATTAAACTCAGCCTCACGTGTTGTTCGTCTCTCTGGATCTAACTTGTAATCCATCTTTATTTTGGATCACATAAGCTACTGCATTCACAAGTAAAGAAGGAGCTTACTCAGTCTCACCTTGGAATGGTGTTCACCTAATATGGGCAACATTGAAGTGAAGTATTAATTAATGTCCAGACCTCAAATTCCAAATATCAGTTCGCTTAAATGTTCGGTGAGCTCTCCTGCGCACTAATCTGAAGAGGTCTGATGAAGCCATATGTCCAAAAAGTAATTAATGCACATCAGATTTGGTCACATGTGACTATTGATTTATAATAAAGCATTGTAAATGTAGATTACTTTAAACTTGATTAAAGTGGTTACTGTAGGATGTTTACTATCACTTAAATTATAACTATACTGTAATATACTATACTGTACTATACTATACTATACTATACTATACTGTACCTAACCTTTGGACCATTCAAAACAAGTTCAGAGGATTTCCCTCATCATACTAAATTTAGTTATTAAATGAATGGATGAATATTTCTATGATTTCATATCTATGACTGACACACTTTGTCTCTAATCCACCTGTTTTGTCATTATCCTCTCTTGGTGCCAAATGCCGACACGCGTGCAAGCTGTGTCTGAGTGTTCCCATGCCTCTGAGATGGAAAGGAGGAGGCTGAGGGTTTCCAGAACTTTCCCAGGAGAGATAGAAGTGAAAGAGGCACTTCCTGCATACTGACCTACAGCTGCTCACATAAAGGAGCCAAAGGGATATCTTCTCCTATACACCCCTTGCGCTCCCTCTTGTGCGATTTCTCTTTTTATCTTCTCTAAAATGAATATGACTGTTATGATAAATTGTAGTACAGTATTCGTTTCAGGCCATATCGTGATCAATGTCAGCACATCTAAAACACAAAACAACAACATGCATCTAAACACATTTTACAGTAATTATTGAATAAACAACAACCAGAGGGTATTAACTGCAAAAACTGCGTAGTACAAGCTGCTGCCTGGATGTCAACTCATTATTATTTTAAACATGGCACTACTCTTTTACTGGGGCTGTTTTCTGTTCCAAAGAGCTTGTTTTCAAAAGCTCAGGGAAACTTTTATGAAGAAATTTTATGAGCTTATATGTTCGCCAAACCTAACTTCAGCCCAGCTTCTCTCCAGTCTCTGTTTAGATTTTTGCCATGGCAGACAAATCATGAATGCCTGTCCCCTACATGCTACACGGACCATCTCTGAGCATGGCAAAAGGCATGAAATGTATTCCTCCTTACAGAGGTCCTACTCCTAGGACTTTTTCTTGCACATTCAGGGCAGACTTCCCTCTTGTGGAAATGCTTGCTGGACTAGTTGAAGGATTGCTGTATGTAGAGAAAACTGATGTAGGATCAGACAGAGATGATTAGAGGCATTTCAGAGACCTACAGGAAATGAGTGACAGTAGTACAGGAAGCACAGGCTGTTAAACAGGAGCTGTAGTGAAGACAGACCTCAAAATGTCTGCCATGAAATACTGACATAAAACGACTCTGGGGAGTTGGCCTTATCTTTATAATGAGCCGGTTTAATGATGGAGGTTGTTGTTGTTCAGAGATATGCAGTAAGAACACAAAACGTATCACTTCAATGTTTTGTAAGGGGGTGTTTTGGCTTTGCCTTTTGTTCACAGTGTGAATTGTGCACTGTGTTTTTATGAAGCTGCATTTGGCAGCTATTGCTATATGAGTTATTGGCTAGTGGAGTAGGTTAGTTTGCATTGCCAGTGTAACTCTGCATTTTTCAAGGTATGTGTGTAAAGAGAACAGCAGATAAGCATTGGCTGTTGGTGTTTTTTAGATTTTCAGACAAAAGTATATCTTTTAAGATACACTATATTGCCAAAAGTATTCGCTCGCCTGCTTTCGCATGCATATGAACTTAAGTGACATCCCAATATTAATCCATAGGGTTTAATATGATGTCGGGACACCCTTCCGGAAGAGCATTTATGAGGTCAGACACTCATGTTTGACGAGAAGGCCTGGCTTGCAGTTTCCACTCTAATTTATCCCAAAGGTGTTCTATTGGGTTGAGGTCAAGTTCTACTACACCAAACTCGCTCATATATGTCTTCATGGACCTTGCTTTGTGCACTGGTGCGCAGTCCTGTTGGAACAGGAAGGGGCCATCCCCAAACTGTTCCTGCAAAGTTGGGAGCTTGAAATTGACCAAAATCTCTTGGTATGCTGAAGCATTTAGAGTTCCTTTCACTGAAACTAAGGGCCGAACCCTGAACCCTGAACTCCTAAAAAACACCCCCACCCCATAATCCCCCCTCCACCAAAAGCAACATGGAGAACTCAAATACAGAGCCAACTGAGCAACTCAAGCAGCTTATATAATTGTTCATTAATTGTAACCAAGGTAAAATGTTCAGTTAATTAGGATATAGATTTGAGGTCATGTTGCCCAGCACTACAGTAGCGACAATGGCAAATGCAAAACTTCCTTAGAATAGGAAGAAACCTTGAGAGGAACCAAGACTCAACTGGGGACCCATCCTCTTCTGGTCGACACCAGCTAGCACAACAAAAAAAAACAACAAAAGCATAAAATAAAAACTAACCCACATACAGTTATGAAAAAAAATCATAAAGAAATTATTAAGAATCTATGCAGAGAAACAAAGAATTAATAAGAATCTATGCAGAGATCATCCTTTCAGTGGGATGAGTGTGATATTCATGTAAGGTTTCCTGGTCATAATATGCCATATACAGTACTAATATGCAATAGAGAAACCTATTTTGGCTCCACGTGGTAATATTACTCGTTATTTTGTCTAGAACAGAAGAGACAGTAGCTAAGCATTCTCTTCCCCCCAGGGTAACTCGTCTCAAAGTAAATGTTTGGTTTATGTGCTTTGGTTGAACTGCGTCTGGGTGAGTGTTCTTCTGACACGTGACTGCTGTTCATGCTCAGCTTCTGAGATCAGACAGCGGCCCAGCTCTTTTCTTTGGGTCCTGTTACTCAGTGCACAGCCATGGGGGTCATTTAGAAGCGTTTCTCTCCCAACAAGGACAACCCTGAGCCCTCAGCTTCCTCTATTTGTCCGTCTGTGTCTGGGATGCTGGTGTGGTCTTGTGGAATCTCTAGGCTCTTGATAAGGGTGCTTGGTCAATGTGGTTTATTAAGACCTTCTTAACAAGATGCTTCAGAATGAGTAAGCACTGCCTTTTCCCACTCACTGTTTGCAGAGAAGATGAAAGACGGTCAAGATACACTCTGCACAGACAAGAAAGAGACATTGGTGTGGTCTCGTGTGGATTTTCTTACTATAACATATCTCTTTAAGGATCTTACCCTGTAAGCAGTTACACAATAGTATGAATCTGTATTTAAAAGGAGTCCTTCAAGCATTCTGTAGTAAAGTTCAATGCTCCAGTGGCTCTTTGCCTGGGTAAATGGTTATTTTTGATTCCAGTCATAATAGAAATCAAAACTGGTACTTACTAAAATCTCACTGCTTTTTAGAACTTCAACACCCACAACACTATATCTTCTATAGCCTTTTATTACTATACATTTTGGATAACAGACTATTCTTAACTTTGTTATGCATCTGACACATGTTCAAATCCTAACAGTGCTGCTGTACCTGACTCATGGAAGCAGCACTCATGCCAGCTTACCACTTCCATGTCAGCATCACTGCTGTGTTGAGAATACATGGTTAACAGTCCTCTGGTTAGAAATGGTGGACCCATTAGGTAAGTGGTGCTCTTAACATTACCAGTGAATCTAAATTCATGGTAGATGTTTGTAATAAAGTGGGTGTTGAGTGTTTTATAATGCATACTGTTGAACAGGCAGTGGTGTTAAAGAATCTCTTTATTTTAAACATATGTTTGGCCTTGTTTACAGAAAAGTGAATTGTAGTGTGTATACTGGAAATGTGAGTATATGGGTATTTCAGGCTCTCTGTTAACTGTACGACAATTCTAGTTTTGGTGCTAGTTTCCTAATTCCATTCGCATACCTGAGTAAATGGGAATGTTAGGGTTTGTTTAATACTTCTGCATTAAAAGAGAATAAGCATTTGCTTAATGCTTAGTTAAATCATGCTTAGCCTACAAGCTGCCATTGAAAATAACATATCCAACAACACAAAATAGATACACCCAAGCTTTTTATTTATACAAGAAGCAAACTAGCATGGAGTGAAGTGGAATTAAGGGTGTATTTGTGCATGCTTTTGCTGTCATGTAACTCACAGCAAGCAGGGGGAAATAGACTTGAAACTTTGAGCTTGCAGATGTGGTTACTACAAGATGTATGGTTATGGTCTGCCACCAGCATGTTATGGTTATCCATGCAGCCTTGCACTAAAAATGTAATGATGTCAAAACACGTTACAAAATAAAATTTGAAACAGTGGTTGGGATTTTTATCTGCTTTGTGGAGACATCCCTTACACTCCTCTGAGACTTTATCATAACATAAAATATTAAGAATTTAATTGAATCTTGACCTAAGAATAGAACATTGTATCATGTGCGCATGGTTCATTGCATTGCATTACCATATTAACATGAATGCAAGGCACAAATTCAAACACTTCTTATTTTTGCCGTATCAGAATCTAATTTTACATTTTTTGTATGGTTACACCCCTACTCTACAGACAGTCATGAAACCTTAGTGGGGGGGATTAATGACTCTATAATCAGCATTCCTGCATACATAAACACACGCAGTTAAATGTGATTCCTCAGATGTGCAGTAAATGTTTCTTTGAAAAGTCATTTTCACACATGGAATGTGTCACTGTTTCTCATCACACGCTATCAAGTGTCAGGTTGTGTGATCATGCATGTGTCAATACATCATGTCGGTATATCTGCCTAGCTGCTCACTCACACTCCCTTAGACATATGAAACAGGGCAGCCCACAGGCTTGTATGACAAACACACACACAGGTCACATACCTCACATACATCTCATTAAAAGTTTGTTTCAAAAGGCAGGTGGTATGCCTCCCTGCTCCTGTCCATTCAGGCCAGGGCCCTGTGCGCCTCTTCTTATCTGGGGTTGGGTTTCCTCCTCAGTGCCCTGATCAGCACCACTGCTGAGTGACCAAACAGAGAGGGAAAGGGTGAAAGAAAGTCAGTCAAAGATCAAGAAGAATAGGGGATCAAGGGAATAAGAATAACAGGACGCATCGTAAAGGAAATTGGCTGCAGGGCTGGGAAGTGGGATTTTTTTTGGCTTCATGCAAGTTTAGTAGAGCTATTACTTGTTTTGGATGGCCTACATTCCTGCAGTATTAATAATACTAGAGAAGGAAATGTTTCGTGGAGCTGTATATGGTTTAGTGCATTTAGCATCTCTCACTTACATGTTCAGACCTGTTAAAAAAGATTGGATGTATTTTATACAACCTAGATCACAAATAGCAGAGTACCATGGTCACCTTATTGACTTATGCTTAGTAATGTCTAAAGCTTAAAGGTATCTTTGAATTATTAGTCTATTCTAACTAGCTGAGGTTTCTCTCGGGTAAATAGCAAAGCACTTTTGTAAGTCGCTCTGGATAAGAGTGTCTGCTAAATGCCTTAAATGTAAATTTAAATGTAGATCACTAATTAAAGCATCAAGTTACAGCCAAAAAGGGATCAGTTCACATTCTATATATAACAGTGACTGACTCTTTAACCCTCACTCAGACCTGCTGATACAGAAAATAAACCTAATGTAATGTTAATGGCTGCATAACTAAATATGCAAGCAAAAATACATTATATTTAAATGGTAGATAAAAGCAACCGTAATTTACTCTATAAAAGTAACTCTAGACTCTTGAAGAGTTGATGTGAAGGTCACAGTTTCGTTCATGATGTCACAGACATTCACCCTAAAAAGATGAGACAACCTCTTTGAAGTCCTGAGTTTTCTATAATCACTCATTCTGTGGGGTCTTGTACATGACAAGGGTCCTTGTCCTGAAGCTTTTCTATCAGTGTTACCCTTTGACACCTAGCAGGGGTCAACCCCCAGCCCAGATAGGATCACAGTTGGGGCTAGGGGTCAACAGGCACAGGGCAGAAAGTCAGAGTTCAGAAAGCTTTGAGTTCTCCAAGTCATGAGACCCCAGACCAAAAGCCGACATATCACAATCCAAAGAGTAGCTTGGTAGAAGAAGCTGTATTCATTTACACATGGGCCAGCAAATTTACCAGTCTAGTTCAGCAATAGAAACTTCTTCAGAATAATAAAAAATGCTGAGTATTAAAATGTATCTGTGCAATATAAATGGGACTGAAGAGTACAGAGAGACAGGTTGAACAAAGACTTATCTGTCACAGCCTTTTATGTGTTTGGTGTTTAGGGTTGATCAGTGGGGAGAAACACCTTTATGGGTTCCTGTCTTTATATTTCTAAAACTATGAACAGATTCAATGTGCTGCAAATGGAGAGAGAGTAACGGAGTGGGGGGACATTAAAATGCCACAGAATGAGGCTACAGCGTTTGGAATTTGTGTTAAAATGGCAGAATACAACAGCACATCCATGTTTGGTATTGCTAAGCGGCCTTCTGAATTCCTCAGGATGTCCCTTTCCCACATGACGAAGGCATAAGCTCTCACAGTATTCTCACTGGTGCTTTAAATTGTTCCAGGATTCCAGCACTCTTCACTCTGAGAACGTTATGGTGTCCTGTGGAATGCTTAATGCTTTTCAGGTCAACCCCCAATGTTTCAATCGTTTAATCTTCTCAGATCCGGTCACATCGGTCAGGTTGTGTTATCTACTTTGCTTGTAGTTGAGGTCATTTTCTTGGCATCAGAGCATGGGGTACATCTGCTGCAATCCCTCCAACTTTTGTGGTTTCATGTCACACAATCAAGGCTCAGTCAAATGCTTCACTGTCAAGGCAGGCAGGCTGTGTTTTTTGTTTTTTTTTACCAGCTCTCACGAACTTTCCAGTGGTGTAGAGGGGCTTGGCGTCTGGAACTCGGTCTGTGCCAGACACCTGTCATCTGGCTTGGCTAAGGCTGTGGTCTCAGTCCCGGGACAATACTGTGGAAGAGTCTGGAGGACTTGCGTCGCTGTGGTTTAGACACTCGTAGTTGTGACTGAGCTAAACATTGAGAACAGGGTGACTCAGGCCGTGTTTGACCACAGGGACTAACAGTGACATCCAAACATGGGTGTTGTTTCCTTTGTGTTTGACATATCTTTGCTTTTTGCTGAAATTAAGATGATAAGACAAAGCATTTTTTGGCATCTCCACCAAGCTATGTAAACATGTAGAGTTTGAAATCACTTAACAAAGTCATCACTGTGTCATCAGACTCGGTCATGTAAATACGGTTAGAAGGCTCTTACGTCAGAACCACACACTCCAGACAATTTGCAAACACAAATCCCACACACTCAAACTTGAGTGAAGAGACTGTACCACACAGCAAGTACACTGTGAGAATAGCTAAACACGGTATACTCCTAAATAATAAGGGTTTAAAAAAATGTACAGTTCTCAGAAAAAAACATTGTTTGGTGTAAAGCTGTAAGAGACAGCTTGGGTCATTGGCATTCCCAAACCTGGTGGAAAGCGGTGGGAAAGGCATGGGAAAGCCATGAGAAAACCACAAGAAATGGTCTGAAAACAGCTGCAATAATGAAATGAAAATAGTTGGAAAGTGAGCATACAGAGATTCTACAGCGACCATGAAAAAACGTCCTGCTTTTTGCAGCCAGTTTTTGACTTGCTGGTTCTTTCCCATATGCAATCATCCCCTGTCTTATTGGCTTTGCTTTGGTGGGCAAGAACACTGGGACATGGGAATGTTATTATACTCTCATTGAATGAATTCGAGCATATTTTTAAAGACACATGGCTAATTTAATTGAGTTTTCTTGTTTTTTTTATTTAATCTGCTCATAATACTATAATAGATGACAAATGTGCACAATATCACATTATTATTTTTTTTCTAGAGGTTTATAAGCACAGTAGTCTAAATTGCATAGAGTTGAAATATGAGTTGAATTAATATGGAGTTTGATTCTCTTTTCTGTGTGGCTTTAGTGATGTTTTTCTGGTCACCATACAGTCCTTTAAGATTTTAAGACATGAAGTTGTCTTTAAGTAAGATGACAAATAAGGAGGGAGAAAAATATCCAGGTACACCATACAATAACACCTTGTAAAGTAAAGGTTTGAGTTGGCATATCTTTTACATTTATTTAAATGTAATAAAATGATGAATGTGTGATAATGAAAACGAAATAGTCTTCAATATACATTTCCTTTATGTGTGTCGGGAATATTTGACAGGCTTGTTTGCCTTGATATTCACTCTGGGATAATTAATTCCAGTTTGTATAATAAAAAATAGAATCATCTTAAACCTATGTAATGTTGAGTTTGTGAGATTTAGAAGCCAGACAACTTATGCAAGGGAATATTGTGACCGGTTCTAGTGTGAAGTTCACTAAGGGCCAGTAAATCAGCTCTGTAAACAGATACCAGTTCTTGAATCCTCCAGCTCCAAAACTGAAAGATCCTCCAGATTTTCCCCAAGCCATTCATGTCTCCAGTAAAAAACAGTATTGGCTTTAGTATCACCAGTAGAGAAATCTGAACAGGACAGGTACAGGCAAAGGGTTAGGCGCTGGGGGGGGGGTGTATGGGGTCAGCGTGTCTTTTGCTGAGTCTCCCAAACCATAAGCCTTTCTGCCACTCTCCACTCCCTAGAAAACACAAAGGATTGGGAATGGGGGTTTCCTATGTGAAAACTCATATTTGACCCCCTGTGGCACTAAACTAGCTGGATGAAGTTAGTCACTCATTGTGTTTCTAATACCTCTTAATAACAAGTACACAAATTCTGAACATGAAATAAATACTATATATGAAATAACTTTGTAATTATGTAAATATGTAATTACATAGTCATATTCTAATATAGCCAAACAGTGGCAACGACCGCAGGTAGTTTAACAGTTAATGACATTTTTGTAATATGATTCATGTCATCTTCTGTATCATTTTTGACTTTGAGTGTAACCACTGTCCAGACAGATTCAGATGGTTTCAGGCCATTCATATGTCAGAGTTTTGGAATTAAGCAGGGAGTTCCCTCTTCCCCTTTGTGCAGTACTGGGGGGTCTATGTTTGAGTGAATGAGGACTATTGAACAGTGCATTTCCTTTGCGTGACAAGAAGTCTTTTATAAGTATATATATATATAAAAAAAATCTGATTTATTTTATAAATATAGTGTATTCTTGAAATCTTGATTGCACATATCAGTATAGGTACTTCTCTCTGAAAATGTCATGGTTTGTTCTAAGATCATTAAAATTGCTTCTTATGTATAAATGAGAACCAGTTTCTCATTGTTGTACTTTGTTTTTGTTTTGTTCATAGCCAGACACTTTCTCACTCACTTACTGTTCTGTGCTTCTGTAATTTGTTGATTGCAAAATAGTCTGAAAAATTCTGGACAATAGTAATGAAACATCTGAGGCATTCCACGTTTTTGTTTCTCCTCGTTTTGTTTGTCTGGTAGTAATTTCTGACTTGGTGTAGACACTGCTTCAGGCATACAGCCAGTCTTTTGACCATCCGCCAATGACCAAAAACATGTGCTGTAGTGCAGACCACAACTGGTTTCTATCATGCCGTACACGTGCTTTCACTCTCCAGCAGGTTGTGAGCTTGTTCAACCTGTCACGTATTTAAGGAGTTAACTTACAGCTTTTGCACACAAAAAAGCCTCTGTTTCATCCATTACATTTGAAATTTTCACACCTGAGAAGTGAACAGATGTGAGATTTCTCTAAAGATGCACTCCACTAGACATCTATAACTGCAGCCCTGCCCAGTATGGATTGCTTGGTTGAGACAAGAAGATGTATGAATTCTCTGGAATCCCGTTTGTAAATTATTTCTGTGGATGATCTCCATATGGTGTGCCTTCAGAATGAGCGCTGACCTTGAGGAACAGGAGGGGAGGAGAGGTTTGCTGGTTCCATTCAGCTGTGCTGTTTACATGTAACAGTTCTTCTCCAGGTTATGCAGATTCTCTAGGTTTTTAGGTAAAAATTATGAGGAAAAAATGACTATGCTATCCTTTTTAAAACGTTAATAGAGTTTGCACGTCATTAACCTCTGACCAATAAACCAAATGGGCTGACGCACACATGAATACACTAAAGTTTGCTCAGGCCTTGGCACAGGATTTTCTATAGTGGCGAGAAGGCAATCAGGTAATTGTTTCAGGTATGGGAAATGTTACTGCAGAACTGGTGGAAAAGGTGATTTTGGGGCATGTGGGAAGGTTGGAACAGGATAAAGCACAATAGCTTTCTCATCATCTGCATTCATCATCAACTGTTCAGCCATAAACTAAAACTGGCTACTCTTCTAGTCATTGTTTGGGCTTACACATTGTGTAGCTTTCATGCTGCAGTTTAGTCTTTTATCTTTCCCGCCTAACAGAACAATGCTTTATGTCCCCCTGGAGCTTCAACACACATTTTTGCAGGATTACTAGTACACAAATTAGGCTTTGAGGTAGGGATGCAATATGGGCATGAAGTGTTATGTGATTTATATAGATGTTGGATATCGCAATAACAAAATGAGAAGCGCTAAATTTAATTAATAATTAGTGTCTTTCTGATAGATCAAAAAACTAATATCTACTTGCTTCACAACCTGGGGGGGTCACAGCAGGGTTCACACTATAGTGTGTGAACCAAAAACTAGGGATGCACTGAACCGATACTAGGATCAGATATCAGTCCTTATACTTACAAAATTAGCTGGATCCGAAAATTAGACCAATCCACATGATCGATCCATTCACTTAACCCGATTCCAGCTAAACAGCTAAAAAGCTAAAATCCACACACATCTTCTTCAGCAGCCTGCTTTGTTTACTCAAGAGCAGTGTAGGGAGGGGATGCGAACGGTGGATCTCTCTCCCAAAAAACACTACATGTAAAAGGCTAGATTTCTTTTAATTTATTTTGAACATAGTGCAGCCACACGATCTCATCCAGTCCATCGTGACTCCATGAAATTTACCATAGCAAGCACTACAATTCCCACAATACCATAAAAACCCACACTTTACTTGCTAATGACTGACTGCTCAGGGTTTCTTAGAGGAACTTGCGCTTGTGAAATTTGTTTCCACGTTATGTTCATCACTCTTCATCCACCACATAAATGCTTAGCCCATAGCTTACCGCATACTGTGTTTTCAGGAAAGCAGGGTTCAAGCCCAGCGTGTTTTGCTTCTAATTTCTTCACTCTTAAACCCATAGAACTGGCTTGTTGTAACGGTTGTGCTTATTTCACATTAATAGTTTAGTTGTAGCTAGCAGCATACATGCATTATTCTGCAATTATTCTGCATTAATTTTACATTTTAGAAATTAAAAAAGCATGAATGTTTCAAAGGAGATCAGATTGAACATTATGCATTCCTTGGGAGGTTTAATATCTGTTTTGTGTTCAAGAGATCATAGAGGGGTCTGTAAATGGAACTCTTTGTGGTATAGGCCACAAAGTAGCCTTTGTACGTTTTGCGTCCAAAATCTTGTGTCAACGTAAGAAGACAGAATTCTTTCTATTCATATGTTTCCACTTCTTTGCTCTGGAAGAATAAAGCTACTAGTTTTCATCTTGTTCTTTATAAAGGAACAAGAAGCACATACTGGTACATGGCTCCATGGACACACAGGATTATTAAGAAAGACTGTGGAATTTGCTGTGGAATCAGTGTGTAGGCAGAGTTCGTGGCACACAAAACAACAGGGCTCATAAGGAAGTGAATGCCATTTGGAAATTTTTGACAGTTTGGTTGTGAATCATTCTTTACTGGATTGCTCTTTAATATTCACAGACTTGTTTTGGCTTAATCTTTTAACACAGAATCACTGTACACCTCAAGTTGCAGTCATCAACTATTCAACGCCATCAACTATTTTGCATAATAAGTTTTGGTAAAGTAGCTTTTAGAGCAATTAAGTTCTTCAGATCTCTGGTTCACAGAGCATTTAAAAAAGGGTGAATGACTTTGTTTAAATTTTAACCATTTAATCATGCTGTAATGTTGCAGAATTGTACCACCTCTTTAAGTTAATGTAGAACCTTTATGGTGACATGGTTTGCTGAACTCACTGTGTTCCACATCAACTAATGGGGGTTGTTTTGTGCTTAGTCAGGCATACAGAAAGAACAGCAAGGCTAGAGCAGGCCTACATTTAACTCCATAATCCTGCACCAAAACCACATATTTCTGCCTACCTTTCTGTTATAAAACATGACTGTTGTTATTCTTGCTGTAAGATGTGGACAATATTGTCTAACAGAGTCACACACTACCATTTTCAACACACAAACAATCCATATATTTTACACTTTGTCTTCCTTTTATTGTTACTGTGATTACTTAAGTAAATTATCCCAATTTCGTGCACATGCAAACTAGCGTAGAGCATCCAACAGTAAAGAAAGCGCCCAGCAGCTTTAATACAGTAATAGGAAATGCTCAGATTCCCTAAGCTGATACATCAAGCTGTGGCCATCATGGACATGTATGTATTTGATTTACTCTAGCCAGTTGTTTGGTGTGATGGGGTTAAGGCCTGCCGTGGTCAAGGGTAAATATCTCAGGTCAAGACTATCACAATCTCTGGTTGCTTGGTTTGTATTATATAGTTTGTGGGTTGTACCTAAAGCAACTGCAGACTTTTTTGCAATAATTCGACACCTGGTTGTGAAACTGCTGCCAAATGTGAAGAATAACTCTAGAGTATTATGTTTACATTTCTGAAAGCCACCTTGCCACCCCCCCTTATTACTGCCATGGGCAGCTAGTAATTACCATATTTCAAAGGGTAGCTATGGTTCCCCCCTGATCCGAACTCTGTGACATGATTTGAACATAAACAGCTGTGAGATGATGAGCATGTCTTTCGAGCAGCAAGTGTTTACTTCCCACAATAGCAGGACCTGCCACATCACAGAAGATCACAATTTTCTTTTAGACATGGAGTTTATCATGCATGTCTGGACTGTACAGGCATGGTTCTCTGTGATGCATGATGTCTACAAGCATCAAGCTTCTTTTATAAGGATTAGAGAAACACAAGTCAAGCTTACTTTGTCATGTCACACATTAAATATGGCCTTAAAAAGGCTTACTGGTGGAACCACAGGTCTTATTATTAAATGGTAACCAGCATGAAGTGACAGTAAGTTAACGATTGTGTATTTGTCTTTTCTTTTCTCAGGGTGGTAAGAAACACCAAGGACCATGTGGGGGCAGAGACTGCAGTGGCGGGTGTCAGTGCTATCCTGAGAAGGGCGCCAGGGTAAGTGCCTGCATCTGTCCTACAAAGTGCCATCCAGCAAAGGCTTGTTTCCTGGCTCAAAATGTGTCTTTATCTAGAACACAAACAACACTAGAGGATGATGAGTTTTAGTACTAAAGTTACAGCACCACAAAAAACAAATGTTGTCCAAACATAATTCAAGCAGTAACCAGGAATGCAGGCCAGCTAGAACATTTTGGTACAAATTTGACCAGGAACCATCTTAATTTATTGGACCTTACAGTTGCATGTAGTTTGTCTAATTTATCATCCTGCACACCTGTCTATGCATGTTTCCATGGAGGTTCAACAACTGTTTCTGGTGTGTCCAAAGTTCATTAGTTCAGCTGCAAAGAGGAGGGAGACATTTTTCAAAGGAGCATCCCATATGTTGTGAGAACAAGCATATAGGAGTAGACTAAACTATGCCTTAATTAGATAATGGCAGAGGAGTGGTCTAAAGAGAGGCCCTACTAATAGCCAGTACGTGTGTGGAGCAGAATTTGTTCTCCCATGGAAAACAGCTAGAAGGCCCCTGTATGTGAATGGTTATTTTCAACTTTCACCAAGAGTTTCACTCTCTTCACGCACAGGAATATTCCAGGGTTTTTCAACTTAATCTCTATCTACCCCATCTGGTGTACAGTCGGTTACCATGGACAGTAATTCGAAATGAACAGAAAACCTGCTGACTCGCTTAAAGCAAGTAAAAAGAAGAGGACAGTTGTATGTTTCAAAAATCTGGCATTAGAGTTGCCAGCCATTTAATGTAATTTAAGGTGGATACTACTGTCAGTAATGAAATAAGACTGTAATTACATAAGTCAATAACATAGTATTCTACTGTGAATAGAATTTACAATAAATGCTCACATATTCTATAAATTTACATCAAACATACACTATATGTCTAAATATTTGTGGACGCTTCTTTTATTGGATGCATTCGGCTACTTTGCTGACACATATGTGCAAATGCACCCACACAGCTTGTCTAGTCCCTGTAAAGAAGTATAAGACACTTAAGTATAGGAGCAGATACACATGAACCTATTGGCACCATGCCTAATGCCAGGCATGGGCTAGAGGGGGAATACCCCCCCCCCCCCCATTGCTCAATTGCTCAATAAGTTTTAAAAAATGTTTGGCACAATATAGAAGTTATAGCAGTTACATTCACATGTCCTAGTCTTTAGAAAAGACGCTGCCACTTACCCTGAGTTTAACACAGCATTGTGAAATAACCTAGATGAAACAAAAAACACCATGGTCAAAACAACACAAGTCAAATGTATTTAAAGTCTTCTGGGGTTGGAGTGAACTGTTAAAAATGTGAAAGGAACTGTAGATGAAGAAATGTAAGGCTAATTAACAAAAACACAGATTGGGAAGTCCTGCCCCTAGTGTAAGTAAGTAAGTGTGTTTATTTATAGAACACATTTAAAACCAAAGTGCTGTACACAGAAAGAGAAGAGAACATGATACACATACATATATATACACACATACACAGGCACACAAAATTTCCTAGTATGTTCTGCAAAAATGCTAATTACTGTAGAATCTGACATTGATAACCTATTTACTATGAGGCATGACCTGTATATCCTAAAATGCAGCATTTTCGCAGTGATATATTGTTTTTAAGAAATACTGTAGATCACTCCAGTGTTTCTGCTGTGCAATTACATCAATGTTTTTACAGTGAGGCCAAAAGATTCCCTGTTATTTTAATGTGTTGTATGTGGTACACCTGACTACCTGCTACACATTCGGTAGACAGAGATTAGCTTAAATAGCATTGGGGTATTCCTGATGCTGATGCAAACAGAGTATTTTAGCATGACCTCAGACACTCTATACAAGAAATATGCCATGACACATTTTCAAATATACTGCAAAGAAACTAAATCCATTGGTCTCTTGATAAAGTAGTTTAAATAGACTCAAACAACCTTTTCCCATCAGGCCCTGCTCCTGCACTGCACTGCAGCAAACCAAGTGGTATATCTATATACCAGACTCACTGTTTGTACAACATATCTGTGACCTTTTGCTTAATGTGGTGAAAGGATGTCTCCTGAGGAGGAGTAAGGGAGAGAGAGGAAATACATTCCTCAGCAAACACCAGGATGCAAAGGCCTCATGACCACAGGTCAAGTCATCTGGGCTGTCTTTTTTCTTGCACTATGCCGGAAAAGGAAGGAAGGTTTATTGTTCTTCAGAACTGTACACTAAGTGCCAAGGCTGTAAGGCCTTTGTTATAGCATCCACATTACACCAGATTAATCTAAACATTCTGCATGTTTTACCATTTTCTTTCTTTCTTTTGTTTTTTTGCTTAACATTAAAATGTAGAGTGAAAATTTAGGCAGGAAAGAGAGAAGGCCAGGCATTCCCTGGTGAATCTCTTTGATCCATCCTTCCCCAAGAGCCTAAATGTCATTAGTACAGGCAGGCATGAAGTAGGAGTGGCCTACATTTACCTTGTAGGAGTGTCTTTTGAATTGATACTTTGTTTAGTCAAAAGTTCTTGTAACTCACATTTTATTCTGCATCTTAACTTGGTCAGCAATACATTTTAGGTTAAGCTGGCCAAAAAACAGTAGCTAAAATAGCTTTTTGTGAGATTTTTAATCTGTGCCCCTGTGTTACTATTTATTCCCACTTGTAGTTAAGAACTTGACCTGTCAAATGACATCTCCAGACTTTGAGGCTTTTGACAGTGGATCGCTACGGTCATGCTGGGTTTTCAACTTAAGACAAGATCTGCACACACTTGACGTGCTGGCAGTTCAGCCGTTGAGCCACTCTAGAGCTGTGAAATTACATGATATAAAAACACAGGTCTGAGTAAACTTTACAGTTTAACTTTAAAAGTTACAGCTCTTGAGTGGTGTAGCTGTCTAACTGCCTGCTTGTCAAGAGACAGGAGATCATGCTGTATTTGAATCTTTTCAACACTTCAGTCCTTCATGGTCAGGAGTCTGAGAATAGGAAGACCTCCCTTTGTGTGATAGGGGGAGTACTTATGGGAATAAGGAGTAAGCAAATTGACATAGACTAAACATCTTCCGAAATATTTAAGCAGTTATAGGTGCAGTGGATTCACATGTTTTTGATGTTCTACATACACTAGACTATGTCCAAATGTTTGTGGACACCCATTCAGCAACGTTATGTTGCACCCATTGCCGACACAGCTTTGCAAATTCACACACACACAACTTCCAGTCCCTGTAGATAAATACTTCCTTTAGAATAGGATTTTCTGAAGCAGAAGAAACGTGAAATTATGAACCTATTAAACTTGCATATCTTTAAAATAGTTTCAGTTTACTCACATATAATTTATAGTTACTGAATAATAATAAGTCTAAAGATTTAAAACTTATTAGTAAGTCTAGAATACAAGGGGTTAAAAGAAGGGAAAATGTAATTTTTTCAGCTCAAGTAAAGTCTTTTCCTTTCCGCACATGCAGCTCACGTTTTGGTTTGTTTATTTCCCTCTTGTCTTCACTGTTTGCGTATAGTGTTCCTTGTATATCGTCCAGTGACGATATCAAACAGTGACAGTCTTTCTCCAGCCAAATCCACATCCTCTGCGTAGTTTTATGTATCTGTCCATGAATAATGTCTTCAGGGGAAATGGAGCAACGCAGATGTCTGGACACATTTCATATGCCCCTTGTGGTCCCTCATGATCATTGTGCATCTAGAGAACAGGACAGAACGTAACATACAAACACTGCTGCATACAGTTTCTAGTAGAGCCAAAGGGTTAGTGATGTTCTTTGGCAAAATGAAATGATATATGTTGAATAATGAAATGAAAAACAGACCCAGTCTTCCATTGCATTTCCCGTAAAATAAGAACCATAATGATATTTGATACCACATTTTGTTAAATGTATAAGATTAGTGCAGATGATTGTCATTATAAGGCTTGCATGATATAAGTGCAGATGATTATCATTATAAAGCAAGGAAATCAACACAGCATGTTACTGCCCATATGACTACTGTCAGAATTGATGTCGTGGCTGTGAATTGCTTGGAATTTGTTATTTCCTCTGAAATCCTGTTGTGTTTACAGCTGTTTGACATGGCTGATTTAAAAGTGCATTTAAATGATTGTCATTCATCCACTGAGACCAGTCACATATTCATCAGCTCGACATGTGTATTAAAACCTCTCTCGCTTGTATGATCAACTAATAAACTTAAAAAGACTCCCAAAAGACAGGGGATTTGAACTTGAACTGAAAAGGGGCTGCGAAATGCAGGGAGCCAAAGTTTACTGCAAGCAAAATAGAGGCAAAACAGAGGCGTTGCAGTGGAATTTGGACAGGGACCTCCCGACTGTTTACAAGAATGATTAATTTCATTTTTGAGTTTATTCCAGTGGGCTGCCAAACATCTCAGTCTGGCCAGGGCTCACCCACTGCCTCCTTCAGTGCTGAACAGTGCTGCAAGACTGACTGGCATCACAAGCTTTGAAACGGGAGGGTGTTTAGCAAAGCTCATACCATTCTTTGTACATCACTGACCAGCCTCTGAACCAAATACTGCTTGATGTTTTTGCTGCTTTTAAACTGAATATGCCATCACTGTCATTCAAATAAGCACTGTGTTTGGTAAATTTGGGAACAAAATGATAGATTTATGTTCTAGAGACAGATTTCAGAGTTACTTATATTTCATTGTCCGTTGGCAAAGAAAAAAGCTTGTGGTGCCAGTGAACTACAATACTGTATAACAGCAGTGGAAAAATGTAATGGCAAGTTCCTGCATATCCTCTGGGTTCAAAACAACTAAATAGGGATCAATGGTGGGCTTTGTGTTCTGCTAGACCCTTCCTACAGTTTCTCAGAAAATGGGAGTGGTTCTCAGAACAATTCTAAGGATAGTAGACAGGGAATCCACCATCAGTAGACCCACAATATGTGTAGAAATGTGGAAAACCACATTGGTAGAAGAGATGAAAGCTAGAATGCATAGATATAAGGAGAGAATGAGAATGTAAAAGGAGCAATCTATACTGACCTTATCCACTGTGGGAAAACTTACAGTGCGCAGTCCATATGGGAAAGGAAGTGACATGCGGATGTTCAGCACAATGAGCACTATCAGATCTCTTTTTTTTACGCAGACTATACATTTCTTTTTGCAGGGAAAGACATGGTAAACCCTTCCTTTTTTGACCACAGACATGACAGCAGTCATCTATTATTGGAACTATTTCCATATCAGATGTTGAGCATTAATTCTGATGGTGCATTTAATGGATGTCAAAAACTGTTCTGTTACAGAACAGAATAATAACTGACTGGAATGCTACTGTCTACGTCTAAAAGGAAAGATCAGATGAACTCAGGGCCCCATTTATGTCTCCTTTTGATTATGAATACGTCAGTCCCTGGTTCCTCTGTTTGAAAGCTGCTTTGCACTTTAACCTCTGACTCAAGTGGAATATCCTACAATTGTAACTGGCATCTTGCAGACACTTCAGTGCATTACACATGTCTGCAGTATGTGGCTGTTAAATGTTGGAGTTATCGCATTAGTTGCACCTTCAGATGTTAAATCCTAGAGAGTATCTGAAAAGCCTGCATAAAATCTGTATACATTATACTCCTGAGAAGAATCCTGTCTATAATCAGCCTGCCAGGCAAGTCCAAAACTATGCCTGCAACTAGACACCAAACTCATCCCCCTGCCAGCAGGGAAAAGCCACAGTATTGGATATTAGTAGAAACAAGTTACAGGGGAAAAAAAGTCCAAACCTGTTCCAGTCAGACATATTTTGGAAGTTTTAGCTCATTCTAATTTATGTGTTTCAGTGTTCCTGATCAGATAACTAAAATGTATAGTAACATGTTATTGGCTGTGGACAGGTTTTGTCATTTTGTCAATATCTCTGATGTCCAGAACAAACAACAATTCTATGGAATCATATGGCTCTTGGTAGATATTTGTGTAAAACAAATTCATCATCAGACCGTTGTTTAAATTTGACAGATACACTGTATGTCCAAATGTTTGTGGACACTGCTTCTAATGAATGCATTATTACAAATGCAACACACAAAGCCTGTTTTGTCCCTGTAGAGAAGTACTACAAGTAGAATAGAACTTTCTGGAGCAGATAAGCATGAATCTGTTGCCACCCTATCTAATGCCAGGCATGATCTAGAATACTTTTAAGATGAGTTGTGGAGTTGAGAGTGGGGTGGTGATCATCCAACATCCTGACGTCACTGATTCAATTTCAATTCAGTTCAATTCATTTTATTTATATAGTTATTTTTTACAACAAATGTTGTCACAAAGCAGCTTTACAAAGATCTGGGTACAAGCCTCTTTTGAGCAAGCTAATGGCAACAGTGGCAAGGAAAAACTCCCTCAGGGTCGAGAGGAAGAAACCTTGAGAAGAACCAAGAAGTCTTGAAGAAGACTCAGAAGGGGAACCAATCCTCCTCAGGTTCACACTGGATCATAATAAAAATCAAAACAGGGATAAAGACAACAAAATACTGTCCTTTCCTGAACAGTAGAGACAATAACTTCAACAAAAGCTCATAAACTATTTTATAATACCTTTGATTTTGAATGAAACAATGGAGGAGCAGGTGTCTCAATACTTTTGTCCTTATAGTGTATTTGTCACCAGCTATTCTGCATGATGTTCTCTTGCACATGGAAACTGCAGCAGCCAGTGGTCAGCCAGTTAGGGACACTGACTATTTCTAACTAGCCTTGCCCTGTCCTGTAACAAGCTTATTAAAATTTCTCAGAGGGTAAGAAATTCCTCATGCCGCATGCCTAAAAGGCTCATCAGAAGATGTACAAAATTCCTCATGCCAGGTCTTGACCCCTCGACCCCTCGAAAACTGGCAAACCGTTTCTTTACCCACCACAAGCACATTTTCTAAAACTAAATACACGCAGACCCATGCCATGTACTGTATCTAAAATACTAAATAATAATAAAATATATAATAATAAAATAATAAAATCTAAAATACAATAATTTTCTATCTGTGATCAGTCTGCACCACTGGTAATAGAATCAAGAATTGGTACATAATTTATAGTTGCCTTCCTGTCAGCTCCTTCTTCCACCCAACTGTGAGCTCAAACATTGAGATCACAAGATAGAATTTCCAAATTAAATCTTATTCATATTCATATTCATTCTTTGGATGAAGGCAGCCTTTCTTTTCTGTCTTTCCAGTTTATCCCCTAGCATATCCAGCTTCACTGTCTTTTAAGACTTTGGAAGGCCCTTCAGCATTGCATTTAAAGACTGTTGTTGGGACAAGGGGATCATTGTATGTGGCAAATATGTGCAGAGCACAAGCTGTGACTGAGTGTAAATAAGGTTATTTCTGCTCCTGGAGATGTTCGGGAAGTTCTAAACAGCTGTAAATTGGGTGGATGACAGTTTAACCCTCAGATTTGAGAGACCTTTAGGTTTTGCCCAAAAAAGAGTAGCTCAGGGTACAGCATTTAAACTAAATTTGACCTTTGCCAGAATTCGCCTATTGTTCCTTCAATAGGCCTGTTCTACAGTTCATAACAAGCTAGTCTTGTCTTTATAATCCAGGGAACATGAAAGTCTCCTGAATTTTAGTGAATGGTACCACTATGATTGTCGAGTTGTGGTGTACATGCAATTGCGTGTTACCGCTCCCCTTTTCTCCCTCTCTTTCTCTCCCTATCTACCTATCTTCCCATCTATCCATCGATGTACCTCAAAGTATAGTCCAAGTCTGTACAGGAAGAAACGACCACCTGCTCAGTTTCTTTTCATGACATCACTGTTGTAGTGCATGTTTTGATGTGTCCCCCTTTGCAAAGACCCCACAGCCCTTCTGACAGTTTCACACAATTTTCTTCAACACGCACAGGCCACCCACACATGCTCCCACTCATCTGGTGCAATTCTCATATATACTCTGATGTCACTGACAGTCTTATATAATGATCTACCGTTCCTTCGAGGATCAGGACACAGATATGGTTGTTGCTTATAGTTCCAGGAATGATCCCAGCAGTCCTCGAACATAGGAGGAGTGTTATTGGACGGCTTCCACTTTGTGTGTAAGCTCGGCCACACTAGTGATTCACTTGAACTTGAGTCACATTTACATTACACATGCAGTGTTTTAAAAAGTCTTTATAAATTTTACACACACCCAGTTTAACATGTCCTGTTGACATTTAGCTACTCCATATTATATTTTGAATTCAGTATGAAGTCACTGTTGTGCAAAAAGAAAAAACATTTTTTTTAATTTTTATGCCTTGGCAGTATGTTATCAATTTCTTGGCAAGGTCAACTTGTTGATGCAAATGTAATTATTTGAACATCTCCAGAAATAATCACATATGTAACTGCTTTATTACAGTCCATTGCATTGCAAAACGTGACTAAAAACTTGGCTTCCAGTGGTTAATCCTTGAAACTCTAAAACAGCTTAACTTATTTATAGTAAATACTGAGTGATTAATAGTAGGTACTGAGTAATTCAGAGCAGATGCTGAAAGTGTCATAATAGTTACCTAATAATTCATAGTGGATACAGAATAAATTAGTGGACACTGAATAATTTATTATAGACACTAATTATAATTCACAGTGGATACTACATATTTTCTTAATGGGGAATGAGTAATTCATAGTGGATAACAAATAAACTATAGTACATATTGAATAGTTAGTTAATAGTAGTTACTAAATACTTCATACTGGATATTGAATAATGCATAGTGGAAAAGGTTCAGAGTAGTTGAGATTTCAGGGGAATAAACTCATACATTTCTTCTTATCTGGGTTCTACATTATTTCTTATCTTTGGTCCTTTTGGCAGTTCAAATGGCTAAATGTTTGTGCAAAATGCAAAATGGCTGTGTTTAGTCCCCAGTTTCATTAGTTAGCTCTGTCTGTGTTGGCTACAGGCTTCTCAAATAATGTTGACCAATAAAAGTGTTCATGCAGAACATGACCAGAACACCTGGTCCAGCACCACTGCCATATGTTTTCCATCAAATCCTTGCAGTGCCTTCTGGGGCCAGCCCCAATTACACTCAGATCCCATGTATTCAGGCATCTTCGCTAGTGGAACAGTCATATTTTGACAAGCACAAATCTTCCAGAGGAAAGATTAATGTGATTGGCCAATCTGATGCTGCTTACGAGTGGCTCTTCCTAATTTGAAACAGTGAGTTAGGTCCGATTAGTGATGGACCCCTGTCTGACTGCTCACTCCAAATGGTCAGTATGAGCAAATGGCTTTAAGGCTTTCCATTGACATGGCCACAGAAAATCTGTCCACCCACATTTGGCCCTGTGCCATGATTGGCCAGTTGATTTGCTAATGCGCAACAGCTTTGGAATGCCAGTCACAGCTGGGTTGGGAGGGGGTGTCAGGGTTATTCATGTGAAAGAAAGAGCTTTTCTTTTTACTACAGGACATGCTTGAATACACTGAAAACCAGCCTCTTTTTCCTGGTAGATCTTGGACTTTGATGGTGTCCTTGACATTTTATCTTTGAAATATTCCAATCATCTTGCTTTTGTTTTGGGCTGACCAGAAGCTAATAAACTAGATGTTAGGTCCCTGTAGGATAAAAACATCTAATAGGATAATAAAGGCAGTGATTAGCTGTTGAAGCAGTAGATTTCGCATCAATTGAAGCCCAACGGCTTCATGTCCATTTACTGCAGCTAGGCCTCAGTCAGTTCATTCCTGAATTCTGAGGCAACCATGCAGGTGCCTGGCTCCAAAGACCTCTGGGATACTAGAGGCCCCAGTCAGGCCTCCAGTATACAAAACCACACACACACACACATATATATATTTGCACACACTTCTACTCTACACTTTTAGCCTTAGGCTCTTAGACTCAGGCTGGTGTGGTGCTGATATCACCTCAGCCACTTCCTCACTCTTTTATAGGTCATCTGTGTTTCTCTTCAAATAATTGCCTATTATTTGCTTAGTCTGTTTATATCCATGTCCATCAGTCTTTCACAGGTTCTTCTCAGTCTGCGCCCCCCATCCTTGCCAGAGCTGCGAGGCACGTGTGCACGTGTGCCGGTAGATAACAGATGATGAGGCTGAACTAATTATGGCCAAGTCTAAACATATTAAGAGCAGCATAAACACAGCCTCACGGTGCAGATGATGTGTGTCAAAGAGAGAGCGAAGGAATCCAGCCAGGACAGTGCAGACAAACGAGCTGCGACTGGACACTGTCTGCTCTGCCCTCCACCTCTGCAGTTCAGTTCAAAGAAGCTTCACTGGCATGAAGATATTCAGCTGCACAATTGCCAGAGCATTTTAAGACCATATGATTTTGCATGCTTGTTTAATACTTTCACAACTGATGAGTTGTTTCTGATGATGGGTTTTCAAATTCACAGGAAGTTTTCTGCTACTGTTCCACAGCAGTGGATAGAGTGCTGTTACAGTGCCTACAGCGACTTGCACAGGAATGCGTTAGAAATCTTTAATGTCAGCCAGTTCAGTCAGTTTATGCATTTGCATTTCATAAAATCAAATTAATTTTGTTAATTAATCGGACACTATGACAACTAGATTCAGTGTTAGCCAATTTAGTCAGTCTATAGTCTATTTGTGTGTAATTTACATTTAAGTACATTATAATGTATTTTATTATTTATATTTAATTTATAATTAACCATCAAAAATCAGCAGTTACACTTTATTATAAGTTATAAGTTGGCTGCATAACATTGACATAACCAAGCCATAAGCATGTCATGACATTTTATGTCCAGTAAAATTACAGTGCTGCATTACAATCAGTAATTTTATGCAGGGTATATATTATTTGATGTCATCACGTGCAACATAAACTGTCATTATGTCAAAAGTAGCATTTGTCATGACAGTTACTGCTAATGTTATAAAACTTGGCATAATCTGTCATGATGGTTTATGACAGCATAAATCGGTCATGACATTTTTTATGGCTTGATCATGTCAGTGTTATGTGCAAGGGTTCTAGTCAAGCGTAACCACATCCATGTCAGAATTTACCTCTCTATACTGGATACATGCTATGCAATATAAAATCATATAAATCTCCAACTTTGAGAAGAACCATTTATACCAGCAGAACTATTGAAGCAGCTTTTCAAGTTGTTATGGTTATACATTTAACTATGTCGATGCTAAAGACATCTTTTAACAAAAAAATCTGATGATGATGTAGTTCCTCCATTTTCACAGGCTTAAAATTAATGGACACACTAACATAATTATCATCACCATCCTCCCTAGATATGTTTTGGTAGGCCTTAATTGCAGCTTCAGTTACTGTTTTATTGTGGATTTTTCCACCTTTAGTTTTGCCTTCAGTAAGGTCAGATGACTGACTTGCTTAAACAGTGTGTTTTGCCCCATCCTATCCATTTTTCAGCATTTCACTGATGATCAGAAAAGAAAGCTTTATACACTTCCGAATTCAGCCCTCACATCATCAGTATACAGCAGTGACCCAGTTCCATTGGCTGCCATATATGTCCATGCAATAACACTGCTTCCAAAACATTCAACAGATGATGTGGTATGATTTGGATCATGAACCCTTCCTTTCTATCGCCATAGTTAAGTTAATTTCAGTTTTCATCCGACTGCATGATTTTGTTAGAAAATGACATTTAAAAATATGTGCTCAGTGTTCACATGCTGTGAAAAGGCTGTGTTTCTTGCAAGCTTGTGTTTGTGTGTGAATTGCTGATTTGAACTCCTTTAAAGCCAAGGATACTTAACACCTCAGCACATTGCACTAATGCACTCCAAATGGCTCCAGGCATAAAGACAAAAACATGTCCGCCCCTTACTCACCTAACTTTTAGGTCATATTTTGGTTAGTACATCCATTAATCCGACGAAAATCAAACATGAGGTTTAAAATAGAGCACAGTGACAAGGCCTTTTGACGCGAACTCGGTTTCTTAGTGGACCAGTGGATCAGTAGGTGTCCAAACACAGTCTACATAGTCTCCAGATGTTTATTTTATAGTTATGAGTGTTGTTCTTGCAGATATGTTCACTTTTGAAAAGCGGCTGGTTCTGTTTTGGGTCCACCGCTTCTGCCACCCTCTAAGGAATTGGGCTTTTTCTCCAGGGCCCTGTTCTCTTAGGATGTTGACTTAAGGAAACCCAGTCCAAGAGAAACAGAAATCACTGCTGTGCCACTTAACTTGCATGCGCTGTGTGCTTTGAGACTTCTGAGATGTTTGAAGATGGAACCCAGAGTTGTGATTTGAGGATAAATGATACCAGTACTTATACAGAAACTGGATATTAATATTAAGGTTTTTTGGAGACAAGTGATACCTGTTCTGACCAGGTATTTAAGAAAGAGGAAGCACTGATAAGATATTTTCATTAAGACAATACTCAGAAGGCATTTGAAGACGCCCACATGTTGCCTTCCATCCTCTTCTCTCTCTCCTCATTTTTCCTGTTTGGATTCTGACCTTCCAGAATGAGAGATTTCCGTTACTGAATCAACCATACAAATCGTGACCAACTGCTTGTGCTTTCTTGCCTACTTTGCAACAATGTAAATAGCATGTGGGAATTAATAGTGTGAATGTACAAGGGGCAAGGCTGGGAGATATTTGTTGCATCTGTGTGGGAGAACCCCCAGAGCCTCCCATCTATTTGGATTGTTGCATTTCCCAAGGACCGGAGATATTTTATAACGGACATCAGTCATAGACTAAATAAAAAAAGGTCAAGTGGGAGGGATGAGTTAAACTAACTTCAGTCTCAACTGGGGTCCACTCTCTAAATATACCCCTCATGGACGTGAGACATTTATCCACTCAGCATGATCCCACTGTGTCGTGCTTAAGAACAAATACTCAAGTAATGTAATGAAACAGCCTGTGAGTTTCAAACAATACATTCAGCACACTGTACTAAATATGTTATTTAGTACAGTGTGCTAAATGTATTGTTTGAAACTCACAGACTGGCTAGGCAGTGAAAGCAGCCGTTCAGCTCTCGTTTGTGTTAGCTGGCTATCTAACATCTCGTAAGTTTCAAGTAATTAAAGTTATGAAAAATGTAACGTGAAAGGCTGGGCAGAATCAGTATGCTAAAAAATCAGATGTCATCATATTTCTCACTCACATGATTTATTCATTTCCAATTCTGCAAAAGTAGACAAAATAGCGTACATTGAAGCACATTGACCTTCAGTAGGGACATCTGATCTCTAGCTTTGACTCATCCAACCCTTACCTCTATCAAGAATGAATTTAAGTCAGAACCAGCATGATTTTCCCATCCCCTCAATCGACACCCTGACCCATGGGTTCAAGCTCAAGAAATGGTTGTTTATTTGTTTGCTTTTAGATGGCTGAGGTCAGTATGTTGGCCAGGTTTCCCATCATTTTGTGGCACAAAGCTTTTCTAAATGCTGCCCATGGGATATCAAGCAATCTAGCTACATTGAGATTTATGCTTTATTTTGTGTGGCAGACATATATTGTTTACACACCCAAATTTTTGCAGTTCCAGAAAAATGCTCAGGCACTTTAAGTTTGTGGAAAAAAGAAGCAGTGCAAAAATTGAAACAGCTGTAGACTGAATGTATGATGTACATTTGGAAAGTCTCTTGTCTAGATGTACAGCAGGAGGCCGCTGCTGTGGGACTATGGGAACACATTATTGTTTTGAGCTGCTTTGGAAAATGTGTTGGCCTGAGCAGATCTAAATATGACTGTATATGGGTTTGTGAGTGTATCTGATTGCCTGTTCATCTGTTAGCGTGGGCACTGATGTACTCTTCACACACTCACGCACAGCTCTGGACTTCCTCACACTCCATTTCTTCTTCTCTCTCTCTATCGTTCTCTCACTCGGTCTCGGTGGCTATGTGTTTATTGGCACCCGGTGGGGCTCTTAGGGAGCTGAAGCCGAAGTTTACCTTTTAAAGACAAAGAAAGGGAGCCGGACAGCTCTCAGGATTGCCTCAGTGCCAGCTCTCATTACGGGCACATTGAGGTCAGACAGGCACCCAGGACGTCTACTGCTTTGGCTCGTCTACTTGCTTGAGAAGTGGCTACTGCCTCGCTCATCTCACCTTCACAGCCAGAATGTCGAATTCTTGCAGTTGCTAAACCTCATTTCCCAGCAAATCCCAATGTTTTTTTTTCCTGTATAACCTACTTAGTGCATTAAATTGGTGGAATAGGAGTGTTGAGTAGTTAGTAATCTTATGTCTTCTACAGCAGTCATGACATTGTGCATGTCTTAGAGTGACTGACCTGCTCCTTGTTTACTTCATGTAGATCTTTGAAGCACTGATGACGTCTATAGCCTGTATTGGTCAGTACTGGTAGGACGAGAGCAAGTATCATTGTTTTACGCATCTGAAGAATGCGAAGGGCACCTGGAGGTCAAACAAGACGTCAAAGTAATGGAGAGCTTGGAATGAAAACAATGCTAGATTATTCTTCTTTAATATAAGTTACTACGCATGACTTTAACACTTGAATTGCACAATGCACTGCCTGACTGCAGTTTGTGTAACTATCTCAGAGTGGTCTAAGTGGTTTCTATGAATGTGATTCACTCACTGTCACTCACTTATGTGTCACTTAGTCTCTCTCTTTCTGGGCCCAGTGTACTAAGTAAAAATGGGTTGCATTCTGTTCCATGTGTTATGTATGAAACTGACACAATGAGCCTAAATGATAAAAACACAAATGCATCTCATTCTTATGTATTTGAGGAAGTGTAATGTAAATGTAAATGTAAGAGGATTACCCAAAACAACTGGTGGAGATATCCAAAGTAAGGCTGGTACATATTCCACCCAATTTACCAATGTTTGAGCAACCCCTGGAGCATTTGAACAATAATGAACAATTGGCTGCCATAGGGTAAGAAAAGAGCAAGTTGGCTGAATTAAACTGACCTATTTTTACATTTTAAAGCATTAGATTGGCAAGAATATAATATATATATAAAAGGCAGAAGTCTCCTTGGATGTCTGTCTGGTATAATAAGACACATAAGTAATAAATTAAGTTTATTGTGCTAGAAAGTGGAAATATCCTACATTACTCAATTATTGAGGTAAGAGAACTTTCCAGATTGTTGTTATTGGCTGCAAGAGGGAGTTACCATTTTCCCCTGAGTGTGGCTCTCCCTTGACTTACAGTCAGTGAATTAAACCATAAGCGTTTGTTGACATTGTCAGTAGTAGATAATTGCTAATACCTTTGCCAATTGCTTTCATTTAGGCCGAGTTCTTTCCACCATTCAATTAGGATCAGGCCTAATGTTGTCCTTGAGTGTAGCTGTTTTTGCATGGATTTTCCTCCACCTTTTAATATCAGAAATTGTCCAGTGGACTTCTGATTTTTCAAGAAATGGCATGACTGTATACGACTGCTGAGACAGGTTGAGATTTTACCTCCAGGAATGTGTTGTTTATTGCTTCCGGCTCCCGCTGCAGAATATACAGTGAGCAATGTCTGTTTTTTCTCCAACCAATATCTTTGCTCACTCTGTAGTTTATCTTTTGTGCATCCTGTTTGTGTAAACAAGACCTGAGAGGTGCAATATATCCAGCTCCATCTTTGTTTTTGTTTTGTGATAATGGAATTGCACTGACTCTTCCAGGATTTAGGCTGTGTTTTTAAGGATATTCGTAACCTGTTCCATGGTAACACCCCTTGTGTGTTTAAAATAATTTGTTCCATGTCTCTTTAGCAGCTGTTATTTGTAAGAAAACATGTCTGAGACTTTGGCCTCCAGGCTTGATATGAATCTGACCTGCGTCCTCTGGTCTAAACCCTGAGCAGGTAATATTATCTTCATGAGCTGCCAAATTTGGAGTTGCCTCCCAAAACTGGTACAAATCTGTTTTTCACACTTTCTGCATAATGAAGCATTAGCAGTTAGCTGACTAGCTAACTAGTCATTTTCTAGAAAACTAGTAGTTTTCTTCTTTCTTTGTTGTTTAAGAACAACAAGCAGGAACACCAAGCACCTCTTTTTATTTTAAACTCAAATATGCTGCTTAAATGTATTCATTACATTTAAGTGGTTGATTGCTTGCTTAGAAGGTAGGCTAACTGGTAGCTGGTAGCTGCATGAAACCATGAAGCTCTAAAGTTAGAACATTAGGTTAAGGTCCAGTTGTTTGCAATGTTCCCATGGTAGGTTGATGGGTTTTCATAAACAAAGTTTATGACTGGACTCAGTCTTCAGGATTCTCTATATTGCCAGGAAGTATAATTTGCACTGCGAGCCATCCCTAAAGAACATGCTTTTTGGACAAGCTACAGAAATGAGAGGTACAGAACCGTCACTGTAAGTTAAAGAAGCACAAGGAATTTACACATATATGACTTTGGTTATATTGCATTTCACAGTTCTCACGTTTACCTGCCCTCTTGACCAGAGTTACATATTTCTGAGCCTATATTAACAATGATAGAGATTCTCCTGCATTACAAGTATTAAAGCATTGTGATTCTAAAGCTGTTATTTTATAGTAAAATGCTACATAATGCTGATTAAACTGGTTATTTCCCAGAGCATGGCTTCAACAATCCTAAGTAGTTTTCCAGTAAACAACAGCTAAAACACTATGGAATACTCCTTGTAGTAGCAGAAACAGCACACCTTCACACAAACTACATATACTCATTCCACAGCTCCAAGACTGTGTGTAATCAGATGTCATCCAGAGTATAAGTACACTAGATTAATAGATTTTACAGATGTTGGAGGAATCTGTGCCTCTCTCTATCTCTCTCTCTCTCTCTCTCTCTCTCTCTCTCTCTCTCTCTCTCTCTCTCTGTTTCCCACGGCAGTGCAGTGCTGCTCTGGGATGGTGTGTGTTTGGGCGTGGGCGTAAGGAATATGCAGTCTTGCTCTAGGGCTTTAGAGTAGCTCTTATGACTAATAGGATCCAGGGCTGAGTCTCATAGCACTACCGCTTGGATCTCTGCCCTGGACTACACTCGCACATGTGTGGCAGGGAAAACCTGGAATTTTCATGGATTCCATGGCAAAGCTCACTCTCAGCTTTGCTGGAATGTACATTGAGTTGTTACATCTGTTGTACTGGGATGAGAAACAGACAGTGAAACCAGCACATATGGATAAACCCTGCCTTAATGACAGTAAACCACATTAGACTAGAAGTAAACTTGGTAAAGTGTGTGTTTAACTCTGGTCATTTTGTTGTGTACTGAAACATGCATGCCAAGCTTTAATCAGTGGCTAATCTGAGATTGATTTGCTGCTGTCTATTTTCAACAGTTTTCAGTGAACCGTTGTAAGTTATTCTGAACCTGATGCTGGTTTGAAATAAATTGCAGTGGTACTGAAGGTCAGGCATTCCCTTCAGCTTCCTGTTGTTCTGTTGTGGATGACTTCCTGCTTCCTGAAGTGAGTTGTGAAATTAAAGCCACTGTTTGAAGATTAAATGCCTCACTGAAATCTCTAGAGCAGCACTGGACTCTGGACCCTTGTAAGCTAGATAGTAAAAGATAGTAAAGATAGTAAAATTATAAGGTATTGTAATATATATATATATATATATGCTTATTCTCTCACACTAACACACACAGTGCCTTGATGAAGTCACCAGATGGTTTGCTGCTTCCTATCTTCGTTGTCAGGCTGGTGCAGCTGATCCAAAGGTCGGGGTCATCACTGTAAAGTAACCATTTTCTCAGGAAAGGCACATCTGTATGTGTGTGTGTGTGTGTGTGTGTGTGTGTGTGTGTGTGTGTGTACGTCTGTGTGTGTGTGTGTACATGTGTGTGACCAGTTGGACCTTATGTCCAACTGCAATCCCATACTTTGATACAGTGTTTGGCTTGTGTGTGAAATATAATCTCTAATACCATCCCAGCATATGCAACATTCACAGCCCAGCAATACAAGGGTTTGCTGTAACAGTAACAGCTGGGTCAGATGAAGGGATAAGTCATAGACACTGTTGTGGCTCTGTGTCAATACCATGGAGGTCCACTTCACTCCCCTGCTTCTTTCTGGTACTTCACTAGAGCTTGAAATGTTTGTCTGAACCCGAGAGACCCGAATATTCGTCTGGGATTGGCTGTGTTTGGACCAAATATATGTTGGGTTAAGGTCTTGCATAGCACGTCTCCAGCCTTTAATGGGTTCTGGTCTGCAGTTGTGCTTGCCTTCTTGTTGTCTTCTTTTCTACTTCAATCTGGAGACCCTCAAGTTGTGGCAGCAAGATCCAATGAGGTCCACAAGGCCAGCATGGTAACAACATATTAAAGCAGCGTTATTTAACAATAGCAATACAATAGCAATAACAATAAAAATAACAGCTTCAAAATAATTGTTGATGGTATACTGAGTGTAATAGGGAGAATGATCACACTGCTTCACACTGCTGTGCTAAATTTGGTGGAGCTGCTCAGCACCTTTTTTAACTTCAGATGCCAGTTCTGTATCTTTCAACTTGTAAACAAATGCACATGTGCAGCTGTCCATGACGGGGAGCTCAGAGCATGATCTGTATTTATGGCAGTGGTGTAAAAGTAAATTCCATTCTTCGACAGAACCCAGTAGCAAAAAAAAAACATCCTCACATAAAATAATAATAATTAAATGTAATAGATTTGAGACTGTAAGTGATTAAGTATAATAATTAGGCAATAAACTAGTGGTTCTAATACTGATTATCTAACGTTGGATGTCGCAGTGCCATAAAAGCTATACAAGCAATATCAGGTTTATTTAGTCTCTGGTTGGTAGTGGTTGGGTTGGAGTTGGGTCTAGAAAGAATTTTGTCAGGTTTGGTTTCAAATCTTGCTGTTATGAGTCAGGTCAGATCAGATTCAGGCAGACTTTTCTTAAGCTATTTTCGGATTCTGACAAAAATTCCAGGCTTGATTAAAGCTCTGTCCTGTTTGCTCCGAAACAGCTGCTGTTCTTTCTTTTCATCTTCTTTTTTTGTCTCCTTCTGACATAAATTCCTGCTGAATGATGTAATGGAAGAAGAGGTGAGGGGAAAGCTCAAACCAGTTAAATGTTGCTTTCCGGTCACACGCAGCGAATAGGGTGACATAGGGCTTAACCTTTCGTTTCAGAGCTGGATAACAGGAAAAAAAGAAGAGACTGAGAAGAAAGGCTGTGAAAAAAAGTTGAAAAGGCATGGGAACTCAATAAAAAAGAGTTAATTTAGTTAGAAATTGTGCTGGTCTAGGTTGAGACCAACAGGTAATGAAATTGGCAGGACAAAAGGAGAAAGTGATTGAAAGATATGCCAGATTAGGTGAAGGGACTACGATGTGAAAAGGAGATTTATGTGCTGAGGAAAAGCCGGCGAGAGCCTGAAAGAGAAGAGAGTTACAGGAACAGGAAATAACTAGTGATTGTAAGCGCACTGCTCAGAACTGGAGAACCCTGAGAAATTTGGCCATAACCTGGTGATATACGCAGCATGCTAAAGACCTGTCAGCAGCTTAAGCCTGCCTAATCACCTGTTTCCTCATCACACATTTACACAGATTCTCTTCATTTGTTTACATTTTTCTGCAGGCATTAAGTGCCATACATTCGTCCTCTCCCTTCCTTTACTCTCGTGATTGTAGTTGAGTGTTTTTTTTGCTGTCCTGCCGACTCCATGAGAACTGACCATTCCTTTATCCACATGTCAGCACTTTCACTTTCTTTGCCCTGGTTTGATGGATGTTGTCTCACTTCTCATGAGGAGGACAAGCTCTTTCGCAAGATTTAAATTTTCTCAGAGAAGCAAATAGGAAGTCCTGTTCTAACAGACGTTGTTTTGGAATGCTTGCCCTCACACACACTCACTCCTCTCAGACCTATAAACTGTGATTGATATGGCCTGGGCCAGAGACCTTTTCAACTGAGCGTGTGTGTGCTCAGCAGTGTTGGCAGAAACTTAAGGCTGGATTTAGTACAGATGAGGTGAGCTTCATGCACCTGTCTCCTTTCTCATCCAGTTCAACATATGGCTCACTTACGGAGACACATGAACACACAGCTGATTCACCAGGGCCACATGAGGATGATATGGTACTGTATGTCCATGGTACTGTAGCTAAAACAGCACCAGTTCATGAATTGTGCAAAATATGATTAAACAAAACAGCCCAAGTTGTAGAGAAAGGCAGATTAGTTTCTTTATTATCTGCCACTTTTTTTCAGATACCTAATTCAAGGCATTGTTTTACATTTTGGATATAAATCAGTATGAAAGTGACCTTAATACCTCATACCTGAGTCCTTAAGGACATTTATGGACATTAGTCTTCTCTTTATCAGTCTGCCCACATGTAAGATCTCTTCGCTGGCTGTTTTTAAAGGCCTCCAGATGTTTTCTCGTACACCCACTCTGTCTCAATCTCATTCTCACACACAAACACACACATTCACTCCTCAAAGGGAACAGTATTGACTTGAAAGTGTTGTTCATGATTTTCCTTTCTCCAATCATTCTTTTGTATTTTATGCTGTGATCAACATGGGTGTGATTGTAAATCCTTTTTTCCTCTGCATCTATTGTTTTCTCTTGCACTCTGTCTCCATCTTTTCTTGGAAGTGATTTTGAGGCCTGCTGTTGATGGAGCAGAAAGTAGGTCACTTTGTCTGAGGACTGATCTGGGCAGATCTCTAACTCTGCAGCACAAAGGAAACTCATAGCCCTGAAAGGGCAGTGGGCGAGCATTTAAGCAACAGCAACACAGAGTAGGGGGCAGTGGTTGGTCCTTTGGTTTTGAATCCACATATGTCACTTTTGGTTTTCTCATGAACCTTTCAGTCTATGGTTTTATAACGATAGAAACAACATGTTCTAGTATTAATAGCATTTTAGTAAAAGTTTAAAGAAACAAACAGCACAGAGTCAAGACAAGAAACCTTTTAGAACCATTTAAAAACCTTTTGTTTTAAAGTCAAACACTTTGCTTTTGTACCAAGGAGTATTAGGAGTATGTATTAAAGGTCTCTGAGCTAACTTACTGAGTTTGATTGTAGGTTGAGGTGGTAAAAGATTATGGAAGATTATGGAGAATTCGGAATAGATCATGCTTAATTTGACCAAGGACATGCTTAAAACATCTTTTTGGATAACTATTAGCTCAAACTTTTTAATTGGACCACAGTCTGTATGTCAAGTTAGATGTATATGAGCTCAAGCCTGCAAGTTGAGCTGGCAACATCCTTCCACACCAAATGACAGTCCCATTATCTTTTGTACCTAAAATTGTCCGAAAAAAATGAAGAGTGTTTTGGCAACTAAAGATTTAGATCAGACTCAATCTTCACTCTGTCGTTCTGTCTGTTATTACAGGAAACATAAAAGATGTTTTCATTAAAGGTTCACAGAGGTTTTGTCTGTATTGTTGTATTAACATTTCACATTATAAGAAAAGCCACAACATAGTATTATGCAGTACAGACATTTTCAGAAGAACCGTTCTTAATGTGTTATGGAGATTATTTAAATGTGTGTGATGCTGCCTCTTCTCTTAATGTTGTTTCATCTAATCCGCTGTAGTAAGGAATTATGGGACATGAAAAAGCTTCATACTACGGCAGTGATGCTGATTCACTTCAGGAGGTTAAACCAAAACCGGAGGTAGAGTTGCAAGTAAGATGTATAACAGACATCATTGAGGGATACAGAGTCAATGATTTTGGAGTGACCTTCTCTTCATGTGAGTTCCCTTGTTAAATAAGTGTTGGTTCCTATGCCCAGAAAGGTGAGATAATTATGTTTTTTCTGAATCATTATCTCATTATCACAACTCGGCTATGATAATCTCACACAGTAGAAGATACACTGAACAATGATATATTAGTAGTGACTTAAATAATTATAATGTTCAATATTCTCTAATATTACAAATGGAAACTTACGTTTATATGTGCTTGACAAAATTTATTTTTGCATCAGAGTACAACTTTACTTGCAGCCTAGTGAAAAGGAATGCAAATAATCTCTCTTTCTCTCTTTGCATGTCTTAGTGTGATACACACATTGATAAGTGAGATCCGTCATGGAGCTCATAGCACAGATAGATATGAAGGGGTAGCTGAAGGGGGAGCAACTTGTCTAGCCTGTGTTGAAGCTAACAGTCTCTGCAAAACAACCATATTGATGTTTCAGGAGTAGACTTGACCATTGATTTAAAACTCCAGCCTCAACAAAATTCATACTACCAAAACTTATGTACTCATAATAGTAGGTGGCATTTGATCTAGTTGCCCATATAAACAGTTCAAGCATGTTATCAGATGTCAGAGAGTTATGGAGACACAAAGAGCAAGAGCCCCATGTTTGGGCTTCATCACTGTCTGGGTGACTATGTACTAATAGGTATGATGTATGTCCTCCTCTTTGAGCAATGCCAGGTAGCCAAAACATCCTTGACTTTGTAGTAGGGATGTAACGAAGACATTATTTGTTCTAAATGAATACAACTACAGATATGAACAGGAAGCATGCTTTTCACCCCAATTCACCATTAAAACGGCTTTCTGCACTGGCTGATTTCTGTAAATCCGCCTTATTGTATATCATGGCCTCAGCAAATACACAGACAGAGAACAGCATCCAAGAACGGATGTTTTAGTAGTTTTAGTAAATGATTTTAGGTCAGTGGTTTACTTCTGTAGCCTGAGCAAAACTAATAGCGCATTTCTTTACAACTGGCCAATTTACTAAATTCATAGCTCACAAAAATATTTGGTCACATTTTCAAAATGTTCTCAGTCACTTTCCAGGAAAGCTGCAGGTCCATAGAGCTTACAAGTTGGATCTCTGATGAGTTCTCCAATAACTAAATAAATACATATTGTTGCTGTCATTTTGGAGCATTTCTATTGGTCCTTTCATCATTAAATTGTGGGACAACGTAAAGTGCAAATTATGTCAGAAAGTGAAAAACAGCAAAAATGGAGATACAAGGTTTTTACAAGGAGATGTTTTAAGGAAATGTATTTAAACTGCATTTAAATATCACAGTTAGATATCAGATGCAGGCCATAGTCAGTTCAAATTCTAATACAGGTCTTTTGGCACCAAGCAGATACAGAAACAGATAATGACATTACACCCTGCCCTTCTTTGTATGCTCTCCATGTCTCCATTTGTGATGTTTTACTCCATGTTGTGAACACCTTCAAACACAGAGCTGTGTAGAATGTGACAGGTGTGAGTGTTTTGACAGTTCAACACCTGTCTTAGTAGTGTTGTCTCCTCATTGACAGTTTAACAATGGCTACTAGCCTAAAGCTAGAGTAGTTTAGAGTAGGTCTTAGTTTTAAATAAACAGTTTGTGACATGACCACACAAAGCCTATTAGAGTGAAGGTAAACCTGTTCTCAGGAGCAGAAATGATGGGCTCCAATTAGAGTTTTCTCCAATGATAGCAAGATTCCCTTCTCAGTACTGCTGTCACATTTAGTTTGATATGTAAAGAACCTGGTCCACCAAAGCCGTAAATTCATAGATTATTTTGTTTCTGTCACAATCTAGTCTCTTGAGTATACAAATATACTTCAACTTCTAGTTGCCTTTTAGTGTCACTCCGATTAACCTAGTCAGTAATCACCAGGTGCTCAGTAATCATCAGTGATCCAGATTTTGTTCACTTGGTCTAAGTGCTTTAACTTGCACAAGCTTTGACATTTACAATTCTGAACATATGCATAGATGTCCTGCAGCTACCCTGGGGGCAGACTTTAACGAGTTTAAGGGCACTTCACTCAAGACTTGCACCAACAAACATTAGGTGAGGTGAAGTTAATGTTTTTACACCTCTGGGAATTGACCACCCAGCATTTGCTGAGAGTTTTATTGTTACTGCATTACGCCTACCAATTTGCACCAGTTCCTCATTGGATGGACTTGAGTCACATTTAGTTTACAATATTCCACTTTCCAGTAAAACACCCACTGTAGTCTGTTACCATTTAGCAATAAATCGCTTGACTCCAGTTATTATAATTATGGGTTTTGTTTTGCTCTTTTTTTCTTGGGCCAACCTTTGTGTTTTCTGAACTGTTTATGGTTGTTTTGGTACTTGTGGACTTTAGCCTCATGAGGAACAGCTGCTGTATTTTGGGAAAAGATCCAGACCTCCTGGTGAGAACCCACCGAGGGGCAAAATGCTTCTCTGCCAGGCACCCAGATATCCATCACTCTGGTTGACTCTTAATGCTGCAACAATTTATCCAGTGCTCCTAATGATTTATATTGCCTGTTTATTCCCTGTCCCTGAATTCCTTGTGTTAGCTCTGTGTACTGGCCTGTGACCTCCAAGTGCAGTCAGATCAAGCCAATTCTCATCGTGTCTCAGAAACGCCTTCAAAATCAGCTAGTTCATGGCACTTGTGACCTCCTTTGACCATTCCCTTTCCCATGATTCTTATTCTCTGAGTTGGGTGACCTCTCAGTACTCTACTCCCTCTGTTCCAGCCCCAGAGGCACAATGTCAAGCTGTAAGAGATACAGAGATAAGGAGAAAGCTGAAGTTAGGACAGTGACCCATTCTAAAAGCTGTGCACTGTAATTAATGAACAGCGCCAGGCCGTGGCCACTGGAGGCTCAGGTTAACATGCTTGACCCCCTGGGACTTCAGAAGGCCTCTCCCACGTGCTTGACTACACAGCAAGGAGGGCTTTATGGCTCTTGTATCACAGTGCTCTCTGGTCTGTGTTAAAACATTAGAAAAGAATTTACTCTGAGATACAACAGTGACAGCGTCCTCTGCTCCTCTGATAGGTAGTGGTTTTTTTTTTGCCAACAGTTTGATGAATAAACGTAAGAATGTGAAGAAGTATATAGAGAAAAGGGATATAAGTAATAAGACTGGAACAGAAGTTATGCCTTTTTACAGTGTAGCTGAGATACAGAGATGAGCCTGAAAACAGAAAAGGGTTTATTTAGGTGCTTTGCATAGGCTATGAACTGTTCAAATGTACACTGAAATAATTATCCATCCATCTATTTATCCACTTTTTCCTGGTATGAGTCACAGTGGGCCTACCCAGAATCACTGTGAGCAAGGCAGGAATACCCCTGGACAGTCTCCATATTTAAAATGCAGGACATCTGAGCAATCCCAGAGCCTATTTAAGCATTCATTCTAAACAGGGATTTATCACAAATCAGTACCTAAATTATTTTAGTCTTGTTCATCACAGTTAATATTTGTTGCCATTACTGTCATTACAGTAGAATGCAGATTGACCAGCAGAGGTCGCTGTGGTGTCTAGACAACATATGTGCAAGGATTACAGCTTTCATTACAACCCAGGCAGGGTTAAAGGTAATACACTGAGAAGCTAGTTCCAACAATTACTAAAAGTGTGGTAAAGCACAATCAGATCTATATTTTTTTATCTTGATGGGTTTTCCAACCTGAATACTCACAAATGTCTGCATTCAGATAAGTAAGAAACTGTGTCAAACCTGCTATTCTTTCTGACAGACTCCAAAAAGGATATGTTTATGAATCTGTGAAAAATCCAAACAATTTGAATTTGAATGTATATTACAGACATGTTTTTCTAATTGTTTCTGTGAGGAGGCTTAGTCGTAAAACTTCATTGAAAGCAACCATACTGTGTTGCTCTATTTTAACTTTATTGGTTCTCTCTGTGAGGGTTTCTCCCATACATGCTTTAGATCTATACTTTATTATAACCACAAAAGGCTAATTAACATAATACAATGAGTTATTTGTCTAAATTCAGTATTGGAGTATGAGAAGATAATGAAAACGCATTTTTAACTTGACTTTGTGCCTGCTCTCACCTACTATCCAGTGTAAATGCTCTATTATATTTGCTATTAGACTCATTTGGGTTTTTTTATTTTGAAAGCAAGGACTGGAGTAATAATATACATCAGCTCATCACAAAGAGGACATCCGTTTTTTTGCTGTGACCACTAAAAAGCTCAAACCAGCATTACTCATCTGATCTGCTGCTTCTTCTCCTGTTGTCCCTGTCATTATCAGCCTAAAAATTAAACATACCAGACAGGCTAAGAAGTTATTGTGCATAATTGTCAAAATTGCACACCTTTTGTACTGTAGTTAGTTGATAGATGTGTGTATTATGTGAATGAGAGCCTCCCCATTGCCCTTTCTTTCCCATCACACAGAGCCATGCCCCTCATCTTCAAACACAGCTCTGATCTGGCTGTGCGTGCATGAATAATCTGCAGGAACAGATTAGAACAGACAGGGTCTGAAGTGTGTATATGAGATAGCAGAAGCTCAGGCTATCACATCCATATATCAGGGGAGCGAGTACTTCAGCTCCATCACAAAGCACAGTGCAAGTTCCAACACATACACACCCCCTATATGGACCTGGTCACTGAAGCTTTTAAGTAGTATTACAGCTGCAATGTGGAAAGAACTGCTTTAGCAGCAAAGAGAACAATGTCTAGGCAGTGTTAGCAGCTCAGCAGCTGAACTTTACTGGAGAAGAGTTTACACTCACATCTAATACACATTGTGGTATATATTTGCCTAAATAGAATAGTTATATTGTGATATAAAAAATATGTGGGGGTCCAAGGATGAGGTCCCTGACTACAAAGACTTTGAGTTTCCTTTGGAATAAAACAAGAAATACAGATGTTTATGTGTAATGTGGCCTTGAAACCACCAGATGGCAATGTGGATTATGAATAACTTAGTGTACGAATAGTCCCATCTAGTGGTTGGAGTTCATCAGTGAGGCAATGCTGTAGTAATTATATTTTTGATAGCAAGAAAAAAACTATAAGATAAATAAACAAATGTAAAATGATGCATGTTTCTTTTTGTGGTGCAGTAATATCTTTCTCATCATCCTCAGAGCGTTTGTGTGTAGTCTTGTTATTTAAACCTTTCTTGTTCTGCCTTAAAGGTAAGTCTATGCACGCATCAACATTACCAGTGTATATATTATATCACCAATGTAATTTTATACACTTTACATTTTTATAGGATATAATATGATTTGTGTGTGGAATTCTAAATTCCCTGAACACACATAAACAGTGGTGTTCTAATATGTTTCTTATCTCAATTGCAGGGTCAGCCAGGCCACCTTGGCCCTCAGGGTCCTACCGGGCCTCCAGGACGTTCAGGTGAACCTGGGCTCCAGGGTGCTAAAGGAGAGAAGGGTGACCGGGGCAGAGGAGGCACTATAGGACTAAAAGGATCTGTGGTATGAAACTTTAGCCTGCTTTGTCTTTATACTTTAGACTTATTATAATGGTGTTTTCATAATTGGTGTTAAGTCTACCCTGTGACTGTAAATGACAGTTGGAGGGTTGTATCCATGTTTATGTTGTTCCCTGTACCTCTGCTTTTACCATAGGGAATGACAGGAGTTCCAGGGTTTTCGGGAGGTGATGGTATTCCAGTAGGTGGAATTTATTTCTAAATACATAGTTCTAAATATATATATATATATATATATATATATATATATATATATATATATATATATATATATATATATGACTATAATCCTTCATTTTAACATGTAAACATATTAGATATTGAACATATAATATTTACAAAGATAGAGAAGACATTCTTACATTCTTAAATTGTAGTACACATAATTGTAAAAAGTGTACACACTTAAAATAAATACAAATATATATACTAATAAAATCTGTAGGCAAAAAGTAATAAAAAAATGATCAGTTGCATTTTGAGTGTGAAGCTGCTGTTGATGTGACTTCTCCTCCTTTCACAGGGTCACCCAGGACAAGCCGGTTCTCGAGGCAAACCTGGTGCTGACGGCTGTAATGGAACACATGGAGATGCTGGAACACCTGGCCGACGAGGATATGATGGCACACCAGGAAATCCAGTATGTTAATTGCACCTGTGAACTACGCATACAGGACTTGGCAGACACTCTTCTTCAGGGAGAATTACAGATTAAAGAGCCAATATCATGAAGAATTTATTTCTCCCACCTTTTTAAAACAGATGAGTTTGAAGTAATATCTGCAGTCCATTCATGAATTCATCATTTATTTAATTCACGGTTTCTGTAATTCTGTAATTCTGTGTTCTTGCGAGAACCAACTCATTTACATATATCTGCCTCTTTGGCTTATAGCAGTTAAACTCACAATCATGCCCATTCACACTAAAGTTCTCAGGAGTGATTCAGCTGCAAGTGCTTGATGAAAGATAGTAGCCAATCAGAACAGACCTCATTTATCCTGCATGCATGACAAATGTAGGCTATGGGCCCTCTATTTATACAAGTTGTGCACAAGTAATACCATATTAATTGAGGACAGTGGTGTTACCCACTACACTATACCAGCTGTAACTCGAGAGAAGCACAGAAAAGTCATCAGCCTTAAAGCTTAACAAAGCCTAAGCTTTGTTGTGTTACATGTTTTCTGTTTCGGCCTGTTTCTCTCTGAATCCTTATCACATTAACTTTCTGTTCTTGCTCCCTCTGCAGGGTTTTCCAGGACGGAAGGGAGAGAAGGGAGACCCCCTGGAGATTTCGGTCTACATGGAGAGATTTCGGGTGAGAGGGGCCTAGAAACAATAGTCTGTGCAAGACAGCAGAGAACACTCTAGGGTTGCACATGGATTGTCAGTGGCAATCCTGTATTTACTTTTTTACAAGATGTAATTTATATAATTATTCAGCTTACTTTTATGATTGTTTTGTAGACCTAGATATGACCTTGGCAAGCACTTAGTAATAGTATAGCAATTACTATACTACTAACACCATAGCAACCACCTGAAATGCCATAACCTAGGTTTCACTCTAGTGTCTCTTTAAGTGATTTTTACTTGCTACACTAGTGTTCAGACCCATAAATATGCTGTATGTTTAATACATCTCCTATTGTTATTACAATATTCAGCAACTATATCACATGTCAACATCATGGAGCCCAAGAACAACTGAGAAGTAAACTAAAAATGTTACAAGTTAGCAATGTTGTACATCATGTAGAAATGAACTTGCTAAAAGTGCCTGTTGTGCTCGGTTGTCTAGATGCAGCCATTTGTGAAATGTTTGGTTAAGATTCACATTTTTCTTTGTCTTTGATACAGGGAGATGTGGGATCGCCAGGATATCCAGGATTCACTGTGAGTTCAAAGTAGAGCTGGGCAATATGACAATATTTTATCGTATCGGGATACATTTCTGTTATTGTGATACACAATATGCTGTTCTAAGCAGATAGAGGATATTGTTAGTGTTTAATAAGCACTGATTAACCGCAGGTTTCATTACACACATTTTTACCATATCGCGCAGTCCAGGTTCAAACAGAACATGAATTTTTTCAGAAATATTAAAGGTTATGTTCAGTGGATAAGGATAAATTTATTTAATGGATATATTTATTCAATGTCTTTTGTTTTTCTTTTATTAAGGGCTTTCTTGGAGGGCCTGGTTATCAAGGACGGCCAGGTCCACAAGGTCCTCGTGTGAGTGGAAAACATTTACTCATTTTTCCAGATACACTCATATTCCCCATATCACCCCATCTCTTATTGTCATCTTATATGTCCATTTAAGGGTCCACCAGGTGCTCCAGGACCCCCAGGACCACCGGTAAGCCAGAAACAGAATGAAAGAGAAGAATTGTGGTATTTAGATGTTAACCGATTCAGAAAAATAGTTTATTGAAAAGTTAAAGTTAAATCTTGTGAATTGTTTATGCAGGGTGAAAACACTTTAGGCCTGAAGGGTGAAAGAGGTGAACAGGTAAGACAAACACGTCTACTTGCAATTATCAGTCTGTGGAGGACAACAAGAGTTTTGGATAAAGATGTTGTCCTCTTGGTTAAATGAACTGCCCTTTTTATTTTAACCACAGGGGGAGGCTGGACTGCCAGGTCCTCAGTGGAACTGGACAACACCACACACACAACCCAGTCCTGTGAGTTTGTGATTTTGTGGGTTTACTGAGCAGCCTTAAAAGCTTTGACATCAGATAAATATCAGTACATATCTTAGTTAGTTGTGATTTATCAAATATTTACTACATATGGGTTAGGAACAGTAATGTGTCTGCAATCCATCAGTTACCTATGTTTTCCTCAGCAGTCCGAGAAAGGAGAAAAAGGTGAACCAGGAGACCGGGTAGGTCACCTCTTTGACTTAGAATTATCATTTGGATCATCTGTTATCTTTTCTCATAGCCTTTTCCTATAATAGAATGTCACTTGAATAACAAATAACTGATAAATGAAAAAATTAATAAATAAATTATTTGTTTCTCACACATTTGTCCAAATGTTTGTGGACACCCCTCCTAATTTGGCTACTCTGGCAACTATAAATTGTTTTATTTTAAGCATGTCTATCCTCTGTAGAGAAGTATTGTCAATAGAATAGGACTCTCTGAAAAAGTTAAACATTAATCTGTTGGTGCCATACATAATGCCAGGCATGGGCTAGAGGGATATAAACCCCCCAGCATTGAGCTGTGGAACGATAGTGGGATGAGTTGGGGAGCTGGAGATGAGGTGGGGTGGTGATCATACAAAATCCTGACCTCACTTAATGCTCTTGTAACTAAATGTAATCAGATCCTCACAGCAATGCTCCAAAATGTAACAGAAAGGTTTACCTAGACAGAAGAGACAGTTACTTTTAAAAACTCTTTGAAATGTTTAATAGCTTTGATTTTAGAAGAAACAGTGAATGAACAGTGGCCCAACTTCTATCATCCAGTGTAATTTAACCCTTAAAATAATTGCAATTTACTTATTTTATTTATGGTTTAAAGTTTTTGCCAATTTCTTCAGAAGATACAGGTCATGAATACATGGCCTGTATATTCTTTTCCTATGGTCCTGGGGATTATTGTTGCCTGCTGTGTTTTGCAATAAACACTTAATGCCATTATATGAACATATCAAGGAACACTAAATGAACTACACCATTAATGACTAACAATTTATTTTAAAATGACTGGAATCATCCATTACAGGGTATTCCATTGGTTATGTGCAGCAATGATGTTCACTGGAAATGCACCTGAGACACTTAAAATATATATGTCATGCTATCAATTTATGATCAGGAAATGATTTTCTTATAATTTAGTACTTTTTTATTTTGATCATCTCATTACAGTTTTTCACTTAAATTTGTGTTTCATGTGTGTCATTCAGAATGGCAATGAATTCGCCAAAGGAGAAAAAGGCATTGCAGGCTTTATGGGATCACGGGTAAACATTCATTATTTCGTTATTTTTTCAGATTATATTCTGCAATAATATTTATATCCAACTTTGGTTGAATTTCAATTAAAAATAGAAATATTATATGGCTTATAGGGCATCCCAGGAAGAAGTGGGTGGCCAGGAGCAAAGGTATGTTATTTGCCATCAGTAAGATATGGTGCTACATCGTCTAATCTGGTGTATGTCTAAACGCACTCTCTCTGTCTCTTGCACACACTCACAGGGTGACAGGGGTCATCCAGGTTTTCCCGGGCAACCTGGACGAAAGGTGTTTTATTGTATTGTTTTATTGTTTCTTTACTTCTTTAGTTAGTGATGACTGACTGTATATATATATATATATATATATATATATATATATATATATATATATATATATATATATATATATGTGTGTGTGTGTGTGTTTGTGTGTGTGTGTGTGTGTGTGTGTGTGTGTGTGTGTGTGTGTGTGTCCTAAAAGCACAGAATATTAAACAGAATGTTGCTGACATGTAAATGTTTCAATAGGGGGAGCCAGGAGAAGCAGGAGAGCTGATCTATAGCGCAACTGGCAGTTATGGAGGTATTGGAATTGGAGTTTTTCACAGAATAAAGATGCATGAAGTTCTTTAAATTCATTGATTCAAAAGATGGATAGATCATTTCTGTTCCACTTATTGGGAAGTAGACAAGACAGTGGTCCAGCATTAAGTATACACTGTTTATTTCTCTACAACATGCAAATAAAATATTTCTCTGATTTAGTTTCTTTTCATTTATCTTCTGCTCTCAATTTTGCCTAAAGTTGGTCCCCCAGGCCCTCCAGGAGAACGTGGACCACCAGGAAAATACGGCCCTCCAGGGCCTAAAGGACAACCAGGTGCCCAGGGTCCCGATCCTGATGACCAGCAAATAGGTATTTGTGTGAAAGTTTAAGGCAGATTAGTATTCTTTGAGATAATTAGGATTTTCATTCTTTCAAAACAGACAAACCTGTGCAGTGTTGTAAAACAATAGCATAGTATTCAAGACTAATGATATTCACCCAATAGTTATTGGGGAGTACCAGTAAATAAGAGTAAACCACTCCAAGATTAAAAGCTCCAATGAAATTTTGTTTTTGAAAAAATTCAGGTATACTCAAATCTTGGGATTAAATGTTTTGTTTTTTTTATTGAGTCAGTTCTGACCTTCTTCGGCTGTGGGAATAAGAGGTTTCTTAATTACATTGTTAAAACCACTGGCAAGGTAACAGCATGCCAGCAAGCATCCTTATTAGAACAATTTATAAACTTCAAACCTATTCCAGAACGGTTATTATTAAAAGTGAATATATTGCTCAATATGTGAACTGAATACATGACTGAAGCTATGCCTGAAACACATTTTGTCTTATGAAATAATGAAGACAAATTGCATTAAATCTGCAATTAAAAAAAACAATTAAAGACCAGACCCAACGTTCATATACACTGTATATTGGTCCACAGCTTTCTTTGGCCCCTTTGGACCTAAGGGGTTTAAAGGAAGTAAAGGTGAAGCTGGAGAACCTGGTATCCCAGCCACACGCCCTGGTCCTCCTGGCTTTGATGGCCTGCCAGGACCACCTGGACCGCCTGGACCAAAGGGATCATGTGAGTGTCTAAAGGATTTTTTTTGTTCTTCTGAAGCAAGCTTTTTATTGTCCTCGCCATTAATCTGGCAGTATTTTATATACTGTATATAATCACTTTATTAGAAGCGCTTGCCTAATAGAAATTTAAAAACCTTGCTGAAATGAAGCAACACTAGTTCACTTAATCACCCAGTTGATGCTGTGTACAATTTGTGTTGATCATCCTATGTCTGTGGTCAGTTTCTGACCACAAGATTGCTCATGGCTGGATATGGCAGACCATTAGGCGGACCATCTCTAATCTAACACTGGCAATGACATTGTCTCAAACAATACTGCTGTGCCTGAAACACAAGCCAATTGAGCCAAGCCTCAAGAAATGGACCCAAAGTGTATTTTTGCACCTCGAGTGACTGGAGTGAAAGGCTACACGTGAAAAGGGCTTTATACCAGTGCCACTAAAATAATTAGCTTTTCTGTGATGAAAATTGACCAATGATGAATGGTAAATAGGATGACTGGCAAGATGTGATGCAGTCTGCAATTGTACACCAAAATAAGGTATACCCATAAGGCAGCTATAACTTAGAAATGTACCAAATTCTTGGAAATATTTATAGATTATTATAAAACCTTACATATAGATTGCATATAATGTGGATTACAAATAGATCATATGTTTTTAAATAAAAATTAAATTTTCTTGTATAGAATGGATTGGGAACACCCTCACATTTATTACTACTTTATATGCCAAAAATCAGAATCAGATACAGCACATCAGCTGCAGATGATTAGAACAGTGTTAGAGAGGATTCTGGAGGAGCCTGTCTTATTTAAACCTCAGACATTTAGTTTGGTTAGCTCTTGGTTGTTGAAGTGAGTGGTTTCACCATGCTGAGACCCAAAGATCTCTCTAAGGTCGTTTAGAAAGAAGGTTGCAGATGCAGAGGAGTCTGAGAAGGGATTTTAGGGAAACTCTGGGAAAATGTATGTATATATACATATATATTGTTGAACATTTCGCTTAAAATATTGAAAAACTTGTGATTGATGTAGATCTTTTTGGTTACAGGGGAGGTGTATTTCAGAGGCTCTGAAGGACCACGTGGGCGTCCAGGAAACGCAGGAGCAAAAGGGCCCAAGGGTAAGGATCATGTGGCTTCATTTTTAGCAGTTTCCCTTTTTTTATATTTGAAAATGCTTTTATCATGTTTTGCATAGTAACATTCAGTGATTGTTTGTTTGATGTCGTTAGGTGACCATGGTCAGTGTGAATGCAGATCGCTGAACTCCCTTCCTGGACCTCCGGGTTTAGCTGGCTCTCCTGGTGACCCTGGCATGGTGGGAGAGTGGGGTCAGCAGGGTGATCAAGGAGACCCAGGACATAGTGGCGACTCTGGACTGCCTGTAAGTGTCTGGAATAATAGTACTGGAGAAAGCTGGATTCTGACTATTGTTTTATTGTCAACCATCTGAAATCTTAGAAAAATAAAATATCTTCTTCTGTTTCTACAGGGTAGGGCTGGTCCTGAGGGGTTTCCAGGACCTAAGGGACTTAAAGGAGACATCATGGTGGTTACAGAAAAAGGTGCTGTTTTTATCTACATGGTTTACAGCTTTAGTGAGGACACAAAGTAAAAAGCGCATCTTACTGTGCCTTACAGTAATAGAGGCATTTATTGTATATACTACAGGATCACCTGGAGATCAAGGAGTACCCGGTAGGCCTGGTGAGTCAGGAGAAACTGGCAGGACTGGTCCTAGTGGTACAGATGGTGCCCCTGGACTCCACGGCTCTCCTGTAAGTAGGAATCCTGTTTATAATATTTCGTATTATCAGTGAAAGGCAACAATGATGTATGGTATGAGTGTATTTTCCATGCTGTATGCTGTGTAATGCAATGTGTAACACATTGTTTATAATTACCAGTAAGGGATCATCTTTCCAAACCTTATGAGCTCTTTAAATCTGTCTTTGGACAGTTGTTTTGCAATTGATGATGATTAATTAGTGAGTATAATTTTAGCACTTTAAGGCCACTACAGTTTGTGCTATATTTCTGTGCTGTTTGCAGGGAGAGGGTCCAGTTGGAGAGCTTGGAGAGAAAGGCTTCCCCGGCAGACCAGGTTTGCCAGGGTTAGTCGGTCCTCCAGGGGATCCAGGTCAAGTGTACGGAGCACCCAAAGGTATAAGGGGTTTTCCTGGAGATCCAGGGCCAAGTGGTTATGATGGAAATCAAGGCCTACCTGGCATTTCAGGTATTTATTCTTTCATCCTCTTGTCTTGTCCTTATTCAGCCTGTCTTTTGCTCTTCAGTTCCTGTCTCTTTGATTTCATGTTTCAGATGTATGTCATTTTTTATCAAATATTCAAGTAATTAAGTTCTTTAATATTGTAAAGAATTAAGATCCCAAGTTTTCAGTTTTGTGTTTCAGAATATAGTAAAAAGGACTGTTCCTTACCTTAACTACCTCCTAAATACTTTATTATGATCTGATGAAGCTAGCCATAAATGCTGTGTATAGTTTTTCTTGTGTTTCTTGCATTTTTCTAAAAGCAACCTTCATTGCTGAGCACTGATTTGCTGCTCATTTAGCACAGTTCTTTATCTCAGTGTTGCTGAACAATCTTTCAGCAACACTGGAGTTCACTGTAAGGAACATGAGCTATCATAGTTATTTGCATGGAACATTCTATTACATAATTTCAGCTGCTAATTTAGTCTCTGTCAGCCTCGATCTGGCATCTGTCTGCTGCATTTCTGTTTCTGTACATCATCATATATTGCTTGCTATTTAAAGGAGGCTGTAGTCCAAGCGGAGAAGGCGGCAAGTGGGATACAGCAGGGAGCGGCAATGGTGACGAGAAAAACTCCCTCTTCTTTTTCTTCTTCTTCTTCTTCTTCTTCATCTTCTTCTTTTTAGTGCTTCTTTGCATTTGCCATCACCTTTTGTTCACAGTCACAGTTAATGTTGCATTGTGCATTATTAACCTCTTTCCTTGTTTGATTTTTATTCACAGACACAAATGTTTTTGGGACATTATAATCTTTTGTGCTTTGCTCCACGCTAGGCAATGGTTCAAATCTGATTTAGGCATGACTGAACGTGGTGATATTTTTGCTGCTTTTTTGTTGTTTGCAAAGCAGGCAATCAGCAGATCGTCTGTGGTGTCTGTGTCTTTTGCCACTCTATCACTTTGTTTATATCCTTGATGCAACTGTTTCCATAGGGGAGTGTGAGGCTGTACCAGGACCCCCAGGAGAGAGAGGCCCCCCTGGACCTTCTGGTTTGCCAGGATTTCCAGGTAATAGGATTTAATTCACCTCCTGAATTATACAGCTTTGTGTGTCCTAGTGGTACAGATGGTACATTTGTATACATTTTTCTTCCTGGATATGGACGACTTGTTTTAGATCAAACTGAAGGTATGTCTCATGTGATCTAGGTGTACCGGGTCATAAAGGGCGTCCAGGAATAAGTGGAGAGGAAGGACATAAAGGAGAGCAAGGAGACCAAGGCAGAGGAGGGGTACCGGGACCAATGGGTGAGCTGACTTAATTCTCAAAATCAGGGGCACAGTTTCTATACCATTACCAAATGCATTCAAATTTGCAGATATTTCACTTCTACTATTTTTACTCCCACACATTAGTAGTGGCTTCATGATAATTGATTCATGATTGAAGTGTCAGAGAAAGTGAGACAGTGACGCAGAGAGCATCCTGATTGATCTCTTGTTGTCTGTCCTTCACTATCATAGCTAACATTATTTAAACGGACCATCTGGGATGGTGTTGCTACATCCCTGAAATGCGTTTTTTTACATGGTGTATATGACTTTCTTGACACAAAAGACCAAAACCAGTGTTATTTTTTATTTATTGTCTACTCAGGGGGTGCCTGCTGTTTTGAGTTCATCTTTTATTTTTTGTTTTCCTCAAAGGTTTTACTGGACCTCGTGGAGAATTTGGCAGCCCTGGTCCTAAAGGTCCCGAGGGGGTTGCTGGCCTTTTTGGTAAGCCTGGGCAAGATGGTGAGCCGGGACTTAAGGGTCCTGATGGTGAGGCTCTAGGAGCATCCCCTGGGCCTCAAGGAGACCCCGGATTGCCAGGACAGCAAGGTGACCTGGGTTCTACTGGGGATCGTGGCACAAGTGGATACCCAGGTGAAAAATACTCTTTTTTTTGACAACCATTTTAGGAGCAGATTGCAAAATCAGTTGACCAATAGTAGTAACAAATTATTTTTAATAAGTAGAAATACGAGTAGCATCTTTTTGCTTTAAATTGTATTAGAATATTTTATTCCTTCTTCTGTAAAGATATCATTTTAAAGTTTTGTTTTGAGAGCAACATTCACTTTTATAAGTAATCATTTACTATATCAATCATGTAATCATGGAATTTGATATTAATTGTTTCTCATGCATACCTAATTGAAATAAGAGATATTCTGTCAAAAGTGAAGACAAAAAGAAATAATGAAAAGATAGAAAAGAAATTATGTGTGAATAATCTTGTCGTTTGCAAAAAATATCGTTTGATGACATCAAAACAACTCAATGAAGTCAGAAGTGGTGACTGAAACCTGTCAATAGAGATTGATTGAATGTAAATCTAATTTGTATATTTATATAATTCCATTTAAATGTGATGGCAAAATGACAACAAATTCCTCAACATCCTCAACGTCTAAGAGAAATTGTGGATGTGGTACTTTACAGGTATGGAGGGAATGCCTGGGATGATTGGCATCAAAGGTCAAGAAGGTCCAGCAGGTTTACAGGGGGAAATAGGAAGACCTGGGCCTGCAGGAATATTTGGCTACCCTGGGGTGACTGGTCAAGCAGGACTCCCTGGACCTTCTGGAGAGTCCGGACAAGAAGGTAAGACGAGTAATCAATGTGCTCTTTATTACACAATGAACCTAGATTACAGCATTACTGCGGTCTGGACAATTACATTTCCAAAAAGCCAAATTTATTGTCCATTTATGAAAGCAATAAAAGTGAAAAACATCCAAGGGATGCAATACTTTTATAGGCACAGGTGAAACCAGTAAATGCTTTTATGATTTATGTTAACATAATTAGATAATTAGAATTAAAGTATAAACATTATAAACAAAGTAAGAAGACTTTTTTTGAACTACCAATATGTAAGACTGATTTCATTTTAATGTTTGTCAACAGGCCCCAGGGGAGGAACTGGTGATCGAGGAAACATTGGTCCACCAGGGCCTATGGGGCTGAAGGGTATTATTGGAGATCCTGGAAGTGATGCTGGCTTGGGTGATACTGGGCCTCAGGGCGATCCAGGACAACCTGGTTATTCTGGTCGGCCTGGTCTTCCTGGACTAAAAGGTCAGCACTTGCACCATACCGGTTTTAAAGGTGCAATGAAATAATTGTGTTTATTTGGATTGCTCTTAGCGCTGGTGAGGGATATTCTTTCTTTTTTATTTTCACTGATCTTAAATCAGACTAAATCTTTCCGGTTTTAAATCAGCTAGGATTACCAAAATGATTAATTCCAGAATAATGAGAGAGACTTTCTTTTAGGAGAATTGTTATTGTTTTTCTACAAGGTTACACATTACTTTACTAAGATTACTATGCCTTTACACATTTTGGAAAATCCCAGATGATGTCATGGCTTTGCAAGCTTTTGATAAGTTTATTGACAACATTCAAGCATTTTTAGTCACACATCATACATGATCCTTGTTGGACATCATGGGAAATCAGACAAGATATTAGAAAGGATAATTGTAGAGCTCTATAAGTCTGGTTCGTCCTTGCCACGTTCATTTGTTCAGACAGTTATTAGTATAAAAACCATGGGAATGTCCAGCCATCATACCACTCAGGAGTATGTTTTTTGTGCAAAACCGCCATTATACCGCTCAGGAGTATGTTTTTTGTGCAAAATGTACAAATGCACACGGGGACAAAGACCTTAATTTTCGGAGACATGTTCTGTGGTCTGAAGGCCGTTGTTACGTTTGGAGAAAAAAGATGAAGCTTGCAAGCCTGAGAACACCATCCCAACTGTGAAGTACAGGGGTGGCAGCATGTTGTGGGGGACTGTGTCTTGCTACAGGAGGGACTGGTGCACTTCACAAAATAGATGGCATCATGAGGAAAGAACATTATGTGGAAATACTGAAATAACATCTCAAGACATCAGCCAGAAAGTTAAAGCTTGGGTGCAAATGGGTCCTCCCAATGGACAATGACCCCAAGCCTAACAATTCTCTCATTATTCTATGTAGTTAGGAAGTGTACTGTTTGTTTAGTCCTCTTGTACCAGTGAATGTATTTAAAAAGGAAAATGTTACTTAGTGTTTTAAGAAACACATTTTACTACTGATGCATTATGCATTTTATTGATATTTTATTTTTGTCAAATTCTTGTTAGAATTGTTGCTATTTTGCAGCTGTATATTGTTTTGTTGCTATTTTTAGCTTGTTTTCACTTTTATTTTGAAAATGTACAATTTCATGGTAAAGCACAATTTGCGCTCCTAAGTATAAAATGCTCTGTTTATATATAAACATATACATGTTTTTTTAATTCCTCTGCAGGTGTGAGGGGCTCTGAGGGCATGACAGGTTTTCATGGAATGTCTGGAAATGAAGGCCTCAAGGGTTTCACAGGAGAAAAGGGGGAGATAGGCTTGCCAGGGAGCAGAGGAGAGAAAGGATTGAGGGGCCATCGGGGAGAAAAAGGTTATACATAAAATAAGAATTGGACCTTATATTATTTGTTGTGGAAACTGAATCATTTTATTTGTGATGTTAAGTAAATTAATCCTTCGATTGTTCTCTTGCTCAAGGCGATGCAGGGCTTATTGGCCCGCCAGGTGATCCACCAGTAATAAAAATGGATCAAATGAAAAATGTCATGAAAGGTGCAAAAGGTGACCATGGAAATCCAGGAGATGCAGGTTTCACTGGGCCCCGGGGTGAGTGTCCTCCACTGTATGTTAATGCTACATCTAGCAATAGTAATAAAAAATAGTACGTTTCTAAAAGGGTAGAGGTGCTGCTGATACTGCAGTGAATGTAATGTTTATTGTACTTCAGGACTCTTTCAGTTATGCTAGACTTTACATTGATGACATTTGGCAGACAGTCTTATCCAGGGTGGCTTACAGTGTTGGGGGACAGACTGGGGACAAAGATGTGACAATTTTTGTTTCTATCAATGAGTGTTTATTTGCTTATTCTAATTTCCAGGTTCCAAGGGATACCCAGGAATTCCAGGAGGAGAAGGGCACCATGGGCTACCAGGAGATCCCAGCACTGTAAAGGGCATAGAAGGCTCTATTGGGGCTCAGGGACTACCAGGGCAAAAGGGGATGCCAGGAGCTACAGGGCCACCAGGAATTGATGGTTTTCCTGGGATGGATGGACCAAGGGTAGGTTGAGCCTTTTTGGCTAGGATCTCACACCAACCTGTATCTGAGAGAAACATCTGTAAAACTGTTACCTATGAAGTACAAGTACATTGGTAAGAAACAGTAAGCTGTTAACAGTGAAGCATCAGAACATTACTCTGTTTAAGTTATGGCATGGTTATTATACAAAGAGCATGATTTGGATAGGGTTGCTGTAAAAAAGAATAAGAATTATGACATTACAGAACACAGCTACCTGATGTTTTACCTCCTAGATAGACTGAGAGAGAGAGAGAAAACAGTAGAGCCAGACAAGATTTTCAGCTCACCATATAAGTGCACATGTTTCTCTAAGAATCAGCACAATTGTTTTAGTTTTCGAAATGCTCAGATTCCCTTGAGTTTTATTTGGACCAGATATTATTATTGTTATTCCTTTCTTTGTCTGCCTCTGACTACAGTCAACAATTATCTCACGTAAGATGGATACTAGAAGCACCTCACCTTCAGCATGTCTAGTTGCAGGAAGTCATACCTGATAGCATAGGTCGCTGTTACGCAGCTACTGATAATAGCTATTAACAGTTGTCAGTCTCAGAAGCAAAGCGAGAATGTTTCCAACCAGTTATTTGCAGTATAGCATGTAATGTTTCTCTATACATTTTCTATTAATGCATTGATACTTGTATGTTTTTTATGTTACTTTCAATATCCCAGGGTGAGAAAGGTTCCCCTGGTGCCTATGGAGCATCAGGAGATTTTGGATCCAAGGGGATCAAAGGTAACGTTGAAATGCCATTTAGGAAGCATGGTTTCATGCTGCTTTCAGTTGCAATTTTGGGAGAACGTATTTACTTGGTAAAAGAGCAATAAAGGGTTATGAAATATACTTTGATAGCTGACAGTCAGTCAGCATATCTGTTTCTTTTGTACAGCTTTAATGAGCCAGAAATGCTTTAAAGTTTTTAAATGACCATTAATTCACCATTTGTGCAGTGTTATATTATTGTTTTCTACTGTTTAAGAGTTAGTCTTAGCTCACTCAAGTAGTGTTGCATTAAATATCAAAGTACCCAAGTCATCTTTGACTTCTGTGTTTACATGGGCCATTATTCTGAACAGTTGATTTAACAGTGAAAGTGACAGAGTAGTGCTGCCAGCTGATAACTGCTAACTGAGACTGTTTTGCTTCAGGTGAAAGTGGTGATGTCATAGACCTTCCTGGGCCCACAGGACCAAGGGGGGAATCTGGGCTGCCTGGACCTTTAGGTGAGGCATTCCTCTAGCTGTCAGCTAAGTGAGAACATACTGACTTTAGATTCACCAGTAGAGAGGAATTTATGATGAAGAATTATTATTCACTTGGCTTTGAACAGGCCGTAAGGGTTTCTCAGGAGAGCCTGGTGATAGAGGAGGTCCTGGTTTTCATGGAATTGAAGGAATGAAAGGGTATCAGGGTGAACCTGGACAACAAGGACTGGCAGGTAAGAGAATCCACTTGAGATAAAACACACTAGGTGGATAAATTCATAGATAGCCATTAATATTTTAGTCTGTTTAAATGAATTCACAAAAAGGTCCTTTATTCTTTTGGCAGGTGCTGAAGGACTGCAGGGTTTCCCAGGAAACCAAGGTCCTAAGGGTTGGGCAGGATTGCCTGGAGAGGCCGGGACCTCTGGTAAACCAGGTCACCCTGGACAAAGAGGTATGTCATAGCTGATGCTAATTAATTCACAGGAATAGTGAAGGGGAGTGATTCTTTCAATTCTATTTCACCTTAACTATTCACGTTAAGTGTGTTCCTTCTTAGGTCTCTGTTTTGTTCAGCACCAAGACAGCATTGTTGTTGCTCACTCCTCTTATTTTCACAATTTAGCATTTCATTTCAGACCAAAAAGAGCCTCAAAAAAGCTTTATTTTAGGGCCTTGAATGGTCTAGCTTACTAAGGAGCTGTCACTATGAACAGAGGATTGCTGGTTCAAATCCTGTTCATGCTCCTAGCCATCGACAGCCGAGGCCCCCGAGAGAGCACAATTGGTCTTGCTCTCTACTGGGTGGATAGATGGCGCTCTCACCTCACATCGCTTTGCTGTGGTGCTGGCCTTCCCTGATGCTTTGGAGCCGGGTGTGTGGCGCTTTCCTTCAGACACATTGGTTACCTGGTGATGTTGCATTGGCAGCTCGTCTGCATAGGAGTCAGAGGGGACGTGTGTTGGTCAGCACTCAGTAGTGTCATGGTGCAATGGGGGCAGGGAAAATGGGTGATAAATCTGATAACATTTCAAACGTTCTCTGTTTCAATAAGGTCTTAGAGAAATGAGTTCTTATTCAACTTAATAATCACTGGAATCTATTAAGTATTGATGTCAGTCCTTTATGCCCATTAGTTGTGGAAAAGCTTATGTGAAGCTTTCATTGTCATCACTGTTAATGTCTCTCTTCTTTTCTTTGTTTTGAAACAACATTCTTAATATTATCCTGTGATTTTTATTGTTTTCTACATTTTCTGTACTTTTTATTATTGCTTTTGTAAAGCAATGGGAACTCTAAGTTATAGGAATGATGCCGTCTATATTAATAAAGTTGAATAATTAATAAACTTCTTTACTACTCCTTGTTGCCTTTTAACATTTATTCCCAAAAACACTCCTGATTCAACCCTGCAATTAATTGCCAGGTTTAATAAATTAGTTAGAGGAGAGAAATCAACAAACAAAGAGTTTTCACTCCTGATAAAGTTTAAACAGTTGAATTGTACCATTTGTTGATAAAGAAATAAATTTCAGTGGTAATAGATATATTGTGTTCACATTTTCAGGTTTTCCTGGGCTTAAAGGGATTTTTGGGTTGGATGGCCTCAAAGGTCAAAAAGGTCTTCAAGGTATTCCAGGTAAGTCCTCTGTCACCGTCAGTCATGTAATGAATAACCATTTAGGTTGTTTTGCAATTGTTCAACATATTCAATCTATAACTACAACCCATTTACTACATGCAAGCAAGTCAGTCGTCTTTGATGTGTTCCTTTGTATGTTATAATGAGGATTTGTGAAACTTTTTTTCTTTATCTTCTCTTGGAAGGCTCTGATGTCAGAGGGACACCAGGTGATCCTGGACCAAAAGGAGAAAAAGGAGAGTTAGGTATTCCTAGCACAGAGGTTGGTGTCCCAGGATCTTATGGCCTCAAGGGTTTAACCGGAGATCTAGGTTGGTCATCAAGTACATCTGTATCAAAACATATTAAACTAAAATAGAGAACTTTTATTCAAAATACCTTTTATTCAAGTCTACATTTCCTCAACCCTCTTGTCTTAGGTTTTTACTTTTGGTCTTGGTATTTCTATAGGTGATCAGGGTGACCCAGGGCATCCAGGTCTTCAAGGGCCTCCAGGGCCTCATGGACTTCCTGGCAGACAGGGGTTCTCAGGGGATTCAGGACCACAAGGCCAGAAAGGTTTTCCAGGTAAATGTGCATTTTTACGGTGCTGACAGTAATGAGAAATTAAGCTTTTCCACCCACATAAGTAGTGATTGTAACATTATCAGGTATGATACAGGTACTTTGGGTATATTTTTAATTTTCTTTTGTTAAAAGCATTATATAGGTATGAAATGAAAAATAAAATGATGGCAGAAATACTCTAGTGAAACTACATGGAGCACAGTGTAGAATGGTGTCATCTAATTTTGTTTTGCTTTTTCAGGTTATCCTGGACCCACTGGCTTTCCAGGATTTCCAGCTCCATTTGGCCCTAAAGGAGAACAAGGTGCACACGGTGAAGCAGGGATCATAGGGTCTAAAGGGCTGCAGGGGGACATAGGAGAAAAAGGATTATCTGGGCAGCCTGGAGTTTCAGGAAGGAAAGGTATGGAAATAACAAAAGAATACATGTAACTGAATGTAAATATTTTTTTTTTGGAATTAACAGTTATATATATACTTTTAACCAGCATAGCAAATGTTTTTTTTAGTTTGCTTTTTTTTTTTTCAACTTAGCATGATCAACTTGACAAAGCTGGTCATGAAGCTTGTCATACTTGCTGACTATTTTGATCAGACAGATCATACTGGTGGCTCAGGGTGGTCAGGATGGTCATGCTAGTGAGCCAGTGTGGTCCTGCTGTTCATGTTTGCTCATATTGGTTGACTAGCCTGGTCAAGTTAGCCATGCTGGGAAACCAGCTAAACCACTTGTTAGGGCCGGTAAAGGACTGTTTAAGGACTAGGATTACCCTTATAATCAAATAGAACACGTAGAATATGAGGACCCATTGCATTTGAGAATGTAAGTCAGTTCATTTTATAATAAACCTGATCTGTAGGTGCAAAAGGAGAGCAAGGAATGATGGGATTCCCTGGAAAGCCTGGATTCCAGGGTGAGAGAGGTCCTTCTGGTCCAAAAGGAGACACTGGACCACCAGGTAAATAGCTGCATTCTTTGTTCCTTCCACAGTTGGTATCACCCCTCCTCTCTTGCTTGTGTATCACTCAGGTAGTCTGTCACTCTGTCACTTTTTACACATTTGTATTGTTTGCATATTTAAAGAAGTAGATATGTCGAGTTTCTGACACTCTTATAGTTTCTATATATTGAAGGAGGTTTATTGTCTATACTTCACCTCCCTTAGGCTTTCCTGGTGTCTCTGGTGCTAAGGGACAGCTACCAGTTCCGGTGAAGGTGCCAGGGGAGAGAGGGCCGCCTGGTCCATATGGTATTCGCGGACCAGATGGAGTGAGAGGGGAGTCAGGTCCAGTTGGACCCCCTGGAGATCAAGGTAAAATAAACTGAAGACTACCAGTTTAGCTTATGGAAGGATTTACCCTGTGCTCTATCCTGTGTACATTCACTACAGAAACATGATTTGTTACTTTAATGACAAGGAGACATTTTGTCCTAGGGTTCCTGGGACCACAGGGGCAGAAGGGGATGCCAGGGTTGCCTGGAATCCCAGGAAACCCAGGTTACCGTGGAGATGTAGGATCGATGGGCCACACAGGCCTTCAGGGTCTAGAAGGTGAGTGGATAGAGCATGTTTTAGTGAATGGGGAGGATTAAGATTACAGAACTCAGTGCCGTGTGAGTAGATTAAGGGTTTGAGGTGGCAGGTTACCAAGATATTCTGGGACATTTTAGAATAGCTAAGCTAAATGAGTCAAATCCTTTCTTTCTTTAAAAGGCAGTTCAGGTATGTGCCATAAATTTCCTTGTACAACTATAGAACAGAAGACTGGGGCAAGATACCAATCTGCTTGCTAAAAGCCATTAAACATTAGCTTTAGACCTTCTTGTCTAAATGACTATAATTTATACACAGATGTGAATTAAGAGTTTGTGCTCTTCCAGGGGATCGGGGGCGTCCTGGTATTGCGGGTCGTCCCGGTATGCCTGGGCGCAGTGTCAGCGTTGGATACCTGCTGGTGAAACACAGTCAGTCTGATCAGACACCCATGTGCCCTGTGGGAATGTCCAAGCTGTGGGATGGCTACAGCCTGCTTTACTTTGAAGGACAAGAGAAGGCTCATAATCAGGACCTGGGTGAGTAAAGTGGGCTTTAGCAGAATAACAGAGGATTAGCACTAAACACCACTGCCTGCCAACATCTTGGCAGCTTGCTTGTCAATTTATTTACCTTACAAATGAACTAATCATCACTAATCACTGCAAAATGAAAATTTGGATTTTAATACCATGATGTCATCTGTGGTGTTAACCAGGTTTGGCAGGCTCTTGTCTCCCTCGTTTCAACACCATGCCGTTCCTGTACTGTAATCCCGGGGATTTATGCTACTATGCTAGCCGCAACGACAAATCCTATTGGCTCTCCACAACTGCCCCCATTCCTATGATGCCTGTGGAGGAAGCAGAAATCAAACCATACATCAGCCGCTGTTCGGTGTGCGAAGCTCCATCTGTGGCCATAGCTGTGCACAGTCAGGACATAACTATTCCACAGTGCCCTCTAGGCTGGAGAAGCCTGTGGATTGGCTACTCCTTCCTCATGGTGAGCCTCCTGTAAATTCTCTTCATGTTATGCTGTCATAGTGTTAAAAAAACAAGTTCAATAAGTTTGAGTGTTTTAGTGTTATGTTAAACATGCAGCTTGGTGTTTAAGATCATCTGATGCTCTCTGTCTGATGGAATCCGTCTGATGCTCTCTCGATAATTTAAGTTATCTATGTGCTAAAACAGTTTTGGGAAACCCAGTCCAGATTAGTTTGTCTCAGATAAATAAACATTCTCCACCTAGTAATAAAAAAAGAAACCTCTAAAATATATAATTAATTTATAAAAATCCCAGTCCTTTGAATATCATCTCATAAGCCACTCCCAATCTCAACCCACTTCATTGCACCCAGATGCTTTGTTTTGATTACTGACAGTGGTTTCCATGAAGGACAGCAAACGAGAGACACTTTAAAGACACCATAAAATTTCAATGCACTGTTCAAATTCAGTTTCATCTACCTAATCTACCAAATCAACCTCATAATGTATATACAACTAACCGAGCTTAAACGTTGTCTCTCATTCACAGCACACGGCAGCTGGAGACGAGGGAGGTGGTCAGTCTCTGGTGTCTCCAGGCTCGTGTCTGGAAGACTTCCGCACAACTCCCTTCATCGAGTGTAACGGGGCCAAGGGCACCTGTCACTACTTTGCTAACAAGAACAGCTTCTGGCTGACGTCCATCAACCAACCCTTCCAGAGTACTCCCCAGTCAGAAACTCTAAAAGCCGGGCAGCTTCTCTCACGCATCAGCCGTTGTCAAGTGTGCATGAAGAACCTGTGAAGTCTGCTTGAAACCCATGAACTTTGAGATGAGGGCGTAACCATTGAGACAGTGTTAGGTTGCAGTTCAGGTAACAACATTGCAACTCTATGATACACACAGGTAAAATCATGGTAAGACAAAATCATGGTTGGACAAGACAATCTAGGGTCATAAACATTTGTTTTTTAGAGCATACATTGCCCATACAAGGCCACTCTGTCTTATTACAGCCCTTGTTGCCACTGCGTGCCTACGGACTGAAGATATAGAAATGTGTTGAGCATAGAGTCAAAGTCAGCATCAAAGAAGCATCAAAAGCATATATATCATACTTGTTCCTGTCTATTTACTTATGTTACATTTGAAATGGTGCTTTTTCTTCCTAACTTATTACCTCACTATCAACTCGATTTTGTGTAATTAATATTACAGAGAACATACAGCAGAACCAAAGACGCCCGTGTTAATGCACTGTTTCCTTCATATGTATCTATGTGTCACTGTGTGCAGCTGCCACACAAAGCAAAGTGTTAGGATGTCTCCCTATGATTTATACAATATTCCCATGCTTAAATGCACTGGCTAGACCATCTACAATGACCATCATCCACTAGTACTTTCATTTAGTCCTGCTTGTGATGGAGCTTAACATTTTAAACATGCTTTATCATCAGGAACTTATATATATACATGTATATCCCTCCAAGCTCACTAACACTGTGCCAACTGTACATTTTGTTTGTTTTACCTAGAAACGTATCGAATTACCTGCACTTACAATACATTATGTTGGTTTACCGTTTACGCTTGACTTCCTCAGCTCGGTCACGGCCTCACCAGGTCATTTGCAGACCACGCCAGTTGGAGATTTGGAAAGGGTAGTTCGGAAGACTTGTACAAAACTACACAGATTGCACTGATTTCAGCTCTGAGCTTTAGACAACTGACATTTACAGACAGACAGCGGGCCTGTATTTTTAGCACACTGTCGCTGTCCACGGATTTGAGTGGGTTCCATAACCGAAAGCATACACTACTGGCTGGTTTACCACAGGTGGTCTTCCTCAGAAAGTGAAGGAAGAAGTTGGCAAAGTACAGCCTTTAAATGATTAACAGACCAGAAGAAAAGAAAACAGTGGGGTTGACCACACTGAACTTTGTTCAGCTATGATTACCACGTGCCTTAGCCATTTTTATGTGCCTATTTTACCCTTGGTCCGAGAACCGTGAATACATTCATAAATGAAGTTAAACGAGGAACTGATGAACAATAAAGTCAAATATGTTTGTCTTGTATACCAACGTGTACCAGTCACTGTTCCATTACCCAGCTCCATTTTTTATAATGTAATTATGTGGAAAATAATTTTTGAACCATGTTCTGAATGATTGTGAATGTTAGCACAATTGAGTAACAGCCAAATAAATGCTTCTGTTCTGTACTTTGTCATGTGGTACGTGTCATTTGTTTGCATGAGCCGCTTTAACTAATCTAGGCTTATTTGTAAGGACATGATGATATATATCATAACTCTATATCATATCATAACCCTGCGAGTCATCTGTAGTTTGTGTTGAGACTTGATCTCTCATTAAGAGTAGAGGAGTAAGTGAGTGATGGAGCAAGGTCTGTTAAACGTTTCATTTTAAAAGTTTGCCAGATGGCTCACTTGACAAAACAAAGGCATTGTGAGGCGGAGTTTAGCTATCACCAGAGTCCATCCAGCCTGAAATACCACATGAATCAACTATCATCAACAGAATTCATGAGCTATAAGAAACGCAGAGGGCAAAACTAGCTCAGGATTTGGAAATCAGCGCTTACAGGTGATTATTGGACAGCTATCTCGGAGCTACCTCAGCATTTCAAGTCATTATATAGATGAACAGTGGCGACTTCATCCACATGCTTTAGCAAAGGAGAGGCAGCATGCTGCGACCTGTGCCAAACATTTTATGGATGTGGCGAAGCAGTGGAACATTGAAAGTAAAGTGAGCACCCTAAGCACAGATAGTGCAGTGAAAGTGATAGCAGTGGCAAGACACATTTACATTTATGCCATTTAGCAGACGCTCTTATCCAGAGCGACTTACAAGGTAACTCGTATTACAGAGGTGGGTCAGTGTAGTGTTAGGAGTCTTGCCCAAGGACTCTTGTTGGTGTAGAGTCAAGCTAGGTGAGTAAATAAAACTGCCTTACAGTTCCCCCTTGTCCCATCAGTTTAATATAGAATGTGTTCTTTTTACTTAAAAACTTTTACAAAAACATTTACACAGAAAATTCATATAGTTAATCGTAATTAATCCAAACCAATTCTGAGATTAATGAATAAATGTTTTAATACTTTGACAGCCCTACTACATATATACATATATATATAATTTTTGACATAATTGGTTGCTGTATGCTATATATGTGGGGTTTTTTTTTACATTATGTCAAAATTCTGTAAAGAATGGACCAATAGAAATGCTCTCCAATGACATATATAATAATAATACATATAATATAAAAAATCATTTATCGATTGAAAGTTAAAAAGTTTTTTTCTGTCTCTTGTACAGTTGCCATTTAGGAGATATCAGGTTTTTGCATTACAGCGATGACATTTGATGATTTGATTTTTGATGCATCAAGAGCAGAATGAACGCTGGCCTACTTTATGCTATTTCATTTTTTAAATAATAATTGACCAGAGAAATAATTGAGCTAAACAATATTATTATTATTATTATTATTATTATTGTTGTTCATACTTACTTTTAGAAACTCTTATTTTACATTAACTTCCATTCAAAGTTAAACATTTTGGCTTTCTCCTGTAAAGTCACCATTTTGGAGATACATGTTTTTCATTGGACGATATATTTTACTTTAATCATTGTACTGCATCTGTAACCCCCTACACAGGTTTTATTTCTTTGTAATGCTAATCATTGTAAATCTGGTGCCAGTTACTATATTTGATAAACTTTGATGTATAAGCATCATCAGATTTGTGAATAAAAATATCACACATTAACATCATCCTTCATCAGTACATCAGTTTTCATATTGGTGTATCCCTGTTTAATACATTTATCCAATGACAGATTATGCTCCTTGAGGAGATTCCGCACTGAATGGAGTGTGGCACTCTGGTGTAAAAGCATCCTCTACAACTGTGCTATGTGGAAGAGTTTCCTTAAACAGTAGGCAAGACAAAGATACAGCAGACACCTTGGCTGGGCGATACGGTAAAAAATATTATATCACAATATTTAAAGACATTATCATGATACACAACATTTATCACAATACATGTAAATCACAGACTAAAAACATCAGTAGCAACAGATTCTACTAAATAAACACTACTATTCAGAAACTCTCCCGTACTGAATAATGGGATTTCAATTCAGCATCTGCTGAACTTCAGCTAATTAAAACAGCCTAATTATACTGTTGGTAAAGTAACCTGCAGCTGATCAGTGTTCAATACTATTGTTAGCATGTTGTGTACCACAATAACATAATTTATCATGATACAATAAAATATCATCATATTGCCCAGCTCTACTCAGAATCCTCATCTTTTTATACCTTAGCAAAAAAGCATAACGCAAGAATGGAGGTATTAGTTTGCCAACATATGATTCAGCACTCGTTATTTCAAGTATAAAAATGAATCTAAAAATGATTAATAACATTAAGACAATTGTCTGTATGCCAACAATCCTGCACTATTACTGCTAAAAAGATCACTTGTTACAATTCTATAAAAAAGGCTAGAAAAGAGCTGTAGCTAAAAGGCTAATCTAGTGTGATTTCTAAAAAAAAAAAAAACATCCTATGACGTCTACTTAATTTTTACATCCCAAAAATACTGTCTTGAACCTGAGTAAATCTTATTTTCACTTTGAAGAACAGTGCGCAAGAGTAGTCATTAAAAATGAATTTACTGTATTTACAATAACATAGTCCCTCATTCCCAGCGTTTCCTGAATGGGATGAAGACGGTATTCCATAAAATCCAAACGACCATCTATCGATTTGGGTTTTTTTTTTTTTTGGTATTTGGCTGTAAAATTAGCTCAGATCTTCAGGCCATTTCTTAACCCTTCAACGTCCCTCCTAGCCGCAGCAGCCATTTTTACTCTTCCTGTCTGTCCTGGGAGCTTCCAGGTCCACAGTGGAGCTCTCATCATCACTTTTCTTCTTCAGGATGGAGGGCAGCACCATGTCAAACACTGTCTCAAACAACACATCCACATTGTACCCTGTTTTTGCACTAGTCTCAAAGCACGTTCTGTCAGCAGGCAGACAGGCCTTCTCGTCCAGGCCTTTGTAGCGTAGAACACGTCCATATAGAGCCATGGCGTCCTCTCTGTTCACCTGTTTGTGCAGCAGGGGAGAGTCAGGAGGAGGCAGGCATGCAGGCGCAGCTTCAGCCTCAGATTCAGCCTCCTGTTCAGACTGCGTATCAGAAGCATGGGCACTCAGGTCAGTCAGGTCAGCTTTGTTGCCTACTATGGCAAAGATGCAGTCAGCGTTGGCAGTGTCAGTTAAGGAAAGGAAGCGGTTCTCCAGCTCCACGTAGCTTTGCCAGTTGGTGACGTCATAGATGAGGATGACTGCAGCTGCTCCACGGCAGTACATAGAGCCAAGGCCATGGAACTGCTCCCGACCTGCACAGTAAATGGAGGTAGAACATCACTGTCTGTAAAGTTAACAAAATGCCAGCAGTGCTTCAGCTTGCTTTTTAACTGATTATTAGATCATGTGTTTATAAAACCTATGTGCAAGGCTTGGGGTCTCCAGGACCAAAGTTGAGAACCATCCACACAATAAAGTTTTATGACCATTAATTAATGCTCACGTCCTCCCTGCTGGGTTATATATCATCTGCACAACAACATTAATTATCAGTATTAATAGATAATAATAGATTACCTGCAATGTGGGTCATTTGCTGGGTGCTCAAATATATAAAAATATAATTAACACAAATAAACAGTGGAACCAATCACAGAACTTTATGGACAGAAGTATTAGGACACCTGCTCATTCAATTTTTCTTCTGAAATCAAGGGCGTTAAAAAAAAAAAAAGTTGCCCTGCATTTGCTGGAGTACCTGTCTTAACTGTCCAGGGAAGGCTTTCTACTAGATACTGGGTCATTGCTGTGAGGATTTGATTGCATTCAGCAACAAGAGCATTAAAAAAACTCCCCAACTCATCCCAAAAGTATTTGATGAAGCATCATCATTCCAGAGAACACAGTTCCACTGCTCCACAGCTCAATGCTGGGGGCATTTATACCTCTCTAGACCACACCTGACATTACAGTCATGGTGCCAATAGGTTCATGTTTGAGAGAATGTGATGCCATGCCAACGTCACATAATTACGACACTGCTAGTTCTCCAGATGCCGTTGCATTTGTATCATTATCCATTTGCGAGTGTGGACCACGCTAGCTAAGGAGAGAGAACTCAAGCAATTTGGGCTGGAGTTCTGGGGGGCTTTGAGCGGACGGAATTCAAAGCCAGACCCCCCTTGCCAGGTAGAGGTTGAGTAAAATTGGATCAGGAGGAGCAGGGGTGGTGGTGGGATGCAAGTTTTCGTCACGAGAACGAGAAGGGAGAGGAGTAGTTTTATAGCGCGTAGTAATGGAGGGGAGGAGTTTGGGCGTGGTCCTTCTCCCAAACTTCAGTTATTGCATAACTTAATTTAAAGGTTTTTCCAGAGATGAGTAGCTCCTCCCTTTAATGTTTCTATTACTGTCCACTGAAACCACACTCAAAAAACGGCTGGTTCTGAGTATGTATCTTGGATATTCGAGTATACTCAACTTTGACGCTTTTATCTATAGTCTCAGTTAGTATCAGTAATTAGTATGCAATTGGGACACACCCTAGTGCTCTTGGGGACATTTTGATTTAAATAAATGCCTCCCCTGGTAAAGAAGAAAGCATAGGCCTGCACTATTACTATCATTGAGATAATGAGTAGGTGTTAAAAGAGGTGTTGGATAATTGTCCTTATTAAAAATGAATAAGCCTATATTTACTGCTCTTCCCATAGTCTACTGTAACTAATAAATATCAAATTAGCCTTCGGCAAACTGTTTTTTTTCCAATGCAACACAGTACAGAAGTAAAGCCAAAAGTTCAGTAGCACTGGTCCAGAGTATTCTGTACTCCAAGTAGCATGAAATTAGCCTTAATGGTTTGAGCACTGTGACCATACGTGCCTTTCATCATCATTTTTGTGACTCCTGATGCAGAGAGCATGACTGGCCTTTGTGCGCACTGCAGATCTTTGCAAAAAGCTCCAGTGTGATACAAACATGACATGGTTCTGATCTAAACTGGCCTTCATATTGCTCTGCTCCTATCTGGAAAAAAATGAGTGAGCATGTTAAAAACTTTGTAGTCACTTATCCTGAAGGTAAACGGCAGTATGAGCTTTACTTTTAGCAGAGCGGTCTGTGCTCAACCAACATTAAGACCACTTATAGGTCTAGCAAATAATGCTGATTATCCCATAATGGGTGCATGTGAAGATCTAGGATGTATGTTAGGCATAAATTGAACGGTTAGGCTCTCGTAGTCAGCATGTTGGATGCAAGAGAAATGTAATTGTCTTGTGAAGACCTGAGCAACTTTAACAAGAGTATCCTCAAAACAGCAAGGCTTCTGGGGTGGTTCTGGTCAGCTTGAGTGGGTAACTACTGACAGTTGTCCCAAAGAGGGAGAAATCAAAAACCAGTGGCAGTGAAGGCTATTCCTTCTGAACTGACTGAAGGGCGACTGTAGCACAAGTCTGAGAGATTTTTAACAATGGTTATGGAAGGAAAACGTAACAACCCAGTGCATTTCCCCCTGCTGTGTAGCTGCAGACCGGTCAGAGTACCCATGCTATCCTTCGCCCACTGTCAAAAGTGCCTACAATAGACATGCAAACATCTGGACTGATGAGTACTGTTTGCTTTTACATATCTTAGATGGCCAGGTGTGTGTGTGTACACGTCTATCTGTGGGATGTGTTGAGTTGGTGTCAGAACCTTGGTGGATCCACCATCCTTGTTAAAGGATCTGCTGGAATGTCTGGGGCAATGCTGGCTCAGTGATTAGAGCAGCGTAGTGGGTTTCAATACTTGGGCTTGGCAAGCTGCCTGGGCGCTGCAGCGATGGCTGCCCACTGCTCCGGTCATGTGTGCTCACTGTCACTGTGTGTGTTTACTAACTAGTGTGTATGTGCGTGTTCACTGCACGGATGGGTTAAAGGTGGAGGCCAAATTCCATCTGTGTTCAAAACAAACTGTGAATATGGTTGTCTTGTCTTGGTGCCAGATACCAAAGGACACCTTCAGAGGCCTTTGCAGGGGGTGCTGTTCTGCAGAGGGGCATATTTTGACTTATCAGAGTATATTCTGTTTCAAGATCTAATGTAAAAAGTTGATATTGTTAGAAATATGAAACAATAAAGAAATTCAGGAAGGGAGCACATTTGCTTTCATGACACTGTATTTATCGTGTGATATTCTGATATATTTGGAAACCAGTGCAGGAAACCACAAAACTGTGAGTTTTTTTTTTCAGCAGCACTGCTGTGTCTGACTCACTCGTACCAGCGTAACACACACTAACACACTCCACCATGTCAGTGTCACTGCAGTGCTGAGAATGACCCACCACCCAAATAATATACCTGCTCTGTGGTGGTCCTGTTGGGTTCCGGACCATTGAAGAACAGAGTGAAAAGAGGATAACACAGTATGCAGAGAGGGGCTATGTAACTGAGGGGCAACAGTCAGTAATTATAGAACTACTAAGTGCTTCTATATCTTAGGTGGAGTTGATCTAAACAAACCAGGGTTTGTAATACAATTCTGATATGACTGTGTTTAACTCCTGCTCTTCACTCACACACCAGAGTGTTGTCAGTTAGGTGTATGTTCCTTATTGCTCTGGATTTATCCACATGCTCTGTTTACATAACAAACAGCTGCATAGTCTAGTAGTGGTAGTCTAGTAGTCTAGTAGTAGGTTTCCACTAAAGCTCTGCATCCAGATTGAGGGAATTATTACTGTAAGAAGTAACAACGACAGTAAAACTGTATTCCACACTGTTATGGTTAAACTTTGGCAATTAACCTGTGGTTCACATGCGTCCCAAACCACTCCTAGTTAGTGTGAGAAACACATGCGTTATCCTTTAGCCTTATAAAATTCTGTTAAATTATGGTGAATCATTCCACACTGATGCAATGCAAAGGCAGGCTGAACTACAAATTCTAGAGACTGCAAAATCAAACACAAGAGCCAGCTGTTGTTGAAATATTCAGTAGTTCTCAACCCTCAAGTCTCACTACAATAGCTCGCAGTGTGTGCACATATGTGTGTGTTTGAGGATATGAGAGTGCGCTTTGTTCCTCATTCAGAAAATATGTATTGAATGCACTGAAGTCTCTCAAATAAAACGCTGCTCAGAAAGCTTCTTTCTCATGGGCCCGTTAAGACAATTGAATGAGAGAGTTTCTAAATGTAGACTATATCATATTTAAGGGTCTTGCTCAGTGATGTCAGAGGTGGCTGGCTGAGAACCACTAATAAAAAGAAGAAGGAAATGAGTGGATGAGTAAATATGGGTCACTGCGCTGACTGCTCAGAGGCTAATCTTATCATTACTATAAATGTGCTCTGCAAAACAGTAGAGATATCAAGCCCTCCTACGTCCATTGACATTGACCCCACTTAACCTTTACAGTGAACCCTGTAAATATATAGTAAACAGGATAACAAAAAACATGAGTAATTGACACAGTAACTAAACAAAGTCATGCCTTTGTTAGCTCCCTCAAAAGCACATGACTTACCCTAGAAAAAAAAAGCAAATCAGCAAAGAAACACAGTACGCGATCCAGCTGAATGAGGCTAGTTCAGTGAGTGGAGAAAAGGTCATCTCTGATCAAAACCCACAAGAGATCTGCTCCTAATGCCTCTCCAAAGAGATAAATAAATAAAAACAGTGAATACATCATTTAAAATAACAGAAAAAACTAAGAAGACTAAGCATGTGAAGTAGACAGAGAAAGAGAAAGAGAGAGAAAGAGAGAGAGAGAGTCAAAAGGAAAGATCTCATGACAAATCTTTTACCTCCTCACCGGCCTAGACTGCTATGTGCACTTTTTAACAGGGAACTAAGAGACCCCGTGATATCTTACTGGATAAATTATAAGAAGTATACATGTTGACTCAGACGCTTTGCTCAACTGTGGACAATGTTGAGTTGCTGCACTGCACAGTTGGGGCGCCTAATGATATTTTGTAGCCTGCGTCACATGACTTTCTGACCTCAAGTGTATCCGTTTCCATTACAGCAATGAAAGTCTCTTCAATGATTGCCCAAATAGAGCACACAAGACTGATTAAAGTTCTCATGGCAGGCCTCAAGCAGGAGCCTACACTGACGACTAATACACATGATCTTCTGAGATGTTTCTGTGTTACAGAGATGTAAGATCTAAAGTAAAATCAGGAGTTAAGCTTGGTTTATTTTTTAAGACCATGACTGTTCCTTCAGCAATCAGATGATTTCTTTTCTTGGCACAAACACAAAAAGGTTACAGAGTCTTCATCATCCTTTATTTATTACTCATTTCTATTTATTACTCATTTAACACACCTTGTCCTTCAATGTACGTTTTAACAAAAGGAACTGTTCATGTTATTGTTGAAGAGCCATTCGGACTATTCATGCTATGGCTCATTACTAGACTATCCAGACACAGAACTGAGTGTGAGGCCATGACGTCTGGGTGGTTGTGCATTAGTAATGATAGTTAGCCGGTTTAAGGGAACGTGTATTTTTTCAGGTGTAATGGCAAGTGCTTGTTGGGGTTTGTGGAAAGTACATTTGCTGTATTGCACAGTATAAAGTCACCATCCTCCTTGAAATTAGAACATTTTTGAAAAGTGAAAGGTTGAGCAATGTGCTGTCCGTGCAAATATGTCTTTTTTATGATATGATATGATATTATTTATAATATGAGTCATAACTGGTAGTATTGTGTTACTAGATCCAAAAGGTCAAATGAAAACGTGGTTCAGCTCAACCCAAACTGCTTAACATGATGAAGAAACTAAAAACTAAAATACAGTGAGTCTCACCTAAGTAATAATAATTACAAATATATGCCTGTAATTGGAATTAGGCTGTAATTCCAGTAATTACAACTATATTTTATGTAAATAAAATAATAACATTCATTAATTAATTAATTCATTCATTAATAGTATAATAACTGTGCTTGGGCCTTCACCCAATATGACCCCCTTATAAAAAAGAACTACAGCAATACTGCCACACTTTAACTGGGGTCCTAATAAGGTACAGTACATTTACACAGTTACTACATGATAACTTACTACACCTTCCTACAGCATCAATCAGAGGACCATTTAGGTCATTTATGTTGTAGGAGTGTTAAAGCATACTGTTAATACTACACAGCACTGTATGAAACGTTTAGTGCTTATGCCATAGCTGTGGCTCTAGGTGTTGGTCCTACCTGCAGTGTCCCATATGGAGATATTGTAAGGTCCCCACTGTTTCAGAAAGAACGCCCCTCCGACCGTGCTGATGGTGTCCTTGAACTTCCTCTCCGTGTACCTGTGGAGCAGAGAGGTTTTACCCACGTTCATGTCACCCAGAATGACCACCTTCACGTCTGGTTTCTTCATCTTGGTCTCTTCGGGCATAGTTTCAGCACACCGCGCACTGCTGTCTGACCTCTTCGCGTGTGGTAACCATTAACCCCGGCACTGCTCACCTGCTCCAACCCGATACACAGCACACAGACACCGAGGTCTCGACTGGGTCATTGTTGGGTTTTTCTTCTTCAGCCCCCGTTCATAAGTTAGCCTGTGCTCACATCGCGCTCTGTTCCCCCAAAACTTCCAAGTTCAGTGTTATTGTGGTTTCAGTGAAGTTCAAGCCTAAACGCTGACGACGGAGGAAATCCTCACAAGGAGGCGGAGCTGCGCACGAGTCACAAACAAACTACACTACACCTCCTCCACCTCCTCCTCCACCTCCTCTGTGTCTCCTCGCTGTATTTCGCTATCATGGGGCAGCTTAGTTAACTAGATCTCGTCGGATAAGTTGCAGCAGTAGTTTAAAGTCATGGTTTCTCCAACAAGAACTTCTCGCTGCAGAACCAGAAGTCCAGAGGGTGGAGTCGACCCACAGCTAACTCCTCCCACTTCGCGTTTTCATTGGTGGAAACCCATCATGTTTCTGTGAGTCTAAAATCATTTATAGAATTAATTTATCTATTAAAAGTAGTAATAATAATAATTATTATTATTATTATTATTATTATTATTATTACTTTCTTTAGTTAAACTGGCATGTTGCACTCTGACAGCTGAATCTGCCACAGCCTAAAAATGCCTAAACTCAAATATACATAAACACAAATCTGTTCTGCAGAACAATCACCAAACTACAGTCCTGTAGTTTCATTTCGATGGGACCAAGCGGACCAGTAATCACATCAAACACACACACACACACACACACACACACACACACACACACACACACACACAGTTATAGCCCATCAGACATACCTGGAGTGGGCAATGAAACAGTAGATTTTGTATGGCACCTTACTGTATTTTATTTATGTATTTGTAACATGTTTAATTTTTAAAAAATTCACAAGTTTATTTAAAATCACAAGTTTATTTAACGTTGTTTTTATTAGTTTATTTATAAGACAACTTGAAATGAAAGGAGATGATTTGGTCATATAGGCCATAGGACTGGCTAAATCAGTAAATATGAATGTATTAATATCCTTAGTTGCATGACTTTAGAGGAATTTGACTACCTCGCACCCTCACAAACTCACATTGCCACGGCTATACAACTTGTATAAGTACATCGTTAACTAGATCCTTGTCTTGTTATTGTATTTCGACACTGTGGCGCAAATGTGGTAATTATTATCTCTCCCGAAAGCCTGATAAGCAGCAGCAGTAGTTTGAAGGCATGCAGTCTGGCCTCCCAGTGAGTCCAAATACTCGAGAATAATAGAGTCTCTGCTCTCCGGCGTGTGCTCCCATGTGTCCAATCAGGATCGTCGCTGAGCTTCTTCTCGCCGTCTGATTGGCTGCGTGCTGTGTTCCAAGCACACGGTGCAGCTCTCGCCAGTGGACCTCTCCCTGCTCTACAAACAGCCAACTTGATGCCGCCGCTACTGATAACACGTGCGGTCTTCATTTTCGCTGAATCACTGCAAAGTCGGTCCACTGGTAAGCCCACAGTTCATCCACTGGCGTGTTGATGATTTGAGAGCGCTTACAAGATCGGAATGCATGGAGGCAAAGTTGCTCCTCTGCGCTGTAACTGTAGCCCTGTCTCTTGCTGTAGCCCTCCTGTATGACACAGGTAAATACACACCATTCACAATACACCAGGGTGCTCAACTGTATCTCGGGCTGGGTTTGTGTGGAGCCGTGTTGGGCTCAGATTAAAGCTCATGTTTGGAAGCGATCTGTCCGTAAGTTGGGAGTTGGTTGCAGATCACTCACGATGAGCGTTGGTTGTGTCGCACTTCCTTGACTATTATCATCATCAATGGAGGATTTATTAAAAGTGTCTACAGTGTACGAAACTATACTCGCTGTGTTTGTTTTATAGTTTGAAATCTTTATTTTCCTTCCCTACTGCCTACATTGCTCGAGCCCATTGCTCGAGCCGTCTGCGTGACGTAGTACGCAAGATGCGCTTGACGTACGTGTTGTTGCTACGGAGCGCCGCTGTGAGGAAGTTTTTAAGCAGCTTTGCAGAAACCAGTTTTGTTAATCCGCAAGCCAGAAACCTTTGTTACCATTCCGGAAGATTTGCAATACACTTTAACTTCAATTCAGTACAGTTTCACTCTAAAACTAGAACATAACGGGGGGCTCACAAAAGGAGCGGTTTCCAGCAGTCGCCACTCGGCGCTATGGCGTGCAAGAAGAACGGTAGTGCTAGCCAATTTGCTAACGTTAGCTAGCCAGCGAGTCGGGTTGAATGCACGCTAAAGTGACTCTCTAACGGTCAGTGAACGCGGTTTGCAAGCCTCGGCCTTAATTCTGTGCCACATCGTCGTGTATTGCCGTGACGGCTGAACACCATGCTGGTGAATCCAACGCGAGGTTTCCACTGGTCCGACGCGGAGACGAGAGCACTGCTGAACATTTGGGGGGAGCATGACGTCCAAACAGCGCTCGATGGAAACTTTCGGAACAGTCACGTTTACCGCGACGTAGCGGGTCGTTTAGGGGATATGGGCTACGATCGGACCCCGGACCAGTGCAGAGTGCGGGTGAAGAGCCTGAAAAGGCAGTACTTCCAAGCGAAAAAGGCCGCGAAGAAAAACAGCCACTATCACAAGATGTTTAAGTTCTTCGAGGAGATGGAGAGGATACTGAGCACTAGGTCCTCCACCACGCTGGATTCCCACGACATTGACAATGTCGCTGTGGAAGGAGATGAGACGATGGACGGCACCGAAGAAGATGGTGAGAGTGTGGACCAGCCCCAAGACTCGGACATGGATGGCACTGGAGAATGTTCCAACGTTGACTACCCTGTGAAGATCGAGTACCCTCCCTACCCCATCCCAGTGACAGTTGGGGGCAGCAGTAAGTGCTCATGCTTCAACTAGAGCTTTTCTAAAAGATGTTTCAGAAACACAGAAGCTACAGCATGCACCATGGCCTGTCTGTCCCATATTCACTTTTGTTTTTGTTTTGTTTTTTACTGTTCTCACAGATATACCACCAAAGCAGACCCCCTTACAGACCACCACCATGGCGTCCTCTTCAGCAAGCAGAGCGAAACGGTTCAAAAAGCGCTTCACGAATCTGTCACTGGAAAAGCTGATGGAAAAGTTTCTGGAGCAGAGTTTAGAGGCAGAAGAGAATTTTTATAGACTGGAGGAGCAGCGGCTTCAAGCTGAGGACCTTCGAAGGGAGACAGAACACTCTAGAGAACTGCATATGCTGCAGATGCTGGGCCAGATGTTTGCTGGTCTCACCAGATCTGCAGCTACACAGCCACCTGCTTCCCAGCCCTCACGTCACTCGCAGACTGGTCCTCATATACCTCCTGCACGCCCTTTCTTTGGCAACCATAGCCATCCAGCATTTGAGGCTGAGTATGCCAACAGCAGTCAGCAAGCTGCTCCAGGTCTGCCCAAGACTGAAGATGATGTTTAGTACTGACCTAGAATAATGTGCAATTAATTGAATATGGTGGTTTCACTTGGGGCCCAATTTGGTCCTAGAATGCATTTGCTATGTGCACAATTGGGTAGTTCTGAACTTGAACATTACTTGGTCCATAGTTGAAGCCACCATAGTTCCCCAGAGTATGTACAGTTAGTGTTTCTTTTTGGGAAGGTACTGGGGGAAATGCTGTGATGAAAACTGATGCACTTACACAAGTTCTGTTCCTCTCTTTAGTCATAGAACGGTCATTCTCCCTGGGAAGGGCAGCGCACAGAAGCATGGATAATGTCCTCCCTCTGGTTAAAAATACCATTCCTCCTCTGACGTCCAAAAAGCACAAGGGCCAAGATGGCCGCATAGGTGTCATTGGAGGATGTCAGGAGTAAGTGATGGCAACTGTGTTACAAGCCATAAATGAATACCAGCTCTTTTCAGTTTTGCTTATGTTTGTCATTCTGGTTCTTTAGATACACTGGAGCTCCGTACTTTGCGGCCATTTCTGCGCTAAAAGTCGTAAGTAGCCAGCTCTGAGTAAGTGGAGACTGACGCACAAAGTGTGAGCGTTTAGCTTGTGAGCTACTTTATGTGCTTCTGGAAGTTCTGCAACATTCTGCCTTGTTCTTAGGGCGGAGATCTGTCTCATGTGTTCTGCACCAAAGATGCTGCTACTGTGATCAAATCCTATAGTCCGGAGCTCATAGTTCATCCTGTGCTGTGAGTGCATTAATCTTATCACTAGGCTGGTTATTATATGTCTACTCACTGCTGATTAGAGTTGTAGACAGTTAATTGTAAACACTAAGAGTCTTGTGTGTCATTTCCATCTCCAGAGACAGTCCAAATGCTGTGGAGGAGGTTGAGAAATGGCTGCCCAGACTACATAGTCTGGTGGTGGGTCCTGGTTTAGGGAGGGAAGATGTGATTCTCAAGACTGCCAAGGTAAGCGGAGATTTGCAACTGTGTTATTTGTGTGTTATTTGCATTACTGTATACATTCAGTTTCCTTATGTTGTCTTCATAGGAGGTCATTGAAAAGTCAAAATCCAGAGGAATCCCCATTGTTATTGATGCAGTAAGTGATAAATGATTAATTATAAATCTAAGAAGTAAGTGTTTAATGCAGATTAACATGCTTGTATGTGTCTGTTTTCCTATAGGATGGACTTTGGCTAATTGCCAAGGAGCCATCACTCATCCAGTTTTATCAGCGGGGCATTTTAACACCAAATTTTATGGAGTTCAGTCGTCTGTATGAGGCTATGGTAAGAATTACATATTCAGATAATTGTTTTTGATGAAGAAGAAGAAAGGCATCGTTATCCATTAAGTAACAGTCATAAGTAGTAATTTGAGCCATATACTGCCCTCATGTAAACGTTAGCGCTAAAGTGAAACCATTAAAATAAAACGCCCAACATCCTCCGTGGAATGCTGAATCGTTTAACTTTGATTTCAGCACCATGAGCCCCTAGACAGCACAGACCTTAAGGGGAGTGCCCAGCAACTGAGCATTGCGATGGGCAACGTGACCATTGTTTTGAAGGGAGAGGAGGATATCATTACTGATGGCAACAGGGGTCAGTCAGCTTAAACACAAACATATTTCCCCTTCCCTTTGTGCTCTATTTTATGATTATATATTTTTGTTTTGTTTGCTCCTCTCGATCTCCAGTGCTAACCTGTAGTCAAGAGGGGAGTGGACGTCGATGTGGGGGCCAAGGTGACCTTCTCTCCGGCTCTTTAGGTGTCTTCGCCCACTGGGCAGTCAGCTCAACCCCAGATGCAACCAAAGGGTAAGGTGTCCAGTTGAATTCCCCTTTCTGAGTTGTGCTGTTGGTTGGGTTTATTTTGAATATTAATATTGTTTTTTTTAACTACATATTTTCTCTCTCATTTGACAGTATGAATCCCACGCTCGTGGCTGCATTTGCCGCTACCTCGCTGACCAGGCAATGTAACCGACAAGCCTTTGAGAGGCATGGTCGAGCCACTACCACCTCCGACATGATCCAGGAGATCTGCACTGCCTTCAAAAAGCTATTTGAAAGTTAAATTAAATGCAAACTTCACACCCTGGGCACTCGACTCGGTTTTAGCCCTGTGCAACATCTGTTTTCAGTAGTTCACCTTCTTAAGATGAAGGAAGCAGAGAAACCAGATGTACACTCATTTACACACAATTCTCATCCACCATGGTCATCTGCTCTGTCCTCGTAAGCATGACTTTTTTTTGTGTGTGTGTGTTTGTTTTTTGTCCCCGCCCTCTTTTGTGTCTGCTTTCCTTCATGTCTTGCTGTCTCATGTTTTTCCTCACATTTTGTTGTAGCAGAACAGCAACAACATGACCCCCAAAACTGATCTAAAGTAGCACTTCTAAGTTGGATGTTTATCCTTTGCTCAGAAATATATGCTGGTCATAGACAGACATTCAATATTGCATTGTTTAGTTTGACCCACTGCCATAGAGGCTATATGGCAGCCAGTAATTTGCTGTCAGAACAGCATATACCTGTTATTTATTAAAATGATAATGACTGGACTGTTTTTTTTTTGTTTGTTTGTTTGTTTTTTTTAACAGTTCAAATGTGTTTTGAGTGATCTGATTCTACTCCAAACAGGGATGATATTGTGAAATAAACATATAATAAGGGGTAGAATCATAATTTGTTAGTGTACAAAACGGCACCTTTTAGCACTGGTATTATTTCCTGCAATTAACCAGACTTTTATTTCGAAGTGCCTCTTTGTAGGTTTTTAATCCTCTGTCAACCACCAGCCCTTTATCTCTTAACAGTGTTGTATGTTAACATACAGGACCGATGTTTTGTATAATCAAAGCCTACAACAAAAATCCTTTATTGTATTTTCACTCTTAAAAGACATCCAGTTGGAGCCCCATATAAGTATGATTCATTGACTGTGGTGCTCTTTGATATATCTAAAGATTTTATTAGATATGTAGTTTGCCAGTGTACACCCACGTGTAAGAAAAGTGGTTATTATTCCTTATTAGGGCTCATATATATGCAAAGGCCATGTCTAGTCTCATACCCTTGTGGCTCTAGAAGTGTGTCACTGTGCTCTCAATATTCCAACATACTTGGATGGCATCTGTATTCAGCATTTTCTTTGATTTACAGCATTTCAGTGTTCATTCTTATCCATTCATGCCACGTTGTTTGTATGTCGAATACTTAAAATCAATGCTCTTACATTTTGGCCTATTCCCTTTTTAAGTCATTTTTGCAGGTTTGTGTTTCCTAAATAAATCATATTTGTTTTATTAGGTATGTATATAATTTGCAGTGACAAGTTCCATATTATCCTTATGTATTAACTTTATATATTTTGTCAATATCTTGTTACAGGAAGCTATAATAAAGATAGATTCCATTGTGTGTGTGTGTGTGTGGAAGTTGTTTTTACAAATGAAAATGAACTAAGCTTATCAGCCATGTAATAATCATGTTTCATAGTTGGGAAGTATGTGAAGTGAACTGTTATTTAAATGATCAACAACTGGGTCTAAAAGAAAATCATAAAACCTCTGAAAAGGACAGTCTGATCCCTCAGTTTAATAAACTGTTCTCTTATTTTCAGAAACCTAATAATTTACCTAATAACCTAATAAACCTATGTTAAATAACCCGCAATTGAGAGAATGGACTATTGCATAGAACAACCAGTTCACTCAAAGAAATTAAAATCTTGCCCTGAGTTTAATAACCTATTTTCTCGATGTAATAAACATCCCTCAGTTTAATAAACCTGTTCTCTCATTTTAATAAATAGTTCCCTCAGTTTAACAAACCATTTTCTCAATTTCATAACCTGTTCTCTCATTTTATTATTTGGTTTCCTAAGTTTAATAAACAATTTTCTCAATTTAATAAATTGTTGCCTCTGTTTAATAATCTGTTCTCTCAATTTAATAAATTGTTCCCTCAGTTTAATAAATTGTTCTCTTAATTTAATAAACTGTTCCCTCAATTAAATAAATTGTTCCCTCAGTTTAATAACTTGTTCTCTCAATTTAATAAATTCTTTCCTCAGTTTAATAACCTGTTCTCTCAATTTAATAAATTGTTCCCTCAGTTTAATAAATTGTTCTCTTAATTTAATAAACTGTTCCCTCAATTAAATAAATTGTTCCCTCAGTTTAATAACTTGTTCTCTCAATTTAATAAATTCTTTCCTCAGTTTAATAACCTGTTCCCTCAATTAAATAAATTGTTCCCTCAGTTTAATAAATTGTTCTCTTAATTTAATGTTGTTCCCTCAGTTTAATAAATTGTTCTCTTAATTTAATAAACTGTTCCCTCAGTTTAATAAATTGTTCTCTTAATTTAATATGTTGTTCCCTCAGTTTAATAAATTGTTCTCTTAATTTAATAAACTGTTCCCTCAGTTTAATAAATTGTTCTCTTAATTTAATAAACTGTTCCCTCAGTTTAATAAACTGTTCTCTCGTTTTATTAAATTGTCTCTCGGTTTGGAGAATTTTAGGGAACAATTTGTTAAACTAAGGGGAATTATTTTTTAATCGAGGACACGATTTGATATAGCTCTACAAAATGTCTGGGTACTTTAGGGCCGCACTGATTAATAGATTAAATGAAACGTTTCTCTTCGGCTGAGGGAGGACTTGTATTTTGACAAACAGCGAGGCTGAAATTTCAGTTGCGGTCTGAGTCGTCTGCTCCCCGCCTGAGGTGGCTAGAGTTTCTTCAGCTGTGGATGGTGTGGAAAGACGTGGAAAGTTAGAAACTGTTGGTGAACATATGGTAGAAAACCATCCTTAGAATGAATGGAACAGCATACTCAAACTTTGACAATCAGGAACATGTTCTCAAATTAGGAGAAACTTTTGAGAAACAACCAAAAAGTGCCTTCCATACGGTACGATGTAAGTGTCCGCTTCTTATATCGACATTTTTTTAATGAAGCGAAATCATTGTTAGACACTTCTATACTACTAAAACCATTAGTTCAGACAGGGGTTTTCGCTGTTGTGTGCTGATTGTAAACGTTATCCGTAGATTTTCTGGGTTTCCTGAAACTGAATTTACAGGCAGTTGATGAGACAGCTAGTCGTGCGTAGCCTAACGTTACCTGCTGGCTAATGAGTCAGAGAGCGTCTATCGTGTGAACCGTCAGACATCCACTGTAATCTGGATATATCGTGTAGTAATATTTATTACAGCTCATTTTAACAATATTTATAATGTGGTTGGTGTTTTGTAGCATTCGGGGGTTTTCCCATAATCTCACAGGTTACAGCTGTGAAGAGAAACAGAGCTGCTAACTTTAGAGACTGGAGTTCACACTGAATTCACTGCCTGTAGAATTGCCCTCTGCTGGAGTTGGTCTACAACTGCTGAGCTCCACTTTCAGATAGAAGATTTCTGTAACGTTTAATCAACAATATTATATTATATTATATTACACTTAAAAAAAAAATAAATTCAGCATGTAAGCTTTTAGATAAAACTCTTTAAAGCCAAGTTTTATTTCATCCAGGTTTGAATTTTTCAGACACCTGCAACATCAGTATAAGTAATTATCTTAAATAACTGTTAAATAATAAATAACTAATATATATATATATATATACACAAATTTTACATTTACATGTTTTACATTTATGGCATTTAGCTGACACTCCTGTACAGAGCGACTTACAAGGTTTCTCGTATAACAGAGGTGGGCCAATGTAGTGTGAGTGTAGTTGACCAAGGACTCTTATTGGTGTAACCCAGCACAGTCACCCAGACTGGGAATTGAACCCCAGTCTCCCACATGGTCTGGTAGCTCACTGGCCAGTAGTGGGGCAGTGGTGGCTCAGCGGTTAGAGTGCCGGGATATCGATAACAGGGTTGTGGGTTCGATTCCTGTGCTCGGGAAGCTGCCCTTGTTGGGCCCTTGAGCAAGGCCCTTTACCCTCTCTGCTCCCCGGGCGCTGGAGTTGGCTGCCCACCACTCTGGGTGTGTGTCTGTACTCACTGCCCCTAACACATGTGTGTGTGTGTGTGAGTGTGTGTTCACTACCAGATGGGTTAAATGCGGAGGACACATTTCGCTGTACAGTGTACAGTGACAAATACGTGCACCTTTACCTTTACCTGTTGCACCACAACAACCACTATTGATAACATAATCATCAATTACATGAATAAGAAATTGAAATTAGGTGTAAATTATGTTATTGATGTTTGTTTGTTTTTTTTGTTATCCCATGTACTGCATGCACCTCAAGAATAGACACAGATTTCTACGTTTAAAATGACTTGAGTAAACTTAAGGCAGCTCCTAAAAGATAAGGGATTAAATAAATTGATTTCAACAGGTTTTATTTCTTTTTTCACTTGTTCAAACTGAATCGCTATCTGATAGCATAAATAGCTCGTCATTACTACGTTTTTAATATTTCTATGCAACTAACAACCCTGTGTAATGTTTTAATGTGAGTGTGTTTGTGTGTGCAGATGATTTCAAGCCTGCCTCCATAGACACTACATGTGAGGGAGATCTAGAGGTGGGCAAGGGAGAACAGGTCACTATAACACTGCCTAACTTGGAGGTAGGTCAGCTACACTTCCCCTGTGTGATGCTATAATTTAAGAGGACATAAAGTAAAATGGTTTTGTTAAATGTTACTATTAACACCCCCCACCCCCATCCACATCCTCTCCCCCAAACCTCACAGGGATCTACTGCTCCAGTCACTGTGTTTAAAGGGTCTAAAAGGCCGTACATGAAGGAGTGCATTCTTATTGTAAACCATGACACAGGAGAGTATCGTCTGGAGAAGCTTAGTAGTAATATTGCAGTCAAAAAGACAAGGTTGGTGTTCTTCAAAGTGCAGATTTATTCCCTTTGATTCTGTTGTTTTTCTTTTTTACATAAGTGTAAGCACTGTCGCATGTTTTAGTTTAGTCATATACATTTTTGATGTGTTAAATTGCTTGTAAAAGCTCCTGATGTAAGAATGGCAACATGACACCTGTTTCTGCAGTAATGAAATGTTGGCTCCCTCAGTTACAGCTCTGAAGTCTAAATAGATGTTTCTGTTTGTCTCTCCCTCTGGCCACACAAAGGGCGGAGGGCAGCAGTAAGATCCAGTCACGACTGGAGCAGCAGACCAGTAGGCTCAGTCAGCAAATGAAGAGTGGCAATGGAGGGAAGGTTTCAGCCAACTCCAAGAGTTCCCCTCCTAAAGAGAAGATGTCTCCTGCATCTCCAATGGATGACATTGAGAGGGGTAACATCAACATAAAAATTATTGAGCATGATGTGTGTGTTGATTTCTTATTTGTTTCCATAAATGTATAATTTATAACAGTAATACAATACCATTAACGGAATAAGGGTATTGGTTCATGGGTTTTGAACCAATTCTGACAGCTGCACTGAATGACTAATAATCATAATAATCATAATTGTATTTACAACCTAATCAGAAGAACTTGTTTCTTTGGCAATTATTTTTTCAAATAAATCATGGCTGACATAGCCAGTGTTTCTAGAGGAACAGGCTCTGGCATGTGCCTGCGCTACTTTCCCAATAGCCCGTTCTGACATGTCTACATATGTTTTGTAGAGCTGATGGCTGAGGCACGAGTGATGGATCAGATGAGCAGTGGCGACAGCTCCTCAGACTCGCACAGCTCCTCATCGTCCAGCAGTGAGGACAGCTCCAGCAGCAGCGACTCTGAGAATGAAACGCGTCCTTCATCAGGCGGACCCCGCACTGGGTCTGCCCCAACCCACAGCATGCCCATCCTCACCTCTCAAGAGCGCATGGAGGAGGGGGGTGGGCACCTCATGAACACGCTCAGTGAGTATTTCATTTTTAACTGGTGTGCACACTCCCCTCACACTCAGGGGAAACATGGTGTGACAAAAAACAGGGTAACTGCGGCTCAGGTGGGGATGCATTTTATGTTGTAACCAGGGAGATGCAAGATCGGCCACACAGAGAATACACAGTATGCACTATTCGAGTACATGCTGTACTTTCACAAGCCTTTCAATTTGCATGGTATTGTGGGAACTGCGGTGGTTTAGAAGTTTTGCTATGGTAACTGTAGTCTTGTTATGCCCCTAATAGGTAGTATATTTAAGGATAAGAATGCACAGTGTGTGAGGATACATCTGAATGTAATTCTGTGAATGTCGCCACCAAATGTAGACACAGTCAGAGAACACCTGCATGATTTACTGGGTCATTTCTCTTCAGAATTTGCAGACAACCTATGTGTGACCCTTAATAGCCAGAAGGTCATTAGTGTGATATTTTGCTTTTAATTAACATAACTATTCTATACTGTGTTGCAGAAAATGATCTTCAGCTGAGTGAATCTGGCAGTGAGAGCGATGATGACTAAGCCCAGTGGGTCTATGAACACATTGGCGGTCCTAAAAACTGAGGGATGGAATAGGACAGTGTTTTCAGGAATCACTCGGCCACTAATTCTTTATATCAGGATTTTAATAACCATCAATCTTCAATTATTAAATGTTTAGTTTTTTCTTTTCTAGTTTTTCAAACAGTGATCATTTTTGTCAACACCCGATGTGCTGTGTGGTTGCCAGACTAAACACTGTGAGATTTCCATTTGTATGAAACATGATTTTATTTATTTTGTTAACTGCTACTGTGTAGATCCTAGTTGTATAGGGCTCTCTCCACTGAGCATGCTCAAGAAAGTGTGCACTGGTGCCAAAAGCATGGGGCAAAAACACTTGACGTGGCCATCTGTGTGTGGTGGTGTTTGTTTTTGTTGTTGTTTTTTTTTTTTTTTTTATAAAAGTGGTTTCTTTTAGCCCTGAATGACTAAGGAACCTATCACATGGTCTTAAAAGGCACGTCAGTGCATTACTTGAAATTGAGTGCTTTTCAGTTGTTACATTACAATCCTGATCTGAAGTTTAGCCACCCAATCTGTCTGCAAGTTTTGCCAACTTAAAGCCTGCAATACTTGAATGTGTCGGTCTTAATCATAAATTATTTTGCAAAAATTGCTCGTCCAGTGCTTCAACCCAAGTAGAAACAGTAGCAAGTAACTCTTGTAACTTTTGATGGACTGGAATGAATGTCTTCTGGTCTCCAGTGTGCTCGACTTTCTGTGTGTTGCTTATATATTCACTTATATGCTGGTGGGTAATGTAGCACATTTCACAGACTGTAAGGAGGTCTGTAGGGGAGTTCTACATCAGCGCAAATAAAGGAAAGATAGAGTATAATTTATTAGAGCCTGGGTGATGTATTATGATAAATATTCTACAAGAGGTGCTGGAATATTAAAGTTGTGTGTGAAACAATAAAAGGGTTTGAAGCGTTTCTTTTTTTCCCTACTCTCATTAGTATGTTAGGCATAAACATGGGGGAAAAAATGTGAATATTTGAGTGGATGTAAAAGATCTGAGGATGGAGGATGTTTAAAAGTCCTTCAGGCCTCATGAGTACTTTTTATTTATTTACTTATGTAGTCATATGTGCCACAGGCACACAGTTTGGGCACCCCTGGCCAAACTACTTATTTTGCTGATTTCTTTTTAAGAAGATAATTGAGAAAGATGTAAAAGCCTTCTATTAAACAGTAAACTGTTAAACTTAACTGAGGCTTCTCCAACTCTCACAACTAAGTGAACTTGTTGGGACTAGGTTTGCAGGTCAATAACTGTCAGTGAGAGCTGTCTGTTAACGTTGATGGCATTTCCAGAGTGACCGAAATTGGCTGAGATTTCAAATCCTGATACAGGTTCTTCTATGCAGCTGCCAGGCAAAGTTAGCGGAGGTCTACAAAGCAGGCAATGCAAAGATCCACCACTTCTTGCTCAAAACCGGAATCTAGTCCACTGCACTAAATGTTATGGGTGGTGCCACACTTCCAAAAGCAGTGAGACAGAATTATCACAAAGGCAAAGCAAACACCTCTATGTGACAGGAAAGGACCCTCAGGTAGGTTTAGCCAAAACAGGAACGGCGACGCACTGTTCTTCTTAGACATGATCTGCATGGAAGAGTAATCAGAAGCGAGGTCATCACAGAGGACAACATGTGAACGATTTGGATGAAACACAAGTGAATAGACTGAATAGATTCCATTAAATATAAGCACGATCTGGCAGCAAATGTGACACAGTCACACAGCTATGGCAGTGAGATCCCAAAGATACCATGTTCAAAATCAGCAAGACAGAAGACAGAACAATTTCACAGATGCCTATCTGGTTATAAAGGCATTTGAAGCCTAAAGTGGGTATTAAGTAGGGTATGAAAACTGCATGTCCTACAATTACAATGTTATTTTATTTATTTTTTCGTCTTCTGTATTCTGTATCTGTGTGTATTAACAATTGCAAAAATAAAAATAATAGTTGTGTTTACTTCTTTTAGCTTCATGCCAGGGTGCACAAACGTCTTTTCAGGCAACTATTGTAATAATATTGTGATATTAACATTAACATTTTCCCTTTCCCTTTGTCTGTCTGTATATTTTACAATATAGTTCAGTAATCTCACTTTTTTTAAGAACAGCAACAAACAAAAGTATTTGCCAATAAAAAAATCACTACATAAAGTGACTAATAAACAGGCGTTTAGAAATAAGTAAATTAATTAATAAATAGTCTTGCATGTCTAAATGAGAAATATTAGATACATTGTCTAGATGATTTTATCTGTCAGTGTATCATTTTGTTGCAGTGCACAGGTGGCTAAATGTAGGGTTATGAGATTCACGCAGGGCCCAGCCAAGCAATTGAACCCTAGTGTGGCAGACCGAGGGGAGGGCAATACCCACTAAACCACAGCAACTACTTTACTACACCTGTAAACTTTTGTAAAGAATTAACACTCACAGTGATGACTGAACACTAATAGTGTTGATCTAACACTGGGCAATTTACTGTGTAGCTGTTACCCACTACACCATACTGCTTTTTTATTATTATTAAAAACAATAAACATAGCCTAACAAACTTCACTTCTACACTGACACAGGACACAGGTTCCACTAGCATAAAAAAAAAATCTTTAATTATTAACCATACTATTTATTATTTATTATTTTTTGTATTTATTTAATAATACACAGTTTATTATTTTTATTATTTTATTATTTTTGTATGTATTTAATAATACATAGTTTATTAGTTTTATTATTTTATTATTTATTATTTTTTGTATTTATTTAATAATACACAGTTTATTCTTTTTATTATTTTATTATTTTTTGTATGTATTTAATAATACATAGTTTATTATTTTTATTATTTTATTATTGTTTGTATTTATTCAATAATACACAGTTTATTCTTTTTATTATTTTATTATTTTTTGTAAAGCCTTATTTAGTTGTTATTCCACTGAATGACTTTATTTAGAGTGTGGGGGTTAGGGACTCTACTCGTGGGGAAAGCAGTGTATCATTATCGTCTCTAAATAATCCGTTATGCTGCTGCGGTGGTTGGACGCGTGTTTAGACCTTTGGACTCTTTTCAGGGAGAGCGAGTCGAGCTGCTCCTCTCTTTCAGGTTCACTCAAGTTCATCTGCTGCTCTGTTTAAAAACAGGAGGCCATTACAGGACCGACGCAGCACGAAGGCGCACAGACCGGCTGGCACTGTCGGAGGAGCCTCAGCAATGTTCTGCAAGTCGCTCGTGAGAAGTCTGCAGCTCGTCGGGAAGCGAGAACATCAGGTCGGGCTGAAATGCGGACCCTCCGTTTTAGCGAGCGTGCGCGAGCGGCGCCGGTCGTCTTCCTCCACAGTCGTGAATGGGGATAAGATTAAGACTATGGAGGACCTGGGCGGACCCAGCTTCCTCACCTCCTTATACTGGCTTTTTGGGAAAGGGTACTTCCAGATAACTCACCAAATGCAGGTAAAGGACTTCATATTTCACCTGGACGTGATTTTACAGTGTCCGTTCTTCACTACGTCGAACTACTATGTCGAACACCAGTACAACCAGACTAATGCAGAACACCAGTACAACCAGACTAATGCAGAACACCAGTACAACCAGACTAATGTCGAACACCAGTACTACCAGACTAATGCCGAACACCAGTACAACCAGACTAATGTCGAACACCAGTACTACCAGACTAATGCCGAACACCAGTACAACCAGACTAATGTCGAACACCAGTACTACCAGACTAATGCCGAACACCAGTACAACCAGACTGATGTTGAACACCAGTACTACCAGACTAATGCCGAACACCAGTACAACCAGACTAATGTCGAACACCAGTACAACCAGACTAATGTTGAACACCAGTACTACCAGACTAATGCCGAACACCAGTACAACCAGACTAATGTTGAACACCAGTACTACCAGACTAATGTTGAACACCAGTACTACCAGACTAATGTCGAACACCAGTACTACCAGACTAATGTTGAACACCAGTACTACCAGACTAATGCCGAACACCAGTACTACCAGACTAATGCCGAACACCAGTACTACCAGACTGATGTCGAACACCAGTACTACCAGACTGATGCCGAACACCAGTACTACCAGACTAATGCCAAACACCAGTACAACCAGACTAATGCCGAACACCAGTACAACCAGACTAATGTCGAACACCAGTACTACCAGACTAATGCCGAACACCAGTACAACCAGACTAATGCCAAACACCAGTACAACCAGACTAATGCCGAACACCAGTACAACCAGACTAATGTCGAACACCAGTACTACCAGACTAATGCCGAACACCAGTACAACCAGACTAATGTCGAACACCAGTACTACCAGACTAATGTTGAACACCAGTACAACCAGACTAATGCCGAACACCAGTACTACCAGACTAATGCCAAACACCAGTACAACCAGACTAATGCCGAACACCAGTACAACCAGACTAATGTCGAACACCAGTACTACCAGACTAATGCCGAACACCAGTACAACCAGACTAATGTCGAACACCAGTACTACCAGACTAATGCCGAACACCAGTACAACCAGACTGATGTTGAACACCAGTACTACCAGACTAATGCCGAACACCAGTACAACCAGACTAATGTCGAACACCAGTACAACCAGACTAATGTTGAACACCAGTACTACCAGACTAATGCCGAACACCAGTACAACCAGACTAATGTTGAACACCAGTACTACCAGACTAATGTTGAACACCAGTACTACCAGACTAATGTCGAACACCAGTACTACCAGACTAATGTTGAACACCAGTACTACCAGACTAATGCCGAACACCAGTACTACCAGACTAATGCCGAACACCAGTACTACCAGACTGATGTCGAACACCAGTACTACCAGACTGATGCCGAACACCAGTACTACCAGACTAATGTCGAACACCAGTACTACCAGACTGATGTCGAACACCAGTACTACCAGACTGATGTCGAACACCAGTACTACCAGACTAATGCCGAACACCAGTACTACCAGACTAATGCCGAACACCAGTACAACCAGACTAATGCCGAACACCAGTACAACCAGACTAATGCCGAACACCAGTACTACCAGACTAATGCCGAACACCAGTACAACCAGACTGATGTCGAACACCAGTACTACCAGACTAATGCCGAACACCAGTACTACCAGACTAATGCCGAACACCAGTACAACCAGACTAATGTTGAACACCAGTACTACCAGACTAATGCCGAACACCAGTACAACCAGACTAATGTCGAACACCAGTACTACCAGACTGATGCCGAACACCAGTACTACCAGACTGATGTCGAACACCAGTACAACCAGACTGATGCCGAACACCAGTACTACCAGACTGATGTCGAACACCAGTACAACCAGACTGATGTCGAACACCAGTACTACCAGACTGATGTCGAACACCAGTACAACCAGACTAATGTTGAACACCAGTACTACCAGACTGATGCCGAACACCAGTACAACCAGACTGATGCCGAACACCAGTACTACCAGACTGATGTCGAACACCAGTACAACCAGACTGATGTCGAACACCAGTACTACCAGACTGATGTCGAACACCAGTACAACCAGACTAATGTTGAACACCAGTACTACCAGACTGATGCCGAACACCAGTACTACCAGACTGATGTCGAACACCAGTACTACCAGACTGATGTCGAACACCAGTACTACCAGACTAATGCCGAACACCAGTACTACCAGACTAATGCCGAACACCAGTACAACCAGACTAATGCCGAACACCAGTACTACCAGACTAATGCCGAACACCAGTACTACCAGACTAATGTCGAACACCAGTACTACCAGACTAATGTCGAACACCAGTACAACCAGACTAATGCCGAACACCAGTACAACCAGACTAATGCCGAACACCAGTACAACCAGACTGATGTCGAACACCAGTACTACCAGACTAATGCCGAACACCAGTACTACCAGACTAATGCCGAACACCAGTACTACCAGACTAATGCCGAACACCAGTACAACCAGACTAATGTCGAACACCAGTACTACCAGACTGATGTCGAACACCAGTACAACCAGACTAATGCCGAACACCAGTACTACCAGACTAATGCCGAACACCAGTACTACCAGACTAATGTTGAACACCAGTACTACCAGTACTTATAACAGTGTTCTTTTACCATTACATAAAGACTGCCATCTGAGACCACAGCATTCATGAAGGACATTATTACCATTTGAATATATTGATTAATTTAATTCATGTATTAATCCAAGGTTCATTATTACCATACAATCTAAAAATGTTTATTGCAAATGAAAAGGAGTCTTATGCAAAATTTTGGGCACTTCAGGCTTGATTTTCTGTGACATGAACAAACCGTACTCTACAGCACGCTATTCCTATTCGTTTTCTGAATTTTTCACACATATTTAATGTGCCTTTACTTTTGCACATGATGCAGTATCAGCAGTATTAACGGGAACACAATGTGCAGCAGTAGGGGATTTGAGGAAACCTGAACATTACACCTAATGGAGCTTTTTCTTAGGCATTAATATGGAATAGAGTAGGCATTAATATATAAGTCTGTTTCTGTGGGAAGTTTTGCTCATTCTTCCAGAAGAGCATGTGTGAGGTCAGGGAATTTCTCTGTCTGATGGGGTTGAGATTAGACCAAATTCCCCCAACAATGCCCTTATGGACCTTGTTTTGTGCACTGGGGCACAGTCATACTGGAACAGAAAGGGCTACCCCAAACTGTTTCCACAAATACAGTTACATGCAGTTGTCCAAAATGTCTCCCTGTCTTCCCTTTACTAAAACTAAAGGGCCTATAGGTCAACCCCTGAAAAACAATCCCATAGCATTATCCCTCCTCCACCAAACTTTACTGTTGGCACAGACTGCCAGATAGAAATGCATGATTTGTCACGCCACAGAACATTACCACTGCTCCAAAGTCTCCAGCCGGGACTGTGGCATTGTGCTTGGTCATGTAAGGCTTGCATGCAGCTGCTTAGCCATGGAAATCAAGATATTGTACCGGGATATATATGTTGATACTGCAGTCACTTTCAGTTCAGTGGAACCACACTTGCTACATTCTAAATCATTCCTGAATAATAACTGATATTTTGTAGTCTGTCACATACTGCACACAATATGTCCAAATGTTTGTGGACATCTGCTTACCCACTCTTTCTCTCTAAATAAGTGTGTAAATAAGGAATATGTCCACATTTGCTGCAGTAACAGCCCCCACTCTTCTGGGAAACACTAAATAGTGGAACTTCGCTGTGAGGATCCACAAGTATGTCAGTGAGAAGGACAGGTACAGATGTTGGATGAATACTACTGCAACTCCAAAGGGGGATTCATTGCAGCTCCATCACTCCAGAGAGTTCAGCTCCACTGCTCCACAGCCCAGTGCTGGGGGCTTTATATCGCTCTCTCAGTTTTCTTCCGTTTGCTGCTTTGCTTATATATATATTTATCATATCATTTTTATAACTTTTTGTTCTGTAAAGATTGAGCACAGCAAAATCTATGGGCCACTGTGGAAGTCCAAGTATGGTCCACTGGTAATTGTGAACGTGGCCAGCGCAGAGCTGATAGAGCAGGTCCTGAGGCAGGAAGGCCGGCACCCCATTCGCACTGACATGCCCCACTGGAGGACCTACCGAGAACTCCGCAAGCAAGCCTACGGCCCTCTCACAGAGTGAGTATTCTCCAGCCCTTTCCATACTGACTGGAACACAAGGTGTACTTTATTTTGTTTGTTTGTTTTTACACGTGTTTATATGGTAGTGTGAACACATATCTTAAACACTGTAGCATAACAGGCATAACAGTGTATTATAGATATGTTTAGTTCCAATAAAAGATTTAATTGATACATTTTATATGTTAAAATGATACTACACTGATGTTATGATGTGCAGAAAGCATTTTTGTTTTTGTAGATTTTTTAAAATTAACCTACACTTAAGAAATTATATATTAAAAAAAACGTATTGGGCCATTTGAGTGTGAAAGTGACTGCAGTAACATATCAAAGTGTAAAACTGTATCGCTGTGTCGTTTTTTGATACACATTGAAATCATACACCTAGTTGTGCACAGATAATCACAGAGACACCAAGGTCTAGTCCCTACCTGACTGAAACCAAGAAGGGGTATGTGTCAACATCACCCCTTGTGACCCTGTGTTTTATGAGGGTGTTTCACAATCCTTTGAAAACTGTTTCATTCAGCTCTGAGACCATCTCACAACACCTGCACTTTAAAAGATAGAGTTGTTAATCTCTCATGACTGTGTATGGCATATTCGTACCCTATGATTTAATGTTGAAACCAAACGACAATCTAAAACATGTCCAAAGCAGTTAGATATATCATTTTTCCTGGATCCAGCAAAAAGTAACCAATAGAAAGTCGATATAATGAGATTTCAGTGATCTTCTGGTTTGGAGTAGCACTCAGAATGTCTACCAGAATATGAGTTCATATCTTTTTCCATAACTCAGTTGTTATAGATAGGATTCAGTGTAGATAATATAAGCATTATGTAGCTAATATCTGTTTTTTGTTGGTGTGTAGAATAGGAGCCGAATGGCAGCGAATCAGAAGCATCCTAAACCCGCGTATGTTGAAGCCCAAACATGTGTCCTCCTACACTAACGCCATCAATGAGGTGGTGAGTGACTTCATAGAGAAGGTGGCTTGGCTTAGGACTACAAAAGGCAATGGCGTAATTGTGCATGACCTAGCTGGAGAACTCTACAAGTTTGCTTTTGAAGGTAAAACAATCAGTTTTAAAACACATTTGGGATTTTGTTTTGCTAAATGTTTGGTTTTAGAAAACAAGTGTTCTCTTTAATTTGTGAATATTTAAAAAGCTTTATAACACTTTACTACATATGCATTAACAAGAACACAGAGGTGCACAGTGTGGGCAGTATGGACAGGCTGATGTATCTCTATCAGGATGTCATGATATTGCTTTTTCAGTGTTTTTATTTAAAAATATATAAACTATATAGACAAAAGTACTTAAATGTAGGTTAATAATAAAGAGTTTATCCTGCTTTTGTTGGAGTAACTGTCTCTACTGTCCAAAGAAGGCTGTCTTCTGTGATGATTTGATTGCAACAAGAGCATTAGTGAGGTCAGGATGTTGGATGATCACCACCCCAACTCATCCCAAAAGTATTAGATAGAGGACCAACCATTATTCCTGCTCCACTGTTCAATGCTTTATACCCCTCTAACCCCATAAAACAAAGACTCATGTGGCCCCACTTGATCCAGTTGATCTTCAGGGACATCTGTCTGTTTAATTATATGGCGTGTTCAACCATATCACAGTGTCTGGATAACTAAAGCCAGCTAAATTAGCTTATTAGTAACAGGGCCCACTCTTTTCTGGCAGCTTCTTTGAGTAGGCAAGTCTTTCAGCACTGATTATGCCTTTTGATTGTGAACTATTTTACTTCCCACCAGTTTGGGAATGAAACAAACCCAGTGAACTATCGTTGATTCAGTGTTGAAAAAGGGGTTGTTTCATTCCCCATTCATTGTCTGAGCTCGAAGAATCAGCTCTTTGTGGAATTGGGGCTTCAATGCCCAACCCTTATAAGTGACGATAACAGTTAACAGCAGTATTTGCTCAGTGCATCACACTGTTTGAAACAACCTCGTAACGCCCAGTTCTACTGATAGGTTTATTGCCAGGTCACATCGTTTGAAATTCAGAATGTTCAAGATGTGCTCAGAAAACACTTATCCACAGGTCTAACCTCTGCACACTTTCCTCTGCTTTTACATCTGTAATAAAATTAGAGATGTATTTATTGATAAGAACAGATAATGAAGACCACACACACACACACTTCAAACTATCTCAGCAACATCTAGAGGCCTTGGAATTGCATCAAAATGTCCTTGACTCTTCTCGGGTGACGTTGATCATTGTTCATGTGTTGATTAGATATAATGTCTGCTGATCGTTTGCATGCACATGTCAGACTTTAGACACAACAGGAAAGGGAAGGTTAAGCGATTTCTATGCTAAAGGCTTATACTTATTCAGTATTTCCTGTCAATTCCATTGCATTTTGGATATAAAATTGGATCATTAAGTGGCTGAGAAAGAAAACTGTGTAACCACAAAGATAAAGAGAATAATAGTACACTGTTCAAGGTCTAGTCAAGGTCTGGGCTGTGTGGACTATTAGACTATTACTTAGACAGAGTAACTGAGGAAGGCTATGCCATCTGGGCCAAAGTGTCAGAAGGGCTACTGTGGGACAGGTCAGAGAAATTCTGAATGATTGTATGAGGCTGTGTAACCACAGACAAGTCATAGCACCCTCGTTAACCCCTGTCTAATTACCTAACAGTATTTTAGACACGTAGTCATATTTGTACATAAATGGGAACTATTAAAATATGTATCTTTGAGAAACAGTGTAATATAGAATGAAATGTATGAAAGGAAATCTAGACAGATTGTTTAGCTTGTGTCACTCAGTGTTCTGCTGTTATTCTCTTGATTGGCAGGAATATGCTCAGTGCTGTTTGAGACACGGATGGGCTGTTTGAAAGAGGTGGTTCCAGAAGAAACACAGAAGTTCATCTTTTCTGTTGGGGAGATGTTCCGTCTTTCACCCATCATTGTCCTCTTCCCCAAGTCTTCTTGGCCCTATATGCCATTTTGGAAGCAGTTTGTGGCTTCATGGGACCACCTATTCAAAGTTGGTGAGTACAGTCTATTCAGTACCCACACAGATGTGAAATTAACACATCAGAGGTTTTCAGTGGTTTAGTTTCTGATGCTCAGAATTTGGCCCCCTGAAAAGCCATGTTTTATTTACACTGGTTTCCTGCTGGGTCATTCCTGTCTGGACTGTGTGGGGCACTGATAATATCCACTATGCTGTCCACTTCAGCAAATTAATTAATTAGTCTGATACTAAAAAAAATGACACATCATGTACCAATATTGTGCACACCAAGTTATGACCTATTGTCATGGCAAGATCATAAAACCTTAAACTAGTATAACCATTCTCTGCAGTTGTCAGATGACATTTTACAAAAGAGACGTGTCCCATGTTTTAAATGTTGTACTGTTCAGCGGATGATCTAGTTCAGAAAAAGATGTCAGAGATTCAGGAGAAGTTGAATAAGGGACTGCCAATAGAGGGAGAATACCTCACTCACCTGCTGGTCAGCGAACAGCTGTCCCCCACAGAAGTGCTGGGAAGCATCACTGAGCTGCTGCTGGCTGGAGTCGACACTGTGAGTTTTGAACATTAAACTGGAAATTAAATGAAGACCGCCAGGATCAGATGTCTTTTACTGATGTTGTTTCTACTCCCCAGACTTCCAACACGATCTCCTGGGCTCTGTACCACTTGGCCCGAGAGCCAGAAATCCAGCAGAGGCTATACGAGGAAGTGATTAGTGTTTGCCCAGGTGACAAAGTGACTTCTAGCGAAGATATCAGCAAGATGCCTTGGCTAAAGGCTGTTGTTAGAGAGACCCTTCGGTGAGAAACTGGTTCTTTTTTGTGATATCAATTGAAACAGATTATGTTATTTTGTTAATATTATGTTATTATGTTAATTGAAACTTATGTTAGTTAAATTAATAATACCGAGTTATTGTTATTATTATGCGTTTTGCATCTAACTTTGTAATTCATTATATATTAAAGTCAGTATATATTTAATTAGTATAGAAAACCAACAACACATTGCTTTTAGCACCGCTATCACTATGTAGGCATGCACAGTAGTCTCATTGTAAGGCATGCAATGTAATGTAGAACAAATTTAATTAAATGTTACCTGTTCTTATTTTCCATGACATATATACCAGAGTCAGATTATATATGTCTGTCTAGTATCTTTTATTTTACTACACTTTTGGATACACAGAATACATAATATCACGACATGTTGAATGATTGACTTCTGGTGGAATCTGGTGAAAATGATTCTTTTTAAAGTCTTTTTTAATATCACAATATATATTGCTAATAAAAAAAACTATTGTAGTGTCATTTTTCCAATGTCATGCAGCTCTAGTCTTGACCTTTAAAGACAGTGAAAAAAAAAAATGATGGATGGATATTAACAATATGCTGTCAGGGTTATGCATATTGGGAGAAGCAGTCATACTTATGCAATCAGAGAAGGTACCCAGTTCTGTATGCATGTGTGGAAGTGTTTCTTTTGGATGACTTGTTTTCTGTTCCCTTTAGCCTGTACCCTGTGGTACCTGGGAATGCTCGCGTTGTTGCTGACAGTGAAATAGTGGTGGGAGGTCACCTCTTCCCTAAAAATGTAAGATTCATTCATCCCTTACCATATTTATAAATAATTAATGGTGCTCTCCCTTGCAAATTGTGTGGCATGGTTCTATCCATAAAGTTAGAGTGGTGCTTCTCTGTGCACGACTGTCTTTTTAACATCATCGTAATTTTAGCTTTTTAAACATGTCGCTTAATCAGCTGAGTGGGCGGAGGTCCTAAGGAACAGATTTTAAATGATAATGAATTTGATTTCATCGTCTTAGTTGGAAATGGTGAAATCGAATGAATGTGGTTTATGAGTCACTAATGCTGCGTGCAAATCAGGGAAAAGAGTACAATTGCCTAATTGTCATGCAAACGGTAAAACAAGTTGGTAATGTATGAATAAATGTATGAGCAAATGTGCTATTTGCTCTTAATGTCACAGTAAATCTGGCAGTGAAGTGTATGGGTTTGGCCCAGTGTGTATTACATACCTAAAACATTATTCTAGAGAATTACATTCACACAATAAAAAACATTACCAGCTATCATGTATTTCTAGTATAGAAACTGCACTAAGCTGAAATATAGGTATAATTATCTATCCATGCCTCTTGTTTTTATCCCACATGCATCCGAGTGTTGAAATGTGCTGAAACAGTAATCACAGTAACGTAGTACTGAATGATTATCTGACTTTTACAGCTCCTCACTCACTGTGGATTCTCTCATTCACAGACTCTGTTCCACTTGTGCCACTATGCAGTGTCCTATGATGAGAAGATATTTCCTGAGCCTCATGTTTTCTCACCTCAGCGCTGGCTGCGGGGAGAGAAGCAGTTAAGCCAGCATCCTTTCGGCTCAGTTCCTTTTGGCTTTGGCATCCGTGCTTGTCTGGGCCGCAGACTAGCTGAACTGGAGATGTACCTCCTCTTGTCTCGGGTAATGATCACAAACAAGCCCTTAGACACCTCATACCCTGCCCGGTTTCTGTATTAGGAGTTTATCCTGATAACGCTTAGGTAGTATTAGGGTCACTTAAGCAAGCTGGGCAGTACTAATGTTGAACGAGCCTGGCAGATGGCCATGCCATGCTAAAGGTGTGGGAGCGATGTCGGACTAGCTGTCAGCCAGGCCATGCTAGCAATGCCTCAGCGATGTCGGACGAGGCCCATAACAGACTCAAGTGTTCTAAACTTTATTATGATACAGTGCACTGTACTCATACTTATTAGATACTGTCCATGTGCCCCTGTGCTCAGAACTACTTGGCCCAGCAGTGGAAATGCAGCCTTAGAGGGATGTAGAGAGTGTCCTGATCCACTAGTGAACAGGATCATCTTTGTACTAGGATGTTTTCATAAAACCCAGATCAGGTGTAAAAGGGTTCTTGCTGTTTTTGCTTTCTTGCTTAATCTCTTACTACACTGCTTTCTTTTCTTTTGGAGTCACTGTAGTAGTTCACAATCAGCTCTGAGAAACACAGGTGTTGGGGTGAGTAGAGATAAGAGTCTACAAGGGTTAACTACATGGGTTTGAACTTTGGTTTTTGAAACTGACCAATCGTGAGACACCTTTTATGGCTTCATGTCCATAGATACATTATCACAAGAGCCCTATATTGTAACTTTCTCAAGGTTATCTCTGTTGTAGTCTCAGATATTCTTGTCTTGTGTTATGTAGGTGTCAGTCATTAGTCACAGCGTTTGCACAGAAAATGCAAAATGTGTTGTTTTTGGAAGCAACTGCAAATAGTTTTAAGGGCAATTATTACACGAGTCAAAGAACACAGAATAATTTATCCGCTCAATCAGTCATACAACTCAACTGTGTATTTGTGGAGGAGGACCATCTGTTAGCTTTTACCAAGCTATAAAGTGTCTTTTTATGACCCAAAGCAGTGATGTTAGTGGGTCAGTATTACAGGTTTGTGTCAAGTACTAATTTTTTGTCATGGCAGTCAAAATCCAGGTAAATCAGTTCCCCTAAAGAATGGAAAGCTTGTGCAATAGGGACTGCATGCATGTGCCTGCTGGGAGATACAAGGCAGTTACATGCCCTTCAATAACCCAGAGTGAATTCACTGTGGTCTGTTGGTTTTGCAGTAGAGTGGGAACACTACCTTACTGCAGACCTTCACCTCTGGTCTCAGTAAACATGTCTGGTTTTACTGATCACAACTTTGTCTGTTGGCAGGTAACTGAGTGCAGAATATGCTCATGGTAGTTCCCAATAACAAACACTTACAGCTTATTTCATTGTCTCAGTTACGTTCCACGGGGCTTTACATAGTGTATCTTCTAGATTTGTCTTTTTCTTGGACACTAATGGCTGATTTAATGAACACTGATTAAGCAGTAAAATAGATATATTGCTGTGCCAATGGCATTTCACAATTAAAACTCCTGTAGTTTATGCTTAGGCTTAATCTGGGCCTGGGAACTTTTACTAAAGGCTCTGGATCTTTAGATTATACAACTCATCAGTATTCAGATCAGTGTGTATAATTACATATTCACATATTCCAAATGTTTATGGACATCCCTTCTAATGAATGCATTCAGGTACTTTATGTTGCACCCATTGCTGACACAGATGTGGAAATGCACACAGAACTCTTCTAGTCTCTGTAGATAAGTACTGCCAATAAAATAGGACTCTCTGGAGTAGATAAACATGAATCTAGTGACACCATGTCTAATGCCAGGAGTGGGCTTAAGGGGTACAAAGCTTTCCAGCATTGAGTTGTGCAGTAGTGGAACTGTGTTCTTTGCAATGATGGTGCTCCAGCCAATACCTTTGAGATAAGTTGGGGAGTTGGAGAAGAGATGTGGTGATCATCCAACATCCTGACCTCACTGCAATGTTCCAAATATAGAGTATCCAGCCTTCCCTGGATACTCTGGAGCTCTTTTTTAATACCCTTGATTTAGCGGGTGAATAAGTGGGTGACCCAATACTTTCATACATTACTCTATATCATCGCTGTCAAATGAAAAACATCTCCAACTGATCTTTAAAATGGTATTTTTAGGAGAGGGATAAACTTTGAATAAAGGTCAATGTAAAAAAAAGAGTTTATTCCAAGGAATTTAGAGCATTTCTATTGGTCGATTCCTCCATAATTATTTACACAGTGAACCAAGCAGCAACAGGGTTCAAACCATGGAAAAAACTAAAAATGGACAAAATGGAATACATTTTTCATTGGACAGCAGTGATATATATATATATCTACCACCCATAGATAATGAGGCCAATTTTTACACACACACATATTCTGAAAATGTTCCCAAACTTTCACCTAAGTAGTTTCTCCACAAAGTACTTTTTCCACTCCTGACATTTCTCTTCTTCTTTTTTCAGTTAATTAAACACTATGAAGTGCGGCCAGATCCTACAGGAAAGAGCGTGAAGCCAATCACAAGAACTCTCCTGGTGCCGGCCACTTCAATCGACCTACAGTTTATTGACAGACAGTTGGAGTGAAAGCAGTCCGTTGAAGGACAAGCTGCTGCTTGACGATTCCACATTAGTATCCGCTGAAGTATCCACTTCTGCATAACCATTTTCTGAAGAAATCCTGGACTACTCTTCCTCTAGAAACTTACTTAAAGACCACAATACACTAATGCCCTTACCTTGTGCCGCTAATAATGCCTGAGGTTTAAATACCGAAGTGATTTGTTTAGTCATATACCTGAAAGGATTCAGTGTAATGCTGTTGTGCAACAAAACTTGCATCTTAATTTTTGGCATTTTTACTTTTTGACATAATCTGACAGTTCTTTGCATTGTATCAAATTTCCTTTATTAATGAACCAATAGAAATTCTCCAAAATGCCTTGAACCTTTTTACAATGACTTCCATTTAAATTCACAAAGGTTTTTACTTTTCTAGAAAAGTTGCCATTTGGAGATACAAGGGTTTTGAATGACAGTGACTTATTGTAAGTTTAGTATTCTGTAAATAACATGAGAATGACATAATGATTAGCTCAATGAGTGGTTTAGCGAGAGTACTAGAAGTAGATCTTTTAAGCAAGTGAGTACACCTGCTGTCTTTTGATATGTCTACCTTCCAGCCAAGTGCTTTTTAATGCAATGTTAAGTAGTTAATGTAAATAATGGTTAGCTTCATATGTGGGTCAGATGAGTTCTCTTTCATTTCCATGCATCATGCATGACTCACTAGCACTAACACGACTACTAGAAATTGATGTAACCATTGCTTCAAGCTGCTGTGGACAATTTGTGTCTTTTTACATATATCTGTGACCTTCCTGTGCCTTTTAGTGAAATATTTAAATGCTGCATTTTACATTTCCCACACACTTCCACACATTTTGGAAACAGAAATAAACCAAGTAGACTCATTCATCTACGTTTGCCCAACCCCTTGATATCAGCGTGCTACAAAAACAGAGGGACAGCAAGACTGTATGATGTGAACTTGCAAGTAGTTGCACCTAAACACAATATGGTTTAAAGGTTTCAGTGTTTCATTGTTGTGAAACAAGCTTGGAATCTCATGGTATCATGGCCTTTCATGAGTCCCATCAATAGTATGCGTTCACAGACAGAGAATTGAAGTTGATGAGTAGTGTTGAGTGTGTTGAGTACTGTTGTGTAGCTGGTTGAGTATTATTTTGACTTTTGACTTATGGTGATATATAAAGGTCAAAAGGTCAGTGTAAGCAAAAATGCCTGTCTTGGACTGGGCGGTTTAGATTTCACCGTAATAGTGAGGCTTCTCCCTCTTTAGCCAGTTCTGGGACCTCCTTGAGTCTGTTTTTGTCCCAGAGGAGGCTTCCCAAGACGGAGAATATTGGGGACGTAGGGAATGGGGAGCCTACAGCACCGCCACATGCCCTGCAGGAGGCCTGTAAGCCAGCTAGGGGAGTCCACAGCTTCCGCTTCGGCCTCTGTGGTCCCAGGTTGTCTACTCCCATCCACCATAGAAGGATATATAGATAGATAATCCTCCAACCATTCATCCATCCATTCTTTCTTTCTATTCTTCCATTTTTGTTTAATTTAATATGTAATTTGCATACCTATTCCAGCCTTTGACCCATATATCTATCTATCTTTCTCTGGTAGATGGAAGAATGGATGTGGAATAGATACACAAATGGCATATATATGGATAATCCTCCACCCATTCCTCCTTCCTTTGATCTATCGATCAATATGTAATTTGTACATCCACCTTATAGCTAGATAGATAATCCTCCTTCCATCTATTCCTCATTATCTACATATTTATCTATGTATATATATTGCCCCATCTACATATTGATATGGAATTTGTGCATCCACCACAGAAATAAGATGGATGACCCTCCTTCTGTGCATCCCTTTCCTTTCTCAATCCTTTGATCTATCTATATTTATTACATTTATTTCTTTATTTTTAAATGTGGTTTGCCTATCTGCTACCCCATCCATCCTTCTATCTATTGTCCTATCTAGGTTTCTATATGTAATTTGCATATCTATTCTCAATCCATCCTGACATTCACCATAGAAAGATAGATAATCCTCCATCCTTTCATCCTTGGGGTCCTGTGACCTGGTGGACGGTGAACCACTGGAGGCGGACGCAGCGCAGTAATTTGTTGGCCACATGGAACCAACTCCATGTTATTTGTTAACACTGCTAGGTCACTTGTGGCACACACCTTTTCCCAAGGGATGCACCACACCATCTAATTATTTTCCTACAGATCTGAATATTTGAATATTCATATATTCTATCTAACTCCCTATCCATCCATTTATCCACCATAGATAGTTAGATATAAATAATCCATGCATGCATTCCTCCATTTCTGTCTATCTACATATTTTCCTGTTCATAATTTGTATGTAATTTCTTTAATTCTCTATTTATCTAAGATCGAAATCTAAATCAAATTATGTATATTTTATGTATACTATATCTATCCCATCTATCTATCTATTTTGTATTTTTAGATGTAAATTGCATATCTAGTCTTCCCTCCAACCTTCCATCTACCATAGAAAGACAGAAAGATGGATAGATCAGACAGCCGTTCATCCATCCCTAAGTTAAACTAAACCTAAGAGGTAACATAACATCCAGCTATCCATTTAAACCTGAGCTTTCCTGCAACCTAAAGGCAAAAACATGCAGCCATTGCGGTCAAGAATGTTTATGAATCTGAGGTGTTCCTGATCTGAAGGCTCTGAGGCGTGACTCAGTTTAATAGAGTGTTTTATAATAGAACATTATTGCATCATAATCTGGCAGTTCTACTAAAAAAAAGTGTTTGTGTGTGTGTGTGTGTGTGTGTGTGTGTGTGTGTGTGTGTGGACCATGCAGGTTAATTTGATCCCAAATTGGACAAATGAGTTATTACCCAGTTACTTTTTTTTTTCTTTATTTCAATTATTAACCTGCATGGTCCATTTATCAGTTCTAGATGAGATTTAGATTGACTGGAACTTTAGGAGTTGTCTGATTTGTTTTAATTAAATAATATCTACATTTATATGTATGTAATTCAAAAAAGTTTACCATACCCCTCAGCGCTCTACATCACACATACATCACACAAGCACCCCTACACATATATTCTATCCATCCTCTTATCCACTTCTTCCTAGTCAGGGTCTAAAGCCTACGCAGAATCATTGGGTGCAAGGCAGGAATCAATTGACTCACACATACAGGCTATTTCACTTTAGCCAATACCGTGTGTGTTTCTGGGAGGACACTGTAGTAGGTGATGGAAACACACACGGACGTGAGAAAAACACACAAAACTCCTCACAGATAGACTGGAGCGAGGATCGAACCCATAACTCCAGACCCCTGGACTCTTTTATTTATTATTTTAAATACAGTATATTCATATTTTATTGTATTTTTTAAACTAAAGATGAAACCTTTGATCTATGCACTTCATTTCACTGGGATGATACAGACTTTTTATTTAATGAAACTTTCATTTTATTGTTCGGTATCAGGAATAAATCCAGCTATTAGTATTGAATTGAGAAATTGTTCTGTAATATGAAATGTTGGACAGACCCAGTTTTTAACATAACATTTTAACCTCAAAACAGCCACAGCATCGGTATGAAGTAAAAGAACCCCTAAAAAGAACTCCTCAATGCCCAAGTTCTATTTCATTATTTCAGTTTTTTTTTTTGGTATATCTTGGCTTGACCGCCGGTGCGAGGAATGTCAGGATCTTCAGTGACCACAGACAGAAGTGCAGAACTGGATGAACAGTGCCATCTAGCGCATGCACAACATATACATTAGCTACACTAATAGATCTATACACTAGATGGAGTATTTTATCTATTTTCCAAAAGAGCTCCACTTACACCTCACACAGTGTCTATTATTGTAGCTGTATGTTCTTTACACTCACAATTTTACTTAAGGGAAGGAAAAAGTGTTTTTACTTGTCCATGCTGAGTGCAAAATGTTCATGTCCAGATTTACTACCCACAACAGGATAAACGAAAAATATTCAGATACTTCATATAGAATTTACAGTGGCATGCAAAGGTTTGGTCGCCCCAAGACACTTGAGCTCTCAGAAAACTTTTACCAAGGTCTGTGGCTTGATCACAGGTGATGCAAATTTGAAAGCTTTATGAAAACAGCCATGGGCTCTTCTAAGCAGCTGCCTATCACTCTGAGATCATTGAGGCTATGAGAAAACAGAAAGCTTTTTCAGGTATAGTTTCAATCAGAATTATTCAAGCCCCAGTGCAAATTAGGCTCATTAGCAAACCTTACAAACATCCAGCGGTTTGCAATAAACCAATCAAACAAGACCAATTTAAATATCTCAACACATTTAACAGAACAAGTGCTTTCTCCAACGTCAACACAAAATGCCACTTTTAATGACGAATGATGTCTCAGAATTATTCAATCCCTTCATGACTAGAGATGCCAGATCTAAAATTAGGGTCAGATATCTGTCCTGATATTAACAAAACTAGCTGGATCAGGTATCGGATAATTAGGCTGATCCATGGAACGAATCCTTTCACTTTAATTTGTTGGTGTGAGACTGCATTAAATGTTTACATGTTTGCAGTGTTTGATTACTGCGTGGATGTTTAGCCAAGTTGCTTATTTATTCTGAGGTTCGGCTGCTAGAGTTTATTTTTATGTTTGGCAAAGGGAAGCTACTTATTTTCAGTTTTGGCTGATACCTTTTATTTATTTATTTAGTTTGACTCCTTTTTTATTTAGAATTTGAATGCTGTGTCAAGGTCCTGCACAATTGTTTATTATTTTAGTGACAAATAAATAGCAATTTAGTACATTTATATTTATGTGGTAATTTGTTATATTTAGTTTTACAAAGTTGGTAAAGTAATGTGTAAGTCAATCCTGATGCCTCAAGTCTCTTCCACATGGTGAGGTATTAATTCAGCAATGGTATCAGATTTGTATCGGGTATCGACCGATATGCAAAGTTTATGTATCGGTATCAGAACTGAAAAAGATGGATTGGTGCATCCCTATTATGACTAGCGTATTTAGTACTTAGTAGAACTGTTGTTATGACCCTGCTGCACACACGATGCATAAAGAAACCAGCTTCTGGTGGCATTCCTGAGGAACCTTAGCCCATTCCTCATGGATAGTGGCCTCCAGATCACTAATATTCTTGGGTTTGCGTGCTGCATCTTCTTCTGATCAGGAAGACTTCTGTTGTTTCATCGCTCCACACAAACAATTTGCCAAAAACCTTGTGTATTACCTGTTGCCTGTTTCCTAGTAGGCTCAGCAAAAAGGAGGCAGAGCAGACGGAGTTCACTCATGAGTGTGCCGAGGGCCAACACGGCTGGCTCATGAGAGGGGTGATGTCTCTAACCTAGGTCACAGAAAACAGAGTGAGAGAGGCTGGGAAATGTGCGCATTGTAGGAAACATCTTACCGGTAATATTACATGTTAAGGCCTTGTGATATGATTCTTATAGGACTCTTATAGGACAGCAACACCCCTGCAGAGTGGAATGGTTCAGCTCAGGTGATGCAGGGGTGGGGCTAAGCCTATAAGAGGTAGGGTAAAAGTTTAGTAGGGGGCTAGCTCGAGGATACTCACCGCAGATCGCGAGGAGACTGAGGATAGGAAGGCTATAAAGTTGAGCTAGCAAGTATGGACTCCTCAATCTTACCTGTGCTGCCACTGAGTGAGGTCAATATTTTAACCTGTGTTTTTGTGTTTTTCTGTGTGTTTTCACCTTGTTAATAAATCACACCATTTGCAACAGATTATTCAGAACCATCCCATCTTCAGCCTGAAACTACATTCCACCTACCCATTCTGTCACAGCCTACTCATCGCCATGGAATAAATTAAGATTATATAACATATAAATTAAGGCAATTATGAGGCATATATTCCATTTACAGTCCTAAAAATTATATGAGTAGTGATTAATAATAACTTCATATATTATATGACAGGGCTGTACATTCTTATATTGTTTGTGTGTTTTTTATGCATGATTCATTTTTACATGATTATTTTCCAACGTCTCTTTATCCCTCAGAATTAGCCAGACTGATTCTGTTACTGTGCCTTTAAGAAAGATAAATATAATGAGCTCAGTTGTAATTGCCTGTCCTGTATTCAGACGTGTATAAAGTACTAGAGACCCAGACTTGAGTAAAAGTACAAGTGCTCTATTAAAAGACTGACTTAAGTAGAAGTAGAAGTGTCTTTAAGCTCCATACTTAAGTGAAAGTACTAAAGTATTCAACATTTTTGTACCTAAATATTGCAAGTAGTTTATTCTAAAATGTACTACTTTAGTACTAAAAGTAAAAGTACAAGTATTGTGTGATGTAGTTATTACAGAAAGCAGTCAAAAGTCTGAATATCATTGTTTATATTATTTCAAATGCTCTGACTTAAGGACCGTCACCCTTGCTCTGGCTGTAGTACAAGGACAGGAATGTACTAGACAGAGTTCATGAACATGAATCTTCAGTTAACTCTCTAAACAAACTCGCCCAAAAGTAAGGCTGAACGGAATTGACTCAACCTGCCACATACCAGTGTTTCATAAGTAAAAACCAGTGAGGAGAGCAGCTTAAAACATGGAGCTTAACTCTCTGTAAACTAAACTACAGCTAAAAGATCTCAGTCCATTCAGCCACATACAGTATTTGAAGGTGGTGAAGATGGTGTTTCTTCTGGTGCTTCTTTAATCTCTGAATAAACTAACAGAGCTCTAGTGTTAGTGTTCTCACTGCAGCAGCAAGCTTGATTGCTTGTTCTGCTCAATGTTGAGGCGGCTTCATCAAACCCGGTGACAGGGCCATGTACCGCTCTGGTGGTGATAATGTGGGTTTGAAATGATTCGTACCATCTTCATAAATGTATCGAGTAACCGTGCTTTACTTTTACATAAAAAAATGAACAGAGTAAAAGTATTAAACTCATCCAAAACATGAAGTAAAAGTAGAAGTAGGAGAAAAAAGTTTAGAATAATCAGAATTATTCAGCCCCCAGTGCAAATTAGGTTTATATTAGCAAACCTTACAAACATCCAGCTGTTTGCAATAAACCAATCAAACAAGACCAATTTAAATATCTCAACACATTTCATAGAACAAGTGCTTTATCCAACGTCAACACCTACAGTAATGCCTACTGATTACTGCAGCCTCAGGATTACTCAACCCCTTCATGACAAGCGTCTTTAGTACTTAGTGGAACCCTTTTGCTGTTATGACCTGCTGGAAATGTGCTGCATAGACACCAGCTTCTGGCAGCGTTCCTCATGGACAGTGGTCTCCACTTTACTAAGAGGCGGTGGCTGGCCTCACAAGTATCGGAGGAGACTTACCTGTCTGAGTGTCAGAGTGCTAGGGGAGTTATGAAATACACCAATTGGGAGAAAAATTCAATAATAACAAAATAAAAAATGGTCAAAATGGCAACCTTTTTAAAGTCATTTTGGAGCATTTGTATTCATCATATGATTCTGATATACTGTAAAGAACAACTGTCAGATTCAAATTATGTGAAATTTGTTATGTATGAAACTACATGAAAACTCATTTTTCTATTTTAAGAAAAGCTCGCTTGGTAACACAACTCCATTAAGGCCCACGATGATGAAGGAGGATACTCTTTATCACCAACCTAAACTATACCTTTACAGAAGTTGCACATTTACGTACATTTACAATTTACAAGATTTTACTGAATGATGTCATCATTGTAAGAAAACATCTGCTGTACTTATATAAACTTATACTTATAAAACCCTTCTTCTTTTACCAGCAGGTCAAGATCATCTGATTTAACAAGCCCACAGAATTCCTATAAAAGTAAGGGACTGTTATATAAAGAATTTGCTGATAAGCAGGGATGTGAATTTTATTTGACAGATACCAAATCGACTGTAAAAATATATAATTATGAAATGAAGTCCTTATTTCAATATGATCAACTCTAAACTTGGTGAGGAAAGTCAATGTCAAATAAAAAACTGGTGTACAGGTTTAAATGCCTTGCAGGAGCAAGGTTCTAAGACTGTACTTCATTACTATTCAGTGGAGGACATTACGTTTGGACACCACTCCCTTCTACCCATATTTTTTATTCCCAATCTTCAGAAAGTTACAAAGGTCCTGTATATGGAGGCAGGATTAACACAGTATTGCTTTACTGCCACCAATTCAGTAAATGATGTATCATTTACTACCTTTCTAAGACCATCACAAAACAATCTGGCATTTCTATGCTCAATCAATTATTACGGCAAAGAAAAAAACTGTGGCACTCCATCCAGCTTTGACTTTGCTTGACTCTTTTATGGGAGTGTACAGGAGGTTATGCTCCCTCATCAAAATTCATTTGTCTAAAAGGTAAATGTACAACAATTGCTTTTTGTCAGGTTTCAGCAGCATCATGCTAGAATTTCTATTTGTTTTGTAGCGGAGCTTCCCCTACAGTGAAGGAGTGTATTTTCTTTTACACCACTTTCAGCGCACCCTCATGGACAGCTCTACACAAGCATTTGTTGACAACCTGAGAGGTACAGAATCTCATCTGAACTGAAAGAAACATGTGAACATGACTAATATTACAGGATTTCACACAAATATGACTGGGGTCACCCAGCATTACACAGTTCTCATAAGAGGTTTTCATGCAGCTTCACCAAAGCAGCTTCAACAGCATCCTATTATATTTACACTCTGCTACAACTGACTGGTGTGCTCGCTTATTTATTAGTGCAACAAACCCTGTCATGCGGCATCTGTGACCAACCCTGCAGAGTTCATTCCAAACCAAGGGTGGTCATAATATTCTGATATGAATGTGTATAATCAGTACTGCAGACTGCAAGCACAATTACACAGTTTAAAGTCAGTTTTTGTACTATATTTCATAGACTAGAACCAAAGAGGGAGGCTTTACTTTTAAAGTACAGGTAAAAAAATGTACATGAAATCTTACTTCAGTTACTTTATCTTTATTTATTTTTCCCAAGATTTTCCCAAGCAAAAGACAAAGTTCTCCTTCCCCTTGAAGCTAGACTGTCTATGTGATAACCGCAGACTTACATAAAAACACATTTCACAATGTGCAGTGCTCCAGCCACACTGTTAAAGGTTCCTTAGGGAACTTTTGGATGTTCTTCTATTTGAAACTGTGATGGGATCTCTAAAGGTACTTTGAGGAACCTTCAATTAATCTTTTTCTTCTAAAATGTTTTTTTTCTTGAAGGGGTTCCTCCACAGTTTCAAATGGAAGAATCCCTTACGTTCCTCAAGGAACCTCCTTTACCTTTGACAGTGTGGCTGGAGCACTGCAAATTGTAAAACAGTGCTTATGGCTACCATGTAGACAGTCTAACTGTCTGGACTTTTTTTCAATCTTCTTTACAGTTTTGGAGATACAGGGGTTTTGCAGGACGACACTGTAATGTGACGCTTGAATGCTGGTCTCCGGGTCACTGTCAATGGAAGTTGATATGCTTATCACCAATACAAAGCAGCATTTGATGTGCTTCGAACACAAGTATGAAGGTCAGCCATGGTCATCCATGGTCAGCCAGCACCAGTTGAGCATTTGTCTTAAGCAGAGGTATGAAGGCCAGGCAGCAGCAGACCAGCAGCAGTAAATGATAGGGACTAATAGGGAATTGTGTATACAGTAAATGTATTTCCTTATTTTATTTTTTATTTTTCTAATGCAGCAATTATGATATTATATATTAAATGTTATACACTATTACTTATTAAGTCTTATGAGTCTTTTGTAGTTACTAAACAAAGAAAAGCCTTCAATCATAGGAGTGAACCGGACAAATCAGCAGTGGGAGTTTCTGTGTCCCCCCGACAACTCAGAGTCACACACTGCCTGTGAGGGAGTGAGATTTGGGGGTGACTCTGCTGAGGACTCTGTGACACTGAGTCGAGTCAGTTGGAGGCGAGTGAAGTGTCGGCAAAGCAGAAAAAGATTAACGAGGGAGGGTTAACCTGCTAACAGTTATAAGAGGAGAGTCTGTGTTTGGAGAGGAGAGGAGAGGAGTGGAGAAGAGGACGGACTTGGTCGAGGCTCAAGAAGTGCAGAGCTACGCGGCTAACTGACAGCAGGACTGCAGGAGCAGATATGGGCAACGCTAAGGGTAAAGTTGCTGCGTTTCAGCGAGAACACGTGGCTGAGTGATGATTTTAGAGCTCTAATGAACGCTAACCTTACATTAACCACTGCCTCTGCGGCACCACGCTTTTACCACACTGTGTTCCTCAGAGGAGAACAGAACCCCCTGCAGATTTCTGTCTTTACGCTCGATACAGAAGCGCTACACTAGTGCTACGCTAGTTAACGGTGTCCTCCATGTGGTTCAGCTTGTTTTTTTTTTTAGGAAAACGTGGTTTAAATGGCACAGATTTCCAGCGTGTCCATCACTCTGCAACTGCTAAGCCAGGGGTAGGAATGAGTGTGTGTTGGTGTTAAAGACAGAAAAGAAAAGTGCCCAGGGGACAGACGTGTCCTGTTACCGCACCACATATGGGCCACATCCTCCATGGCACTCCATGAGTTACTGACTGACACAACTGCAGTGGAAGAAAAAGCCAGGAGACACTCTTGCCTTCGTGTGCTAGAAGTCCACGATCCTAACCGTGTCTAACTGGAAATGTGCTGTAGCTCACTAAAACAGTTGGGGTTAGGGCTGGGCAATACGACGATATTGTATCGTATCGTGATAAATGTTGTTATCGTGATAACCGTATGTTTTCCTAAGCATATCGAGGATACTGTTAGTGCCTAATAAACACTGATCAGCTGCAGGTTGCATTACAGACAGTGGGATTAGACTGGTTCAATTAGATGAAGTGCAGCAGATGTATGAATGAATAAAATTGACCCTATTCCGTACCGGAGAGCATGTGAATAGTGGTTTATAAGAATCTGTCGTTACTGATGTTTTTAGTCTGTGATTTATACGGATTGTGTAAACTATCATGTTTTAAAGTTTTTCAATATCATGATATAGTATTTATTCCCATCTCGCCCAGTCCTAGTTGGGCTTATTATGGAAGATCATTTGTGTTCAGAGATGGAATTTCTGTTTCTGTTTTCTCAGATACGTGTACCCATAAATATTTTTGAGCGATTTGTACTTTGCTGAGATTTTTCTGAGAAGTATATTTATACTGAGAAGTATATTTGTGAGGAAAGATGCTTTTACATTTAATATTTATATTTTAGACACATTTATTTCATAATTCCTTCTTGACATTCATTTCATTCTGTTATACTGGTGACTTATTTTATTTTTTTAGAACTGGTACTTTTACTTGAGTCATCATTGCTACAGATGCACGTTGATATCGGAATAATATCGGTATCAGCAGATATAGTTATAAAAAATGGTTGTATAGATTTTGGGAATGTTTATGTGCTACAGTGTGTGGGTTTTTCATTTTACTGAATTGTTAATTGCTGTAAATGTATTTGTTTTTTGTAAAAAAACAAACAAACAAAAAAGCCCATATATATATATATATATATATATATATATATATATATATATATATATATATATATATATATATATTATTTTCCAAAAATAAGACTAAACAAACACATTGACGCACCACAATGAGGTTGACTATAATCGTCTGTAAATAAATGTGGTTCCATTTCTCCATTATGCAAATCTAGGTGCATCTAGTCACAATGTCTACGTTTGATCAATGCTTTTGTTATCTTTCAGATAATGACACAGAGATGAGCCAGACTGGTAAAAAGCCGCGCTCACCGGTAAGATGTTATATTTGTCATTTATCTCACAGTGCACAAATAGTTTTCTGTTGAAGGACCAGTATTTGAAATGCATTCCCAGCAGTTACATTAAAGAAAACATGCATGAAGGAGACTGATAAATGAACCACAACAGCTAAATGAGGAAACGTACCACATGACAGAGTAATGAAATCATGGGGTGGGACTGGTCTGCGTGACCTTTGGCTTTTAATAAAGCAGTGTTATAAAGCTTCTCTCTGATAACAGAAATGTATGAGTTTGATGATGAGTGTGGAAAACTGCCTGTGAGTAATCCAGTCTAAAGAGAACCTTCCTTTTGTGCTTATAGAAAATATGTGGGACCAACTACCCAGTCAGCATTGGCTTCATTGTAGTCAATGAGTTCTGCGAGCGATTCTCCTACTATGGCATGAAAGGTAATGATGGAGCATAAATCCTGTGCATGTCACAGAGTCTTAATGAGAGTAAAGTGTAGATAACCATAGCTATCACTGTGGCCAGTACCATTCAAACAACAGAAAGGACTCTGGCTCTCTTTCCACTCAGATGACTTGACTGACTTGTGTCATATATCAGCTTTTTGAGAGTTATTAAATATACAGTTTATACATACAGTGGCAGGCAAAATGTGGTTTACTGTTTACTGTGAATTGCTAAGTGAGTAAAAGATGACCTGATTTCCAGAAAGCACGAAGTAAAAAAATTAAACATTTCTTTAATATTTTTATTTTCCATTTTTCCAAGCGCCAATTTAACATAAAAAGGAAAAGGACTAAAGCAAATGTTTGGGCACCATGCATTGTCATGGTTCTGCTTTCACTTCTTCAGTCCACAGGACTTGTTTCCAAAATACATCTTATTTAGACATTCCTTTGACAACTTCTGATGCTGAATTTCTGACGACTCCTCCATGAAGGTCATATTTGTGCAAGAGTCACTACCAAGAAGGCCAGTGCACCATCACTTCACAGTCTGCTAAACCTTCCCGAAAGTATTTTGCAGGCCCCAGCTTGGCCTTTCTTATTTCCTGCTAGCTGCCATTTTGATATAACATTGGCCTATGAATGCTACACCATATAGACAAAAGTTTTTGGACACCTACACATTACACCCACAGGAGTATTATTATTTTTTGACACCCCTTCTAAATCCCTGAGCATTAATATGGAGTTGCCCCCCTTGCAGCTTTAATAGTAGGCCTGGAACTCTGCAGTTATTGCGTCAGCAGAGCGTTGGTGGCTTTTGTGCACTGTGTTCTTCAGCACTTGGCAAGCTTGCTCTGTACACTTATGTGGTCTGCCACTTTGCGGCTGTGTTGCTGTGGTTCCTTAATGCTGCTGCTGTTCAATTATCCCACTCACAGCTGATGGTGAAATAACTAGGAGGAAAGGAATTTTCTCATCTGACTTGTTGCAGTGTGGCATCCTATTACAGCACCATGCTGGAATTCAGTGAGCCCATTCTTTTACTAATGTGTGTAAAGGCAGACTGCATGGCTAGGTGCTTGATTTTATAGAATCCTGAATGAATACAACACCTGAATTCAGTTATTAAGAGGTGTGTCCCAGTACTTTTGTCCATAAAGTGTAACTGCCTTTAGTCTTCTGCTTTTGGGGCACTAGTTGGGATTTTCAGATTTCTAGGCAGCTGCTTAGAAGACCCCTGGCTGCTGATTTTATAAATAAGTCGAAACAATACAGTCATCTTACTTAAAATACTAAAGAGAATGTATTACCTCAACTATATGCCTTTTGGAGAGTCGTTCATCTTCCACTCACTTATCCACTCACAGTAACAGTTTAAACCAGGGTTCCCAAACCTTTGCATGCCACTGTTTTAACTTTTTAATTTTTATTAAACATCTATATTCTAAACATCTACATAAGCATAATGGCATAACATGCCATAATATAAGAAATCTGAATAGTTTTATGCAGTATTTATATGCAGCTGATTCACAGAATGCAGTTGAAGTTGCTTGAGCAAGTAAACACAAAGCTACATAATTCTGTGCTTCAAAAAATGCAAAAATATTTCATATGCAAAAGTACAGCGTTACATTCTTCTTCCTTTTCGTCTAGCGGTGCTCACACTCTACTTCATCAACTACCTACATTGGAACAAGAATCTCTCCACAGCTGTGTACCATGCATTCTCTGGCCTGTGCTACTTTACTCCCATTATAGGGGCCATCATAGCAGACTCCTGGCTGGGAAAGTTCAAGTAGGTTCTAATGGAGCTACCCACTTTTGTACTTCATTATTAGGCAAAGTAAGAGTTAGAACTGATCTCAGAATTGGTCTTTGTGTTCTTTTCACAGAACCATCATCTATCTCTCCATCATATATGTCATTGGTCATGTGATAAAGTCTGTTGGTGCCATTCCAGACGTAGGAGACAGCACTGTACACGTGTAAGTTGGATGTGTGTGATTTATATCATTTGTGTTTTGTATCACATGAACGTGTCAGCAGCTGATGATGCGCTTCACCTTGTCCTAGAATTCTGTCCGTGTTGGGCTTGGTCTTGATCGCGTTCGGGACTGGAGGAATCAAGCCTTGTGTCGCTGCCTTTGGTGGAGATCAGTTTGACGAGGAGCATGTGAGTGAATCATAATGGGTTAACACCACAGTCATGGTCACTGTACAACTAGTCACATGCATTCATGCTGAGCTAGTAGAGTCATGTCCTCATCTCAGTGCTGCCAAGAGCAACTTGTAAAAGCAACCACCAAACAGCATGGAACTAAATAGTTACATTTTAATGTGACAGTATGTTTCCAGGTAATTGTTTCTGTTTATCTTGATATTTACAAGATAACCTGCAGCCCATATGTAAAGCAGTGTTAAACAATGTAAAGAGACTGTATTTTTCAATGAAAGAAAATAAAAAATGATTAGCTCAGCATGAGTGCATGTGTAAAATATAGATGTATTGATGTAAAAATCAAGCTTTCTTACATCAATACATCTACATTTTTAGGTGAATGGGTTTAAGTTTTCAAATATTTTAAATATTTTATTTTGCTATGTTGCCAATACTACACCTAAAAAACTATATAAAAAATGTACAAAAACACACATTTGATACATATTTCTTTGTTAACTTCTTTATAATCAGTGTATTTGTTGATGTGTTTCATTTCAGGTAGATGAGAGGAGAAAGTTCTTCTCTATCTTCTACATGTCAATCAATGCTGGAAGTGTACTGTCCACTATCATCACACCCATTCTCAGAGGTCAGTCTCAGTCATTTTTACCGTGTTAACCGTTAGCGTTTTACAGTGTACTTGACTTGAAAGTGCCAGTGGTTCCTTTCACAGAACATCAAGGGCAGAATTTCCTTTACCTTAAGTAAACTGTGTGAAATCTTTTAGGGCAATGTTTAAGTGGAAAGTGAAAAGGTTCACACATTGTAAATGGAGTTTTAGACCTTTAGGTTTTAGCCCTGTAGTTGCACATTTATTGTATCCGTTATGCATTTAACTTAAGATTAATATTTTGTGAGTGGCCACAGGACTGAATACAAGCTTTCTACACAGATGATGTGCAGTGTTTTGGGAGTGGTTGCTACGCTCTGGCATTTGGGGTCCCTGCAGCTTTGATGGTCGTTGCTCTGGGTGAGTGCAGCTCCTGGTTTTTATCAAAGTCATACAGTTTATATCATACAGGTTCTGCGAGCAGCAGCACTGATGAATAAACAGCGTAACACAAGCGTCCCATTGTGCTCGGCTGCCTCCATAGACAACTCTGAGCTCTCGAGTTGGAAAAGGCAGTAAGTTTAAATAGCCTGAACCGTAAAGCCCATACAGATCAAAAGGAGTGGAGATTCAGCCTCGGTCAGCAATATGTTTAGACTGTAAAGACGGTGTCCTCAGTTCTCATTCCACATAAACAGCTTTGGAAAAACATTAAACTCATGAAGCAAAGGCAGCCTGGGTACAAAGAAAAGAACTCAGAGGCATAATAGAAATGACTTATTGGTCTTATTCCAAGCTGCCTTCCGAATATTCAAAGCCTTTAGCCTAATGTTTATCCCGTCCAGTTAACTTTCTGGAGTCTGAGGCTTGTCAGCCACTTCTGATGTAGTTCCTTCTGAAGACATTTTTAAATATCTGACCTACCTGCAAAAACATTGATTCTAACGTACATATGCTTTTATGTTTAGCACAAACTCAGCACCATTGTGCTTTTATGCACACATAAAAGTACATTTTGAGTTCAGGATCCATGGAACCAGAAGCCATGATTGTCTCAGTGATTTTAATGTTATAAACACTTTGTACTCTCAAAGTTATTGGGGACTGCATATCTAGTATGTAGTGATAAGTGGCAAATCATGTACAGTAATTGTAATGAACACTCCTGCCGTATGTCTTTTTCTATGATTGGTTATTTATTTTCAAAATAAAAACATTTGATCAAACCATTGAATTGCAGTGCCCTATGTAACTTCATTTTGACTAAAAAAAAAAACATCTAAGTCCATACTGGTACCAGATGTTTGAGTTACTATTTACAATGGAGTGTAAAAGTTATGCCGACTGAATGCTTTAACCTCTAGTTTTGTGTCCACTCACAGCTTGTTTTTCTTTCTCTAGTGGTTTTCATTTCTGGCAGCGGGCTGTATAAAAAGACTCCACCTGAAGGAAATGTCCTGTTGACTGTCTGCAAATGCATTTCGGTAAGTAAACAAAACAAACAAGGAAACAATGCAATAACATGTACCCTCAGTTAATCTCTACTCCCTTCCTTTGAATTGGTCAGTTTGCCATACGCAATCGGTGGAGGAGGCCCAAGAACAGCCCAAAACGAGAGCACTGGCTAGACTGGGCAGAGGAGAAGTATTCGGTATGAATGAAGAAACCTGGAAACCATTGTAACGTCAACAGTGGATTTCTAAACACATTGTACTCAGGTGTTCTGTTCTGATCTACTTCTTTCCAGAAACGTGTCATTGAGGAGATCAAAATGGTGCTGAGGGTGCTGTTGCTCTACATCCCGTTACCTATGTTTTGGGCTCTCTTTGATCAGCAGGTAAAAGTTTAATTCCTATATTATAAACTACTACATCCTACTTGTTACAGTGCCTGAAAGCCTTTGTTCCTACTTTTCACTTTGCTTTGGTTTGTTTGATGCCAGGGGTCTCGCTGGACTCTCCAGGCCACCAGGATGAACCTGGATTTTGTAAGTCCACTTTAATAAATACTACAGGTGGTAATTTCATATGGTTTGTGTTGAAGTTAAGCATTCATTTCAGTTGTGGCTTGAATGTATGTGCACATCATCATGCTCTGTATTTTGTAGTATGACTCTGTGGTTTAGTGTGTTGTTTGTGCCCACAGGGATGAATGGCAGTCATTGCTTTTACTGCAGTGAAGTGTTTTCCACAGAGTGCAAACATGAAATGAAATCATCTCAGATACCACAGAAGTCTGACATTGTTTTAATGATGTAATGATAGAAGTGTTTCAGCAACATTGCTGTTAGCTGTACCTTTGTTAGGTGAGAAGTAGCAATGCTCCAAATGGAGGACTGTTGATTGATTGGAAAGACCAAAATGAAAACTTGGGTGTGGATATGGTTTTCCACACTTCAGATGTTTTTATTTATAGATTTTGTTCTAGTTATTCATATACTATTTTTCATAAATTAGACTTATTAGAGAGTATAGTAATGTGTGTGTATATATGCTATTTTTTATTACAGGCTGACCATTAGTTACTGAGTTTCTGTTTTAAATACATTTAGCATATCAGTTCTACGTATGGATGATTCACAGTATCTATTTTATGCTATATAGCAGAATTGATAGCAGCTATGCCACTAATTACTGCTATTTAATTTTGAGGGAAACTCAATATAAAAATATATAAAATATAAAAATAATATAAAAATTCAGTGTATTGTTGTATGCATTTTCACTCCAGTAAAAAGTAATACATGATTGGATCTCTTCATTAAATAAACTAGAGCTGCTCAATATCTCATTTTAGCATGGCCATCGCAGTATGCGCAGTAGTCACATTGAAGGACAGGCAATGTCAGGTGCAAACTTTTTTGCAGCTTAATACAAAAGAAAAATTCATCATTCAGATTATATCTGCACTGTAGCATTTATTTTACTCCAGTCTTGGATAACCTGAATGCATCATCAATGTCATGCTATGTTGGATCACTGAGTTCTGGTATAATCTGGTGAAAATTCCTGTATATTGCAGTATTTACAGTATTTATCAATGTTGCAGTGTCATAAACTGCAGTGTTCAGCACTGAAGAGTGTGCTTATGCTGCTGAAATGTTTTATAGACACTGGATTAATGCTGTGGGATTGCATTGTAAATGATGTTCAAGACACTTTGATAGATAAAATATAATTTTTTATCTTATCGTAGCGGGAGATTCTGTGGACTAGATAACAATCAATCAGGTAAATAATCTATTTTGTGTTTTACAGGGTGGGGCCTTCGTAATAAAGCCTGATCATATGCAGGTACAATCTACACACGCACACATCTTCCCATCTATTGCTCCACAGCTGATAGACACTACACGTTTTTATGACTGATGTTACTAAGAAACTCAACCCACAAAATGTTGTGTCATCTGTTTTATTAGCAGTACATTTTTATGATTTTCGGATCATGATGGCTATTAAGCTCTGTGTGTGTGCGTGCATGAACACTAATTGTCTTTTTCCTTTTGTTAAGATGCTAAATGCTTTGCTGATTCTGGTGTTCGTCCCTATTTTCGACATGGGTGTGTACCCTCTCATCGGCCTCTGTCGGATCAAGCTCACGTAAGTGCAGCCAGAAGAGACCTGTGTGTGGAATGTGAAGCACAATAAAGTTTTAACAGGAATCGAAGTACAGACATATTGTCTAGCTGAGTGGAAAACAGTACATGGACCTAAGTGTCACTGGTTATATAATGTGTACTGTAAATGAGGTGCTTCTTACACAATCAATGAGTGAAGACCAAAAAGTCATTTTACCTTCATATGCAGGAGTATGTACAGGATCTGGTGGCTTTATGTATTGGTTCATATTTAGCTATTATTATATTATATTATTTATTTTATATTATATGTTATTTATATTAGCTTATATTATTATTCTGTTTGAGCCGGCTTAACAAGGCACACAAAGTTCTACAAACCCGTGCTGTCCATACTTTCAGTCAATTCTGAGACATTATAGCCATAGGTGCCAATACTAAGGACTAATAGTCTGGAAACAATTTCATAATAAAAATGCACTATATGTCCAAATGTTTGTGCACACCTATTCTTTTAATGAATGTAGCTACTTCAGGTTTCACCCATTGCTGATACAGATGTGCAAATGCACACACACAGCTTGTCATCTAGTTTCTTTAGAAAAGTACTGCCAATAGACTAGGGCTCTGTTGTGCCAATAGGACATGAACCTTTTGGCACCATGCCTAATGCCAGGCGTAGGCTTGAGGGGAAATCAGCATGGGGCCCCTAAGCAAGCTGCATCTTGACCAGATGTTTTGGTAGCCATCAGCAGCATTCTGGTTGGATGTTTGATTGCTTTTCTTAGCAGAATTTGTAGAGTTCAGTTAAACTAGTCGGTTTCCCGGCACAGTCCACGTATTTTCGAAGGAATTCCTAAAAGCCCACTGACTGACTTCATAACCATGATTAATGCGTAAATCCATGTTCTTTTTGTGTTTCTTTGATTCTGACAGCTTGAATGCTGCCATTAAACAGTCTAATCTAGCACCTTACAGATATTTGGATCATCCCTGACTTTGAACTCACACTATAACGTGTTAAGTCTATCTTTTAAATACTGTTGCTCCCTTCATGTCGTGAAGCATCCATGTCTCTCTTGTGCTCTCAGACCTCTGAAGAAGATGGCTTCAGGCATGATCCTTGCCGCACTTGCTTTCTGTGCTGCGACTGTAGTGGAAGTCAATGTCATTGTAAGTAAATCCCTAGAACTGCTTATCTACCCTACTCGACTCATACCAAAATCTTTTAAAATTGTTAAGTTCTAGGTGCATTGTGTTTTCCACTGCAGAAAACAGTTGTGGAGGCTCCACCAGCCAGAGAATGCCTGCTGCAAGTTCTCAACCTCGCTGCTGGAGATGTCTCTGTGAAAATTCCAGGACACAGTCTCTTCCCCGAACCAATAAAACCATATGATGTGAGATATGAGCCATTTATTATAAACATTTATTCTTATTAAGTAGTGTTCAGTTGTTTCCTATTGATTTTATTACTTTGTTTTTGTAGTGTTAAGAAAAAGGAAGGTTGTTTCCAGACGGTACACTGCAGATTATTAAAATCTCAAACTTTCGTCATGTCATTAGGACCCTCCGGAATATTTGAGGCTTCCACTTAATGATATCAACGAGAATCTCACCGTCAGTGTCACCCACCAAGGACACGATCACGAATGTCGTCTTAACTTCTCTGAAGGCACTGTTTACAGTCTCATCTTATACAATGATATTACATGCAATTTGGTAAGTTCAGAGCTGTCTTCTGCATATGATGTGCTCTGTGCTACTTATAATATAGCATACTTTCAATAACGCATTTACATTTTTTACTGGCCATACAAGTGAACTTAAACACATTCTCATCACATTCATTTATCACATTCTTATTTTTACAGGTAAAAGATGACTTCACCAAATCTGAGATGGGAGAACCATTTCTGAGGTGAGATCCAGCTTCCCTGAGTCCTATAATAAGCAGGTTTTCTAGCATTTGTGTTTGTAGTCACATTTTAACTTCAGTGAAGTTATAAGTCAGCTAAGACTAAGATTGTGATTCCATGTGCTGCACTGTATAAATAGGTAACTTCTGCTTTTTTCTATGTTGCTTTTTCTTTTAGATTTATTAATACACGTACAGACAACATCAACATAACTTTAGGCAGGACACATTTTGATGTGTCAAGCAACTATGGGATTTCTCCAAGCAAAGATGTTGACAGAAGACAGTAAGTATTTAACCAAACCAGTGTCTTCACCTAATTAGTCACGACACAACAACCTTGTTTGTGAAAGGAGTGTCTAAAGTCTAACTCATGACCCATTCTCTTTTTCATGCTCAATAGGGTACAACCGGACATGAAAATATGATATTGTATGATTTAACTTGTGTTGTTCTTCTTGTTACAGATACATGGATGTTACATGCTTATCGAGCACATTGAAGACATATCAGACCGATCTAGGACTTCTTGACTATGGTGCCTACTACACATTCATTCTCAGAGGGGTAAACCTAACTCTGTTATTCAGTGTGGATAATATTTTGCTGCACAAACTTTGGTGTGTTTAGGCTACTGCGGTCAGTGTTCTTGAAGAACAGTCTCTTTGGCTTCATGTGACTTATAAATGCATGTAAGTCTTGTAAATTGTAGGATCTGTATCTGCTAAGTAGTAAGTAACATTTATTCTAGTCTACCATTGTTTAAAGCCTTTAAAAACTACAAGACTGAGAGCAAAGAAAGTCCAAACTTTGGAGCCAAGGCAAGTGAACAGAGTGATGCAAGAGTGTCTCATCACCTGCCTTTTCTTTCTGTACAGGATTCAGATAACCTAATGTGGAACAAGATGGTAGATGTCCAACCCAATAACATTCACATTGCCTGGCAGATCCCCCAGTATGTCCTCATCACTGCAGGAGAGGTCATGTTCTCCATCACTGGTCTGGAATTCTCATACTCACAGGTAAGTCAATCTGCAGCACGTTTTCAGTTGTTAGGTTCATTTACCTTCAGTTGCTAATGTTAACGCTGTTGTTTGTAGGCCCCAGCCAGCATGAAGTCTGTGCTGCAGGCAGGTTGGCTGCTGACTGTGGCTTTTGGAAATGTCATTGTGCTGATTGTGGCAGAAGGAGCCGGGCTGGAACAGGTAAGTAAAAGGGCAAGGGTGTTTGATGTATGAGCAGTTGACACTGTATAAATATAAGTTACTGTGCACATTTAACAAGATAAACCAGTGAACAGAAACAGGCTCTATTTTAATTGGCAAATAAATTGGCAGAATGTAGATTTGCCGTGTTTATAGTCTTCATGTATTGTCATCTGCAGTGGACAGAGTTTGTGCTTTTTGCTGCTTTACTGGTGGCGGTCAGCATCATCTTCTCCATCATGGCCTATTTCTACACCTACGTGGACCCTGACCACCTAGACAAGATGTTGAAAGAGGATGCAAAGGAAGACAACATGGACGACTTGAAGAAAGACAAGAAGGAAAAGGAGAGCATGTACATGAATGACATTCCAAAGGGAACCAAGATGTAGCAGAACTCGCTCCTTCTGATGTTTTCCTTTTAAGATACTGAAGTACTCTAAATCAGAGCAAAGCTAATTGTATCAGACGGTACTTTTATTTGATCCTCAGCTGGTCTCTGTTACTCAGGGATCTTATTGTATCAATTAAGCAAAAAGACAAAAAAAAAAACCCAGAATTTCTTAAAGGGAGATTTTCTAAACATACCTAGTACTGTGTACATTATTCAATCTAAATCATTTGCATAATTTTTATAGATTTATTTATCTTTGAATGTTTTATCTTCGTAAGTATATAGACATAATATTGCTGCCATTTGAGACTGCCATTTGTATGATAATTTTTACTGTGTAAGTAGTTCTAAAGTTGTGTATGTGTTTTTGTGACCACCAACAATGTGAAGGGAGTGCCATTCAGAGACTAACTTGAGCTTAATATGTCTAACACTAATCAGCTTGTTAATTTTTCATTTCCATAGACACATGTATCAGTTAATGCTGTACCCGGCTTCTCTTTGTCTACATAAAAATGCTTCAATTAAATCCAGCAATTCCCTTAATTGTTGTTTTGTTCAGACTTTCTCCCAAATCATCTCCAGCTCCCAGCAGGTCTCTTTACTGTATACCACAGTGCCACCACAGAAAGGCTGCATCTGAAGCACCAGGTCTATCACTTAAGTGTCTTAGAAGAGCACTAAGCACTAAGCACAACAACAATACAGGTGGCGTATATGGTTCTTTGAGTGATGCCACTTATGGTTACATAAATTTGTGTGTGAAGAACATTTTAAAGTTGACATATAAGGATACAAAGGTCCTTACACTTACAGCTCTTACGGATTTGAAGGTTCTTCACACTAACAAAAAAATGGTTCTTCTACGTCATCGCTCAAAGATCGATAAATACTATCTCTCTGACTTCATTCATTTTAACCCATTGGACCCTGTTTCCCACACTTCTTCACTTTCATAATTACATTACTGTCACAATTAACATTTCCATAGGCCCTAAAACAGAACATGTGGGATGGTTACCAAAAAAAACCCATAAGTATTAGGATTAATAGCTGAATAATAAACCTAGGCTTCCTAGTTCAAATCTGATTCCAGACATTTCTCAGCTGCAAGAGGAATTCCTTCTTTTTACTTTATTAGTTGCTGCAAGTTTCTATTCAAAATAAATTCCATTTAAAAGATGTGTTGTTCATTTTGGGACAAGTTCCCTTTGTCTGTTAATCATCAGTTGTGTAGCCAAGCGTATGACATCAGGATGCAGCAGGCAGTCCAGCACATCATTGGTGGATATATGGCTGTACTTCTCCCCATCTCTTCCATCTTCTCTTGGCTCTCCTGATATCCTGGCTACCTCTTCTTTCTCATGTGTATTCGCAGGCTGGGGCTTTGTTCTGTTTCGAGGGGGAAAGTATGCATTGTCTTTAGACAAGGGAGTCTCTTTCAGGCTTGTGGCTTGTTTCTGACAGCAGTCTGCGTCACACGTGACTGGAATGAGGTGAGTTCCGAAGGGAACTGAGAAGGAAGGGACTGGGTCAGTGGCTGTGGTCTTCAAACGCCCTGCAGCATCCCGTTTCACAGCAGCGGCACTGGATTGGCCTGCTAATTCTGTGCAGTCGTCAGCTTGGGTGCTTCTGTTATCCATTAAAGCCTTTACTGCCAGATTCAAGCACTTCATGTTCTCATCGTGTGAAGCTATCCCCTCCTTTAAAACAAAGGCATAGTGGTCAGAGGTACAGTCTTTACTTCAGCTCTTTAGTTTGACCTCATCTCCCTGAAAGCCAGTGGATAATTGTATCCTAGACAAACAGGCCCACATTTGTGGTCAGTGCAGCTTGTGGCACAGCGTGAGGCACTGTCTCCTCAATGTTGTCATGCACTGCATTCCTAATCTTTCAGCTATTGTCCAAAGCTGGGACTGAGCCAACAGGCAGATTCCTCATTTTCAGCCATGTGTACAGATTGAGGACAAGGCCAACACAACTGAAAACAAAAATCGATGACCAAGACACCCTCTGAAAGGCGATGGGCGTTGTGCTCAGCATTCTTTCTTTTTATCTGCTTTAGTCACTTATTAAAAGGCCCAAATGTCTATTTAACATCACTGTGTTGACTTTAAACATTTCTAAGGCTCACTGCATGGGAGTCTAGTATTATTTATAGTTATCTTCTAACACCTGGTTTGGTAAATCAGTGCCTAATGATACAACAGGTGAGCTGGTGAAGGAATTTAACAAATCCATACACTGGCTGGCGGCCAATGTAAAGTCAATTTTGTCATTTTAGAGCATTTTAGAACTTGGCTATGAAGACAATATTTTGTGTGACATATGAAGAACATTTTGTTGCTCATGTATATTTAATTAAATACCTCAGTGGGGTTGAGCCAGTTGTCCTTGTTGTCGAGGCTTGGCGTGGTCTTTAGGGCAGACACTATGGTCTTGGTAAGAGCCTCTCCTACTCTGGCTTCATTATCGATCTCCTGCATTAAAAAAACACAACTGTATGAGTATCAGGGCATTCTGGAAGGCCATATCCATTATTTACCATTCTATACAGGTCTTTGACATGGATCCAACTGATAGTTCCTTTGAGACTGCAGTAAACGCCTGTGGCAGGCAGCATTGGAGACAATATACCACTTGCATGAATTATTCAGACGTTGCTTCAGGGAATTTATGCGGTGCACATTGTGCTTTGAAAACCTAGTCCATATCATGGAAAACCAAAATTTCCACTTTTTTTAATAGAAGAGTTTGCTGTAGTATGCCACAAAAACCTACATGTACATATATCTGGCTATGCTGCCTACAGCAGTTTAGCCCCAGCTGTTCGTGCTAAAGTGACACAGTTTTATAGCCCAAAATGCTTTTACAATTAGACACAATACAGCGCAGCCAATTAAGGCAGAGGAAATGTACATATATCTGCCTTAAAGGCATGGGAACAAAAACAGCTTGTCTAATTCTAAGGTATAAAGATAGACTGTAAATGGTCCTGTTAAGTGAGGCACATGTTAGAAGTGGACCTAAAGTAAAAAAAAAAAAAAAAGTAAAATACAAGGGACAATTAAGATATGCACTATAAACCAAGCACATATCTTTTACTGCACATGCTCATGATAAAACCTGCAGTGGATTTTGTAACATGATATCCATCAGAGTGAAGATGCAAAGGATTACAATTTCATTTAAATTCATTTTAAAGTGTAAGGTTTAACATGCATAAAGCTGTACAAATTCAAAAACTTGATATAAATTCCAAACCTTGACAGTTGTGATGAACATCATCGACGTTTTGTAGACGCTACTCTAAAACTGCTACTGTCAGCAGCCTTGAAATGGCATAAAGTTAAACACAATCATGTCTTACCATGTCAATCCAAGAGTTCACACTGACAGTTACTGGGTCTACTGACTCCACATAGTGCCACCAGTGTCTTGGGACAAACAGCACCTAATTAAAATACAAGAAACAATATTCAGAAATCCAGCAGAGATGGGACACAAGGCCAGATTTGTGCTGAGTCTGCAGGAATACATTAACAGGTCTGCAGTCTGCCTGGTAGACTAATTTGATGTCACAGATTAGCACACTCAGGCCTTTGGACTAATTCTCAAGTGTGTTCTCAATCAGAGACAACAAACACAGAGCACATGTCGGTATTCCGCTCTCCACTAGGGGTCAGCTGTATTCTATTCTATATTGTCTGTTTTGATTGTACAGAGCCAGCTGCTCACTGAATGACCCTTATCTTCATGGAAACGGACAGGGTCTAAGAGGTTGGACAGCACTGTAGCCTTTATTCATGCATGCTCTCCACATGAACATTGCTTCTGGCTCCTCAACACTCTGTTTAATCTACATTTAGAATTTAATCATATGAGATGAACAAAATATGCATACAATCACTGTTACCATATGGTCAACTTTTGTCATTCTGGATTTAAATTCAGTAGTAAACACAAAATCAAACAATATAATAGACAATTTAATAGACTAAACAGCCCTGTTTAGAACAGCAGGTTTTAGTACCTGTTCCTTTATTATACACTAAGGTGTATTACTCAGATTTCAGACCTGGACAGACCACCAAAAAAAACTGACTAGGTTGTCGTGTTTCACAGTTTGTATGCATTCCAGATACCCAAATGCATGTGCAGGTGAGGTTTTCTAAATATGTCCCATTTAATTGTCCATCGTTCTCCCACTGAGACGCAGCGGATTATTAAAGTGGCGGCTGCAGCCTGTAAGCAAAAGGTCATGTCACTAAAACAAAGGAAAGGCACTGTAAGGCTCACACAGGGCACTTCAGAACTGAATTTGCATCATGCTAATATTTTTTGGACCCCTCCCCGCCATCTCTACCCTTATTAGCGCCAGTATAATTCGTAAATAATATTTGTCCATCGTTTTGATAGAACTAGCCTTTTTTATATAATATTTCTGATAGAATCTGGCAGTTGTTATTTACATTGTGTGAAACTTTCATGATGAATGGACCAATAGAAATGCTCCAAATTAACTTGGAAATCTTTCTACACTGACTTCTGTTGAAAGTTAAGAAGGAGGATATATAATCAGTTTTCCTCACTCACTCTATCGACTGTTGAAACGGCCACTGCACTGCTAGCATATAAACAAAATGCTGGCCATTCAAACTGTCTGGGGTTTTAGAAAAATGACAGAAAAAGGCTCAATCCTTTAAAATAAAACATATCCTGCACCCAGTAGCTCGAATCTGTCATATGTCACTTGATCAAAGCTGGCAGGCTTTTATAGCAGACATTTTGAGAATGACGCCTATTAAACGTTTGAGTCGAGCTGTCCTCTTAGAACAGTAATTTAGCTAAAAGGGCATTGTGTCTTTCTTAAACAAACGACACATCGATTGCAAACTTTTTCGTGTGAATGACGTCAACTAATCGCTGCCGCCTTCAGCCTCGTCTCAATATCCTTAAGTGAGCTGTTGGCAGCTAAGGAGTCTCTGCTACATGGTCCGGTGGTTTCACATTAGCGGGGCAAAAAATGAGCCTCTAGAAAGAGAACGTCAGCTGAGGTTCCTGCAGTCGCAGTTTCTTTGCTTTGGTTTTTGTGATTAGACACATTCTATCAGCAAAGATGAGAGTGACTGCACTGGACTTCAAACTTTGAAACCAAGTTGAAGGCATGCAGAAAACCTCAAGGTACAAAAACATTCAGCCATGTTCCATTAGTAAGGCTTGACTGTGTATTTGCAGTCTGGGGCAGTGGAGCAGCGTTAAGATCCCTCCGTGAGAATGGAAGTGTGTGTGTCTCCTGTCTTCATTAGTATGCTGCGGAAAGTGCAAGCACTCCCAGAGAGCACACTAGCTGTGTTGGACTGCCACTAATTGCCTTGCCACCGTCTCGCCTCTCAAAGAGCCAGAGCAGAGAGGCTTCACAGACGCTGCCGGAATCAGAAGGAGGTCGATGCGCGCACATACACACGCACACATACACCCTGCTGACTGTTTCATCTCCATTGTTCATACTGAGAAAGTAAGACAGCTGACTGTTTGGAGCTATGTGCAAAATCACTTTGTAAAGACTGATATGGTTAAATGTACACTAAAATAAAGGAAGGAGTATATCAGCAAAGTGCAAGAAATAAAAAAAATCACAGTACTGTGCTCATAGCTGGGGGTAATTCATATTTTCTAATATTCATGTAGTCTCAGCAGTGCACGTTCAGGGAAGCTCTCTGTTCTCTGAGAACCCTAGGTAGCGTTTTTTTAATCTTACAATAGCAGCTTCAATATCAAGTCTGACTTGTAATAGGGAGAATGGCTCGGCCTGCTGCTAACTGCACTATGTGACTCTGAATAATCATATATAATTGTTCTGCTTGTCCAGAAATGCATGTATATGTGTTTCCTTTAGGGGGGGCTGAGAGTGTGAATTTCACTTCCTGACTGTAGGAGGATGCCTAGGAGCAAGAATACCAATTCCTCCATGTTGCTTTAATTAAGAGACGCTTTTATCACTATTCAAGAACAGTCAAAATTCATTTGTTTTGCAGAATACCCTGTAATATGATGACTTCTTTTGAATTGTATGTAAAATACCATTGTTTGATGTGGATTCTGGACCAAACTGTTCCTTACCTGACCCGGCTGCAGAGTCACGATGTGGGCTCTGGCTCTTCTGAAAGCAGGAAATCTGCACAGATCAGGTTTAATCACACTGACCTGGCTGAACACACTGGACTCTTCATATGGTATACGTGTTGGGTATAGACATTCAACATCTTCAGGGGAAAAGAGGTACCATCGCTTTCTGAAAAGAGATTTATTTTTATCAGTATTAGCAAGAGTCGTAGTTTAACCCTTCAAAACCTTTAGTTTTACGCAGAAGAGTTTTGCACAGTATTGCTGTATAATCTTCTACAATCATTTCTCCCTCTATCAGGTTAGTCTTTTAGTCCCTGCTGAAGAAAAGCATCTCCACAGCATGATGCTGCCACCACTGTTTCATCAAGCCAGAAGATTTTACTTCTCATGGTCTGAGAGTCATTCAGGTGCCATTTGGCAAACTCCCAGCAGGCTGCCATGTGCCTTTTAGTGAAGAATGGCTTCCATCTGGCCACTCTACCATAAAAGCCTGATTGGTGGAGTGCTGCACCGATGGTTGTCTTTCTGTAACTTTCACCCATCTCCACAAAGGAGCTGTGGACCTCATTTATGGTGACTATTCTTTGTCCCTAATAGCTTAGTTTGGCTGAGAAGCCAGATCTAGGATTACTGTTGGTGGTTCCAAACTTCTTAAATTTGATAACGATGGCAGCTACCCTGCGCTTCCTTGTCTGTGCCCTCATACAATCCTGGTGTCTCAGGTCTAATTCTCTTAACCTCATGACTTGCTTTTCACTCTGACATACACGGTCATCTGTGAGACCTTTTATAGAGTTCAGGTGTGTGCCTGAACTCTATTAGACATTGGTGGACTCCAGCCCCGAGTATTGGACTGTGGAGCAGTTGAGCTGTGTTCTCAGGATGCCGTTCAATCCAATAGCTTAGGGATGAGTTAGTGTGATGCTTGTGATCTAGAACTAATCATCCAACATTTCTTCCAGACCACAGGTACCAGCTTCGGACTTGCTGCATGCCTCAAACTAGCTGCCTACCCTGCATTACTGACTACATTAAAGCTTACATGGATCCTAACTGCTGCTATTATTATCATTATTACCTTTAACCATTACTTTCATTATTCTAACCATCACTACTATTGACAATATCAATACACCTGGGCATAACAAGCACGTGTATATGATGATACAGTACTTTATTTAGTAATTTATTTAATTAAGTAGTTTTCATAGAAGAAGGATGCCCTCCATGCTCTTGTCTTTAAGTGCAACCAACTCCCCAAAGCAAAGTTCCAATATCTAGTTTAGAGCTTTCCCAGTAAGAAGCTGGACTATTTCTTGTGTGTGTGTCCCAGGTTTTGAATACAACCCTAAAGCTATATTCAGTGTTTGGAGGTTGTAAGGCCTTTCTCTGTACCATTACCTGCCTTGGATTTGAAAGACAAGATTGTAGCCATAGGTGTCAAGATGACATGGCGTATTAGCACCACTAGTCCCAATCCAAAGAGTGCTCTCTCGTCCATCACGGCCAGAGTAGCCAAAGTCTGACCACACCAAATCCTGCAACAGATCAATTTCTAAACTTGGATTAAAAACAATCTGTATAAACAGCAGCACTTATGATGAACTATGTGGCAGAACAGTGAATTTAGATAGAGCCAAACAGAGAAAATAGACACCACATGACCACCTCATTATCTTTGCTTTCGTTATTTCATCTATTGCTCCATAATAGAACAGTTGTGATACAGAATGAAAAATGAGCATATTTACTCTTTGCACACCACATTTCCTAACTATGTGAGCTGTCAATCATTTTCTTTCAAAGTAACAAAAGGGAAACTGAGAAAGTGCTAGGGGAAGCTGCCCAGCAACCTGGATAATGAAACCATTAACATATCCAGGAGACTGTAAATGACAGACTGTGCAATCTAGGCTTTCAGCAACTTTTAAATAGCACTATTCATCATTTAAGAAAAGCTCATGTCTGCCAGTCTCACAGGGCTTGGCGTTGGCAGGACTGCTGTCAAAAGAGAGAACACTGGCAGCTCATGAGCATTTATTATCATTTACAAAGAAGGGAAAGAGAATGTCAGAGCCACACATTCAGGTCAAAGCAACCTTGGGGCGAACTAATGCTGCCTCTCCACCACTACTGTCTCCAGACTAAACACAACGCAACATAAGGCACCATGAGTGTTGAAGACAGGAGCTGGAAATACACACGGAGTGATTTAGTGAGTTTTCTAAAGACTCCTTTAAAGGAGACTTCAAATGTGTGATAATGTAGAGACTGTTCAAAACAACAGCAGCAATAGAAAGTAGTGAACATGAAGTTGATATCAAACGTTATTTATCATGAGTGATGAATATTAGATGAAAATCGTGCCCTTTAGTCGAAACCAGGCTGGAGCAAATGGGCCGACACCGAAACAATGACAAAACTTCCCATCCCACCCACATATGATCATTTAATGTCAGCATTGATGAACTAATGTATTAGTGGGCCTCTTAACTGGGAACTCAATAGAGAATTCAGAACACAGTGACTTCGGCTGCTATTTGAGATGCATGGGTGAAGGGAGATCATTATGGCATTTAACAACCTTCGAATAGCTTAGACATTTTTCAGTTTACTGCAATTCAGCTTTCACCGAATACCCACATAAAGTACTTTAGAGATCAGGGCAGAGCGCAAGAGAAAAGGCATTAATGATGAAAACAGCTGAATTAATTCAATGACTATTGATCCCAACAGAAACACTTGCCTGCATTTCACTCTGCTAACACTGAGGTTGCAAATGCAACTGCTCAGTCTAATGTGATTCTGTGAAAGTAGCTCCATTATATTTGTTTGGGTATTAAAACAGCAGTTATAACTCCCTGCAGTTGTGCAAAGCAACGCCATGCAAATAAACAGGCTAGGGATGTCCCGATCAGGTTATTTTGACCCCCCCCCCCATCCGATATGATCCGATCTCTTAATGCTGAGTATCAGCCGATATGATCTGATCTTTGTGTTTGTATGAATAATACATAATATTACAATTAAGCAATACAGTTTAGATAAGCTGTGCTGCTAAGTAGTACTTAAGTAAAATCATTTTATTTTAGTACCAGTTTCTATAAGGAGACATTCTGGGCTGATTACTTTAGTTTAGTAGTGACTTCTCTGTGTGTTTAATCCAATGTGACTCACCTCCTAGCTCTTGAAAACACACTCAAGGCAAGTCACTTTGTGTGTGTGTGTGTGTGTGTGTGTGTGTGTGTGTGTATGTTTGTGTTTGTGTAGTGTCTAGACTGATCTATGTTGTTGTTTGTCGACTACAGATTATATGATATATATTATATAAAATAACTTTTATTGAGAGATAAATTTGCTATGATTTGGGTTTCTATGGCATGTGTGTATTAGCATTACCGTTAGCCTCCACTCGGTTCTGAATACACTCTACAGGGCAATCTTAAAAAAAAAAGGCACACAGTTATCCTGCCAGGAAAAAAAACAGTGTTTACACTCTAGTTGTATAAAGATTCAGGTATTATGGTCTGTTCTCATGTTCCACTGTAAAATAGCTTCACACTCCTCTACTTACCGTCTGAGAACACATAAGTGCTCCCGGCTGAACACTCTGAACACTGTGGTTAAAAAAAGACGCTGAACTGGATTGGGATTAAAAAAGCCGATACCCAATCCACCAAAATATGCCTGGTCGGTCCCAATCTCAATCTCGATCGGATCAGGACATTCCTAAAACAGGCTCATGAAAAACAGAACTGGTTCTGGCAGTGCTTAGGATACTGCTTGAGAAGAGAAGAAACAACCAGAAAAGAATACACTGTAAGACAGAGGGACATGTGTACTGTAGGTTGCGTTACCTTAAACATTGTGGTCCTCTCCTGAAAGAGCAGTATAATATACTTATAATCAGCATAGGCCCAGTGCTCTGAAAGGGGATAGGCAGCAAATGGGCCCACAGATGAGTCACTACTTCCTCTAGTCCAGCACAAAAACTCTGCAAGGGTGGCTTCGACATAGGAGCACTGGGTTTCAAAAAGAGGACCTGGTGAAGATTAAAGAAAGACCAAATTGAAATCTAAATTGAGAGAGACAGGCATTGTTAGCACAACCTCCATCAATAAGTCCTCAAAGACCATTTGAAGCCAGACTCTTCTTGTTCATTCTAAACCCAGCGCCTATCGATTCAATACAATATTTGAAAGAAATGCGCAATTTCTACAACCTGGAAAGTCAAAAGCATGTTATAATGACATGAGGTTTCATTTATCAACTGTCTCCTGCCTTTTGAAAGTGGATTGGTAAATTAAAAAAGAAAAGAAAAAAAAGTAAATGGTTTGATTTGCTCTCTCATTAGTTTGAACAATGCGCCAGTTCCGGTGTGCGGACAGCAACGATAATCAAGTGTGCTAAATTACATCTTCTGACTGGGAGTGGGAGTTTCTTGTCAGAAATCATTGCTGTAAAAATTGATTCAGCAGTCAAATTAACCAACTAGAGTATTGGAAGAAATGTCTACCTTTGTCATGCTGACAGAGTAAATTATCTGCTGCTGCCACTGATGCACACCAAAAGGGGCTTTGACCAACCAAGTAAGCAGTCAAGAATCTCAATTCCCTGCTTAGACCTTTTAAAAAAGATATTTAATGAGCTTGTTGTACCGTATATTGTCACCATGCAATCAATAAAGAACCAGATTTGTAAAAGAGACATGTGCAAGTGTGAAGAACCTTTTAAAAATCTTAAAGAATATTCACACTTCTCTTTTATTCACACGTCTCTTTTACAAACATGGTGCTTCTTTGGCATGACTCACCAGTGAAGCACCACTTGAAACAAAAGTACTGGGACACCCAAACTTTAGATTCATATGTGCTTGCTGAATATCTCAAAACCTGATATGGAGTTGGTCCATCCTTTGCTGCAGTGTCCACTATTCTGAGAAGGCTTTCTCTAAAAGCGCTAGATGCTGATGTTGGGTAACAACCTGGTTCACGGGCTGCGTTTCAACTCACTCTAGGCTTGAGATAGGTTTACGTTTAGGCCTCTTTTAAGTTTATTTTCACTTCACAGTAACAGCACAATTACTTACAGTTGACTGGAGTAGCTCTAGAAATGCAGAAATTTGACAAACTGACCTGGTGGACAGATGCCATTTCTATGACCATGCCATGTTAACAGTCAATGAGCTTTTTTGTAGGACCCATCCTACTGCCAATGTTTGTCTAAAGAGACTACATGCATGGTTATCACAACACCAGGACTGAAAAAAGAAGCCTGAAAAACACACTTTTGTCAAAAAAACATGTCAGAAAGGACACAGAGAGGACCTTCCCCAGAACCAGCGCCATAACTCACCCATTCAGTCACTTCCCTTCACTAGTTTTACCCCCTTAGACTTCCACAAATACTGACTTACCAGAAACGGTGGATCCACAACCCTCCATTGCAACATAGTCTGATTTTACAATGGTAAATGCCCAATCCATGATGCACTGATGTTTACCTATGTATGTTTCCTACCACAAACTGTGGACTGAAGTAAATGTTTACATGTTTAAATCTACTTGGAACCGCCTGAAGCTTGATTAGGACCTTAATCAGACTATGAAAAATCAAGCCATGGTGTTCACATGAACTTAATCAGACTAATATTAACCATGGTGTGCATGCAAATTTACTTAATAAACCTCTAACGCAGACATAATTACAATGTTGGCTTACAGAGTCTGTGTCAGATTTAGGGACCATCGAAAATCTACTACGACCATCATCATCATCATCTTTTCTATAAGTACATCTGCTGTTGCATCCGGGAACATCACTGATGATGTGTCCAGAAGCATTCAAAGATGTCCCAACAGAGGCACTACTACTGCTACTACTACTATTAATAATAATAACTCAATAATTGTAAACAGCCTCTAAATTTCTTGCAGGTAAACACAGTGATTGGATGGTTCTGACAGTGACACTTTTCACTCAGGTCTTGGCATTCACTGATGCGGACTACAGTACTGTGCTATTAGCACTTAACCCTTAATGAAAATTGTTCTTAGGGACTGTGTAAAGTCATTCACAAAAATTGTAGGAGTCAGTCTATCAGCTGTTGGAGTCAGCACTAGACACATGGCTGTGAGGATTGGTTTTCGTAGCATGATTTGTGTCTGAAGGCCATAAGTCTTGCGTTTTGGGCACTTGAAATATAAATCATGCTGAATTTCGGGCTAGTTTCGAGTACACAGATTAGGCCCAGTCTTGTGTTAGTGATGCCAGCGGTGAAATGGTGAATCACCACTGGAAATTCCTTTTAGTCTAGGATTAGCCTTAATCCGGGTGTGGGAAACCAGCCCTATAACATCATTTAGCCAGCCATCAAAAAAAAATGTTCAAGTTCCTGCTTTTGTTGGTTCAGATTAAACATCTATATGTAAAATCCCGTACCTTTCTCTTCATTGCGTTTTCCAATGCGAAAACACACAGACTTCTCTCCTAGACAAAGTGCCAAATTCTCCAGAGTCCAATCTCGTCCTGGCCAGTCATCAGTCATGTTGAGGAACACGGCTGGCCTGTGCAGAAACTGGATGATCCTCTGCACCTCCTTCGGGCTGAAAGGTTTGGTGGCCATATCTGCAGAGATTACTGGAGGAAAACATCTTTTGGTTTGCATACATTCACTGAACCTGACAAAACACAGAGCTGCTCACTATCACTATCTCACTAAATTACTCGTAATCACATGATGTATTGAACATGCCCTTTTGGTTCAGTCTGACACCAATAGTTAATTCATAAAATTCAACCATCACAAATGATGGTTGCTTTCCTTCTTTCCTTCTTTATTTACCAAAGCTCTCCTGGAAGACACCCAGCATTTAGCTAGTACGCTACCATCCAAGGTTTAGTAATCAGGGCTAGCTAGCTCTATTAAAGGGAATCAGGGGAAAATCAGGGGAGCTGCTGATGAAAGTGAACATGCTCATACATACAGAGGCAGGCATTAGCTATCTAGTACCTCTACTGAACACAACACACACTCGCTGAGAACTGTACTAGATAGCTAGCTAATGATGGGAAGGGCTTTTCTTCTCTGAAGCGTGAAATCAATGTATAATTAGGACACGTGTCTACAGTGTAGCTTAAATGTTTTTTTTTAAATAACATGTTTTTGCAGAAATGTGAAGAAAAAAAAAACACGTGAAAAAAACCCTTTTAATTACTTTCAGCACAACAACACGTTTTACTTTCCAAAGGTAGCAGGTCTCTAGCTAACTAGCTAGCTAGCTACAGCTACCTCGCTGACTGTTCTGCTTTTCTTTTCTCAGTTGTGCAAAATAAAACAACAACAAATGTCTAGCTAGCTAGTAATATCGAGTTTTTAAAGAAATCTCACATTACTGCAGTCACACGTGTGCACACTCGTTTACATGCCCTGAACAGGCACAGGACTAGTACTTCCCGTCCATTTTCTCCCTTGTAAACAAACTCACGTGAGAGCTCAGGCTGTGTTTTTCCCCAAACGGACCGGAAGTGAAACAGCGGTCATGTCGGCTCTGCCCGCTGTGAGACCGCCCTTCACGGCAACACCGCTCAGATCCAAGATGGCGGCCCCAGCGCTGCAGTTTCACAACATAGTCGTCACGTCCGCTGGCGGCGCCGCATGCGTGGTAAAGTTTGAATTGTGGCCGTGTTGACAGCGGCTGTTTTCGCTTCTTTTTTTTTTTTATCGACGGGCGCAGACGGTTCGTCTGCGTGTTCTTCACTGGATCGTATAGGAGACTGAATCCCAGCAGATACGAGGAAAACACAGCCCGCAGCAGCAGCAGCTCGCCGTTTCGATGGGTGCTGTGGAGAGCACGGAGGGGGAGAGGGAGCCTCTGCTCGGCCCAAACCAGCCGCAGACAAACGGCAGCCCTCAGCCAGGCAACGGCAGGGTGTACGCGAGGAGATGGGTGGTTCTCACTCTGTTTTCGGTGCTGGGCTTTTTACAGGGGATGGTCTGGAACACCTGGGGCCCGATCCAGAACTCAGCCAGACATGCCTTCGGCTTCACGTCGACGGACATCGCTGTTTTAGTCATCTGGGGGCCCGTGGGATTCATCCCATGGCTCTTGTTTGTGTGGCTGATGGATAAGAAAGGTGAGGTCTTTTTGTTCCAACACGAGTCTCCACCAACCAGCCGCAGCCGGTGCTGCTGCTGTTGCTGTTGCTGTCCTTCTCTGGGCAGCCTGCTGTAGTTACCCGCCTGCTGATATTGACTAATGTTGGGTTTTTACAAGCCCAGGGCATCTTTAGCTAGCGTAGTCCAGCTTAAGTCTAAGCACCTCATAAATTACAGTGATTGGACATGGCTGTCAAGGCGTGTGCTAAAATATGATTATCCACATCTGCAGATAGAAAAGCCATCGATCCCTTCCTGCCTCCCTCCTCTCCTCCTCTAGACCAGACAAAAGGCATGTACCAAAACACTCCAGTAACACTTCAGCCTGGGGCTCATCTGCCCAGGTTCACAAGTGTTCTCCAGAAACTCTTCAGTAAGAATGACAAATGACAGCCTCTCCTCCCTTTCCCTGCCCTCACCTCTCTCAAAACAAAGCCTAATGCTAACCAAAAGGCCTCGCTGTCTCAGACAGAACAGAGGAATATGGCTGGTTGACCTCATGTGATGTAATCACAAAGAAAAAGAAAGAGCCAGATGGAGTTAAATGTGGGTCATGCAGCAACATTGAGTAGGCTTAACCCGGCTAAATCAACACCGTATTTGACACTTTGGCAACGCTGGATTACTTGGGGATTACTTGAGAGTTTTGATGCCCGTGTTCTCCCATTAAACAGGCTGTTCTCCTCTTTAAAGAACAGCAGAAGTTTAGTCTTGACCTCGTTTGAACATTTCTATAAAGTTGAGACTTGGCTAAGTGCGGGACTTGTGAAAGGTCAGTCTTCGCTGAAGCAATATTGTAACCATAAAAGATCTTGACAGCTGCTTTGTCATGAAACCAGTTCCACATAATCACATGATGGGTAGTGCGAGTCAGCAGGTGATGCTTTACTTTAAAAGGCCACACCTCACCCCTGACATGATCCGTTTTTGTAGGGCACTAAAGGGGCCTGGAAAGTTGAGGGCAGTGTAAAACTCATTTTGATGAAACGCCTGCGACTCGGTTTCCAGGAATGATTGCGTAATTCCTCTTTGGTTATTCCCATTTCACGTGTACATGGGTTATGGAAAGGAGAATGTATGGCAAACAAACTTTCCCTCCATGCTAAAATAATCAAGGCCCCACATTTACATTTACGGCATTAAGCAGACGCTCTTATCCAGAGCGACTTACAAAGGTGCTTTGCTATTTACCCAAGAAAGACCTTAGCTAGTTAGAATAGACTAATAGTTCAAAGATACCTCTAAGCTTAGACATTAAAGGTAAAGGTGCACGTATTTGTCACTGTATAGTGTACACTGTACAGCGAAATGTGTCCTCCGCATTTAACCCATCTGTGGTAGTGAACACACACACACACACACACACACACACACACACACACACACACACACACACACACACTAGTGCACTAGGGGCAGTGAGTACACACACACCCAGAGTGGTGGGCAGCCAACTCCAGCGCCCGGGGAGCAGAGAGGGTAAAGGGCCTTGCTCAAGGGCCCAACAGTGGCAGCTTGCCAAGCCCGGGAATCGAACCTACAACCCTGTTATCGATAGCCCGGTGCTACTATTACTATTACTACTACTACTATTACTATTACTAAGCACAAGTCAATAAGGTGACCATACTACTCTGCTATTCACCCAAGTACTCTCTGAAGAGGTGGGTCTTTAGTCTGCATCTCCCACCCTATCAGAATAGTAGGTGTTCTTGCACCCTATTAAGTGTATTTTAATAGGAATACACTACTATTGTAGTGTAGTTATCTGCCTCAGTATTAATCACTGTGTTTAAAACTCATTTAGATGCTTTTAGAGCTCTGTTCATCATTCCTGAAGGTTCTTTTATTTTATTTCACTTTCCTACAAATTAGGCGAGGCAGGTTAAGTTGCACAGTAGTTAAATAATGATCATTTATTCCGTATTTTAATTAAAGCATCTGTTTGAAAGATTTGGACAGTGATTCCAAACTTTGAATGGCATTATATGTGCTAGAGTTCTCAAACTCAGCCCAAAACCCGGTGTTTGGTGAGGCCCCATCAGGCTCAGGTCAGGCACTTGCTCGGCTAAAATGAAAATATGTCATGTAGGCAAAAGACTACAGCCCTGTGTCTACATCTATCCATTCATCTATGAAATAATAAATGTGGCCTCTTTTGGTAGAACATGTGTGTGCGCTGGAGATCTTCTCTCTTCAATAAAAATGGAAAGGTCTCACTATGCTCTTTGCCTAATGCAACCGGAAGAGAAATGGCTTTCATTATGAAGGTCTGCAGACGATTTCCTCTTTCCAGAGGGAATTAACAGAGCCTGTGGACTGCTTTTACTAAGGGATATTTCTTTTACACTTCCAGTTTTATTGTAACTGCTCGCTGTGGGAGGAGAAACATATCACAGGAAATTGGTTAATATCAGACTGCAGTGCAGCTTGTATTGCAGTACACCTTTTTATAACTTTTAGAGCTGCATTACTGTGACTTAAGCAATTACTGGGATTAATTATGTGCTGTGTTTGGTTTGTGTGCTGATTACAGCTGGAACAGCACATATAAATGTAGAACACAACATGGTTTCGTGTGATTACCAAACACATGACCAGTGTACTGACAGGGTATGCATTTAAAATTGCTGTTATTCTGTTGAAACCTCCTTTGCAGTGTCAGTGATGTCTTAATTAAGCCTCATACCTCTAAAAAATGGAGAGACCAATAGGGCAAAGAAATAAAGTAATGCAAAACAGGCGAGCACCACACATCATTTATTTGATCTCCAGTCAGCGTCTGTTAAAGAAATGGAGGAAAATTAAATTAACGTGATTTATCACTTTCCGCAGATACAGTCAATCAGCCAAGACATGCTTGGTATCTGATGTGTGCTTCTTGAGTTTACATCAGGAGATTCTGGGCTAACGTTGCTAACAAACACATGCCTTGAACTGTCACCAATCTCCTCTCTGTAAATATATGCTAACATCTTCATTTGTTTTCTTTAAGCATTGATTGAAAAGCTGTGTAAACATGCTGTTTTTTTACAGTTGTGCATGGCAAGCACTGAAGTGGGTCATACTTCGTTCTAAACCACATCAATTTTCTTTTTTAACAAACAAACAAAGATCTGGATGCATTTTGAGTGGACTGAGACATTTTGGTGGTTTATTTACAGAGAGGAGATTGGTGACAGCCCAACTCCAGTGTTTGTTAGCAGTATTAGCCTAGCATCTCCTGTTCTCGCTTTAGATACCTGATGTTTTAGCTAATCGACTGCGTCTAAGGTAAGTGCTCATGTAAAATGGTTTTGTTGTTGCCTATTCTACCCGTTTGTACAAAGTACAAAGTATTCATTTTATGTGTAGACTTACAGAACATAGGGGGGAGGGGGAGAAAATGGAACATTCAGAACTTGAGATTTAGAGAAATGAGATTCGTAAGAATTGTGAAAGTAACGTGGTACACCACTGAAGTTGCCATAATGAGAGAAACATCACTTTAAACATTCGTCTTCGATAGATGGTGGGAAAAGAGAAGCTTGCATTAGTTTTGATTGAATCAAGGTGCCGAAGTCCAGACCTCAACATCGTTAAATGCATTTGGGGTCACTTGGAAGGTGAAAAACAGAAAATGCTTCAACAGCATTTTCAAGGACTGAACTCAAGGATTGAATGCATGAAAGCCATAAAAAAAGTAAAAGGTTAAATGCTGATCATTCTGATATGATTTAACCGTCTATTTCTGTTAAATATATTTGCTGCTTTCTTCTTGATGCTAAACAATGAATAACTTGTACTTGACCCCTATGTTCATGATTCAGTTTTTAATCCAAATGCAGAAACTATTGCAAATCATTTGTAAACCGTTCAACAACAATTTTAGTTTTGTGGAGTCCAACAGGGCTCTATCTTAGGGTCTAGCAAACTTTGACTTATGTCAGTAATGTAATTATGAAGTGAAGAACTAAATTATGGGCCAATGAACAAGGTCTAAAGAGTGAATTACTGTTTATTTTCGTCACATTACCTCTATTGTTTGTATCAATGGTTACAAAAGTTATATTTAAAAGATTAAGGAACTTGATGATTAATTCCCTACGAACAGATTTACCCTACAGTATCTGCTGTGCCTCAACCTCGGCAATACAGTTAAAGTTCTTCTTTTTTTGAAGACCGGACTATTTCAGCGTTATGGCAGGGCTTTCTCTGTCTATGAAGGAATTGAAACTGCCAGAGAGGAAAGTGTCGGTTTCAAGCTTCCCTTAAATGATGGTCATGTGAGTTGCATTGGGAACGGACAGGTGGAGAAGGAATTGAGTTAGACAGGAAACGCTGCTCATGTTTTAAACATTTCTCTTGGCCTTTCGCTACAGAAACGGGCACATCGCTGCGGCCTATCTTAACTCAGAATGCTTAGGCTATCTCAAGGACACATCAGGACATCTCCAGATTGCATTTAACATCTTATTGATTAGCCTATGTGGAAAAGCACACACTTAAAATTAAAATACCCCGAAAGGGTTGTCTGGAGGAATGCCACTTTGGGAACCATTTTTGTTAAAGTGTTTTTTTTAACTTTTTTTTAATGAAGTTATTTTTTGAAGGAACTCCACATAAGATAGCACAATTCAAACACATGTTGCAAACAGACTTGAAATACAGAAATACATTGTTGGACTATCAGGGCAGTTTCAGATACTGCCTCAGGCTGTAAGACAACCAGACAGACAGTAACAAAGTTTCAGTATTAAAAACAATTGGGCATTTCAGATCATTTTAGAACTAGTTAATTAGTTATTATTGGTGACTGGTAATTAGTACTAGTTTTTCATTTTGAAGTATATGCTGTTGATATATGACGATGTAATCACAGACTAAAAAAATCTAAATTAGTAGAATCTAGTAGCCACAGATTCTTAAAAACTGCTATTCAGATACTCTCCCGAACTGAGTACAGGGCTTTTTATTCAACATCTGCTGCACTTCATCTAATTAAATCAGTCTAATTACACTGTTTGTAATGAATCCTGCTGCTGATCAGTGTTTATTAGGCACTAATAGCATCCTTCATATGCTTAGAAAAGCATATTGTCACCACAATAACAAAATGTATCACGATATGATAAAATACTAACTAATACTTCACGAACTTGAATTTTTGACCTTCTGTGTGTTGGACTGGTGTTATCCACTATACTATCCTGGGGACTAGGGACTATGCATGTGTCAGTACTAATATATTTTTCCATTTATCAGTGAAAAATGTCTTACCTGCCAACATATCATGTACTCATATTCCCAGTGACATAGTAATGGGATGACTATAAGGTTAAAACCTGTAGTTCTTCACATTCTGTACACCACCTACATGTAACAGAGCTCTAAAAAAGAGTGCTCTTCCCTTGTTGTGCTCTCTTGCAGTCTTATGGAATCTGAATATTTGAAGTGACTTTCAAATCAGCTTTTATGATAAGTATGGATGAACTTGCTCACTGACCGTTTTCCTTCTTGTCTTGTGGTGCAGGGTTGCGGGCCTCTCTGCTGCTCGCAGCATTCCTCATGGTGCTGGGCTCTGCCCTGCGGAGCGTTCCCCTCCCTGACCTACAACTGAGGCGCTGGTAAGACTCCAATTCACAACGCGCCATTTCACCCTGCATTTATTTCCAAAGAAAAATTCGGAAAGGTCCAAGCAATTTTCAGACCTCGCTCTGGAAGGATTTCAATTCAGTTTAAATTGCGCACATTCTGTTTTGCCCTTGGCTTCTTGGCCGTGATGAGATTTGTGTCATAAGGTGGAATATTGTAATGTTTAAAAACCTTGCATTTTTGGAAATGCACTTTTATTTGCTGCCGTGTAATATGCTTGTAAAAGTGGAGACAAAGCACACATTAGACCGACAGAGGACATTTTCCAGATTTCTCAGGCTTCAGAATTGTTTTTGGTAGGTTTTAGGCTTCTGCTGCCTGGGCTTTTTATCTGCAGTATCATGTTTTGCCATAAGAGTGTTCTTTATATTAACATCAAAAGTTAAGGTTCCTAAAAGCTTTGTAATGCTGTAAGTGTTTTCTGAACTAGAATATTCCTTAATTAACAAGGGTTCATTAAAACCTATGTAACTTCCAAGTTAATGACTCCTATTCATGCTATTCATATTTATAAAGTACTTTTTGCGAGTGTGTGTGTATGCACAAATATTGCGAGTGTATGTATGTGTGTGTGTATATATATATATGTTTGTTTGACAGTGTTGACTGGTCAACAGTTCTGATAAAATGCATCTAATAAAATGCATCTAAATGTGGCACAGTTAAACTGCAGCATTTATGTTCTCTATTGTTAATGTAGAGACTGAGGGGTGAGGGCTCCTCAGGGAGTCAGCTATGATCTTAAATGCTTCAAAAAATGCTTCAATGACATTTGATGAGGCTTTATGTTGTCGTTTTGTAGTTCTGTTACATTCTATAAGGCCAAAAAAGGTCTTAGAAGAAGAAGTTCCTTATTTATTTCCCCCCCCACTCATATATGCGGAGATGGCCGAGAAATACAGGCAGCTTTACAAGCTCTGGAACTGGTGGGGAGAGAGTATTCCCTTATGAATATGATATGTTCAGAAAATCTCTCTTTTTTTCCTTTTAGACATAATTGTATGTCTGATGAAGGATCAGGCAAGGTTATCTGAGTGACTTTGGATTGAGGAAGTAATTTCATTAGGCTTGCTACTGTTAATCCTCCATGTATTCCTTATTATATTTAACACTGAGCTCATTTCTGATGATGTAAAGCTTCTTTTTAAGATCTCCACTGAGGGCAGAAATCTTATTTCCTTAACGAGAAGTATGGAATAATGTTTAGCGGTTTATTGAGTGTCTTCTGATTCTGAGCTCATGCTTCTGCAGGCTAGCAGATAATCAATGTACAGTGAATTTCCTATGCATATAATTGTGTCGTTGTTATTGTCTTCTTGACAATATTGTGATTTACACGAGGAGAGCAGAAATACTTGCTCTAAATAATGAATCATTGATCAAGTGTGTTGTTCAGGGGTGACGTTCTGTATAAAAAGTGATGTAGTGTTCAGAATGGCTTCATTTCAGAACACTTTGCTTTGGTAGGCACTGGAAATTCTATATTTTTACGGAAGTCAGTGTCCTTTGTCTGTAACCCGATTTACATGTTTCAGTCCTGTTAGCATCCAAACCAACAAACAGGAATTCAGAAGAACAATGGTATTTTATGATGGTGATGAAGTCATGGTGGTTTATAGACAGATAACCTAATTTGCTGTTGCTTTATTTGGATTAGTTTACAAATGTTTTTGTCTGTTTTGGACTTATTATGATTACAAGTTAGATTAAAGACATGGTTAAAGTGAATTAGCTTTATAAATTCTAGGAAACAGTATTGTGGGTCGATGCTCATATTCAATATTTTTATGTTCTGTATATAGGCTATACCTGCCTACTGCTGATACATAATACAGGTATACACTCACAGAGTAATTTATTAGACAGACCTGTATCTACTCAGACATGCAATTATCTAAATAGCCAATCATATGGCAAGATTGCAGTGCATTAAAATCATGCATATACAGGTAATGTTCACACCAACCAGAATGAGGGGAAAAATGTGATCTCACTTTTTTTGAGTGTGACATGAACGTTGGTGGCAGATAAGTTGATTTGAGTATGTCTAGAACCATTGATCTTCTGGTATTGTCAGGACAACGGTCTCGAGAGTTTACTCAGAATAGTGTAGTAAAGAAAAAACATCTGCGGTTTTGCGGACAATATTGCTTTGTTGACGAGAGACATCGATGTGGGATGGCAAGGATGGTTGGAGCTGGCAGAAAGGCTACAGTAACTCGGACAACTTATTTAAATATAGTGGTTTCACAGCTGTTTCAGTGGTTTAAACACACAATGTCAGATTAGACTGATGGAAAACATAGATAAAAAAAGGCTGCCCAGTTCTGGATGAAGAATTTTTGAACAAATAAAACAAAGATTAACTTGATTACGACAGAGACAGAGAGGAACGGTTCATGATCATGATTCTGCTTCATATGTTAAACATGGTGGAGGCACTGTTATGGCATGGACATGTATGGCTGCCACTGATGTCAGTGATGTTAATTGGTAAAGGGATAACCAAGAGACGTAGCAGGGTGAGTAGAGAGTGTGTAGAGCTTTACTTTCTGCTCAGATTCAGTCAAATGCTGAAAAACTGAAGGGATGGTGCATCACAGTACAGATGGAAAATGACCCAGAACATACTGCTAAAGCAACCCAGGAGCTTCTTGCAAAACGTCCCTTACTGAAGATAGAAATACCTACAAACAGCAACTGAATCCTGACAAAGTATCTCAACTGCTTAGCAAACTCAGCAGGTGGTAATGGCCTTGGATTCCAGACTTAAAGCAGTCATTGACTGCAAACAATTTGCATCCTAGTATTACAGATACGGTGTATTTTCATGTTCTCTTGCTTTTGAGTTAAAAAGGACGGATTGTGTTAAAAGTAGCTTGTTTCTAAACAGTTAATACTAGTCATTCAGTATCAGTTAAAAAGATCTGCAAAACCTTATCATTTACCAAATACAGCTTAAGTATTAAAACAGTTTTAATTTGTGTATTTATTAATCTTTTTTTTTTTCAATACCAATATCATGCATCCCTGCTTTTGTCAGTGTGAAACAAGCAGTCAACCTTTAACATAATTGATAAGTGTTGACTGTGTTTTAATCAAGACCACTGACCAGGATCTGACTATAGACTTTGTACAGTCATGTGGGAAATTGGCCTTTATCAGAAATGCACAAGTCTTGAACAAAATGTCTAAAGCTTCCTCTGTTCCTAGACAGATTGATTTAAGGCTAAGCCTCTGCAGGCAGCAGATGCCAACACTTATGGCTTCACCATTGGGCACAGTACAGAATTTCATTCTTAGTGTGTCATTGTGTCACACAGTTTATCGATTGACCAAATGAGTTAGTGTGTGCAGTTTGCTCTGTTTTACTTTCTTAATGTTTCCGCAGCACAGGTTGTGCTTTATACAGTGTGGTACAGTGCAAAACATGTAGACGTACCGTAGCGCTAGCACCCACCCCCCCCTCAGATATTCATCAGAAGTACATTATGCAGCACTGTATCAATGTTATTTGGAGAGGGAATGGAATGACAGTCTAATATTAGTTCGGAGACTTTATAATTCACACACAGCAGCTCAATTTTACAGTTTTTCTGACACCGTAGGTGTCATTTGTAGCTATAAACTCTGAATTTATGTAGTGTGTTTCTAAGCCTTTGATTCAGCCTGTAGGCTTATGTATTGCCAGGCAGAGGTGTTGAAATAGTTCACCATGCATACCATGTCTTATGACCCTGTGTTATTGGAGCCACTAATCCTCTTTTTTTATGCTCATTAAAATTAAAATGAAAACATAGAAATTGCCAAAAAGGACAAAGGTAAGTCCTCTTCGTCCACCAGTAGGTGTCAGCACTTGCATTGAGAATTGAGTGGCTAAGTGGTCTTCAGCCTAGAGAGAAGGAAAGGTTTCCTTCTTGTGACCTTATGTCTTTCTTAGAAGTAATGAGCATGTGTACTGAAACATCAGGAGCTCTGGTTAAGGAGATTGATTCCGATTGCAGCTATGACATGAGTTACCCTGCCACAGGATTCACTGTCAGACAGTTCAAGAACATCACTAAAACCGTCAAACCAATGTCTTTTGTATCAACATCACTGAGCACTCTGAAAAGAATGGCTGTTAGCTCAACTTAGAAACTAAAAGGCTCCCTCGATGGTAGATAGATGAGCATGGTTTGGAGAGGAAAAAATGTGTGTGCATAGCAAGCCCATCATATTTGATGAGCTCATGAGCCGTAATTTTCACGGAGCTCTCGTTGGTGGGGTATTTTTGATTCTTCTATTTGAATAATCCACTGCTCTGTCTGTCTGTCTGTCGTGCTGGTGCAGGACACCTTTGAGGCATAGCTTTCTGCAGAAGAGGTGTGAGAACATCATTATTGCGCTGGCCTCTGATTGGGAATGCCAATGATTGCTCTCAAATCAAAGCAGATTGTAATCGTCAGGGCAAATGTATGCAAATAGCAAGCAGAGCCTCTGATTAAGGGGTACTGCTTGGGTGCTGTGGCCGAATTCCTGATTATTTCGGTCTTAATGTGTCAGCAGGAACATCTGCAGCCCTGCCAACCGTATTGCCATGGCACAATGAGTGCCATGACTTCATCAGAGCATAGGAAAATTACCAGCCATCACAGCAATAGTGCTCCTGGCAGCCAAACAGAAGTCTACCCTGTTGGGCCGTCTGTTTCTCCACAATGGTTTAGACCTGATCGCGTCATCAAAGCCTTTGTTGAACAGGCCAACAACATGAGTAAGAAGCTCACCGTGTTGGGACTTCACAGCTAAAACTGCCTTGGTTTCAATAGGGATGTTTGATGGTACAAACTGTCACGCTCATACAGGTGCTTTTGTGAAGTAAATATAGGTCTGAAACCTATAGAGACCTTGCCAGGTCCTTTCTTGCACAGCTATACCGGGTGGTATTTGAGATCGGGGTTGCATCAGCTGTGCCAGTCTTACAGGCTATTAGAGCGGAGTAATGGACACATTCTGTCCGAGGGCTGTTTAATCAGAGGGTATTGAGACTCCCTCTGCCACTGCTTATCGATATTTGTTAAGTTAATAATCTCGGTCTAAATTGCCATGCTCTCTCAGTCGAAATTGCCAAGCTCGCTCACACTTCCCTTCTTTCAGCTTTTCCTCAGCCTCACTCCCATATCTGGAGTGGTGGTTGTGCATCGGCTGATCCTGAAGACAGATCGCACAGCGGGGCTTCAGGTCACCCATGAACAACTTTTTGCCTCCAGTAATTAGAAAGGGAGTGAATTAGCGCAGTGAATGGAACTCATTGGCCCCTGCTTCGATCCAGTGGGTGAAATCTGATGTTATCATTGTCTGGCTTTATGCCAGTTTTAGCATAATTTTCGTATTCCTTCACGCAGTAGTTGGCAACAGTCTTGAAGTCGTAATGATCAGCTTTGGGTTTGGGATTTGGAATCAGCTGCGATCCAATTATGGGCTACGTGAGCGGTGTCGCAATGAGTTCTGCCGTTAATGCAAATGTGGTGGGATTCTGCTTATTCAGTGGAAGCTCTGTCTCCATCCAGCTTCCAAAACAAAGCCTTGCCACTTGCCTATTTCATTATGGAAAGTGTCCGCAAGGGGGGTTTAGCGTGAACACCAACATCACAGTCGCTAGATTAAAACTGAATAGCATATTAGTTGGGATTTGAAACTCTATCACAGTAGCAAAGTCAGATCAGAACGTAAAAAAATGACAAAGAACACAACAGAGAGGAATAAAGGGTGAGGGGAAATCTTTTTTTCACAGGATTTCGGAGAGTAGATCAGTGCATTTTAGTCATCGGTCTTACAAGGTAAGACATGCTAAGGCTATTTTGTCATTCACTGAGGTATCACTGTTGTATAGTTGGAATGGTTTATGACCAAATCTACTGACCATAATGTTTCAAATCATGAGATTTCAGGTATGCTATGACAGTGCCCCCCCACCCCACCCCCACCATCAAATTAAATCACAATGGATGTGGCTTTTTGCCCATACCACAGCTTTTATTGACCTTGAAATTGTGCTCAAATGTAAGAACATTTTGGCAAATCTGGCTCGACAGGACCCAAGAGTGGTATTCAGATCTGACCCAGGTCTCAAAGTGGTAATACCAATTAACCCACCCATACTCCCGACACTAGGGGAGTAACGACTTAACACGTCTTCACCAATGCATGCAAAGCCAGCCAGCCACCGCCCTGTTTTCAAACTGCCACCAATGTGGCATTTCCGGGCAGTGGCATTTCCGGGCAGTAGCACTGCCGCGCTCTGCCTGTGCTAACTAACATTGCCTCAAGAGTGAGGTGAGGAGAGAGAGAGCACCATCTACCCACCTGAAGAATTGATAGCAAAGCAGCATGCTATGCCATAGGGGCAATGTATTAGACTGCTCAGCCACTTGGAACCCATGTATCTCCAATTTTGCCATAATTTTGCATAGTTTATAAAAGTCAGCTGCTCTGAACAGTGTCTGTAACATTTTATAGTTGCATTTTGTGGCATTTTGACACCAAATCCAAAGGTTCCATTTCAGTATGATTATGCTGCCTTGTAAACTTCAACTCAACACTTGGAAGTGCATTAAATCCATGTTATGCAAGTGGCCACTCGCAGCAGTAAGGGAGGAGGCAACAATAAGCAAGACAACAATGTTTGACAACCCAAACAATAGATTTTCTAATCCGAACCACCTTGATGCATCAGATGAGTCACAAATCATCTTGTGGAGAGGATGTCCTGTCCTTCATGTTAACCATTTGTCATGACGAGATAAAATAAGCTATTGAAATGGATGGAGAAAAACATTTAATACTGACATTTCAAGATTGTGAGAACCGTGGAAAGCCGCAATGACGTTTAACAGGACTTTGCAGCCACCAGTCTTTTATTCTACTCTTGCAAACATCTCACTTTGGTCCAGTTTCTCAGATCGACATAGAACTTAGCAAGGCAGGCTGTTCTGTACATGCAGATGTCTGCAGAAAAAGTAAAGCAGTAGTAAATGCTGGCCAAAACCAATTAAAGGTGAGAGATGCACTGTGAAATCTGAACCTGTCCTGAGCCCGGCAAATATTTGAGAATTGATATGAAGGACAAATACTTCAAGCTCTGTTACAAAGTCAGGACATGGTTTCCTTTTGTTATTGCTGGTTCATCTGGACTTATTAATGTTTACATTCTCCTGCATAATTGAAAAACTCAAGAACAATTCAAATAGCACTGTAGCTTTAGATTCATCCTGTACCAAACCCTTTGTTTCAGATTGCTCTGTGCATATTGTTTATAGCAGATGGAAAGGGATTCAGAAGAGCAGTACTGTCTGTATTGGTGCTGAGACTCAACACTGGGGATAGGTTAGGGCCCAGTTTACTCATACAGAGCAAAACCATCAGGAGACTCCCAGTGGATACCCTCTCCCTTCCCCTCCACCAAACACCGACAGAGAGAAAGCCTGACTTTTGTTGTTGCACTGTCACATGTCTGACATTAGACAGTAAGTTATTCAGACCTGTTGCTATAAATAGACTGATTCAAATTGGGTTTGTTTTCCCTGCTTGCTGAAATGGTGTTTTTTGATCTTAAGTGCTTTGATAATTGTTGTGATATCATTTTCTGAAATAATATTATTGGTCCCTGCCTGACCCGGTAGACTCTGTTAACATGTAGGCCTGCAGCTGGCTTTATTTTTAAAATCGTGCTCTATGTCTATGTCTATGAAAACTAGAACAAGGCCTAAACAGCATTTTACAGATGATATGGCATGTGGTGTGTTTGAGATTTCCTTTTCAGTATTTTTTACTTCACCTGTATGTCTTTCAGCTGTCAAAACTAGCCTTGTTGCAGCAGAGTCTGCCTAGCTCTCCATCATATATTCTTTACAATATAAAGCATTATTGTGTCAGAATGTGCTTGAGGAAATTGTGAGACCATCTGTTCAAACACTGACACTAAAGTGGAGGTGAACCATGCAACATGACAATGACCCAAAACATTCCAGCAAATCCGCCAAGGAATGTCTTAAAGAACAAAAAGGGAGAGCCCTGAATTGTCGAAGTAAAACCCTGAATTTGAATCCTATTGAGATTCTGCAGGGTGATTTGAAAGAAGCTGTGCATGCAAAAAACACTTCAAACATCACGCAGCTGAGATAATTCTGCATGGAGGAGTGGGAAACACTTTCTCTCAGTCAATGTCAGTTATAGGAGATGTTTCCAAAATTAAAGGCTAACACATTCTCTTTTTTTATGTGTTATTTTATTCAGCTCAGTTTTTCCAAATGTGACTTTAGAGAGCATAGGGCAGTGTTTCTGTGTTCAGCTTTTAGCAAATGTTGCATTTCTAAGTATACATGGCCTCAAATTATTACCCAAATTATGCATGCCATTCCTACTGAAACTAGGTGTCGAAAGGTCTTGCATTTAAAATGAATCATATTTGGTATGTCCTTGGGACTGTTTGTTATTTCGCTTTGCAGGTTAATTCATGGGGGTCAGCTTCTCAACGGCTTAGCTGGTCCAACCCTAATGAGTGCTGGTCCGCTCCTGTCTACAACCTGGTTTGCTCCGGACCAGAGGGCAACTGCCACAGCTGTTGCATCATTGGTCGGCTACCTGGGAGCAGCCTGCTCTTTCTTGATTGGTCCTCTGGCTGTGCCAGCGCCAAATGATACACAAACACAGAGCACAGTCACCCACTGGGATCCAGAGCACATCCGGAACAGGATACAGTACGTCCTTTATGCAGGTATGGTACTATCTATACAAATAAATAAATAAAAGACATGCTCAAAGTGTGTCTAAGCCATGCAAACGTTGACCAAATTGAAAAGCAATCTCAAGAAGAAAAAAAAAATTGATTCAAGACGTCACTCCAAATATCGAAATCAAATATCCGAACAATGCTGGACTTTACTTCTTTTTAAAGAAGCCTGCTGTTGTTCTGCTTTACTGAATCAGAAAATTAAAGTATTTAAAGAGAAGAAAAGAAATCCAGCCCTGTAATAGAATGAGGGACCAACTTTGTTAAACTTAAAAGATTTTTTTTTTTTTTTTTAGTAAGACAGAAAACAAGAGAAAATTCTGTTTGCTGTAGAAGTCTGAGGGACAGCCATATGCACCACTAGGCAGTGGAATGAAATCACTTATTTTGGCATGTCCCTTCAAGAGGAACAAAGCATTCATCCAACATTCAGAAGAGCAATACTCAGTCTTGCCTAAAATAAGCACTGGAGAACGCCTATGTATAGTCCATAAAACTGAGCATAATTGTGGAAAAGGGCAATGTTACCCAAGTGCTGCTGTTTGGGAACTGACACACTGGGAAATGTCCCAATGGCGGTCCCAACAGTGTTCTATAATCATATTCAGAGTCTTTTAATTGAACATATCTCTTATGTTATAAAAGACCAAATTAAATAATACTGTGCATTAGGAGGAGTGTCTCAATTTGTCCTTCTAAGGCTACATTTAAAGATTCATAGCTTGAGCCCAACCAACCCAAAGAAAAGCTGGTGGGTCTTCATGCTCCAGTGTGACATTTGCACTCACTGTAGTTAGACGTCAATCTGTTTAAGCTAAGCTTATCGTGGCACAATGCTAACTTGTTAACAGGTTAAGATGTATTGGTAGAACTCACACTTGTGAAATGTGGTTTTCCATTTTCATGTTCATCAGTCTTTGCATAGACAACCACAGGTTCTGCAAATGATGGCATGTACCAACCATGAACATGCGCACAGTCATGGTGCGAGATGAGCCCATAGCACACACTGTGTGTAGTCTAAACTTTGGGGCTGTCCGAAATGATAATACTTGGTTTAAAAAAAAAAAGAGTGCAAAGTGCTGTAAAATTGGCTTTCTTGTTTAGCAGCTTGACCTTACACTGAACATATGAGTGGAAACAAACCTTCCAGTGAGGTTAGCTTATGTCCTACACTTTTCCACATTTGTAGACCCTTTCTTATTACTGAATTCACCTGCTTTGAGGTATCTTCATTCCAAAATGAGTCAAATGCACATGTAATGTGTAATCTCCGTAGAAAAACTTTGCTAATAGCATAGGATTCTCTGCAGGAGCTGTATGTGAGCCCAAAATGATAATGCCCCATGTAAAGCAGTGGAACTGCGTTCTCTGGAATGATGGAGCTTCATAATATACCTTTGGGATGATTTGGAGTGGTGTTTGTGATTCAGAACTAATCATCCAATATCGGCAACTGACCTCATTAACGTTCTTGTGGCTAAATGCAGTCAGATCATCACAACAGTGTTTCCGAATCTTGTGACCACAAGAGTAGAGAGTTAGAGTTAGTGCAGCAAACCTTTATTAAACTGAGGTTGCTTTGATAAATCAAGGCTTTCACAGGAGCTAGCACACGTGAACAGTTTCAATCAAATTTTCAGTCATGGTTGTAAAACATATAATGTGAGGTAAATTGCAACACAGCGTTTAACAGTGTAATCACATTACATTTGCATAGGCCAGGGTTAATGAGAACCCTCGTTATGCGATTCTTCACTGTGCGTTAGTGTGTTAAACCTGTAGGACTCATAGTTAACATATAATGAATGTGAGCCAGATGACGGTTAATGGTGTTACTTGGGATCTAACTCTCTCAATGTGAATTTAATGTCTGAGGACGTTTGCTCAGCTGTGTTGGCTGCTGAAGATTATTTATTAACAGAGACTGATTTATGTGGAGCTTTACGGTATCTGAGAGATTAAACTGGACATTCAGCTTGCTGAATTACGTGTGTTGTCAACCTGTTAACAGTGTTTATTTTTCTGTGTGAACATACAGAGATGGGGATGATTCTGCTCCTCTTTGCAGCAGTGCTGTTCTACTTCCCCTCCAGGCCACCCATGCCACCCAGCGTAGCAGCAGCTAGCCAGCGTCTTAGCTACAGGAGCAGCATCTGCAGACTGCTGAGGTAAGTCGTTATCAGCTCCCACCTAAAACAATGCCACACAGTGCCAATTCCTAAAGGACAACAACCTTAACGACTCTGTAAATGAATTACTCCAGCTCCGAGCCTCATGAAAAACCTCATATAGATGGTTCTGTGTTCAAACTACGGAGAAAACTAAAAACGGATAAAAATGGAGATACATGTCTGTCATTGGACAGAGTTTTTTTTTTTTTTCACTCACCTTTACACATGTTAATGTGATGACAATAAATGGGATTCGATTTGAGGTATATATATATATATATATATATATATATATATATATATATATATATATATATATATATATATATATTAGATTTTTTTTTAATACTCTATAAAGTTAAATATAATTTCCAGAGCAGTAAGTTTTGGTAAGAGGTTCTGATCTTTTTAGTCAAGTAGAAGCATGCAAAGACTACTGCAGCTGGCTAAAGGCTACCACATACTGGATAAGAGAACCTGCACAGCACAGGGCATAGTACAAATCCATTTAGATAGTACAAATAATTCAGTTAATAAAACTAAATCTAATTATTTACATTTTAGGCATTTACCGGATGCTATTCTCCAGAGCAACTTATAAAAGTGCTTTACTGTTCACTCAGATTACACCTATAGCTAGTCTGTATAGACAAGGATCCACAAGGTCAGTCAGTATGGAGACCACAATACTCAACACACACTACACTTTGCCCAAGTACTCTTGGAAGAGGTGAGTCTTCAGTGTGCGTTTAAAGACAGCAAGCTACTCTTTCGTTCGATCCATCCCTTCAGTGCTAGAACAGAGAAACATCTGGATGCTTGTCTTCTGTGGATCTTAAAGGATGGTGGCTCGAAGGGCTCTTGCTACAGATTGGGGTTTGACCATTGTTATCATGCTATAGTGAATTAGAAGCATGTATTCACTAACTGTATTTATATGCACTCCAGTAGTTCAGGATTAGCCGGACCAAGACTAATACTCTGCTGTAATTCTGTAAAAGGGCAAGATTAATCTTAATTTGGCATAGTTCATCCAAGACCTTTGTTGAGCTAAACCTGGTCCATTTGTCTTTCTCCTAAAAACTCAGCACAAAAAGCTTAATGAATATTCTAAGCCACATATAACCTGCTATGGATTTGCGGTCTGGGTGTGTGTTTAATATAGTACAGTTGCAGTATGTTGCTGAGTGGTGCAATTTTCTTTATTTATTTTTAGGATGCTGCTTGTCATTTGGCAAATGCCAGATTGACTGGAATGCCCGTTCCTACTGTTGTATGATTTGAGCGTCTGTGTTGAGTACCCGCAGTTACAAGCTATTGAGAATCTAATTAACCTCTCTGCTCATTTAGTCATTCATGTGGAGCAAACCACAAGAAGACCGTAGTGTAATGTTCTCTCTTGACACTAAATCGAGCCTTTTACTATGTTTGGTTTTATTGTACATTTATAGTGGCAAGCAAAGGTTTAGGCACCCCAGTCCAAATTTCTATTGCTGTTATCTGGAAAAGCGAGTAAAAAGTGAGTAGAAGATGAACTCATCTCTAAATAGAGGAAACAGTGTTTTTAACATTTTTGGCAAGATTATTGTGTTCTTTTTGTTTTGTACAATTTTAATGTAGAGTAGGCAGGTAAAAACTTTGTAAACCCCAAGAGATGTGAACCTTATTTGTCCTATGTTGTTAATGTTAATGTTAATGTTGTCCTATCTTCAGGAAGATTTAGTAGACTCTGGAGTGGTGGTGCACTTTGTGTCGTACATTCTCACCACAATGTTCAGAATTTTTTTCAAAGGAACTATGTTAAGACAGAACCTGTTGATCACAATAAGCAAAGATATGGTTGGAGAAAAAGGTGCAGAATGTCATGAAAAGAACACCTCTCCAACTGTTAAGCACAGGGGTGGATTGATGTGGCTTTGGGCTTGTGTTGCAGCCAGTGGCACTGTGGAACATTTCACTGGTAGTGGGAAGAACGGATTTAATGTACAACCAGAATATTTGGAAACATCACACTGAGAATGTCACAGAACTAGAAGTCTAGAAAAGAATAGAAAAACAGAAACAAGCCATTAATAACAGAAATATGCCAGCATAATCAGAAATACGGTAGGATAAACAGAAATGTGCCAGCAAATTGTGAGGAATGACTGCAAAAACAGAACAGTGCCAGCAAAACCTGAAATGTGAGCCCATTAAAAACAGCTCATTAGAACTCAAAATGGAAAGGGTAGGTGCTTGCCGAATCTCTGCTGGATACTGATTGGTACAGTGTGCGTCAGAGACCGCGTGGAGAGCGAATAGAAAGCTTCTGATGAAGCTTTAAGGAAAAATAAGAGTCTAATGCGTCTAGCACATTCTCATGCATATTTCAAACAAAATGATTTTTATATGGAATTATATTAGACTTACTGTCACCTTTTCAGGTGTAAGTGAATATTGAGAGCTTTGTAATGCAAATGCAGTCTGTGTTCCTGTATGTGGCTTTTAGGCAAAACTTTTAAAACTGATCTTATAATGGTCGGTTCCATCTGTGTATATACTAGGTTTCCTTAATGCCGGAGTACGCCACTGTAGGTTTCCCCTTAGCATTTGAATGACTGTAACTTTGTTTAAACTGTGTATTATCTGATGGAAAAGAAAACATAATAATGAATACATTTTTTCTATATGGCACGTCTGGCTCCTGAGGAAGGTGGCGTAGTTAGCGCAAGGCTGTGGTTTGTGCCGAGCGCTCTGGGAGCACAATTATACTGTTGTTTAGTAACAGGAAGACGCGTACCAGAAGCAGCGTTCAAAAACCATTCTCCGTGTGAATCCAACCTGTTTATAATGTGCTATAATAAGCTCTTGATAATTACATTTCCACAAATTTATGGAAATTATAGGAGCAAACTATACACATTTTAGAATTCTCACTTACAGCTCCATCAGAAGCTCTGCAGTCACTCAGACTGTAAACCAGTCAGCAACAAGCATGAATTTTGATAAGGACCTTCCCTTTCCGTTTTGAGTTGATGTTGCCTTTCCGTTTTTGCTGGCATGTTTCTGAATTTGCTGTAGAGCAGTGGTCTCCAACACCTACCCCACCCACTATCTTTCTACAGGTTTCAATGCTTTGTTGTTTTGTGTTCTCATATTTATGACTTTCTGTGGTGTGCACCACATCACATAAGTGGTTCAAACGGAGACTGAAGACCCATCTCTTCCGAGAATACTTGGGCGAATAGCAGAGTGGTCTCCTTGCTGACGTGTGTTTAGTAGTGTCTAAACTTGGAGGTATCTTTGAATTATTAGTCTATTCAAACTAGCTGAGGTTATTCTTGGGTAAATAACAAAGCACTTTTGTAAGTTGCTCTGGATAACCCTAACCCTTAAATGTAAATGATGAAACACTCTAGATGGGAATGTGTATGTCGGAAAGTGAACTAACTAAAACTGAGACTTGTTGCCAGCTTTTTTTTATTATTATTATTGACATTAGTGATTGATGTGATTGATTTTTGGTAGATGCATTATTTGATGATGCCTCTATAAAAGGATGAAGTGGGGTAAAAATGTCTAGCTTCGTTTTTCTTTTAAAGTTTTATGATTGACAATTGGAATTTCTTGCTCCTGGGACACTTCCCTATAGTCGGGAAGTGTAATTCACATTTCTAGATGAGCTGAGAGATACCAAAGAAGCCCATAGACTGATGTAGTAATATTACAAAAATAAGATTTTACCTAAATGAAATTCAGTTTATTTAGTTCTTCTGAGCGTTGTCCTGTCCTGTTATTCTCCATAATAGAGTTTGTGTAGCACCTAAATGATTTTAAAGATGTTAATTTATGGTTAAAATATTACATAATGTTGCTTTAAATTCTGTGAAATCTGGAAAGGTTTCTGTGGTGGTGTTTTTTTTTTTTCTTGATTACATTGGTTACTTTAAACACGATAACCAGTTCATGCAAGTTGTGTTTCCCCAAGTATTGGTGCACCACTATGCAACTTATAAAATTCCTTTGCTCAACTTTAGAGATTTTGTTGGGATCAATATGTCCTTCCCGACTTCTGAATAATCTGGAAACGGTGACGGACGACAAGGGACAGGGTCTTAATGAATAGGGTCTTGTCATTTCGCCACTCTCCATCTGCTCTGGTTAGTTAATGCACATCAAAGATGTGCTTCCATCCCACTAGATTAATTATCAAGTCTTAAGTTGACACACTGTCCCTGCACGATAAATAGATCATCTTCTTGTGTACTCTTACAAGTCACAGAACTCTGCCAGCTTCAGTCTGACCACAGCGTACACAAGTTTTCCACAGAGTCTCCTCTTGATAGAGGTTGTTTATCAAACCCAGAGACGGTGTCAGTGTTTACAGATCAGAGGCGACCGTCCTCGCCTTGAGTGTGTTCGCTTCTGCTCAGTTGGAATGGGTTGAAGGCTGTGGACTAGAAAGAAATGGCACTGGAACAGGGACACACTCTTTTAAACGACCAGTAGTTCACAACCCTGTGGTGCACCTTCCCATGGCACCTTCATGTTGTGCCAGAGTGCAGCAGCAATGGCCTTTGGAGCTTTGTGAAGGCGCGTTTCCGTAGAGGCAGGTTGTTTACTGAGGTTGAGGGATGGCCGTCGTTGCAGTATACTCGCTGCTCATTTTTGGAGCTATGAATTCTACCTTCAGACCTCAGTGTCTCATAAGTTTGAGATACTGCTCCTTTTAATGGCTTTGATTGTTTGCACAGAAGTCTTTCTCTAATGCTCATCATGCCATCACTTCATAACAGCTCTCCTAGAACCATTATCCAGAGCCTGATTACTGTGGTAACAGTGATGATGGAATTGTATTAGGATTGATTGAGATTAGTGATAAAAATGGCTCACTCTTTTGAAGCATTCTAGCTTCCAGCAAACAGGGCCTGCCAAGGACAAACGGCACTTAGCTGATGATGCCTTTGGCTTGGTGGCTCTTATGAAATATTTCACAGGAAAGGAAAATGCCTGGCATGCTTACCTACTGTAATCTAAATAAGCTCTTGCTGGGAGGAAAAAAAGGTGCACAGGTATTGATTTTCCTTCCGGCGGAAGGTTAATGACACGGATGCAGTTAGGAGAAAAGGTGCTCCATCAAAACACTTTTTATGATTGCTCTCATAGGACTTCACCAAGGCCACAACTGCACAGGCTTGGAGTGGGCTTTGCCCAGCACCCATGCTGTTTGTCAAACGTCATCTTGGAGACAGAGGTAATAATTTGCAGGCATCTTTCTAAGCCTCAGATTAGCAAAGACTTGTCATGTCTTGCTCATTCTTGATGCTTTCAAGAATTCGCCAGCTGTCCCTTCAAGATGCAATGTGCGAAAAATGCTTTTGGCAAGGAAAAAAAATATCCTCAGCAAAGCAGACAGTTTTAAAATGATAAACAAAGTGTCTTTGGAGAGTGACTGTGATGACTGTCAGCTGCTTTGTTGGTTTATGGAGGAGCTCACCCTCACAGGGAAATCAGAGAAGGCTCGGTTTGGGCTGTGAGGGGAAGAGCAAGCGAGTGAGCATGGCTGATGATTGTAATTGGGACAGGAGTGATTGGAGTGCTGCCAGAGACCCACAAAGGTGAGAGGGGCTGATTCTGTAAGGGGTATCTCTAGACACTCTTGGCTCTGCTACTCTAATGCAGTGATTTGAGGAGATTCTCATAAAAATGCTAATAGATAAGGAGAAAATAGGGCCAGAGGTCTTTGCATCAGATGAGGATTAGTGGCAAATCATGCTTGGAGCGTGTTTTAATGGTCAAATCTGAGGAACTGTGTTGTATTCACTAATGAGGGATGGATGGAAAGAATCTAAAGCAGATAAGATTCAGTATTCCTTATGTACTCTCCTTTTCTGTAAATGAAAAAAAAATACATATCTAAGGTTAGTAGATGTGAATCTGAAGCAAAGTTGTGAAAATTAAAACAAAAAGCATTCTAAGGAAATTGGAGATAGGTATAGATAACTACAAAAAGTTTTAATATTGCAGTAACCTTTTTTTTTTTTGGATCAACGGAAATTGCATCCCTCAAAATCTGAGTGAGCATTGGAGTAAGAAGGAGACTGTAAGTGAGGAAAGCTACAAGGAGACCAACAATCACTTTGAAGAAACTTCACCTTTTATCAGGCCAAAGTGAGACAGGAGTGATTGAACAACAAAAAGGTGAATGTGATTGAACAACTCCAAATGTCAAACCCATCAAGAATCAGTGATTTTTTTTTTTCAAAATTGTGGTTCATAAGCAACAAATCTGTACAACCTTGGTTTTGCCAAGTACTAGTCTCAATGGGTTGAATACATATACTCATGCTAGCAGCATATTTCAGTTTTTTATCACTTAATTTAATTCTGCTGATCAATAATGAATTTTAAACATTACCATGAAGATATTGGTTTTCTATAAAATTGGTTTGCAGGGAAATGATTGTTTGTCTGTTCTGCTTATCTGTATGCTTGGTGAGTAACAGAAAGTACAAAGTCAGATATGTTTAAAATAATATTTAGAATTGAGGAAGAGAAATGCCTGTGCATGGGAAGGTGAAATCGATTTGTAAAAGACAACACTTTGTTGCCAAGCACTTGCCCCATTCTATAATTACACTTGCCTGAGAGCTGCCTGGGCTGTCAACTTGGTCTAGCCCCTGTCCTACATACATTTATCTCTCTGTCACTCGGCTGATAGGTTGGAGAGATTTTGGGTGACGGGACAACAGAGCAGTTGGGAACAAACTGAACATTTCAGTGTGGTGTGAACACTGATTTCCAAAGTATGTAATAAATCCAATGACAAACACATACATGTCCTACTGTTGGACAGTGTTGGCTGCATTGTTGCAAAGTATGAGACAGATATTTGTTTTTCAAATGCATGTGAATTCATTAGGCGGTAGAACAATTTGGTTTGCTGAAGAGGCTAAAGTGCAGAATTGTTCTTGACAGTGAGGTTGATGCATCTCTCCTTCCCTTCTATTGCAGTAAATTGGCTCATGGTCTAGGTTCCAGAAAGGATGTAACCTAAATTCAAAAAACAGAAAACAATGCCAGATGCTTCTTGTACGTAGATTAAATGGAATAAATTTTGAGTAACCACAGCAGTGGATGGTATCAGGGTGGGTTATATCCCAAAACAATAAACCAAAAGTCCTACGCCCTTAATTCCCTTTTCTAACCTAATTAAAAATAATGAAAAATAACAATAATACTTCTTAGACTCCCAAGCTTTAAACAAGCTAAAGCAGGACGTATAAAAAACTCCGATGGCAACAACTATGTAGAATTTACTATAACGGGGCTTCATACAGCATCAGTAAATCCAAGGTCAAGTCACAAAATACAGTATATAGGCTGCAGTCCACCTCTATAAATAATAACTATAACACAAGGCATCCAGCCCTACAAACTCCTGTAACATGGTAACAACTACCTAGAATTACCTAGAAGGCAGTCAGCAGGGTTTAGCAGAGTGTTAACAGTGGTTCATACAGTGCAAATGAAGCCAAGGTCAAGTCACCAAATAGTGTATAGGCTGCAGTCCACCTTCATAAATCTATACATGCATACATACAAAGGGTCAATTAGCGACAATGACCACAATGCAAATAGCATCCATCGACTACGCCATTTACGAATGTGCATCACCAGCTGGACAGTAAATAGCTTGACTTGGTCTAGCCCCTGTCCTACATACAATCATCCAGACCCTACCCACCCTAAATACATCCTACACCCTAAATTCCTTTTTCTAATCTAACCAAAAATAATGTAAAATAACAATAATACTTCCCAGACTCCCTAGCTGTAAACAAGACATCCATCCCTACAAATTCCTGGAAGATGGTAACAACTACCTAGAATTGCCTAGAAGGCAGACACACTAGAACCAAGCATGGTTTAACAGAGCGTAAACAGTGGTTCATACAGAGCCAATGAAGCCAAGGTCAAGTCACAACATGCAGTGTATAGGCTGCAGTCCACCTCCATAAATCTATACAAACAAATGCTGTTGCATCTAATAGTCGGCATACTATCAGCCAATTGCAAGGCAACCCCCAGCAATGTTCCAAGTGGCACATGAAGCAACCTGATGAAACAAGCAGACACACAGGCAGAACACAGGGCAAATACCAGAATTTTGAGAGGTAACGCATATGAAATAATAGCATCCTGCAACCAAAACACCCCCTTTTTCAATCTTCAAGCAATCTTTTCAGCAAATTCAATTCAAGCAATCTTTTCAGCAAACTCTCCAGAAGAGTAGTTCTTCAGTTGGGCTCGGAAAAGGGTTGTTATATGGTACCAGAAAATGGTGCAGCTAAAAGTCTGCAGCTAACTGTGGATCTATCAGCATTAAGAAAGCATTTGAAACTTTTCAAATTTCAAATGCAAAAACTTTTGACAAAGCCTTTCTTAATCCATAGATCTCATGAAGAATATTTTCAGTATCTGATTTGCATTAACGGCGCGGCCTTCAAGTACCTCTGTCTGCCATTTGGCCCGCTTTAAAACTCCTCACACTTTCATCACTTTCATAAAGTGCATAAAAGTGTCTCTAGCCAAAATACAGAGTCTCGGCTGGTGCATGTGCTTGCAAAGTGGATGTAATCTCGTGATCAAGGTAGAAGGCTCTGGAAAACACAGTTGCTGTATTGCCACACATTCAGCAGCTGGGTTTCTCAGCTAGCCTAAAATGAACTCTGTGACTGTGAATAAAAAACTTTGCTTGTCAAACCCAAATGTTTTCTGGGTTTGGAAATAGCCTCTCACCAGTTCAGTGTAGTAGTCTGAATTTTGCAGCAGTTTCAGCTGGGACACAAACTGTGATTCTACAACAGTATCTACATCAGCTGTTACTCTAAAATCAAAGTGGGTGTACTGCTGGGTTAGCAATTGATCCAAGTAACAATTTTGGATGTTGTCAAGTTTGGAAGTCTTATTCATTCGTCAAAAACGCTTAATTTTGACTTTGCTGCTTGGCTGTGATATCTTCATAAGGGGGTCCCTGACCTACTTTATCAGGGTTTAGTCACGCCTTGACACTTAACTGGCAGGTTGGGGCTATGCTATGCTACGAAGTGAAGGTGAGGGGGCGGGGCACGGTCTTTTGGTCAGCACTCAATTATTTGGGAGTTTAATGGCCAGAGGTTAGCTCTCTAATATTATTACTACCATTGAAGGGTGCATGGGCCAGTACTAGAGTGACTATTATCCTTGAATCCCATATGAAGCTCCATTTGCGCTCCTGAATCAGAAAGAAAGGCGTCAGATTTGTTTTATGTAGGGTGGCCAAGCAACACGTTTTGGCCTTTGCAAAGCTTCTGGTTGATTTCCACATGCTCTCAGTAAACCCCTAATCTGTGCAGTTTGCAGGAGGCCTGAGTGATCTTGGAAAACTGACAATGGGATTTTCCTGCTAAAACAATAGTTATAACATCAACTGTTAATTATATCAAGTATTGTTTCCAGTATCGCTTTTGAAGTATCATTATTGTATTACACATCAATCATTGCCAATTATTGAGTCATCCCATCATAAAGGACTAGTTTGTAACATATTATATATATTAGATATTATATATAATAAAGTTGTTTGTACCTTTGGTTCGTGTGACCAGTTGTTTGTTTCTTTTGCTGACCTGAAGTTGGAAGCAGAGCTTTAGCGAAACAATGCTAGAGCCTGTTTACACCTGGCATTAACCTGCATTTTTGGTAAACAGATCACATTTGGTTTTCACTTGAAAACCGAATGGAAAAACCAGGTGTAAACACCCCGAAGACGCATTAAATGATGAGATCACTCAAACCACATTCAGAGGAGGTAGAGACTAACCTCGTCCACATTTAATACAAGTGTGAACAGAATGGGATTTCTGTGATCGGATTCTGTCAGGCAAGCAGAATTACATCTGTTAAAAAAAGTTGAAACAAGTATTAATTTCTGTGGATCTTGGCCTCTCTCTCCTTCTTGCTCTATCGCCCTCGCTCTCTGTTGTGTGTTTGTGCCGCCGACCTTGTGCTTGTGCTTATTTAGCGTAAGAACAGAGCAGTATTAAAGAGTTTGTTTCCTCTTGGTTTAATAGTGGTTTGACAAGGCTGTTACAGGAATGTGAGAAACATCTGTTGTACCAGAACCATCACTGTTCCTCTAAACTGTTCAAACTGTCTCCTGGAGACAGTCTTCTGGAAGTTAAGCAGAAATGATGTACGTGTTGGTGAGATGTTTACACAGGAAAGCGAAAACTGATCTCATCTTGTTAAACTGGGGACGCTGTTTAATAACAAGTGTAAACAGTGTCCAGTCAATGTACATCCAGATACTATCCGGAGACAAAACGTGGGAAGCGGGAAACAGTAGATATACCTGAGGAAGTAGCTGTAGTTCTACATTAGTCCCAAGTGGCTACCATTGCTTTGAAATCTGTCCCTTCATTTGCATTCGTCATCAGCAATTAGTAAACCACGCAAAATTCTGTACCGCAGAGGTGGATTACACACACACACACACACACACACACACACACACACACACACTCAACTGATTAACCAATGTATTTAGAAGACCTCTTCTATTAGATCTCTTAATTTTGGATTTTGCTTTATCGTAAACATGACGATTTAATATTGAGTATTTTACAACAACTTGAGTTTACTCTGCCAGTTAGAAATATGAACAAATATAGACTGAATATATTAGTCTGCTGCTCTTTTGTGATTATTATTTCTTACTGTTTCTGTAATTTGTCAAAGTGTTTTTTTTGTTTGTTTGTTTGTTTGTTTTTTAAATAATCTCTGATTGATATGTTTTGGCACCTTAACAAGTCCTGAGCACTGGTAAGTAAAGTTGATTGGCTGTTATTCAGGTCATGTTTAAAAAAAAAAAAAGGAACAGGCACCAAGAAGCACTGTGCTTAGCACTTTGTGAATAGGACTTAAATACTATGCTACACATTTGCTTGGTGTAGCGCTGTTACTACTAAGTTTTAGACATCTGTCCCAAAGAATCTGGAGTTACTTGAAGGAAAGTGGCTGCATTCAAAAGGAGAATGGCAACATCACTGTAACTAATTTCCAGGATTCTGTCTGTTCAGTGTTGGCTGTGCCCAGCATGAATAGAAAGTGCAAAACTCCATTTATTGTACTGAGTGAATTGGCTGAGAGGAGCTTATGGTTATGCATGTAACCACTGTTCCCTGAAGGAGGGGAATGAGGTACAGCACAGGTTGTCCTGCTTTGCTGTTAAGCTTGATGAAGAGTGGCTTATAGAACTCAGGGCAGATGCTTGTAATGAGAGTTTTAAAAAGTGGTTAAGAGGTTAAGAGCCTACTCTCATCACTGTGTGTCATCTGCCTTGCAGGCATGAATAAAGGTGTCCTCAGACAGACACCCTGGCCTATTCTATCCTGTACTCCATATGTACCTCATTCCTCTCCTTTAGAGTAGCATGATTACATGCATAACCATATGTTTCTATCACTGGGAAATGTTTCTGGTGGTGAAAGATTCAAGGTCCAGTTTTCCAGCCATCCAGTTCTCCCGGTCTGTGTAATATAATGTAATGAAAGTGCAGAGGTATCAGTTGTATGTGAAGGCCACCATTTTCTTTTAACTGTCTGTGGCGGGTCTGAACACCTGGAAAGCCCAGAAAAGAAAGCAGAAGATGTTGATGTTCAGAATAATCAAAGTTTCCCTCTGCTGTTTGTTTTCACAGTAATATGAGGTTCCTCATGATAGCCCTGGCCTATTCAGTACCTACAGGAGTAGTGGCTGGATGGTCTGGGGTATTGGACATGATTCTGACTCCCGCCAGAGTCAGCCAGGTAAGAAATCTCATTGCTTCTCATAAAGAACCTGTGTAAAAGGCTCTGTGAATTTATTATTATTTTTTTATATAAATGGAACGAGTCCAAGTTTATGCCCTTTAAGTTTGATGAGCCTAGCAAAGCATCTTCGTAATTTCAAGCACCACTAAACCGAGCCTGATGGTAGAAGATTATGGCATATAGTTATAGTTAGCAAAAGACTCGTGTTTATAAATTGATGAATTTATTGTCAGCAGGACAGATCTGCCTTTCATGTACAGTGTGTCTTGAGGTGGGGGTTAGCGGTTTTTTAAACTGCAGTTACCTGAGGATCACTGTCAGACTTCTCCTTCTATTCCTCTGTAGCTGTGTTGATGATGACTTTAATTATGATCAAGGCAAGCACACAAAAAATGCAATTTCCTTGGCCAAAATGAATGTTGACTCATAATTAACCCCAGGGCATACACACATAAGCTGAGAATGAGAGCCCACAGCTAAACCTTAAAAAAAAAAAAAACGAAAAAAACTGTTTTCCTTCCTGGGCCTCCTCATTAAAAACTGGCAAGCCTATGTGAATACACTTTGAACTTCAGAACTGTTGTTGAAAAGATCTAATTACGGCCTTGAAATAATCCAAAGCTGTCCACGTCGGAGTCTAATCAAACATACATGCTAGAGACTGCTTTATTTGCATGTTTGCAAAAATACTCCACGTTCAATAGCCCTAGAGCGTAATGAGAGAAGTCCTCCATCTCGGCGTCCCTGATTCTTCCCAACCTCCTCGCATTTGCATGTGAAACCTGAGGGCGGCGAGATAAAACGGTCACGCAGCACTCAAGGCCGATCTGAGCGCAGGGCCTGAGGGAGACAAAGATGTGAAGTTTCCTCGTCCCTTGTGTGGCGGTGTTGTGTTCAAGGTTATCATTAGACACATGTTGCTGCTGAGGAAATCAAACAAAAGGCACAGTGCCCTTCTCCTGTGTCTCTCACAGCTGTCAAAGACATCATCATTGTCTCGTTCTTCACTTTCGAGAGTGAGCTCTCACAGAAAACCCCAGTATTGATATTGATATTCTCTGCTGCTCTGTCCTTTTGCTTTGTTAAGCTTCAGCAGGATCGCTAAATGTGTTGAATACCTTTGGTTTACCTTTTGTTTATGTGGAAGATCTGAACATTCAAGATGGGAATGATAGCTTTTCACCTGAAGCGACTTGTGAATGTGCTGTATTTGCTTTTCGCCTCCTTGCACAACTTCATACTGGTTAACACTGGAAGCTTTCTCAGGCGTAGATCAATACCATTTTGCTTCAGCTGGACACGGGCCCATTCGCTGCACTCTGCTCTCCAAACATCCGCGCTCAGAGGAAGGATCCATTCTGAGAATGGTTCCTGACATCAATGCCAAACAAATGCAGTACATCTCATTTCTGTCCATTATTGTCTCTCAATCACAAAGGACACACTGTACCTAGATTTATTGCCCTAACAGGACTGCAGGGATTGCGTTTCCTCTTTGCCCTTATATAGAACTCAACGAGAAGCACTGTAGTCCATGTGGAACAGAGTTTGGCCTTTCAGTAAGCGACAGAAATTGGATAAAGCCTATACAGGAAAAACATTGCTATCAGATAATATTACTGCTGCACACTTAGATAAAATAGTAGGAAACAGTAAACCTGACTATAAGTACAGCTATATTAATAAATACAGCTATAATATACATAACTAAGAAAACGTAAATAAACCTAATACAGGTGAGAAAATAGCGTCTCAAGAGACGGAGCTGCTGTAAAGTGTGGCCACTCGTGCGGCGCCGGAAGTAGAAAAGGACAGTTGGTCTCTCTCCTTCTCCCCCCCCCCTTGGTGGTGGTTGTGGTTGTTGTGGTTGTTGTGGTTGTTGTGGTTGTTGTTGTTGTTGTAGTTTGTACAGTCCCCATGGAACTGGCGGCACTGAGCATGCATCAAAGGTCCCAGTGGGGCTGGGTACGGCCTTAGTCACCAGGGAGGCCAGTGTGGTTCTACAGTTCTGAGGTTGGTTAAGTGATAGTTCTGTGCAGTGAGCTTAGAGATGAGTGGGTCTGGGATATCAGACCTCACTGTTGAGCCTTCCAGAGATGTTGCGGGCTTTTTCAGCGGAACACTGACGATAAGAAGTTACTACTTGAAGACCTTTGTGAAGAGCTTACAACATAGTGGGTGATTTAGAATATAGGTGGGAATAGGCCTGGTCCTGTGTGTAACCCCAATGATTAGAGGTTTACCTATGGTATAGCACACTGCTGGTCCTTCTCTCTCTCTCTTTAGCTCTCTCTCTCACACTCTCGCACTCTGTGATGCATTGTCAAAAGTTGTGTTAACCAGCAGTCATAGTGTCCACAATGCAAATAGTTATTTTACCTATTTTTTTGGATGTAATATTAGTAATTCTAAAATAGTAATGTATCTAAGTATACATGATTTTTGGTGGGCAGCCCTCTATCATTCCACTATTAATATATTTAAAAAATCTAAATGACTTTACATGTTAAACATTTTACAAAATACCATTATATTTAAAGCAGCATTACATAGAATTTTTACCTTAAAATATCAGCTGTATTAAACAACTGACCTGTAATAGAGAGGATAGCATCCCTGCCATTCCTACTCTGGTCTTGGAATGCTGTTATCTGTACTATGTAACTTTGGTGAAGTAGGCAGAACAGTGCTCGCAAGAACACCTCCTTGTCCTTTAATGGTGACTCAGCATACCGCTGCTTTAAATGCTAGCTAGCTTGCTTGTTGTCTGGCTATCATTGTTACTGTTGCATGCCACCATAGCTGTTTGAAATTGTGCTAGATGGTACCATGGAAAAGAGCTGTAAGGTGGAATGAGGAGGTTAGCTGCTGCTGTGCATTCTTTTGAAAAGTTAATGGGTGGGAAAAGATTAATAACACATTTATTAAATGTAAAGTACCTTAATACCTTATTGTAAATAATAGTGTACATTGTAAAGTGAGAATTAGAACAGTTTGATGCTGGTCGAGTTTACAGAGAACTCGAGAGAGTTCATTAAAGCACTTTCACCTCAAATTCACTGAACTAGCTCAAGCTTCAAGCTCGAGTTTGGCGCAAAATCAGTCATCAGACAGCACTACTCAGGCCGAGTGCCTCTTGTCTTCATGGTGTTGTCAGAGTTACGCTGCTAGGAATGGAACGAGACTAGACAAGATGGTGGAATAAAGCGCACAGGACTGTAATTAGTGACGTTTAAGAGCAAGCTCCCTGGCTGCGTAAATCAGTCCCATGTAATTGCTCTGTTAATGGAGAATGGCCATTAGGCTTGCACAAAGTGGCTGCGTTCTCTGATTAGGGAGACGCCTTTTGCCCTTGCAAAGTCGCTACCAACTCTAGATGTTTGGCTGAGTTTGATGAGCATAAAAGTAGAAACGATGGGTTTCATTAGAACCGCTGTAGAGCACACAGGGTGTACAGGCGTACAATAACTTGTTTTATATGATATAAAAAAAGCTGGCTGCTTCTTGAAAGCTGTGTTCTCTGATGAAACTGCTAGGAAACTGGTGTAGGTTTGTGAGGTAGAGCTCATTTCAAGGACTGATGCCATGTTTGTTTGCCCCCAGGCTTTCGAACAAGGGAGAATTAAGGGCTATAAACACACTTGCGTGCCAGGAGCCTGAAGCCTTGGCTTTAACTTCAGCTTCTCATACTCATTTCCTTGTTATTGACCATGTTTCAGAAAATGCATGATAACACTCTACATGCCACAGATCTCATCTTTTCTGCTTCCACTTAGCATATAGCCGTTAATTAACTTCTTCCCTTTGCATGATGTGGCTTGGATTCGCTTCCTGGCAGCCAAATGACTTTGAAACAATTTGTATTTGCTTGACTAATTAGTGTAAACACAAACCTGGAATGAAGTGGCATTTTGTACTTGTGAGAAAGCCAAGACTGTATTGAGGTAATCGGATGAGCACATGCACACAAATGTCTCCCATAAATTACTCTTATTATATGTTATTCGATTGTAGAAAAGGTTGTAATCACCAGTTTTCATCAACAGCATTGAGCCTTTTCTTTAAGGGTTTCTTAGGTGATGGGTTGATAGCTGTTTGAAATGCAGCCTCTGGTATCTCATCACTACCATTATGGTGGACTACAGGTTGTGTCAGTCACCGCATTGATTTAAAACAAGCTGAAGCAGAGGACTCTTACTGAAGTCTGTAGACCTGTATCATGGACAGAATGCAGACTGGCAATTTTCTGTTCACCCGATTGACATGTTCCCTCCAAAAGCAAACACGCTGCTTCAGTCTGCAGCCAGAGTTTTATAAGCAATGCCCCTGAATCACAATGAATAATCCTGTCTCCTTTGTAGTTTTTGTTTTTCTTCCTTCTTCCCTTCTCATTCCACTCTTCTCTCTGCACAAAATACTGTGCAGAGGTCTTAAGTTGTTTAAAAATATTTATCTGGGCAGCAGAATAAATAAAACTCTATATTATTTGTGTGCTAGTTAGGAAAATGTCTTGTGCAAATATCTTCTTGCTCACTGAACAAATTTCCTCCATTTCCAAAATGGTAATGTAACGGGACCATTTCTGTTCTATTGGTCCGTTCATGATGAAAGGTCATACCGTCGCAGCCTAATGAAAAACATGTATATCCAACATGGTGATTTTACAAGAGAAGGCAAAACTGTTCTTGACTCTAAAAGGACATCAGTGGAACATTTTGTACAAGTTTAGTAATTTAGAGCATTTCTATTGGTCTATTCATCCAGCATTATTCACACAATGTACAGAGCAACCTCAAACCATGAAGAAAACTTAAAATGGATAAAAATGGAGATGCATGTTTTTTGTTGGACAGCAGCGATGTACACGATATGTCCAAATACTGAATTTGTGAACAACCAATTCTAATAAAATTCACTGTTTTAAGCTGCACCCATTGTTGACACGGATGTGCATATGCACACACATACAGGTTGTAGATAAATATTACCGATAGAATAGAGCTCTCAATGCCTAATGCCAGGCCTGGGCTAGAGGGATATAAAGCCTGAGTGTAATCAAATTCTGAGAGCAATGGTACAAAATCTAGTAGAAAACCTTACCTGGACAGTAGAGTCTGTTACTCCAACGAAAGCAGGATAAAAAAAAAATTAATACCCTTGAATGAGTGAAACAATGAATGAGCAGATGTCCCTGCAGGTGTAAAATAATATTATGTATATTAGGGGCGTCCCGATCCGGGCATATTGTAATGTTATCGAGTATCGGCTATTTTCATCTGAATCCGATATTTTGGATTCTTTCAATTCTTTGTTTTAACCACATTGTTCAGAGCGCCATCTGTTGGCCTCAAGGCACCATTAATGGACCTAGTTGCCCAGCTGCGACCACAGAGGAGCATTCTCATAAGGTAAATAAAAGCATTTGTAGTGTGGAAAACATAATGTCTGAAACTTTATAAAAGTATTGTGTCAATGACATGGCAGGAGCTTCGTTCACAAAGACTGACCAACTGACCAGTGTTTGAGTAGGAACAGTTACTGAAGTCACATCTGCATTTCAGTAGACAGGGCTGGAAACTGTGGTTGAGAGTGCAAGCTCAGTTATCATAAGAGATCCTCATACGTTAGGGCCAAATGTAATGAAAACAGAACAGTGACTTCCTCATGTGACTGAGAATGTCACTGCAAGATGTGGTCAGACTGTGTAATAAAGAACAGTCTGTAGTCCACAACTTCATAGAGAGGGGTGTTCGAGTAGGACTGCAGTGCATAAAGCCCTCATTACAAAGACGAATGCACGAATGCAGAGGCACTACTCTACACAGATGCGGGAAAAGGGATATGATCAATTCTGTAAAATGTCTTTAAGTATTGTGATATTATATTTTTGCCATGTCTTCTACTCCTATACACCAAAAGAATGCCCCAGACTTGAAGGTCTGAAGCCTGTGACCGGCTTTTAAAGAAATAAAATCCTCTCTTTCTCTCTTCCCCTTTACACTGTTTTACAGGTGGATGCAGGTTGGATAGGATTTTGGTCCATTGTTGGAGGCTGTGTGGTTGGAGTAGCTATGGCAAGGTAAGCACCGACACATTACCTTAAGGAGGGCAGAAGCAGCAGAATACAATTAAATTGAAGCTTTGTGTCTAGCAGCCGTGTACCTTGTACTCTGAGACATTTAAATGCAGTACGTATCTTAAGAATCTCCTGTGCCCGGCACTGCGGGGAGATGAATCGCCCCCCCTCCCTGTATCTTCCCTGACCTTGAAGGAAAACATTATTTTGTCAATGTCACTGCTTTTCTAAAGCCCAGCTCTTTACTCATTTATTTATTTATTTATTTATTTATTTGGGGCTGGATTCTCCCAGTCTCCCCAGCTAATTTCTCCTCGCCCTCCTAATTTATTAAAATCAGCTTTGTGATGAGCAGCAGCTGAAAATGCTAATGAAATGGCCGCGCCGCAAAGCTGATGGATGAGGCTCTAGCGCAGACGCAACCAAACTGTGGAGCTGGCGATAGGAAAGTATTTGTCTCCGGTTGATGAATAAATGTTTGTTGTTGGGTCCAATCAGCAGTTCTGGGAACAGTGAACATTTTTAAAATGTTGTAATTAGGAAAATGAGGGTATAACTCCTCCTGATAATCAGTTGGCAAATCATTGGTCCAGGGTTAAAACTGGGGCAGCGGTAAAGTTCGCAGCGAAACATGATGGAGCTTACATCATTTAAGAGCTGTAGGGCAAAGCAGAGCCCACTGAAAGGCTCCAGATCGGCTTGTTATTCAAATGAACTATGGACAGCAGCCTGGACGGGGATCCAGGAAGACAGATTAAAGAAGCCAGACGCCTCGCTGATTGGCTCTCTGGTTTTTGTGCTTGTGTGTGTGTCATTACGGCGTCTGTGGAGGCCAGCCGGAGGCTCTGTTGGGAACGCGTGAAGGAGGCGTCAGAGAAAAGCAACAGATGCCCCACTACTTCCTCCTGGCAGCCTGCTCCTTTGCGGTGCCATTAGTGATCGTTTGCAGGCCGATGTGCCGTTAATGGGCCCCCGTGAGTTACCAACGGCCACAGTGCTCTTCGTCTGCTGCGAATCATAATGCAAATGCATGTATGAACATGAGTTATTGGATGCCACTGGCTCCTGCTTCCCTGCCCAGTGGGCCATGTCCTGGCTTTAGAAAAATGACTGCATTAACATTGAGCTCCAGAGGTGATGGCCACACATTATAATTGATTCGGTTCCAGAGGCACCTTTTAATGGCTCTTTTTCTCCTCCAAGATGCGTTCCCGTTCACCGACACGCCACAGTTCATCCAAATACATGAATCACCAAAGGCTCCGTACGTCAATTAGTGTGTTGTGCCGCGCAGTGTGACGGCTGGACGCGTTGAGACACCTGATGAACAGCGCTGCGACTTTTAATTGTCACGCAACAGCTTGTGTAAGGAGTAGCACTGCTGTTTTTAGATACACCTCATATACTCCATCACACAGTGGCCCATTGCCTACCCAAGGAGCTTTTAATTAATGGCCATCTGAAGTGAAAAGGTTTCTATGTACTAGAAGGAGAATTGAATACATTTGCACCCCAGTTTTGACCTTGTCTCATCCAGATAATGCTGTTTGTTATTACTGAAATGGCATCATTTACCTTGAAGATGAGTATTTTTATCTTAGAGAAGTGTCAAATTCAGATATATATATAGCAGCCTTGAGCCATTTGATCTTTCAGACTTTGCTCTGCTAGTAGCAAGATTTTGCCACATTCCACAAATGCAGCTCTCTTATTTAGTGACATCAGTACCATGTAAACAAAATTCTATATACATGCTGTGACTTAATAAAAACTGAACCATTCAAGTTCATTAGAACTAAGGGGGTAGGGATAGACAGAAGTCACGGTTTGATTCACACCATGGTTTGGAAACAACAATTCTATTCAGTATAAAAAGGTAAAAAAACAAAACAAAAAAAAAAACAAGAGGTTTTATTTAGTTTTATTTTAACATGTTCATTTCCAAGCTTCACCTAAGCTTAGAATATGTTGCTAATTTGCTAACAGCTTACTGCAGGTTCCCAAATGTTTGCATGTCAAGACCCACCTGTATCCACTTACTCAGTATACGCAGCAATAAAATAATGACCCTGATTAGTTCTGTTTTTAGATGTGATCCATTCAGCACTTATCTTCAGTTTGAACACCTCAAATATTTAATTAAAAGTATGACTTTTAAACACTCTCTACTACTATTCTAGATAATCTTAAAACTATGAAGCTGTTCTGTTCTGTATCTAAACCCCTTTACTTTATTTATTTTTATTACTGTATACCCTACCGCTGAAACCTGGCCCAGAGACGGGTGAAAGTTAAATGCCTGATTGTAATTATTTATTTAATCATACAAGTTACATTATATGAGTAATGTCTGAATAACTTTAAACATGAATACCCAAAGGACCTTATTTAAGACTTAGCGTAGCATTATGCCTTAACTACAGGTTAGAATAATAGCAAACCAGCAGGCTAAACTTCATGTTGGTCACACAGATGGATTTATGAATAATACACAATAATAATAATAGTAATAAGTTATATTGTAATCGTTGTCCCTCCACACATACAGGAGGATACAGTTGGCTAATAAATCAAGTAATGAGGCTATACCCAGAGAAAAAAGGCAAATACCTTATATGAATAACACCTATAAATAGTACTACCCTGAAGATCAGAGTGAATATAGCCAATAAGAGGAAGAACGATATAAAGAAATAGTGAGAGAGAGCCAGGGAGAGAGTCTGGGGTTCTGTTTGAGGAGCATATGTGACGTACCCCCCTGGTATTCTCTCTCTGAGTCCTTAATCCGAGATCCTGACATTTTACATTTTACCTTGACCAGATCATCATCTTTTACTAAGTGAACAGCCCCCTTTGGGCCATGCAGTTGAGGTGAGGGTTTGACAGAGCAGGAGGGCAAAATGTAATGCTTATAACTTGTATAATTTCTCCTGCAGTCAGCATTCCTTTGTTTCACTGGTGTGTTACTGGGAAATAACCAGTCACTCAGACAAATGAGATTATTTTGGCCATGATTTCCGTAGCAGGGAGCACACGACACCCAGCAAAACTGGACCTTTACACAAGGCTGATGGAGCTTCTAATACCAGCGCTTTGGAATACTGGCACCGCATATTCTCAGCATGGCTATGTGTATTGAATATGATGTCTGTAAGGAACACCTCTAATTGAAACACTTCTTAGTTGTTCAGTACTAACTTATCAGAGTTTGTCTAAGGGCATTCAGTGTCCAATTTTGGGAGAAGAACAAGGGGTGGATTAGAACCCTTTCGGTTTCTCCTAAGAATCCATTAGGGCAATAGGGCAGAGTCTAATGTAGACATTAAACACAGTGTGTTTCCCAGCACTGAGTGGAGACATTTGCCTTTTGCATTATTCATTCAGGTCACGCATTTGTTAAGAACACTCTGTTCAGTAAGTAATTACACATGTTAGGGTTTTTTAAAGCCTTGTTTTTGTAATGATGCTAACCTTTACTTTACCTGTACTGGTGACATGGTTTGTACAGTGTCAGCCGTACCTACGTGGGTAGGTTTTTTACCATTAAGATTGTATGCTGTTTTAATCCAACCTGTAATAACTGAGACTGAATACAGCGAAACCAGACAGGGCCTCAGAGTGCTTTTCTTACCTCTGATTTCTTCATTGTAGAGAAATGCCCTGGAGACAGTCTTCTATCTACACGAGGCGCTGATAGAAATTTGTGAGCAGGAGCAGTGGAGAGAGAACTTTGTCTCCGCCGACTGAGTTCGACTCGGATCAAACGCTTGCATGTTTATTTGAAGTTGTCAGTCAACTTCAGTAGGACTTTTTCTCCACAGAAACTAACACAGAAAAATGAAAGGACAGTTTTTTTTTCCTTGCCTTTTCTCTCTCTCCTCCGGCGCTGTTGCCAGAAATAACACCTCCGAAAAGTTTTGTCTAATGCTGGGCGGTAATTTAGAGCTTTTGCTATCACTTTGTGATCGCAATGGTGTCGGATAAAATTCATGACTTTCTCCTGTTCTCTTCCCTCTCTCCGGCAATGTTCTGCAGGTTTGCTGATTTCATCCGGGGAATGCTGAAGCTGCTTCTGGTGCTGATGCTAGCTGGAGCCTCCCTGGCGGCCACCTGGTTCACTCTCACCTGCTTGACCCGACTCACTCACCTGCCTTCCACTAAAGGTAGTCTGGGGATAAATATAACCTTTGCCTGCGGTGTTGCGTAAGGGCTTGAAAGTGGAAGCCTGCGGGGCCGTATCGGTGGCAAATAGCAGCGTAGGCAAACCGCAGCGATGCCGCTGAAAGCGTGAGAGCCAGCGGAGCTCATTAGGTCCAGATCAGTGAGGAGGAGCAGGAACTGTGGCTCCACATAAGCAGGGCCTGAAATGAGCATATGCCCCTCAGATCAGCCAACTCGGGCATTTTCATCCATCATCATCTCCTGCCTGGCACCTGTTTTTTTTTTTATCTACTTTCTCCCAGCATTACTGCCAGACAGTCTTTTGGGCCCAGTGGGGTTTCTCTCCACCTGGCAAGCATGCACTTCACACTTGAACCCTGTGGCTGTCTAGAAGCCGGCTTTGACTGAGCAACAGAGTGTTTAGTAGAGTGTTGAATTTTTCCTAGGTTTAATTTACATAAAGTAATATGCTGTTTGAGTTATGGGCCTTCTCACATCCCCCTAATGTGCAATATAGACCATTCCTGGTACTGCGAAAATTAGACTGTACTAATGCTAATGCTTTCCTCTGTTTCCTCAGCCACCCTTTATACCTCCTGCATCCTGGTGGGCATCTTCATCAACAGCAGCATTCCTATTTTCTTCGAGCTCTTCATTGAGACAGTTTACCCGGTACCAGAGGGAATAACCTGTGGAGTGGTCACCTTCCTCAGCAATCTCTTCACGGGCCTGATGCTCTTTTTTCTCACCTTCTACTTTACAGGTAGATTGATTACCACTGCTCTCTAGAAGGACTGACTTATGTATATTTCCACTAATTTTTTTCAATCTCAAATTTGTTGTATGGTTTACCAACAGCTTAATTGAAGTGGATTTGAGGAGCAGGCAAGGTGCTGAGAGCATTTTCCAGCAGTACACTTTGTAATTCCAGGCTAGTGTTCGAAGCTAGACTGCTACTATGTTTGGTCACAGCTTGTATAGTGACTTGTTTCACCCTGCATGGTGTTGCTGAGACTTGTTATCAGAACAGAGCATGAGGAGTCTGTTTACAGTTGTATGGTATGGAATCAGTGGAGCTTGGTCTCGGTCAGCCAGAGAATGCCTAGTTTATTAGCAGCAGTTGTGTCCTCCCTCCGAATGCTGATTAGCCTCTACCATAAGGTTATGCACATGAGAAAGCCAATCAGGTGGAATGATGAATAATGTGCCAAGAGGTTGACAGGACTTTCCCCCTCTCCTCTTGGGTAAATAAAAAGCTTCCTGTTGAATATTGATGAGGCACTTGCTGACAGATTCCTCCTGGTGAGCAGGTGGCTAGGCAAGCGCTCAATGATAGCTCTATCCCAGGTCTGCTCCGTCCTTGCCTATTGCTGAAGCAGAATGGCCACAGGCGCTTCACTCCGTAGCAAGCAATGTGGCATAAAGCAATAGTGCACACTGTCTGTGCTCACTAAAGGCTTTTGACAGAGGGCAGGTGCTCATGCATATACATTAGCATTGGGAGCCCGCTCTGTTTGGGTCTGTGTCTAATCACTGCTGATTCATGTTGAGGTTCCACAATCATGATAAATGATGAATTACGTCGCAGCGTGTTCCACAAACTGTTTCAGCCAGCCCCATCAAACGTCACCGTTAGCCCCTTCAGCCTCTTCCACGGATCGTGTGCAGCTATGACGGACAGCACGCTGGATTTGTGTGAGTGAGTGGGGAGCTGGATGTGGCCGATGTGTTGAAAGATTTTGCCAGCTCTTCCATCTTCCTGTTGATCCCCCTGAGAAGATTATAGCATGATGAGCAAGCTTAGCATGGCTCAGCCTTTGAAATCTGATACTCTTATCGCTCCCAAACAAAGCTACATGACACTCCCTACCTCTGTGCATCTGGTGGAGGCACTGACCAGCTGAGACCAGGCGGAAGCTGTGGACCGAGCAGACAGTGCCTGTATGGTCTTGTGTGTACTGTATCTTTTTTTTTTTGTTTTGTTTTTTTTGTGCTGTTGACTTAGTCCTTGGACCCTTCTGTCTCAGTTTGGCAGTTGTGTACGCACTGAAGGAGCTCATGAATTTCCTCAAGTTTCATCAGAATCTTCCTGAAGCCTTCCAATCCGCATTTTCCTCACTTGTTAAAGTGCTCCTCTTGTGTTTATCAAAATGTGCACTCTGGATCCAATCCTTTCAATTTATTTACACCAGCGATGTTCAATGTATTGCACATCTTAGAATGTTTATTAGCAATTAGGCAATATTTGGCATGCTTCAAATGCCGATCGCTTTACTATGTACAACTGGGACATACAGTCGTGTGGAAAAAACAAAGTACACTGAATTCTATGGTTTAACGTATCAGGATGTTATAAAAAAAAACATCCCTAGTCCTTAGCAGGTCTTAAAATTAGGTAGATACATCCCAAGATAAACAAAAGATCAGATTCCATCATGTCATTATTTATTTAACGAAAATGAAGCCAAAATGAAAAAGCCATGTGTTAATTTTTTTTTTAAAAAACAAAAGAAAAACATAAAATGAAAAACAAAGTACACCTCATAAATAAATAACTTTGTAGAACCACCTTTAGCAGCAGTTACTTGAAGTAATGTTTTTTTGTATGATTTTATCAGTATCTCATTCTGGAGAAATTTTGGACAACTCTTCGTCATGTTCTGTGATTTGCTGGTGTAATTAGGATCATTGTCCTGCTGCACCCAATTTCAGCCAAGCTTTAGCTGTTGGATAGATGAGACTGTAATACTTTGAGTCAAATATGAACTCTGTTTCCCAATGACTGCAAGGTTCCCAGTTCCTGTGGCTGCAAAACAGGCCTGAAATCATTGCCTCTCCGCCACCATACTTGACAGTTGGTATGAGGTGTTTGTGCCGACATGCTGTGTTTGGTTTTCGCCAATTGTGGAGCTGTGCATTATGGCTAAACATGTCCACTTTAGTCTCGTCTGTCCAAAGGAAGTTATCAGAAGTCTTGTAGTTTGTTCAGATGTCATTTTGCTACTTAAGCCATGTTGCCTTGTTCTTTTTAGAAATCTTAATCTTTCTTTCTGTAGAGTGATGGACTTTAGATTCTGCTGTAAGTTACTGTATCCTCTGTGGGAAAGCCATACGTTTTATTTTTAATATTTTTTTTTATTCCCCAAAAGGGTAAATCAAGCAAGTAGAAATATATTCTTTATTAAATTGAGCAGAAATTTACTATGGAGAATGTGTTATAGAAAAGCAACAAAACATGCAATTCGACTAGGGGTGCCCAAACATTTGCATGCCATTGGAAGAGAGTTTGTCCATTAGACTTAGTTAATTATCCTAGGAAGACCAGTAGGAGCATTATTATGCAGACGGTTGCCTATGTATTGATACATATTTTAATCAAGGAGTTTTTTTGTTCTGGTTTATAAATGGGTTTAATCATTAATCGCGATGGCTCTGTTCAAAAGGTCTCCTGTTCACTCGTGGCTCACTGCTTTGTGTGCCGCACTGATAAATTCCAACACATGCACTGGCCTACTTCACAAACTGCAACACTCCTGCAGAAGGTTGATAAATCTTCCCCAGTGACTCACTCCACTTTCCATGTTTATCATTTTGTAATTAATCAGCTATTTCCATCTTGTTGCTCATACGGACGAGAATTAAGTTCTCAGCTCTGTCAGTCTGAATTTCAGATCTTCTCTGTGGAAAGTAATCACCTCCGCCTGTTCACTTATTTTCTAGTTCTGCACATTTTGAGCTGCCCAGAGCTGAAAGCCCTTCCCTAAAGCATCAGTTTGCTTAAATGATAATTGAATTATTGTATTATTAGTATGTCTGCTTTCATACTGAAATGGAGGAGTCTCACATTACTGAGTTTCCTTCCATTACAGCCCCTCTCAGTGGGATACTTGTGAGCCCAGCTCATTCACTTTGAATCTGAAAGCATGAATGAGGGTGAAAAGATGGATATATTTCTACTTTTGATTCCATCTGCTCTATGGTCGTCATTTGGCAGAAGGGGGTGGGCGGAATACAAAGCAGAGAGCCACATCCCCAAACGCTTTTGTGTGTCTGCGGGAAGAAACCAGGTTAGCAAGGTCGTCTTGTTCTTGCATTATGCTGGCTGTCTATCTGCTGTCAAAGGGTCGACGCTTCGCAGAGGTAATTCGCTTTGCTTGGAAAATGTCGTTTGGTTTGCTTTTCTATGTCTGGTTGCTTCATCTGACAGGAACAAACAGTAAAGCTGAAGGCATCATTTCCCATTTCACGAAGGTCTTGGAGTCAGTTCTTTTCGTGGAAGGAGAGGTTTTCATTTGAGGGATCTTGTACACGTTCAACGGCCATTAACGTTAAAGCTTGGTCAGAGGTCATTTCCTTGGAATTGTGAACAATAGCAGGATGAGCAGATGATTAGTTACGGTTTCATGAAGATCATGGTTCCAGAGCTCTTGTCCATCTACCAATTACACTAGAGCTTAGTTAAAGATCCTGCCATGTGAAAGGACTGTCTGTGCTATATCTTTATGCATACAGCATCATCTCTTCTTGGAAGGATGGACAGAAATCCATGCTGGGTCAGCTGCTGGGCCCATTTGGAGCAAATGATATGATTTAGCCATGCAGCACAGTCCACCTGAAGAAGGGGGCTGAGAAAGAAAGGGGAAGGCAAGGAGGGTACCACAGACAGGAGGAGCATGGAGGTCATGTTTACGCATACGGCATCTTCTTTTCTTGGAAGGATGGACAGTACCAGGATGAGCAAATATGTAAAAGATGTGCTTTTTGTTTTTGTTCCGTGATGATTTTCTTCACATGAAGAGAAAATTGAGCATACCAATCATTAGGCTTGCCATTAGCCACCCATAGTGCTACAGAAAGGTCTGGGAAGCCATTAAGCCTGGCTGAAAGAAGCCGTCAGTCTGGGGACTGAATGGGCTACAATTAAGAATAATTACGGGCAGTAAGAGGAACATCACGCCTGCCGCAGAGTTTAGCCCTGTAGACAGTGAGAACTCTGGTCCCTTCTGTCGGCACTCGTGTCCCTCCGCTCAGCATCGCGCTGGAGCTCTTAATGCTGTCATTTGCTGCTCTGGACTGTTCACCACACCAAATCCCAGAAGACACCGGCAAGAGCGAAGGAGTCAGCCTGAATTGGTGCCTTAATAACAACATCTCCACACTCTTGACACCAGGTATAAAAGTGGGGAGAGGAAGGAAGTAATGGATAACAGCAGCAGTTTGAGTACCGTGCAAACTGACAGGCAGGTTGTAATTGCTGGTCGTGATTGCTAAGGAAAGAGCGAGAGTGAGAGGAACAAGAGAGAGGAACGAGAGAGATCCTCGTGCTCTTGGTGAAGGCCACTCTCAGCAAAAAGACTTCACGATTAGACTGCAGCGCTTTTCATTCTTTCCAGCATCCTCCTTTCTGTTGTTGCTTGAGGGGTGAACGTTGACCGCTGCTGGCTGGTTGGCTTTTTTAGGAGCAGCTGATTGGATTACCTGAGCGTGAGCGGGGGGCGAGCCTTTCCCTCATTAGCATTCATTGTGGTCGCAGCACCGCTAACATTGCCTCTCCTTCTTAAATTGATGAGGCCAGGGCAGGCGTGTGGCACAGACAAAACGGCCAGATAAACACGACTCCATTAACCTACCTCTGCAGCCCGACGCTGCTGAACGGCTAGCTAGTGAGGCCTGATTAATGAGCAGGCTTTTGGAGAGGACCCCCATGCGCCTCCTATCTGTGCTACCTTCCTCATCTTCCCCTCTCTGTCTCAGCCCCCTTCTCCAGACCCACGCTAGCTGATGTGGACTGTGCTGCATGGCTAAATCATATCATTTGCTCCAAATGGGCCCAGCAGCTGACCCAGCATGGATTTCACCTTCTAGCATCGATTGGAGCGCTCTCTTCTGGAGCAATTGATCAACCCGTTATCTGGGTTCAGGGCGGCATCAAATTGAAATCCACTCCTCTATTGAATTAAGAGGTGCGCTTTCCCCCAGTCCCGAGGGTCTGTGCGTTTGACCTGTTTTGTGTTATATTTAGTCCCAGTGCTCTACCTGGGCTAGAGCAGATGCTGCAAGGTTCTCATCCATTGTGCTTGTGGTTTCTGTGACCCGTGCCACAGGTCACATGCTCTCCGCAGACTTGGCTTAATTTACTCTTGCGTGCCGCTTCCTCCTCTTTTCATGAGCAATTTTCATTTGTACGTTTAATAGAAAAAGACCCTTGAATAGACTGAACACACATCAAACCAAGTGGCATAGGTTTCGTTTCGACTTTTAGTAGGACACACTCTCTCTACCCTGCTTATCATATGAGTAGCAATTTTAATGTTAAATGTTACAAAAAATATTAGACTGAGAATGTGCCAATAAATGGATATTCACTGTGCTTATCTTAAACACTCACAATTACTGTAATTATATTGAAGCAAACATGTTGCACTGCTAATTTCCTCTCACCAGAACTACTTACATGTATAATGTGCCATCGTAACAGTGTTGTAATTGACTTTTCATTAACACTAGAAAAGCTGTTTTTTCATTAACAGCTTTATTTTAATATAAAATGGTTCAACAGCTTCAGCAGTGAGAACCTGGGTATCATTACATGCAATGCATTGCCATAAAACTTGCAATGTCCATGATGAATTGATCAATAGAAATATTTGTATGATGACTTCCATTGAAACTTCATAATTTCAACAGCTTTTATTGCACTGTGGTCCTGGAGAAAATACATTTCGCTCCACTGTGTACTTCTGCCCAGATGAAAAGACAGTAAAAGCCTCTTGATTTGAGCTATATTTTTGCGTGACTGCATCCAAGTCAGAATTGCTTATGCAAGATGAGTGAACATTTGCTTGTAATCTTAACAAAGTAATATAATGTTACATAATAAAGCTACTATACCTTCAAAGTTAGTTACATAGCTTTCATTAGCAAAATCCATTTCATTTTAAATCCAGGTAGAGGATACAATTTTCAGACATTTTTTGCATCATAAGACAGCTCTAGTTAGTAGATGTCACTTACTGTACTGAGTACATTCCCATGTGTCATTCTTACACAGGCACATGAAGGAAAATGCATTATAGGTCCAAATGTCCAAAACATGTACCCATTTGCATCATGCCTAATGCCACGTGTAAGATAGAGGGATATAAAGATCCCCCAACAGTGGAGCTGTGTTTTCTGGAATACTGTTTGGATGAGTTGAGGATAAGGTGAGATGGGATGTGAGGTGATCATCCAACAGCCTCACCTCATCAGTGCTTTTGTTGCTGAATGCAGTCAGATTCTCACAGCCAAAATCCAAAATTCCAAAATCTAGTAGAAAGTCTTCCTTGGACAGTAGAGACAGTTACTCCAACAAAAGCAGTATCAACTCTTTTTAATACCCTTGATTTAAGAAGAAAGAATGAGCAGGTGTCCCAATACTTTTGTCCATATTGGGTTACTTTCACATGAGTTTACACTTGTTGCCACATTTAACAACCACTTAACCACTTAACCACTAAAGCCCTCACCACTCACCAATAAGAGGTTAAAAAGACAAGGGTACGGTACAAGAGAATAATGAATCAAAATCTTTACCTGTCATAACACCTTCTCAATTACTTTTGACTTTTGACCTTTGACTTTTTTACAGCCAGTGGCATACATTACTTCTCATCCTAGTGAATGCAGTTACTGCTATCGTATTTTTCTTTCTGTGTTTCAGAGCTTTCCTGGTTGAACTGGTGTCTGACAGGCTCCTGCCTCTTCAGCCTGCTTCTCGTTCTCTTCTTTAGGGAATCCTACGACCGCCTGTATCTGGACGTCTTTGTGTCAGTCTGAGTGAGCACACCACGCCTCTTTGTAACCTGGAGAAAAGGAGCTCTGCTGGCACCAACTTGCACAAAGAACACAGAACTAGAACCTGGGATGTGCAGCGTGGTTCTCTCAATTTTACTGAACTTTCGTTACATGTTTTCTAGAACTTGTAGTGGTTAAAGATACATGATGGTGCATTGTGATAGCTTTTTATCCAGCGACAGAAACCAAGGCGTAAGCTAAAACGGCAGTGTTGTAGATATAATGGTCTTTTTTTTTTTTTTTTTTTTTTTTTTTTTTAACTTTGAAAGGATGTAATGATGATGTGTTTTATAAGGAGATGTTACAGCTCCTATTGGGTATATAATGACGCCCCCTGCTGAGCACCACGTCACTGGTCCTTCTGTGTACATTACGTAGAAACGTCTGGAACAGTCAGATGTCTAGCACAAGCCCCTGGTACTGTCTAAAGAAGGGACCTCTTAGCATTTTTAGCATTTCTTTAAACCCATGGGCGAGCAAATTGTGAAGGGGATTAGTGCTTTAAACGACCTGTGATGGTACCCATGATTAAGTGGCATATGGATTGCTCTCTTCTTGTTGTAATCTTTTCTCTTCAGCGCTTATTATTATGCAAACAATGATTTTAGCCTTCAACATCATCTCCCTGTGGGATTCAGACTGCACCTCCGTTTCAAAGGCTTTGATGGGATAGAGCCTCTTCAAAGAAACCTGAAGTAGGAGCAGTTGCCTTGAGGTAGCTTTCAGGCCTTTGTTTGGGTCACAGGGTTTCTGTCCCTGAACTTATTAATATGTATAACGGAAGCGATTTAAGGTCGTGCCAGTTTTCCCCATGATTATACATCTCGATTTTACAGTTGCTGCATGCAGATTGTAGATGTCAGTTGTATAGGCATTTCAGAAGTGATCACAATTTTTTACAGTTGTAGCATTGGGGTTTATACAATCAAGCATGTTTTAAAGGGGATTAGATCATTTATGCATACTTGTTTGATTTTTTTTTTTTTTTTTTTTTTTTTTTTTTTGAGGGATCAAAACACTAACAGATTTTAAGAGACTGTTAACAGATTGTGTATCTAGTTGAATATGGTTCTGCAGTGCTTGGGATGGCCATCAGTAACTGCTGTAGATGTAACACCAGCAGATGTTTCTTGGTTGAAGGGATGGTTTTAAAAATGTTAACATGGCAAACAGTGAATAATAGCTGGACTTCTGCACATAATTCTTTTTTGGTTTGTTTGTTTTCCTGATGTTCTCTGACTTGTGTTTGTTATTTATGAGATTTACCTTTTTGCTAGTCGTTTTATTTTCCAATGTAGCCCATAGTCTTCTCAGTCATTACAGAGTTTAATATGAGAAGATGATCATAGCTGACAGCAGACTGCTGTAGATATAAGACTGCCTGTGCACCAGCAGATGTTTCTTGGTTGAAGGGATGGTTGTCAAAGAATGCTAACATGGCCAGCAATGACTAATAGTTGGACCACTTAGCAGCATCCCCCTCCTCCCCCCTCAAATGCTCACTCCTATTAGACTAGTATACCTTATTAATAAAATGAGCGACGTGTCCACTTCAGGTAGCCTGCATTTTCTAATGTAGCCCATGATCTTCTCAGTGATTAGAGCTTAATATGGGGAGATGATCATAGCCGACCAGTTTGTTGGACTTTGGCATGCAGTAGGTCCTCTGCAGTTTCACATAATCATGGTCCACTCACTGCCAAGCCTTTCCTGGCAGCTTTCCCACTATGAACCCTTATTTATTAGAATATTACTCCAGAGGATTTCACAGCTAGAATATCTATGCTAGAAGATATCACAGCTAGAAGTCCACTAAAGGATGGCTTAATGTAAGGTCCCTGGGCTTCAGATTAAAGCAAATCTCCAAAGAAGGCAAGGACGAGCTGTGAACAGAGAAGATACCATTACTCAGAAAAGCTTCATGGGGAACCAACTTGGTGGATCTACTGTGGATGTTGGTGTACTCCATAGATTGGACCTTATGGGCTGATTTACAGTTTACATTGATGTAAAAAGCATCAAACGTTCACTCAGAGGTCACATGGTATCTCTGTGAGTGTTTTAAGCCATTCTACTTTCAACCAGTCCTTGTCTATGCTGCTGTGCCACTGAAGACTGTGAGAAAGCACAGCTTTGAACCTCTTCTGGACAAGCCTGCATGTGGATTGCGGTTCTTTTCTTTGTACAAAAAGGTTCTGTCCTAACGGTTGTGAAGCATTGCCTTAATTAACAGTGACCTGTGCAATTTTGTTTCCTCTGTCTCTCACCACTGTGATGCATTCTGTGATTTCTGTGCAGAGTTGCGATTAGGAGACGTGTTTCTAATTGTAATGGTAATTAGAGGGATTCCGTAGGATCAGGTTGTTCTTGTCCGTGTGTTCGTTCTAAATTCTGTATGTCAATGATTTTCAGCACCTTATTAAAAACCTGTTTTGAAAGAACAAGCCTTGTTTACTTTTTGTTAGAACAAGGTCTTGATGCAGAGTCCCAGTGCTGTGGAAAAGTATTTGCCCCCTCATAATTAAATTGGGGATCAGTTAAACTGGAGGCCCCCAGGCTTGATTACTGCCAGCCTTCTTGAGAGTGAAAAGGGTGCTGAAGAGTCTCAGCAAGCAGCAGTATATATGCCATGATCAAGAAAAAAATGGGAAGTTACTGAAATGTACAAAAATATACATTTCAGTGGTTCTGTGACTCCGGTAAACCATAATTAGAGACATTATCTTTAAACAAAGAGACCTTACTTGGAACAGTGATGATTCTTTAGTGATTTAGCCAATTACTGGGTCAAATATCTGGAATTCGAAAGGGGGCTTATACTTTTTCACAGCGTATGTACAGGGGGCAGGCAGAGTCATATGTTACAATACTGTGATTGCACCAACACATCACAGGAAATGGCCAGGGACCACTTGCTTTCTTCTAGCAGAGGACTTCTTTCAGCTCCCCTAAATGAAACCTTGTGGCTAACATGTATGAGCTCACTGTACTGGAGCCTTTAAACATGCTGTGACCTCCCCCACCCATTCCAGTATGAGGTCATGGATGAGAGCAGGCAGGATGTGCTGAAAGTTCTCAGTGTCTGTCTGGTATGACCTGGATTAACATGTGCTCTAAGCTACACTACTAAAAAAAGGTTCTTTGAAGGTTAAGAAAAAACATCTGTTCTATATACAATCATGAAGACCCAACTGTTTGAATGCTTAAAGCCACAATATGTAGCATTTTTACAGCTTCAGAATAACTGTAATGCTCCACTGACATATGGAAGGAAAAACATCTCTACTGTTGCTACTCTGGGCTCAGCACTCTGCTAACTGGACTATGTAACTCTGGTGAAGTGGGCCAGACAACACAACTGCAAGAACTAAGTAACGCTGCACAAACCGAGACAAATTCATGTGATTCCTGTAATTAGTACTTTCTCTGTCTCAGTCCACATGCTTCTTTCATTTTCAGATGGTGGTTCCTTATCTTTCAGCCTGTCCAGAAATGCATGTGTAATGTGTCCTGTAAGGGTGGCTCAGGCTTAAATTACACTTTCTGACTGTAGGAGGAGCCCAGGATCAAAGAATACCAGTTCTTGCATAATGCTGCTTTAAATGTGATCTGGTTTAACCAGATAACGTGGACAGTGCAACATCTCTCAAAAGTGAAGCCACCACAGGTCCAGCGCCTCTGCTGGCTGGTTGCAGTGTGATGTGTAGCTCCGTGCATCCCCATACGTCTCATCCCAATTTCCATCTCCTTGGTCTCCTCTAAACTGTCTTTTTATCTCCACTGTATAATTCCAACAATTAGTTTTCCCTGTACTATTTAGTTGTTAGCAAGCCAGCTTACTTTAATGTAGTAGTATCTGTAATCGGTCTTGACCAGCGCTCTCGTCACATTTATTTTCGGGTCTGCACTGAGTCCAAATGCTATTTAAAACACCTTCTTTTTTCATTTATTCATTACAGCATCTTGGTTTGGGTTAAACTGGATCGTACAAGCTTCAGTTCATCTCTGCTGCAAACAGAGCTGAGCTCTGGTACTATAATTTGATGGAAATCTCAATTGTTTTGTAATAAAATACATGAACTGCACTTTAACTATTGAAACGTCACACTAACTGGACATACTAGGTATGCAGTGTTAAAATCTGCTTTGCTTCTGGTCCTCTAGGCTGCACTGTAACTCAATGATGGTCTGGGAGAAGGGGGCAGGCCTACCTAATAGGCGAGTCTGGCTCTGCCTCTGGTCTCTATATGGCAGATATTACTTTCATTTCTATAGAACGGAAGGGTATGGATCCATGGCGTCCATGTTTTGTTGGCACTGGGTTTAACTATTTGAATGCTTAAAATGCTGATTATTTATCAGCTAAAAAGTATCTTCAGATTAGTGAAAAACGCTTGTTGATGTTCTGTATAGTGCCAAAAAGGCTTCCACAATCATTACTACGGTCAAAGATCGTATCCCTTCAATATACACACCAAACAACATTTACAGGAGCATTTTGGCGAAGGAAGAGGACCTGTTTATTGTTTGTATTTCCAATAAGTGTTGCAGTCACTGAAGGAACCAAATGTCAAGATTGTTTTCTTAAAGTGCTGAAGATGAATAAGAAAATTGTCTGTTAAAACTTGTTTAAATTGAAGGTTTCAGAGTGCAAAGCACAGCTTTTCTGTAACTTTTAGCATGTTGTGGTGGTAATTTTGCATGTCAACAACAACGTTGAACTGTCTGGAAGAAGATTGTGTCTTTAAACCGGCACTTTCATTCGATGACAAGCAATTTGGTAAAACATTCAGTTTGGTTCTCTGATCACGCACGCTCTTTTCTGACATGCTTCGTATTGTTGAATGCCTTACACACCTGCTGATGGAAATAGGACTCACTGTCAGTCTAGCTGACGTTTTCATACCCTCTCATTTGTTTTGGGTTTTAGTCTTCACTTCAAATGCTCCCTCCACTCTTCCTTCAGTTCCTCTTTCATAAATACGGCATCTGTTCGTAGCAAGAACTCTCAGAAGACTTCAAGTCAAACAACCTGTATTATGAAAAATGCCTGTTTTTTTCCTACAGCCTAATTTAACCAAACTGCGAACATACATACTTTTTAGCTTGCTCATCTGGCAGAAATTAAAGCATGGTGATGGGTCAAGGAGAGAGTGATGGAGTACGACAGCATTTCTTCATTAAATTTACAGAAGGGACTTTCAATGTAGGCCTGCTTGGATGAACACTGATTAGTCTTAGGCCAGAGTGATTGCTTGTGCCAGTTGCACAAGATATGTCAAATGTTTGTTGGACGACATCTGCTCATCCTATGTTTCATCTGAAATCAAGGGTATTAATATGGAGTATGTCCCTCAATTCTCCTGGGAAGACTTTACAGTAGATGTTGAACCAGTTGGATGGTCAGTTGATGTGGATCATAAACACCACTCCAACTTATCCAGATCCTACTGGATGGAGCTCTATCACATTAGAGAACAATTCCACTGCTTCACATCCCAATGCTGGAAGGCTCTGAATCCCTCTAGGTGATGCTTGGCATTGGGCACAATGACTATAAGCCCATGTGTGGCTGCACTAGATCATCCAATTCCATTGGCAATGCTTTTCTATGACGCTTTTACAAGTCGGATTTACATAACTGCTTATGTATGTCATTTTTTATACACTGCATACTTTTTGCGTTTCTTGTGATAAGACTTCAAATACAGTGCATTTACAATTTACATCGTAATGCCACAGTATGTCAGTCTTTGCTGCTATTCTTGGCCTCTGTTGCTTCTCCGTGTATTCCGCTGCATTAGCATTCTGGAGCCTCATAGATGCTGCATGGGGGTAAACATGTTTGCATTACACCGGTTGGCTGGCAGGAATGTGTGTTAACATGCTCCCGATATCATTGCCTTCTGTCTCCCTCCAGCGCTCGCTCTGCTGCCTGAGAAACCAGATCACACTGATCAAGTCGGAGACAGGAACAGTCAGGGTCCCGATCAGCACGCTGTACTTAATGAGAGTCGTCCTGTAGGAGAGCATGTGTGGAAGATGCTCATGATGCCTACCCGACTCCTGAACAGGAAAAAGGGAGGGAGAAACAAGCAGGCAGCAGGGTTGGATTCATTTGCACGGCCCTAATGCGGGGAGACGTGGCCTAACCAAAAGCAGCACGTCCCAGAGCAATTATATGATCCAGACGGGAGGAAATGCCACGGCCGGCAGGGTAGCTCAGTCTTTGATCATACAGGCATTTCATTTAAATCACAGCACACCTTCCTACACCAGTCATGCTCTACTGCTGTGGGCGACTTGGTGGAACAAGCCTCAGATGGGCATCGGCAGTACACGCCTCAGTTAATATGTATTAAACCCAGTAGCGGGTACCAAAATCAATGATTTTCAAGTGTCTGTCTTTTTGGCTTTCATTCCCAACATTTCAAGTTTCACCCAGATTTCTTACTCAGTAATCAACACACACTTTAACACAGCAGTATCCTGATACCCCTTCTAATCAGTGATCATCTTGCACAGCTGACATGGACAATCACATATACACTGGTTATGTATTCAGTAAATCCATTGAAAAGGATTGCCTATAGAATAATTTGCACATAAGCTTAGGTCCTAATGACCAATGCCACAAATCAAACGCTGGACATGTATAAAGCATCCAGCTTTGGGCTAAGGTTCTCTGAAGTAATATCTTTGGGATGAGCTGAAGTGGGCTTTGTGGCTGAACGCAATCAAATCCTCCCAGCAATGTTCCAATACCTGTAACAATGTCTCATAAATTAGAGGCTACTACTGCAGCAAGGAGGACAAACTGAAACATTTGATTTGGTAGTAGGTGATCCAGCTTTGCTACAGGTGTTGTCATGGGAGCTGCATCTCACACAAGCTGTTGACTCTTAGAAACTTGTCTTCTGATGCTGATGGGAATTTGATTCTCCAGACCTCTTCAGTTTTCCAAGTGTCTTCTAGTGATGTATGAAACTGTACTCACAACACACTGGCTTTATTTGTCATTTCTATAAAGAAAAGAGTGACATTTTTGAGAGCCATAGTGCTTTATTAAGTGTCTTTTTCTAGTCAATTTGATCTGTCTGAATGTACAGTGCTGTGTAAATATACTATAAAACCTGATGAATGGTTTGTTAAGTGAATGGTTTGAGAAAACGCAGTGTGCACTTGTTATTCAGTTAACGAGTGAGTTTAGTTCTTTAGTTTCAGAATAAATCCAGTCCTGGACTTTGTAATCCTTTCAAAGGTGTGACACTACCCTACTGACCAATCAATTACATGAACTGTTGAAATCCAGGACTGGGAACAGGATTCAAGGTCCAGATTTAAAGACCCAGGCAAGAGGTAGGTACCAGTGCCCACAAATCACAGTTTACTGTTGTCACTGCTCTAACAGGCCAACAAAATCTACCAATTAATCAAGTGTGCTTGAGCAAGAAAAGCACAAACTGTGCAAGTGGTAACTTGATCTGACAACCTTCAACATTGAAGGCCTGACAGCTACACCACAATATAGATACTACTGACCACATACGAGAAGGTAGCCTCGGGGGAATGACTACACAATGACGGTGCGTGCAGGGTGGAAGGACACACCCAATATGCAAATAGATGGTGCCAGGAGCCAATGGGAAAGTTATGCATTTCACTCTTCAGGATTGCACTACAATGCCAAACATAAGGCACACCCTAAAGGTCACCATATGCCATTGAAACAACTAAGTTCACTGCATTCAGTATAATTCAATTGAATAATTTCATCTTAACTCAAAATGTTGATCTCACACAAGCTGAGTGTGTATCTCAACTACTCATTGTTGAGTTAGTTGGACTTAGTTTGGCTTAAGTGAGCCCAACTTTCTGTAGTATTTAAGTAGTTTATTAATTAGTAGTGCAGTTGGGTTTTACAGCACTGCTGTAGAAAGTGCAGTAATGCAGTCTGTTCCAACACTGCTTTTACACACACTTGTAGCTTAATTTACTTCCATTGCTGCAGACCCGCTGTAAGTTGTTAACCACTGACTTATTCTCTAACACTTTTTTTCTCAAAAGCACTGGCAGTTGACTGCTTACCTTTGTAGCATTTGTGGTCACTGAATGTATGACAAAAATGGAAAATTAGAGTGTTCTTAACCTTTTGATGTATTCCGGTATATATTCTATTTATTTTCTGAAAATCTACCACCTCTGATGAAACCTTACAGGAATCCCTCTTGCTTCAGAGTCCGAGGGGGCCTTGGGACTATCTTAGCCTCTGCTAGCCCCTCTCTCACTCATCAAAGGTGAACTCCTGCTTCTGTGCAAAGAGACCAAAGCAGAACATTCCCTTTGATACCACCTTAGAGCTTCTCTGCCCTTTTACTGTGTCTCTTTTTTTTGAATGGCAGTGAATATGTATGTATGTAAGGGTTTTGTTCACTTACGAATGTAACACAGAGGCTTGTAGGGCTAGTGGAGATGGGTTCGTGGAGTGGGCGGTGTGGGGTGGCAGGTCAGGAGCTGCAGCTTTGATCTGTGTTCAGCCATAAAAAAGTGGCGCAGTGGCGAAAGAAACTGCCCGGAGCTGAGGAGGCTGGCCGTAAGAAGTCAGCAGATCCATTAAACTGTCCCTATGGCAACTGATGGCCAAGCTGTGACAGACTGCTGTCACGGCAGCTGCTGCAGATCCTGCTCTTCAGATGTGCTGACGTCAAACCCACAGAGCAGAGCTGCCAGGTTTGTCCTACCTGCGCTGTGCTGCTGCTTCACAGAGGTGAGTGTGTATGAGTGGGCAAATGGAGAGCGGTGAGTGGGACACCCTGAGATGGACCGCAAGCTGTGTTAATTCGATACTTACAGCTTTTCCTGCTCTGTACAACATACGGAGACACAGATGCTGAACTCACAGCCAGAGCACAAAGCACAAAGTGTGGTCAGGAAAGAAGGAACACTGATTCTCAGCATCTGTTGTTGTTGATGCGACCAAAGAAAGAGAGATGTGGAGAAACAGGTCAATTCTGGGGATGACTAGCGGCTTAGCCAAGGAGGTGGCTGGTCGTTTGTCATTGACATTGTTCAGCACTCCCCTGAATCAAGAGAAATTTACAGCACTCTCATAAATCCTTCTTTCCTGCTTCTTTCCACCACCGTGAAGCCCTCCAGAGGGCATATCTAATAACCTTAAAGAGGTATACCTCAGTCAAGGGTCGATGGGTTGCCCCCCTCCATGTCAGTTTGGCTTGACTGAATACAAAGCCATGTTTGATGTACTCTGAGGAACAAGGCTTAGGGTCCTTGTCACAGCAAGAGAGGTGAGGAGCAGAGAAGTAAAGAGTCCATCACAAAGGCCCGCTCTGTTGTTTCACCTAAACAGCAGCATTTTGTTCAAATCAAGCTCCTGTGGCGAAGTGTCCTGGCTCCAGCAGCAGGTCTACTCTCAGCACAATGCTGTCAAATGAGCCCCTGAGACTCTCTGCTCAGACTCTTACCACTGCAGATAAAACATATTGACAAGTGAAATCATCAAATGTGGTCAATATACAGTGGAATGCAAAAGTTTGGGCACTCCTGGTCTAAATATCTGTGACTGTGAATAGCTTGGCAAGTAAAATGGGACCTGATTTACCTGAAAAGTGATACATTTCTTTAATATTTTAAACAAAAATAATTTTTTTTCAGAACAACACAAAAAAAAACCCTTTTGGCAAGTATTACAGCTTGTAAATGCTTTTTGCAGCCAGATAAGAGGCTTTCAGTTCTTGTTTATTGGATTTTTGCCCATTCCTCCATTGTGGTGAGCATACAGGAAGGGTTTTCTAATAATGACTCTTCCATGAAGGTCATCTTTGTGCACAGCAGAACAGTGCTCAGACCACTCGGTCTACTAAACCTTTCTGAAGGTCTTTTGCACTCAAACTGGGATTGTGATTCGCCTTTCTAGCAATCCTACGAGTACTTCCCCATGAAAGATTTATTGATCTTCCAGACCTCAACTTGACCTCCACTGTTCCTTTTTGTTTTTTGTAATGTTCAGAGTGCTGGGCAGCTGCTTAGAGGAGCTTGTGTCTGCTAAATGTTGGACAGAGTTTGAGCAGTTAGGCTATTTCTAAAGCTTTGACATTTGCATCACCTGGCATTTCCCAATGATGATTGTGAACAAGCCATAGCCCTAACAAGCTGATTAAGGTCTGAGGCCTTGGTCAGATCTATCTGAGAGCTCAAATGCTCCTTTCCATTTGTCATGCTAAATTAAAATATTACAGTAATTGTGTTTGAAATGTTGTAAAAAAAAACAAAAAAACAGCTTTTTACTAGGGATTCCCAAAATATTTGCATGTCACAGTATGTAGTATTTATTGTTATTATGGGCTTATAGGAATATTATACAATTGCTAAACTGGCAGGACTGTGAGTACTAGAGTTTTTAATTTTGTGTCAAAACAGCTATGAAGAAATTAATAACAATGATAGCAAAATGCTAAACACATAAAATGTAATATTTCAGTGTTTCAGTGTTTATCATATCCACTCTTTGTACTCCAAAAGTCATAAAAGTTGGAGCCAAATAATCTCAAATACTTCAATGATGTTGAGGTCTGGAATCAAATGCTCTTCTTTTTTGTCTATTTTTTTTTCTTAGCAAGGGCTTTCACATTAGCTTCACGTTCTTTCAGAGCCACTGCGCTGTGTTTTTTTCACAATAGAAGGGTGGGCAGAAACTGCTAGATTTGTTTCAGCTTTCAAGCAATAGTGGAGCTTCCTTTTCTGTGAAAGCATTAAACGCTTAAATAGTATCTCCACACTTATCCGCTCCATAATATCTCCTGAAAAATCAACTTGTAAAATAAATAAATGAAGGGTGACCTTTTGTTAACTTATACATAATTAACCAACCATTATCATTATTAATTATCAACCATCATAATGAAATAATCTAACTATGAAGAATATTAGATATACTGACTGAAGTTAGGAGCATTTCGGTTGCCAAGATAGTATTTCCTGCAGTGCAGCAGCCTAGTGAAAGAGCCATTCTTCTGTGTAGATTTATTATAGGACAAGTGAGTTCAGCATCGGCATCGGCACTCAATTCACCTGCGAAGAATATAGGCTGTTTGACAGAGTGCCGGAATAAAAGAGGCTTTAAAATGGCCTGTCCATCACAAAAGTATGCAATCGTTTGGTTTTTGTGGTCTACAGCCACTTCATGTGTTATGAAACAGCAGTAAATTAGATATTAGAGGCTAAGGATTGAATAGATCTGCAGGACGTTCTTCATGCTGAATGATTTCTTAAATAATGCATAAAGCAAAGCAGATGAATTGCTTCTTCAAAAGAACACGTTAATGTACCCCACTGCCTAGTTCTCCTTTTCTAATTATATAAAATTGCTTTTAGACAATATACACCCACTCCTCATGAACATGACTGTCAAAGAAAAGTTCCTTAGCCAGTTACACTTGACCATGCTTGTAGTGGGCATCAGCAAGCTTCTGGCAGAATTACGGTTAGATATTTGACACCTGTTCTTGACAGAATTGGTAGAGAAGAGTGGTTCAATATATTTTTCTTTACCAATCACAGACCCAACTTTTCACTGTTTTTCACAAGTTCACTGTCCACATATTTGAGGTCAAGACTTTCCCAAATCCTGCACCAAAGTACCAGTGAGCACTATCAGTAAAAATGTACTAGTTTTTATCCTTTAAAACAGCTGTTATAAAGTATTATTACAAGCTTCTATTACCAAAGAATAGCCCCATCAGTTTGCACAGATGTCCCTGTAGTTACTGAGTAATACACCTTAGTGTGTAATTAGCCTTCCTGTGTTAAGGGGTTAAAACAGCACCAGAGCATGTTGCTACCACCACCATGCTTAACAGTTGGTAAATTGTTTTTTTAAGGTTGAATGCCCCAATGCCTTTACTCCTCAAAATATCTTTGTCTCATCTGACCATAACACTTTTTTTTTGTCCATGCTAATCGCAAACTGTAGTAAAGATTGAAAGTTGTTTTGTGTTTTTGTTTGTTTGTTTTTGGAGCAGAAGCCTTTTACTTTTATGGCATCCTGGGTCAGTGTATCAGTCCAAGTACATACAATGGGACGTTCATTTTCTTTTCTGCTTACTTATGCAACATCTCCCTTGCATTGGAAGAGCTAGTTGTGCATCACAATGAACTACAGCTAATTATTAATGACAACTACGACTAGCCCAGCCATGTGTAGTACTTTAGCTTGGCTAAGCTCACTTTGAGTTATTTATATGCTACAAAATCAGAATGTTTCAGCCTCCAAGACGACAATTAAAAAAGTAATGGAGTGGCATCTGTGATGACTACGCACAACTCAGTGACCTTATAAAGAAAAAAGTGACTTTTATTGTACAATAGTCTGCCGCTCTCTCGTCAAAAAAGAACTGAAGTAATGTTCTAAAATAAAGTCTTCTTTTAAAAACATCAGTAATACTTGTAAGCTGACGAAGACAGCATCTGTGTGCTAATCTGTCCCATTTTTGTGCATGTTTTGTGCATTCTTTTCACTGCCAAAAGTGTGTCAACTCACACATTCCCAATAGGTTGAGGGAAATGGGTTCAATTTTTAGTGAAGCAGTAAGATGGGGAAATTGCTTAAAAGCCTAGTGAATTGTGCTTTGAGAAACGCTGTGCTGTTTTCAACACCACTCTCCTTTCCCACCCTTTCCTGAGTTTAATGCACCTACCGCTTTTTGCTTTGTTCAAGTACAGGTTACTTTCAAACTTCTGAGTCATTCTTGTTTACTCGGGGTGGCAAAAAATTGCTTGCATTGCATTTTCCCACCGAGCTCGCCGCGACATAAATGATTTAGAGTTGCCACTTGCTCCTCTTGAGAACCACAAAGGTAATATAACTGCAAACAGCTTACTCAGGTTGAACTGGGATACATTAAGCCTCTAGCAGGAGATGGAGACCCTTTACTGAGGGGAGTCACAATCAAGGCTTTGCTAACTGGCTGAATGTTAACAATAGTTCAGTTAAATAGAAAATGTAAGAGATTGCGGCACGGACCTCTGATTAATATTCAAAGTGCTGCAATGGAGGGTTTTTAATGTGAAAGAGAATTATGAAAATGTAATTCAATTCAGATTTATTATTATTAAATATGTATCTACACAAGTCTACAGTATAATGAAATGTCCTATACCCCTTCAGATATTAAATTCCCTGCTGCGTACCCTCTCTTGCCTCCGACATTCACATATACACACACAGTAGCGTGATGCATATCAAACATATCTATCCTGTTGAATAAATCCAAATATAATGTAGATCACCCTAGATCTACAGCAGACATTAATATTTATCCATTCATGCATTCATTCATCTTATCCACTTCTTCCTGGTCAGGGTCATGGTGGGGCCGAAGCCTACCCACAATCATTGGGCACAAGACAGGGATACCCCTGGACAGGGCACCAGTCCATTGCTGTCATGCCTGCCCCTGTTGTCATGTCTGCCTTTGTTTTGTGTTGCCATGTGCTCTGTTTGTGTCTTGTCTGCCTTAGCCACGCCTCTCTATTAGTGCTTCCACCTGTGTCTCCTCTTTAGCCATGCCCCCTTGTTAGTTCCTCGTGGTTCCCTTGTTAGCGTCCGTATAAGTACCCCTTTGCTTCAGTCGTCCCTTGTCTGGTCTTGTGCATGTATGTGCGCAAATGTTCCTGTTCCTGCGTTTGTGTTCATGCCAGTTCATGGTTCGTTGATTTGGCCTGTTTATGTGAGTCTTGTGTTCTTTATTTTGCTAAACTTGGTTTCTGTTTTCTTGTCTTGTATTAAAACATTATCCTGCGAGTATGTCCACCTCTGTCTCGTGACAAACCGCAACGGTTGCAAGGTATCCACACACCCATTCATTCTCATTCAGGGGCATTTTAGCATGGGCAATTCACCCACCATGATTTTGGGAGGTGGAAGGAAACTAGAGGACATGGGGGAGAATAATCAAACTCCTCAAAGACAGAGACCAGAGCAAGGGTCAAACCCACAAGCCCATGGCCTGGAGCAGTACAACATTAATAATACTGAGTAAATAAATAATGTTATGGATGCTGTTATGTTCTGTGTTATTTTTTTGTATTACAGGTGTGTTTTACTCTGGAAGAGCAGTGAATGTTACACATTTGTAATCACAGAGACAGCAGCACAGGCTAAGGTCAATAACTGGACTAGCGTGAGAGAGTCTCCAGCTTCAAAATGTAATGGTAAATGTCACAAAGTTTGACACAAACAGTGTCACAGATCAGAAACTGCACAGTAGCATAATCACTTCCATTTAAAGCAAGACGCTGCAGCATTTTACCTCAAAATAACAGCTTCAAAATCATCCTGGTGCTCCACTGACCTGTAATAGGAAGAATGGCATCTCTGTCATTGTCACACACTGTTTGTTTAGTTCTTCACTTGTAAAGTGCTGCTGCAGGTAATTTCTAGTATGACCGGGTTTTCTTCTCATTTATGTCTTTAGGTTTATCCCCTTTGGCTACAGTAACTCGTTTGTTGGCTTACTGGTTTTGCTTTTTAGACTTTTATTATGTTTGTTTTGTTATGTCTGTGTTTGTCCTGGACTGGCTTAAGGACTTCTCTTTTGCATTAACCCTATAATAATAATATAACCCTATAATAATAATAATATATAATATAACCCTTCTAATTCATTTTATGTCCACAAGCTTCTGACCAGTTTATCCATCATTGCATTAAATACATTTCACTTTATATGACATTTGTTTCATGGCAAAATTTATACAATTAAAATTAAGTCTATTATTTCATAAAATCCACTATTTCACTGGCCCACTGCTCAGTCCTCCTGGTGTGTCTGACAGGCTGTAACAGAGTGTCTGTGACTGATTTGATAATAGATTTGCATATTTGGTCCATTTGGTTCCACTGAGAAAAAACCACAGATTTTTTTTCTGTAACTGGTTTGTGTTTTTTTTACATTTGCAATTAGGCATTTTAGGCAACCATTCGCATTTCAACCAACGGCTGATGCAAGTCTTGAAGTTTTGAAGTGAATGCCAGTTAGATTTTACACAATCTAGAGATCCCAGTCAGAGGCATTTTTACATCCTAAAAAGAGAACATATCTGGAAAAAGAGGATGTATGGTCACTCTAGGCTAAGTGCCAATCACAGCAGGCTGTTAGATATGAAGCACATTGTGGACCTGGTTTGTAATGGAAATACATCGTAAATATTAAGAAGACTAAAGATTCTCCACAAGGAAGTGCTAGCAGCACTCAAATAGCGGCTGTTGCTGCTTTGCATCAGTGACTGCATTAATAGCCTTCTTTTTCTTCTTTACTTTTTTTTTTCAGAGACTTTTTCACAATTAACAACTATTTTAAATTTTTTGCCAGACAATAGCTACAATTTGTTTCTCTGCACAGTATTTGAAGATAATGTCAGCACCATTTAACTTAGTTTAGCCTAATGAATGCGAGATCCTGCCTGGAGAGAGGCTCTATTTATTTTTCAAGCACCAGCTGAATAATATTCCTGCATTTCAGTGCTGTCAGCTACTTTTTTATGGTCTTACCATCAATACTGTTTCCAGTCAGGGCACACCTCAGCATTTATGAGCCCTGATCAGGTAGTTAAGGAGATTAAATAAAACAGTAAATGCTTGTTAAATCGATACTTTACTAAACAAATATAATCTGCAGCCATCCAAATGTTGTTGTTTTTTTTTTTGTGAAAGGCTGATTTTTTTTGCACTGTTTATTCCCCCTGCTTAAGGGGTATAAATGGAGGTGCCTTTTAGTTCTGAAATGCACAGCTCAGTGCAGTCATTTAACATAATTTGGCTTCCTCTTACTTTCATTAATGGGAATGCTCCTGGAAAAAGCACACTATATCACTGCCCGATCGCTGCCTCCCACCCATTCTTTCCTGTCATGCCCCCTTTTTTTTCCACCAATAACGAGATTAGCCCTCTGGTAATGAGACGAGGTTGGGCTTTTCGCTTTAGTCATATCTGACCCATTTCACAGTGCCTTTGTGAAACCTTGAACTGTTATGTAAGATAAGGTCATTCACATGCAGATCTCAAAAAGTTCTTTTCACAACTGTAGCAGTATTCATCATTCACTGTATTTAATCAGGGCTAGTACAGTACAATGAAATTCCTTCTAATGAAGACCCCACAGCATGTTAATATAGGTGGCATACATTAGGAATATGAATATATATGCACAAAATCAGCACATTTAAAATTCATGTTTTTGTGGCTCTTGAAGAAAGACTGCTTTTGAATCTGGCAAGAGACAGGGCAGCAAATCAGATAAGAGATAAAAACAGGTTGTGAAATTATTGGGTTTATTAAAGCAAATTCTGGCTGTTCATGGCAACCACATAAATATCATAAGTGAACCTTATGGAAGAAAGGAGAATTAGGTCTGATAAACAATTAAAGCACTACACTGCCGTTACTCACTTGTTTTGTATGTGATTGTGAATTCTAGAGTTGGGGCTCTCAATGAGTTTTCCATTTTGCTATTGATTTTTTACTACCTGTTGATTTATCCATAGTCATCCTGCTCACAGTGTTCAGGTATTCTGTTGAAAGAAGTGTTCCAGTGATAACCTGACTGATATTACTGCTACTGTCCCACCTAGCAATACTGATTCAGACCAATACTGGCCCACATACCACAATGAATGAATGTCCAGATGTGGGACAAAAAAAGTACTGCATTTATTTTATTCAGCACAATTACATCAACAAAAAACTAATTGCAATCCAATGTAATAATATACTGTATTTTGGATTTTTGAGCAGGAACAACTGCCAGATTCACATTATGTCAAAAAGTGAAGATAACAATGCAGATAAATCAGAGATGTTCTGAATGAGGAGACCAGCCACTGGTTTAAATATGAATGGGAGTTTCCGTAACACTCAACATGGCGCCTGTTTACGGATAAAGTCCCGCCTTTCAACAAAATGAGCCAATCCGGTTATGCTGGTTATGCAGAGAGCAGAAGAACCCCCGATGTGGTGACCTGTACAAGTGCAGTGGCCAGAACAAGCTGCATTATTGAACCAAATGTTATTGTCAGATTTTTGTGGGGTTTTTTAACAGTAATCTCACCATCTCTCAAGTATTTTAGTCTCTCCACATTCATAGAGATAGAAGCCTGGTCTCGTAAGACTGTAAGTAACTGCCCAGTGATGTTGTAAAGATGGCCACCAAGTGAAGTACTGCTTTTTAATACCCTTGCCAACTTCAATCACCATTCGGATATGCGTTACACATGTGATACACCAGTGGCCACTCACAGCACAAGGGAGAGAGTAGACGGTGAGGAGCAGACCCTTCAATCTGAACTCAGTCGTGGGTTGTCAATTGCTTCAGGCAGGAACTGCAGGTGAAGGATTTATGAACTAGGATAATGGTGCTATATTATAATATTTATGTGCATTCCAGAGAAAGGCTGGAGTGGACGATGCTATTCATGATAGCCCTGGATCAGTCACACTTATGTGGGGCTGTTATTGTGTCAATGGTAGTAGATAAGCACATTCACGGTCACTTTTATTTTAGATGCTAGGACACTTTCAGCTGTGCACTGCCATCCGCAAAGGCATGTTCTGACTGTACTTTTAGTTCACATGAATAAAGTGTGCCTTACAACTCCTCCACTTTAATAAGTTTCTCTTTCCAGCAGTGAAACCCAATTACTACTTGTCAGGGTGCGATGCCAGTCACTTCCAAGCATCTGTTATGTTGCTAGCAACTCTTATTTTCTTTCCTCAGAAGAGAACAACAGAGACTTAAACGAAAGCCATTTCCATCTTTCAGATGTGAAACTGTGATCTTATTGCCTTGTAAACATGCGCACATGCTTCTTCCCATCTCCCTCTGGATTCTAAGCATCAAAAACAGTATGGACTTTGTTCATAAACATCACAAAGTGAACTAGAGCGTACTACTGATCAGACGTTTTCCACTGCCCACACAGTCTCCTACATCTGCAAGTGAGCTCAAGTAGACAACGGGATCGAAAGTAATTACAAAAGGGGAGCCAGATCATGCTACAGGCCAGGGACGAAAGCTTCTACAGTAATGGATCTTTGATTATGCACATTGAATTTGATTGAACACGGCAGGGGCACGGCTGTAGGACGTCGTCACACAGACTGTGGGGTGTCATGATTGATCCACTGGCCTCCACGGTCAAGACCATCAAAAATCAGACCGATGTATCAGACGTCTCATGTGACTGTATTAGTAAACATAGCTATTTGTCTTGGGGCAGTTCCAGTATGTGAGGTGATGAAGAGCTGGGCCTCACCAGTTTCAGACTGGGCCTGAGACTGAGAGAAAACAACATAATCACTAATAAGGTGGGAATATTTAGAGATCCATGATTGAGCCAGAAGAAACTGGCCAATAATAAACTCCATCAGCATGTAAGTGTATACATTCAATAAATAATAAATAAATAGGCCAAAATAGTTTGTTATTTTATGGTGATGCCAAAAAAGTACCACTTTTGGTACCTGAACAATCTTTCAATGCACTGTAATGGTTTGTCAATTTAACCTAAAAATTCTGTTCTGTAAAATGTGTATTAATAAGCCATACATGTTAGTTTAGACGAGCAAAAGCAATATTTATTAATTAAATTTTCAATTTAATTCAATTCATTTTAAACCTCAAAAACCTCAAAACACTTCAAACTGTTCTTTTTACAGTTTGTGGGGTTTTATGTTTGTAATAACAATTAAAGCCTTATTCCCCCTAAACTCAATCCTGGAAGCCCAAGCTCTACACAGCTTGTGTTTCCCCTACTGTAACACAACTAAATCTGATTTGTTGATGTGAGCTAAATCAGGGGAAGCACGCCAAATGTATATAATATGGATTAGAACTTCAAGGATCATTGTAAGTTTATCTTCAATTTCTTATATTAATTCTTATATTATCTTTATTATATTATTTTTTGTTGATTTAGCTTCTGACTATTTATGTAAGCATGGAAAAATATAGAATGCTACATAGGTCAAGTGCCTGGTTCTTCTCTGAAATTGATCCATGCTTAGAGAAATAAAGCTCAGACACTTGCCAGACACACTGGAGACCAGGTCAGCAGCACACGTTTAGGCAGCTTAGAAACATTCAATAATCTATATCAATGAATATCTGCGATAAAGAAAACAGAAGCGCTACATTATCTGTTTTAACACCCAAACTCTAGTCAAACCCAGCCATCCTGTTGCCATGCTGCTGACACATTACTGGCTATTCATCCAAGGAAATCAGTTTGTGAGGACAAATTTGATCTGCTGCTCCAACAGTATTTGATTATATAACATATATTTGTAACCCTTCAACTTTAACCGGTATAGAATCTAAGGTCTGGGAGGCTACTTATGTAACCCCACTATATAAAGGAGAAGACAGCTGTAGGCGTATTTCTAATTGTGTTGTTTAGTAAAAAATACTTCAATCACTAGTAAATAATCAGCCTAAACTGTTTCTTTTAGCAATTTTGTTCTGAACATAAACCAGTCAGGTTTTAAAGAAAAGCTAGTTCAGCTCTGTTTTTAATTATATTATTACTGCCTTAGATAGAAATATGCTTTGTGCAGCTCTTTTCATTGACCTTTCAAAAGCATTTAATACTGGTAATCATTCCTTGCTTTTAAAAAGCTTCAGAATAATGGCTTTGATTAAACTGCTCAGAAATGATTCCAGGGCTGCTTCACAGACAGTCAGCAATTTGTGTTTATTGAAAATGCTAAATCCTGGGAAATATTCTGTTCACAATCCAGTAGATTTTGTCATTATTGGGGTGTCATACATTCTATATGCTGATGTTATTATTATATATTATATTATGTATATAATAGTAATAGAATATGTAATAGTCTATGCATATAAAAGTAACATAAATAGTATATGTAGTAATTTCTAATAAGAACCCATTATTAGTAATAATAAATGGGTTCTAATGCAGATAAGCTAAACTCATGCTATTTACCAGAACTAAATATTTTGTCTATGAAAACGTGATCATTTTTATAATGAATGCTCCAGATATAAAAAGAGACAGAGTACAAATAAGGGGAATTTGGCTTGATGAGAAAGCAATGTTTTAATAGGATCGGAAACTTGGAATCAAATTGAGCCACATAAAATTATTTTCTGTTAAAGAACAAAACACGACAAAACAAGAGGCAACTTTTCTTTAGTTGGATTACAGTGACTTTTTTGTACATATAGTCATGTGGAAAAGTTAGGACACCCCATTAAAATCTGTCTTTTTAAATATATTTAAACATCTGGACATTTTATCTTCACTTCAATATTACGAGATGGAGAGAGGTGACATAACTAAACCAGTAAAACAGGTTTGTAATATATAATAATACATTTGGAATATATAATGTATAAAATTCCTGTGAGGAAAAGGTTAGGACGCTCTTGCATTTATTACTACTTCAAATGCCTAGAATTTGAGTCAGGTGCAGCACACCAGCAGCAGATGTTTAGATCATCATTAGAGGGCATGGAAGAGGAGCCTGTCTTATTCAAACCTCAGACATTTAGCTTAGTTTGATTGGTACAGTATTAGTATAAGTACTAAGTATTATCACCAGGGTGAGATCTAAAGAGCTTTCTGAGGCCTTCAGAAATAAGATCGTAAATGCAGATTAGTCTGGTTCAAAAAAGATCTCAGAACATCAGCCGTTCCACTGTCCACAAAATAATGTACAAGTGCAACAACTGTCAGGCTATTCAAGCAAGTTTAGTCCAACAGCAGATGCATAAAGAAGTCTCCAACTATCTTAAAATGTGATCATGGGATCTACAGGTAACTCTTGCCACAGCTGAAGTCAACAGCATGTACCATCAGAAACATTAGGTGCTGTCACTATGATTAAAGGATCGCTGGTTTGAATCCTGGTCATGCTGCTAGCCATCGTCAGCTAGCCATCGTCATGGGTAGATGGTGCTTTCTGCCCACATCGCTTATGCAGGCTGGTGTGTTGGAACCAGGTGTACGATGATTACCTCTAGGCGCGTTGGTTGCCCAGTGATGTTGCATCAGCTGCCTGGAGAGGGCGTGTGTTGGTCCACCCTCATGCAGAGAGGGTACACATATGATAAGTGCCTTTTAAGAGTGTAGGGTGGATTTGCACAGCACTTATGTCCAGAATTGTTCCTCAGCACTGACAGCAATAGTGTTTCTGAATTCTGATCCATCCCATCCTCCATCTCTATCTTCATCTCCATCCTCACTCCTCCTGACTGAACTAGGGCTGTACCGTCACCCCCTCCTCTCAGATCTGTGCTGGAGTGGGTCCAGCTGGCCGCTGGCTGGAGGATGGCGGCAGTGATCAGTCAGTGCCAGTCCGTCAGCAGATAGCGTCTGATTGATGTGGCCCCACGTTCATCAATAAAACCCACTTTGAGCACTTCTGAGTGATTGCAGTGAAGCGGGCCGTGCACCACCTGAGCCAGAGCGCCCTCGCACTGCTCCTTCATCCTCCACACACAGTCTGGACCCCTGCTGAACCATTGCAGAGTGAACTAGTGGAACTAGCGAGGGAGCTCTACTTATGGCTGCTTTCAGCATGAGCTCAGTGTACTGACGAAAGGTTAGTTTAGGGACTATCAAAGCTTTCTCAATTATTAGCGGAGTGTGTAATGCACCAGCAGTCAAACATTTGTCAGTGCAATAGTCAATGCAATATGCCACATGGTTCCATATATGAGAAATGTGCTTACTGAACAAGCTCTAACTGGTTCAGAACTAGAACATTCAAACACATCTCAATAGTTCTTTCATTGCTTTAATGATTGCTTGTAAAAGTCCATACTGATTATAAAATACTTGTCCTGATGTATGACACTCTGTTGGGTTTGCCCCCCACCCCCAAATATCTCATAGATCTTTTTAAACCCTCACTTTGCTGATGGCCTACTTTCAGCTCCTTGAATTAGAAAAAACAATGCCGGTGTAGAGCATTCTCTCATAAAGCTCCCCAACTTTGGAAAAACCATCCTGTTACTGTTTGGAACTTAAACTCACTTTTTTAAAATCTAGACTAAAAACCTAGCTCTACCATCTCAAGCTTTTGGTTCACCGTCCATTACAGGTTTTCATTTCAGTATTATTATTACAGCCTGTTTAGACTATTACCACGTCTCTGTCTTCTAGTCTCTATAGCCTCTTTTTATATGGCCACTGAAGGGCCAAATGGTTACTATTCTGCGCCACTGTGGATCTGTTACACCAGTTTCAGAGTCACACCAGTGTTGCTGAATCAGGACCAGGAAGTGGACAGTGTCTCGTAATAATCAGCGACAGTTTCATTCTTTAACTACAAGGCTAGCTTATGCTAGTCCACTTAACAAGGCTGTAATTCATCTGTTAGCATCATTTGATCTGCATGGATAAGTCACAATCTCAAGCAATGTCAAGGAGGCCATTTTATAGATGTAGTATGCTAAATCCACTTCAATTAATCTGTTTGAGACTAACTGAATGAGGTTTGACGCAAGCATGTAAATACTTAAGGGTAGCTATAGCCGTGGCGGTAGTGATGCTAACTGATGCCCATTGCCTACATGCTAACACCACGGTAGGGATGTTGAATGAAGCTCATCAAGTATGGTATACTTTATCATGCTATATCATTATTATTATTATTATTATTATTATTATAGTTGATATGCTATATATTATGACTATGAGATTAATAATCAATGCAAGAGTTCTAAAATGAAAATTCGATTCTTGAGACAGTCTCTCATTTTCTGTACTGGAAACATAAAAACCTGGATCTTACAGCCCAAAGGTGAGACAAAGGACTTGACCCCAAAGTAACTTTGTGACAAAACACACATTATAAAAAGCTATGAATAAAGAAAGAAAGAAAAGTAAACCGCTGTAAATGTATTTTATCAGTGAGTATTAAATTAGCACTGGAGCAGTTCTTTTTGTTTAGTGTTTATCAGCATCTTGTAGCTCCTTCAGTCTTGAAGACAACCTCACACTGCTTTGTCATACTTGAATGACATAATCAGACTGCTTCCCACACATCCTTCACTGTTGCCCATTAACTATTCACAGTGGTCACATTTTCTCCTCCAAAACAGTCCTACAAGTTCTCAGTGTATTGATTGGTGTCTGTCTATCTAACCATCCATCCCTCCTTCCAGGCTCTGTACGTTTCTTGTCTTGCCTTGAGAGAATTTGCTCTGCCCTCACCACAGCAGCATCTGCATTACAGAAGTCATGGGATTCCTGTTGGGCTTCTTTTGCATTGTGCTCACAGACGTAAATGAGGGACTCTCTTCATTTACTAACAGAGAATGTGCATCATTGGTAAGAAGATGGACTCCTGAGAGGGAAGGAAGCTCTCTTTTACTTTCATCTGTTAGGATTCGTCCTCCTAATAGATTATTTATTTGTATTATTAATGTATTAATACAATATTCAGACAGAATTCTCAGACATTATTTTCAGTGTACTGCTAATAAACCCATCTGTGTGTAGATGAACTGTTTCCACACATTTTCTGTCCCTCACATTCACACACATGTGGCGAGACGTTTTTCAGAACAGGGCACAACACTGGAACACGAGACTGAATTCTTATCTCTGAAATGAGTCCACAAGCTATTGATTTCTATAAATCAGTCTGATGTCCTCACAGTCTGGAAGAATAGCACTACTCCCATTCTGATCAGAACTGGCACATCAGGCCTATCTCAGCCTAACCAATGACAGCATGTTGAGCTCTCACAGTGATACTCTCTGAGAGAGATCAATTAGACCGGTTTCATGACGCATCATGCCTGTGCAGGGGTACTGATCGATCCCCGCCTCAATTCGCTCCACTCTCACTTTCTTTACTGAAGAGAAGATACTGCAATCTGAGCACTAGATATATACATATCGACCAATGCATAAGAAATTGTTTTTTTTTATTGTAGTTTATATGGGAACATTTTTATTCCAATTATTTCATTATTATTATCTGATACTGAAATTATAGATTGTCCACTTACACCTGAGTGCTGACCTTTTTTACATATTTAAATGGACAGCATAATGAATAACTCACCACAACAACCCTAACAACACACAGAAGACTGAAGACTGACGCCATTCCAGATAGGATAGGAACATCCAGGTAGTTCTTGGTCTAGCCTACAAATGCTACATTCACTTGCCATCATCAGTGACTCTGGACATGAGTGTAATTATTGTAAATATTGACAGAAAATGAATCAATACTTCATCTTTCAATGGGGTCTTTACTCCTGTTGGAGTCAATATCTTGCAGGGTGGGCTAATTAAATAGAATGGAACTGCCACACTATATAGTACACCACTATTAAATTGTGTGGTTTGATGGGCAGGCATAGGTAACAGAGAAAAACAACAGCTGTGTGGTAGCCTACCAAAAATAAATGCTCTGTGGCTTAATTCTTGGTTTGTATTTATTGTTGAAAATAAATCAGCCCAATGACCATCATTGCCATATTATTTCATCAGAAAATAACTTATTTGAGAATGGATGGTGTCAAATATTAGAACTGTAGGTGGGAGCAGGCTGAAGAGATTAGGTTGTAGATGAGAGTGGGACAAATGAAGGTGGTTTTCTGTAGGATCAGGCCAAAGCAGAAATAAATATCTGTGTATACCTCTATTTTTACACTCACTGTAATGGATCATACATGGATGAAGTATGATGTTTTTACACTGTGAACAATTATTAGTTGTTAGCAGCTCAGCAATTCCATATTGGAACAACGTTGTATAGATAGATAGGTGTATTAAATAAGCTGTTTGATGTACAGAAATCAGTTCATATTAGCAATAAATTAAGTAAACTACACTGTATTTAAGCCTACATTGATATGGACATTACAGTGACTTACAACAATATGGGCACCCCTGGTCAATATTTCTGTTACTGTAAATAGAGTAAAAGATGCCCTGATCACCCAAAGGCATTAAGATTAAGATGAAACAAAATGGGAAATTGGAGCTCAGATCATTTATACTAAGGTCTCAGACCCTAGTTAGTTAGGTGTGTTTGGCTATGGCTTGTTCACAGTTATGTAAAAGCTTTATAAATACTCTGATTCCACAAACCTTTCAACAATCATCAGCAACGGGATCCTCTAAGCAGCTGCCCAGCACTTTGAAAATCACAGTAACTGATGCTAAAGCCTATAAGAAGACGTCAAGAGAACTACTCGTAGGCAAGGGCGTAGAATTGGGTAGGGATAGTAGGGACATGTCCCTACAAATATCCAGCGACTACTGAAATGCCCCTAACAATAACTGTAATCAGAAATTGCGCTCCGTCAGTGTCTAGTCAGTGTTTTCGCTACACAAACTGTTAACACATCTTGTTGTCTACTATGCTCTATCTATAGATGTGCATGTAGGCTGAGTGAGAAATGCCATCCAGCAGTGTGTGCTCAATAATCTCATACTGGCTCAGTAAAAAAACTGTTGAATGATTCCGTAGGCTGTTATACAGAACTGGTGGCAACTCTAAACGTTAAACATGTGTATGTGTTTGGCAATTATCCTAATTAGGTGATATGCTCAGTCAGGATGGCAGCCAAAAAAAGAAAGGTAGACATTAGGAGCTACTTTACAAGTCAGAGTGTAAGCCAAAAAAATCTCTTCAATTGCTAATGTGTCGCATCAACAATAACGGCAATAATAATAATTAACAAAGCCATGTTTCTGCTTATTGTTCATATACTGCCTCGTTTGTCATTTGTTGCATTTGACTTGTGACATTACAAAATTAATCAATCAATGTTCTCTTGAATTAAGTACAGACTAAAAATGTAAATGTCCATCCTTATGTGGTGCTGTTTTTTGAATAATAAGAGGGCTTGAGGGCTACTTTTATGTCCCAACCAGTGTCAAAATCAAACCTTGCTCATAAGTCATAGATTGCTAGAAAGGGAATCAAAGTCCTTGTTTGCCTGCAAAAAAGACCTTCAGGATGATTTAGGAGACTTGAGCGTGGTGCACTATTTTACTGTGCAGCATTACCTGCACAAAGATGACTTTTCTTGCAAAACTTGATCTAAATTTTGACAAATCTGATGGAGTTAAAATAAGCATCGTGGTGCAGCTTTGGTGCAAAACTTCAGAAGCAAACATGTCCTGACTGTCGGATTACATTGGTGTAAATAGTGTAAATCTTTTAAGAGCAGGTCTGAACTGCCAGCATTGCTGTAACACCAAGGCCTGGTTAGTACTTTCTCTGTTACAACAAACAGTGTCTGGCACTGGCACTAGCATTGCACAGAATTTCAATTGCACACGTCCACACAAGATTCGGGGTACTGAGATTATCCCCAGTGCAAATAAATCTTGCCTACTTTAATGTCTGTGCGCAGACATTGTGGAATGAACATGCTGTGAGGAAGTTGGAGGTTTTAAAAATGATGCCAACCAACTGCAGATGGAACAAGACACACAGTAGAATGCAAAGCCTAACACCCATTTGTTTCTTTGGAGGGCTCCTCTGTCACTGGGGAGGAGCACGACAGATCTGTATGTCTTGTCAGCGCAGGAGTCTGATCTCCTTCAAATCAGTATAGCCAAGCCAGCAAATTCCAGCATAAACAAATGGGGCTGTGTGATAGCCAGGCTGCAAAAGGATACAGAAACATAACAAAAACTCTGATTCTGACATAGATTGCCCGTTTGAAAAACCTTACCTTTTACAGTCAGGGAGACGGAGCTCTATAAGGAGACTGATATGGTGGCAGGAATGAGCCGGAAAGGACGAGTCTGCTAAGGTTAGTCCGAGTTGGCATCATGGTTTATTATCTTTTACAATGTACAATATACAAAAATATAGAGTACCAAAAAATTCACAGTGTCTAAAAGGCAGTGATTACAGTCTACATCACATATCTAACAGTACCACCAGGTCAGTTGCATAGAAGGGCACCAAGCCTTGCGGGGATGGAGCGCCTCATTTCGTCATCTGGGCTCTTTCCCTGTCCAGCGGCAGGGCTCCTTGGGGCAGGGTGGAAATAATAAGAAATGGCCACACTCAGCAAACATGCTTAAACTGATCTGGCACACCGGATAGACAAGAGGGATTTTCTGCGCTCCAGGGAGCACGGGATAAGCGGGTTGTGTTCTTTCATATTTAGCATGAACAGAAATGGTTGTCATACTCTGAGCTGAAATAGTGAGGTCGCTAATTTCGTCTTGTTAAACAGGAAGGTAAATACCATGCCTCTGCAAATGAGATATGCTGCTGAGCCTCACAGTGGAGGTGTTAAATTGAAATCACAGAGGACTCCAGGCCTTGTTATGCATCTGCAAAAGAATACAGCAGTTGACTTTTACAGGATTTAGTAGATTGGGCATCTTTTTGAGTAATTGCAACAGGCACTTGGTAAGATGATGCCATCAAAATCCAGGGAGAATTGCAAGTGAAACTCTGTTCTAATGATATTGCATTGTTATACACTACATGGCCAAGTGTATCCAGATATACCTTCTAATTAGTGAATTCAGTATAGAGGGACATTATTTTTTATTAAGCTACCTGAAGCCAGTAGTTGGTCTGTTACTGGTTTGTAATTACCATATTATTATAAAGTAACTACACCGCACTTTGTCTTGTGATATAATAATAATAATAGACATCAAAATTCTGCACCAAAAATTAGGATGTAGAACAGTGCTTTGGAAAATGCTTAAGTCATTGACTTAGTTCGTTACTGTGTAATAATCCAGTGTATTAGCATTCAGTTTAATACCAGCTTTACAGGGACAGTGTAATCTCCCTTATACTGAAGGTTTATCCTAATTTAGCTACTTTTACACGCCATATTCTATGTTTTTTTCTAGTATTTTAAAATATTTGCTTGGGCTCCCCTTACAGTCAGGCTGGAAAGTCTGCACACCCCTTTCACCTTCTCCAGGTTTTATTACATGAAATACTTAATCTACAATAGATGGAGTTAATATTTTGATAGAAAATTCTACACAAATTATCCCACAAAGACAAAGTGAAAGCAGGTTTTTAGACATTTGTGCTAATTTATTAAAAATCAAAATGTAAAATATCATATGTACACATGTGTGCACACCCTTTGATATTACACATAAGCTGAGGTGCATTTTGTTTCTACCGATACTGCTTGAGATGTTTCTCCAACTTAATTGGAGTCCACTTGTGGTGAATTCCATTGTTTGGACATGGTTGGGGATTGCCAACACCTGCCTATATAAGGTCCAACAGTTGACAGTGCACGTCAGAGCAAACTCCAAGCCATGGGATCAAAAGAATTACCTGCAGACCTCTGAAACAGGATTGTGTCAAGGCATAGATCTGTATGGTTCAGAACAATTGCTGCAGCTTTACAGGCCCCAAAGAGCACAGTGGCCACCATCATACATAAATGGAAGAAGTTTGGGAACACCAGGAATCTTCCCAGAGCTTTCCACCCGGCCAAACTGAGCGATTGGGAAAGACTGGGCCTTGGTCAGGGAAGTGAGAAGGAACCCGAGGGTCACTCAGACTCCAGAGTATCCTTTTAAAAGAGCAAAGGCACCTAGAGGATTCCATGAGAGCACTGCCCATCATCTGGATTCTGCTATCCCTACAGTGAAGCATGGTGGTGTAAGCATAATGATGTGGGGATGTTTTTATCTGGCTCTGGACCTTAGACTGAGGCAAAAGTTCACCTTCCAACATGAAAATGACTCGAAGGACACAGGCAAGAGAAAGTCTGTAAATGTCCTTGAGTGGTTATTTGAACACCTGAATCCAATTGAACATCTGTGGAAGGAGTTGAAAATGGCTGTGTACCAGCGCTCCCCATTCTACCTGGATATGCCAAGAAGAATGGGCAAAAATGTCGAAACAAGTGTGCCAAGCTCGTAGCTTCTTTCCCAAGACACCTTCAAGCTGTGATTGCTGCCAAAGGTGCATCGACCAAGTACTAGACCGTGTACAGATACGTAACCCCTAAATAACTTAATAAGTCAGTAAAATCAAATTGACTGTTTTCTAAGACCTGTTTCCACTTATTTATCCACGTATTTATTGGCGATTGTGTGTAGATATTAGAGGCAAGAAATGAAGTCAAGCTATTGTAGAATACGTAATAAAACGTAATAAATGTTTTGAGGATGAAAGGGGTGTGCAGAATTTCCGCCTTGGCTGTGCGTTTGCGTGGCTTTATGTTCCAAAAACATAAACATGATAATTTTGTTAAAATGATTAACCCTTAGAATCAGACAGACTGTTTCTGTTACTGCACCTTTAAGACTGAAATAGGAAAAATGAGCTCTGCTCTGCTCGTATTGTGCCTCACACAGACTTGAAGCTGAAACACTCATTGAAACTGTAGTATGAGTGGGCAGAGCTAAACTGTGGTAGGCTGAATAAGCAGATGTGCATGAATTGATACTTGTAATGTCAGAGAAACATACATGGACTTTTATGTACTGAAGCTTTGAAACTTCAACAATATTTCCATATTACTTCAAACTGTTTTTTGTGTGGAAAGTGGAAAATTATGTTTTTCAACATTTTCTGACCCTGCTGACACAGTTGTCCAACTGCCCAGTCAAGAGTATATGATTACCCTTAATTTCAGAAGAAGTGTTGGATGAGTAGATGTCTACAAACTTTAGGACATACTGTATAGCTTATGTTAAACATTTAGTTATCAATGTAACGATGACCAAAATACTCCAGTTTCACCAGGCATGGCATGTCTTCTTAAGACAAATGACAGAAAGCTTATATTGGGTGCCTACCATCTTTAAAGCACAATGCTGGGAAGGTTTGGCTATTCTGCCGCTACAGAGCAATTAGCACTGGACTCAATGACATGCTCCATCCCCACACTGTCCCTAGAGTTGGTATATACACAGCTGCTGCACATTATTTTACAACTATAAGGCTTAAAAAAACAAACAGTGTTAGCTTTACACTATGCATGTACATTACACTAACCTTTATGTGTCGTAGTGGGGCATTACCTGTGTACAAATCAAGCACTCGTGCTTAGCTTAACTAAAAAGCACCACTGACCGCATTCATTTGACAAGCATAATAAAAATAGCTTCGTTCTTCAATGCCCTTTACAAACCAAGCTTACTATAAATAATAACACACCCCAGTGAGAATCACCATATTCTTTCTGCTTGGTAATGATGTTTGCGTGAGGAATATGTGGAGTACAGAACAGTCCATCAGCACTCAATACAATGCTGATGGGGTGAATATAAAAAGGAAAAATGTATTTTTTTATGATCCCATTGGTTATTCTTTACACTGTAAAAAATATGAGCCTGTAATATGAGACGCACACACACACTCACAGACGCATGGACGCACGCACACACTCACACACGCACACACGCACACACGCACACATCAAATTACTGTGAAAACAGCTTTGTTATTTGTGATTAAGACAGGGATCCTTTTGATTTACTGCTGTAAGAGCCTGGAGAGCGATTCATGAATATTTGATAGAACAAGTAACGATGTATAACTTACCCCATACTGAAAATAATGCTGATTAATGATGTATCCACTCTAAACAGTACAAAATATATGTCTATATATGAGAAAAATGACCATGATCAGTACGCCATTCCCCACCACACTGTTGGAATTCTTACTTTAAATAAACCCTAACGTCCGTCTATCCTACCTCATTTCAAAACAACTGTCAAATAAGTCCCTCTTTAAAATAATCTTTAAAAAAAAACCAAGTGCCAAGCTATCAGTATTTTCTACAATGTTTCATATTAAAATATAGTCCACCTTGATCCAAGCTCGTCGTATTTGATACAACCACCAAGGCGTACAGTATTCAGTAGAATGTGTCTAGATGAGGTCCAAACGTACTCCATCCGAGAGCTGACAACAGAGTGTAGTGGAGGGTCAAAGTGGACTCCAAAGCAAGCAGGCATCACTGGCGTTCCTATTGCTCCTCCTCCGAACTCCACAGGGTCACATTTGGACTGCTTTCCTCTGCTTCTTAAGGTAGCTTGGTGGCAAACCTACCATTAATTCGACCATGTTGTTCATATTGTGTGGTATCAGGTTCTGCATATCTCAGTGACAGTGCACTATTCCTCTAGCTGTTGCTGGACTTCTGAGAGCTATTTCCACGGCTTATAAGAGGAACTTCTTGGTGTCTCGTTACATTTGCGCCTGGTGATAACACAAGCTTGCTCAATAACAACCGACCTAATAGCGTAAGCATCGATCCCTTTCTTTAGCCATGTTTCTTTTTGTCCATTCTCTTGGCTCAGTAGCATGGACACAATTGTTTCCAAGTGTAGAGTCTTGTAACTGCTGCTGTTGAGTGCTGAACTGTTGAGTGTGATGTCCTAAATAGAGGCCTACAGTGTCAATTCAGCAATTCTGCCACAAACTCTCCTCAGTTAAGAGTTCCACAGAGCTAGATGGTGATTTAAACAGGTGACATCAGTGTAGCTACACAATCTTAGGCATTCCTTGGAGATGAGTACCATATGAAATGCTGTACTTGGTCCGTGTACTTGGTCCGTTTTTTCCATCAGAGACTGTTAACCATGATTTAGATGACATGCTCGTATCCTCTGAGTGCGAGGAGTCAGGCGGAATGTTCCAGAAGAGCACCTCCACTTGTCAGGTGCCGAGGGAGCATGGGGGATTCTCATGGTCTAAAAGTTTAGAGAAAGGGGGTGCTTCATAGTGTCAGTTCCCCCCAATCACCATGGCTTTAGAGCTGAAGGTAAAAGTCTCAGCTGTGGTTGTAGGTTCTGCAGGGCGAGGGCGAAGAGTCAGGCCGGTAGTCGTATTTGCCCAGTGCTGTGGGGTAGTAGGTGGTGGTGTAGACGTTAGTCTGCTGGAGCGGTGAAGGGAAGAAGTTGGTTCTTTCGTCTGGCAGCAGGTTGTTCTTGTTCAGCGTCTGGAGTGGACAAGAGATAAAAACGCATGGTCATTTAGGAGCATACGGCTAGAAAAAGAGCCACCGGTCGGCCACTGGGCCGGCATGTGCGACAGATGGTAAGGTCTTTCCGTGGAGAGCCCTCTCATGCCTTTGAGCAGAAGACAGTTCAGGGTCACGAGTGTGAGCTCAGTGTGCCTTATCCAGCCAGCTCTATAAATATCGATAGCGCCTCGGAATGACACTCTCGGCAGAGCAGCTGAATAATTCAAAAGCAATAGACTTGCAGGTCATGGGTGGAAGTTGCATGTGAACGCTCGCTGGTGCTCTTGAGAAATGTAATTTATCTCAACAGTTCCAAAGCAGCGGCGGCTCGGTAATTGGGAAAAAAGTATGCAACGCTCAGCAGTGATTGTAATGACTCAGGCTGGATGAGAGTCTCTAAGCAACAATGGCATAATGCAAAATATAATAAACAGCAGCTTTTGTGAGACTCTAAGACCTTGCTGCTGTGCTCATAAGCAGCTTCCAATCATAAGCATGTGTACAAACAAACAGACATATCCCTGCACCCGGGGTGACAGCTAGAAGAATGCTGGTTTATTATCATTATTATTACTATTATTATTATCATTAATGTTACAGCATTCCGGACAATTTGATATTCAAGGATTTTTGAGAAGAGTAATTGAACATTCAGTTATTTGCATAGACAGGAAAGTAAATTTGGCTAATACCAAGACTAAGATAGCACTGTGCAAAGGTCCAAGACCACCCTTTATTTATTCATTTCCAGCCAAAACAGACATAAATACTAGTTTTTCAGTTTTCAGATTTTTCAGAAAGTTCTAAGGAAATTAGATATATGATCCACTTGCAAAACTGTTGATCCACTGTCCAAAACTAAAGACTGGGACTCCTACCAACCGGACGAGATCTAACAAACTATCACTGCCATTAGATAAACAGCATTTAAACCTTTCATCCTTGAAAAAGATAGGAAATGAAAGCTCCACTTGTGCTTTACATCTGAAGAAATCCACAGGTGTCTCTGTTTATTCTTATCTGGGAGCTGATCAAGAAGCTCTTACTGAGAAAAAGAAGAACATTTGCAAATTAAAACAAAGAAGCTGCTGATTCTCCAACAGCGACAACCTGCAAGCATGATTATGGAGTTTGAATACTTGCATCTCAAAGGTTTAATTGAGTACTCGATTACTTGTGGACATCCCTAGACACGAGTTGTATCTTGGACCTTTTGTGATGAGCAGCTGGGGTTTGTCTTTACCGCTTGGTGACATCAGATTCTCCAATCTAATTAAAGCACGTCTCTCACCGGATGCTTCTCATCACACCCATCAGTAACTGCCACCTCTGCTTCAGCCGTCTGCAGACGGACAAGCCTAGAAGCGTCTGTTGGAGACGTCTGGAGCAGCTGCCACTCCCCCATTACTTACGCTAACTCACATCGCCTTAGTTACTGGCGTCTGGGCCTCGAGACCCCGTAATGAGCTTAGAGCGAGCAGTGGGCACGGAGCAGATCGATGGACGTGGCGGCTGCGGGCGCACACAGGTGTCAGAGCAAGGACACGAGGTGGGGGAGAGCGAGCCGAGCCCAACTAATTGGATGGGCTCAACAATCAGTCACAACCAGCTGTGGGAGTGCACTGGCCGGCTGCTGCTTAAACAGTCTAATGGAGCCCATTAATAAAGACTGAGTGTGTGCCAGGAGCTGCATGGGGCTGCAAGAAGCAGCTAAACAAGCAGCCACTGGGAAAGCGAAAAAAAAACACACATTTCAGGGCTGCGCATTTCACAAATAACAAATGATGGGTCCTAGGCCACCTAAAAAACATATTAATGGAAGTTCGATGCAGTTCCCCAGGTTCCTGACCAAGTTCAGTCTCCATCGGTCTGCCATCGTTTTTGTGGGCTGAAATACTCAAGGGTGGACAAAACACTTGATAAGATGTGCTCTGTGTTTCCATCTTGGGTGGAAATTCAATAGGCAACTTTATTTTGGTTATCTGTATGTATGGTGTGTGTACATTCTAAAGAAAGAGCAAAATAAGAGCCTGTGAAACTGTGGTTGGGTAATTGGGTGCCCATTTTGCAAGGCTGCCAGTGGGAAAAATTGCAATGTGTTGTGTTACACCATCCATATTTCAAATAAAGAAAAGCTGCCTCGGGAAAGGTACAAAATTGGCAGGTTGGGAATTGAAACTCACAGACGGAAACAAATACTTGTTGGATAACTGCTACAGAATCTGCGGCTGGATAACTGCTAAAAAAAACAATGACATGGTCATTCTGGAGCTTTGTATTGAAAGCCAGTGTCATGTGTCATGACTTTTTCATAAAATAAGGAAAATAACTGTGGGCAGGATTTTGAGTTCCAAAATTTCAAGTACCCGGAGAGACTTAAACACCAGTGCACAGTCAAATATTGAGGACTACTTGCCTCTATCAACACCGGTGGCACCTACACTGGAAGAAGGGGGAAGAAATCTTGGAAGTACAGGGGAATAGGAGAAGTGACAGAATGGGATTTTTTCCCTGGAGTCTATATTTATTTGAGCCGAGAACGGAGGAGATGACTGTTTGAGAAGGGGGAAAGAAAACAATGGTGATGGAACCAAACATCAGAAGGCATATAGAGGCAAGTAAGAGTCACTACACTTTGGTCAGAGACCATCTTATCTATATAAGCAGATATAAATATGCTTTTAATTATTTTAATTTGGGAATTATCTTGGGTACTTTCTGTGGTGGCTGATAATGACCCCTTCTGAAAAATTGACGCATTCAAAACGACTTTTGCATAAAAGAATAAACCTTTTTTTTTTTTTTTTTTTACATATTTTTATTCCTTTAGAAAACTGAGCCACATTCTGAGCTCCAACTTGATGGTGGCCCTGTTCTATTTGAAGAATAGATCAATCCTCCACCAAAAAATGGCTCAAAGCTTATATAAAAGAATTCCAAGAAGGATCGATGTATCTCTGAAGTACAATAGGCAGCCTAGCAACTTTTTACCGACCTCTATAAATGGCAAAACACGAGGTCTGTCTAATGTACACATTCAGTCGAATGATAGCTTGACACAGGAGACAGACATTCTGTGACTTGACATTGACCTGCAGAAGACAAAGCAGCAAGCATGAGCAGAGGGTTGACGCTCACCTTGAACTCCATGGGTGTGTACTTCTCGTTCTTTGGCGTGGTGTTGCCCTTGTAGTTGAGGTGATTAGGAGTGGTAGGGTGGATGACTGCGGACTCCTGCGAAGGTTTGTGGAAGCGCTGGCAGTACACGTACACCAGGAACGACAGCAGACCTGCGCCCAGGAAACACGACACACCAGTCGCTATCAGGTGCAGCAAAGTGAAACCTGGGAAAATAAAGATAACCAGGGTTAACAAGATGAGAGTGACGTTTTAAAAAAGATAGATCATTTGTCTACAAGTTGCTGCCATCAACTGACACTCTTTTCCATGATTTTACCCCCCCCACCCCCCCATAAGAGTGACGTTTTAAAAAAGATAGATCATTTGTCTACAAGTTGCTGCCATCAACTGCCATCACCCCCCCACCCCCCCATAAGAGTGACGTTTTAAAAAAGATAGATCATTTGTCTACAAGTTGCTGCCACCAACTGCCATCACCCCCCCACCCCCCCCACCCGACCTGCTCATTTTGAGCTGAAATTCATCCGTAATAGTCATATCGCTGGAAAAAAATGGCACTCTATTCCTCATTACTAGCTCAATATGTCTATAACAGCCATCACAGTGTTCCATCGGGCAGTAGGCAGGTGTTGGAGAGTGTCAGAGTGACTGGAGCCTCGCTGAGGCTCAGTGCTCTGATTAGTGGGGCAGTCATATCACCGGTAATGACTGTGTGTGGCGAAGGAGAGAAGAGGGTGCCATGGTAGTGCGCTGCACTGCTCTAATTGGCCGCTGAGCACACGAGAGAGCGCCGCTCTTCGGGGACGCTGGGTAATGAGCTGCCCATGGCTGGCTCTGGACACTACCTGGAGAGAGCTCAAATTGGCATGGTGGGGCCGTCTCTAAGGGCAGCTGTTACCCGCAGTGGCCGGCGCCACTGGCCTAAAAACCACTGGCCTGCCTGCTTCTTTATGCACAGAACTGTTCAAAAATTTGGAATCATCTGTTATTTGAGAATCGTTTTGTTATTTACAGACTAGGGTTGCATATCGTCTGAACACTGTTCATTCAAATAGCCTGACTCGGTTGCAGATTCCTAAATAATATTATTTCAGTGTACAAACTACAAACGTGGGTGTGGCTTAAACCACAATTGAGTGCCTTACCGAATGTCATGGAATTTTTAAAGTAATTCAGTTGGTACTATTAAAGTGCTGAACTGCAACACTCAGCCCTAAATGGGGCCTTTTTTTTTTTATTTATTGTTCTGTTGAGGTCCATTTACGACATGTGTGGGGGTTTATGTACAGTAAAGAGTCATAATAATTTTACATGACTATTTCTAAACCTCTCTTCATATTTTACAATTTAACAGGCTTTTTACTGTGCATTTAAGATTGCTATATGTATATCAAGGGGTCCTCAAACCAGCCCCAATTGACCTCCCAGGTGGTTCACATCCAGGGCCTAACACATGTGAACCAGATATTCAGTGTTCTTCTCATCGCAAAATGGTAATCAGAACACATTTTTCTTCCTTAATGTATGTAATGTATAAATCAAACAGGACTTGATCATAAAAAGATAAATATGGACGTGAATAGTAGTCTACAGTCAATCTGAAGACTACATGCCTCCTGCCACACTGCTAGCGCTCACACCGGCGGAGGACGATGAAATCTTGGTAGTACAGAATGCACAGGAAGAGGAGGAGTGGTCCAAGAGGGGCTGCACCAAGAGTTAGGCTATATTAATTTGAGGCTGTGCGTATAGGAAAGAAAGTAGGTTATGACTGGTTGGGGTGGGGGGAGAGAAATCATGCTGTGTACATTAGTCTATTCAAACTCCTAAACACATCTTACTTTTCTCCTTTCTTTTCTCTCCCCTATGTGCTGAGCTGCCCCCTGCTGTCTGGTTGCTGCTGAGTCCATTTGTGGTCGGCTGCCCAAGCCTACCCAATGGATCCTGTCACGCTATATTACACCCCCCTCCCACCTACCCACCAATAACATTTTTCTGTGCTCCTCCTGCCCTTGTGTCTTTCCCTCCTTTCAGTTTTCTCTCTCTCTTTCTTTCACATGTATTGAGATTCACGGTTCTAACTGTTCCATCCCAGTACCACCTGACCTGGCTCTCCACTACTATGCTGCCCGCTGTCTTGCTCTGGGGCCTTGCATTGATTCAGCCTCACCTCACTGCATGACTTTGCTTCTGACTGTTTACCTGCTTGGACTTTATCATCTCAGGTTTTCATCTTGTAAAGCTTGACGCCACATTTACCATTTTTATTCTTAATTCAGTTTTGTTTTATTGTTGTTGTTTTTTATTGTTATTATCTGGTGTCAACCAGAGGAGGATGGGTTCTCCTTTTAAATCTTGGTTCCTCTAAAGGTTTCTTCCTCTCGGCCTGAAGGGTGTTTTTACTTGCCACTGTTGCCACTAGCTTACTCTAAAGAGGCTTGGACCCGGACCTCTGTAAAGCTGCTTTGTGACAACGTTCGCTGCAAAGAGTGCTATACAAATACATTTAATTTATTGATTGATATTTTCTCTTAATATTGTTTCGTTCTGCTGCTGGTACATGGTGAAATAAGCGTTTACATTGGATAGCATTTAGAGGCAGTCAAAGTCAAAAGACCAAACACTGCTGTCTTTCGAATAATATAACAGTAAATGAACACCAAGAATATAAACAAAGGTAAAATTTTGATTTGAGATTAATCGCAGGTGGTTGCTATAGTGTTGAAAGGTGGTTGCAAAGGTACTCCATTTGGCTAGGAATGGATTCTTCATTTTATGCTAACTTCTCAAAATCATCAGTTTTCATGTTTTTATAGAACATTTTTGTGCTTCCTACTCATTTTATGAAGCCTGTGAAGTAAACAGGAATGGCATATTCGTTCTATTCTATTGTTTTATACAATGGCGATTTTTTCTCCTACCAATTTGGCTTCACATTACTGACAGCATTGATTCCAAGCTTTTGAACAGCGGTGTATTTTCATGTGGAGGTGTGGCTGAAGCGCAGGTGGTGCTGGCAGGCCGGAGCTTTGGGGAGCGCAGAGCGCGGTGCGTGGAGAATGGCCTCAGCTCAGGAGCAGCAGAGCGGCAGGGTGTGAAGGGCCCAGCTTGGCCCTGTGCTCCTCTCCTCCTCTTTCTCGCTCCTTTCAGTACTCATTTCCATTACTGAGAGTCTCACACTCAGCAGAGAGATTCCATTACCTCCTGAGGTCTGCATGAATGAGCAGGGGTGCAGGAACACACATGTTGTTTGCACAAGAATACATACATGCTTGCATACTGACACACAGGCACACACATGCGTGCACACTTGCGTGCGGCCACACGAACACACATGCACGAGCGAGAGCGCATGCCGTCACTCGTCCACCAATGTGCATTGACACACACCTGAAAACACGTTGCCTGATGCACTTACCCCCACACTGCTGGTCCTTATCATAGCCAGATGCAGGCAGAATCACTGCAAAAAGAGAAGGAAAAAGAGAGAGAGAGAGAGAGAGAGAGAGAGAGAGAGAGAGTGTTACACACTGGCTCATCTCTTCTCTACACACACATACACACTCACACAGACATACTCCTCTCTTGAGTTACAGCCAGAATGCCAATCACTGCTGTCCTCTGCTCACTGCTCTGAAAGGCAACATTCCTGGAACTGGGGCAATGCATAGAGGAGCGATGACAGTAACACAGCAGCATGTCAGAGAGATAGACTCCAGCGCTGCGGCCGGGGAACCGCTGATAAAGAAGGGAAAAATAACATCAAAGCCACGTTCTGTGCTACGAAATTATTCCCGTCTTGCCTCAAATGAGCACCACAATGCTATTTAGATATTAATGCCAAGATTAATTTGCTTCCACAGCACCCGATTTAGATTTTATATTTCCAATTCCTTCTACAAAACTAATTATCCTGAAGACTAGAGGTAAGCGTTTGCATTCCAAGTGAAGGTCTGTGGTAATGCCCGCACGGTTGGGTGATCAGATCTCGCTTTCCCACAGCTGCAAACGAGTCAAAGGGAGTCCATTATAATCCCATTTCTCTGCTGTGCTTTTTAAAGCTGATCTCGGATACGAGCAAAAAGAAGTGGATATTCATCCATCCTGGCAGACGGAGGATGTGGATGTGGAGTACACGGACTCGTTTTAATTGAGACGCACCAAATCTCCTTGATTAATTTTCGGGCAAAATTGCCCTCTCTCCTCACCATCCAACAGACCTTGCGATTTCAAATGCGTCTACCCAAAATTGGAGTGAAATTGGATGTGAGCCTGCGTTGTGACATAACATTAATATTAATTACAGTGCCTGATTCACTTGGTATTCCGCTCGGCTAACCTCTGTTCTAGCAGGCTGCGAGCGATCAGTCCTCCACTTATAAAACTCGTTTTCACTTCAGCGGCCAGAGTGATGAATCAGTGCAAGTAAACACATTACAGCTAATCTATCTCAAAGCCAACAGTGGATTTTGAAGGGGTGTAAAAATATATGATTATTTAATAGGCACAAGAGTGAACTACACAACACCAAATTCATTCGCTGTCAAGCTAAAGCCCTTTGGCATGCAGAAGAGTGCTCTGGCGGCTCTGTGCGGGATTTGGTGAAGTGCTATTGGAATACTGGATGCATCTGTTTGAGTGGGTATGTTCAAGCACATAAGGCCTTCTGTACAAGTGTGTGTGTCTGTACACTCTAAAAAATGAAGGTGCTACAAATAGAAGAACCACTTTTAGTTACATTTAAAAAAAAGTTTATAATAGAGATGTGTGAGTGTGAAGAACCTTTACATCAAGTGATAATTCTTCATACTTTTACAAGCATGGTTCTTTATAGATCTAAAAAGTAGTTCTTCAATGGCATCACTCAAACAACCCACCAAGAAAGGACATGTTTTGTCAAGAAAGTGGGCCAAGAAAGGACAACCGGTGAACCAGCAACAGGGTCATGGGCACCCAAGGCTTGTGGCAGCACAAGTGGGACCTACTAAATATTAGGGATGCGGTACTAATGTTATGGTTAATGTTATGGTGCATGTGAGCGTGGGGAATCTCTTACCTGGGATTTCATTGCAGTCTCTGTACTGGGTGCCATTCCCTGTGCAAGGAGTCGAGCCCTGAGTGCCACACTCTCGAGTGCGTATCTGCAGACCTGTGTCGTCACACGCTGACCACACAGTCCAGGCCATCCAGCCACCTGCGCGAACAAACATTCACAAGCACACACTTTGAAAGAGCAGAAGGGCAGCTGTCTCGCCAGGCCATGACTCTCTGGCCCACACAAGTATATGAAATGAAGGGCGTCAAAGCTCTGAAAAACAAAAGATTAGACGATTTCATAGGGATGCAAACCAATGTGTTTACTTAGGAGAGGCTTTAAGGAAAACACGGACACATTTGCACGCTAGGGAAATCAAATCAACAAATAAATCCATTCTTTTTCAGTTTTCCGAGCAGTCGCAATGTTTGGCAGAAACAAATCTTTGGATGCCATCTAAGCCTCGCAGGAATTCCTCGTTCATAAACAGATGAGGCCAAAACCAGTGCTTCGGCATCTATGCCTGAAATCTCCATTTCAAGCAGCCGGAGATTCAGAGTTACTGTGGAAAATGCCCCCCCACCCTGTTTAATAACGATGCTAAGCAGTGCGGATAATTGCTACATCCATCTCTGTTTATTTGCCTCAATCAAACGAGGTGTTTGCTTAGCAAAGTCAGAGGAGGGGAAAAACTGAGGGCCAGTGGCAGTGATGGACTGAGACTGCTTCTCTTAATATACATGCAGCTTGTACACCTGCCTTTCACTCACTCCTACTCTCAGAACATCTTTAATCAAGCCACGCTCAAGGAACCACCGCGCAGCCCGGGCCATCTGATTGGCTCCTGAGTGACAGCCTACAAGAGTCTTTAATCTGCAGCGACCAGGTTTGGGTGATCGCCATGCCATGGCAATGGGAGATGGATGGAGGAAAGAAAACCATCATGAGGACAGCTGATGGAACTGAGTGTGCATTCTCGGCTTTTAATACTGAACCAAAACAAACTGTTTTCTCCCAGCAGACGTCAATCTGACACCTGAGCGACGTCGGGAAATCCAGCTGATTACAAAAACCAAACGTTGGCTTGACATCAACCCACAATGGTGTACAGACGTTGAATTTTGGTTACTTAACACTATGTCTTAAAACCAACTGCATATCAGTGTCTAACGGCAATAGAATGTCATGTTGAGTGGACATTAACATTGCAACATCTAACAGATGTTGGATTTTGGTCTCTATACCTCATGACCAAATTGTGTGCTCTTCTACATCAACATGACTTTGGCATTAGATGTTTAGAAGAGGTTGGATTTGGAAATCACAGCTTACAGTGCTGCTTCAAAAACACTGACTCTATTCTACGTCACACTGACGTTGGCATTAGATGTTGGGGCAGTGGTGGCTCAGTGGTTAGAGCACCAGGCTACTGATGAGAGTTGTGAGTTTGATACCCAGGCTTGGCAAGCTTCCATTGTTGGGCCCTTAAGCAAGGCTCTTCACCGTCCCTGTTTTCCAGGAGCTGCAATGATGGCTGGCCACCTGCTCACTGTCCCCGTGTGTGTTTGATGACTAGTGTGTATTCACTGCATGGATGGCTTAAACACCAAATGTCTAACACAAACTGTGAACATGGTTGTCTTGTCTTGTCCTGACATTTCATTTTGGTCACAACCTACATTCAACTAGATAACAATGCCTACTGACTGTTGGTGGTCAGTTAGGATGTAACGGTCATCAATAGGGAATTCGTTTCCTGATGATTGACAGCATTCCTGAAGATTGACTTGACAGTCCCTGTCAAGTGTATTATAACTGGGTAGGCAGTCTAACAGCGAGAAGCAGAAACCGACAACAGGACACGTAAAATTAAGTGCACATTAAGGGAAGAATAAAACATGGGCTAAAAATCGGAGTGCTTGTTAAATCTGAGAGGTTTTCTTTTCCAGACTCTTTTTAGGGAATCGCTGCCATTCACACATATGATTCCAAGATTAACTCGCTTCATAAATATTTGAGTTTCTCCTTATGGGAGCAGCTGTGCTGGATCTGTACTGGAAAACACTGAGGCCCTTGTTCTACACTTCACACCACAGAATATGATTACAGCACTCTGCAGCATTACAGTGTGCTCACGCTCTCTCTTTGTCTTTCTCTCTCTCTCTCTCACTCTCTCTCTCTTTCTGTCTCTGTTGCTGTCTCTCTTTCTATCACTCACACACACACACACACACACACACACACACACACACACACACACACACACACACACACACACATACTCACGCACACTCATCCATGTCTTTATAGCGCTGTAGACCTTTGGTGTATCTCTGGAAAATGTGTTTTTGATTTGCAGTGAATGACAGGTCTGGGAGCAGTGCTCTCACAGCAATAATGATCAACTCCACAACAACAAACCTTTACCACACTCAAAACAGCTCTATGGAGTTGGCAATACTGACAATGTGCTTCTTAAAGAGCCAGCCTGGCCAAAAATCTAATTTACAAAAGTTTCCTCTTGTTTCCTCTAGGCTGAACATGCTTCTTTAGTGTCTTGGAGCCACAAGGCTAGTGTAGCTAAAAGATACTGGTTGCTAATGGCCTGCACTCACCACTATGCATATGACATGCCCTTTTGGTCACACATGGTCTTAAACTGTAATAAATGATTAAATTTTGTATCAATACAGCACAATTGATTTTACTGATTTTATTTGACTTCTTGGTGGCTGTAACATAGCCATGTTTTAACATATGAATATGGACAACTCACACAAAGCTGCTCATAGTAACCAATGAGGGTTCTTTAGATATATAGAACTTTATTATTTTACAGTTTATTCATTTTCATCACAAATTTATTTTACTACACCAGACAAAATCTTATATCGGTCAATATACATTTCTAATATTTCTTCTAGATAGAGAATATTATTATTATTTATTATGTATTATTTATTATTATTATTATTTTATTATTTTATTAACCCCCCCCCCCCCACACCAATTTATTTGATTCCCACCCAGTAGCTAGGTCTTCCCTACCACACAATGCTACTAATACTTGGTGAAAGCTAGCATGTGCTTCCTCCAAGGCACATGAAGCCAACCAACCGCGTCTTTTTTTTTTTTTTTAACTGCTGCTAATTGGACAGCCAACAGGCAGCTGTACTGATTTGCAGTGCAGAGTTATGGAGGGGGGCAAGGAGGAGCATTTTAGCCACCCAAAGAGTAAAGACACTATGCTCTCTGGGACTTCCACACACAAATGGTTGTGGCATCATAGGGCTTTGAACCAAGTCCAAGATGGAATCTTTTCATTCCCTAATGCCACCAAGTATTTCCGTCTCTTGGGGTGGTCTTTTTTCCCTCGCTCATAAAGACTCTATCTGGGCCTGACTTTACGCTTTGGTCTGGCAAGTTTTCCCTGTGTGTGTGTTGTGGCAGTTGTCTTGCTACTTTAAAATATAATTGGACTTGAGAAAGGCACTAAATAAATATATTATTATTATTATTATTAGCAAATCTAGCCAAACTAGCTCACAAGAGATTAACTACTGTTTCAAGATGTTATCTCTGTGTTTAACATTGTGTGCTTAGTTTTTCCATAGTACTGTATCGATTTAGATGATTGAAGATGAAGATCTCATTCACACTTTTACTGTGCAGATATTTGCTCAACTGTACTAATGCTAATTTTCTATGAAAAGTACATACACTATATGGACAAATGTATTGGGACACCCGATCTACTTTTGTTGATTGAAAGATTCTTCTGAAATCAAGAGTAAAAGAAGTTTATCCTGCTTTTGTTGGTGCAGCTGTCTCTACTGTCCAGGGAAGGCTTTCTACTAGATTTTAGAGCACTGATGTGATGATTTGATTGCATTCAGCAACAAGAGCCTTAGTGAGGTCAGGAAGTTGTATGATTACCACTCCAACTCATCCTTAACTCCCCAACTCATCCCAAAAGTATTGGATGGAGCACCGTCATTCCAGAGTACATAGGTCCACTGCTCCACACCTCAGTGCTGGGTGCTTTATAACCCTGTAGTTTGCAACATCACATAACTAGCTGCCACTAATTTATATATTTATAGATACACCTGTATGTCATGCAGTGTATAACAGTATGTTATACAGCACACTGACTGGTGACTATAGGCTGCCATTTCATACATGAAAACCAGTGCATAACTAGAGAAGCAGACTTGATACACTAAATACTAATGTACTGTTGGTACATTTATAGTAAGAGGAAAAATGTGTAAACTTGATTGTTGGCTAAACCACCACTTTAAGTGTGATTAAATGAAAGGAGATGGTTCTGCCAGAAAACCGTAGATCTGATCTTTGTGCATACAGACAGAGGCACGCTCCGTGTGGAGCAACTGGTCAGGACCTGTTGGTTTCTCAATTGCTGTTGGTCCTGAGGTGAGCTTACCCTGGCAGGCATGTGTGTTGCACAGCGCCTCCTCTGTATGCAGGCCGATGCAGATGTCCCCTCGGTTGGCGGGGGCGGGGTTGGTGCAGCTGCGCGTCCGCTGGTAGTGCCCTCCGCCACAGGGCACTGAACACTGCGACCACGGAGACCAGCAAGACCAGGCGCCTTTCACTGCACAGACCAGACAACATACACACACGCACGCACAAACAAACACCACATACACACACAAGCACAGGGCAATCAGGCAAGCGGGAAAGGCACAAACAGCGGGATAAGCACACACGGACGCAGCACAAACACACAAGGCACCACAAACAGGCACGGCGACGCAAAACACACACCGCGGTATCGGCAGACAGACACAAACACACAAGACAAAACACAACAAAGGGAGAGATCAACAATGCTCACAGCAATGACAGGCAAACATTTCATCCCTTGTTACATGAAAACCTTGTACGTTTTTCGGCCTGGATTTGTTTGTTTGTTTAGTTTTAATACAGTCGGCTGAACATTTCAGGACAAATAGATGGAAAGAAAATTTTTGAAAATCCAGTTTTCTACGCTGCATTAAAGAAATACTCCAGCACTTCAATCAGATCTCTATCTGAAGTATCAGCTGCGTATGTTTCCCTTAGCACAGACAATGATTAGGCAAGACTCATGTGAAGTACCTGCCTGTCGGTGTCCACACTAGAAGTTACTATTTTACAAAGCTGTTGAGCTATGCATTTACACATACAGCATTCGGCTGACACTCTAATTTAGGGTGACTTACACCTGAGTCATGTCGCACAGGTAGGTGGTTGTAGTTTTAGGAGCCATTTCAGACATTCTTATTGGTGTAGGGTGGCTTGCTTGACTGACACTGTTTTTTCAGGTAATGAATTGGAGGGCAATATAGGTCAATTAAAACATCTTAGCTTAGTCAAGAGTCAAGCAACTCTTATTTCTTAATACTGCATGTCAGTTTTCCCCCTCTAGTGAGGACTCCCTCTATTGCTCAGTGCCACCTGGTGTTCACCTCTTTGTCTTTGGCTGGCCAACGGTGGACAGCTGTGGAAACACCAGGGTTCAAACTCACAATTTTTGATGAATGTGTAGACAGTTGCACTAAAGTGTACTGAATATGAATGTTGAATTGCGTAATAAATAAACATAACTGATGTACCATACAGACTTTTCAGTTAACTTACTATTCAATGTTCAATTAACTCAAAGGTTTAGGTTACCCTCAAATAATTAAAACTAAAAACTGTATATCTGAGTTTTCCTATATTTAAAGTTTTCCCAGTACTGATATAAATTATGTTTGAAGGCCTAAAAATAATATTTGAATGTTCAAATTCATGTATTTGCTTATTTATTTTAGACAGACTTTAAGTCAGTGGGGGTCTCTGCTCTTTTTTAAGTGCTGGGAAATAATTGTCCATGGTACGATAATCAACTGTGTGCCACAGACGCAGACTGAAACATGCTGGAATGTTCCTTCAACAGACGCTTCTACTATAAAGATGCCATTTGGGGCGATACAAGGTTTTCAAATGACAGCGATGATTTGCTGTGGGATGTAATGGGAGAAGCAGGCATTCAGGCAGAGTGAGGAGGTGCTCTCTGGCCGATGCCTGGCCAGCACTCTTCATTAGTCTTCGCGGCACCGTCCACACCTGAGCCTGACCATTAGAGCATCAACCAACTGCTTCAACCCTCCTCCACTGCTTAGACCTTCACCCCTCCCTATAAAAAAGGTTCTGCTTTATTGGCACTTCCTCTCCTGTTAGAAGCCGCTGCAATCCTCCGCTGATGTTTCATCAGATTGATGGGACGTGGAAGAGGGGTGAGGAATGTGTGTGTGTGTGTGTGTGTGTACGTGGGTAGAGAGGGGGGTTGGGGGTGGGTGAGCTGGCTCCATCTCCCTGCAGAAGAAAACTCTATTTCCTCCAGTGGATTAGAGGAGTGAAGTGGGGCATGACCATCGGCGGGTGACTGCAGGGTGGCCACACTTATTGTGTGACCAGCAGCTCGCACACACAGAGAAGGGGGGGGGGGGCTGTACACACACCTGAGTTAAGTGGTAAACATGATGTGGAAATGGAAATGGTAGATATACTTAATAACGTAACGCTGAATGATGGAGAGTTTCTCCTTTTAATTATCGCCTTTCTTCCATCATTACTCTCTTTCTCTCTTGCTCTCTCGCTCTCCTCCTGTCAACAACAAGGAGTGCACTGGCTGACATGCCGCTATTAATATGATGGAGAGGACATCCACTAGCCTTCAGATCAAACACTGGCCTTATTTGCCTAATTCCTCTAAGCCGCTCGCATTAGGAGGCGACTGAGAGTCAGTCTGACAAAGACAGTTGTCTTACAGTCAGTCGGAGAGATCTGTGTTGTGTTAAAATGGGTCAAGGCCAAGTCTGTAGATATTCATCCATAACAAGAACAAAAATCCAGCCGCAGAATCGGGTGACCAAGGGAACGACAGAATTATCAGACTTTTCCCGGCTGATGTGTCCGCATTAATCATTCGATTTGTTAATTATGGAATGTCTGCAAAACTGTGCGATTGCTCTGCCAGGGCAAGAAAGGCTCTGAACATAGGCCTCAGGCCCCTCTGGGACATCTCGGCTATCCATTAGCTAATGAAATCAGTAATCCACTTGACACATTCTAATGGACTCAGCAGCTGTTTTCCCGCTGAGGACGAGTGTGTGTGTATGTGTGTGTGAGTGTATGTGAGTGAGTGAGTACGAGAGAGAGAGAGAGAGAGAGAGAGAGAGAGAGAGAGAGAGAAAGAGAGAGAAGCAGAAAGAATCTGCTGGTGACTGGTGAGTGTGTGTGTGTCTCTATCTCTGCATGTATGTGTATGTGTGTGTTACCTGGGCACGGCTGTGGGTTGCAGTCCTGGTACTCCACAGGAGAGCCCCTGCAGGCGGCCGGCGTGCTCTTGCCGTCACTGCTGGTGCAGGTGCGTTTGCGTGTTCGGTAGCCTTTAGCACAGTCCTGGCTGCACGCTGACCACATCTCCCATGATGACCAGCCGGAGCCCGTCAGCCTCACCCCGGGAGTCCTCAGCAGCTCATCCACTAAAGCTGCAAAAGCACGCCGAACATGTTTCAAAGGCACTTTGCCTGCAGCAAGTATTAAACGCTAATTATGCTTCCACTTTTTTCAGTGTACAGCTCCTGATGACTCAACAGACGAGTAACGCAGAACAATCACACAACCATGTGCTGTATCATTATCATTAACATCACAGAGAGTGTGTGCTGCAAGACTGCATCTGTATTATATTCACAATTTGTTTAAATTGTTCTATATTTTATTTTTTGGAGTGTAACAATTCACATAACTCAGAATTTGCTTCGATATGATGTTTTGGATACAGCAAAAAGAAGAGGTGTCAGAATATTGAGGGGAGGTTTGTTAATATGTTGTGTGTGTTTTTTTTTTTTAGTTTATTTATTTCAATATTTGAAACTAAAGTTGCTTTACAATGAATTGATCTAACAATCTACCCACAAGCTAATATGTTACCCCTAAGCCAACACATTGGCTACAAGGTAACATGACAATACAATAAAATATGCCGCAATACAGCTTAAATTAGGCTAAACATACATTCCATTTTTCCTAGAAATGTGTATCTTTAAGTCCATCTCTTTGCCCCTAATGGGCTAAATGTACCTGCATGTGTCTACATGCAACCACTGGTCAAACTACTTATGTCTTACCTTCGCACTGCCACTTTTGGTCTACATGTACCTACGTGTACCTACATCTACGTGCAGCCACTGCTTCCCAATACAGCTGATTGACCACTCCCCAAAACTACCTGAATGCCACAAATCAGTTTTCTGGTATTTATTAATATTAATAATATTAATTAATTAACTATTTTGCTTTGGAAATGTATTTTAAGACACTCAAGTCAAAAGGAAAGAAGAGGAATTGACATATAGGCTATTAAAGATTTAATGGTCATTAACAAACCTGAGATATTTAACTACCTCACACCCACCCACACTCCCACTGCCACGGGCCTACAACTTAGATCTACTTAAAGCCCCCCAGCCACAACATCCGAACCACGACAAATGCCAGTGTGTCCTCTTCTCTGAAACCAAAACATCATCACCCTAGCTTACCTTATGTCACAGTTACATTCCTGTTGATTTTTATACTTCATATTCATTCATATCATTATATTGATGTTCATAAAATATTCATTCAGCTGACTCACACTGATCTGCATTACTTTACTAAGCAAATTAAACCCCAGCCTCACACCTTCCCATCCTGATGCAACATTTTTAGAGATGTCTTGTGCTACTTACACCTCTAATGCGCGAGGACTGCTATAGCACTTTTCCCTAATTTATAGTGCGGTGCCACTGCTCAGAACATGCTGGCCTTTTCATGAGTGATTCAAGGTTGGCTGGGACACCTCGTCATGCTGTTTTATTGCATTTTCTGACAGAACACTCAAGCTGCCACAGTCCAACCACCTACACAGTTAGCTATCCTTTAAGCACGGCTCCGCGCTTCCCCTTTTAATGCAGTCCGTGTGCACCCTCAAGTACATCCCAGTTCACTCCACTTCTGACAGGAAGTTACAGTTAATCGATGTAGGGGCTGGTACACATGGCGTGGACAACCGCTGAACTGTGACCACTGACCATCGGCAAGGTGGACAAGGGCCTGAGCCAAAAACGCCTCACATTTACACAACCGCACACACCCCTAGACGGGGTGCCATGAGGGGGATCTTTTTCTAAATCTCCTCGAGAAACACTGACTAATGCACTAAGCGCTTTCCAGACAGGAAATTGAAGTCATGTTCAGCATTCACACAGCACGCTGCATTTTGCTGAAGTCAGGCTTGTGACTTACCGAACACAGCAGCTCCCTGGAGCGTTAGCATGTTTGCGCTCAGAGGGGCGTTCTGATTAGTCTTTAGGAACTCTAGTCCCCAGAGAAGCGTCTTAAATCTTAAAACCTGCATGTCAGCAATCTGTATGAAGGCCCGGCTTGTTGAGGGGTGTGATACAGGAGATTAAAAGTAAATACAAATCACAGGGCAAAGGTCTGGACGTTTGAGAGCAACACTGACTGTATAATTAAGCTCGAAAACATATACTGAAAGTATATTTGGAGCAAATAAGAGATATTAACATGTTTATTAACACCGAGCAAAATGATTTGCCTACGTCTGCAGCAATAATGTACAACTAACTGATTCCTAATTTGTTTCGCTCCTGGTGATTATCCTGCAGAGTTTTATGGAGGCGCTAATCAGAACCACCTGATTCATCCGTGCAGACGCTTCCAAAGGCTTGATTAATTGAATCAGGTGAGTTAAATTAGAAAGCTGGGACTTAGGAATCAATCAAAGCATGGGCCTTTTATCAGCACCGTCTGTGAACACCTTTTATATAGAACACTTTCGACTATCAGCATTCGGCTGCATCACAAAAAATCAATGTAGAACATACTGGAAAAACGTTCTTGCACTACATAGATGCCAGTGTTCAATGTGTTATTTTGGTATTAGTGAAAGGGCAGCTTGCTAGCAGAGCTTGAAATATTTCAAACATAAAGATGACAGATTTTCTTTGACAGACCTTTATAAGAGAGGGAAAAATCTTAACTTTCAATGGAAGTCAGTGTCATCAATGCTCTATAATGACTCTGAATAAAATCTTTTTACATTAATTTTGAAAGTTACAACGTTTTTCTTTTTTTGTAAAGTCCCTGTTTTGGAGATACAAGATTTCAGAGTGACAGTGACAAGACATACATATGTTTAATGTAGTAGGAAGAAGGCGGAGCCACCGTTTTACCCAGTCACCAGTTCATGCTGGGAGCCTGTTCCCGGATTATGAACAACTGCAGCTTGTTAAGAAGGAGCTTAAAAAGTCCAGTTCTTCCTGGCACGAGAGAGAGGATGTTAGCCTTCCGGTTAAGTAGAGAGGACACTAGCCTCCCGGCTAAGTAGCGAGAGCCAGTAGAAAGGATGCCAGCCTTCTGGCCAGAGAGCGAGAGCCACCACAGGCACAAATAATAGAGACTAGAGAAGTAGACTCGCTTTGCTCTGTGTGTGTGTGTGTCTTTGAGGTCTGCATGGTTCTCCAGTCATGTGAATATACTGATTATATTACTATTATTATATGTATTATATTAGATTATTATATGTATATATTAATATGAGCATAGTTATTTAAGATTTTATGAAGTATCTGGTGAATACACTCTTCTTCAGTAGCTTTATACTCACAGTCTGTTTCACAGGCAACTGTGCCATCATTGGGGCAGAAGCGTGTCTCCACTTTGCGTTTGCCCAGCTGCAGCTCGTGGGGGTCAGCCAGCTGTGCCCGGCAGATGTAGCGCACTCTCTGCTCCTGCCGTGCTCCACCTTGCGTCATGTTTACCGGCACCCACGGAGTCCACGGCGTGTTCCTCCTTACCTCAGGACACGACTCAAGATTACAGGCCTGATATTCCTGCAAAGGGAAAGAGAGGGAGAGAGAGAGAGAAAGATAAATGGGGCTGAGCAATCTTTCCAAAGTGCATAACTCCCTCAAATAATTAATCTTGCCTGCACAGTTCAGCCACTTAGCTTTAAATACTGGCAAATACTGTACAGGAAGCAGCTCAGCATTGCTGCGTCATCTGTAGGAACAGAGACGACTTGACGGCTCATTTCCATGCACTCCAGGGAGGTGTTTTAGCTCCTTTGCAAGGAAACTTGATTTGAGCTTTAATAAAGTCAATTAGATCTGAATTAATTGCTGCCTCTTGAGAGGGTGTGAGAGCACATAAAGAAAGAGGAAAAAAAAACAGCGAGCCTGAATCAGTCATACTGTAAATAAAGCACAACTGCATAGCAAGGCAGCTCTTCCACCATATGATTAATTACCCAGTCTAGGCGATTGCTGTGGCATTCTTCATGACATTCTGAATTCAGTACACTCCTGGGGGACTGAAGCTTGACTACTGCTCAAAACTTTAAAATGTTGTTTAAAATGTATCTTTTAACTTACAATAAAATATGCATACTGACACGTTATAAATGGGACATCAAAGGATATTATTAGACGTTTAAAAGCATGTAGAAAACAAGTTATTAAATGATAATGAAGTTCCAGTAAATTTCAATATACAGTACCTGTAAAATAAAAGTCAGAAACCACCCTGCATTTATTTCATTTCAAGTGTGAGATTATGTAGAAATTATGTATTATGCAGATTAGGTAGAAATTATACATTTTTAAAAAAGTTATTTAAAAATTAGTTAAAAAATCTCAACAAACCAACAAATCTGTAAGGATATTTGTCTACAACCCTAAATCCATCTTCCATCCAAACACATTCAATGATGTTGAGGTCTGAACTCTGACATTCAGACCATTGTTCTGAGAACTGCAGCAGCTTCAACAGTTACATTATCTTATGTTTCATTTTTTCTTGTTTAAATCCTTCCAGACCATCAGCTTTGAGTTCTTCTCGCAGTGGAAGGATGAAAGTATTGTTTTATTTTTTCACTTTGAGCCCCCCTTCCTTATAATCTCTAATATCTAATATCCTCAGACATATCTCTTTAAATATGAATAACTTAATGGCTTAAAAAGGTCTTTACTGTACCATTTTGACTGGAAATGAAAGCAGTCTCTGGCTACTGCACAGTACGGTACAATCATTTTTATATAAAGGCTATAAGGATGTTTATGTCTATATAGCTTCATTCTTAAGGCCATATGGCTCTTTTTGTTATTTTCAACAGTCGTTTCATGGCTCCATTCATCATATTGGCCACAGCACAAAGCTTTCCTTTTGTTTTTTATTCTTCAGCTACCAGTGAAGCTGCACAGTTCTAACACACTAGAATCCATTTATACATTTATCTGTAAATCTGGTTTGACATTTTTGGAAATAACAATTCCAAACTTTTGAGCAGCAGTGTACATGTCAGGATTTCAGCATGCTGCCTATGGCAATGTGGCAGGTGCTGTATGCCTTGTAAGGAATTGAGCAGTGTGACTTCCACTCAGCGTGTCGGGGGACTAAGTGTGTCGAGTGTTGAGCTCCACTCTTAGATCAGACAAGCTCCCCTGGGAGTGAAGCCACTGGGTTATCATGGACGGACAGAGTCCGAGCAGGCTGAGCCCTGGGGGACAGCGAGAGAGAGAGAGGCATATGTGTGTGCGGGTGCGTGCGTGCGTATGAGAAAGTGAGAAAATATCACACCAGTGCACAGCCTGGACAGCTGTTCCCATTCTCGCAGTTTCTGGAGCGAGAGTGCACTCCTCCTCCACACTCGGCACTGCATTTGGACCAGGGTGACCACGAGGACCAGAAAATGGGCTGAGGACACGACACTTTCTCGTTACAGAATCTGGAAGAAAAGGAAGAGACACTCGTTACCTTGCAGTCATTCCACAGAACATAAAACAGAACACAGAACAATCAGAGCCCAAAAAGAAAGAAGTAAAGCCAGGCCTTCAGAACAGCCAGCACAGACAGCAGACAGCACTTCAACATCAAAGAAAAAGCGACTGCTGAAACATGCGGAAAAAATGAGTGAAGGGTAATTCAAGATTTTGCAGTTACATCATTTCATGCAATCAAGTGTCAAACATCAGAAGAAAGTCTTATTCCAGCAGTCTTTTTCATAAAGGTGTGGATGAGCACATGGTGTGAGGGACGAAAGAACTCTGTGATCTCTCCCCATCTCTCACCTCTGTTCTCTGGCTTGGCCCACACACACTCGGCCGCCGTGCCTGGGAGAGGGGTTGTTGCAGGAGCGCTGGCGCACCTCAAAGCCGATCTCACAGCTGGTACTGCACTGACCCCATGACGACCACGGGGTCCAGCCCCCATTCCTAGAACAAACCATGGATAAGATCATTAAAAACAATTCACAGAAGAAACTGCTAAGATGCACTCTAATATCCATAATGTTCTATTCCTTAAAAAAGAGCCCGTAATGCCACACATGGAGCTGCATAACAAAGCAATTCTTGCATGCACAAAATGTCTAGAACTTTTAAAGGGCAAATCCTTTTATCATTTGTATAGATTGCTCTTGATCTCCATCCTAGTTATTAGTTGTTGATTACCGAGTTAACTCTGAATGACTGGGTGAAATACTCTCAGAAAGAGAAAACAATTTAAATTTAAACACACATATATAAGATAAGATAAGAAAATCTTTTAATAGTCCCACAGTGGGGAAATCACATTGCATGTCATTTTTGTTCTGAAAAACTGAAGTAAACAGCTTTTAGCTTCTACTTTAGCTTTTTTTCTCTCCATTAACGCACCCGTTCGTAACTCCCTCTAGCACTAGCAATGTTCCCGATAACAGGAGGGTAAGGACGGGTCCAGGTCCCCAGCTCCACCACACCAGCTAACAGTCCCCTGTGATGGCCAACATCTTTTAAAAAGTGATAATCTACCCACCCGGAGAGAGCATGGCCAATTGTGCTCATTTTGACCCTGGCTTCTGATAGCAAAGTGGCATGTCTCTGGACTTTTAAGTGTAGTCTTCAGCATTACAACTGGCCAGGGGCTACATTATGTCCAGAATTACGCTGACAGTACACTTCAAATCAAACAGGGTGTTGTAAGTATATATAAACAATTTACAGTATATAACTTAGCATTAGTGCACAAGAAACCTCCTCTGTACAGTAATAAAGGCAAGTAAGACACTAATGACACATGCTCATTTCATTTGATTGTAACCGGATAAGGTTTGAAGTACATGCATTTATACATGGTAGTCAAATGTGTCTTCAGGTAGTCAGGCTAAAATTCGCTATGTAACACATCAAATCAACTCATGTACAACCAAGCATCACCTCAAAACCCACAAGATCATGTCAGGAGTTGAACTGAGGAGCAATTAATGTCCTTAGGGAGCGGCCTCTTCCTAATACGTATGTTACTGTACAGAGGTTTGGTTGTCGAGTGTGGCTTAGAGATGGATGCATTTACAGTTGTATAACATCTAACCTACGCCTGAGGAGGTGGTCTGAGCCATGAAATGACCAAGCGTAAACAGGTCTATGTGACATGTAGACCAATCACAGCGTGAGTTCTGTTTAGCAGCTGGAGAGCAAATTCAAACCAAACACCAAAAAGGAAAGATGCCTTCTTAAAATCTTAAAAATGCAGTTACCTTGAGCAGTTGGCCACCTCAATCGTAGGACCCTCACAGTTTTTGCCCCCACAACGGGGAGGAGGGCTGTCGCACGTCCTTGAACGACACAAGCAAGCACTGGTTCCGTCGCCATCATCATGGCTGCAAGGCTGCCATGGGGCCCAGGGGCCGTAAGCGCCGTCCATGGTTTGGTTCCGCAGCTGGAAAAGAAACAAAACGCATGTGTGAGCATGAAGATGGGCTGCACAGAACTGGATGATTTGCTCTGCTTGGTGCACGGTGGCTGGTGCCTGCAGATGACCATGAAAGGGCAACTTCAACCAAAACTAATTGACTTTGAGAAACAGAGGCCACTGAGAACAGCTGGCTCAGATGATGTCATCAATCATGTGGCGTGCCACCCTTCACGCCTCAGCAGCTGCTAAACTGTACGCTGAGCCCTCTGAGAAGTGTGGAGCGCGTGCCGGGCTGCAAGCCACACACCGAGAAGGATGGGAAGAAGCAGTAAGAGCAGCCTTCAGAGGGCCTCGCTGCCTCTTGCTTTTCTCTACTGCATTCCCTTGCATGCATGCGTTTGTAGACTACATCTCCTAAGGGATCCAGATACCTGCTCATCCAACTCTTCTTCCTAAATCAAGGAACTAGACTTCTCTTAATATAACAGCAATAACAGCCTCAGCTCTTCCAGGTGTTGGAATGTTGTAGTAAAGATCTGTTTCCCACCAGTCACAAGACCCTTAGTTAGGTGGGGCACTGATATGGGAAGATGAGGTCTGCTTCGCAGATGGTGCTACAACTTACCCCAAAGGTGTTTCATCACTCCCAAGAACACTATTCCACTGCTTCACAGATCAAAGGCAAGGAATTTTACACTCTTCTTGCTGATGCTTGGCACTGCGTAAGGAGCACCTGCACACTTTTTAGACATTTACTCTACGGGTGTTTTTTATTTGTGAATATTTGCAACCATAACTATCCATCCAAAAGTTTATAGACATCTGTTCTTCCACAGTTTCTTCTGACAAAGACCATTCACAGAGTGTGTGTCCCTTGGCTGCAGTAACAGTCTCTTCCCTTCTGTGAAACATTGCTTTGTTTGCATTCAGCCACCATAACCTTAGTCAGGTCATGTTCTGAGGATGGATAATTAGTTCTGGGTCACAAATGCCACTCCAACTCATCCTAAAGCTATAAGAAGATGCTCTATCACTCCAGACAGCATCATTTCACTGGACCTGGGGGCTTTATACACCTCTAGCTGATTCTTGCCATTGGGTATAGTGACTATAGGCTTGTGTGTACCCACTTCAGTGTTCCACTGTATTGACTACAGTCTTCTATGGCAGATAATACTTACCAACTGAATTTCCTACTTGCATATTTAAGATTAACCGAACTTACCGGACAGGCCGTGATGTTCTGGAACCACTGGCTCATGTTGGAGCTGTCCTCAATAGTGGTGCAGCGGCGCTGCTTCCTGTCCCATCCACAGTATGGGTCCCTAGCATCTAAACACATCCTGAAACAAAGAGAGAGACACGGAGAGAGAGAGAGAGAAAGAAAATGAGGTAAATGGAGCGATTTCATCCAGTTGAACCATCATTACTAAACAACACTAAGGTTCCACAGTCAGTCCCAAATGCAGCGACACCCACCCTGAGAGAGTCAAACAAATCTTGATATAATCCCCCCAAACCCATGTGACACAGTGCATTGAAACGGAGCTTAAATATTTGTAAGCTGGTGAAAAAACACAGGCTTAATGAGGTGTAATTAAATTTAAACCCGCTAATGAAGTTAAGCCACAAGAAGCATGTGTGGTGCAGGAATGCGGGGCGCCATGGCAGGAAGCCCTCAGCATCGGCCACCCCTTCCCACCTCCAAGCTGCCCCTTTAGCCTCAAAGACTCTTATTTCTGGCACAAGCAGCTGGGTTTGTTTGAGCTGGGCGGCTGGCGCTCCAACCTTGAGGTTGAGGAAAACACAAAGTGTTGATACAGCTCACAGTGCCAATAACGAATGTGACTGAAAGGGGAACTTTGACTGGAGTACAAACACTGCAAGCTGGGGGAGTTGAAGCTGGCTATGAATAATGTCTGCTATTCTACATCTTGCTAATACAGCAGATGCTCCAGCGACTCTCGCATGAAGCTCTGAGGTCAGTTCTTGGATCACTCGCTTCAGTATGTATGAGTGGAATTCCAACAAAACTGCCATATTAGTCATTAACAAGGTGAAGTATGATACTTTAACAGTACGGATGCTACAATTATTTATTAGATACATAGATATAGATATATTCTATCTGGTAAACGGTGCACTGGCAAGGAAAGACCTGTTGGGATATGTAGGAAATCTGTTGATATTTTGGCGGGTTAACACTGGCTGACCTTTCAGGTGAGCTATGAACTAACATTAACACTAAACACACTCCTAACCCCATATGCTGTGTGACTTTAATTATACCCTAAGGATTACTAACACCACTTAGATACACCACAAGTTAGCCTAGGAACAGCCAGGCTACCTCAGCCACCCATCATGCCCTTATCAATCATGCCCTTAACAATGAGTGATCTGCAATGCATCGTCTATCCATCCATCTTCTTATCCCCTTTTTCCTGGAAAGGGTTGCAATGTGTCCAAAGCCTAACTGGAATCACTGAGTGTAAGGCAGGAATAGCCCCTGGACAGGGCATCAGTCCATCACACACACCCATTCACTAACACACACACATAAGAGCCATTTCCATCCATCCATCCATCCATCTTCTTATCTGCTTCTTCCCTTTCAGGGTTGTGGTGGGTCCCTAGCCTACCAGGAATCATAAGGGCAATTTAGCATAGCTAATTTACCTACCTACCTCCTGTTTTTGGGAGGTGGGAGGGAATCAGAGCACCCACAAAGACCCATACAGGAAAGCCACAAAGACACTGGGAGAACACACAATGCATAGTAACAAAGTATTGAGATCTTTGAACTGAGTTCATTCCTCTATGTGACTTATAATGTGTGGTTTTCCACATCACTCCAGATAAAAAAAATAAATAAATAAATTTACGAGATAAGAAATAATTGAAGTGCATGCCAAAGTAGATCTGGTCTGACTGATATCCTGGCCTTTTAATAAGGTTAATATTAGGGTTGATACCAAACAACAAAGAACAATGGAGCAGCAATAAATGTCTGACAGCAATAACTGATGATAAATAAAGGCATTCGTTTTACACTCATGCAGTCCGGTAGGTATTGCAAGTCCAGGTACAATTTCTGCAGCCTCTTCCATTTCACAATACTAAGACTTGGTCACTGTTCGATTTCTAGGCACTGTTTGGACAGTGCACATTTAATTTCACAACTATGATCTCTGATAAAGTGTGGCGGAACAAGTATTCAAACTCACATCTGTCGTCTGAATTGATTTTCACAACCAGGTCCTCACTCTTTCAGCTACCAAGGGCCGTGTTGAGTCTACACTCAACTGATGGAACACTGCTCTCTCGACTCCAGTCGATTTCAGCAACGCCATCAACTGCTGTTGTTTATGCTGACCCTTGTGTTGTGCTGGCAGTTAACATGGGTTAAGAATAATTGGAAAAAAAATAATAATAAATAGTTCCTGCCAATTAAAGGCATCTTGTGGAAGCAAAGGGAATAATGATATCAATGTAGTTTAGAAGGCCTAATTAGCCCCAGTTACCAGGAGTAGAGCGACAAGCCCTCAGGGCACTGACCTGCAAGTAAAACCCATTTAAGCAAGAAGTAGGTGCTGGTCTCATTAATTACAGTGGAGAAATCCGCTCCCATGAACCAGTGGCGGCGAGAACCAGCCAACCATGTAAGCTCTTAACACTGTGAAAACTCAGCAGCTCGAAGGGAATGCTGATGTGACAGTTTGAGCGGCGAGCAGTGGCGGACTGGTCTTAGAGAGGAGCGCTGTACACACAAACAGGAGCCTAGAGGCACTGGCAGGCCATGTGCCAGCTGACTCTCTGAGAGTAGTGAATAGCCTGGCCTGTGGAAGGCAGTTTAGCGCCCAGGGAGTGGTCACTGAGAAGGAGAGAGAAAGAGAGAGAGAGAGAGACAATTTGCACATTTGGGCTAAAGAGCGAAGTCAAGTTTTTAGCTCCTCTCTGACCTGCCTTTTTCTCCTGTGGATATACATACACACATCAATATATATATATATATATATATATATATATATATATATATATATATAATTTAAAAAAACGGCTGCAGCAACAGAAAAAAAAGCTGCACTCCTTTGCTTCATTCTGACTGCTCAACTGTTTTGAAAACAGCATGCCATAAACATTCGTTAGCACTGGGTAAGGACTTAGCATTTCATCATAAACAGGTATGAAAGCAGTGGACTGGAGATTGTGTGCATATACGCAGTGAGCGCCAGCTCCGAGTGACGTGGGCCACAGTGCTGTATAATTCAATGTGCCTTCCTGATAGCTCACTACATCGCAAGCAAAGCCACAAAACACGGCTTGTTAAATTTTAAACAGTACACGAGGCGGAAATAAACCAACACATAAAACAATGTGGCACAGCGACTGACAGAACGCGATAAATCTCATCTACTCTCTGCGGGCCTAATGGATGTTTTAAAGGGATAGCGAGGGCTATAAAAACACTGTCCTTTTTATAGCCCTTTTAAAAAAAGAAAGATAGGAAGCAAATAGTTATCACCGTCCCTTTAACAGCAAATCATGCCCTCATCACTGTAAACAATGATGGTTGCTTGGGGGTGTTTATCAAGTAGCTGAAGGCAAATTCTTTTGGAACAGCTCGGTATGCTACAGGTTGAGTTAAGTTAAACCATACAACTTAATTAAAGAAGGAGTAAACGAACATTACAAACGTTTTCACAGACATACTACTTGTAGCATCTGGTTACTATGAGACATTTGTCCAACATAAGCTATTTTATGCAGACAAATGACACTTTTGCTGTCACTGAGCCTGGCTAGTGCACCACCAACCAGGTTAAAGAGCCCAACGCTGTCAGCTTGGCGGACCCGGGTATGGAACTCACAACCATATTCAACCATGATCAATAACCCAGCGCTCTGTGTTTCACCTCTAAAACGCTACTGCTTGTTTACTGTGTCCTACTGTTATGTATAGCCCAGAAACACTGTCTTGATCTACTTTGACAGACTAATGGTTAGAGGAGTACATGAAACTGTTACTGGATCTTTGGTCTTTACAAGCTCTTCTCTCAGAGTGGTATCGGTAAGGATTACACAGAATTTTCAGAAGCCCCCCTTATAGTAAGCTAGTTCAGAAAAGCCATCAGACTCTGCCCATTAATCCTGTCCTCAGGTCTGGAGGTGGGTTGGCTCCTTGCTGGTCCCATAAACCTAAGCTTGAGAAGAGAAGGAATTATCAGCCCAAACTCGTGGCACACAGCTTGAAGAATAAGGAAAGACAGGAGCCCGCTGTATGATGGCCCAGTCAGATCTTTTAATGACCTCACCTCAGAAGGAGAGGAAAAGTTGGAATTGTTTAGAACTTTAGGGCAGCAGAATTGAGACATATTGCCTGCCTGAATGAAGGCTGAGAGAAAGCACAAAAGAAAAATGGCTTCAGTTCTGGAAGTCTGCCAGAGGAGAGTCAGTTAAAAGCCAAACATTCTGCAGTAGTAATAAATGCCTTCACTTTCTGATTACTTTCTTTCCCCTTCCTCTCTCCTCCTCTGGCTCGGCACTCCCTCAAGCGCCGGACCGAGCGCTCCAGCAGGCCACGCCGCTGTGAGCTCTTAACCACTGTGTTTTTTAGCACCCTGTTGACAAGCTGGCGCCAACAACAAGTCATAAATTCTGCTGGTCATGGAGCTCCTCAGAGCCCCACAATAAAGCTCCGCTCTCTGAGGCCAGATTCTAACCTTTTCAACAGCCACAGGTAAAAGGCTAAAGGCAGACATCACCATTCACAGGGGAGTATTTCACAAACAACAGTGGGTCAGAGTAGGTTGCTTTCTTTGACACAAAGCCTTTGCAAAAATGAGCTAATGGTTAACGAGATTCTCCATTCTGGACCTCGCTTAATCAGAGTCTAGGGAACGATCTCAGTGCGGTTCCACCATGGCTGTAACTATGAGAACACCAAGGTCTGAACAATGATCGTTACAGAAGGTTTTTTTAATCACGTTTCTTCAGTCATGAAATCCAAAGTGGACACAGCAACGTCCTGATAATGCAGCGGCCTACTATTCAGAAATGTTGCATCCCAAGATTGTCCAATTAGCCAAGTCTGGCAGCTAAGTCTGCATGCTGACCCACTGGTCACTATGTTTAGCTCTGAATGATATGCCATGCTAAGTAGAATGACGCAGACTTGTTGAGGTGTACAAGTATGCAACACACATACTGTAGGCTAATATACAATATAACTATGGTAAATATGTGAGTGTTCTACTTGCAGCAGTTGTTGTGTTGTCTAAACTTCACTATGCTAGTGAGCAAATGAGAACAGATGAGAATGACTGATGTTGTATTGTAGGGTCTACTCAGAAAATACTACAACAAGCATGAGAACTAAGTTGTTAACTAAGACACTGATGCTGTAATATCATGAAACAGATTTCAGAAATCAACAGGTATATTAGTTTTAATTATAATAGAAACCTACTACTGTTCCTGTTTGCTAGAGATACCTTTTGTAACCTCTTAAACAGTCTTAAACAGGCCCACCGGCAGCCCAAAGCTTTTATAAACTTCTATTACTAAAGAATATTAGTACATAGTTTGTACAGAACTGCATTTTAAGTCAGCAGTTTCAGAATAATATGCCTTGTGTGTATTAAGCCCTCCTGCATTGAAGGGTTAAATGTACAACAATCAGTGTGGACTGGTGAGACAGAAGGTAAGACAGAAAAAAGAAAAGCACACAGACACTGACACACATGCACATTTTAAAGAGAGAGAGAGAGTTGGGAAGGGAGGGAAATGTAAACCATTGTAAATTCACATAAACTAAAATATGACTATTAAAAACACGAACCTGTCAACTGCTTTAGTTTATAGACCTCAATGTGTATTTTCAGCTGGCAAATAAATCATACTTACCTGCTACAACTTAGTCACCACACTCTGACTGCTGCTGGCACAGTGTCACAGCACATATGCGAACTTACTCACGTATATTTACTTTGCGATTATGTAACTTTATATAGTTATACATATTACAACCCTTATATGGCATATTTGGTTGTAGTTGTGTCTTCTTGCAATGCAATGGTAATGTTAACTCTATTCCTATACATTTCAGCACCTGTACAAGTATATTCATTTAGGTTTATTAAACCTAAAATATAAATGTATTAACCATTATGTATTTAGATATCTCCACTTATTCAGTCTGCAATAACTCTGCCTATTCACATTAGATTTATAAGGAGTGCTTTGGCCTAGACTGCATTCTGAATGAGGCACAATACAACAGCCAATCAGAATCTGAGTTAATTTACATATTGTTGCTGTCACGCAAAACCTTTTGCCTCTAAGATGCTAACTTTACAGCAGAATAAAACTTCCAAACTTTCCAAAAGACGCTAATGTAAAAAATCTATTCTACGGCATTCTGGAGCACTTTTATTGATCCGTTCATCATGACAGGTTTCATTCACACAGCAGGTGAAACGGTTCGATCCTCTCACCATCTCTGTTTTTTTTTTATGTGATCTATATTCGACATTTGTCTAATCAGTTCACACTCCTAAACGGATGCACATGCTTAAAAGAGTAACGCTTCATCAGTTCATCGCTTCATCTTCGCCAGCATCACAGAAGCTATCAAGACGTTCCAATGGTTGGCAGCTTGGCAGGCTGAGCATGCTTGCTGTAAACAGGGCACATTTATTCATTGATTTGCATCCCTGGTTTCTTTAAACTTCTTTTTTAAGCTTCTTATTTTGCTTTGACACTGCAGCAGCCACATCTTCCTGTGGGCGCGTTCGGCCATTTCTTTAGGATTCTTTTCAAAAATGGATGTGATGTGATTGTGATGTGATGTGTCCCTTCTAATTTAGTTTGAACAGAGACATCACCTCAAATATCTGTTATCTTGCTCTCCCTCACTGTTGTCATCCATTTCCCTTTCTCCTTAACGAATGTCGAGTTGGATTAATGTAAAAGACGAAAGTCACATGAATTCCGATCAGGCTGTCTGGAGTCGCAGTGCTGCGTATTAGAGATGTATTCGGATTGCAATACCACATATGAAAGTGGCCCAAATCGGAACTGAATGTAAATTGAAGGTGTTTTTGACGTTTAAACTGCCACAAATGACAAAAAAAATTTGGGCCACTTTTACCTGCTGCGTGAACGTAGCCTTTGATAAAATGCAAAAAAACAACTGGCTTGACAGCAGTAATATTGGTCTGGATCTTAAAGATAAAACACAACTTACTCCGTTGAATTGTGAGAGACAAAGGTTGAAAATGTTGACGAAAATAATGAATTTCAACTGTTTTGTTACATCGTTTTAAGTGGAAGTTATAAGACAGAAATAAATAATGGTATAAAAGAGAATATGGGCTCTTTAAACCACCACAGGAATGAGGTGTTGAAAAGAAGATTTGTGTGCATACAGCTGACAGCTGGTATCCTGAACTTTTTTAACTGTGAGATTTTGATCCTCTTTACAGACCTAGTTTCTGCTGCAGGAGATTAGATCATACATACTAATGTATGCAAAAAAGTCACAAAATCAGTCCACCATGCTTCTGCGGCCAGACGATGGTGGTGTTTTCCCTACAGCCAATGAGCTGAAAACAAGTTGGCCACATCAGAGGTAACAGGAAACCCAAGGGAACGCTGTAAAAAACAGTTGCGGTTTTCTGAGCAAGGCTTGTGGTCTGGGCTGTTTGTATTTTGCCCTTGAGTTAAAGACAGAGTACAAACTGTTTTTCAGCTCGCAGATGTAAACACAAACACATCGTTGGGCATCAGAACGCCTCATCTCTTCCTCATCCAAATACATTAAATGCCAATATCACCATTATTACCCTAAATAGCCTTTTCTTATCCACACTTAATGTTGAACATTTACAGCAGAGAGCTTCTTAAATGTTCCATTAGCTCCGGTAAAATTACTGCATCCCTCAGAGAGGCAGAACACACGCAGCCTAATCTGGCCGCTGCCATGAAGTAATATGGTGCACTTGTTTGACCGTCACAGGGGTCTGAATGCTGCAGATTGGTGACAGCGCTTCAATCCTCCCGCGCCCACACTGCCGCTTTGTTGGGGGAGGATGTGGGCGAGCAGAGCCTGTCGTTAAGAAGGGTTCTGCTCCTGCACCTCAGCCACCGCAGCATCAACCTCCACATCCATTTCTCTCTTAGACACAGTCGCCCTCGCTCTCCTTCACCGACACTCTCTGAAGTAGATTGATGTGGCCGAGCAACTCCGCTGGCACTGTGTTCCGGCCAAACAAATGGCAGGGTAAATGAGTTTTTTTTTTTTTTTACAGGAGAGGCGTGCAGCTGGGGCCAGGGGTGTTAACAGGAAGTGGAGCGCCGAGAGGTCAATGTAATTACACCGAACCTGAGCCACCGACGTCGGCAGCACTTTGCATTAAGCCACTAATAAACACTTCTCCAACGGCAAGAGGAACGGCAGAGAAAAGTTAATTTGTGCCTCTTTTCAGCTGCAAAATGAGCTGCGGCTGGAAAAACCTTAGGCTGTGCAGGGATATCAGAAGAGTCAGTGTTAATTATAGCTGCACAAACCCTCATACATTTTGAAAAGGTTGCCAATCTTGTCCTATTGTTCAGACTCAAAGTGCTTTTTTTATTATCTTCAGGATAAAGTGAAAACAGACCGAAGAACAGAAAGGAAAACCTCTCATGGTCCACCTTTAGAAGATCAAATCTAACTTCTTCTTTTTTTCACAGGACATTTACATAAAACAAGATTGTAGATGCCTACTGAGTTCCATGAATAAGCTCCTTCCACCGACACAGGTGTGCAAATGCCTACCCTTGTCTAGGGATGCTCTGGAGCAGCCACACACAAGCCTAGAGTCAATCTATCCAGCAATTAGCACTGACCTTAAGCTTGTGTGTGACTGCTCTAGACCATCCCAATATAAGGGTATAACACCTGTGTCAGTTGTGGGTGCACTACTACTGAGTTCCCAAACGAGAAGTGGTGTCTACAAACCTTTGGACACATAATGTGTGTTAGTGTAATTACATTTATTTAAGGTGATTTCAAATCATTTCTACTGGTCCAATCATCATGAAATGCTCAGAGGGGACATTCACATAAAACAAGACTGTTAAGAAGCCTCTTCCACCAACGATACTGCAGTAGACCATACTTTCTGTTGGGATGAAAGTGGACACCTGTCCAAAAACAAAGGTATTAAAAAGGAGTCTGAGCCCCTCTGTTGCAGTAGATATTCTATGCGAAAGCATTTCCACTATATTTTGAAACCTTGCTATGAGGATTTGATTGGATTATCACAGGTCAAGAACTGATGATAGATGATGAGTTCTGGATCTCAAATGCCTACCCAACTTATCCCAACTGTACTGGATAGAGCTTCTTTACTCCGTAGCCCAATGCTGAGGGATTCTGTACCAATCTATCCAGCACTTAGCACTGGGCAAGGTGACCTTAGACTTGTATGTGGCTGCTCCACAGTATCCAAAAATGTGTGTGCATTTGAATACCTCTGGCAGCCTGCTATGAGGACTTGATTGGATTCAGCCACAAGAGCTTTAATGAGGTCAGGTACTGATGTTGAATGATTAGTTCTGGATCACAAACACCACACTTGCTCATCCCAAAGGTACTGGAGAGAGTGCAGTTCCACTGCTCCACAGCCCAGTGCAGGGGGATTTTATAACCCTCTAGTCAACACTTGCTGATGAATTTAGTAATAAGAAGAGCTGTCCAAAGATTATTGAGTACATAGTCCGAAATATACTAAGTATATATATATTTTATATTAAGTATATATATATATATATATATTCCTAGTCTCTCTCTCTCTTTTTCTACACACACACACACACACACACACACACACATATATATATATATAAATATTGGTGAAGATATTTTATTTAAAGAGATTTCAAACCATTTCTACTGATCTATTCATCATAAAATGTTCACTTCAGGACAGCTGAGTTTTCAAAGTATGCTGAGAAAGAGTGCAATTTCCAGGAGACTACAATTCATAAGACAATAATTATGTTTCAGAATCTCATAGTTTAAAGAAATAAAAGAACCTGTTCTGTTTTAAGTGCTTCTAAATGAACTGCTATGGAACCTAAAGCACTTCTGAATCACTCTCTAAACACGTCGATGATTGACAGTTACAAAACTTTAAGTAGATAGCAACAGACCAAAGGAAGCCTCCCACTCCCTTTCTTATGACTAGATTATTCTCCAGAGCAAAGCTTGGAATCTGAGCTTGACTGAATTTGACAAGAAAAAGGCTGCTGTTGTTCATTATAAAAAGTGTAGCAAGGAGGAAAATGCAGCTTATGCAGGCAAAAGAGTGACATATAAAAGGAAACAACTACCCTTGAGAAACACAGAGTGCATGCCCCTGTAATACACAAGTAACAGTCTATTAAACAGAGACTATATAGCGCATTAACATATCAACGGTGTGACATTCCCGAGCCTATCAGACCTCCACTAGCCTACATTATTCTGAAGCAGAATGACTGTATTAACCCTGGTTCTGACATGGCAGTTTTGCGAGGTGTGTGTGTGTTGTGCAGGTAAGCGTGCATGCTAACTGGCTGTGTGCTGAGTTTGGCAGAAATCAAAGAGAGGGCTTAAGGACATGCTTCCCCTGGACTGCCCTTGAAGACTGCTGTGATTTTTCTTTCCTGCTGAGTTTTAAATAAGCCTGGCTACTCTAACTTCCTCTCCTGCTCTTACCTCCCCCCACCAGCCCAATCCATGCTACACTCCTTAAAAATAAAGCTGGCACAAGGTTATATGGAGTAATGCCATGGTAGAAACAATTCTGGTTTCCTAAAGAACCAATCATGTCAGTATTTATCAAGCTTAAATTTAATCCCTGCAAGTAATACAGTAATGCTGTTTCTTTCATTGTTACGTTTTGATTGGTGTCAAAAATGTTAAATTACGAAATGTCCAATGTAAAATGATCCAGATTTGGGTTTCTCTGTGGTATGTAGGTAGATGCAGCATAGCAAGCTCTCTCAATGGTTAGGTCTTCAGGAGCAGAACAGAACAGAAGCCTCTAATGCAACAAACACCCAATGTAAAAAGTGAAAAGTAAGGCCAACTATTTGAAAAAACAAATCATCATTAAGGGACTCTTGGAAATCTCATGTCACTGACTGTGCAAATGAGTCAGGACAAACTGGACACACATGGACAGATTAGAAATGTAGAATAGCTCTATGCCTAGATCAAGAATGCTGTGGTATTTTCTATTAATATCATTAATTAATAATTAATAAGTCTTTTCTGCACTAATAAAATGGTGACACTTCATGACTGATTCTTGTATTTACAGGAAATAGCCGATATAAAGGGTGTTTTATAGTGATATAACGAACATGAAGCGTTTGCCATGTGTGGCATGAAAGCTGAAAGGTCACCTTAAAACAGTGCTGCAGTTCCACTTCTTGCACATGTTTAAAGCAGAACAGAAAAGCTGGGGAATAACTTCAGCCTCATTGATGCAGCTGTGTTTAGGTACAATGCCATACACCAACACATTCTGGATCTGATGGCGGAAATGTTATACTGAGGTTATATGACAAGATGTCAAAAACATATCAATAAAAGTCTGTATGAGCACAAGCAAATGAGCATCATCACAAAAGTATTTCTCCCATGCTTTTTGAATGAATTTAAAATGTTTTGGTCCAAACTCAAAGCCTAGCAGCTCTAGCAGTTATAGTTCACTACTAAATAACACTAGAAGATTCCTTTGTAGGACCATCCATTAAAAGGTTCTTTAAGAAGCCTAAAAAGTGGTGTGACCATCACTTAACAAGTGTGGGTGCATTTGAGACTGTATGTAGACGGAAGCAAAACCCACCTGCTGACTAATCACAGACTCAGAGCACAATTCATGCCCCGATATACAGAGTCTCTTTCTCAGTTTATTACTTCCTCTATATGAGATTCTATCTCCCACTTACACACACACACACACACAGATTAACTCTTTGCCTCTTTCCTTCAGCAATATGCTACCCAGCTACACACCGCTGATAAAGCATCCTTTGCTACCCTCTGCTAAATTGAGCTCCACTTTCGTCCCCAGCTCGGTCGGCCAGTGGGGCCAGCCTGATTGAAAGCACAGATAAAATACATAGAGCCTGTCAGGCAGGGGAGCTCTCCTTTCCTGCCTCAGATTTCTCTCCTAATGACAGATGTATTCGGTTATTCTGGAATGGAGGAGACTACAAGCCTGTGTCATAACTCTGCCGTGTGAAAGAGGGCCATTCATTCTTTAAACAGAGTCACTGTCACCCAAAGCCTTCAGTTCATGGTAAAATCAAGCACTTTCTCTCAACAACGTTCCACACTGAGGTTATTTCAACACATGGGTACACATGGGCCTCATGGGTACACATGGGTTCACACAGCTTAATAGGCAGAGGGGTAGTTTGGATTCTGTTATGGTTGCAGAGTGTGCAGGTTTAGGTACGGCAGCTATACTCACTGTTCTGTTTTGTAGCTTGAGCACCTAGCCAGTGGAATTTTTAGCACCCGGTCGTTCAGCCCCACAAAAAGAGTCCTGTCGCCATGGAGAATCTGCAGACTTAAGATTGGCTCCCTTATGCCAGGAGGGTGGAGCTGCATCTCCTCCAAATAACAGCCTTGTAGAGTCTTATTGGTGGTGGCCAGAGCTTTCAGAATGGTCCCATACTCTGTATTGACAAAAGATTAAAGATTGAAAAATGATCAGAAATACAACGACAGTTTAGATACGACTGCATTATCTGATTAATATTTACAAGATATATACATGGTCATAGATAAACTAAAATATTGAATGTGTTTAAGGTCCAAAAATGTTCTAATGCAATAATGTCAATTCAAATTCGTTTTTGGTCCTCCATCTCACAGAACAGATGTGCTTCTATTTATTTTATTTTTTTTTTCATTTTTTCAGTCCATGCCATCTGTCAAAGCATGAACCTTTGCATATCCTTCCCTAGCACACAAGAGTAAAGTGTAAATGCAACAGAGTTCCAGTCAAATCACACTTAATGAAAATCTGGACACCACTGTTCAATATGCTACATTTAAAAAAAAAATGTTAAATAAATATTCCAATACACAGTAATTGTACATTAAAACATGTCCATGTAGTGTAATGGGTGACAACTTTAACCTCTCCATGGCAAACTAGGGTTGAATTCTCCAGCAAAGCAAGCCCACCATGCTACAAAAAGTCTCTTATCAGGACTTCTAACACCACATTTCCCTACATGAGTAACCTGCTTCAAATGCAAGTCGCTCTAGATATGTGTGACAGCAATATGCCATAAATGTAAGTGTATGTTCTTGTAAACAAAGCCTTGTAATGTGTAATTTGTTACCTAAGCCTTATAATTTGACCAGTGGTGACTAAACCTATGGCAAAAACCTATGCTTATAATTAAACCATATAAGCGCAGTACTACAGTGCAGCTGCAGCACCGCATTAATGATTCTCTGACACCAAAAGTGGTGCAAATGTGTGATTTTAACTTCAGGGCTTTAAAAAGGTTTAAACTGCAGAAAAAAAGTGTAAAAAGATCCACCTATTTTCACCTGGAGTAGTATTACAGGCAGTGTGGCTTGTACGCTTAATCACCCTTCACTTCTATGAAGTCTGATTTGAATTTAGGGTGCACACTAAAGAAACTAAAGTTTTAAAAGAATCTTTACATCACGTGATTGTTCCTTAGACCCTTAAAAGGTTTTTCACACTCAACATCTCTATTATAAACATGGTTCTTAATGAAACCAAAAGATGGCATCGCTCAAAGAACCATTTGAAAAACCTTTATTTTTAAGAGTGTAAAGTAAACATTTGCCACTGCTGGCTGGCTTAGCCATCCTGGCCTGTGAGTTTGGTCACCTGTGCCGATGTACATGACATGATGCAGTGTGTCTTGGCCCTGCACGATGTCCACCACCAGCTTGGAGAATCGCACACTGTCCTGCCACACCAGTGGGTCCACAGACACAGGTTGAACCACATCGTTCATGAGGTACAGCCGTTGTGCGTCCTGCAGGCTTCGCTCAGTGAGGCCCTCATTGGGCCCCTCATCTTCAATAGTGCCGCACTGAAAGATATTTTAAAGTGATTAAGATATCAGGTAAAGCACAGATCTCTATAAATCTTGGATGAGACAATGCTACTGCATTGCAATGTACTGCAAACTGTTGTGCAAAATCTCCTTCTATCTCCAAAACGGCAACTTTACAGCAGGAGAAAAAAAACTTAACTTTCAATGGAAGTCAATGTTGAAAGATTTTATTCCATGTCATTTGAAAGCATTTTTATTGATCCATTCATTATGAAATTGTAACACAATATAAAGACCGACTGCTACATTCAAATTAAACCAACAGGTGAATAATTACAAAAACAGAGATACAAGGTTGTTGCATAACAGCAACGATGTATCGTAGTAATTTGAAAATAACCCATCATTTTTGCTATTTTTTTTTGCACTCGCAGTTTTGTTAAAGGGCCAGGGTGATGTAATGTTTCCCAGTGTAGCTCATAGCTCTGGATCTGCACCAAGGCAAGCAGAGAACAGAAGGTAAAACGAAGGGAAGGTGAGTAGAGTACCTGGAAGTTAGGGATGGGATTGGGGGTGGGCAGCCAGGTGGAGCGTGGGTTCTCCTGGGAGCGGAATGGCCCGTTGAATGCACGCGTGATGGCACTGAGGTTGTACGCACAAACTGCAGAGGCAGCAATACTGTTCCTGCATAGTCAACAAAGAAAGAGACAAAGTGGGTGGAAAAGGGAGAGAGAGAGAGAGAGAGAGAGAGAGAGAGAGAGAGAAATAAAGAAAAAATGGGGGTCAAAGCAGAGGCAATATGACAATAATGTAACAGAGGCGCAGATCAGATGATCCATGGAGAGCAACCATGCCGTTCCCCATAGGCCAGCTAAGAATCCTGTTAAAAGTAAACTTTTCTGCAGGACTTAAGCTGAGATGGTGTACCAGCAGTGCCTATCTAAGCCTTCAGGCTTAATCATGCTGCTTTCGATGCTGGCAGCGCCTTAAAACACTGAGCTGCGGGTGAGATTCGTGGAGAATGCTGCTGGAATGAGCCACATGGAGCCAAAATCTGTTTTACTTGCTCCCACACATTGAGAAAAATACACAGGCGCTCACACTGTGAAATGACTGCTGATGCTCACCGCTGCTGTTATGTAAATGCCACCGAAACTAGCACAAGCCTCTGCTCTTTGCTAACAATGTCATCCTTGCAATCAACTGCTCTGCAGGCACATAGTGTGGATAATGACTTTCTGAACTTGTGCTTAGAGCATTGTTCCTCAGACATTAGCCCAGAGGTGATGACGTCTGCTAACACAACATGCTAAAACTACACTACATGGACAAAAGTATTGGGACACACCTCTTTTTCATTTAGTACCATTGCCACAAGTGTATACAATCAGCCACCTAGCCATGCAGTCAGCCTTTTCACATGTTAGTGGTTCTAAAGAGATCACTGAATTCCAGCGTGATACTGTAATAGGATTGCAGCCAGTCAGTTGGTGAAATTTCTTCCCTCTTAGATATTCCAGGATTAGCTGTGAGTGGTATAATTCAAAAGTGCAAGTGTTTAGGAACCACGGCAACTCAGCCACAAAATGTCAGACCATGTAAAGTTCCAGAGCGGGATCGGAGTGCTGAGGAGCATAGTGCCTAAAAGTCTCCAGCACTCTGCTAACTCAATAACCTGCTGTTTGAGCTGCAGAGAGGGACCAACTTCATTATAATGCCTTTGGATTCAGAATGGGAGGTCATAAAAGCTCCTGAAGGTGTAATGTGTAGGTGTCCAAACACTGACCAAACACTGCCCATATAGGGTATGTAGTATGTTTGCAGAGTGGGGAGCAAAACATGTTAAGAATACTAGCAATTTCAATTGATACATATGGTTAAAATATCTGTTACTGTGAAGAGTTAAGTGAGTAGAAGATGAACTGATATTCATCAGAAAGGTTTAGCAGACTCTGGAGTGGTGGTGCACCTGTACAATGTATGACCGTATGAAATATGAATTATGATGGATGAGTAAAAATAGTCTTAAAAACAAGACTTTAAAGACTTTCTGGCTACAGAAAGTGTTTACAAGCTGTGAAACGTGTTAGAGGGGGTGTTAATAAGTACAGGTCGTGCATGGTGCCCAAACTTTTGCTGTGGGGACTTTTAAATTTTTTGTTGTTTTAAAACTAAAAAAAAAAGTAATTTTGCTTAAAATATTAAAGAAATGTCCATGTTTGTCTTTCCTTTTAATAGTAACAGATATTTTGACCGGGGTGTCCAAACTTTTGCATGCCACTGCTTATATACAAGACGTGTTTCACTTTGCCCGCTGATTTCTATAAGTGAGTTAAAAAACAATTAGTCACATCCATAGCAGGTGAATGAGCAGCAGAATAAGCAGAAACTCTGCAGGACTGTAATTATTTGTGGTCGCTCCTACACCAGACTGATACCAAGCATGGTCAGAAAAACCACCACAGACAAATTAGCTGCAATAACTGCGGTCCTACCACTAGAGCCACAGACAGATGGTGCCCACGGCAGAGCTCCAGGAGACAGTCTGGCCCTGCTGCACGCTGGGGCCTGGAATGGGGGCTGTGGTTATGTAGTCTGGCGAGGCATAGACAGAAGCACCATCAGAGGCCTTAGGCCTGGCCGTGCAGCTCCGCCATGGGGACCACATGCTGAGAGTTAGAGTGCGAGGAAAAGGACACGGCCAGCAGGAGCAAGAGAGAGGAGCTCCATTGGCAATGGAGCTCAAAAGCTTGGCAAAAAGAGAAATATCAGCTATGCTGGGCCATGATGAGACATGGGCTTTCAACCAGTCAGCCCAAAGCGCGATCGCAGAGCGGCTAATGTAGCTGGAGGTGCCCTACTCTAAGCAGCCGCTGCGAACGAAACAACTGCAACTCTTTAAAGATACTTTTTTCTCTCACTCTTTTATCTTGGACAGTTTTGGGCTCTTGAGAGTTGAATGTGGTTTTCCTAGAAAGCGGGTTGTTTTGAAAACACTGATTCATCATAGAGGTTGAATGGCCATTAAATCCAGCCTTAGAAAAAGCATAAAACAGCTCAACCAAAAATGCTGCCTGCTCTTGTCCACAAAGCTTCAGACTTCTGAGAGACATGTTGATCATGTCCCCTCCGATATAGCCGAAAAGTAGTGTTAATCACCCCTCTTTCATCATTAGAGGAGTAGTAGAGAAAGAGGATGAGCAGCAAAAGCAGGCTGCCTCTTGCAGTAACAGACGAGCGAGCCACAGTTCAGAGAGCAGGAAGGATTACTTTAACCGCTCCACTCCATTGATTTAATGCTGGGGGTGGGCCTGCGTCCCAGTGATTCAGAGCTACCAACTGTGATGTTCGGCAAGTGTTGCCTAATTCAGGTTTGTGTATGTGTGTGTTTGTAGTAGGAGAGACTTCAATGCTGCCTTAACAGGAAAATTTACCATTTTCTCAAAATTACAGCATAATTACTTACACATGACCTTGAATAGAAAACTGAATTCTGTGGCATAGTTGAATAATTAAAGATGGGTACATAGAAGGGACAAAACCTGAACCGTAAACACAGCTGTCTCCTCCTTCAAAAGAAAATCCTTTATAATTAAACAGGGTGGTAAAACGGACCAATTCCAAAACCCCAAAACTGGTACGTAACAGTCTTGACTTGTTATATTAACACTCCCAAAATTTACACAACCCCAGCCCTCTAGTGAACGTGTGTCAAATCTGGAAAATGATAACGCAACAACGACTTCAGGAGAGTATGGTGTTGCTGATACTGAAGATCAGCACATCACCTCCAGACTAGTTATGCGAATACAGGTTGCCACAGGAACCAGGCCTCATGACCGTGGCTTTTGCTGTGCCAGACCTGACAAAGCAAATGCTGCAGAGGCAAATGAGAAAGCTAAAAGCTAATGCTAGCCTTTTACAGTTTCTTCTCTTAAACGTCGCTGAATCAAACTGAAACTAACCACAAATCAGAAGGGGAAGTTTTTTTTTTGTGCTTTTTTTTTTTACTGGTAAGATTGAAGAAAGTCGAACCTGGGGAAACAAGTGGGAGCAAGGCTGAAAGCTTGCTAACAGAACATGGTGCTAAGAGGAGGACAGCATTATCCAGTAAGGCTTGAGAATAGATACAGTGTTAAACTATGCTATGACATACAGGTTCTGTGATGTAAACCAGCTGATAAAAGCAGAGCTCATTGTTTTCTTTCCCACAAACCCACCATAAAAGCAAAAATCTGTGTGTTTCATTCTGAGGCAGAATAACAGGGTTGTAAATAGGCTTGTAAAACTGTATCTAAGCATTTTTCATCCAATCAAAGTCATTAACGAACAACTTAAAATACTGAATAAGTGAATTAGTTGGCACATGTAAGATGATGGTGATACTGATGGTTTATCCATTCTAAAGAAACATATAGAGTCCATAGTGGTTGTTTCTGTATGGCAAAATAGAAACCCACCACAGTTTACCACAGTTTACCGTCAATGTAACTTACAAAAACTCACTGTGACTCTGGCTTCCCATCACCATCACTGTAAAGTCCTCTCTATAGTGCAACATTTCAGTGCTAACTTCTCAAAGACAGACATATGTATATTAAAACAACGTGTAGAACTTCCTTCTACTGCATTTCTACATTTTGCTGATTTCCTATTTCAAGTCAAATTCAAAGTCAAACGTCACTGTTAAAGCAAATGCTGTGTTAATGAACATAGCAGCACTGCACCTTCTATAAGACAAATTGCAATGGCCAGCACCAGGTCGGTTAGAAGGGGAACCCAGCCTGTATAAAATGCCCATTGCGCCCACCGTGTGCCAGCCAGTCAGCCAGAAAGGAGGAAGTGCCCTTAGCTCACCTACTCCACCATGGCCCAGTCTCACACATGCTCAGTACAGCGCTCAGCATATGGGAGTGAAGTCATCCTACTGTGAGCGCAGATGACTACCTGGAGGTTGTCTGAGAGTCACATACACTGTGTTCCTATCCAGGTAAAGTGGTTTACAGTATTTGCATTTTGTTTAGGTCGTGGTGACTCAGCACGGTGTGAGGCAAAACGAGGGCACTGTGAAGCACACTGTACACCTGCTTGTGACTGTATGTACTTTGTCTATGAGGGCTTGGTGCTAAAAGCAGAACTCTTTTAGAAAGGGAGGGGGGATGGGGTGACAAAAAGGGGGGGAAATACATTATGTCTGATGGCTCAACCTCAGTGAATACTTGCATCGCAGCAGGAGCAAAACAGCCCATTCAGCAACCTTCTGATGCACGGACCCAGGGAGGATTAGCCAGGAATATTAATATTGCGTAACAGTGAGTCATGGCGGTGGCTCTACGTCAATTGTGTAGCGAGCGTTAAGACAAAAAGTTCACAAAGGACACTTCCAGAGGAGTCGTCGATTTAGCATTCCTCTCAGCTGCCATGCAATGCCAAATACGAGAAAACAGCTCCCTTTAAGAGCACTACAGCAGCATGAGTGCTGCGTGTCATGGCAGGGGAATGAGCTAAGAGCACAGAGCTCGCCACGGGGGGCAAAAATCTCATTTCAAGGTGCATTTTGTCTTAATATATTACAGTAAACGAACAGGATATGCGTGCTTTCGCAAAATCCACCCATGAAACGGCAACGCTTGAGATAGAGGAGCTAAGCTGGGAGTTGACACCCACACATCTGTTTTCCAAAGAAGTTTGTTCCTCAGCATATTAACTGCCACGAGCTCTGTTTTCCACTTCTGAATGTGAGCGTGATTGGCAGACATGACAGAGGTACCTTAAGCTGCTCTTCAGAAATAAGGCACGGGAACAAGATTTCAAGCTTGAAGAAAGTCTTCTCGCTTTATTTATGTTCTGAGAACTGTATGAGCAACTGTTTTAGGACAAACAAGCATGCTGCTGAGGGTGGAGGGTGATGTAGTGTTTGGGCTTGGTGACACTGTATGATAAGCATTGTTCATGGCCTTGTAGGATGCATTTATGAAGTGGAGCTTAGTGCTGCAGGGGGGAGAAGGCTCAAGCTCATTATGAGTGGCTGCAGTGCTTACAGACCTTTAGGCACTAATTCACTGCAAGAATGCACTAACACTGCCAACTCCGTCCCTAACACTTGGGAGAGCTGCTTCTTCCCATCCCCTCGTTCCCTCTCATACTCGCTTCCCTCCTCAGTCTCTCTCTCTCTCTCTCTCTCTCTCTCTCTCTCTCTTTCTCTGCAGTCCATTTTACAACCTCAAATTCCAGAAGGCCACGCAGAAGGTGTTCAATTTACCACAGACAGATGGAGACACTGTCCTTTCGATTGCATTACGAAATTGCATACTTGCTGGGTTGAGAGAGCGAGACAGAAAGAGATGGAGAGAGCGAGACAGAGAAAGAGAGATGCTCTTTCCATTAGCCTCTTAATTAGAAGGTCAAATGGCACAGAGGCACAGTCCTCTTTAAGGGAAGCTCTCCAAGGCATTCTTCATGTTCTCCATCGCTCCTGCATCTAAGGAACAAGCGCTTTAGCTGCTGCGGTTGCTCCCTAGCCTTGTATACAAAGCCTGGCAGAACCAACAGAGTCAAGAGCTTAAGCAATGCTTCTTCATGTGATCTATTGAAGAAGATGATGTCTCCAGGCCACAACAATAACAACACTACGCTAAAGCCACGTGGTCAGAAATCAAAGGCATGGCTTCTATGTTAAAACGTAGTCCTAAAAACTGCACAAGCAAATGGTCTCACCCTTACTGAGGCCTTACTGGCGAATGTGCTAAAGCGCATTCTTCACACTTATAAACACCCTTCAGCTCAGTGCTTGTTGACACCAGATTTCAACAAATCCTCACACTGTTAGATTCTCAACGCATTCTCAAAGCCAGGCTAAAAGAAGAGTGTAGAGTGCACTCACACATTGGTGGTGAAGATGCCGTAGATAAGGTCCTGCTCAGGCAGGTAGAAGGTGCTCTGCAGCTCGTTGTAGTAGAAGGGGATCTCTCCAGAGCGGGAGCAGTTGAGCCGGGCTTTGGTGAAGGTGGTCCAAGTGTCCTCCAGCAAAAAGCGGCCTCCGATGTCGTTCTTACACACACGGGCCACCCGCGAGTACACAGTCTTCCCACAGTCATGCTCCACAGCGTTCTCCCTCAAGAAGAAGAAGGTGAAGAGCCCAATGTCATAGGCCGAGATGAACTGAGGCTCTGAGAGACAGAAGAACAGAGAAAGAGAGAGCATGAATAAATGTTAATACAACAAATTCTGGAGGGTAAGATGATAGCATGCAAGAGAGCAGGGGATCCAAATGCATTTTTCATTTCTTTTTCTCCACAGTTGCTTTTAGGTACAAATCGCTTCTCATGTTTTTTTAGCTAAGTGCAACATCAGATATGATTTTTCCATTATGCACCATCTTTCACAGACTGAAGCAGTAGCAACTGGCACAGTTGTGTTTTTCCTTCATTTTTCAAGCTTTCTTTAAACAACTCTCAAAGCTACCTTTGAGACAAACAGTTTGTATAACCATCAACTGGGGATTGAGACGTCTGTCTCCAAGTACATTAATTTCGTGGCCAGGTTGTATACATACTTCGCCTTCATGTGTACCTATAGTTTACCGATCACTGCATGAGGCTAATAAGGCTCAATAAGGCTAAGCGACAACGGGGCAGTGCTGTACTGTGGGCTAAGACATTGTTAGCCAAATGCTACACCTCCCCCTGTCAGTCAGGCTTGCCTCCAGAGACTGGTTAAACTGTGGAAGAGCTGCTGATATCAACCTGCAAACAGCCAGGACCATAAACACAGCTGGGCCCTTTGCGGCACTTTGAAAGAACTCGGATTACTGTAGCGGCAAGAGAAGCGGGAGAAGCTTCAATAGCTATAACTGCCTTTTGATTTGATATCCGAGGCCTAATATAAAGCCTGAGCAGGTATAAGCCCCAGACAGCAGCCCACCAGTCATAGCCTGCACTGTAGGCAGATGCTACATTACTTGCCTTTCTCTGTGTCTATGCATGTAGTGCTCAGCTGGAACTGACTGGATGTAAATGAACTGAGGGTGGGAATACTATTCCTCTCATTCAGATCCTCCTGGAGATGTCTTATGTCTTGATCAATTAAAGGCCATGGAAGTATGTGTGCCAGCAGAAAACACACACACAATCTTTTTCTTACATGTTCATTTTGCATAACACAGCAGTCAGAGAGCTGTGGTGAATACCAATTGAGCCATCCACGGCTCGTAGTAATTACTACTGGGGGGTAGGGCAATGTTGCATGAATTAACTGACCATGTGCTGCAGTTTGAGCAGGCAGGTACTGGCAGGGTTTGTGTGTGTGTGTGTGTGTGTGTGTGTGTGTGTGTGTGTGTGTGGAGGTTGGAGGCCTTGTTTATGTGTGAATGCCGTGTATGTGTACATGCATGTGTATGACTGTGTAGCTGCGTGGGAGGGAATATGACAAACAGTATTTCTCTACTTCCCTGCTGAAAGTAAACAGATTGCCTCATTTCCAGACTGCAGCGCCACCGGGGTCCCTGAGTGTATGTATTTCAGCACACGCCAGGGCCGAGGGATAGCACTAAGCTGGCTGGTGAATTAAGGGCTCTGATTAGCTTCAGAGAGGAAGAAAAAAACACAACTAGCAGCTTCACAGGTAGCACTGACATCAGTGATCATAAGAGATTTTGGAGCCAACACCCAGCTCGTATTCCAGGCCCATCCCATATCAGGCGCGTATTAAAAAGCAGTCAGTCAACACCTTATGGGATCACAGTCCAATAATGGACCAGATGGATTTGATTCAGGACCCCTGAGGTCTGTGACGTCCTTCCCTGACCCCCACCGGAGCAGGCTTATGACTAGAAATGAGATTTTAATTCACACTTTATATCCGAAGAGGCCCCTTCGCTGTGCATCCCACCAGCTCGGTGAATAAGTAGTTGCATTTACATTGGGCGAGAGAGGCGCGGAGTATATAGCAGACAGAGGGAATTATCGGGCGGGATATGCACTGCGACACACGCCTGGAGGATTCCTGTTCAGGCTGGAGGCTGAGACTATTGTGTCTAGGGCTGTGTATGCATCTATATTTAATGTTCACAGCCATGGCTGTAAATAAAACTATACATTCACAGATACATGTAGCATATAGCAGAAGCTGCTGTGATCATGCTTACATACATTATATGGACAAAAGTATGTGCTCTAGGGAAGGCTTTTGACTAGATTTTGTAGCATTGCTGTGAGGATTTGATTGCACTCAGCAACAAGATCACCACCCTGCCTCATCCGCAACTCCCCAAAAGTATTGGATGTAGCACCATCATTCCACAGAACACAGTTCCACTGCTCCACAGCTCAATGCTGGGGGGCTTATTACCCCTCAAGCCCATGGCTGCCATTAAGCATATTGCCAATAGGGTAATGTTTCTTTGCTACAGAGAATCCTATTCTTGGCAGAATTAGAACTAGGGACTAGACACGCTATGTGTGTGTGTGTTTCAGTATCAGCATTGGATGCTACTCAAAGTAGCTAAATGGAAGGGGTGTCCACAAACATTTGGACTTATAGTGTATGTATGTAATCATGTTAATGAATGACTTATGAATGTGCACAACAAATAAGGAGACACCTTGCTTAATGTATACTTGATTTTAACACTTGACTATCACCTGACAGGAGAAATGGCCAGGTGTAATGGGCTAAAGGAATTATGAAATACTGACAGTGGTACAAGGATGACCTATCAAAAACTAGTGAAAGCTTATTGATATGTGAGGACAGTGAAGGGTATCTCATCTGTGAAACTAATTGAAAGACTACAATTGCTACAAAGTCTCAGGAATGGTTAACGATGATCACAGGAAGAACACTTAACATCACACATAGCTGCAGACCACTGTCCACTGTCCACTGTCAAATGCTTACAATGAGCATACAAGCATCTGCACTGGACCTTGGAGCAAAGAAAGAAGGTTGCCTGGTCCAATAAGTGTTATGCTTATTAACCCCCCAAATGCTATGTCACTTTTTACCTTTCTCTCAGGCTCCTTCAGGTGTCCCTAGCCCACCATTGAGAGCTAGGTAGGTGGGTTGTCTCTAGTGGAGTGGAGCGTTGCAGTAGCAATTTCACCCTCTCCCTGCTGCGAGGAATAATTACACCACTGGGTGCCCGAGCCCAGCACTCCACCCTCCATTCCTCATGCACTGTATATGCCTGGCCTGCGGTGCTGAATTATCGCTACAGCTCTGGAAGCTTCACCCTGCTCTTTTCTGTCAGTGTCAGGAAGTGTATTGTGACGGGGAAAGGGTGCAGCATCAGCAGCCTAGAGTTTATTGACACCTCTTGACTCTTTCAGAAGGGCTCAGCGAGGCTCGTGTGCTCGCGCATGGCTGTCGTTTTCCCTGCCTGACCTGGATTACTGTGAAAAGCTTCTGTTGATGCCGGAGAAATGATTGTAGTGATGCGGCTTTGCAGTTCCTAGTGCAGAAAGGGCTGCTGCTCAATGAGGAAGGGTGAGCTTTAACGGCTGCCTCATCCCCAAAGCTCAATGACAACATGACAGATAGAAGAATCGCATTTGCTACTTAAGTCATAATGTAACATCTGGATATCTGAAATGTTATGCTTTTATTTGACACATTATGGAAATATACAAATTGCTCCTGATAATTCAGTCAATTAAAAAAAAAAAACGTAACCACTGCCACAAGTCCTGCTGCCTGCCATCAGCAGCCGGAGCTTAAGAGGGCACAACTGGCCCTGCTCTCCGGGTGAGTAGATGGTTCACACTCTTTTCCTACATCACTTCAGGGTGATGCTGGCCAGCACAGGCATCTGTTGGCCGATGCATCAGAGATGTGTCCAATGCACTTTCCTCCGATCGCACTGAATGTCCTGTGCTGTCGTATCTGCGGCAGTTCAAAAAGAGGCGGTGGCTAGTTGTGCATGTGCTGTAGGCGTCATGTGTCAGGAGCATTACATGTGATAGGGGGAAGGTACGAACAAGTGGGTTGAGTAATTGGGGAGGAAAACTGGGTAAATATAAAAAAAAAGCATCAGTAATGTTAAATAACTTAAGATACATTTCCAGGAAAAAGAAGAATTGTATTGCAGAGCTCAGCGACACCAAAAGGCTCAAGACAACAACTAAAGTATTGCAAAATTCTTTCTCTGGGGAAATGAAACCCCTTTTTGTCAAGTCAAGAACACTCTCAAGGAGGTAGGCGTATTATTGTAAGTCTACACTCAAGAGGTGCCTTCATGAATTTGAATACAGAGGGTTTACTTCAAAATGCAAAACCCTGGTAAGGTCAGGTTAGACTGCTAGCATTCAATAAAGCCTGCCTACGTCTGGAACAAGACTGTTTGCACACAAATAAAACAAGATTTACTTGTGCCTGGAGAAGAAAAGGTAGGGTTTGATTTCTGCGTAAGCGTCTGTCACACAAAGTGGAGGCTGTCAATGAAACTGATGTCACATCTACTGATTTAGTCAAATGTTGAAAAGCATAGAATGGTGCAAAAGTACAAAAGCAATCCAAGAGATTTTAAAGCAAAGAAATGCAGTGCTATTAAATGACAGTCAGTGCTTTATCAAGACAAAACAGAAGGCAGAAAGACCCACAAACAAGCAGCAAGGTGGGTGTAGTAAAGGTCCAGCAACTTATCTCAGAGGAAACTCAGGATTGTGATATTCCAAGCTTCAGGCAGTCACTGACTGCAAAGGAGCTGCATCCAAATATTACAAGTGATAATGCACTGAGGTGGAATAGAAAAAAAAACACTGTCTAAATGTATATGGGCCTGACTGTATACACATACATCAGTAGTGGCATAAGTACAGTACATGAAAAAACATTGCCCATGAAAAATATTTGCTATTGGCATTAGTTATTTTCCCATATCGTGCATCTCTAAACCTAACCAAGTCCCGATAGGCAAGTCTGCAGCTATCTATGCCAGCCACCAGGCAGTGATTTCCAGTCACACAAGTCCAGGCTGCTCAATCCTGGTCCTGGGGATCTATCACCCTGAAGAGTTCAGATCCAACACAGCTGACTCTACTGTTCAGTTGCTCCTAAAGGCCTTCATTATCTGGCTGAGGTGTGTTAGATTCAGGGTGGAGCTAAACTCTGCAGGGTGGTAGATCTCCAGGACCAGGACTGAACAGCCCTGCTCTAGACCTGAGCAAATCTGACAAACACCTCATGAACAGTTGCAGTGTTTGGTTCAAAAATGCACTCCTCCAATTGTGGCGTAACCAGCAAGCTGATAGCAGCTTTTTTGGAGGACGTGATTTTATCCACAAACAGATGAACTGTTGAGCATGAAAAGAACTTATTTATAACGCTTCTGTCTCAGTATCACGACAATGGGAGGTTGAGCTGAAGTCAAGCTCATCAAAGTTAAGACTGAGACAAACCCAAGGTTGCTGATGATAAATATAAATAAATAATACTATCAACCAGTCTTAGCTCTTAGTCAAACTCTGCATCCTAACTTTTAAAAGCAAAGGATGGCATGGTTAATGTTAGGCTGTTCAACATAAAACCTTTTTTTGATTGGATACTGAATGAGGATGGAAAAAAGATTAGAAATGACTGCAGGCGGATACCTTGCACTCAGCTCTTTCTGAGAACAATTTATGAGTCCTCTTCTGAGACTGAGATGAGATAGAGTAAAGATATTGTTGAGATGGAGACAAGTCTGAAACCATTCATTTGCAGACCAGCCTCAATTACTACAACACAGTGGGAGGACATATCTCATTGAATCAGTGTATCTAAAAGGTGATGTGATTTATATAGATTCTCTATTCTGGATACTGTGATTAAACAGAAAGGGATCTTTCAGACGGGGTTTTACTCAGAAAGGAAAGACAGAAAGGACCGCATATCAGTATAATAGAACATTTCAGCCATACCGTTGAGCCATTTGGAGTTGTACTGGGCAGTCCTGAGTGGTGGCATTCCACCCAGGCTGCGGTAAATGACTGGGTCCCGTCCAGAGAAGTCGATGACCGTGGCAGCATACAGCTCTCCACTCTCGGTCACCACTGCTGTAGAGTTGTGGCGAGGGTCATAGGGACAGCGTGCCACTCCATTCACTCGCTCCAATACACTGCTCATATTGCCCACCTGAGACAGAGCAGAAGAAATAGGGAGACCAGTCTGTTAGAAAGAAAGAGTCCAGTAATGGCATTCTCTTTACATGCAACATTCTCCATCATCACTGCTTACCTCTCTGGTGATGCACAGAGGCTGAAAAGCGTTGGTGCCGCAGGTCATGACCTCTGTCTTGTTGACCAGTAGCACTCGAATGTAGTTCTGACACTCCACCTGCAGAGGGAGAACCTTGTTGGTACAATACTCCAGTGGTGTTTCACCAGTCTGATCTCAAACCAGCCACACAGTGATGTAAAGGTTACATATCAGTTAATAAGAACTGACTCTAGGCCAGGCATGTGAAGAGATGGGAAGGGAAGTCTTTTTTTTCTTCTTTCATCTTGGTTAAGCATGCATGTAGTGTAAGAGTGTCTGTACTTCAAACAGAGAAAGGGGATGTATGAAGCACTCTGCATAGATATCAGTGTGTCTCAGGGAGAACAACGTGTGGCATACATTACCACTGGTGGAATTGACAGTGGTTTGTGCTCTCCACTTTAGATGAGAGCAGCTGTCATGTTGGTTTTGATTTCATCAATTACTGAACAAGCGATTGGCACATCAGTGCTGACACAGGGGGAGTCTGGCTTTGGGGGAACTAAGGAAATGACTATAAACACTTCCATGGTGAATAGACCAGACGTTTCCCGTCTGCATGCTCCTGTCAATAGCTATAAAAATATACAAGAAGCTTCACTGGAGCTCTGCTGTCATCTAAAAATTGAATGTGTTCATCCTATACAGGTCCTCTCCAAACTAAAATGGATTAAGGTAAGACCTGAAAGTTGGATTCACAAGTGTCTAAAGGCCTAATCGGACAGGATTAGATTTGCATGGGGAGATGTGAAAATGTAATTATTAACAAAGTTTCTCACTGATTTTCTGACTGAGTTTCTCACTGAGTTTCGTCCGAATGCGCCATGTGAGCCTTTTTTTAGTCATTAAAGATTCAGACACCTTTTACCTTCTGTAAAACGAGCCATGGAAAATAACCTCAGGTGATATTAATTCTATGTGAATCGACATGTTCTGTCATAACCTGTAGAAACGCTTTTTTGTTTGTTATTTTCTTAAGGAGGCATTTAGTTTTGTTTGGCATGCCTCAAATCTGATCTATCACTGTGTAGGGTAGCCTACAGCCAACATACGTGTTATGATCATGAAGCTGCAGAATTATTGGGTTATAAGATCATGATCATTGTGTTTTTTGGAGGTGACAGACAACTGCTCATAAGTCGAAGAGCCACTCCCATCTAAGTCATTCATGCACTTTCTTATCCTGTATAAATTGGTCATGAAATGATTCATAGAGTTGCTTTTTTTGTAACTGTAAATGTGAAATAATATTTGCATGTTTTATTCACTTTTACATCAATATTTTCTAAATATTTTCTTTACCTTAGTCTTACACTTTTCTTAGCCTCTAAATTGATTTGTTTACCTAGTTGAATTACTAGATCTATTGTCTAATTTAACAGGAGTAGATTGTTTTTAAAGTAGTGTTAGTTAATATATTTCAGGTGTCACACCACAGTTATTATATTTTTCCAAGGAATTTTTTTTCCCTATTAGCTGTTTCCTCCACCATCGCTTCTGGTTCTTGTTATTTGCTAAGATTTCTTTTACATTTTAAATGTTTTTTGTAATTTGTTTATTTTAAATTTACATTAAAATGTGTATTTTGTTGTTTATGATAAGCTGTAAAATGCAGCATAAATGCTACACTACAAATGCCATAAAATAAAACAACAATGAGAAAATTATAAGGACTTTAAGATATAGTATTGGATCATTTTTTTGTATTTTTTGTAGTTGAGAATTTACCAGTATCTTCCTAAGACAATTGTTTTTTCAATTTGTTCTGGAGAAAAGTCCTAACAAAAAGTCAATTTCATGATGTGTTCTTTTTTAACCCACAGAATTGTTCTCAGCCATGCTCTTATCATGATGAATCCCACTGCCCTCATAAAATGAACCAATCCCACTAAGAAAACACTGGTAAATGTCTGAATCTCTGTGAAAACTGTGAAAGTGGGTTTTAGGAAGACGTTTCTTCTTAAGAAAGGTTGGTGAATAAGTCCCAAGCTTAGCGTTTATCTTAAGATTCTTTCTACATTTTTTTAGGAAAGCTTTTGTGAATCCAGCCCCTGAAGTCCGGTTTTCACAGAGGAGGTTATTGTATTTTTGTATTTTTGGCTGGATAGCTGGTTTTCAACAGTGCCTTTCAAATGGAAGTGGTACAAAAACAGCCATGCATCAAACAGGACACAATATCTGTTATCAGCACTAGAGACGATGAAGGCCTTGTCTGGCAGTCTGGATATTCTGGCAGGCTGAAGAAGTAATAATTTTATGGGCTATCATAAACAACTTGCTGATGTCATGTTTTAATTAGCATATTGCAAGTTGGTCTTAAGTGCTGAAATCGTATCAGATTCTCCCCTTTACTTTTTCAGCAGAGTTAAATTATTCACTATTCACGTCAGAGTGCATATCTGTGCTTTGACAATCACAGGCTAAGCTCGCTTTGCACAGCGTCCTCCTACAAGCCTAAACAATGGTCACTCCTCCAGCCAATGGGCTGTTAGCTTTTTTCTTTTTTGAAAGAAATGTTACTATTCAGCAGTGAAAGTGGGGGCTCAAAGTTACCTCCGTCTTCCCTTTGCTCTGACAGGACCTCCTGGTGTCTTCGTCTGGGCCCCATTCTGTAGCCTAGGAAACCAAAATAAACGTTGGAAAGTGACTTGCAGCATTCACTGCTGGCCAGCGGAGGTTCAGCACAAGCAGGTTACACAACTGCACACAGCAATATTACAGCATGCAGCTAGATGCAGGGAAAAGATATTAACCTTACAGGGCTTTTTTTCTGTTACTGCATAAACAGTGTAATAAGTGGCACTACAGTTTAAATGGGTGAGGGAACAGTTGTAGGACCAAACTAAATTTGCATGTAAATGCCATCACCTAGTTTCATTCAGGCAAGGAAATCTAGTCTCCCTTCCTTTCAGCACCTCCAACGTCTCCATTTTCCCCTGTCCAATTATAGCACTTTAGAGTTAGCCTGCCCTGTGTTCAATTATGGAGGTAACTCTAAAAAAACTGAAATGGTTCTAACTAGCCCAAAGCTGACAAACCAATGCCACACACAAACGCATATATATGGAAACACACACAGGGCTGCCGTAGTGAAAGTGTACCAAAAACATACGTCTTGTACACTGAGTGCCTCCCAATGGCATAACAGTGGTGTTCATTGAACGAGTCATTGAATGACAGGGAATGACAACTAACAACACGCCACCATGAAGCAGTTCACCTCTATAATAAACACCTTCCAAAACATAAAAAATTTTGTGCTACATAAAAATGATATTAAAAAATATATAATAACAAACTACATTTTAGACAGACATTTATTTTATATTCGATAAACTTAAGCAAGGGGAAAATGGAGGGACACTCTGTTAAGCCATTACTTGGCAGATATATAACAGCTTATAGAACAACTTGCAAAGATTTTTTGTAGCCAGCTAGGAGCCTTTTCTCACATTGATCTTGGGCCATCTTGCATGTCCACCATGTTTAATATCAACCCACAGATTTCAATGATGCTTAAATCTGAACCGAGGTGTTCGAATCAGCCTATAAAGGCCATTCCAAAAGGTTCAGCTTGCAGTGGTTGTTGAGGGTTAGCACAATGCTTGAACTGTCAGAGAATTTATGATGTTGAAATTAAAAAACAAATATTAAAAAAATAATAATTTATTTGCAGATGGATGCCAATGTTTCAGGGTGCTCCCATGTCTGTGTTACCTTCTGGTTCTCTCCTTTTAATTAGGCTGTTACAGTCAGATCTCTGATAGTGCCACACTCTGATAATGTTCACATTCTCTGTCCTCCATAAATCCAATCAGAACTAGTTCTATCTTTATTTTCTCCAAAGTAATGACTGCTGGCCTGACACTGATGATCTCTGGGCTCTCCTGCTACCCATGGCAGAGCAGCTGCCTGCCCTCCTGCTACTGTAATCTGCCAACCGACTACACTGAACTTTACATAGTCTTAAACTATTTGCTACTATTATTATTACCACCATTAACTTTATTTTCTTTATTATTATCATTACATTATATTATGATTATATCAGCACACCTGATCAGTAGTCATATGTGGTGTCATGGTGACTTTTTATCAATCATTTATTCATTGTAGTTCTGACCAGAGTAGGATGGGTCCTTGAGTTCCTCATAAGGTTTCTTCCTACAGCTCTGATGGAGGCTTTTCTCTCCCCTGACAATTGTCGCCACCTGACAATTTCTAATAGCAGTTCTGGAACTGCTCAACAAATTAATCAAGTATATTATATATATATATATATATATATATATATATATATATATATATATATATATATATATATATATATACATACATATGTATACATATGTATACATATGTATACAAAGACTCAAAGTCTTTTTCTCTCTCTTTCAAATATATCAGAGAAACAGCCCTGACAATCTCCTGGGTATCAGCTCTTGGTTTGGTCTGTCTCTCCTAAAAATAGCCTTTCTGCTTGGCCCAGTGTGTGTGTGAGGGTGGGAAAAAGTTGGCATGGCCCAGAGGATACGTAAGAATCTCTTGTGTGCTTCTCGCCATCCGCTCCCTTCCCTTTCTCCCCTCCTCGTCTCTATTATGCACTGGGCATGGTGCTCACAGCTTGGACTCGCCGTACTTAGGGGGCCGTTAGAGCTGAAAGGTTTAGTTGTCCACAACTCTGCCCACCATGACCTGCCTTGCTGCGGGTCACTCGGGCCAGTGCAGCGAAAACTGGGGCCTGGAAGAAGTTTAAAGAGCTGTGCGTGAGTGGCAATTAAAAAACATATTCAGCACTAGCTTGCTCTTCAGAGAGGACCCTGTGCCGTTCTCAAGCTAAAGTGTAATCAATTTATTGTCCTCACAGAGCAATGAGCAGGCAATTAGCATCAGTAATGAAGCTATATTTATCTGTGATTTGATTTGTTTAACATGAGTATTCCCATATGGGCCGCACTAGAGAGGCTGTGCAGGAAAGACAAAGGTGCACAAAGTCAAGGCACTTCAGTCTACAACGACAGAGCAAGGGGCTCTTCAAAAGCTGCCATATCTCTGATGGGCCCTCATTCAGCAATAACGTCACGGCTCCAGTGTTTTCAATGAGGCTGTCACTTATGCTTTTCAGCTCCTCCCTGCCCTCCCTGGCTCTCAATGCCCCAGCTGTCAGGTAGGATAGAGTGACGCCATGCCAAACGGACCTCCACTACTCTCACTGAAAAGCTATATTTTTCAACATGGTGTGTGTTTAGAGGGGGACGGATGGGATGCCAGAGAGGGGGGTGAAGGAGTGGGGGGTGTTGTTTGTGACGGATGCCTTTGCAGTGAGTCATACCATCGGGTCATTACCATCTCGTCTGTGAAGCCGTTTCGTGAAGAATCCGTGAGCTTAACCCTGACCTTAGCCACAGCGGCCCCCCTCTTTTCACCACACTGGAACAATGCCAGCCCTCCACTGCCATTCGCAAAGCACATTCTAAGAAGTGGGTCTGTGAAAGGCACACTTTGTGCCATGTTTGGTGAGGGCCACAATGCAGTGCCTGGGACTTTGCCACCCTTGGGGGAGCTACCGTCCACCTGGCAGCGAAGCGCGAATGCTGGCTTTTCACTGGGGGGAGGATGAACCCTCCGGATGGTAAATTCCTCCTGACAAGCGTTACGTTCTGAAGAAAAACGGTCTGATGAGGCAACGTAGATCAAGAGCACATACCTACAATTATGTAATTGCCTATTCAGTACAAAATGTTGGTAATTAGGCCTCTGCAGAGGCTCTCAAGCTGTATGTGATTTGGGGACATGTTGCTTTTATTTGCCATGTGAAACAAAGTGGAGCTGAAAACGATAAACAACTGTTAAAGATGAATCCCAGTTAAAATGATAAATATACTACACAGACAAAAGTATTGGGACACCTACACATAACACCTACAGAAGCTTTTATGATATCGCATTCTAAATCCATAGGCAATAATATGGAGCTTTCCCTCCTCTGCAGCTCTAACAGCAGGTTTGAACTCTGCAGTTATTGAGTCAGCAAAGTCAGCAAACGCTTCCACTTTTCAATAATACCACTCGCAGTTGATGGTGGAATATCTAGGAAGGAAGAAATTTCAGACTGCATGGCTGGTTGCTAGATTTTATACACCTGTGGCAATGGGACTGAATGAAACACCTTAATTTAATGATTAAGAGGTGTGTCCAATTACTTTTGTTCATCAGTTGCTGAAGTGTATATAAATTTATCAATCTGAAGGTGATGGGTGTTTTTACAGTACTGCAATTTCCAATTTTGATATATATTACAATACAATTTTCCATATCACAGAAAGTAATCTCATACATAGCCCTTGAACAAGGCCCTTAACCCTCTCTGCTCCCCAGGCATCGCAGTGGTGGCTGTCCATCGTTCTGGGCAATCCTCACACACAATCCTCTGTTCACTATGTGTTTGCTCACTAGTGTGCATGTGTGCATTCACTGCACAGATAGATTCCATCTATGTCCAACACAAATGGTGAGCATGGCTGTCTTGTCTAAAAGAGTATGTCGTCACTCATTCTGCCCCAGAGCACTTCATAGAAATCACTGTTAATGTATGTAAACGTCCGCCCACAACTGGAGATGGTCTTGTACAGGCATGATATCTGCCTGCAGCACCCGTATTCCACTAGCTGAACAGCTGCTGTCTCAAAAAGTTCAGCTCTGCTCATGTGTGGGAACATGGGTGCCTTGCCATTGTTCACATGACATATTTTATCAATAAATAAACAACAGGTAATTGCCAACTGCCGGTTAATGTTTTTTTTGTTTTTGTTTTGCCATTACAGGGTGCAGGCCTATTGTTGCTATATACATCTGTGATTAGAATTGATCTGTAAATAAATTAATCTGCAAAAAATGCAATACATGTGACACCTTCAGTAGTCAGTATAAAAGTCTCTGAAACACTGCAAGCTCTCTTAGGAAGAGCTGAACCTGCAGAAAAGAGTGAGCTGGAGATGAGGTTCACAACAGTTAAAGACAGACGGTAACTGACAGCTGAGTTTAATAACAGTGCTCTCTGATGCAGCTATAAAATTTCATCTCACTTAAGCAAAATAAAAAGACTGTGTGTGTGTGTGTGTGTGTGTGTGTGTGTGTGTGTGTGTGTGTGTGTGTGTGTGTGTGTGTGTGAGCAGTCCTCGCCTTCGTTTGTCCTTGCAACTATGTGTGACATCCCATTTCATAAACTTTTTCAGCTTCAAAAATTTCGGTCACAATAAGTGCTCTGCCTGTGGCGTCCCGTAATAAAGGATGTCATGAATTTGTAATGCGAGGATAAAATAGTCAGGAATTATTTATACATTAGAGAGACAGAGAGATGATGTTGCGTTAAAAACTGAATTCCATTTAGTGTGAGTATTAAGGATATGCTAATGTGCGCAGCACTGTGAGCAGGACAGCTGAGAATTACACGTTCTCACTGCTTGTCTGCCGCTGCTGATAAGGCTATTGTCTCTGTCGCATACGACAAACATCAGGTGTGACAACTAATTATGATCCATGAATATTAGAAATGTGCAGTGTATCCCTGGACACTGCCCAGTGTCCTCTGGGCACCTTCTAGCACCTGCTGCTTGTCCCTATTAAGGCATATTCTCTGTTAGACAACTTAACAAAAGCATTGGTTAAGCCTTCAACAAATTACGGTACAGAAAAATGACAGATGGCATCGTTCCAACCCTTTCTCCTCTTTCCCTCTGCCTATCCATCTGCCATCAATCAAACTAACCATGAAATAGCCGAATGAGACCTGAATATAAATGGACTTCAAAGATCCAACACCTTGACTGCTCACATCTGCAGACTTTTGGTATAAAATTGAAATACGTAGTGCATTTCTAATTTGCAGGGGTGGGAATCAGTGGAGGCCCTAGAGATGTATGAGTGTATGAGTTTTATACTGTACACTCTCAAAAATAAAGGGGCTACAAAAGGTGCAACAGCAATGCCATAGAAGAAGCAGTTTTGGTTCCTCAAAGAACCATGCTTGTAAAAAAGAACCTTTAAATTGGTATACATAAAAAAAAAACCCTTTGCACTAAAGTCTTTTTTACATACTAACATAAATAAAATATATCCTAGGTGCTTTTATCTATAATGGTTGAAACATGCTCTACCATGTGCAGGTCAATTCCTACACGCCAACATTTTGTGCCAACTCCATGTGCTCACCTCAAACTAGATTCCACACAGTAAAAACAGGATTTCCAACACATTAAACCTGAATGGGAGATTCTCTCAATATCGCAATAAGGGATTTGACCAAAAAATAGGACACTGTTGGTGAATCCTTGAAATGTTTGACACATCTCACTGCCTTCCACATGTTTCCTGCTAGAGGAAGTGACATCCCTGGATGCAGGTCACATGTTTTTTTAGAACTGTTTGCAAATTTTATGCAGTTTTAAATCAGAGGTAGAAAAGTTGGGACTGACATAAATTATATATTTGAATTACTGAAATGACATATTCTACAGAAAATAGATATTCTATACCATTGACTTTATAACTGTTAATGCTAGCACAAAAAACTTAAGACTCAATTATTTCATGTACAATTTCTAGCTAAATGTTTTAACAAGGTGGCAAAATAGTCAATAAAGGGCTGGGAGTAATGTAGTTAAAGTTTAAAAAAGGCTTATCTGGGAGATGTGAAATGTAACCCCAATTCTAGAAATATTAACTTTGTATCCTAAATCTAAATCGGAGTAAAAGCACATATAGTTTACAGTACAAATTAGTAAACAGTTTATATAAAGTGATATTTTAGACCAGGTTTGTTTGGTAGCCAACATTTTTAAACTGACCATTTTAAAGTGTGTTTAATATCTCTTAATACAGTTCGACTGATCTCCCTGATCATTCAGCTCCCAGTTCCTTTAAAAACTGCAGTGAAATCACTTCAGGTGGGATGTGTATATAGTGGTATACACTGTAAACTGATATCTTTGGTTTTTGTTGATCAGTGATAGCTGTTTTATAGTGCTGTGAATGGGCAATTACGTGGTTTTCTATAGTGTGTGTACATTGCCCAGTCCTTACACTTGTACAACAGAGTGTTTCAGTTATAGCCAGCCATAATTTCTAACCACTCATAATTCGAACGTGAAAGATGTGACAAAAAATAAAATAAATAAAAACTGAAAGAGTGAATTTCCCCACATTGTTTTGGTGGCAACTAATTTAGCCTCCTTAATCACACACCATAAAAAAAACCCTCAACCTGAGTCGATCTGGAGGGCAGACTCTTACTCACATACCAATTTGCACTGGGTCTGATTAAGGTGCCTAAGCTCCACCCTGTTTCTGCCGCTGTTTGGGGGGCTATCCATCTAAGTGGTGAAGCTTCAAGGTCTGGAGGCTTCAATAGGCCGCCCAGGACACCACCTTGCTTCGTCCTTTAACAGAGTTCCCTATTCAGCCAGCTCGGTCCCCTGCATTCAACACCGCCCTGACGGATGTGACGGGACTTCCAATTGCTCTGCCTCATTGTCCTGCAACACTGATCCCTACACAAGAGGGCGCAGATACGCACTCAAGCATGCCAAACTTCCCCCACCGCACACTTACGCTTCCCTATTCTAACCCTCTCCACAACACAAACACACAAAGACACACACATTACTCTCTCCTCATTCCAGCACACCCCTTCCAATAAAAACACACACACACTCACACGCATTACCTTTCTCCTCATTCCAGCACACCCCCTCTGCACTGGTCATAGTTAACGACCGCTCTGAAAAATGGAGTCAGTGTAGCGTGGAGATGCACGCCCTTTTGCTAGAACTGAATGAAGGGACTACATGGTATTGTGTGGAGCCATGTGAGTGTGTGAACATGAAGAGAGAAGGAGGAAATGGGCAATCATTTGAAGGTTCACAGCTGTGCTGAAAGCAAGCGTTTACTTTGGGCTTGGGTGAAATGAAAAAGAGAGAGAGAGAGTGAGAGAGAGAGAGAGGCCTCTTAAACTTCCCATCCTTAAACTCACAGCATATTCCAAACCTCTTCTACACCTCCACTGCTATATCTGATTATTAGCAGTGAAGCACACATTTCACGAATCCTATATTTGAGTGAAAGTATAGAAACCCTTCATATTCTTTGGGAAGAAGTACTGCCAGAGTCCCCCTATCACACAATGCTAACAATGCTGGAAGCATGAAGGCTAGTGTGGGTTTCCTCCAAGACACATGGTCGGCAACCTCATCTTTTCAAACTGCAGCTAACGCAACATCACTGGACAGCTAGCAGAACATTAACTGCTGGTTCTGCTACCTCAGCTAACAGATACATGAGTTGGCTAACATTGTACTGAGTGATGGAGAACTACCTAACCAGAGAGAGTGAGGCTAGTTAGATAGTTAGTGAGCAAGACTATGGATAACTGTGGTGTTCGATAACTAGGGATCGAACTTGTGATCTCCCAACAACAGGATCCGAGAAGAGAGCTTTTAAATGTACTTCAGTATTAAAAATAATACAGTAATAAGTACTGTGTGATCCTAAATAATATTTCTCTTATATAATCAATAAACACATACAAATGCAGTTTATTAAACAGATCAGCATTTCTATTTATTAAACAAAGATTTAAAATTCAATACAACATTCTTTACACCTCCTGTCATTTCTGTGGTCTTCATTATTTCACTATTATTTTCACTTAGGACAGACTTGTATTGTTTGCTCCTGTAATGCACTTTTACACCACTGTCATAAATACAAATCATGCTTTGCACTCCCCATTATGGACAGCAATAAATGTGCATTTGTTGACAAGCTGAGAGATACAGAATTGGCATCCGAAGTGAAAGAAGCATGTGGACTGACAAGCTAGAGCGATAAGACTTGAGTTATGAGTCGTTGCGAAGCTCTTAGTTTAGTAGCAGCGCTCCGGGCCCAGAGTGGCAAAGACACCATTCTCCCTATTACAAGTCAGCGTACCTTCAAAATGGCTCTAAAGCTGTTATTTTATGATCAGATTGCTACATAATGTGGCTTAAAGTGCAGTTAAATGCAGGTCTGCTATTCACTGTGCATTGCAGCAATTTCCATAAATGTAAAATGTACAGTAAAATTTAAGCATAGCTATAAAGACTCCTTACAGGAAGTATTATGCCTTCTAAACATTCAGATCTTATCCTACATATAACTTGATAAGATCTTAGTGTATCATATCCTATACTATCCTATACTATCCTATTTTTTCAGCTTCTTTACAAAGCAATTAGTTCTTTGACATAATCAAAAGCACTGAATTGAGCAGAACTGGGCAGAGGGGGTGTGAGAGTGAGACAGTAAGATCATGTCTGGGCGATGTTTCTGTCTACACTTCCATATCATGGTTGGTAACAGTGTGATAGCATTGCCCCAAGGGGTCAAAAGCACATCATGCCTGGTACCCAGAGTGTATGTGCGTATGACTGATGGCTTTAATTTGAAAAAGGCCCATGAGCGAGTACAACTGCATGAGTGCACTGACAACCTCCTGACCAGTGAGCAATGCCTTGTCCAGGACTGTGGTTATACATTTTCCCAGTCTAACAACACTCGCCCACACATTCGGAATCAGAAGTCCGGGCTCATTACACCAGGCTAGACACGGCATTTAAGCAAAGTTAAATACACCCACCCATGGACTAAAACAAACGTCCAATAAAAAGCCTTGGTAAAACCAATGGCCACCCCCTGTCGACTCCTGCTCTTACAGTCTTTGACTCTTTCCGGTGTCTGGAGGCTATATAATAACCACCCTGTGACAAAGACCACATCAATAATTAAATCTGCGCAAATTGCAGAGGGGAATTAATCACTAGTTGGCTGAATGAAATCAGGCCCGGCTCATCAGACTTGCGAGGTCAGAGAGCTGAAATTTGGACCGCGGGCGACCGCCGGGTGAGAATATCAAACCGCAGCTGTTTAATGCAGCAAGCTTTTTCATTTTGATGGTCTGTCCAAATCGCGCTGTACCTTCTGCACTCCCCTCCAGCTCTGAGATATGAGAGGAATCATCGGGCACTGAGCGCCTACGTGATCCTATAAACCGTTACAAGATCACTCTAATAAATGAGCATAGCAACCATCACACTCCTGCTCCAGTCCAATCCTTTTTAGCCGGATGTTGTTTGCGAATACGACTAGTCTATGGGAAAGTAAAGAATACATCAAACCAGAACAATACCACAACAGAATCTAAACAACTCTGATTCCCAAAGACTCCTGCTGGTCTTCGCTGCTGTCTTGGATTTCCTGTTTTAATGGACACAGCTGAATAGGGCAGTCACCTCTTGACCACAGGGACCTCTGTCCAAGCAGCTGTAACAATGTCTGTTAAACATAGTCAAAAAAGGGCAAGGTTGCTGCATTTCCTATTGACTTAGAACAAAGACTGCTGCCTTGTCTCAAAGACTAGCAGCTTAATTTGGTTATCAATCCCTGCCAGACTGACCAGTGATTTATAGTGGACCTTGGAGGGTACTGAAGGAAAACTGGTGAAACTTATTTGCCTTTGCTCACAGAGGGTATTTGACTCATGGATGGTTCCAGATATTCTTCAACAGAGGACAGAAAAATGAAAAAGCCCTGGCAAAAGAAAAACAAGTGGGCTGGAAATTTGACTTTTGATTTAAATTGTGCCGTTGATCACTATAGTCAAGAGCAAAATAGCTTTCTCTGGTTCCACAAGTGCCTGAGCCTTCACAGGCCCGAACCAACCACACTCCATAATCTGCCTCACAGGTGAATGCAGGAGAAGAATGGAAATTCACATCTCTATGAGCAGGAAACATGAATTAGGAATGACTGTTTTAAGTATGCCCTCACTTTTTCAGTTCTCTGGTTCTAGTCACTGACAACACCAAAACTCAAACAGCAGAGTGAGTTTCAACTGTGGTGTGAGCTCGAGCATCCTTTTCGGATTGGGAATACTACATTCAAGTCAAGTCAGGTTCACTTTGATAGCGCTTTTACAACAGGTGTTGTCACAAAGCATATTTACAGCGATCCAGGTATGGGCCTCCAGTGAGGGTGGTGATAGCGGCAAAGAAACGTTCCTCAGACTGTGAGGAAAAAATCTTAGGAGAAACCAAGGCTCTAATAGGGGAACCAATCCTTTTTTCAAACTTATATTTTGGGGATGCGATTATGAAGTATCTTTAAGATATGAAAATATCTTTAAACATCCCTGATGATCAAACATCATCTTATCTGCTTATTGCCAGTCAGGGTCCAGAGCCTACACACAGCAAATTTGCCAGTGTTAAATCAACACTGATAGTGGTGATGATAAGTTAACACTGTAAAACTAAAACTGTTGATTTAACACTGGCAAATTTGCTGTGTACCCGCAATCATTAAACGCAAGGTAGGAATACCTCCTGGACAGGGCGCCAGTCCATCATAGGGTACCACACACACTCATTCCCTCACACACTTAAACCTAGGGGCAATTCAGCTCATACTGTGTGTTTTTGGGAGGTGGGAGGAAACCAGAGTACTCAGAGGAAACCTACACAGGCACAGGGAGAACAACACCAAACTCCTCACAGGCAGTGACCTGTGCGAGGATCGAACCAAGAACCCCTGGAGCTGCGTAAAAATACATATTTACGTAAACATCGACAAATATTTTTAGACCTCTCAGGCACTCTACATTGAGGACCTGGTGTACTAAGCCTTTTGTGCCAAGCTTCCAGTGCAAAAAGAACACATTCTGCCCTATATTTTACAAATCTAAACCCACATTGTCTGTCATATACATAAGCCTTTAAATGAGGTATTCATTGGTAGAGATGGTGGCCTTTGTCCTCATCACTCTTCATTGATGTTGGACAGCACAAGCGTCTATTAGCTAGTGGAGCTGTGAATCTGGCATTTTCCTCCAGCGTTTTCCTTCTAGTGTGTCAGCTGCCCGCCAGTGCCATAGTGACACACCACGACCACCATGTCAGTATCAATGCAGTGCTGAGAATGACCCACCACCCAAATAATCCCTGCTCTGTTACGTTGATTTGCTTCAACACAAAGCAACACACTGTGAAAATGTACATTCTGAATCTCACAATGTAACAACAACTGTCACAATACACAGTAACAAATGAGTTTTGACATCCATTGTGTCATTATAGTGTCTCTCAGTTCTTTCAGAAAAATATCTGGATAGTCCTTATGGACAATTCCAATTCTTTTTTTTTCCTTAACTAAACTGACTGATGGCCAGATTTTGGGCCATTTTTATTAGCCTGTTTTTAGCCTAAAGCTCACGTTGTGCACACTAAACATTTCCCCCCCCGGCAAAAACTTGATGTTGAAAAGACATTGAAAAGACCACATAGCAAGCAGTCTTAGCAACGTTTGTATGTGGTTGAAAAGTTAAAAGGTGAAAATTCAGGTCACTGAAAAGAGAAGGACGTCCCTCTACGTCTAAATTAGGTGGGCATTAGGCAGCGGTCCTTCATTTCTGCTAGAGCAGACATCAAAAGCAATCACTTAATGCATCTCAAATTATTCTCATGGCTATACGTGGTCCAAAAACAATGGACTGGACCAAATCAGATGGACTAAACACAGTCCAAATGTTCTTCTCTAGCTGATTCTTCAAAGTGTAAAGAACAGACCTCTCTCAGCTACTCTAAAACGTAGCATCTGAAGTAGTAATAACAAATAGGAAGACAGAACAGGTTGTCTTGACATGAAAGCGGCTGCCGCAAAGTGCTGCTGAAGCTGCTGAGATGGAGACAGGTCGAAGCTAAGACAGGCTGGAGCTTCATTATGTGCCAGAGCAGACTAGAGACATGGGAGAGTGGTGGTGATATAAGACAGTGAGAGAGAAGTTCCATGAACTGGCCTGCCCTTGTGCACCCTGGCTGTTTACATCGCAGCCTTGTTAAGCCAGCCGCCTTATCTCCTCCAGGCCTCTCCAGACACTGAGCGGGGAGTTTCACTTTCCTCTTCATCTTCATGCACAACTTCTCTCCACTCTGACACTGGGGTCAGGCATCTCATCCATTTCTGGGAGACCCTGTGACAGCTCATATCTAACCAAGAGTTACATACCAGTATCTACTTCCACTCCAGTCAGCGCTGGTAGAGTTCAGCTGGATATCTCCTTGCGTCCGGGCTCAAAGAGCATGTACGTCATGCTCAGAGTGACAGTCGTATCACTGAAGGTGGACAGATCATTCAGAAAAGCCCTCAAACACGCCATAGCATTTTAAAGTCAGCTGGGCATCCATCATATGAAGGATAGTTTGTAAACAATGCTGCCCACAAGGACAGTCAATGATTATCTCCTTCTTCTGAACAGAACCATTATTCTAATGTCACACACGGACGGCTATGAAGAATGGCTGTGAAACGTGCAGAGCGGAGAAGCTGATATACAGTGAGCTGTGGGCCGAGGTCTTGTGGAGGAGCAGCTTTTTTCTTCAGTTCGGGCAGAGTCTATCTATGCTAATCCACAAGCATCTGGTCCATTTGCACACACACACATTCTAAAGGGGGAGGATCAATAGAGGAGGAGAGCAGATGAAGGGAGAACTGTTCACAGTGTCTCGTTTTAGCGCTGCTGTAATGAGTCTCCACTGCAGTGCATGGGAGTACCCAGCAAGAGCTGGAGGAACAGCATGTGGGTGGGACTCAATCAGAGCGCCCAGCGACCCCCCAGTGTGCTAGCCGGCCCAGTGAGGAGAATCGTCCTGCCAGAGTCCTCACATCTCCTTCATTCATGCTGTCCCAGCCTGGCGATCCCGTCAGGCAAACTGGCCCGTTTGGGGAGGAAGCTGTGAAAACGCCATGCTTTCCACTGCATGTTCTCTAAGCACTGGGGGAATAGTACACATTGTGTGAGCCTGGTGAATTAATCCCATCATGAACATTTCTTTTATCCTAGTTTTTAGCTGCTATCTTCACTTACTTTTTTTTTTAAGCTGGACGCTTGCTTTAGAATTTCTTTCATCTCTTTTTTTTTAATATAATTTATTTATTTTTTGCCCACTGGTGTCAACAGTGGGATAATTTTTCAGAACGCCAAATTACCACTGCTATTCTCTTTAATTATATGTTTAATATTTAATATATACTTAATATTTAACCACATAGTATGTTACACAATGAATTACATTTCCATTAAAATTTCATTCTGTGACGGCATGAATGAGACTATTTTTATGTGCAGAAATGATAAAAACATGGCACAAATAGGAAGGCTGTTTTTAAAAAGTGGAGGTTTATGAACCACACTTCCAACAGAAATTCCTACAGTACTTCAATAAGCCACAAGAGATAAATAATTCATATGAAATTACACCACGCTTTTGTTATCGCCAGCAGGAACTGCAGCTTCCAGGAGATAACTTTATTTTACACTAATTTCATCATGTTGACATTCACTGAGAATTTTATTAGGAAGACCTGCACATCTACACCTATTCATTCATGAAATTCTCCAATCAGCCAATCATGTGGCAGCCGTGCAGTTCATAAAACCATGCAGATAGGGGCCAGCAGGCTCAAGTAGTGTACTAGAGTCCCAACATCAAAAACTACTGCTTACCAGACTTGCCAACTATACTCTGTGTGTGTCTCTGACTTAAGCTTGGATCCACAGAGAGAGGGGTCAGCTTACCTGTGATCTGGTTTGCACACTGTGACCTAGCGGTTATTAGTCCCGGTCGCCAACTTGGGCCAGCGCTAACATTGATGCCGCTGCTTCAGGCAGTTTGGTTCAGTTTTGTTTCTGAACTGAAGTCACAAACACCACATTGAAGGGGGAACTCCCATTCAAAACCACCCGTCATGATTTAAATTGAACCCTTTAGTTGTCGCTAGTAAGTGACATCACCTGAGCTCTTTTGGAAAATCAGTGGCTGTCCCCAAGCATGTGACCTACCTCTCTTAACACTAATGTTCTAATCAGCGACTGTAGAAAACATGGACAGCACAAGGTCTCTTAAAAGTGGAAAAAACCACAGGTCTAGTGCCTCTGCTGGCTGGTTGCAGCATGATGTGTAGCTCTGCTCATCCCTGTATTTTCCAATGGCAAAACAGCCCATTTCCATTTAATTTTTGGCTCCTCTAAACTGTTGTTCCATCTCCAGTGTCTAATTTCAACAGTTAGTTTTCCCTGTGCTAACATTGGCCCATTTTTATTTTCCCCCAGCACTCAGTCTTTAAAGTCTTATTCTGTTGTATCTTAAAAAGGCAGGTTTACACTTAGGAATGAAGCAACTGACAACCTTGGCTGGATGAGACCAGACGTCTGCAGGAACTGTATCACAGCCGTTCTGTTTATTACATGAAGTATCTGAGATGTAGCGGAGCTTCCATGAACTGCACTTTTACTGTCCGAGAATTCCATCTATTGGACAAAACAGCTTTGCTTCTGAGCTGTAAGCTCTATGAAGGCAGTCTGACATGCATGATCTGGGAGACAGGGGTGGTCTGGCTCTGCCTCGGAGCCTTTTGCGCTTGATTGCTGGTGCCAGATCAGCTGGTCTGAATATTTCTAAAATTGTTGACATTTTCAAAACAACAGTCTATAGAGTTTGCTCAGAATGGTGCAATAAAGAAAAAACACCCAGTGAGTGGCAGTTCTGCAGAAGTCAGCCAAGAACAGAAGGCTGAGGCTGCAGTGGACACATGGCCTCCCAAACGGAACATTTGAAGCCTGGTCTGAGTAATCCTGATTTCTGCTGAGATACACAGATGAAGTCTTTCACTGCTGAGTTAATATGACATGCCTAGGCTCTAAAAACACTTTGTTCACAAAGTGCTACACTTGCTTTCAGCACAAAGCCAGCAACAGTCTGAGAGTCGCAAGAATGTCATTATCATTACTATATCATTAACATGAGAGCCCTTCGGAGATGTCTCAGTACCTCTATGCTCTGATGAAAGGCAAAAGCAAACAAAGTGAATTTACTAATAAAGAAAAGAGGCTCATATTGGCTTAATGTAATGTATACACTGGTGCATATGTCACCTCACGGACACTGAAAGCACTTAGCATCGCCTGAAAAGCGATGACTCCTTTTTGGGCCGGGTTCCTGGCCACTGAAACCCCCCTGCTTCCATACTTTGGCTTAAATGGAAACAGCAGGCGTTCTGGTGGGGTCAGCTTTCTCAATAGCGCAAGCGTGCGTCCAGAGCGAAGGCATCAGCACTTCTCACCTCATCCAGCTCGGTAAAAGTTGAAAAGGCTCCCCTTTGGCCCTGTGGCCCTGCTGCCAAGGCCTGCATGTTTGGCACCAGGACACGCATTTCAGAGATGAGCTGGCTGCTGCTCAGCTCCATTCCACTGCTGGCAGACAAATGCACAATAACACTAATGGTAAGAGGGAAGGGACGAAGGGAGGCAAGGAGTGATACCTCACTGGAGGAAAGTGGGAAAAAAAGCTGGAAAAAAAAGCAGGAGGACGCATGTAGGGCAGGCAGAGTGGACACGGTGATGAATGACTATGAAAATGCATCCTGCAGTTTTGAGCGATGCCCTTTCACTCTCAGTGAAAAAAAAAAAAAAACAAGCAAAGGAAGGGATGTATTTTGCCCTTAAAACTATCGGTATTAAGCTTTTTTTTTTATATAGCTCCATGCTAAGAGCTGTAAAGCTCAGGGAAACTGTTTGACAGAGCTCCACAAGCTCACTTTCTCTCTTTCTTCCGCAGCTGTTTAGGCATTCTGTTGGGCACAGGCTTTCTCCTTCAGCTGCTGGCGTGGTATCTGCTCATCGATTTGGACCCTGGCACTGCTTGTGACGCTCCAGTTAGTCCAAATGAAGAAAGATCCGTCTTGTTTATTCCCAGCTTTGGGTCACCCAAGGGAATTGGACGGAGCTATGCGGGCCGGGGTGAAATGGAATAAGATGAAATTGCAGCTAACTTTCTCCTTTGGGACACTTTAGTGACAGTAGAGGAGTCAGCTAGCAAGAGCAATACCGAAAGCTAAAGTCCAAGTCAAGTCCAAAAAATCAGAGGAAGAAAAGAGAGCAGGGCTTGAATGAATCTTTCCCTGAGAACAAACTCTTATATCATTCAGAACTATTCTAATCATTCTACAACAGCACCACAACACAGCAAAATAACAGCACACTACATTTTATTCAACTGCCTCATGCCAGTGTTTATTGTAACAATAAACCTCAGCCAAGTTTACAGGAGCAACCACAGCCAACACACTTCACATCCTTCTCCAGCCTCCAGGCCGTCCTGGCTGACCTTGTGAAAGGTTTCCAATGGCAGTTCAAAAGTGCCAAGCCCCAGTCAAAATATGATAGCTGCTTTTTAAAGATGCCCAATCAGTCTCTATGCTGGACACCGCTGTCCCCTCTGAAGCCTTTCCAGATGAGTCTGAGCTGAATCCACTCTGAGAATCAATAACCTTAAGCCAACACTTCCTAACTGCCAAAAGCCTTATTGAGAGGACAAGTGTGTCACAGCGCAAACGCAAGAGCTCTAGATCTCCCAAGAAACTGTTCGAGCTTTTGGCTTACCTGTATTAGGGAAATGTTGCTTAGGTTTAGGCGGAAGAGGTAGTTTCTGCAGAGCAATAGGAGACAAAAAGAAAAAGAAAGAAAAAAAGAAAGTTAGATGATATGCAGTAGCAGGTTAATCAAAATATAGACTTGAATTACCAACAAGGTCTAAAAGGCAAAGTATTAATGCAAAAAAACAAACTTTACTCACTGACAAAAAGCTCAATTCAGCTTGCTTTCTGATCTGCTCACCGATAAAAGTAATAATTCAGTAGATGTGCTACGGTTTGAAAATTTTGTGGTGTGATAAACTTGTATAATTTCACATCACAAACCAACCAAAACACAGGAAAATGGTACGTAATAAAGATTAAACGACTAAATCATGAATTTCACAAGATTAAAATTAATGTTCAAATTAACGTTAGCACAAATATCTTTATTTTTTAATCAGAACTTTTTTCTTCAAGTACAAAACTCATTTGTACATCTTTCATACATTGTATGTATGAAATATTAATTTATTACTGTATATAAATATTTCTTTAGTTATTTTATAGATATGTGTAGGACCATGGTGGTTCTCAGGAAGTTAACTTCGTGGAACTGCAAATGGTTTTAAGAAAAAAACACAGCTAATCTGATTTAAGTATTTTTCTGAACCTGTGACACCATAACAACCCTATAAATTCTGGGTACTCTGACAATTTTACTCGGACAAAAGTTATTACCTTGCTCCTACTATCAGTTCATTTCTGGTCAGGTCAAGAGTGAGCTGGGAATAGTCTCGTACACCAGGAAGGGAGAAAACGGAGATCCAGGGGCTGAGAGCTGAATGAGGAGACAAAAGTAACATTTCCTTTCATGCAGACAAACCGGTATTATATAAAGCATGATATGAGGCACACTTGAAAGAACACAAAAACATGGTCAGATTAGATAAATGATTCTCTAGGGAATTGTAAGAAAAAAAAATACGCTCCTCTGGAACCTCCTGCGGCTCAGGCCTGGGAACTTGTCGCTCAGGTGGTGAGAAAGTTGAAGCTGCTGTTGGTCAGGACTGCAGGAATCCACAGCTAATCACTGTGGCTGGACCCTGTACAAGTAGTCCTTAAAGCTGTGAAGTTAAATCTGCCCCTGGCACTGAGTTCAACACAGAGTCATAAGGGAGACCCAGCGGAGAGGTACAATTCTGGCTGGGCCACATCATGGGTGCTGATCCTAATTCAACATGACACTCAGTCAAAACTCCACTTTCCAGGAAACGCAACACATAAAAGCGCTGTTTGACACCAGCTTCTAGAAATCAAAACAATTTGCCCTGGCAGATATTTAGGGAACCATTCGCAGTCTCTCTCTCTCTCTCTTTTTATTTTTTAGAAATGGGAATAAAATGATACAGAAAGAGCATTATGTAAAAATAAAACCATCTGATCTTTCGCTGACCTTAATGTGGCTTACTAAATGGGATTTCACTGTGAGGGGGAACTAATATGAAAGGAGATTTGTTATCTTTCAAGTAAGAACAAGATATCACAGCAGCTCACTGGACCTGACATGCCTATGGTGTGAAATTGCTCCGAAATAATATTTTTAACTTTTACCTGGTTCTTAAGACCCCAGTTATCTGATTGAATTACTGAATTATTCACAGATGTTCTTCCTTTGAATTTAGATAGAATGATAATCTATTTTACATCCCAATTTCCAGCACAGCTGACAGATAACAGCAGACTTACACCTTTCAAAATACTGACGACTCAAATTCCTGAATGCCTGGAAAATGCAAAGAAGTGATGGTACAGTCACGTAGCACGCTCCTCTAATAAGCATTCGCGTGACTCACCTCTGACTCAAACTCTGAAGACGCTAAACAAATGCAGCTGCTCACACATGGGTCAGAGCTGCGGTCAACCTGCTTCCCAACCAAAACATGTCAAATCAGACTACTCAACGCAGCCTCCATCTGTCTAGAGGGACTGAGTCAAGCAGATGTTTGGGTCAACTAAAACAATCTGCCTGTCACACGGGAACACAAATCTGAACGATGTAAGACTTCCCAGAATTGTGAGGCAAGTCTACCGGGACGCGTGAAAAAGAGCACATCATTCCTCCTCTGCTATTACACTAAAAGACAGCATTAAAGGATGTGCTTAAGATTAACTGAGACCATATGGCACCAACATTCAAGGCATGTTTTATAGAGGCGTGATGTAGAGTTAAGTAATCACAGGCTCTCAGAGGAGTTTCTGCTGCTCCTCGTCCACATCAGAGAGTTTTACAAGGTAAATCCAACAGCGATCCCATTCTGGTTTAATATGTAATTATGGGCTCAGATGCGTCTGACAGGACGGGGGCTCTTGAATAGTGCCACTGCCTATAAACATTGCATAAAATTACCAGATACCCAACCTCGAAACTCATTTGTGGTCAAAGGAAGTACATGCTTACTTTTACACTGCAAGATTGGTTGATTCCGGGCCATTTGATTGATATACACTGTATGCACCAGAAACATCAATTGCATGAATTTAATTAGTACTTAGTAATTAGCACCCATTGTTGACACAGGCATTCAATTCAGCTCACACAGTCTGTATTCCCAATAGAATGGGATGCTCTGGAGCAGCTGCTGCAGCATGATCCTCAGGTCACCATGCCCAATGCCAAGTGCCTGGACTGGCATCTGGCATATGCGATCTAGTGCAAAGCCTTCCCAGAAGGGTAGAAGCTGCCACTGCAGTCAAGGGGGACCAACTCTCTATTATTACCCTGGATTTTGGAAGCTAAATTGGCTGAGCAGATGCCTACATAAAACAGGATGTATAGTGTACCTATTTTGGTGTCAATTTTTTGTTTAGACAAGATCATTCATATCATCAAAACCAATGCCTATTATTATTTAGATCCCAATCGTGCCATCAAACCAGCATTGATCTACTGAGGTATGGACTCCAGAGATCTAGCCAGCATTAACCTTAACCAGCTATTACCCGGAACACGCCTACAAGACCTGATGCCTGATGTTTTAAAGATGCTCTGAAATAGTTGTCTAATTTGTCCCTTTGGCCTCAAAGTTACTCAGATTCGTACAGTTGCTTTCAACAAATTTCACAAACTTACTGTTTACTAGCTGCCCAATATGTATACCCTACCCCCTGACAGTGACCACTGTAACGAGTTAATGTTAATCACTTCAATGCTGTTTGGATATCTTTGGTTGGCAGATTACTCTCAATCTAGCAGCAACCTTGCATGTGTACTGAGAACAGTTCAACAGTTACAGTTAAATTCTGCAACAATGACTAAAACTGAAGTTTTGTTTTATTTATTTATTTATTTATAATATTACCCCATTTTCTACCCAATTTGTAGGGCCAATCCCCATTCATGTGAACTCCCCTTGTCAATAGCAATTCCCCAACACATTGTGTCTCCTCTGACACATGTGAAACCACCACCTCTTGAACTCTCAAACTGCCGCTGATGCAGCATCGCTAGGTAGCCATTGCGCTCTGAGGAAAGTGGGCTTTGAGGAAAGTGCGGCTCCCCAGACCAACAGCACAATGGGAGTGATGTGGGGACGAAGTGCCATCAACCCATCCCTGAGACAGCAAGACTGACTGTGCTCTCTCTGACTCATGATGACAAGCAGGAATTCGATCATAGTGGCAGCTCCTTTGTCTAATGAACCACATAGTTTTGTTTTTGAAGGTAGATATGATTTTATCCAGTCAATTGTGTATCGGTTCACAAATTGTTACGATTAAAATTAGACTTTTTCCCCCCATTTCTCACAGCCCTGTCCTGCTGCCATTTTGTTCACAGTAGTACAGTATAATACATTGTAATACTAGATGCATTCTTTAGCATATGGTGTAAGATAATCATAACCTGTTACTTTAGGAAGGGAAATGATGGACAGATACACCAAGAAAAGTATTTTACAGCTCAAAAAAAAAAACGACCTCATCCTGTGAATGGAGCAAGCGGATTCCCGGATGGCTGCAGCTAGAACAGGAAAGAAGGTTTCTCACATGCGTCCCAGAGCAGAAGAGTGCATCCTTCACTCACTTATGCTGGCCGGAAGAGCACAGCATGCAGGCTCAGAGAAACAGAGCGAGGAGGAGGAGGAGAAGAGCTGACACATAGTGCTGGCTCTGGACACTAGACCAGTGTAATGATAACCTTTGGGTCACCTGTGTGTACTAAAGTGTTCTATCCCACTGAGGAGAAAGGTGAAGTGTTTAACAGCACAGAGGAGAGCCCACTGCAGCCAGAAAAGACTCATCTCAGCTCCAGTAAACAAAGCTAACTGCCTGAGCTCCAAAAGTTGCACGTTCGGAGAGAGCCAAGACACAGCTTCCACAAGAGGCTGTTCTTAGAAAATGCCCTAACACAAACTTTCTTGGTTACAAACTTCGGTAAAAAAAACAGCGGCCTGTTAGTAAGGCATACTCTGAAAGACATTTAGCCCTTCAGTCACTTCTGCCTTCATATGCGAGGCCGCTTCCTTCACCTCATAAAGTGTCTCTAGCGCCAGCCAGGCCGTGCACAATAAAGAGGGATGAATATGAAGGCCTGTTTTCTCTCAGAGGGACTATGGTCCAGATCCTGGAGTTGATGGACGACTATTGCTTTTTTCCTGCCAATCCACAGCACAGGAGATTAATGCATTAGCCACCAGATCTAGGGGATGAAGATGGGCTCAGCAGTCTGCCCTGCACACAGTAAAGGGGACATAAATCATAACCTTTATCAGCCAGTTTGGCAGAATTAAACAGACTCTCTCTTTTCACACACACACAGACTAAAAAGATGTACAGAAAAAGTCAATTCAATGCTGTTTTTCCATCAGTGAATTTACCAAACAGCACTATTAATAAGCAGGTAGGAAGATAGAATACAGAACATACACCATACAACAAAAGTATTGGGACACCTGCTCATTCATTGCTTCTTTTGAAATAAAAAAACAGTTTAGCCTGCTTTGATTTAAGTAACTGTATCTACTGCCCATTGAAGGCTTTGTACTAGATTTTGGAACATTGCTGTGAGAATTTGATTGCATTCAGCGACAAGAGTGTTGGATGATAACCACCCCACCTCATTCCCAACTCATCCCAAAAGTATTGGATGGAGCACCATCATTCCAGAGAACACAGTTCCACCGCTCCACAGCTCAATGCTGGGGGGCTTAATTACCCTCTATAGCCTGTGAATGACACTGGACATGGAGCCAATAGGTTCATGTTTATCTGCTCCAAAAAGTCCTATTCTACTGGCAATACTTCTCTACAGGGACGAGACAAACTGTGTGTGTGCATTTGCACATCTTTTTTAGAAATAGTAGCTGAATGTGTTTATAAGAAGGGGTGTCCACAAACATTTGGACATATAGAGTATGTATATGACACTAAACTCTTGTTTTGTTTACCTCCCTTTAAGACATGAAACTGCTGAAGTGTCGAAGGAGTTTAATGCAACTGAGCATCATTGCTTAACACTGAAGGACGCCTTCAGGGTCAAATCTTCAGTCTCGGTTCTTATCTGCGTTACTATTAGTCTTAATCCAAGATCCTGCTGGAAGGAACCATGTTAAGAGGTGTGTTTACTAATGTAACTGTCTGTGTATGTGGCACTTCTACAATTTCCTCACTTACACTCAACACTCTCAGCCAGAAGCTGCAGCTGTGATGTCCAACGCCATGGGCGTTCATCTCACACTCCTCCTCTCCTCCTTCCTTCCTTTCAAATAATGACACTTTATTGCTCTGTGTACTCTGCGTCTGTCTCAAGCTGTGAAATCCTTCTTCTCTGCTTTTTAGTTCTCATTGCGTGCTACAGCCAAAGGCACTTCTGCCCGTTTGTAAACAAAGCACTTGTACAAAAACAGAAACAGATCCTTCCGCTGACCTCAGATCAGTCAGAGTAGTTATGGAGGTGGAGCCAGTGAGACTGGAAATATCAGAAAATGGTCATGATCTGTCTGTGATTTGAACAGGTCATTTCACATCAAATGCAAAGTACCCATCTTAGCAAGTAGGACAAAGAGCACACCTGAAGTAGGGCTGGGAACTGCACACTCATCTAAGACCTACAATAATTCACTGAGAACCTTTCCTACTTTTCAGGAATATGTCAAGTGTGAGTTATAATGAGCAAAAACGCTACTTCAGTTTTTTACACCTGCATAAAACATTATTGTCCCAAAAGTGCCTTTTAAAGCATTTGCCTTTTATTGGAAATCAGTAGGGATTTAAATGTATTCAACACAAACCAGAAATGTCCAGTCAAGGTCAGTATTTAAGCATGGAAATAGTCTACAAATACATTAGTTTAGACTTCAGTGCCTGAAAATACATAGAATATACTTAAGTTCTTTTTTATTGTATAAATAGTAAGTAGGCTACTTCAATTGAGGCGGAAAATGCACAAATGCAATTTTACTCATCCATTTACAACCCTGTTATTTAGCCTCAGAATATTTTTAAAGAGAGCTCGTGAAAAAATTATGAGCCCTAGCTGCTTTCATTGACTGACGTTTGCCAGCGCAACAGCCTAGTATAGCTTTTGTTTTTTTTTAAACTTTTTTAACTGCTATTCATATCCTTTTGGCACAGTGTGTGGTTAGCTAGCTGAAGAGATTTTATCTAGCTGTTAGATTTTAGCCCAGCATGGGACCTGCTTGCTTCACTGTTTCCACAGTAGCAGTGGTTGGAGAGAAGAGATGGTAAAAGCAAGTCGGCTAGTGTGCACATCTTTTAGCCTAGCACCTGCTCACTTCCCCAGCTTTAGCTTCCTCACTGACCAGGTTACTGTCACAAGGGGTCTGGCTGGCACAGCACCCTTAATCTTGTCTCAGAAACTGACTAAAAATATCAAAAACTTCCAAAAGCAACTTCCATAATAGAAGTTGGGCTTTACCTTGACTGAGCTTTAAGTGTCAAAAGGCTTTAACTACACAGCCAATGTGCCAAAGTTAAATCAACTGCGACTGACTGGCTGTGTAGTGGGCTGGGTATATGTGAATGTTGGGGGCGAAACTAAAATGAGTCAAGACTGTTGTTTTAGGGGTTCCGGATTTGGCTTGTTTTACAGCTCTGTTTGGTGATGCCGTATTTTCTTTGCAATAACAGTGTTTGAGGATCACAGCATGTCCCCACCATACCCCTAACTCTCATTAATCAACTACACCAAGAAAATACAGTTTTCCATTATTGGACACCTTCAATGTTTCCACTTTCCATGGACATCACTCAAACAATACAGTATTGCTGTCTGCTGTATCTCTTAATTTTTTTCTCCTTCATTGTGGGCTTGCTTGTTTCAGTTTTATTACACTTCATGCAATATAATTAGTAATAAAATGACAACAGTATTCGCTCCAGTCTATTGAACATATTGTTTGAAGAGCATATTGAATTGACAGGTCAGTATGGAGCGATACAATAGGAGACGCTGTATTATGCACATATATGTTACACTTCAATGAGTTATCTAGTATATACCACATTTGAGCCCTAATTGTAATATTGCATGCCAGCTTTTAGGGTGAATACTCTTTAATATCACAGAGTTTCCTTGGTAGACAAAATGACATGAGATATGAACATTCAGCAGCTGGAGCTGCAAGGACTGAACTATTATCTGTTTTGGTGACACTGATTAATTGTTGGTAGGTGCTTTAGGCTCATTGAAGCTAGCTATCTTTGCGAAACTGGGAATATGCTGAATTTGCTGTGTGACATACTGTAACCCCAGAGGTAACAGATAAGTAAGGCAACAAATGAGATTTTGGTGTTTTTAAATCACACAATTTAAAAAATATAAAATGAGGCTGACACTGTCTGATGAATAATATCTGCAAGGGAATGACAAACAGGACTCACAACTGTGAAGGGACATTCAATCATCTAAACAGAGGGGGAAAAAACAACGCTGTCTACTATGCCTGGCATCCTCCCACACCGCAGTGGTAAGAAGAGCTTTGATAATAAACAACACAGATGGGTCCACAGACTACAGCACAGGTAGGCGTCAACACAGCCACCGAGTACCGGCAGCATCCCCTGACAGACGGATGCATCTCTGCTCCTTTCTTTCCAAACACTCCCTTATTTTCCCTTTCTCCTCTCAAAGGATCGTCCCAGCTCTCCACGGAGCGCCTAGGATCTTATCGGGAGAGGCAGGCTGCAGCTTATCTGAGCAAATACCAAATTTGCCTTTGTTTTGTCTTCTCGTCCGTGCCCCGCGCCTGTTGTGAGATTTCCATGCTGCCCGTGTCCTCCGGGGGGCTAGAGGCTACTGCCTACCGCATGAGCAGACAGGCAGCAATGCTGGAGAAATCTAAATCCTCCCAGACTGGTAATAGAAAAAAAAGTGAGAACAATGAATAGCCTAAGAAATGTCACATTGGAAAAGAGGAGGCCGAACTCCGGCGGGGACTAGCCAGGTAATCGAGGGCCAGCGCAGCCAGGCAGAAACCTGAAAGAACGCCTTTCTCAAAAGCAATGAGAGAAACATTTGCGGCCCGCAATTGCGGCAGGCCATTCAAGCATGCCTTGTCTCTGAGTGCAGTGGGGAGAAAAGGGCACGGGATGGTGCAAGGAACCATGAGCCAGGCAGAGAGACCTCTGCGATATCTTCACGCCACTGACCAGATGCCAGTGCACCCACGGGCAACAAATGTAAACACCGCATTTACGACGAGGAGTCCTGAGACTTCGACCAGGGAGAGGACAAACGACGTGTTAACCGGCTCTGCGGCAACTGAGGAGCCAACAGCAGAGTGATGGATGGATCTAACTACCAGCAGCCCATATCTCTGAGCTCCAATAGCAGTGAAACAGCATATGCCCTCAAAGTTGAAACTCCCTGCTATCGTTAGCGCACAGAATGCGGCTCTCTCTTTTCCGACAGCTCTTCCAGGAAGAGGCCTGTGTTTAAACGACAGCACCATTACCCACTGCAAAGCAGATAGTGAGCCCATTCTGCAGTCCAGCCAAACAATCTTGGACCAATTACAGTAGCTGTGGGAGAGGGAAGGGGATGGACAGAGGAATGATGTAGTAGTGCCTATCCTCTAGGGGCAGATTACTGCCATTTGAGCTCAGAAGGACAGGTCTGAAAGGATCAAACCCTGAGGGGGGCTGATCTGCACACAAGATCTGAACTAAGCTGTCAGTTGGCATGGTCTGCCCTTTGAATGGAATTAGCCCTTTAAAGTCCTGAACGACACATGAAATTCAGCACCAGTGTGGGCAGTAATAGGCGCAGGGAGTTTGACTTTGATTGCATTTAATGGTAGCATTTGTTAAACGGGACTTGGGTCACCCTTTTCGTGGCAGTTTGTAATTTTGTTCATGCTGTGCACACCATTCTGCAATGACATGTCTCTACTCTGGTCTTGCAGGATATGCTTCAGAGTGCCGGTGCGAATGTGCAAGCCCAGGCAGAACTGAATGCAGAACTGGAATCTGATAGTTAAAGGAAGATTATCTGACATTTATGGCATTGAAAAAAAAACAACATGCAGTCCATCTGCACAATTTTCACAATATCAGTAGATTAGATGTGTGAGATGGCTCTGTGTATTATCCGCGCTGGCATACAGGCAGATTTGGCTGGTATTCAAGCACATGCTGGTCACGTACATGCTGGTCAAGAGGGACATGGATAACAACAAAAATGCAGGATTTGCTGCATATTGCAAGACATAACATGCTTTAGTGTCTAGTTTATCAGGCTACCTCAGTACTTTACACCTTGGGCTCTCCTTCTCTTTGGAGACGTTCTGACCCTGTTGCCTAGCCATCACAATTTGGTCCTCGCCAAGGAGTCACTCAGATGCTTACGCTTGATCCAACTTCAAGAACTGACTGTTCTCTTGCTGTCTAGTATGAATATCCCAGGTGCCATTGTAACCAGATAACCAATGGCATTCACTTCACCTGTGCTAAGCTAATGGTACACATGAACATTTATGGCTGTTCCAGATTACACACAGGCATTTGAAGCTGTGCTGCTTTTCATTTCTAACAGCTGACTGAATCCTGGTAAGACTATTGGACATTTATTTACACATATTTACAGTATGTGAAGTATCTAGGACTTCCAGAAGGCCCAGGGTGATTTTTTCCCACAAAATTAGTTGTAAATGCTTGACTGCATTGTCAGTTAATAATTATGTTGCATGATAATAAAGCATGTCAGGTCTTCAGTCCAGTTACTGGATGCCTAATCAATCAGAGAGCTTACTATATCTGCCTAGATAGTACAGAAAATCCTGATTGGATCATTTTCCATTGAGTGTTAAGGCTTTTCTACTGAACAGTGAATTAGAAATTGTACTGTGATACTTGAAGTTATATTTAGAATAAAACAAACTAAAGAATTAAGAATATATTGTAAAAGTTTCTTTTCCAGAAAATTAACTTTCTCCAGGTAAGTAAAAATACTATTTATTAAATAGCTAATAATTCTCACTAGCCTAACACATGCACACCCAAATGCCCAGTCACGCCTCGTAACAGTAATTTAAGCCTTACCCCATTTTACATGCAGCTTAACAAATGGAACTATGCAGCAGGATGTTAGGGCCACACTATAAACCTCTGGGCCTACCGGAAAGCTTTAGGAGAATAAAAAAGGCCCCCACTGAGGCAACCACACCCCACTGCACTCAACCAGCTTTAAAAAAAAAAAGGATCCTCTCTATGGCTAGGCTTCAGAAGCCTTCAAAAGCATGCATGATCTATCTTCAGACCAGCCCAGAGATTAGAGCCTGGGCCCCCATGTTCTTCTAGGTGACTCCTCACACTGGCTGCCTGAGTGCTCCACTTAAAAACGTTCATCCATCAAAGAAGCTAATCTCAGGTTTTGCCGACACCTTCATTGTGCCAGGACTTCCATACCACTGCTCCAGCATAAAAGAGGGCTTTAAGGTGTACAGAGGGATTTCTATACAATTGGGCTAACAGAAAGGAGCATTTTAGGTGCTAGCTTACAATACAAAGCCAATTGTTCAGCTGCTCTTATCGTGAAAGCGATGCCAAAGTGCTTTTGCTTTGAGGAGCGGCCGTGACGAAGCTGTATGGAATACGGTGTGGGGGGTGAGAATAGTTGCCATTCCTATGAGCAGGTGAGAGTGGGAAACAAATGAAAGAGATCAGCTTGTTTTTTGATGTATTGTGTGCTAACAAATGGCAGTGTTTTCTAATCCTAGTGAATAATGACTAACTCAAGATCTGTTTCAGGTGCTCCTGAAAAATCTTCTGATTTCGAAAAACAGGACAGAAACCCAGCAAATCGACCAACAACCCTCAAGTCTTCTCAGTAGCAATAAAAAGTGCAGGCCCCCGGCAGCGTCCTTATGAACCATGGCCGCTATCTAATGTCTGGGCAGATTTCCAGTAATATCAGAGCCTGTGGCTGTCACTTCTGCTTTTTCCCGTGGCCATTTTCCCACAATTTTCGGCATGCCCCTTGGAGAACCAAACGAAAACATCTCTTGCCCCGATACAAACAAGCCACTAGCCGGTTGTTCATCTTTCTCCGAGCACATTTCTATATCTGCCGTCTAAACAGATCTTTCTGATTTCCTGGCACAGAGCGTATCGTGTTTCTCGAGCAGCTGAGAGAAGAGATTCTCCGGGAGACAGAAGAGTGTACCTGCACGTACTGTTCTCTTCGTGTGCTAGCATGCAGGGGATGAGAATTCTTTAAGAAATGAAAGCCATTTATCTCCCACAGAACTCAGCATGTCCATCGGCACTCGCCAGCATCAGCGTACGCCATAACTGTTCAGCTGGGGTTTGGCATGTGGAGCAGACCTTTGTGTTCTCTCCCAGGACAGTGCTGTGCGGCTTTTATGGAGAATAGCAAGCCACAAGAGCCACTGCTTCACTAAGCCGGTCACTGCGAAACACTTTCCATCCTGCGACAACCAGTGTGTTAGCTGCCATCATTGTCACCACTGTGTAAATGTGCCTACGGAGATTCTACTGCACCAGAAGATAAGTCTGAGACATGACAATTAGCATGAACTTTTTTTTTGCCCAGTTTCCTCTTCTATTTAGTCATATTAAATTCCCCCACACACAAGTTGGAAGAGTGTAGACTAGCATGTGCTTCCTCCATAAAGTGCCATTGCATCTTTTTGAACTGCTGATGACGCAATAGGATGAATGAGAGTGAAGCAGGGAGTAAATCAAGCTTGTCTGCATATTGTCTCTGTCATACAAATACTTTGTATCTTTAAAAAGAAAATGGAAGTCTAAGTAGAAAACTGCATTCCAAGTCATTCTGGAGCATTTCTATTGGTGCATTCATCATGAGCTTTTCACACAATGTAAATAACAACTGCCAGATGCAGGTGCTGCTGTAGACCCCCATGGTGTTCATTACTTGCTAAAAACGTTATTCAGCTTTTATGTTGGAACACCCTTTTAAGATTCCCTTTACTGCCGAATGTGTGCACAAAGAATGATGGCACAGCCAGTTGGATAAACAAACCAAGGAACGGAATAAAGAACAGACGGACTAAGGAACAGACGGGCAACAGTCTGGCACAGACATCTTTTGAATATGCTGGCTGGTTTCGTCTTAGCCAACTGAATGTGAATGTGTAAGTGAAATGGTGGGGAACACATCGTTTCGTTAAAGCTGTATGAGGACCTCCCAGGTGACACCACGTGTGGAGCAATATGGTTAAATATATGGTCATGGAGTGTAATCTTTCAAAATTATTTTTACTTTATCCACAAATGCTTAACTTATTAGAAAGAAAACATTATCCTAGGTTGCCTGGGGCTTAAAATGTACTGTATACCTTTTCCACATGTTTATGCAGTTCCCAGAGGTCTTAATTAAATATCTGCGACATGCTTTAATTAAAATTTTGTGTTCCTGTTCCTTTAAATAACAATGAGACACTGCTCACCACACCCACACCATTGTCATTACTTTTCTTGGCTACACAAATTCATAGACAGCTAGGTTTCATCTCATTTGTTCCTGTTTTCACTAGCTAGCTAACATTTACTTCACCTTGAGTTCACATACCGTCTCTCTGTCTCTTTCTATCCGCATACACAGACATATATTCACTCTCACTCTCACTCGTACCATTCAAATCAGCACTATATATATATATATATATATATATATATATATACACATACATATATATATACATACATATATATATATATATATATACATACATATATATATATATATATATATATATATATATATATATATATATATATGCAATTTATTTTCACCATCTGCAGTCTACAGTCTTACTTAAAAATACTTACTGGGTTGTTTTATGTCAGTATAATATAATACATTTTTTAGTATATCTAGTTTAAATAAATTTAAAAAAATTGGGCAATTATGCAGTACAGTGTAATACGCTGTGACAGTATTGAAAAAATGCCAGATCATTAGTGTGCTTTTCTTTTTTACCCTTCACTGTACATATTACTCCAGTGTTATTAATCCAGTAGTGTTACTTCTTTTCAACATGGGGTGTCCCTTAACAGCAATAACAAATATGGATTACTAACAAACATAAATGTGAACTGTCAAAGCAGAAAGAGCCAACCTGAGCAAAAAGTCTGAATTAAACAGCATGGTTTATAAAGTGTACTCACCTTGTATGGGGATGATAGGGTGTTCTCGACGGTTGCACTCCGGTTTGCTCTGTGGTTCTTGGGTTGGGGTGGGCTCAGTGGGAACAAGGAGCCTTTGGGATATCACGGTGGGGACACAGAAAATGAGGAGACAAAGGAATAGGCCAGACACAGCCAGGGAAGTCACGTCCCGTGGCAATGCTGTCATGTTGACGGAGGCCAGCCTCTCCTCTAGCTGCCAAGGTGGGCCTCTAGAAGGCACCTGAAAAAGAGAGGAGACATAAGGTTCAGAGCTGGACGTGAATCATTTCTGGAAATACTGCTCATCTCTGACCTTTTGATAATAAACTATATGTGAAAGAGTAATTTAACGGGCAATAAATATTGGGTAATTGGGAAATGCAGGGCGGAGAAACTGGAATGTGCCCAGTGCAAGTTTCCTGACAGGCCATGCAGCAAAGTGCTTTGCACTTAGAAAAGCTTGATAAATTAACAGTGCTCACAGCCCTATATATTCAGAGGTACTCTTCTCACTGGGGCTTCTTAGTCAACACTATTCCCTGAAAAATAAAAAAAAGGAAAAATCCATGGCCTCTGTAGCAGCACGGCACACATGGCTAAACACAGAGGGGGAAAAGCATATCTGGTATTATTCACACCTCTCCAGAAAATGGACCATTTTCTGTACAAATAAAATTGCACTAGGCTTCAGTGGAGGAGTATGCAATGAGGTAGAGGGATGCTGTTAAAAAGTTCCTGACAGAATGTGATGGCTTGGCCTGCGCTGCTTAAAACTCTTTAAGTACAGGCCACTTCCAACCTCCGTGAGATGCACTCTGATGCGGAGGAGTTTTAATATCCACGCTGATCTTATTAGAGGTGAGGGGAGGCATGACATCTCTATCTTTATTCAGCACTCCTGTAGTCCCACTGCACCCATATTACGACACCTAGCAGTTAGCTCAATCACAGCTCATTCTGGGGAAAGCTGCCTGTCAATCTCCACACAAAAAAAGAGGAAGTGCCAGGTGCTAAGTGCTCCCCTCTCCACGTGTCACAGCCTTAATGGGAGCCGATAATCATGCCTGAACAAAACTACAGGCTGAGGAGACGGAACCTAAAATGAACTGTCGGGTTTCCCAAACTCATAAGAAATCTAATCTCAGAACATGGGTAATTCAAAAGTTCCCCTAATTTTGTAATGGCTGGCTTTCATCATGATCCTGATATTAAGCTTCTGATACGGTTGGAGGTTTGGTTAGGGAAGGCTGATGCTGCTTTAATTATAGCTCCAACACTGCGGGCTGGATCTATAAGTGCATCTTCTTTGTTAATGTGATTTCACCGGAAGCATGACGTAAGGCATTTAGAGCTCAGGTGAAGCGTGGAGTTCATAATTATGCAATTCCTCTGAAGTGATATTGTGACATCTAATAGAATTAAACTGCATTAACAAGCAAGGGAGAGAGCGCATGCTCAACGAGAAGTGGCAGAGCTCAGCGATCTGTTTCTTTTTTTTATTTAATGGGGCAATCAATAACAAATTATTAGCCTGGTTAAGTTGCAAATCAACCATGATGCACACAATCAATTACAGCTCACACTACAGCTGGCAACTAATTAGGCAAATGAAGGTGTGGATGAGGATCGTCGAATACAGTAGCCGGCAGTCTTTATGATCAGTGGGAATTCTGCACTGCTAGGTTTTAAGGCTCCAGATCAGAACAGATCACAGAAAAGTAAACGCTCCAGAAGGAATGTTCTTCAGTGACTCACAGGTCTGTATGGTTAGTTAAATGCCACCAAAGTCACCTTCTAAAGTTGTTTGAGTCATTAGACAGAAATTCCTGATTTGTATTTGAGACACGCCCCCCTTCCCCCAGAACAGACTGACTAATTACTGCTACATCGTGTCAATGTAATTAACATCACCAGGGAAATAAGATTGGTGTGTAACAGTTCACCAAGCTCAAAGTTCAAATATGATGCTTTGGTTGACTCGCTCAGTTTGATAAGATGATTGCGGGAGACAGAAAGGAACAAACCTAAAGCTTTTAGATTACTGCTAAATAAATTTTAAGTTTGTACAGTTGTACAGTTCATAACAGTTTCATCTAGTATATCTCAAGGAGTGCCATAGGGTTCTATTTTAGGGCCTATGGAATTGATGTTAACTCTGACAGTAATGAAGTTATGTAAAGGAAGAAGTGTAGTCTTCAGGGTCTAGGGGGTTAAAGTATTTTCTTTAGAGTATTGTGTTACCATTTATCAACAATTAAACCAATAAGCAAAGTTAGTTAGACTACTTTTCTGTATGGTCATTAGGGCTACTCAATTATTTCTCCTGACATGCTTAGTTAGTAACACTGTATTATCTAACTAACCAACGCTGCTGTGTGGAGCATGTTTTTTAGCAAAACTGACTTTCTTATACTAGCTTTATATGCTTGGTATACAGACAACTCCATTCACAACAAACAAGTATGGAGGATACCTGAAAATGTTACAATGGTAAAGTTACTATGGTACAAATGTTCTTCAAAAAGTTTTGTCTGAATCAAGAAATCATATTTGATATTGCTATTAGAACATGAAAAGGTCACCAAAAGTTTGTTTTGAACCAATTTTACTACATAAAAACACACTGTACTGTTACAACCACAAGATGAGGCTAGCTGAAGAGTTACAGATCCCCAGGATTGTACCTACAGATATGTCTCCACACCAAAGCAAACTGCCTCTATAACCTTTCTACACTTTCACTGCTATTTAGAAATTTGGAAGCAGGTTCTAGGACTTATTCAGCCTGAACGTTTTCTCCACTTTGTTCCTATCAATTAGAAGACTTGGCAGATCACCAATACGGATTTTCAAGGAGCAGGTTATTGGGGGCTCTGTTGATTCCTCTGTGGTCAAGGCTGGTGCTAGATACCCAAGCCAATGTAGGCCAGCTGCTGCAAGAAAGAAAACTAACCCAGATACACACACACACACACACACACACACACACACACAATAACACACACAGAATCAGAAACATACACAACGCTCAACAGCAGTGCAGGAACTGCTAACAAGTTTCTCCACAACAGTGGGCCTGCAGATGTGATATCATTAGTCTCCATTCCAGAGAGGAAGAGTCTAAAGCCTATACACAGATGCGTGCCCACACACGAGCAACACCCAAACTGGCAAATTAAGGTACTGAACAGCTGTTAACACTCCTTACTATGCCCTGGAGGATGGGCAGAGCTGTCTACAATTCATAATGCCAACTGCTGTGTGCCCACAAAAGTGCCACCACTGAGAGCAAGCCAAGCAGCTTGCTCAGAAATGCTCTCGCTTTCAGATGCTGGCTAGGTGGACTCGCACTCGGCCAGACTCGGCTCAGATCAGGCTAATCTAGAGCGTGGGAAATAACCGAGCCACCTGGACCACTCTGTTAGATCCCTGGGGGCCGTGGACAGCCAGAGTGGACAGTCAATTATCCATGGCTCTTGGCTTTAGGGGATGCTCCCGGATTACACTAATGAACGTGCTGACAGAGTCTCCGTCAACAGCTCCAGGATCAGACGGGAAATCATGTGGCCGCTGGGCAAGCGGGCCTTGGCTCCCCTCTTCAGCCAAAGCTGGCGTGCGTTGCCACAGCAACGGGCCCAGTTAATGAAGTCGAGTCATTAGTGCAGGGTGTGCGCACGTGAGAGAGATGGTCCATGTGTGTGTGTGTGTTTGCTCAGGAGCGCCTAGCTCAAACAGACCGGAGCCTCGGAGGGACACTGGAGCAGCCCCCGGCTCACTTAACGAGCACGGCATCTTCATTTAACGACGCACTGATGGACAGTAAAGTCAGGCAGGGGCATGTGCAGAGGGGATCATTTCTGCAGTCTGGCTGGACGGCGGCGAGATTCGCGCTCGGATTACAAGTGCAGCAGCTTCTCGCGTAGCTTCTGGGCTGCCCTTCTGACAGCAAGAGAGACACTAGAGAACATGAGAAATTCAACACAGTGACACTAACAAGCTGAAGGAATAGCTAGCATTGAGCTGTCAGAGTCGAAGCATACAGGTCTTCACCTCGTCTCCAACAAATGAGACGAACCTTTCAAGTGAATTACAAAACTGAAAGAACATGGAATCAAAAAGAGGAGCAAATCAGGCTGGAGACACACTGTTATTACTCAAGGCGGGAATCCTGGTCTATATTAAGGCTGTATGATATGGACGCAAATGGTGATTTTCAATAAGGTTGTTGGACATGGCGAAAATGATATGAAACCCAGCACAGGCAAGTGTGCATGTTGAACCCCTGACACATACAGTATGAGAGCTTGCATGCTTGTGAAGGTGGGTTCAACTCTGTGCAACCCAAACAAGCCTCATTTTGCTGAAAGCATGCCAAGGCCTTCAGACTCTATCGGGTCGTCTGTGCACTGTGTCCTGCAGTATTGGCTCTATTTGGTTTGTAAAGCTGGGGTGCTGCACAAATTGCAAAGTTTTATCCGCGTCAGTGGACTTTTTCACTCTTTTTGCCAGTCGAATGTATGAATTTTAATCACAACCAGAAAATATGGATTATTGTTATAAATCTGAACAGACGCACAAGAGGTATAATACACTAACAGAAAATAAAGGAAGTGGGACACTCAGTCATTTTTCATTTTGGTCATATAATAATGAATTATTTTCCATATTTAAAGCAGCATTATGCAAAAACTGTAATTTCCCTACAGTTGGGAGTACAACTGTATACCCCCCCCCCCCATCATGGACCACTGTACACATGCATTTGATGAAGTAAAAGACCCATATATACACTTGATAAAGCATAAACACTGAAGGCATTGGGGGCTTGTTAGACTTTCAAATAATATATTATTTACTTTGAAGGTTTTACAGCCGAATGCAGTCCTTGCTGTGGAGAGTTGTTCCTGTGCATGGAGATCTGTCAGCTACGTTGTACTCGGTGTAATTTTTTTCAGGAGATGAGAGGCAGTGGTGAGCTGACGGCAGGCGATCATCAATCGGCCATAATTGGTGCTAGTTCGTCCTTGTCAGCTTGATGTGTCTGGGCCCTTAGGCTTCTAACGCTACATTCCAGCAATGTAATTACTTCACTCAGGTGCTGCGTATAAGGTAATCTGACCCGGTCTTTCATTGCAGCCCTTCACAGGGTATAAAACTACAGTTAATCACATAGCCCTTGTTTACATGTAAAACAATAGATACTTTCAAAAAGACAATGGGTCACTGGCGAAATCAATTACTTTTTATTATCCTCTTATCATCACAGAATTATTCTGCTATTGGTCGACTGTGACAGTTTAACAGTTTGAAGGCCTTCTAAAGAAAATCGAATGAAGGTGAAACGCCACACAGTCCAAAACAATGTAATGGGCTGTAATGGAAGACGCCAGTCCTTTGCACAAAGACGGCAAAGGGTTTGTAGATTAAAGTCTTAAATCCTGAATTAAATAAGAGCTCAGCACTTTTGCTCTGCCTCCGGGTGGGTGGCTAAAGGGAAAGAGAGAGGAATTCTTGGGGGGTCATAAACTCTCCTCGAAAACTCCCATATATGAGGGGAGTCTTAACACATTCCATGGACTGTTGGGTTGCCAGGTGCGTCCTCGCGCTGCGAATCATAAAGCTTTAGAGTGCGCCGCCCACTTCTGCTCCTAGCCCTGTCCTCCCTGCAGCCCAGGATGGAGCGAACACTCATCCAAGCTGTTAGGCCACTTCTTTACTCAACCCATGGGACGAGATTTAATTACAACTCAAAGCAAACTTCCTCAGCCGAATCTCATCTGAATCAATTAAAACACTGATTAAATTTCTTCTGCCCCCGATAGGGGAAATTGCTGCCCACAGAACGCAAGCTATTTCATATGACAGAGGCAAGCAAGCGGATATATTTGGGCCTATTGATGCCTTTGCTCAGGATATAAAAACAAAATCAAAATGCACTCTTTAATTTGCGAAATCCTGTCTGAGAAAACATTCTTTCTAGTGATTTCTGGAACTGAGTTGATTGCTTGTGATTATTTTTCTCAGGGTTCAGTGTTTTGTGCAGACTCATAATTAAGCCCTCATAAGCAGTAACTATATGAGATATCAAGTCATTTAGGCGGAACCTTCTGCTGAGGTAACCTCGTCTTTAGCTTCACCATCACTGCGGGAATGCTAATGCACATCATCGCTCTCTAGACACTCACCAGCTCTCATTTTGCCAGTTTCATTTGGGGGGTAGGGGGAGAGAAACACCTGCTTCTCAATTAATCTAAACCTACAAAAGACCATTCTCAAAGTAAATCCTGAGCAATTGATCAATTATGTTTACATTAAATGTTCTTTTTTTTTTTTACATAAATCCTACTTTGATCATTTTACTCTTGACATTTTCACATCACATCATTTTTTGAGACAGGATACCTGGAGGGATATGAAAGGCTTAACTGAAAGTACATAAATCATGACTTAAATGATTCATGGGTTTGTGGAAACAGTTTCACAAATAATTGCTTGGCAGCTCTGAAAAGTCTCTGAAAAACTCGGCATGCTTGAAAAAAAGGTTACAGTAGACATGCTGTATTGCTCCTCTGTTAGATTTAGTACAACTTTTTCATAGAGGTTCAGTAAAGAACCACTCAAGAAAACGCATTTTTCCTTTACACAATACTTTACCCCTGCAATTCAATCAAAGGTGTACTGATTTGTACTACACATAGAAGAAACGCTGAGAGGATTTATTTGCCAGACACAAGAGCATTAGTGGTACATCAGCATCAGGTACTACTCCAGTTAACAGGTATCTGACAGCAAGTAAACTCCACTCCAGATTATCCCAAATGTATTTAGACAGAACTCTGTCAGAACACAGTTCCACTGCTCCACAGCCCAATGGCTAGTTGGTATTATACCCTTCTAGCTGATTTTTGGCATTGTATGGCTGGCCCCAAGGCTTCCCATTGGTAATGCTATGTAAGGGTGTAATTCACGGCCTGTGTCAGCAATGTGTGTGCATGTACGGAATTCACTTATTATCAGAGTTCAGATACTTTTAGCCTCAGGTCTCAGCATGTGAAAAACACTCATTACTGCACCAGTCCTACAGATCTCCAGACCACACCCAACCCTGACTGAACCTTGCCGAACCATCGGGGCCACAAGAAAGATCTGCCATGTTGAAGAAGTTGCATTCAAAGCATTACAATGCCATCAACCCATATCTCATCAAGACCCATGAACTCTATTTTGGGGCTGCAGGGCTGTCTCATGAGCCCTATTGATCTTAGATGTATCTCTTGCCCAAAGGCAGATATCGCATGTAGGCCAAATCATACACACAGATGTCTTTAAAAGAAAAAAAAATGGCTTCTGTTTCCCATCAGCTCTTGCCTTTCTCTACACCACCATTCATCCTGTGCCCCTGATGTGGGTTCAGGTCGGTCAGGGTTAGGCTGAGCATGTCTAATTCCTCTCAAAGGCCAGGCCACACCAAATCTCTTTAATGCCTGCTCTAGGACGGCCTTCTAGGGGCCATGGAGGGACAATGGGGGCCCTGAAAGCAGGGGGATGGGGGTGCGCATAAGAGCCGCGCACTCTGAGAAGAATGATGGAATTGGGAACAGGATGGAAAGGAGCTATAAAGGAGCCTTTGGGTATGAGGGTGAGGGGAGGGTCATGGAAATCATGGTATTGAGTTGCTCGTCTCATGCATGGGTGAGTCGGCTAAATCGCTGAAAGGGGCTGTCCTCAGGAATGTGTCGCAAAACCTTGGAGACGCAGAACAGATTACCGGACGTGGTCGATTGGCAGGGACTCCAGGCGTGTCCAGGAATGTATCTGATAACGTATCGTAGCCCCATTCATGGCTGAAGATGTATCAGAGAGAGTTTGTTTCATGCCTGCAGGGCAGGTTGGCGCCTGTAACGATGCAATTTCACACTTATCTGCGACTCCAGCACAAAGAGTATCGCCAAAGCTTAGCGTGTGTGTAGGTGTTGGGAGTGTTTGTAAGTGTGTGTGCACTGTCAGCTTGTTGGCCTGATTCTCGGATCCCCTAGATGTGTAGGTGTACCACATTAGTTTGACAACAACAAGCAACACTTTGCTAGCGCTTCCTTTACGTCCATGTGCACAGACCTAACAGAACAGGAATCAACAATAGCAGCGTTTGAAAGCTACACTCCTTTGCCAAGCTTGTCAGTACATCTGCCAAAGTGTTTGGAAGACGGACATCACTAAGAGAGGCTGTGTTTGTTCCTGACAACTTGCATGAGTGCACGCAAATGTGAAGTGACGCACGAATCCCCTTGTAACAGACGGGAGAGATTCTTATATGATGAAGTAGGACCAGGGCAAAAGCAATCGGAGCGCTTACAGGCAGCAGAGCCAGAGGTGTAATCATCACCAGCAGCCTTGAGCAATGAAGCGGCACTGGCTGTGTCCAGCCCAGCCGTTGCGCCTCTGAGCAAGCTCTTCCAAGAGTGTCCACACGGGATGAGCTCAACTGCATGAACTCCATGCACTGATTGCATTGATTGTAATCGCCTACATTAGCCCATTATAACACTATGACCGTTTGATAAGGTCATTTTGTAGTGAACGAGTTTGAAAAGGTCACCATCACATCAGCAGTTCGCACAAAGAAACAGATAAAAGGCTGTGATGAGACGATTTCACAAGTTTTCTACTTAGCCAAGGGATCATGAATGGATTCTGATTGATAATCAGATGAAGTAAATCCTGTTTCCTGATCATTGCCTGGAGGCCCAACTGACAGTGTTCATAGCAGACCCACAAGGTGTGATGGAGACTGGGTTATTAGAGTGATTCCGCACAGCCTGTGGTTACAATGATATGCCAGACAGCATATTAGTCTTGAGACAACATCCAGACCAATGGTTCACAGCACAGCTGCCTTCACTGGGCATGCAGCCACTCTGATCGGTCTATATTTAAGATATTACCCATTTCCAAAGCTGGTGGTTTAGCCACTTAACATTGTCCAGTTGGGATAACAAGCACATTGTCTCAGCAGATGAGCTAAAGTGCAGGGGCTGGGAAGGATCCTGTAATCAGACTGAAGCTGTTAACACCATCTACCGAATTTCTGCTGTCTTGCCAGGTACCTGGAGCAATCAGCCTCCTCCACTGAGGTTTGGGTTCAAGAACTCAAAGACGCTTCTAATGATCAGTATGCAGAGCATTACAGACAAACAAGACAACACAGCAATACATACAAATGAAGAGGACCATACTAGAAAGGGGCGAGACCTAATGGAGGAATAGTTTAGGCTTGAGGAACATTACATGCAAGGAAGAAGCGATGTGTTATAGGATTACTTTTAAACATAGAGAGAAATATCTGGACTGATGGATCAATGGAGGAAGATCCAGAGTCCAGGGTCAAGAAGCAAATGTAGAAAATGACTGATTGTCAATGCCATAAAGGTTGGATGGAGAAATGGTTAAGTAGCCTGGCTGAAGAAGATTTGTATGGAAGAAGGTGACCAGATAGATGAATTTTGAATTAGAGACAACTGAGATGTTGAGATGTAAGGAGGCAAGAAGAGTTAATGCCATTTAGTAAAGAGTTACAGTAGTCCAAACAGCTGTAGATGAAGGTATACATAAGGGTTTTAGAGGCCGACTGACAGAGCGGTGGTCTGATTAAGGCAATTTGAGCAGATGAAACAACTATTTTCAAGTTTTAACATCAGAATTGATGTGGGCACCAAATGAAAGAGCCAAGTGGAGGATGCCACTCAGATTTAGGATCTTAGGATAGTAGAGTAAGAGAAGCAGTTGTATTGAGGTGCATGGTGAATGTGAGGAGGTGAGGAGGCAGTAAAAAAAGGCAAAAGACAATCTGCAGATTGAACAAAAAAAAGAAAAAATGATGGGCTCATTTTCTGAGGACAAAGCACAAAAACAAGCAAACTCATACAACTCAAAACAGTAACTGAAAACAACTAAATCACAAAGGGGAATCACAGCGGCCAGTGGAAAATGCAGAGCAGCATTTCAGCCATCACAGTCAGCAGAAGTGTGCACTGCCCATGGACCTCTCACAGTGTATGTTAGATAGAGACCTTTTGGGGTACAATGATAAGCGTGAGATATTCTGCACACATAATGTTAACCTGTGAGACGTGCTCAAATTAAATAACACTGTGAATAACGTCCAAACTCACCCCACCCTGGTTTCTGCCATATAATCACAGGTGGTTTGCATAATTACATGGCTCATAAGTGCAATGTCAGCTGCAATACGCCATGGAGTCCAAATGCACGCAGCAGAATTTGGAAGTAAATGGATCCTACGAGCGCTTGAAGGGTACTTATTTTGGGGGGAGGAACATATGCATACTTGCCAGGTTTGGTGATGAAGTGCACCTAAAAAGTGTGCTGAACAATGTGGAGGTGCGAGCGGTAGCCTACAGCCCATAGTGACTTCATTCCACCACTGTTCTCTCTCCATTTGGCACCTCGCCCATGCGCTCTCTTGTGTCGCTATCCCCGAGCAAAACAGAACACAGATGCTCATAGTTCACACTATCTGAATCCATATGGGCATTTTCCATGAATTAGGAGTGAAACTACGTTTCCCCAATGTGTTAAATGAAGTAAATAAACAGTAGCTGTGCATTAGAATGTGCTGAAGTGTGTTCTCTGTAGAGGATGTTTACTTACTAGCCCGGCTTTTGCATACAGCTGTATCAGATTGCTGTATCGTTCAACACAATTCGCATGGGCATCGCAAAGTACATTTAATAGACTGGAGCGAATAAAGTGCACTTTTTAATACATTTTTTCATGAAGTGTAATAAACCTGAAATAAGCAAAACCACAATGAGCACAGAATAGTACTACTGCTTAGCTCAAAATTGCATATATTGGCTAATACATCTAATACATTGAAAGTTATTTATTTATTGTAAATAAACAAACATTATCTTTATAATTTTATGAAGATGCAAGCTTTATTAGATGTTCACTTTACATTTACTTTGGCATAGTTGAATAATAAGAGGTGTATGGAAGTAATATGTTCCTTTTAAGTAAAACAGAGCAGGAAATGGGCCAAACTGTGATGTAACACTCTTGAAAATTTCTTTTGGAAGAATACGGTTACATTGGAAGAATATGGAACTGCTTCAAAGGTTAAAAGCTAACGACAGGCCTTCCTGGAGAAGAAATAATGCACAGCCGGAGGAAGAGTTGAAGAAGAAGACGAGGGAGATTCACTGTGCAGGGAAGCCGATCAAGAGAGTGGGTGCTAGGCAAAAAGCTAACCAAGTCATCTGCCACAATGGCCACAGTGTCTGAAAGCGAGGACACTGAGAACAGCAACACTACTCCGGAATAATTATATGTCAGGAATGAGCTATGCTATGCTAGGCTAGGTATATCCAGGCTAGGCTATGCATTACTATGGGACTCATCAGCCAATAAAAGCAGAGCTTATAACCTTTTTTACAAGCCCACAACGAAAAGAAGAAGAATCTGATTTTATTCTAATGTAAAATAACAGGGTTGTAAATAGGCTTGTAAAACACCACATACGTGTCACATACTTACTGTTTATACATCAAACAACAACCTAAAATACTGAATGTATTCAATGGCACCTATGGCAACAATCTGTATGTCAGTCGTGTGCAGCCCCCATTAAAGTGGATCTGAGTGGATAAATGCAGCTGTGGTGCAGATTCTACACATCTACAAATCATATTCATAAACACGTTTAGTGAAGCAGCACTTAACTGCATGAAATCAGTCTTAACCAGGTGCCATCATCTTCCCATTGGACTAGGCTGTGTAACATCAGACAGAGAAAAGACTAAAACAAACATTTTTTTGGTTTAAAAAAGTGCAGAAATAAAAACGCTAGCAATGCCGGGCAACCCCTTTGGGTTTTCTCCTAAACCAGGAGTCATCCATTCTTATTTCGACACACAGGCAGACACAAGCACACAAGAATTCAACACCCACATTGGTTTGCTCTCTGTGTCCAGGCCTGCTGGAGTGATGTATGAGCGGTCAGAGTGAATCTGAGCGGGCGGCTGAGTGGCAGCACATGCCGAGACAGAGGCCATCCCCCAATCTGAGCTGCTGTCTGGCACCATCACATCCATTCAGCCTGCCCGCTTCCACCACTTTCCAGTAACCCAGCACTACTCTCGGCCACCAGCCTGTAATATCATCCACGCCTGTCTCAGATGACCTGAGGTAAGTCATCGTCTCGCCTCTCTGCTTGACAGACAGCGTTATATTACACACGCGGGTAACACCAAAGCAACCTCTCCGCCTGTAGCTCAGATGGTCAGCGTCAATACACTGAAAAGTGTTCGGAGTGCTCTAGCAAACTCCTGTGCCTGGACTGAATCCAAACGTTGTGCCCAAAGTCTGCTCGCAACCGTATGTTTTTTTTTTCCCTTCAGCCCTAAGTAGCAAGATAACTGAGCTGTTGTTGATCGGCTTAGCCAGGCTGTCTGTGCTGCCTCGGTCCATCCCTGACCAGAGGGACGTGGGCTGATAAAACGAGGAGGCAGCTTGGAATTCTGAACTTAACCCGAGAACATTCGGAGTCTGAATTGAGCCGACCCACAGCTCTGAGTTTTGAATCCAAACTCAACCAAAGCCTCATGAAATGCGAAATCTGAAACCAGCCCAGCCACTGCTTTATTAGCATTCAGTCTCACACACGTGTCAGCCTCACTGACCTCAGTATCAGCAGCCTGAGTGGCTCCAGCATTCCACGTTAAAATCTGTCTAACATGACTAAATGAAAGAAGAAGGAATGATGACGTAGAAAATTTCAAATTGAAAATTTCCATTTACAGCATTTGACAACAACAGGACAAATGGATCAATAGAAAGAGTCTAAATTACTCAGAATGACGTCTGATGGCATATCGTTCAAGATTGGCATATCTAATATATCAAGAGAAACGCTGGAAGGGAGACTGAAGGAGAAAAAAGAATGAATCCAATTCAAGCCTATTACACATATAGAAACCCCACACACTCCCACTGCATGATCTGATGCTAACAGCTGTGCATCTCTGAGGAGTAGAGTGTAGAGTGTAGAGTATGACATACTACGTCTAGATGATCATTTTACTTGATCCCAGTTTATATATCCATGCAGTGTTTTCTCCACTAATCACTGATTTATGAGGTTTATAAGGTCTAGTTACAGTAGCTAGTTAAAATGTAAGGTATGTTGTTGAGAGTTGTGGAAATGCTCCAGTGAAAGCAGTGTTCATTTTCACTCATTTCCACTGAAGGACAAGGCTTTGTTCCAGTGTTGGCTATACAGCAATCTGAGAAAAAAGGTCTAGAGATGATACTGACATTATAATGAAGGCAAAAGGGCCTGTAGCAATCGGTTCATAGCAGCAGAACCAGGGAAAACCCCAAAGGCTCCCTTTTCCTACACAGTGCACCACTTAATAATTAAATAATGGCTCCTGCACCCAAGTACTGCATAAAATGTCTAAAAAAGACATAATTCCATACTGGAGTTATAGAGCTATATCTGGCTGTAGATACCCAAATGCCATAACCTGCACATGTACATATGTCGCAATATATAGAGAGTGGAGGGCAGTTTATCCAAGAGATTTATCCAAGGAATAGAATATTTTTATGTAATGTTATTATGATATTTGTTTTTTAAGCTCGGCTAAAATCAGGTCTAATTAGCTAGATAGAGTTCCTTAATTGTGGGGTGGGGGCAGCTTAATTACAAATTACAGGTATCCCTGGGGTGGGGGGGGGGGTTTGGATGGATCTTCCTTTCCTTCTCCCACTCTTTCTCTCCTTTGGTCGTCTGCTGTAACAACTGATGTAACGAAACTGGCAGTTCTGGAACTGGCAGTAGAAATAATCAAAAAACAAAAAGCAAAGCATTCAAATGTGAAAGAAGGTGAACTACCCATTTAAAATAAGGATTTGTGAAGCTAAGTAGTTAAAGTTTATCAGCATTGGTCAAGATTTCTCAAGATTTCAGCGTTGTATCAGAAAGCTGTGCCTAATTAATGTCTTAAATTAATGTCTTTAATAAATCTTCTACTTCTTCTATAAAGCAACCTATTTGGAGGGCTGGCTACAGCTGTGTCTGCAATGTGTCTGCAATTATGTCTGAATCCTCTCAAAGCCTACACCCGAACCTAATAGTCGGAACCTGCTGAGTTCAGACAAACATTTCAAGCTCTAGTACAGAGGCCTTGCCAGCGTAATTTGTATGCAAAAGCTGAACACATAACCGCCTCATTTAACTCATGAAGGGCTCTATGATTAGCATTAAATTGGAATCAGGTGTATTACTGCAGGGGAAACAGTGTACAGCTTCTGGGCCCCTGGTATAGAAGTGTTGTAGGGAAGAGCTTAAAGAGGGGTGAGTTTGAGGGGGCACTGAACAGCTGCAGTCTTGACAGGGACAATGGCACCATGGACAGCGGTGAGTGTCAGAATAAAAGCCAGGGGCATGGACCTCTGATAGAGCAGCACAAAGCACTTGTCTCTTCTACGCTGTTCTGCTTTTAGCAGAGGTGTCTAGGTGACAAAGCGCAGGTTCTTAACAAGGCAGCGGAGATCAGGGGGTGAGAAGGATTTGGCCGGAGCGCAGAGCTGAGTATGACACCGTGGCTGTCACGAAAGAGCGCGGTGCTGGCAAAGGAGCAGGGGCAAATGCCTGAAAATAGCATTTCTGTCTGGCCTGATAAGAGAGGGAAAAGTTCAGACCTATTCTGATCATTCCTTCCAGGCTCTGTATAGAATTTCAGGTAAAAGGTCAGAAAGTGAGGGTAAGAGATTTAGCCCTATTATTCATACAGTTCTCCCTCAATGCCGATGTTAACAAACAAACCCCTTTTGGCAGACTGGCATTTCAACGGGACAAGAACCTGTACTACGAAGCACTGAGGCAGACAACACACTCCAATTAGCAACTATCTCCAGGACAACACACGGAATGCTGTTCTAATTAACTCAAGCGGGCACAAAACAAACACTGAGCATTGGGAGGCAAGGCACTTTTAATTGATGAGCAAATTGATTAGTACTGGCTTCAAAAGAGAAGCCAGCGACTATGAGAAAACTGCTCCTGTATGATATGCAGAACGAATATTCATACAGTGTTAACGGCTGGAGCGCGGTCAACTGTTTATCAGGGAATTTTGATATGTAAACTGTTTGGACATTTTGATATGATACCGATACTGCCTTTTACTCTCCTGCTTACTCTTTTTGCTTTTAAAGCACACAGGCCCTCTTCCCTTAAGCACCAACCAAGAGTCAGACAAAAAAAAATCTGAAGTCAGATGTCAGAACTGGGAATGATGACACACCCAGGTTGACTGCGATCCAGTTAAACACTCTGTACACTATTTCAAACATTTCCATACAGTGAGCTACAGACTTCATTACAGAGGTCACGACTGGTTTGACAATCCTTTACAGGTGTTTCATGGCAAATCTAACCAAATTACGTCCCACTTCTTATGTTCCAGGTTGGCATTGTTAGCACTGTCCCAGGTTAGCACTGTTAGTGATACCAGTTGACAACAATGCATTATGCCATATTTTGCACATCCAAACATGATGGACACACATCCACAGACAGGAGTTGGACAGTCCTGTGTGTACGACTATATATACATTGTAATGCTACTGTTTTTATTAATGCTGATGTCTGGAGTAGCCTTCATGGATTTCAAACTCCCAACTGTCGATATCTAGAAATCCGACTTGTGGGTGTCTTTTAGTTGATAGTTTGCTACTTAGAAAATTCAGAAGTTCTAACATTCCAGTTTCAATTGAATGCAGGAAACATTTCCAACACTGCACTCAATCTATTTTTTAGGTTTTTGTAATGAAGCAAAGTCGTTCAGTGTTTTTTTAAGATATCCACACACTGGAACACATGCTACAACATACTGGGATGATGATAAATCCCTGGTTGCAATGACAGCCTTTTTACACGTGGCATTAACCCCTTAACTCCCCTTATTGCACAGTGTATTATTCAGTAACTACAGGGACATCTGTACAAACTGGTGGGGCTATTCTTTTGTAATAGATGTACACAACATTTTCAGCGGTCAACAGGCTGTTTAAGGGGTTAACATGTTAACATTTTAAATCCAGATAGCATATGGATCTACTTTGACCATGTTCTGTTTATACTAGTCACTAAAATGCAAAATCTCCTATATAAATATGCACAGAAACATGTAGATGATTTTCATTTTACTGCAGTTGCTCATCAGGGTGGTCCAGTGCTGGGTGATCATGAACAGTTATGAGGAACAGTGAGGGTTCCACAACACAAAGGAACAACTCTCACACACTGGATCTCACACTCCACTAACGAATCTATCAGAAAATTCGATGAACTATTTAAACCGCAAAGGAAAACACTCTGTAATACTACCAGCTGTCATCTATCAGATAATAAACACAAGCATGCACACACAGACACGTACACACAGACACGCACACACACCCTCGGGGTGAGTAAGCGAGACAGAAAAAAAAGAGAGAGACAGAAACCAACATCCATAACAGCTAAAATTATTATGTTAAAGTTTTCAACAGACCTATTTCCATTTCCACTTGTGTTAAATGTGGCCGTGAAGCATTTCTGACCACCATTGGTTTAAGTGTTCCGATTGTAATCCAATCAGAGTGCATTATGGGAGTGTTTACACCTAACTTTTCATATGGTCAAATAAAATCCGAACATTATCCGATCAGCAAGAATGCATGTTAGTGCCAGGTGTGAACAGCCTCCATTTGTTGCCTGGTGACTGTGATTCTCGGTTCTGCGGCATTATTGGTGGTTTTTATATTTACCATCAAACTTACAGACCCCACTGAAACAAAGACGGCGATAAATGACTGAGATTACATTGCTGCTAAACTGAAAACTAGAGTAAAACTCCACAGCTCTTGCGAAAGGAGGCCATATATCAATTCAAAACAGTCCCTGAAATAAACTGTAAATATAATAACCAAAGAGTGGCACTGAAATCGCCATAAATAATGAGTAATTTTAATGTATTGCAAATTAATATCATGTATTACAGGATTACGACATCAGTTCAAATATGGTTGATAACTTGTCAAAGCCCACAGCACAGCTGTCCTACTTGTATTAAGAAGTTCAGACCTTTACTGCAGTGCTGGTAAAGTATAACACAGTATAGCCTGGGTCAATGTTAGCCCGGTACTAATATAACACTGCAAATCCACCAGGTTTCTAGCGAAAACCTGTGAGATGTAGTGGGATTTCGGGGCGCATGCCTTGCTTTCTCTTACCTCAAGGTACCGTAAATTGTGCCAAATATCAAATCTTTCCAAAGTATTGTGTCGAAGCTGGAAAGTCTATTACCATGACAACACTAGCACACAGACACACAAGCTCACCCCGAAACCAACACGTTCCAAATCTCTGTGTGACTAATTACTTGAGGGGCAGACAGGAGGTGAGATGCAATACTGCGGTCAGCAGGCACCCTGGCGACCGTTATTAGTCCCACACAGCCGCGACTCTGATACCATCAGTGTGGGGCACACAGAGGTCATGCATCTACCAAGTAAGTAAGAGGCCAGGTTGGATTCAATCACAAATGCTGTCATGTGCACTCCCCACACACACACTCACAGACAGACACACACACACATACACACATTCTCACACGCAGACACAAAGCATTGTTACCCTTCTTGGATGGCAGACAACTAGAAAAGCAAGCGATGGAGTGCGGTTAAGACTTAAACCATCACAATGTCCTTGTGGCCAGCGAACTCGAATCCCGGCAGGAATTTCGGGGGGTTGCACCCCCTGAAATTTTTAGGCTAAATAGCCTGAGGCTCCAAGCCGCATACATGAATACGCAATGTGCTCTCTCCGCAGGTTATCTCGGGAGAGACTGACCTACAGGCTAATAGATGTGACAAAACCATATAAAGAGATGCTGCAGCGTGGATCTCAGGGCCATGCCTCTGTAGAATGCCTCAGTTTATCCACTGAATCTCTCACTCCGCAGAGGAGAAAACGCATACACTCAATGTGTCCGCAGAAACAAAACCGCCCTGTGCACTTCTCTCTCTCACCTGTAATAGACCTGCATGTGTAAGAGAGGGCACAGGGGGGGAGTAAAAAAGAGAGAGAGAAATAAAGAGGGGGGTATAAAGTAAGACAGATAAAGAGAATCAGAAAAGAGAGAGGGAGAAAGAGGAGAGAGAGGGGGGAGGAATATAAAGATATATATGTATATATATATATATACATATATATATATATATAGAGAGAGAGAGAGAGAGAGTGTGTGTGTGTAATAGAGAGAAGAAAAGAGAGAGAAACAGAGAAAGTGCAGAGAGAAAGAAAGTGAAAGAAAGATAAAGAGAGTAGGGAGAGAGAGAGAAATAAAGAGAGATATAGAGAAAGGGGCGAGAGAAAAAAAGAGTGAGAGATAAATAGAGAAAGAGCAGAGGGAAGATGGAATTAGAGAGAGATAAATAGAGAGAAAGAAAGAAGGATAAAGACAAAAAGAGAGAAGGGAAAAAAGAAAGAAAGAAAAGAGAGATAAAGAGAGTAGAGCAGAGAGTGAGAGAGAGAGAGAGAGAGAGAGAGAGAGAGAGAGAGAGAGAGAAAGGAGAAAGAGATAAAGAGATAGATACATCGAGAGGTCCAGAGAGAGAGTGAGAAATAGAGAAAAAGAAGAGGGTGAAAAGAGAGATAAGAGAGAAATAGAGAGGGAAAATGAGAGAAGGGAGAAAGAGAGATATAGACAGAGAAAAAGGAAAGAGATAGGGGAGAGAGAGAGAAGATAAATGAGAAAGAGAGAGAGACACAAGAAGAGAGATTGAGAGATTCCTTTGAAGCCTAACTGACAATAGCTGGATGGCCTTTTATTCGGTTCCAGCTTCTCTGAGAGATGTCTGCAGCTGCCCGCCTGAGGGGGGGACCTGGAGAGGGGTGTGAAAACACTCTGTCACATTTTCCTCATCACTCAAGCAAAATGTATTTCATGTGAACAAATCCACCACGGCATCGCTGCTAGCGTTTAAACAGATAAACAGCGCTTCAGAAACGCACCGCGGCGCTACAAGCTGCATTGTCTCTGTGACCATCATGCTGCCGGTGCCGACATACTTCTGCTGAATTCACTTTAATGGCTTTAAAGAGAGTGGATTCTAGTCTCATTTGTGAAGGGAAAGTAAAATCATTTTTTAAGGTTCTGTAGATTATTCCTGCAGTGGAGGTCTTTCATGAAGAGGTGTAATTCCCTGAATTATTAACTGTTGAATTATCGAACTTTAGCATTAAAAAGCTCTCAACCGCAGTGCCATTTTGTTCCACTTCATCTCTTTTCTTCATTATACTCAGAGACGGGCAGGCAGAATACTAAATATGCCGCTCCATGTGTATTCAGTAACGTATTCAGTTACAAGACATCAAAAACGTATCTGGAATCCATGTAAAATAGTTTTTAGCTTCAGCAAACTTCTTGAAACAGCACAGAGGAAAACTCGACTGCTGTCATTTTACCTTAATTGACACAATTTTGGACATGTCATTTTCTGTTAATATTTTTCATGTACACTTTACTCATCCGTTCTAATATCAGAATAAACTGTTGGATTAACTTAGCAGAAGTGGGACCATTTTTGGTGAATGCACAGATATCACAAAAGTTACATGCTTTTGGAAGATACAAGCCTCTTAAATGTAGAACCAATGCTATAGCAGAGTTCAGTAACACTGAGATAAATGACTGATCAGCACATTGATTAATCAGTCTACTCAGGCTTTAGTAGAGCTCAGTAACACTGAGATAAATGACTGATAAGCACAGTGATTTATCAGTCTACTCATGCTTTAGTACAGCTCAGTAAAACTGAGATAAATACCTGATCAGTACAGTGATTTATTAGTCTACTCGGGCTTTAGTAGAGCTCAGTAACACTAAAATAAATAAATGATCAGCACAGTGATTTATCAGTCTACTCAGGCTTTAGTAGAGCTCAGTAACACTGAGATAAATAACTGACCAGTACAGTGATTTATCAGTCTACTCAGGCTTTAGTAGAACAAAACAACTCCATAAATTAAAAAGTAACTGTATTCTTGACACTTACCATATTCCTAACACATATTTCTAATCTATTTTTACTATTAACACCCAATACTTCACAGACCTGATTTTTCTAGGCTACAAGCCAAGTTATATAACCTGCAGGTCATTGCCGTCCAATGTTATTTCACTAGAGCAGGGGTGCTCTATCCTTGTCCTAAAGATCCACCACCCTGCAGAGCATAGCTCCAACCTTGAGCTTACACACATTACCTAAACTAGATATTGAAAGCCAGCAGGGGGGCATCTGAATGTCCGAGCCAGATGTGTTGGCTCTACCCAGAATGGTAGATCTTTACCTCTAACATTAGAGAATCTTGACAGGATTTGAACCAGTGTCTTTGTAGTCATGAAGAAGAAGCATTTTACCAAACCTAATACAGCTTATAATGTCCGGTTTTCATTGCAAGTATTTTTTCTGTTTTCATGTTCAAATCATTGCATCTGACCATTTTATTTTTAAGATGGAATGCATTTTTCTTTGAGCTGGGAAAGTTAAGAAAAACTTGATCAAAATTGTTAAAAAAAAGATCATTAAGGATCATGAGAACACACACTGCATACAAACTTTTCTCTGATATGTCTTAAGTATTCCTCAGTAATTCCAGGCTATCTTTAAATACACACTGCATGAAGACCCCAAAGACCCATGTGATCTGTGCATAATTAGCCACAACTACTGCAGAAATCTGCAGAAAACTGGACCAGCCAAAGGATCTTTGGAACATATCAAACCAGCTTTAATGAGCAAATGGCGAAAGCTTAACACACAGCTCGTTTGTGCTGGCCAGGGGGATGTGCTGGTTTGGTCAGTCCATATCCCTTCTGCTCCAGCCGTTTCAGACAAACCTCGGCTAAAAGAGCCAGTGATCTCAGCAGCTGCTAGACAAGGCACGTTGGGCGTGATGACTGGGAAATCCAAGCTGTGAAGAACAGGCTAAAATAGCCTGCATCTCAAACTAACACTTGCATCAGCCTTGAGGCCAAGAACCACACACAAAAAACAGCCAAGTGTTTGTACATGCTGAATGAAACAAAGCTGAGAGGAATGAGAGAAAGGCTCCACTGTGTGGAGTTGTGTGCGGAGAGTGACACGGCTCGGGCAGAATAATTAGCCACAGTGAGCTAATGGATACAGTGATACAGTGCGGCCATTCAGTCTCAACACTCTCCTGTCCCTCACGCAGCTGCTGCCGCCGCTACTGCTGCAGCTAGGCATGAGGAGTGAAACCAATCAACCATTATATGCTCTACAAACCAGTCTGCCATTGCCAAAACTGCTCGACGGCCAAACAGAGCTGTGAGAAAGATCTTACAATAATATTTCAGTATCTGCATCTGTAGAGCAAAACTGCAACAGCTCTACGCTGCAGTGCAATGATTCGGAATTGATAAGCTTGGAGCGCTAAATGCTCAACTCTTTATACATGAGCTACAAAAAAAATGACATTTGGAGTTCTCAGCAAGTAACCAAGCTGTCAGCTGTGTGGCTTTGTAGATAGATTGGGGCAACCTCTTTTCCCTCAAACAGCTGCTTCTGATGCTACTGCAGCAATCAAAACGATCCCTTTACTGAACTCATGATTTCTTACTATCTGATGTTTAATACACTTTAAAGCAGCCAGTTGACTTCTTTGTAAAGTTACAGTAATAAATGTTTTACTACAGTGTGACTGATGGAGGGGGTGATTGGAGGTTCATCCTACCTACCCAAGGAGAGCAGAGGCTAATTAGGCTAATTACGCTCTCTCTGACTTCTGGCCTCAGATGAATGTTGCGATTGCCGGGGTCAAATTGGAGAGGGCAGGGTTTGATTTCGAGTATGCACTGCCAGCCCCAGCATAAATCCTGCATGGTGTTTCTCTGTACACTATCATTAAAAAACTGCTTCATCTTACCTAAGATCTGACTTCCAAACAATGTTTCAAACTTGATGTCTTTGTCTTTCGGTTTATTTTTACAGCTTTCATCACAAGATAGCTGTTAAATTGTATACATCGCTGCTGTGGTAAAAGCACAGCGCATCATTCTCGTTCCCATGCTTAGCTGTTGTCTTTATTGGGTTTTTTGCAGGTTTTATGATGAATCTACATTCCCAGTCATGTGGTCAATTATGTCAAATTAACTAGTTACTGGTTTCCCGGTCATTGTCCAAAACACACCACCAGCAAAAGGTTGGGACCTGAACTGTTTTTAATAATCTTTTATATTCTTATATTCTTTGTATCTGAACTGTTGTGTGGAGTTTTGTGAAACAAACATACATAGTGAAGTTAAATGGTTCAACAGGTTATTTTATAGCTCTGATTTCTTCACTGTTACTGTAAAATCGGGAACAGAATAGCACAAATATGGAAATCCCTTATCGTAGTAGGTGTGTCTAAACCTTTGACTGTTCGTATACTTTCAGGGATGCATGCACTACTGAGCAAGAGCCAGTGAAATGAACTGGTGCTAATGCTGATGACTCGCTCTGGGTTCTATACAACATCCACTGGTTGAAAAGCAAGTCATCTTATAATGATGGGTTGAATCTTTAGCCAGTTGCACCCCCGGAGACATTCAGTTCTGGGTGCTTAGACACATGCATATTTACCAAAACCCATTACTATCTGCCGTCGCTACACACTAAGTTTCTCACAAGTACTGTTGTGAGATAGGCAAGCCTGGTATACTGATATAGACAATAAACTGCCCAGATAATAAACTTCAGGCAAATAAACCAAAACTCTTGGTTGAGCCACAGCAATTTGTTGAGAACTCTGTTGGATGTATCTGTCAGTCAGACAGAACTGCTCATGTACACATTAATCAAACACTGATGTTCAGCAGATGGATGTCTTATTTTTTGTTTGGATGTCTTTGAAGGGATACATAACCACAAGAAATGCTTTGCAAACAAGACGATTCCGCTCATCGTCAATCAAGTGATTGAGTGGGTTGAGGAGTGAGGAAGTTCAGGTGATTTCATGGACAACACAATCTGGTTCAAAAATCATTAACAGCCTGTGGGACTGTGTTGGGAAACGTGTGGATAAGGAAGATCCAAGCACTGTAGGAGTTCTGAGGACAACAGTGAAGAACGTGTAGGAAGCAGTTCATTTAGGGCATTTAAAGAAAATAGGACAAAGCCGTGTCTGGCATGTCATCAAGGCCAGAGGAGAACGTACAAAACAGTGATAGGCAGTCTGAGTTGTGGTGTATGCTGTAAAATACAAGTTTAGGGAGAGATACACAATTTAATTTGAGGACGGCACCCAGGTACAATTTAATTTGTGCTAATTGTCCAACAAGACAAATGTCGATGGAAGTCAGCGCTCTGAGGGCGGACGTCTGTGTTTGCGCAGTGGCTTGAGATGAGCAGGTATTTGCCGTTTGTCAGGGCGCATTGATCAGTGAGGAGCGGTGAGCTAAAGGCTGGAGGATGAGAACACACAGCACACCCTGCGAGGCCAGCCGTGCTTATTGAATCTGGCCGGAGTGCATTCATCACTCAGCCGCATTGTGCTGCCAGGAGACATGACACAAAACTTTAATAAAACTCACCCGTGGACGTCAAAGTAGCAGACTGGGCAGCTCTAAAACGAGTCTTTCAGAAAGGAATTAATTTGTTGGTAGTGAATGCTAAAAGAGGGAAATCTATTGTACAATCACTTTCCGTGTTTTCAATTAAATGCATAGAGACGGCAATAATGGAAGTACAAAGATTAAGTATCAGGGGAAAGAGGTACACGGCTTAACTGCATGTTATTAGCGACATCCCTAGACGGTCACTTTGATGTGCTTAGTTATTCCTCAGTTATTCTTCAAAAGGACAAAGTAAAATGTCATTCATGAACCTAATGCCAAGTTATGCCATTCAAAGGATTATGAAAAGCCAGGTAACTGCAAACTATTCATTAAAAAAAAAAAATATTAATACATCCAAAGTGCCTCAAACAACATTCTGGGAGTCATACTGGGATAATTACAGCGGGCTGACTGCATAATGCCCAGTTCGCTCTGAATAATACACGTTCCAATATAAACAGCAAACGCCATGTTGTTGACAAAACACACTGCACTGATGTTCAAGCCCGAACTTTGGCTTAAAAATAAACCAGGACTAATAAATGTGGGGCTAATTACAGCATGGCTCTTCATCAAACTTTGAAAACATGGTGGACAGTAATGGAGAACACTGGAGGGGTTTTAATAAAATACATCATATAGCCTATTTAAGCAAAAGATCTCAAAACATATTGCGATAACACACAACAACAAAAGTGTTCGCTTGCTTTTATACAACAAACAACAAATCAAAGCCCTGAATGTCATATAGAATATGCTTTATTATGGTCCGTTCCTTCCCCCAAAAAGTAGTTCCACAACAAATGAGGTTCATAAAGGTACCCGTTGAGCCCTGTACGTAGTCCAAGATCACTGCAGATACTATAAGGCTCACCTTTTGTGGTATGAATAGAGCCACAAAACTGTCAAAGTATCAACTTCAGCCAGAGACTTTACAAATGTGGAGACCGGCCACTGGTTCAAATATGAATGGGAGTTCCTGGAACAGTCAACATGGCGCGTGTTTATAGATAAACCCCCGGCCTTCAACAAAAAGAGGCAATCAGCTCGCTGGTTACACCATGAGCAGAGGATAGTCAACGTGCTACTGAGGAAAGTCCTCCTCAATGTGGAGACCTACCTGTGGCCCCGACCAGAAAGAACAGGATAAGAAGATGGATTGAAGGATTCTCACACAATACCTATACTTTCACTTAAGTACAGCAGAGTACAGATCACAGCTGGTTCTGAGCCCTGTTGAACTACAGGTGAGAACAGGCTTAATATTACTTAATGTCTTTTTCAACCCATGTAATAATCTCCGGCTAACTGCTGCTGAATCGCCCTTAGTGCTGAAACACTGCTTTCAAGGTGTAGAGAGACTGCTGAATATAGATGTGACACATGGTGATGAAATACACCACGATACATTTCAACAGTAGGAATGAATTCGCTTCTTATCTGCATAAAATTCTGAGATTCCCAACTGCATATCGCTGTCTATCACTCTGCTGTCGCTGCCGCTGCCGCCACCGCTCTTAATCATAAGTGCAGGACTGCTGCCTGTCTCCACAGAAATCGATGGGAAGTGAGGAAGTTCGAGTAAGGTAGAGTAGGAAATGCAGCATTACTTTGTATGATACTTGTGGGCTCCCTCTCTATTCGGGAAGCACTCTGAGCAACTCCTATAGGACACACATTTCACATACTTTTCTGAACTGGCTACAAAAGCATCACTAAAAGTGAAAAAAGCATATAGGCAAATGTACTATTCATATTCTAAGATTTTACATGAATATGATATGGTTGTAAGTATTACATAGTTCTCACAAGTGTTGTCCCGCGCAATTTACCACGCCCAGAGTAGTAACAACAGAGATGCCATTCTCCTATTACAGGTCAGTGGAGCATCAACATTATTTTCTGAAGCTGCTATTTTAAGATAAAAATGCTACATACGGTCACTTTAACAGACCGCTGGACTGCAGATGCCCGTAGATATCGGAATCATTTAGAGGATAAAACCTCATATCTGAGAGCTCCCAGTGCATGGACTAAAGCATGAAATTCACAGCTGTGTATATAATATCGAATATGTATTAACTTAACTAATTAACTAATGTCAATTTAACCAGCATAACACGTTCATAGGGACCATTAGTTCTGACTGTTTTCAGGCGCATTCATCTGAACAGCTCATTAAGGTTTGCCTGTGAATTTGCCTATGAATTTCAAACTGCAGTACTTGATACTACTTTGAATTCACCAAATGAACGCACTTGTCGTGCATCAATTATATCATCGCCGCCAGATATCCAAGTATCCCCGTGTGCTCCCACTGCTTTTGTTATTGTTTAATGGGTGACGATAGCCAGCCTTAAATTCGGGTTATACTTCACTGCAAACAAACCAAATCATGGCTCCGTTTGATCACCTCCTTTGGTCTGACCAAAATTTGGTTCTTAGGTTCAGACTGTTGGTTCAGACCAAGCTGAAAAGTCTGAAGGTCCAGGCCAAACAAGGTAGGTGTGAAAGCATCCTTAAATACAATGGTATATGTTATTACCCATATACCGCCCAACTCTATCTTTGTGTCCCCTGTTCATTTTTTGCATCTTCTGTGTTTCCCAAGACGCTGCCCCTCATCAGAGCTTGGTGGCCCAGCAGGCATGGATGCAGCTCATCCTCCTCTTCCGCCCCCTCTCCTCCCATCCCTTCGCTCCTCAGAAGCTGCTCAGCGTCTGAGGGCCACACCAGGCGCTTTGAGCACATACTCCGTCTCAGAGCAGCTCCATGCTTTCATTCCGCTCTCAGAAGCCTCCTTACAGTCTTTCTCTCTCTCTCTCTCTCTCTCTCTCTCTCTCACACACACACACACACATACACACAATCATATACACCCTCTATCTCTCTCCAATGAGGCAGTTCATTGATCTGTGGCTCTAAGCTCAGTGCACATCCACAGAGCAGCAGCACACACATGCACCCACACAGTCGCCCCTTTCCTGCAGAGCTTCACGGTATATGAGTTCACATACACACACATACACTCACACACAAACACACAACATTCTCTCAGATAAGGATTACGGCAGGATTACTGAGGGACAGAGCCATTCGTGACCAGAACTGGCAAGACCAAGAACCTTCTCCTTTTTGCCAGTTCCCAAAAACTGCTCACAGGAAGTCCAGACCTCCGTTTATGTCTTATACGGATGAGATCATTTGGCTGCGGGCGCTTGCTGTTTGATTTTCTCTTCACAGTGTATCGTCTCACGTTTGATGTGATACAATGAGGATGCATTCACGCTTTGCTGCCAAACTAGAGCAAATCATTCAAACAATCGCTTTTATCACCCAGAAATGAATCCCTGCAGGGCTTTAATCTCACAGACTTGATATTGTGAAGAGTAATGCTCCGTCTATTTATAACGACTCTATTATCTTCTAAACTTTGCTGCCACGCACATCCGAACTGCTTGACATCATTGTTCTCAAGGTCCTTTACCCAAAACACTTCACTGAACTCATGAAAGAAACATGTGGCAGCTATTTTAAATGAGAGTTTAACAACAATTCTGCTTCTTCAGGCAATGTCCAATTACTTTTTTGCGTGTGTGTGTGAAATGGTTGATTGTAGAGGCAATGACCATCTCTGATTTCTTTACAGTGGTTCCTCGTCAGTAGCAGACAACCACTGGCCGTGGTTTTCTTTTTCTTTCCAATGGTTAAAACATTTTTAACGAGCGCTAGAAACTAGAAACTACCTGCCTGATTGCTACATATTTAATATTTAATATTTAATTTAAACAGCTTTTCATAACCAATGAAAAAACGATGTCAGGCCTCAGACAGCATATTGGTAACCACTTCATGTAACACTCTTCTCTGGGGTAGCTTTTAGAAGCATTAAACTCTTTACAAGTCTTTATGTTTCTATCACCACCAGTGTGAACCAATCTGATTCTGTAGGTTTCTCCAAGATGAAAGCCAGTGCTTTGTCCTGTAATCCCTCAGCAAATGTCCATATTCTCAGCTAACAGGAAATGCTACAAACATCAAGGCCATAGACATGCGTGCACCGTATCGACGCATTAGCTGAGTTTCTTATCCGCTCTTCACTGCTCACACAGAGGCTCAGTCCTCATCAATGAGGCTTTGGCATCCGGCACGCTTGGGCAGAATTTTGAGGCTAACCGCTGACCACTGACACTTTGAAACAATCCCTATGCTGTGTGTGGACCCTGAGCTGTCAGGCTTTCATCATACACAGGGCTGTGAGCAGCACCTCTGCCAACAGGGTCAGGATTTTACACACATAGGGCAAAGTGTTCCAGGATGCACATTCTCCTGATGCTAGATGGATGCACTTTCCCCCCAGAAGCAGGATGTATGGCTTCTTGGCAATTGCTTCTGTGTATAAGCAATTTTTTACGAGCCAGTTAAATCAGAACATCCAGACAAGCACATTGTTACAGGGTTTTCTGGACTCAGGCCAATCAAATAAAGAGGCCAGGAAAACCCGTGTAGGAATAACTCGGATAATATATAGAGAGAACATTTACGTGTAGGTAAACTTAAAATATTAAATATTTCATATAAAATAATCAACTTGAATAAGGAGGAGGAAAGTCAAAATGACATAAGTTGAAGGAAACAGGAGTTTCCTAAATTAGAGTTCAGAAAAGTAATAAAAAATCAAGAGAAAACAAGACTCCTTACAAGGAGTGGTCCACAAAAAACATCTCCAATCAGATAAGCTGCACTTACAGCTTTCATCATTGAGGAACATCCACATCCAGACATCCACAAGTTTCTGTCCTTGCTTCCTCTGTGAGAGGACAACTGAACACTGTACGTCTGAAAGGATGTGGAGCTGATCAGGAAGCCCTTACTGAGAAAAAGAACCGTTTAATCAAATCAAGTTGCTGAAGTCCAGACCTCAACAGCACCGAATGTGTTTGGGATTACTTGGGAGAAGCAGAAAATGCTCCAACTTCTAAGACTGCACTAACAGCAAGGTCTGCTGAAAAGAATTGAAGCTGTAATAAAAGTAAAGGATGGACACAATAAACACTGAAACGTTTGATACACTGTATTAATGTAGTTGTTGAGGCTTGCCATCAGCAGCCGAAACCAGAGAGAGCACAACTGGCTTTCCCTCTTAGGTGTGGGTTGATGACACATCTTGCCCACATCACTCCCAGTGTGATGGTGGTCTGCACAGCCGTCTGTTAGCTGTTGTGTCAGAGCTGGGGAGCAGTGCTTTCGCATAGCAAAAAGAGAGAGTGGGTGGCTTCACTCTCCTGTTGGGGGCATTGCATTGCTAGTGCTGGGGAGCAAATGGGGTACAATTAGACAAAAAAAATATTAACAAAAAAAGATGAAATATGAACTTAAGGGCCATTCTGACTGGAAATGATATAACTGAATGGTGGCCTCTGAGCTGCACACTTTAGAAGGTCTGCAGTAAACCACAGAGGTGTGCAGTTATTTAAAAGATGAACAACATGGGATTATCTAATTTAAGCAGCTGGCATTTCCATTTCACGTCCACACACAAGTGACAGCAAATTGATTACTGCTGTCCATAAAAAGGACCATTCTGGCCAGAGTCCTCAGGGGGTTGATGCAATCTCACCTGAAAATGACAGCAGAGACGTCAACGTGTCAAAAGCACACTGAAAAATGTTTGTAGCTCAATAATTCTTTAGTAGGTGTGTGGAGTGTATTGATTTAACAGTGGCAGCACACAGGACGGCTTGTAAGTAGAACTATTATGAATAAATGTGCATTTATGACATTTCTGCGAACAAAGTTGGGAACTAAGGGGATGTTAATTGTGTAAGAAATGAAATCATTGCTGCCACTATCGCCGCCTGCATGGAAGTGCACAGCAATAAAGCACATTTCGGATTAATTAGGAAGGGGAAAAAAAACAAACATCTGCTTCTCGTTTTAATTGCCGCATGGCTCCTTAGCAAGATTTCTTGTTAAAAACGTCTTGAAGCATGACCTGAGCCATTTCAAAATAAATGAAAGCAACATGGTACAGATATGTAAAGAAAAAATAAAAACAAGGCTAAACCATTAGGTTCATTTACTACAATTCCAAGCGTACAGCACAACGGGATATCATCATGCTGGGCAAACTCAGCAAATATTAACAAAGGGAAGAGTTTCTGTGTCTAAGGAGAGGAGAGGAGGCTGTGAACGACTGTCCTCATTAATGTTTAATCCCCTCAGTGTCTGAACACGCAGCTCTTTACAGCCATTGTGAGGTTTAAATACAGATCTGAGGGCTGTCAACTTTGGCCTTGTGGGCTAATGTTTTTGTCTATATGAAGCGCACCTGAAGCAGAGGTAAAGCCCTTCTTTAGTAATGCTTCCTGATATAGAACAACAAAAAAATAACCTATTAGTAGTGCAGTCTAAATTTGTCTCATTGACTAGGGGTGTGATGATGCGTCAGTAAAAATGCAAAAATGTGAGCTGGCATTCTTTTAAAGGAGTCCTAGAACAGCCAATGTACTTATCTTGGCATAATTTAATACTGAGAATTCGGTACCAACACTTTTGTTGTCTCTATACTGGGGGACAATCAGGCCTGACCAAAAGAGAGCTGTGAAACAAGCCAACTTCAGAACTTTAAACCTGTCTCGTAACCAGTATTGCTCCATTTTATTTTACGTCCCCAAAATTCACATACACCCAGCCCACTGGAGAAGTCAGTTTAGCTGATACTTGTAACACTGGAGAGCAGCACTAGACTCACCACTAGACTCACAGAATACTAGGACTTGTGACCCGGCTATTCCTGGGCCACTGAGAGGACACAGAGAGGACCACAACACTCTCCGAGTGTCTCCGATGTTCTTTGTTATAGCTATGCTATATATGCTATGCCATGCTAATCGTGAGTCATCTTTGTTACATAATCCAGGCAATCAGAACAGAGCTCCTTTTTTTTCACAAGCTCACCATATAAGGAAAGTCAGCAGCTGCGTTCCAGCTAGGGTGAGTCCTCGGTAGGACTGTTGTGTGAAAACTCCTTCTTAGCAGCCTGCTGGTCAAACAAATGCTGTCTAACCAGCTTGCGTGTTGACAGCAGAAAACCTGTGCTTTTTTATGTCTTCAAAGAAATTGCGATGTATGTGCCGAGGGGCAGGAAGGATACATTTCTGGGCTGTATAGGAAGGCTCCTTTGCTGTGACACAGCCTTCTGTGACGTAACAACCAGGAAATGCAGCCCACCTGGCCTGCAGCTTTTGCTTTGGGAAGCTTATTTGGAGGCATAGTAACAGGGTTGTATATAGGCCTGTAAAACCTCATCTACACATTGTTTACCCCAACCAAATTCACATACTAACTGCTTATATATGAAGGAACAACTTATGGAATTCAGGCGTTCTATGGCACCTTTAACAGTAAAGGTGTAACTTATTGTTTACAATTTTTTAATAAACGGAAAAAGATTGGTCAAAATTCTGTCAGAGAGTTAAAGCTATATAACCAATACATCCATCACTCTCTTCAGAGGTTCACTGATTTATAGCCTTTTTTGCATATCATCATCTTTGATTAAAACCTAGTCGCTTTCTGCATCCAATCAGACTATAGTAAAGGGGAAAGAGGAGGGGCTTATGCCATATATGTATCCATACACAAATGACTGAATATGCTTACAACCTCTAGTAGATTTAGTGTCGTTCTTTAGGCCTTAGTTTGTTAAAAGGTGTCCGAGACTTAAAACAATGATTATATCGGAGTATATTATTTCACCTTATAATATGCGTATCGCTACACCCCTGGCTGACAAAGAACAACAGTCATAAGCAGACCTTAGATACAATTATATCTGCAGCACTTACATACTGTAAGTACTGACATGATGACAGAAGTGTAGCGACTGTCACTGTATCAGGGCTTGTCATCAGTTGATAATGGTAGTGAAGTACGTGGTGTCAGTGCTGGAAGAAGAAGCTATCAGCAGTGACCTTCGAAAATACGATCAGTGAAGCCTTAAACTAAATCCCCATTGTGCAGCTGGGAAATATGGATTTCAGTCACCTAGAAGCACTGCACTCAGACCCTTGGAAATGCTGGACATGCTTTTGCATGCTTCCTTGAAGAACAGAGGATAAACCTGTGCTCAGATCCCATCTTCTCTGTGAATCTTTCAAGGCTTCTCACTTTACTATTTATGCTGCTCACATCACAGGAGCAGACATATCCTATACTACCTGCAGCCTGAAATCACGCTGCTTCAGAGGAAACCGCCAAATTAAAAATAGATTTGGCAACAGATTCGACTTCAAAGTGCTTTTGTCATTTTGCTAATGACGCTTGATTCGCTAAATGGTCTGCCCTACATGTCTGTCCTTCAGCGCAGAAATGCATCTGTGAGTTCGAGCAGGCTTCAGCTTCCTGTGAGAAAGAGGCTTAGATCATTTGCAAATACTTGCTGTTTTCACCAGCACAGCTACAGTAGGAGGATCTGAGCGAATGAATTGTGCGGCTATTCTTCTGAGCCGTTGTAAGAGGAGCGGGCTGCCGACGGGGATCAAAAATTCACTCATTCACATTCCTTTTTGCCTCTTGTTTTATAAGACGAAATCTGAGATTCCAGGTCCTTAGTGGCATCTTCATTAGGTTGTTAAAACATCAATGACAGCCTTTGTCTTCTGCTGCTCCCTCGATTTCTTTAAAAGAGAGGGAACAGAGACCTTTGGCTGCTCTCCAACGCTAGATGCACTGTGTACAGGAGCAACCAGAGCTATAATTAGGTAAAGGACCGACTGGTTCCTCTAATCCCTCCTGAATGATTAAACAGCAACACAGGATTATGGCAGTAATTGAGGCCTAGTTGTGCTCTGTATTTTCCACAATTTCTGAGGGACCTCCTGAGGGCTTCACGTAAGGCACCTGCGTTTATTAACTGGGTTCAGCTTTTGGTTTGGTTCACAAATGGTTTATTTCTTTATGAATAATGAGATTTGCTCACAAGTCAGTAGTGACAGGGTTCCCAACCTTTTCAGGACTTTGCCAGGACAACCATTCCACACTTCTGTACATTCCAAAAAAAAAAAAAATCACACAAAGGATATTACACATATTACACACTGTAAGACATGATGCCAGTATATCTGTCCACATGACCAGTCTAGCACTGCAAGCTTCAATAAACAGAACTTCAGCGGCTAAAAAGACGCAGTGGCTCAACAACTCAACTTTTCCAAGATCTCACACATTTTTCCAGGATATTTTTAGCAATTTGTCTTATTTTCCGTATATTTCCATGACTGGAAAACAACTCTCTCAATTTCTAGGTTTTCCAGATCTTTCAGGGCACGTAGGACCCTTGAGTAGCTAATGCTCCACTCTGGTGTCATTCAATGTTACTGAAAAGCCAGTGGTAACTAGGTAACCATTTGCAGGCACACTGGTATGATAGTAGCCGTATAGCTTTCAGCTGAAAGTAGTGGAAACCTCTTAGCAATCTTCTAGACCAGTGATCATCTTCAGTGGTAAGACTGAACTCTCTCTCCTGAAAAGGAAAAAGCTCGACCTTAGTCTTTGTGTCCCAGCACTGAATCAGCACCCAAAGCTGCTCGGGGTCTTCTCACCCCAGCACACCCCCACAGCTCCAAATCCCGTGCGGTAACCCGGCCTGCCTCCGCCACATTCCTTCCACAACACCTCTCTCAGATAAAGCTCGGCAAACTTTTCACCCTCTTTCCCTGCTTGCCCGCTCGCCGCATACACACCTACACGAACATGCTCACAGGCATTATGTCACCAAAGGGACTTGTTTATTTCAATGTTAACAACACAAACAGCGCCGGCGTTCTCCGGACTAATTTAACGTGAGCGCTTCCGGTAATAATGTGCTCTACTGGATAGAAGCAGGGTGATCTTATCTAGGGTTTAACAGCCAACTTCAAACAATGAAATCAGCCAACTCAATTAATAGAGAGAGTTGGAAGAAGTCAGTTGGGAAGTGGGTAAAGCGTACACACACAAGCACACACACATACTGAGGAAGGAAGATAGAGAGAAGCCAGAGACAGGGAGAATTGAAGAGCCACAGCAGAGAGAAAGAACGAGAGAGAGAGAGAGAGAGAGAGAGAGAGAGAGAGAGAGAGAGAGAGAGGGAGAGGGAGAGGGAGAGAGAGAGAGAGAGAGAGAAAAAGAGAGAGAGAGAAGCCAGAGACAGGGGAATTAGAGCTACAGCAGAGAGAGAGAGAGTGAGAGAGAATGAAGGAGCTACAAGAGAGAGACAGACACAAAGAGAGATAGAAGGAGCCAAACAGCCAGAAAAGCTACAGCAGAGAGAATGAGAGAGAGAGAGAGAGAGAGAGAGAGAGAGAGAGAGAGAGAGGGCGAGCGAGAGGGTGAGAGAGAGTGAGAAAAAGAGAGAGAGAAAGAGAAAGCCAGAAACAGTGAGACTAAAGAGCTACAGCAGAGAGAATCAAGGAGCTACGAGAGAGAGAGAGAGAGAGAGAGAGAGAGCAGGGACAAAGAGAGACAGAGAGAGAAGCTAGAAACAGGGTGAATTATAGCTACAGTTAAGGGAAAGAATGAGAGAGAATCAAGGAGCTATGAGAGAGACAGTGACAAAATGGGAGGGGAAGAAAGAGGGAGAGAGATAGGAAGAGACAGAAAGAGAGAGAAGTCAGAGACAGGGAGAATTAAAGAGCTACAGAGGAGAAAAAGAGGACGAGAGACAGAGGCGAGACACAGGTAGGAATAAAGAGATACAGCAGAGAGAGAGAGAGAGAGAGAGAGAGAGAGAGAGAGAGAGAGAGAGAGAGAGAGAGAGAAAGAGAGAGAGAGACAGGAAGGCGAAGACAGAAAGAATTTAAAGGCAGATTTATGTTTTCATTGCCTCTCCCATCCCACGGGACATCAGCTGAACTCACGGGCTGCAGACAGCTAATCTTTTGTTAAAGGGAAATAAACACAGAGTTAGCCACCGTTTTATAGCCACTGATCCAGGGTGGATGATAAAAGATCCAGCAGGCCCGAGCCACGCGGCGTAATGACCCTGAGAGCGCCCCACAATTTATGCTCCCTGCCCCTCTGTCATCGCTCTACACTAAAACTCCCTGTTACTCATTTACTGCAAGGGAGGGACTGAGACTTCATAAAGGCTAAGAAACAACGTCAGAGAGCGAAAATGCACCACAGTCTCGCACTAAGCAACTGATCTTAGAACTGTCGGCCACAGTCTTGCATTTCCACTCAGTGTTTTGTAATGAGCCTGTCAAAAGGCTGATGACTAAACTACCTATTGTCTTTAGCTGATTTATGAAAAAGAATCAGGTGGAAAATTCTTAAAGCCATGAACATTACTATAGTGTCATTACCTTAAAAGCCATTCAGCTTGATTAATTGCCATGGACTTAGAGATTCATCAATATTGGAATTATGGGCCGGTGCTGATATTTGATAGGTTTCTTGTACGTATCAACTGATGGTGATGCTAATTCTGACAAAACTTTACTTCATAGGTCAGAACAAACCATCCAGAAGCCAGCTTTACAAGAGAAGAAAAAAAACCTTCTTTAACTTTCAATGTAAAAAGACTCTATTTCAAGTCATTTTGGAGCATTTCTATTGGTCCATTCATCATGACATTTTTAGACAATGTAAAGAACTGGTATAAAAGAAAAATGAGATTCAAGATTTTAGTGATAATTAAAAAAGAAAAAACGAATGCACAAATATAATGTCAATGTCATGCAAAATTCTCACACAAAAACGCTTTCAATATTTACATAATCAATGTAATTTAAATCTGGCATTTGTTAAAATCTCATAATGAATACACCAACAAAAATGCTTCAAAGTGACTTAATATAATATTATATTACACTCACTTCCACTGAAAGTTTAGAAGGTTTTTTCCTTCTTCTGTGAAACTGCCAGTTGGAGATGCAAGGTTTTTCCATGGTAGTGATGATAGTGTTTCCGCCACATTTATTTTGCAGCAGCAGTCTGTCGCTGCAAAATGACTGCTGCTGCTCCTTCAGAATTTTATAAAATGTCATGAACTCGCAATTACAAAACTCTGCAGAGGGCTTTTCCTTTAAAGTTAGGATCCAGAAAGTGGACCTGGGCTTTCTATCTCTTTGCACCTGAGTAGTGGGAGGGAGAAATATAGACGGGGGAGGAGAGAGAGGAGAGAAAGGCAGATGAAACTAGTTTACGGAAAGTTGGCGAGGATTTACAGTTGAAAATACATTTGAACAAAAATGGAAAACTACTGTTTGTAATGGAGGAATGCACACAGGTGCACAACATTAAGTTATAGCCATATAGAGACCACAGAAAGCCACATGTGACTTAAAGTTTACTCAGAGAAAGGCAGCCAGACTTTTTGTAAACAAACAAATGCTAAGGCCAAGTAACCGTAGCTCACTAGCTTTATATCCTAGCCCTGTACAGCTCGTATCCACATGCATAAATGGATCTCAATAAATCTAATATCTAAATTAGTATTGGAGAGAAATATAATGTGCATTTCTGTAGGACTACAAATACAGTCAAATAAATAATATACACACAGTCTTAACTTAACTACTGATCCCACATTACTAATAACCAGAAAACCGAATGCTTCAATTCATTAATTACGCCCCAGATACCATTACAAAAGAAACCAGGATCAAAAAAACTAGTCCCATGTTGTGTTGATCAAATCCATGCTCTAAAAAAAATTACTGCCATCAAACCACACTGGAGTTACTCCAAACTACATGGAAGAAGGGTCTTACTGAAACTTGACTGACATATCCTAGATTCTTATTGAGTACACCTAGTAACCAGACAGCTCCTAAAGCCCAGATACCCACAACAATGACTTCATGAATGCTTTCACTGCTAAACATGGAAATAATAAGCCTTTTGGCTTCACAGTGCACATTCAGCCTTACCCTGCTACTAACAGCTACCAACAGACCAGTATAACCCCCTCAAAACTCAAGTGCTGTCACCGAGACCAAAAGGACAACAGAGGCAAGCTGTCAGATTACATAAAATCTCAAGGGCTTTTGAGTTGCACCAAATGCTTCTGTGAAAAATTCGGGTTCCTTAACTCTAATCTCTTATTTCATGCACATATGGGTAACATTAGCAGAAGAGTCTCCTCCAAAGAAGAAAAAATTGATAAGAAATACTCTCTTCAAACAGTGCAGAGAAACTAGTTCATGCCTTTGTTCTGCTTTGCTGTCTGGGAGCTCTAAGTGGCTAAGCAAGCTCCAGGTAGTCCCCAGTGCAGATAGACATTACTGTTGTGCACATTTCCTATATTAATCCTATTTTGCTGACACTTCACCGGCTGCCAGGTAAATTCTACATGTATGTGTGTGTGAATATCTCCAATCTAAAGACTTTTTGGGGAAAAGCTAAAGATCTTTATAGATCTCTATATACAGAGCTTTATAGTTATGAGATGCATAGATTTTTTCAGATTTTCCAGTTTTGCTTTTTTTGCAAAGGCAATAATAGACTATTATACACGCTTATAGCTAGGCTTTGTTTAATATTACTTATCTAAGCAGTGTGTTTGTCTATAAAAGTCTATCTAACATTATAATAAACATAAATAAACACATGCAGCAATAAGAGGCAAGTAGTGATGTGCTCGGTATAGTTATTGATATGTTGGTTCAGTAAGGAAAACACTAAACTTTGGACCCATATGGATTTGTTTAGTTCCTCTAGCAGCTTTCCTGATTTACTGTAATGAAGGACTGATCAGAAAAATTGGGTATTAAATGGTAACTGTAGATAGCATAACAATTACCAACCTGATGCTCCTGCTGCTTCATCCAATGTTGCAGCATGCTGATGTACTTCTGTCGTGGCTTCTGCAGGCCTACTGGACATGATTAAGACATGGAGCTATGCGTTTTTGCCCTTCACATTTTGCGCCAGAGAAGAAACTAATTTGGATGGTGCAGAGGTTTTATTAAAGAGTCTGTCTGTTTTAAACTCTTAACTGTAAGGATTTGTATCTAGCCTCCAAACCCTACATTAACTCCCTTTCTCAATGTTCTAAACCCTCCCTATGCTCATGTGAATCTTCATATCTCTCTGTTCGATTTTCTGACACAGAGAATATAGCTGGTTTTGGTGAATGGACATATGTCCAGCACTAAGGTCTCAAATAAAACCACCTCAGGGTGTTGTACTGCCCCCCTTGCTTTTCATTATGTACACAGGCAGATGCAGGTCTTCGAGAGGGCAGTAAAGGTTTCTGATGACGCTGCCATATTGTATCTTCAGATCACTGGTTGTGCCCAACCTGCTTTTCTTTTGTGGTGTGATGACAACTTCCTTGACCTTTATTGTGTCTAAGAAATAAATAATTGATTTTAAGCAAAATAGCAAGGAGTCAAATGCTAGGAAAAGAGGTTGTAATTATGTAAGTATTTGGGTACAGAGCTTGAAATTTTATGCAAACACAGATTTGTTTGTCAAGAAGACCCAACAATGAACTCACTTACTGCGGAAGTTGAATTTTTTCAGTGTCTGTGATCCTATGCTATGTAATCTTTAGAGACATGGGCTCCCTGTGGAAGAAGTGGCCCACAAAGCAGAAGAATTATCAGTCAATCATATTCTGTCAAGTGAATTTACTATAATGCCCTCAGGTTGACGTTACAATGTGGCCATTAGAAGAACAAATCACTCCAAGTATTTTATCCCTTCTGCTATTAAGCTATTAAATGCTGCTAATAGCCTTTTATAATGATTGTTATAGCCGCTTATAATTTCCTTACACTGACCTTTCACTGACCTTTCACTGACCTATGTATGTTCATCTATTGTTTCTAACGTAATATATGCAAATATATATATATATATATATATATATATATATATATATATATATATATATATATATAAATTGTGTGTATAAATGGGATAAGTTGCAAATGAACTTAACTGAATCAGCATGGTTTCATATGCAAACATCTTCAAACAACACAATCAGTAGTCCACCACTTTCAACACTGGTCAGTGGCCATCATATATCCTCCCTATATGACCTTAGTGCCCCCGTTTTATACATTTACTAATTCCACTCTCTGGTGCTTAAGGAAGTTTTTCCTTAACACTTTGAAATCTCCACTTGAATTTCTGAAGAGCTGCTTTGTAAGCATGCTTATTGTAGAAGGTGCTATAAAAATAAAATGAGGCTGAATTGAAAAAGTGCCCACAGCTGGAGCTGTTCTGTCAAGAGAAAGAGTTTTGCTGACATTGAAAATGGACGAGGTCTCTGAGCAACTGGTTGAGGGGGAAAAGAAACTGCTTAAACTGATTGCTAAGCAAATGGGAAAGGTTGGTTTTTGAACAAAAAATACTGTTTCAGGCTGGTAAAAGTAACGAAAAGGACTTTTCAATACATGCAATACCAAAATCATGAATGTCATTATTGATGCTGCTTCTCTCTTCGTGCTTCTGATAATGCTGCTGCTTGTAATGCATCTGAATAATTTCAGCAAAGGTAGTTCATCCACGTATGGACCTTTTACTGAGTATATAACTCCAGTAACCCCTCACAGGCCTCAAGCATCCCAAAAGTCTCATACACCGAGTGCCCTCGGACTGCAAGCACCCACATCCGTCGGCCACAACTACACATCAACCCAATGCAAAACGGTATCGAAAAGTATTGATGTGTATCTTTCTCAAACTGCTGGCTCACTACCTTCTGAGCCCAATGCTTTTGCAGATGTCCTGAGAAAGCAAAATGAGATCATTGAGCTTCTAATTGAACAACAAGAGGTGTCTCGTCTTCCAGTCAGAGAAATACCTGTTCAGTGGTGATCCTTTTCAGTTTAGATTTTTCATCAAAGCCTTTGAGCAAAGCAGAGCAAAGCAACACAAACAATCTGCAAGTCAAGCTTCATTACTTGGAACAAATCACAAAAGGTCAGCCCAGAAATCTTGTGCAAAGCTATTTGTGCATAGATCCTCAAAGAGCAAACACAGAGGCAAAATAATAAATTCAATGGAACTTTGGAGACAAATTTAAGATAACATCTGCATTCATGGATAAAGCATTAAATTGGTGTAAAGGCTTGATGTAAAGGCTGAGGATGGCCCAGCACAGAGATCAAATTCTTTTTTGTGTGTGTGTTTCTCCGGTTTCTACAGGTTCTACAATGCCCTACAAGAAGTTAAGTAGATGGGGGAAAATGGAAATCTAGTTACATGAAAGAACTGAGCATTGTTGTGTCCAAATGATCTGTTAAACTTCCTAAAGTTCATTGCATCCCAAGCCACAACTGCAATACACCCTGGTTTTCGCAAATCCAAAAGTATCCTGAAGTAAAAAAAGCCCTCAATAACCACCCAACTAGGGCTGCACCATATCGGAAAACAATGGCCTAATGGTGATCAATAAAGACCTTGTGGAACACAGAGAGGTGGTTCACATCTTCGGCGCTATGTCAAACCCAAGCTGTGCTTCATTCCCCTTTGCTAAAGACAACTGACATTAAGATAAGATAAGTATACTGAGAACGTTGCTGGCCCGTCCTTAAATAGTGGCTACATTATGGAACCATGTTGAAACCATTTAAACAATTAACAGAGTTTAACATTTTCCACCATTTTGTGCTTTAACTCCATGTGCTAACCTCAATCTAGACTCCAGTCTAAAAACTGAATTTTATGGGTTAATACAGAATTTTAATTTTATTAAAAATAGTTTTTAATACAAAATTGTCCATTTTAATATTTTATACTAAATTGTCAATATTGTATACAAAATAATAAAATAATACGTGTGACATACCTCATATCTCTACATCCACCAGAGGAAGTGACATTACAGAGTTCAGGCCATGTATTTGATTAGAACTGTTTGCAGATTTTGTGCATTTTTAAATCAGAGGTAGCAGAGTTGACCAGAACCCTGGGACATAAAGTATATTTTTGATTACTGAAATGACATATTCTGCAAACAATAAATACTATATGCAATTGTGACTTCATAATTGTTAATATAATAATAAAAATTTAACTTTTTTCTTTTATTTTATGTACAATTCAAGATGAGTCAATCAGGAGGCAAAGACAGTCAACAATATGTGACATTTATAATAGTGAACCATTCATGTAATTAGTATTACTATTCAAAACTGATTCAATACAGATTGTTTTTGTTTGGAAAAATAACAAAAGGTTTATCTGGGAGACGTGGCATGAACCCCCAATTCTAGAATGACCCCACTAACACTATTCAAAATAACTTTAACAGTGATGACTGCCTGAAGTTCACTGACACTGCTTCCCAGCTTTTGCTGTTTCCCTGTTTAAGCTCACAGAAATATGCATCAAATATGTTTTTTTTTTTCACTTAATAAACAGAACTCGTTGTTCTGTGCTTGCTGGAATTCCTGAGGAAGACAAAGCTAAAGCTATACACCTGATCTTGACAGAGATCAGCTACGCATGGAAAGAGCTCTTGGTATTCAATAAGATGTCAAACGTGATGCTTTCACTTTCAGCATAGCAATTAAACCCCAAACAAGTTATCTTATCCATTGTGAGCTCAATCTATGGTCCCCTAGGCCTGGCACCAGTCATTCTACCAGCCAAGTAAAGGCTTGGGTAAAGTCAAGATGGGATGGATGGAGGAAATCCCACAAGACTCAGCACAAAGATGGCAGAAATGGCTGCATGGTTTGCTTTAACTGAATACTTTCAGTGTAGACAGATATATTACCCCCAATGACTTCAGGAAGATAGCAATTGCCAGTTAAGATGGACTTGGTGCAGTGTCCTACCTCAAGCATACAAACAATAGTAGGGTGGGGAAAGTAGCTCCATTAACATAAACCACCAGACAGCACGGCTGTTCCCAAGTACACTGGAGGCACTACAACATTTAAAACATACACTTTAAGTATTTGGACACCTGCTTGTTCATTGTTTCTTCCGAAACTGCTTAGGGAAGGCTTTCTTTTAGACTTTAGAGTATTTGCAGTATCTTGTTGCATTCAACAACAAGAGCGTTAGTGGGGTAAGGATCTCATCCAGACTCCCCAACTCATCCCAAAAGTATTTGATGTTGCACCATCACACCCCAGTACACAGTTCCATTGTAACACTGCTCAAAGCTGGAGTGCCTTATACCCCTCTATAGCACATGCCTGGCATTAGGCATGGTGCCAATAGGTTTCTGTTTATCTGCTCCAGAAAGTCCTATTTTATTGCCAATATTTCTAGGACTAGGAATTTTCTAGGACTGTGTGTGTGTGTGTGTGTGTGTGTGTGTGTGTGTGTGTGTGTGTGTGTGTGTGTGTGAATTTGCACATCTGTGTCAGCAATGAGTTTGCAACTTAAAGTAGCTGAATGCATTCATTAGGGAAGGATGTCCACAAACATTGGGACATATAGTCGATATAGCAAACAGGATCCCCATTTTTTGAGTCTTATTAAAGATAGAGACACATCAGCACCAAACTGAATTTTGCAGATGCAGATCACATGGCATGTTCACCAAACTATTTCAAACCTGGACCCAAAGGGGCCCAATATTATTCTCCCAGTCTCAGTATCAGTGTCACCAAACAGAAGCAGTCAAAATAGGTGTGGTTCCTGATGCTGACCCATAAGTAAAAACTAATATCACAGCATGTGCTGTAGTCTTAAACCAAGGATACTGTCCTACAAGTTAGCTTCTAAATTACGTTTCATCTTGGAGAAATCTTTAACAAGCAGTGGCATGGACAGTAAAGAAGTTAAAGAAGTACTTCAGAAATGGTAACAAGAAAGAAAGAGTACAAAAGTACAAACCACTTTTTTCAATCAGCAGAGAGCCAAGCAAAAGAACAAACAAGATATCCAGGGACTGTCAACTGAAGACTTGGCTGAAGAAGAAAATGCCTTTGTGCGTTCTGTACAAAGCCAGTCATTCCAAGGAGAAATTGCTGCATTGCAGAAAGACGCTGTTGAGAAATCTAGTTCTCTGTACAAATTTGATCCAGTGATTGTGGATGGAGTTTTAAGAGTGGACAGTAGACTAAGCAATTCAGCTTTACCAAAAGGAATGAAATCTCCGGCAATTTTGCCAAAAAATAGTCATATCTCAAATGTCATTCTTCAATACGCCCATGAAAAGGTGGGTCACGGCTGGAGAAATCACACACTCTCTACTCTCTCTTCGTCATCTTTACAGAATACCTCAAGCTAACTCTGCAGCCAGAACAGTCACTGAACAGTGCTTTATATGCCCGCTGCCGTGTCAAAAGCCAATTGAACAAAAAATGGTGGATCTGCCAGCTGCCAGAGTCACTGTAGATCAGCCTCTGTTCACAAACTGCGTGTCGGAATAGATTACTATGGACCATGACCATTGACATGAAAAGAGGACGATCCATGGTTAAAAGATATGGTGTTTTATTCGCCTGTTTGACATGCCGTGCATGATATCTATGATATTTGAAAATTTATATTAGAACCTAACAAATCAGGGTCTGGATTCACAAAATGTTCTTTAATGCAACTCTACGACAAAATCTTAGTTCTCAAATATTCTCTTTAATATTATTATAAATTATTTTCTTAAGATCCTCTTGAGACACTCACTGTTGTTCTCTTATTTAGGCCAATTGTAACAGATTTTTGTTGTATTTTACAGCTTATCCTAAACAATGAAAATCAACATTTAAAATTTCCCAATAATTAGTTAAATCTATATAAACAAATGCCAGGCATGAAATGTCATTTTGTAAACACTAACAGTACTTTCAGAACAATCTCTGGCTCTCTACATTTTTAGAGGCTTTCATTTGAAACTTTTACACTCTTTACTAAAGTTTAAGGCCATATTGTACAAGGCCACAATCGTTCTTAGAATCAATCTTAAGTAAAAAAGTTATGCATAAAAATCTCATTTCAATTTCAATACATTTTTAAGCATAAAGTTATTAAAAAAAAAGAACATCCAAGAAGAATTTCTTTCTTTTTTTTTTATCCAGTTGCAGATCTGGAGACAACATTGTGAATTCTAACCATGAACTGGTGCAAGCTGTTAAAGACCTAAACTAAAGCAAAATGCAAGACACTCTTAAACAGGATGGCCTAAAGCAGACCTTCAACCCTCTTCATGGTTGGCATGGACCCTCATTTCTGCTGTGTTTCTGAGAATGGCAAGTTCAGCAAGTAAAGAAAGTGATCCATTCTGTGGCCCACAGGTGTCATTAAAACTATGACTGATTGTAATGGATTTGTACGACGTGTTCTTCTAAAGACGCATAAAAAATGAATTCGAATGACCTATCAGCAAATTATGCTGCGTTATGTTACTGGAAGCCATATAATTTGGACCTGGACTCACATATGAATGAAGTGTTAGCCCAAGTCAAGAATACTGCATGAAATTGAAAAGAACATGTCTAGGAATAATAATAACATACACTGGATCTTATTATAGTTACCAGGTTTATGCTAACTTGATTAATTGCTGGGGGGTTAAAGCCATGGTAAGCAACAATATTTAAATTCAAATTTTAATATGAACCCATTTTGGATATGTGTTTAATAGATCAAGTTCTTAATAGTCATGGTTTGTGATGCTATTTATTCTTGGCATTTTTTTTTTTATTTGAACGGTGTATGTGCTATTGTGCATGATGTATGTGAGGTTATGTTTATTGGGTGGGTTTTTCCTCCTAAGGCCAGAAAACTGTGATGGAGTGGTAAATGTGGGTCCCTTTGCTGCAGTTCTGACTGCTTTACAACAAATCTCTTCATTTCATCCACTGCCTCCACTTTACTCACCCTCACATATTTACTGCAGTTCATATTTATTGGAACTTTGGCGTTAACTAATTAACATTTGTTTTGGCACAGTATAATCACTCAAACTAGTCAAAAGCTGTTGGCGGAATCATGTGCAAATGTACCGCAGACACCACAGGCACTTTGTACTTTTGTAGCCAAAATCCAGCAATTGGACCCTCGACCACATTGTAATTTGGTTCAGCCACAACATTTCTCTGCCCTCTAATTACGCAGCACACAAAGGCAGCACCAAAACAAGCAACTCAACCATCTGGAGGCTTTAAAATAACCGCTGCCTCAGTGAAGCCCTCGCCACTGAATTCCTGTCTTTTCCGCCACCTGGACAGTTGTCTGATGAAACTTCTTAATTGGTTTCGAATCTGTAGAGGTTGTTCCTGCACCAAAACTAGGCCAAAAGTATGTCTTGGATCCCTTGTGGCATGGCCCTCTAGCCGTACGGCCCCCTCGGCCTGGTCTGAATGGCTCCTCTGTGTGACCAGCCAAGGATCTGCCAGCGGACCCTCTCTTTGTTGGGTGAATGGGCACAGCTAGGCCACGTCTTAAGGCACACTAATGTACCATGGCTGGACCACAAAGGCTGTGTGGTAATTTGCCAGGGATAATGGCATGCCTTTAATTTGGCTTGGGGTGAAACAGAGCCTTAAAGCGCCCTTATAGATGAGGAGTCCCATTCTAGGTCTTACTCCATTCATATTTTAAAAGAGCTTGTTTTCTTCCGGCTCATTGTCATCCTAAATCCAATATCTGCAAACAACAGGACGAGAAAAAGAAAACAAGATGGCAGCGTCTTGGCCCCGTTATACAGGGAACAGGACACCATAAAAACAAACAGAATGGAGCTTCTTCATGAGAGGCGAGTGAGCGAGGACCACAGACTCTGTTGCAACACTGATGTAATTTGGGGAACATTTAGGTCACAGACGGAATCAGGTTCTGGGAGAAGGTACAGTGGAATCTAATGAGGGGAACTGGCACCGGTGGGGCTTGTGGCAAAGGGGAGGCCAGTGCTTGGGGAAGTATGCTAAGCAGGTTAAAGGCCTGGCCTGCCTGTCGCAGAACGGGTCGAGGAGAAATTCAGAGGAGTCAGCGCTGGAACTCCAGGTACTCTGTGCTTCGTTATCTCACATCCTCAGACAAGCCATGTGCTCTTCTCAAAAGAAATGGCAGCCCCAGAGGACAGTACGCTTTTATCCCGGCCAAGCTGGCTGTGAAACTATATCTGCCTTCCGCCATGACGGCAAATGTAGTACTATATTACATGAGTCTGCAGTGAACTTTACACACAGGTCTGCACCTTTATGAAAAAGAAGAAGGACAAAAAAGGCAACGTTATGTATCAGACAGTTACACATCAATGCTCAAGTTTTGATAAGCCCACAAACAGCCAATTAAACATAGCAGCATGTTAGGCAGACTCCCACAGCTCCTGAAATTACTGCTCTTTGTGGAGGGGAAAAAGCTTCAGGCTGTGTTTCACCATTAACAGTTGCAATGAAGTTTTCAGCACTTTCTCGCTCTCCACAGAACCACTCCTTTTCAAAACATTAATTTTCTGAGACAGCATAAAGGGATTTCACATAAAAGCCTGACTGACTTCCTACAGGGACACAATCGCAGAGCCGGCGAGAGGAAAAAGCGGAGAGGTGAGGGGACTAAAGGGTTGCAAGAGTTCGAAACAGAGAACAGCTTCTCTCAAACTTTCTCTGAGCTTCAAGGCAGATGGTGGTCTTCCATCCTGACTTTGGTGTCTGTCTAGGAGTGCTTGCTAAGTTCAAAAGCGTGACTGCAGAAGCACAGATGGTAGTCTAGCAAAGCAGTGGCAGTCCTCAGCATTAGGAATGTGACGGGTGCTGGTTTTAATAATACATGCTGGTTTTACTGATAGTCATGCTGGTTCAAATTTGAGTCACTTTGATAATTATACACAATTAGTGTGTGTGTGTTTTAGTTCAGAGACAAGGCTCACTTGCCTGCTTTACCAGTTGTGTAATATGTGGTGCTACCACACTTTTCCTTCCTTTGCATGTGGCATTAGCTTCATAACTCAACACCACCACACAAAAAAATAACACCTAGATGAACCTGAAGGTAAAGTTCCCAGTAAGAATCAGAATATAAACACACATAGATTGAATTATCATTTTACAGCTTTTTATGACTTAAAAGAAGACATAAAACCATCAACTTAGAGCAATCAGTTTATGTGAAATAATTGGAATTGGTATATCTGGATGTTTCTCTTTCACTTTTTGTTCCTGTCTTGCTGCTATTTATTTAACAGTGGATGGAAGTTATTGGTATATTTGATATTGGAGTGGGTGACATGATAAAAATGTTTCAATTTATTTAGACATAAGACATTTTCACCATAAACAACATTTATCACGACACACGTGATTACAGATTAAATGCATCAGTAGCGGCAGATTCTTAAAAAAACTACTATTCAAATATCTGAGTACAATTTTTATTCAGAATCTGCTGCACTTCATCCAGTTAAACCAGACCGATGTACTGTTTTGTAATGAAAGGTGCAGTTGACCTGCAGTGTTCTTTAAGCACTCATGTTAGCAGGCCTAAGATTCTCCACAACAGGGTGCTGTAAGTACTCAAATAGCTTTTGGTGCTTTGAACAATGTCATTTTTGTCTGTAGCGTATTTCTAGTTGTATTTAACCAAACTTCATTTGGTCTTTTACAGTACTTCGGCTACTTTTCATAGAATCCATAGCTCTGATGTAGCATGTTTATAACATACTGTCACTCTCACGCAATCTTTTAAAGGATGTCAGTGAAAATATATTTGATTCCAAGTCATTTTGGAGCATTTCTATTGGTCCGTTCATCATGAAATTCCGGAGACATGAACTCCACAGAACCACCTGTGGTTTCAGTCTTGAATTTTTCATCAATACAAATTAAGAATAGCTGCATCAGTATGTACTGTTTTTAATGTAAATACTCACTGCTTGTTTACATTATGTGATTTTCTTTTTTTCCAAATCTAACCTTTATTTAACCAGGTCCTTTTTTTATTCGGAGAATCAGCCAAAATAGGACACCATTAACAGTTACAGGGATTCTAAAATCAAGCATAACAAACAGACATCCAGAAATTTACATAACTATGTTCAAAACAAACACAGTACCAAATCGATAATACAAACATAACATAACATATCCAGCTATGCGTATACTTCCGCTTTAAACTCACTCAAGGAGACAAAATCATTACGCTGTAATTTGTTCCGAAAGTCGTCCACAATTATGGTGCAAAATAGGAGAAAGATTCTTCTCCCAATTCTAAATTAATATTGGGTACCTGGTAGAGCAGCCTTTTAGAATAATGCAAATCATCAAGTCATTAGTCTAAAACATTGTCTAAAACACTTAAAAACGTAGCTTGTACAAGTGTTTTCAGAGCTGCACAATCCAGGCAGATCCTATTACAATAACCAAACAATAAATCGCAAATCAAATTAAATCAAATCAAATTTATTTGTATAGCATTTTTTTTTACAACCGGTGTTGTTACAAATCAGCTTTACAGAAACAGTAATCAGTAAAAAGACTGAAATCAACAACATTAGAAGGCATGAAAGACCCCCCCCCCCCCCCCTTTGGGAGTCCAAACCATCAAGATGTACTGCTCAAGTGAACAAAATATTCGCAATATGTCCATATGTCCATATTCATGGTGCAGTGTAACCTTTTATAATCATATTAGAGATGTAGAGATGTAGTAGAGTAAGAAGAATGAGAGTAATGTTTAAGTCAATCCTGATGCCTAAAGTTTCTCCCATATGGTGAGATATACAGTTCATTATTCAACAATGGTATCGGACTGGTATCAGGTCTCAACCAATATGCAAAGTTTATGTATCAGTATCAGAACTGAAAAAGGCGATGGGTGCATCCCTAATTTTAACAAGGTCATTATTGGTTTAATCACAGTACATTTCCACACTGCCCCATTTCTACTCGGCACCCCGGATTCAAATGTAATGGTTAAATCTCTCAACATGTGGTTTACAGCCAAGGACTTGACTGCAGAGGTCATGTCATGCGGTAAGTGTATAAAGGGTAACGACACACAGCAGGATGTGTGAAATGCAGAAAGACCTACTTCCAGACAGGCATCACGGGCATGTCATCCTTCAGGGTGCAGAGTTGCTGCAGAAACAGATGGCAATCCTTTTGTAGCCTCTGGGGACAGAAAAAAAGAGAGAGAGAAAGGACGTGCATGAGACCTTTTTATGGTGAAATAGCGAGCCACAAACAGTTGTCCCACTCTCAAAAACAAACCGCTTACTAACTTTCTCAAATGGAGTAGAGAGGGAGGCACGTGGAGAGAGTTGGTGAAGTAGAGATATGTGTTGGGGGGGGCATGGTCAAAATAAAACCTTCCGCAGCAAACGATTTCCTAAGACTCACTCGGAAAAAGCAGCGGCTTTGGGAGACGCACTTGACTGAGAGCATCTGCATCCGTTCTGTGATACCATAGTAACAGCCTCTAGCATCTCCAATTTGCATGCAGGAGGAAAGCAAAAAGCAAAAGGCAATATCTGCATTCATCTCAAACTTTTCATGAAATTGGAAAAAAAGAACCGTAAAAAAAAACAGGACATTGTGCCAAATACAGAAAATCAAAAGCGTGGGTCTTTGTTTCTATGACAACTACCATTTATTGTTCATGGAGCTGCTGTATGACCCCTTTAATTAGCCTATTCTGTATAGTGTTTTTTCTCCTTTTGTGGAACAGCACAGAGTTAGCATGCAAGAAAACAAAATGAGATAACAGTAGGGTTGAGCATGTACTATACTTAGTGCATTATGTACTTGAAGAAGCAACAGAAGGCGAAACAAAAATTTCGCTCCAATGTCTGGACTAGCATCCTCTTTCCTGGAAACCGGAAGCATTCTGGAATGCCTACAAAACTGTAAATGTGGAACATGGGGAGTTGGGTCAGGCTGAACAGCTGCTTTTTGTAGAAACATAATAATTTACTGTGTATTAATTGTCGACATGTACAGATAAATGGCTATAAATGTGGTTTATGTTTGACAACAGAGGACAGCACTCTTAGCCTAGGACTTAAAAGCAACTACCATTAGCTACGCCCTCCCCTCTTCTTCTTACTTTACTTTGATAATATGCCTTACGCTAATAAGATGCCTTGTTTTGATTACTGACAGTCGTTTTCATGGCAAAGGAGATATATTTTGATGAATTGTTACATTTGAGGTGACGTCTCAAATGTGGGGAAATAATTTTCCCACCTGTAAACTGCACTTGAACATCCAACATTATGTTTACAAATGCAAAACTCAGGATAATGCGTAAGTGAAAAGTATAAAAAAGTGAAAAGTGGAACATCACCCATCGGCTTATTCAAGACTTCTGAAACATGCTCAGAATACTATGCATAATATAATGCTACAGAATTATGGTATAGTATATATATATATATATATATATATATATGTATATATATATATATATATATAGAACAGAGGTATGTTATATGTCCTAATGTTTGTCGAAATCCCTTCAAATGAATGCATTCACTTTACTTTAAATTGCACCTATGTTCTGACAAATACAGTTTGTTTAGTCCCTGTAAAAGGACTAAATATGACTCTCTGAAGCACAGCAATGCTCAACATCTAGTAAAAAGCCTTCCCCAAGTAGAGACCCCAACAAACGCAAGACAAAATTTTTTATTGCCCTTAATTTGGGAAGAAACTATTATTGAGTGTCCCAATACTTTTGTCTGTATAGTTTATTATAAGAACACAGGCCATCTAACACACATAACAATAAAATACCACACATGTATGTATAATTATTACCCTCTATGTAATGATCCATTATGCATTTGTCTCTATAACAATTGCCTATGTGAGCTCTGATTGTGACTCTAAGATTAAGTGTGCAGCCTTAGAGGCAATCAAGCTCCTTCCTTCACTGTGACAGGATATTATTCATCAACACAATTGCTGTTTACACTTAACAGCACCCCTCCGATTACGCAGTTGATGAAGGCAGCCCTCTGGAGTCCAGTAATTCATTAATATAAGGCAGGACAGAAAGCTTCCGGAGCGTCTAGGGCTCTTCTTTGCGGCTCTCATGGCCACCAGCCTGCAAGTTCCCCTTGTCTCAGTGGATTCAGCCCAGGTCAGTTCTGTGTGTTGAAGTGCAAAGCCGGGAGAGGGACCAGGCCAGAGTAATTAAGGAGTAAATAATGAGGCTCTTGAAGGAACCACTACTCTGACGATCTGACTGGCTCGAGAGCCAAGTCCACGTTCAATAAATCCATTAACAACTTCTGAGAGTCACTGCTTTAAAAGGTCACCGCAGCTTAGCCAGCAGTCTCTGCCACTGAAACCAGCAGCACAGCTACATCTAGCACAAATAAATACAATGACAAAGAGATTACTAGCTTCAGTAATGCTGCAAATGCGTAGGGAGATCCAAACTCAGAAGAAGATGCTTCTTAGGAGGAACTTCATATGACCACTGCTGTAAAAAAATGTTCTTAAATGTACTGCATATTTATGTAATAAGACTTTATTTCCTGTAGGATTGGACCTAGGAATGTACCGATCCAATACTGACAAAATGAGATAAATTGGTTTTCGGATAATTAGGCCGATCCACGGGGCCGATCCATTCCCTGAACCCGATTCCCGCACCGCCGGTATTCTTAGGCTTCATAACTCAGGATCAGAGTAACTTACAGACATGATACACGTTATAGCAAACAGCAAGACTTACCCTAGCTACGCAGCGCCCTCTGCCACCATCAACTGCCAACTACTTTAACATCACAAGCTTATTTGATGTTATTACAGCTGCTTCAGTGTGTTATTGGTCAGAGCACCTTTACAGCTCACAATACAAAAAAGTCCATGTGAAGTTTTAGAACCCTATTTACAACAGAATTTCATTTTTTATGGAGTGTTCATGAAAACAATGTTGAGCTCTGCTCTGATTGGTTGCTTTACATCGCCTCACTTGATATTAATAATATTAATTAATAATTAATATGAATCATTTGTCTTAACAGATATTGTTGCTGTTGGTTAGCTGGCAGAAGACAGTAGCTTCCAGCCAAGCACTCCCTCACTTCCTGAGTTTGTTTCTGAGGGAGTGGATATCAATGAGAAGAGCTGGTAAAAGCTGGTCAGCTAAGGGTTTTCTCCAGTCCGCAAGCCATTTTTAAGCTCCCCTTCTACGGACACTGGCACTAGTGGTGGTGGTGACGTGCTGCTCTCCAGTGTTGTAAGTGTCAACAACATCATATTCTCCTAAAGTAGCCGTTGCATTTCAACTTCAATTAGGGTTACAAGGGCTTAGTACACACCTTAGTAGGCTGGATGTATGCCAATTTTGGAGGTGTAAATGTAATGGTTGTAGACTATACAGTATCAGCTTTGAAGTTTCGGAATTGATTTTCGGAATTATATATGGTACTGGTACTGCTATTGTATCAGAAAGAAGCAAGTAATTGTATTGATGCGTTTCTTTACAGAACAATAAAGAAAATGGGCTTTTCCAGGATTTTAACCTGTATTTAAACTACTTAACCCTTTATTGAAAGCTGTGCCATCATATGAAGTGCTGCCAGCGATTCTTTTTAAAGACATAAAACTCCAAGTGTATAAATGCCAATAACACTGTTTTTGAAAAAGATAACTTGAACACTTTGTGTACAGTAAGTAGTATCTTAATTTATTCCAGTGATACTAATGTAATAATCCTGTAAACTGTGATAAAAGGCCATTTTCATGATGTATTTTATATCAGTGCATGCCTATACAGCAGAGACATTATGAAACATTAACAATGTGAAGTTCTTTATGTACAAGCCTGTGCTGACTGAATTGGCATCAGCCTTCAACAAATGGCACAACGAAAGACAGAACTACATAGTAAGAAACCCTTCATTGGAAAAGCAATAATCCAGTAGTACATATTCCTCAAACCTTGACAAAAAAGAACAGAAATGTGCCTCTATTTAAGTGCAGTGTTCCTAAGACTACATGGACTTAATTTGCCAGACTTCCACCTGCTGATGGTGCCTTTCATTCCCCTCGCTCTCGTTTCACAAGACCATGTAAAATACTGACTGAGGATGCAACAGATTTTGAAACACGTATGGCAGCTCTGTGACGTTCACCACTCCTTTGCATTCGAATAGTCCTCCACGGCATGCCAGCATGCAGTAATTAAATCACTAAGCCATTAGAAAGCTCTCCTGTGTTTGAATGAAAGCCAGTGACACAATCCTGGCAAATGTGGAAGCAGCAGAAACCGTGTTTCTCTGGGTAACATCAGCCCACCTGAAAGGATTCATTAAGGAACGGTGTTTGAAAGAGAAATTAGCTCGTCCTCGTGTCCCTCAACATATTATGGCGCCGCTGCTGTTTGTATAGCTCACTCCCTGCCATGCTGCTACATGCGAGGAGCTGTGCTCTGCAGGCATGTTCTCCAAACAGCCAGGTGTTCGCTGTGGGATAAACATTTACTTACAGACTTCAACCAGATCCCTGGGGCACAGCATTAAGGGAGTCTTCTAGCCAGCTAAATATTCAGAAAGCTACAGCAGGTGGGAAGGAGGGTGACTGAGGCGAGCAGCCTAGCCCGCAGAGCTTGGGGTTTGATCTGCAGGTTTTAATTTGTCTCTGCAGAGGCATAACTGTGGCTAAATGATTATGTAGCTCCAGCACTGCTTTTTGGCGAGAATGATGAAAGTTGGTTATCTGGAAAATGACCACCTTCTCGTAGGGAAGACAGGGGGGGGGGGGGTGCAACAACATCAGATGCCTTTACTTAATCAGATTCTAGATCCATTTGCTTAGATGCAAGTCGAACTCAACTGCATTGGCCTAAGTAAGCACGCATTCAGGTTTTCTCTCCAGATACGGAAAAGTGTGATCCTTACTGTGTGAGAGCTTGGTATCATTCTTCTATGTATAAGGACTATAACAGAGCTGGACTAGAATGAAATACGTACTCAGGATTAGGGATGCACCGATCCGGTGTTTTCAGTCCCGATACATGAACTTTGCATATCAGTCAATACCCGATACTGATCCGATACCATTGCTGTATTAATAAACCGTATACCTCACCATGTTGGAGAGACTGAAGGCATCAGGATTGACTTAATCATTACTTTATATAATATAACAAATTAACATATCAATATAAATGTACTAAATTGCCATTTGTCATTTATTTATTTGCACATGTAGTGCAGTCTCACACCAACAAATTAAAGTGAAAGGATCGGTTCCATGGACCGGCATAAGTATCCGATACCCGATCCAGCTAATTTTGTTAATTTCGGGGCCGATATCCGATCCTAATAGCAGATTGGTGAATCCCTACTCAAGATGTAAAAAATGAGAGGCTCATTCAGTGTTCAGTTCATCAGTCCATCATGTTTTGAATGTGGAAATATTCAATGAACTATTTACTATTAACACTGGAATCTAAAGAACCTCAACGACAAACGACTTCTGCTGAAACATGAGCAGACTGATAAATCCGTGTGGAAACAATCACTGAGTAAAATAACATCAATATGGACAAAAGCAGCATTTGGAATACCATAGTAGCCATCATAGCAACCATCTGGAACACTTTAGCAACCAGAGCAACCACTCTAGCAGTCACTTAGGGCAGTATAGCAACCACCAATTAAACACCCTTAACAACATCACAGTGCTCATCTTAGCAACTACATAAAATGCCATAGTAAATGCCACATCAACCATCTGAGATACCAAAGCAATCATATAGGAGAACCTTAGTAACAGCATAGCACACACTTACCAACAAATTACCAACCACCAATTCTACAGCAAATGCTTAGAAAACAGTTGACCTTATAGTGACCATGTAGCAACAGCTTAGCAACTGTCTGGAAATGGGAACCATTTAAGCTGCGCAATCATTCTACACCGGAAATGCACTCTAGGTAATGTTGCTAATGTAGTTAACATAAAATGAAAATAATATATCACTTTTTAAATGTATTTTAATGTTACCAACATTCATTATTCAGCCATCACTACCCTTTCTCCTTAACCTTAACTCTGTGGGATGTGGGTTGTAACTACACATGAAATAACTAACTATTTCCAAAAATATTAAAGGGTTTTATATGAACGGTTTTCCACTATTGTGAAGAGCCATTAGGACATCCAAATCCAAGATTTTGTAACTCGATGTAAAACCACTGCCTTTAATAAAGAACTCATAAAGCCTTTTTTAAGAGTGCATATTTTAACTTTTAATAAAAAATAATAACACTAGAAACAGTAGAAACACAAGCAAGGAAACAAATGCAGTGTATGATCAAGTAGGCTGTTGAATAACACCCTATTACAACATTACAACAACTGTGACTGACGCTGTAACAGTACTGAATGTGGATCGGTCATGTCTGGTCAACACCAGACCCATTTAAAAAGGTCAGTATCAGTGCACATAACAATTCAGTACACCAAGACGGCACATTCCTGGCCTAAGCACAGCAGATTTGTACCCGAAGACCTTTTTACAGACTTTTTACAGGCAGTTTTACAAACTGACTGTAGCAAAGTTTAAGTGTGAAAAAGTGAAAACTTTTTTTTTGTGAATGCACTTGTGGAGAAGCCAGAGCGTATAGCAAATGCCTAGGATGTGCAGGAGCTGGTGGGTTTCTATTCTCTCTCTCCCTCTAGTTAGCCAGCGGGACCTTGGGCGTGCAGGAACAAAACAAATGACAGCGAGTGAAAGGCTGAGAGTACTCTCTGTGAGGCGGGAAGACCACCTGCTGGGGTGGCTGCCGTGCCATCCCCGGTGTGACTGCAGCCAAACAGAGCGGAGCTGCAGTAATTATGCCGCCCACTGTGGACGTAATAACACTCAGCCCTGGATGAATGTGGGAAGGATGGAACCGCAGAGCTGCTAAAAGAGCCTTGCGAGACACAGAGGAGTCCTATAGAGGCCGTCAGACACATTGACATTTCCATAAGTGCCATCCGCCTCTGTTTTTCAATGGAATATTCCGTCAACCTACATACGAGGCCCCCTCTTTGGAAGCCCTTCAGGTAGCTGAGGTAATTCTTATATCCATATCACAGACATGTCACAAAGTGGTCGGGTGACCTGAGAGCAGGATCAACCAACCTTTGACCATAGGAGCAGTTTCACACTTAACACATCACATGTTGACCCAGCAGATAGAAAGTCTATGCGAAAGTCTAATACATCTTCACCAGTTAGTCATTCAGTCCGAAAGAAATGAGGAGAAATATATAGCCTGCAATAAGCTGCAAATACTACGCCATGGGGTCACTTTCAGGTCTTCGTATTCCCTCCTACAGCTCCACACATTATTAGCAAATACATCAAAATGAAGTAAAGGCAAACCAAGTGTAGTAAAATTATGTTTTTTGACCCTGGAACTGTATATCCATCCAAGACCTGTGCCAGAACCTTTACTCTTAAGAGACTGCACGAAAAACAACTGTGCATGCTAATCTGACTCAGGTCAGATTGATGAACACACACTGGTAAAGAGGTATATACAGTAACAGATATTCATAGAAACAAGCAACATAAGGTATAATCTTTACTGTATTAACTTTACCCCCTTGAACCCCCTTGGCTTATTTTAGACCCATTTTTCAGTAACTACTGTCAATTATACCGCAGTTAGTTCCGACCCCGCAATGTGATTGGCTGAGAGATGTTCTAATGGTGCGATAATGGCAGGATAATGGCATTCTAAAGACCGAAGCAAGTATTACTCCGCCACATACACACGTAACCTAGCAACGACAGCAGCACTTACAAGACAAATACATCAATACGATAGTCTTTAGAACTTTGGTCCAGTGAAGGCGATGGAAGATTTTAACCTGCATAACTTTATGCCTCATACATATCAATGATGAAGTGCATTCTACCCCATCATCTTTTACCAAGTGAATTCTGGAATTTCTATGTCCAGATCTTTCTCCCACTGTTTATTAAGGAAGTCGGGACCCCTAAAGGTTCCGCAAGGAACAGTGCGGTATCATTTATTTCTAGGGGTGTGTCTGGGGGCTGTGAAGGGAAATAAGTAAATGGCTGAAGAAATGTGTCCTGGGGTTCTTGAACTTCTGAACAATCTGTTCAAAAGAGGCAAACAAACCACTTCTGAACATATATTTAAATGAACAGATGCCGCACTATATGAAGCATCTGTCAGGGATGGCAGAAAAGCATGGTTCTTCACAGTGGGGGCAAGCACAAAATTATATCTGCCAAACAGAGGGAGCATGATCTGTTGCACTGTTTAAGGTATAATGAATAATCCGAATACAGTGCGGGATGATACAAAGCAAAGTCCAGCTCCACACAAATACAAGTTCTTAACATTTAACAGCCTTTTTATCTCACAACTATCTCACCTCATCTCACCTTTTCTGTCCTCTTTATCTTAAAATTGATCAAAAAACAGTCATAACAGAATGATGATATAATCACAATCATACGCTCAAGCTTTGTGCTATAATGTGTGATATTGGCACGGGAGTTGGTATATTGGCACTGCAGTTGGGATATTGGCAGTACACCAGTGCCATAGTGCAGCACTGCCTCTCATGTATTATTGCTTAATTAACAGTAACTGCTAAGAAACTATCAGAGACTTTGATGTCATTTAAGGATAAAGAATTGAAGTGTTGGCCAACACCTAAGCTTTTAGGGTTTCAAGGCTTAAATGTAATGTACGCCGCTTTCACTGCCGGTCACATACTAGTAACACATACGAGGGTCTTGCTTCATTCAACTGCCAAAGACCCTGCCCAAAAGACCATGTTACACCAGACAGGCTGCACCAAATGCATGCAGTGTCCAAAAATTCTAGTTAGTTGTTTTTAATGAAAGTGTCCACTCCACTGGAAATATCTGCTGACTCGCTGAGGTGCCTGTCAACTTACAGCACTGTCCCATTTCTCTCCGAGTTGCTCAGAATTTTACTGATGTTGCATTAGCTATATTAAACCCAGAGCGTGACCACAGAAACCACAGTAGATAACACATGGCTTGAATGTTACACCAAGAAAGGCAGTCAATCCAAAGTCTTTAAAATGAACAGACAACTGTTCATGGTCTGTTATCTCAACTAACTAACTGTCTTACTAAAGTTTTTTTTTTTTTTATCTGGCACCTGTTAGCTGGAAAAGAGTGAGGATGTGAAGAGGTAGCCCAGCAAACAAGCTTTTGTAGGACCTTCAGTGGTAATAAGATACTGGCCCAATAGTGAAAAACCAAGTGAATCTTGGTTGGCTGACCACCAGCGGGCATACCAGCAGTGCACCAAATATGGTTGGAAGGAAGCACACTAGCTAAAACCGAACAATAAGTTCACAGAAAGCTTTATTCCAGTTTATTCCATTAAATCTTTGTAAGTGTAGAAAGATCTTGGCGTTTACCGGCGCTCTCACTGCGATAAAGTGTTTGCACTCTGCAATGTAATGCCCGTAGAGCTACAATGTACTTAAAACAGACTAAGAGTAAGTCTGCTTTGTAGCAGTGGATTAAACCATCCATTAGTACTAATGCTGTCATTGCAGCATTTCAGGAGATCAGAGACTGAAAGAGACATTAGTCAGAATAATCCTGATGAGATACAGAATTAGTTTGGGGCTGATTTGTTATCTCTGCAAAGCAAGCTGTGAGTTTCCTCTCGTTTTGGCTGCTGACCCCTATACTACACTCTTAAAGGGTCTTCATAGGATCTTTACTAAAGGCAATAGGGTTACATAGAACTATGACAAATCCGAGAACCTTTTGGAACAATTAAAGGGATCTTAAGAGTGGTGGAACACGTTTTGTTACCTAGTAAAAGAACCACCTACTGCTTAGAGTGGATGTCATCCTCAGCTGTACAGGTCACCCTCCTCTAATCAATGTTTAATATAGTAGAGCTCGGTGGCAGCATTCTACCAAGGTTAGCCCACCGCCTCACACACATGGGACAGAGAGCAGCTGCTAGTGACACACTTAGGAGGAACCCTGACATACATCAAAGGAAATAATGAGATGGTTTGTCTTGTACTGGCTAGACAAATTTCACAGTCTACCGAGCAATAGCATAGCTAGATTGCTTGATGTGTACTCTTGGAGATTCTAACGACACCCAAACTCATGGCGTAACAACTCCCGGATTAAAGCTTTTACTGATAAATGTTACATTGCTGTCTGAAACAGCCTGGCATGTTTAATGTCTGAATTGCATGTTGCCTTCTTAAGTAGGCCATTCATCTGAGTTCAAAGGGAGCGCAGAGCCGGCCTACTAACCGAACCTACTGGAAGGTGTTTCTGAGAGATGGCCGTTCAGCTAAACAGATAACGATAATATTCCCCTAATGGTCAAAGTATGATAGATTCCACGACCTTGAAACGAAGGAGTTCTTCAATCATTGGGCTGGTTCAAGGTACTCCTGCTCTCTACAGGTCATGAAAGATCAAACATCAGTGAAATCAGAAATAAGACAAGACCAAACCTTAAGAATCCAGCTTTCCCTATTCCCCTCACTCAGTGCAATCAATAATTCACCCATCTCATTTTATGAAGAAAAGCACCTCTTCAAACACTCTCCTGGTTAGAATACTAAGGCTAATAAACTTAGCAATGAAATTGAATTGAAGTCACTGAATGAAGTGCCAATCCAATAAGTAATTACTGGCAGTCAGATGAATCACTAAGGCACAGGACGTTCTCCCTGTCCTGATGGACACGGCTGTAATTAATGATTCAGTGTAAATCTCTCATTCCAATGAACTAGATCCAAACTTTAAGGACTAGAGAAAACAAATGCTCCAATGCTAAGTAGCCTGACTTATGCCTTTTAAATGCTGCAAGTCTCCTGCCTTGATTCACTTGATTCTATGGGGGAAGAAAAAGCTACTAAACTTTTTTCAAACACGTTTCGTGGCACAAACAATGTCAAGGAACGGTACCCCCAGGGGAACATCTTCCGTTATCTTGTGAGGGAACATAACTGTTCCAATTTCCCCTGTAATTATGTTTTGCATTGACTCTGCACAAATGTATGTATAATTCAACCCCTTGTGTTTCAGGAGAACAGAGACAACATTCAGAGAAATAAACCAACCCATGCTTTCATTTCCTCTTTTTTTTAAGATCGATTGGTTTAATTATGCATCAACTGCCAATCAATAGAACTGGCATTCTTTGATCTGTGTGACAAAATCAAAGCTTTTGCACTCAGAAAACAGACAGGCAGTTGTAGCCTCAAGGCATTTTTTTGCTCTGTACGTTTGGTCAGCCCCAGGTTTTTCAAGCCCAGGAGTGGTCCACAGACCCGAACTCTGGTCCTCCTGGCATTGGTGGTCTGGGGTTTGTTTCAAGCGGACTGCTGGAGGTGAGGAAGCTATCCGCTCCTGGTGCCTCATATTCATATACTTTGACTTATCGCCTGCACAGCTAAAAACCTGGTTCAGCTGTTTGGTGCACATCTGAGTACAGGTGGAGCATTCACACCTGTCAAAACAGATCGAACTAAAGAAAAATGCTAAATAGTCCACATTGGTCCACTCCAAACAAGTGTTCGAAAACACATTTAAGGTACATGATAAAACCATAAAGCAGGGATGGGCGGTATAATGTTTTAAAAATGTTGAGGGTATCTTAAAATGAGGAAGGTATTTAAAAATTCTGACGTGTCTGATGTGTCAGATATCCACAGGTTGAGGGTGCTGTGGGAGCTCAGTGATTGGTGATATCACGTTCCAAAAACAGCCAGGAAAAAACTGTACTTCTGTAGTTGCAAGTTTAGCAACATGCTAAGCTTGATTAAAAGGGAGCGCAAGCAAGCACTCCTAAGACCCTTCACTCGACTTTGTGCTCTCAGGTCGGAGGCTTTACGAGTCTTTGCTGCGGAGTGAGTAGGCTACAGATCTAAAAACCATGGAAAAACCCTTTAAATTCAGCTTTCCATCCATCCAGCAGTCGCTTGATCTGAGTCATTCTCGTCTAAACATTTCTAAGTGTGTTCTGTGGTGAGCAGGCTGTTATGCTGCTAACTAAGCGAATGCAAATCAGCTTTCTTCCTAAACAGTCATTAATTAAATGAGTTAAAATTGTGCTTGTTCACTTAGTTTGTTTCCCTGTGAGCACAGCCCCCTGTAATACATAAGAGGATATGACTGCATTTTAAAAAGTGGAAACCGTCCATCCCTACCGTAAATAACCTCTTGCTCAGCCTGGTATTTAAACCCTAGTCTGCAACAGAAAGGGCTGTGTTTTTACCCCCTAGGCCACACACTGCATAACCGTATAACTGTATCACTACAACCTGCTTAAAGCTGTCTTCCCTAAAAAGTTCCTCAGGAAACTCATAAAAACTGAATATTATTTTCAAATTAACCATCAGCTCCAAATGAAGAATGAAGAGTTCAGCCTCTGAATGAGTCTGTGACTATGATCATATCATCATCGCACTTCGGTTCATTCATAAAAACTAGTCTGAATGAGTTTCTCAGCAGAGACGCTTGAGCAGCTAAAGGATTATGCCTACACAATAAAGACCCACATCTATATGCAGCTCCTCCTAATACTTAAAGTAGTGCTACTACTCATATCAGTAAACAAGCGAAAGTACAAGCTGCAGACTAAGATGAATAAGCAAACGAGCACATGAATTAAGTTACAGTGACTCGAAGAAGAAGAAAAAACACAGCCTGGGAGGAAACAAAACCGGCTCTTCCAGACAGTCTTTGTTTCATGTGAGCTATGGCTGAAATGACAGCAGTTCTGGCTCGCCGCCTGTTTGGAACTCGATCGCTCTCCTTTCTTTCCTATATAGAACGTAGAGGCAACTGCAGCGTGCTTTTCAGGAAGATCAGGTGAGTGTGATGTGGGAGTTTGGCTGGGAACCATGTCATCCAGAACAGCATATATATATATATATATATATATATATATATATATATATATATATATATATATATATATATATATATGTGTGTGTGTGTGTGTGTGTGTGTGTGTGTGTGAGAGAGAGAGCAGGGTGTCTCAGCAAGGCGACATTTCTGCCAGTGTCACCATTAAGACTTCAGAGGGCAGACACTAGTAGGAGAGATAATTGACGAGGGATCAAACGTGCGTTTACATGCAGATAAATCTTGGCCAAGTCTAGTCCTCATTAGTGGCGAAGATCCAAAGGCGATAAGCAACACGCCTCAGCGGTGGCTGGAGTGCTGGAGGGGAGGGAGACTGGAGATTATCCAGAACCCAGAAAAAGAAGGCTTGTGGCCTCAGGCCACTACCAGCACGCAGACAGAGTCGTGTCAATGAAACATAGAGGCCACTTGCTGCATGATGCCACAATAAGACTGCTGCCATGCTGGGTTTGACAGCAAACTTGGCGCGAGGCTTGTCATGATGAATTGACTCAACTCCATTACTCAAATAAACCCAAACAAAAAACAGCAATTAAAAATCATCATTTTAAATATTTGCAATTCTCCTAATTCCCATCCATAACATTAAAACCACCTCCTTGCCTCTACACGTGTCTATTGTTTCAGCTCCACTTACCATTCAGGAGCACTTCATCTGTTTCGCTGCATACTTTGTTAGCTCCTTTTACCCTGTTCCTCAGTGGTCAGGGGCCCACAGTACCACCACAGAGCAGGTATTTTTATTTGGGTGGTGGGTCATTCTCAACACTGCAGTGACACTGACATGGTGGTGCAGAAACAAGAAGGTTAATGTGATGGCTGTTCGATGTATATTGTCGCTGTCATGCAAAAACTATGCATTTTTAAAACAGCAACTTTACAGGAGCATTTCTATTGGTCCTTTCATTAGAGTGGATTAAGCAATGTAAAGAATATTTGCCAGATTCTAATAATGCCATAAAGTGAAAAACACCAAACAGTGAGAAAGGGCATATATCACAGAAAAATATCCATCGGCAACTGAGAGAGCACAACTCGCCTTAGTCTCTCTAGGGTGGGTAGATGGCCCTTTCTTTCCTCTGAGTGTGTTGGTTGCCCAGGGATGTTGCATCGGTAGAGGTTCGGAAAAAGAGATGCTGGCTGGTTGTGCATGTGTCGGAGGAGTGTGTTGGTCTTCACCCTCCCAGGTTCCTCAGTTCATAAATAACATAAAACAGCCTGTTTTTATATTAACATCTGCCAATTCTTATAGCTTATAGCATGATTAGCTCTGTCCAGTTACACAAACTGATTGATGGGTATCTAATCATAACAGGGCTCCTTTACATACATCTTTCGCAAAGGCACAGTAACAGCCTGCTGTTGGGAAACTGAATAGCTGTTTTTTGGTACATGAAGACTTAGGATGCTTAGGATGCAGGATATGAGCGCTTTAATTAACCATTTAAACTAACATTTATACCTTGTTAGCAAATTGTGTTTAGAGTTGTTCCCCAATTTACAGTCAGATCTGATTTTTACACAGAAATGTATCCATTGATTAACAGCCACTGCTTATGAAGGACTCTCAAAGATTTTATATCAGCCTCTCAGGTCGTTTCTTCATTCACACCGCTGCTATAAATCATTGTGAATGAAAGACCTGGGAGAGGAGTCATTTCTGATTCTGTCCTCGAATCTACTTTTTTATGGTGCCATCTTTCAGGAGAGGAGAAAAAAAGACTTAACACGGCATAATGGCAGCACAAATTGGCTGTCTACATTTAACAAGCCCCTATTTTATGTCTTGTTTATTCCATTCAGGACACAGTGGCAGCAGCTCTGTCATTTTCCAAGCCCTAATGAATAGGAGCGCACATTCGCAAAGTCAAAGTGTGCACCGCCGCCGCATTGTAAACTGCCGAGTGTCACTGGGCAGGATGCCAACAAAGACGTGTTTACTGTTAACAGTAGGGGGAGATGGGGAGGTTTGCGGAGGGCGGTTGGGGTTCATGTGAACCCTCCTCCTCTCCGTTGCCTCCAGCAGCATGGATCTAAACCCAGACTACTGCTCGCCGCATGGGGCTGCTGAACCAGGCCTCCCCAGGCCCTCGGAAATAGAACCGGTACCACAGGGGGGCCAGGGAGTTTCATCACAGAAACTGGCTATAAGCTCCTTTCCCATGGATGTTTAAAGTGATGGAGAGATTCATTTCCAGTAGAGAAGTAACCCTAAAACTGCAGCGAGTAAGTTTTAGCTGCAGTTTTCTCTGAGACTGGAGCATCATCTAAGATCATTTAGGCCTGAATGGATTGTAAGGTGGTCATTTTTCACCCCAAGAATCCATTACAGACTGAAGACGCTTTCTCATTTTTATTCATATACAGTGCCTACTTTACTGCCTACTTTCACAATTACTGCCATCTTTTGGAAGGAAGAGTAAGAAAGCTTAATCTTTGAATCTTCTGGTCTGATGAAATCGGAAAGTACAAAGAAATGAAATCTATATTTAAACAAAAACAAACAAACTAAATTTTCGCAGAAATATGGTACCAATATGGGAACTGTTGCAGTACTTTGTGCACCCTCCCTTGCCCAACATATCATCACTGAATCTTCTCTTATAATGCAGAATTAGGTAGATAAGGTAGGAGAATACATCTAAAAGGATCTGAGACTATTCATCTGTTGAAAAGTTATCTGGCTCTCTTGATCAACTCATCCCAAAGGTTATTGGTGTGGTTAAGATCAGTGGACTGAGTCACTGCAAAAGATTAATAATGCGATCAGATAATATTTTAAATAAGAGAAAATTGGGGTACTGTTCCTCTGCAAGCTCTAACCACTTCCCAGCCCTCCTGACAGTTAGATGCCATTAGAATCCATTGCCATTTCTGTGAAACCATCATTTTGAACCATCACTGTGATCTTTGTCAATCATACAATCTCTTGATTGTATGAAAAGACTAAATATCAGTGGACACTCCTTCTTTACCCGCTACTTTATCTTGCACTTATTGCCAACACAGATGTGCAAATGCACACACACAGCCTGTCTTGTTCCTGTAGAGAAGTATTGCTTCTCTAGACTCTCTGGAGCAGATAAACATCAACCTATTATCACCATGCCTAATGTAAGCATGAGCTGAGCTGAGAGGGGTGTAAAGACCCTAGCATTAAGCTGTGGAGCAGTGGAACTGTGTTCTCTGGAATGATAGTAATCCATTAAAATACATTTGGGATGCGTTGGGAAGAAGGATGAGGTGACACTCTTATCGCTGTATGCAATCAACTCCTCATAGCAATTCTCCAAAATCTAGTAGAAAGCCTTTCCTAGACAGGAAAGACAGGTACTCCAACAACTGCAGGAGAAATAGTTTCTTAATACCCTTAATTTCAGAAGAAACAATGAATGAGCAAGTGTCCCAATACTTTTGTCCCATTATTTGTCCATCATAATAGCTTATTCAAAGTGTTTGAGTTAAACAAACACAGTTTAATTGATATTAAGTAATATTTGAGATACAAAACAGACCATTTTTAATAGTGTTTTAACAGTGTTTGAATTGATACTCCTCTAAGGAATATAATTATATATCTGATTATATGCGATGCATAGTTGAGTCTATAGATGCCAATAACACATTTAGTCTCAAACATTTTCCTAGCCGTTATGCTCATCTTTTGCAAGGTTGCCAATCATTCTGGAGGGCAGCGTGTAACCAAAATGCGGTAACTTTTATTTATATTTACAGGAAATTTAGCAATAAAAAATACAGTCCTCCACAGCTCCACAGATTTATAAGGAAATAAGAGACTATACAATCCACTTAATAGCACAGAATTACAGCACAGTTTCATCACTTAGCTCAGCAGCAATAAATCTAATGAGGATGCATTTGAACACGCTGTACAGTGTCCTGTAAGTGCCACACAGCCCTTTACAGCTGATAAATAGCCTTTCATAAATGGTGTTATGCAGCAGAGGTGCAGCTAGTGTGGGTGTGATAAACCCCAGTGAGCAAGCCCGTGGGTGTGCTTACGTGAGCACTGAGGAGTTAAAGGGATACTCCACCAAATTCACGACTGTGCAAGGTTCCTTCAAAGCTCCAAGGCAATACATCACAACAGCTTGTTCTGATGACACCTCAGTCCGTTCACTGCAGAACTGTCACAGGCCCATAATTCTTCCAGTCTTAGAAACAGATGCATCCACCCTGTCTGGATTGAACTGAAGCTGTTACTTCACCAACTGCTCGGAGGTCTTCACGACTACCTGGAAGTGCTCCAGTGTGGGTTGCTTTATCTACTGCATGCTTGTCTTCCTTCTTAGGTTCAAACTAGTACCCAGGGGCTGTCAGGCAGGCAGTTCTCTCAGGCTTACCTCTTTCTAACCCACAAGGAATTCTCATGCAGAGGTCTATAAACAGGTGAAATCCATATCAAAATTAGCTCGGAGCTAACTCTGTCACTGTGAAATAAACTAAAATAAACAGCTACCAAACTTGACTTCATGCTCTTCCTGTCTCTTGCATACTGTGTATGAGTTTATGTGTAAGTATGTTGTCTTTGTTAGAAATAAAGCCTCATGTTCATGGAATGCAAATCGTATTATAAAGTGAGACATTTTTTTCCATATGGTGTGGTCAGTTAAGGGCTTAAAAAATTTGACAAAAAAAGAAAAATATTCTTTTAAGATAATAATAGTTCTCAAGGTCACTAATTATTACAGCAGAATAAGCCAAAATTATTTTATCATAATTTTGACAAAATAAGTAAAAATCAAGAGAAACCAAAGCCAAATTCAGACTGAATTAGTGAATCAGGGGGACTGCTGTAATAAAGAATGCTGTAAAAATGACATCTCCCCAGTTTATCATCCAAATGCTTGCATAATATAGTCCCATGAGAGTGGCAATGGTTCTTGTTTTAGTTTGGGATGAAGCACAGTTCCAACAAATGGCCTGATTTCATTTAATTTTTTAAGAATTTGGTATCTAATGAGGGCGGACACGTACACTCTGAGACTAAATACAGTGCATTGCAACCAAAGTGAGGCGACATCTGTGGCAGCAGTGCAGTAGTAGTAGTGGTTCGGTGGTTAGAGGGTTATTGATTGCAGGGTTGTCGATTCAATACCTGTATCTGCTAATTGCCACTGTTCCAGAGGCACTGTAGTGTGCGTGCTCTGACTCTGTACTCTGGCTGTCTAAAGTGGGATATAAGGAAGAAAAGACTTGTTTGCATGGTATAAGCATAACAACAAATAAGAGAACAACTTCAGAGAACAATAGTAAATAATTCAGTCTGTAATTTTCTCAGAGGAGATGGGTGAAAAACACAAACACGGTTGATCCAGATATAAACTTATAGAGGAGCTACATGTAATCCCATCCAGATAGGGCTTAAGTAATTATGTCAACATACTGAAGCCCAGACTCCCAGTGTATTTCAGTACTTCTTTATTCTTCTATTTATTCCAGTGCCTGACATTGTGACCCTATGTTGTGAATAGAATGTAATCATGTGGCTCATCCTGTGGCAAGTTCATTGCCGTGCAGATGTGAGAGATTTATGGACGTGTAAAGTTTTTATCACAGACATTCCCCTGATAAAGTAATCCAATCTGCATCGGGCTTACATCCAAATCTTAGAAAATAAGTGGGCTTTCGTAAGCGATAGCATTGTGTTAGGGCACAGTGACAAAATGTACACAGGTATTTACACTGGGAGTGAACTCTTTCATTCAAATAGAGTGCTTATGTTAACATGCTTCACTGCTGAAGCTATTATGCTCATATCTCTTCACAGGAGAATTTACTTTATTACAAATTAACTCACATTTTCAATGCAAGTCAATGCAAAAAATAAATGCATAAGTAATTCGGCCCTCTGTATTCTACCATTCATCATTTCAAGCTAAGCTGGTGTTTCCAAATAGTGCTATAAATGAAAAGTAAGATGATGATGCAAATGAAGCACAATGGAGAATCTTGTTTAAATATATTCATTTAATAGTGTAACTGTGTCTGGCAGGCTGTCTGAGGCTCACATAACTCATGTATTCTACAAGGCCATGCTGGAGACACAAGTGTCTTATACAGTGAGTAATTGCCTTAATTAAACCTGGCCTGTGCAAGCTCTCTCATCCTGCAGTATAACAATAAGGAAGGTTCAATGGTGTGCAGCTCATAAAATATATATGGTATTTAGAAATAATCAATAACCTGCTCGGCTGACCGTTCTTGGCTCCGTCTGCAGGGAAGAGCCAGCGGGCCCTCGCTGTGCCTCAGTGTGGGCCTTTCTGGTTCACTGTGTGTTGGCATGCAGGTCAGAATCCACCCCCCTCCCCCTGAAACCTCTAAAACTTTAAACACTCCCCTCTTGGGAGGCTCTCAATGGGGCCCTTGTCCAAGGCATAGCACTCCACTGTGAGAGGGGGAGGCCTGAAAGTAGACATATTTACTTTAAAACATCAAACATTTAGCGAGGCTGATTTACACAAGTGTGCTAGTGTGCCGCTTTCCCTCCCAGGAAGTGTTTGTGTGCTCGCCACCTTTCCGCGGGACGGGAGCAAGCCAGGCCGACCCGTTCCACAGTGGTGCCATGTTAATGCATGCTGGTGCGAGGCTTCATCCACTGCAACTGTGCCAAAAAGAGCCATACTACGCGGTTTGATAGCACATGGACATCTGAAACTGTCCCGCTGCCTTGAGGAGTTGCTTCTTGTGGCACTCAAGGAAGACCTAATGATCTAATAGAGAACAGATTCAACCATTCAGCATGTTAGCTCACCGCTGTGCACGGTACTCACTTTGAAGCAAAATGAGGAGCGAGCTGAAAGCCAAGGGGAAGGAACAAATTAATTGGAATGAAATTCCAGGTGGGCTACATGAAAAGAAAATCTACTACACCTCAGCTTGCCGGTTTGTTCTTGACTAACGGTAAGCTGAGGGCAAAGTCATCTGTCTACATAGAGATATTTTACCTCACCAATTCTCATTTCCTCCCTCAAAAAGAATTAAGGGATGTCATATATATGAGAAGGGAAAAATACATGCCAGCAAAAATGCTCACATATGAATCAGAGAAAGACATCACTCCTCACACCTAGATGCTCCTGCTGCATCATAGATGTTAAAGAGACTCAGATTGGATAAGATCAAAGTAATCAAAAAAATACTGTGCAGAGGTTTTAAGCACCAAAACACATGATTTAAACCATGCTTGCTTGTAAAAACTCCAGATCACATTAAAACAGATGCAAGTAAATAGAAATACAGTGTGTCAGTCTGTCCATTTTGAAGAAACAAATTAATATCTTATGAGTTAGTTAGAAGAACAAAGCTTGGTTCCAAATTTCTCCTGGATGCTCCCAGCCAGCGCATGGATTTATTCGATTCCATCACCAGCTGAACTGAGTTAACATCATTAAACACCAATTTACCAAAGCAGGTGTAGGATTATAACTATACACAACAGTAGTTTCCCATCAGGAGAGCTGTGGAAATGATTTAACGAACACGGCGATGTAAAACCATGACTTTTTTATTAATGTTATTTGTATTTTTTGTAATATTAGTGTTTTGCTATATAACCAAATAAACAAATAACAATTAATAAACAAATAAACAATTACAACCCAGAAAAAGTAGCTTTTCATTCAATTTTACCCAAATTTCTTTGCCCAGTACTCTATATCAAAGAAAATTCTTTTCGAATGAGAAAATTAAGTAACTGGACAGCTAGGGTTCATATGATACCAGCATTTCAGCATTAATACCAAGTGTAGTATCATAATGCTTGAGAACAAAACACTCTACGGCAAAAATGTAATACCAGATGTTTACTGGACTAAACGTTTTAAAGCTAAATCAAATTCGTTTTTTTTGTTCAATCGTTTCTCAACTCAATCAATTACAACTCGCCAGTCTTGTGCTAGCTTAATTGAATAAAGTACTGAAAGTACTTACATTTAGGACTGAATTGTTTGCCAAATTGCAGTACTGAAAATGTAAAAGTATATTTTGTCCAACAGTATGCACAACTTTCTCTAAAATACCATTGCCAATTGAATGGGATACTCTGGAGTAGCCAAACTTAAGCTTAAGGTCACCATGTCCAGTGGCAAGCGTCATCTACAGCAGCAGTTCCCAACACACCTGATCCAGCTAATCAGCTAATCAACACAGTGTTTCTGAGGTGAATGGCAGTGTGTTAGAGCAAGAAACCACTAGAATCTGCAGAGCAGGTGATCTTTTAGGACCAGGCTTGGGAACCACGAGATCTAGAGGGGTATAAAGTCTCCCAAGCATCAGACAGTAAAGCAGTGGAACTGTGTTTTCTGAACTGTTGGAGCTCCATCCAGTTCCTTTGGGATGAGTTGGAGTTGATTTTCGGTGTAAAACTATTGAACCAGCATCAGTATCCGACCTCACCAATGCTCTGCACAAAAGAGTTAGAGATCGTCACATGAGGGGGACAAGTCTTTTTAATTACAAGTTTTTGGAGGAAGCAGGTTAAACATTTTGTGTAACATTGTTTTTTTTAAGCTGCATATTTAAAGTGTCACCCCTGCCTTATTCCATCTGCCAGCTGCCAACTGCCAGTTCTCTGAATTTACAAAGTCTCTCAAGCATTCCATACACTACATCAACATTAATATTTAGCTCATATAAACAGCCTCAACCTCATGAATAAGCATCTAAGAGGGGCCCCTGTAGTGCTTCACCGACCACTCATCTGTAAAATAGCTAGCGTACTGTCGGAGAGTGCAGGATGGGATTAGAATTACGCATCGGGAGGTGGTGGCCCCCATATTTACTGTGTCGTTTGGAACTGGACATTAATCACTGTTGCACAGAGTTCTGTCTGGGTCTGCATTTGAGACAGACCTTTGTGCCCCCGCAGAGAGCTACTTATCACTATAGAAACAGCCGCCAAGCACGCTAACCAGGCCAGTGCGGAGGGAGAATGTGGATGCTGAACATAGGAGTACTGTGGAAGGAACAAGCATGTGCTGAAATGTTAAAGTGGAAACGCCACTGGGCATCTTTTTCAGATGGATAAAAGAAAATTCTGAAACACAAGCTACTAGGCATGTCCCACGCAGCTTTTTGTTCCCCTTTCAGATCTGAGTACCATAATGCTTTATGTCTGTAAACATAATTTTGGTAGATAGTTTTGGTAGAATGAGCTGCTTATTAACACTGAAGTAAAATCCCTTAGTTTTAAGTAAAGCTAGCCAATTTGTTCAACTGCCCATTTTATAGCATGTTTAATATCTTAAAATATGTTATGACTGACTGCCCTGATAATTTAGCTACAGTTACTTTAAAAACACTGCAGTAAAAATCACTTAAAGCTTCCTAAATCATTTTTCTCACATTTTGAATGTAGAGCTGGACAATATGACAATATTTTATTGTATTGTGATAAATATTGTTATTGTGGTACACAATATGCTTTTATGAGTGTATTGTGGATATCGTCAGTGCTTAAAGAGCATTGATTATATGCGCATTTTATTACAAAGAATATAATCAGTCTTATTTAATTGAATGGAGTGCAGCATATTTTAAGTAAAAGCATGGTACTCACTATGGGAGAGCATTTGGATAACAGTTTTTTAAACTTTTACACTGCTGGTGCATTTTGTCTACAAAATACTGTGATAAATATTGTACATATTGTATATATATAAAAAAATAAAATAAATATCGTGATATAAATTTTTTCCATACCGGCCAGCTCTATTTGAATGCACTGTTCAGCACTTGTCTAAAACCACAGACACGTCAAAGTTTTCCCTCTTTTAAAAAAAATAGATTTTCTTGATAGTTCCATTTCTAAGCAGCGACAATGCAGCAGCAAGGACGTGTGGGGAATGTATTTCATGGGCAAAGATGGCTGAAAATGAACAAACGGCTGGAGGACGAGTACAAGAACCACAGATACTACAATACGATACTATAATACATTGCATTTTCATCTTCAGCTGACACCCAAACTATGAACAAAATATACCTGGATTGGCCTCAGTCCACTGGATCAGATTGGGACAACCCTGTGAGCTGCAAATTGAAGCGCTGTGTGAAGATAAGTCTGATGAACCTATCACCTAATCAGATGATCTAGGGCAAAGCCCTCTGCTTTCATTAGCCTGAACATGGTGGCCACTCAGACTGAAATACTTTCTTTTAAACCCTGTGCACTGCTTCTCCCCAAGCCTGTAGGTTAAAAAAACGGTTTAGCGAAAAATCAATTTTACACTATTTTCCCCTAACTGCAAGTGTAGTCGACCAGCCAAGACATGTTTAGTGTCTAAAGTTGTCTTCTATTTGGATGTCATACACTTCTATTATGTCAGCTTCGCTCCACTGTAAACAGGTTCTGTCTTGTTTGGGGCAAAAGTGTATAAAGTACATTCTGTTATTGAATCATTACTTTAAGAAACGTCCTTTGGGGCCTCCTCAGTCCACTGTGAAGCCTGTTTGGATTCTCAGGGCATACAAGCACTAATGGAGTAGTCAGGAGGAAAACTGAGGCCCCAAGAGGAACGTTTTAGGTCAGAGAGATAAGAGAGGGCAATGGTCAAATCTCAGCATGAATCTTGAATGCACCTGGAAATTGACTCCAGCTGCTGTTTTTTTTTTTTCTTTTTTCAGATAAAGGCACCAAGTTTTAGCCCATAGTCTGTTCACTGCACTGGAGGCGACTGTAGACAAAAGCTCTATTTATATCTCATTTCACAGCAGGAGAGTTTACATGGCCTGGCATTGTTAATGAGAAATCACCTCCCTGCAGTCTCTGGAAAGGTTTCAGGGGTTATTATGTGTGCCTTCAGAATCTCCATCAAAAATCAATATCACAGTTCATACAGAACTGAAAACAATTGTACTGTGGCTGCCTGAGTATAAAAGAAGGGCTAATAAAAACAAGTACTAGCCTGTCTCGTTATTGACTCGACTTGAATGAAATTGACAGCACAACCGTTTTAGTGCGTAATAAAAAGCAGAACTATAAATAATGTTCTTAAACGTCTGCGTTTCATTCATTTAACTGCACTTGAAACCCTTGATAAATAAATGTTACAGCTCTCCATAATACAAGAAGGAACTAGTGCCAATGTCCACAAAATACAACTATACATCTAAACAAATCAGTGCTCATCAAGGGTAAGCTGTGAAACCTGCATCGAAACATACAGTAGCTAATCTCATTATTGCTGTAGGTGATGACGATCATCTAGATCGCTGTGTCCCACAGCTCTGATTCCATCTACTGCATGGAAAACCTCCCTTCACTGCATACTGTGCACTCAGGTGTAAGGAAAAACAATGGGCCTTATCCACCAATATCTCCCCAAGAATATCCTAAGAAAAGTCCAAACAAAAAGACTTTTTAAACTGCATATTTGTTCACAGATATGCTCTTATAACCATGAATCCCACTGTCTTACTCATAAACTGAACAAATCCCAAATAAGAAAACACTGGCTAATGTTAAAATCTTTCCGAAAATTGCACAAGTGGATTTGAAGAAGAAATTTCTTCTGAAGAACAGTTGGTGAATGAGGCCCAACGTTCCCTTCCATCAGCAGTCTTCAAGTACAAATTTTCGTATGAAGAGTGGCTGTTCAATAGTACTGGCTTTCATGATTCTGTTCCTTTTAATCTATCACAGAGCTGGAAGGAGGCATCTCATTTCACAACAGTTTGGGCACGCTGACCTAACCCTACCATTGTTGTGTCTAATCAAAAGGTCATTAACTGTGGGACACGGCAGCAATGTGGCTTGGAATTACAACTGGGACATTGGAATCTTTTTTTGTATTATTCAAAGTGATGGATGGGATGTAGGCATGTGACATTATAGTGGCAATAGCAATAGAACAATGCAAAATACGTTGTGAACAATCTTTCCAAAAATGTCTCACTGAGACACTACCGATGGCTTTTGTTACCCATTTTAGGAAAACCTCCATAGTAGAAATGGCATGATACCCATTTTCCAATGTATTTTGAAGTGAAACACAGTATTAGGGAGGGTCTCTGAGCTATCTGAGTACTTTCCCTCCATTATGCCCTCTTAAAAAAAATAAAGGTGCATCAAAAGGTTCTTGGAGCAGTGCTATAAAAGAACCACTTTTGGGGTTAGAAACTTTTGGTAAAGAAACTTTATACAGAGTGAAAGTACTTTTAAAGACTTTTAAAGGGTTCCTAATACTCACACATCTCTATAACACATCTCTATATATGGCATCTAAAGCGTTTTTTCTATGGCATCGCCCCAAGAACCATTTGATGCACCTTTATTTTTTAAAATTCATTACACTATATTACAAAGTGAACAATATGACAATATTTTATCATAAAAAAATCCTGTTTACATGGATGTAGTGAATTAAAATCCCTGTCCTAAGAGTTTCTGATAGCAGTGTTAAATACATTAACAATCCCAGAACCTACCAGTGGGACCAAACCTTTATTACGCACTCCTATAACTCACATACAACTCCTTTGCACTGTAGTCAGTGTAGTTACAGAATAATACGTCTTAGGGTGTAATATAGCTGAGATTTTAAGGGGTTTAAATCTGGCACTACTCTCAAAACAAGCTATTTTTAATTGAAGCACTTCGCTTAAGATGAGCATCTAAAAGTAGGGCTCAAACTGCTCAAACACTCCTCTACCCACCCCACAGCAGGAAATACTAACAGCAGCCCAGCTAACAGCATCCCATCTCACATTGGGAGTGCGTGACATTTCAGGCTACATTTATTGTAGGATTGGATTGGATTCTTTTCTTTCTCTCCAGTTTCGATCCAGGATTTTCTGCTGATATTGAGTCGATACCATTATGCATTATCCATTATCCACAGAGCTGCTGTAATCCTTACCTCGCGAATACGAGCTAAGAAAATCAGACGATACCAATACATAGCCGATCGATTCTTCCATCTCTAGATACAGGCATTATTTTTTTTCATCCAAATTCCGTAAGAATATTGAATTGTGAGCCCAGCATTGTGAGTTTGCTATCATAAGTCAATTCATGGGCTGGGTGTATCATTACACCCCTAGCCATCTCTACTGTATGTACAGTGCTGTGCAAAAATCTCAGCACCCTTTATCTCAGCAGTAAGTGTGTATATGCATGTAAAATGGCCATATAACATTCAAATAAATTCAAATACACATATATGCAAAAGTGATAAGAACGCCTTGTGTTTGCAAGTACAAAACACTACATCCAGATTTCTCCTAAATGCCTCCAGTTTGGTAAAATGCACCTGATTTCACCAAACCACCAAAAAAGAACACCAGACTGCCACAAGGAGAGGCGTGAAACTTGTTAAGCGAGCACACTGACATCCATATAATCACAACTGTGTATTCATTGCAATATTTTGTATTTTAAGCATATTTTTAAATAGAATTGAAAGCAGGTGCCTGATGTGTCATTTGTGTTATTCATTATTCAACACTATCCTTTCCACACTATCCTTTCTTCAGATTACTCTCTTGTAGACTTTCCCTGCAGCCAACATGACTTTTGTTTCATGTCTAACGAGCTGTCTTTCGGAGTGGTCCAAGCAGCCGTGCAGCGTTAGCTCACCGAGTTCAGCTTATGCGCCACACAGGGGGACGGTGGTTCCAATCTGCCCTCAGGATGCATGATTTTCCCAGGAAACTTCCTACCTTGTGATAATGATTAAGGGGAGAGACCCATAGGCTTTCCTAGGCTGAAGACGTAGCGCAGCAGCTTGGACCTGGCAGTATTAAATCACTAGAATGAGGACAATGTTCCCACCGTGCTCCACAAAAGCTCTAACACCCATCTCCCATAGTAGGGTAGGGTCGCCCATTGCACTGAATGGGCCCCCTTTCTCCAGCTTTTGGGGGCTTCACCATCAACACCATCAATGGGAATAGTGTTCCTCCCCCACAATGGGCAAATCAACTGTGGGAGCATTTCGGTCTCTACCCCTTTTCCCATCTCTTCATTGAAGCCTCCTTGCACTGAATAGAGAACAATGTTGGGGAAAAGACGCATGCCTTCACGTCCGCTTAGATACAACAGCATCCCTCCCTCATAAGTATAGCGCACGGATCCAGCACTCCAAAATCTCATGCAGAACTGACATCATGTTCTCCTCCTCTTATTCTTACTTGGGATAGTAAGAAGCTGGGAAGAAGTTGGAAGCTATTTATTTCATCCTTCATTTGAAGGCGCTAATTAATCAAATGTGGAAATGTGCTACAGTTCGCCCAATGGCAATTTTCATCTGTAGTCAAAGTCAAAGAAAAGGGTGTAAACAGAAGAGCTCATGAGAATGTAAGCAGATGCCAAAACACATCGCTGATACAATTAAATCCTGAGAACGCGTATCAGCAGTCAGGAACATTAAGGCCATGCAATCACATTAGGCAGTCGAAACATTAAATTCCACTCAGAGGAGGAGGGGCAAGCCCGTGGTGACCCAACATCTAGTGATGCATCTCTGTGCTTTAAAGGATTAAGAAGATTCTCATTGGGAAAAAAATGACTCTTGCACAATAGCAACAGCAATGGCTTCTGGGTGCGAGTGCTTGGAACTCCGTAAACAGTCAGTTTTCTTCTTTTTGTTGTTGTTGCTTTTTATTATGTGAAGAAACTTACTTTTCGCTACTGTTATTTTAAGGCCCACTATCATGGAAAACTGAAAAATCCCTTCGATTTATTGAAATACAAAAGTCTGAAGTAAAATATCAATATTAGGGATGTCCTGATCAGGATATTTTTCTATAATGAGACATTCTGGACTGGTTTATTTGGTTTAATAATTTCTCTACAAATCATTTTATAGTGTGTTTAATATCTTATAGCATATTGACCTGAGGTCAAGTCACTTTGTGTGTAAAGTGGGACACACTCTGGACTGATATCAGGTGTTTGTCGACTGTGTTCTAGTGGGTGAATGTGCTATGTTTCTATAGCATGTGTGCATTAGCATTAGCATTAGCCTCCACTCAGTTCGGAATACGCTCTTCAGTGCTGGTTTAAAAACAAAAGAAAAGTCGTGTGGTTCTCCCGCTAGTAAAACAGAGCGTTTTACTGATAGTTGTATAAAGTTACTAGATTTTGGAGCATTGCTGTGAAGATCTGATTGCATTGAGCGACAAGACTATTAGTGAGGTCAGATGATCACCACCCCACCCCAACCCCAACTCATGCCAAAGGTATATGAAGAAGCACCATCATTCTAAAGAACACAGTTCCACTGCTCCACAGCTCAATGCTGAGGGGCTTTATGCCCCTCTAGCCCACGCCTGGTATTAGGCATGGTGCCAAAAGGCTCGCCAAATGTTTATCTGCTCCAGAAAATCTTATTCTATTGGCAGCACTTCTCTACAGGTACTAAACAAGCTGTGTTGGGTGCAACTTAAAATAGCTGAATGCATTCATCAGAAGGGGTGTCCACAAACATTTGGACATACAAATGAATGAATGAAGAAGTACCTAATTAACATTTTAGTTTGTTGTAATGTAAATGTATCATTGTAAAAGCTAACGTGATTACATAGTATTTGTGTCAGGCCTCATTTCGGTACTGGTTCTAAAGCCTGATTTGTTTACATTCCTGACATGGCTTACTTTTACACAAGCAAATCTGCTTAAATTCATGACTAGTTTCTATGAAAGCTTTTCATATGAAAGCTGCGTAATGTCTCTGCCATGACAGAACCAGATACAAGTTCTGATTTTGAAACAATATGAGAACAATAGAAGAACAGTAGTCTTCAGCTTAAAAAAGGCTTGTAATTTTGGATCACTGCTACTGGTGCATTCATCATGTTCACAGACATAAGGTAAATGGCAGCTGATGCTGTCAAATGGTGTATAAAAATGGTGACAAAAACGGTACTCAGCATACGTTCAACGCACTCCAGTATGTCAGGCTTGAATTGCAAGCCTTGAACCACTGCATAAATTGAAGCGCGACAAAGACAGCGAGAACCGCAAGCAGCTGGTCTTGCTTGATTGGTATAACACGAGGTCCATGACAATAGTACATAATACATAATTATCCATTTCAGAGTTTAATTGTTTCTATTTCTGCTGTTGGCTGTTTTCGAGACAAGCTGACAAAAGGAAAACACAGGAACATGATAAGACTTCAGACAAATTGAGCTCCTTCAGTCACATCAAGTATTAATTAAGGCTGCAGACAGTGAGCAGCTCAGTCATATCGTAGATCACATTTCACAGACTGAGGAGTGCGCAGTCATCCATCCACTCTGAGCTTCACACTGCTGCACACTCATAAACAATACCCAGCCCTGCCCCGTCGAAACTGAATGGACCCAGACAATAATTCTATCTCCTCCCACCTTGTTATTTTTAGTGTACGGCTCGATTTTTTTCTTTCTTGAATCAAGCCCCTGAACTGCTTGAGAAACATTCATTCGATTCCTCCCACCTAGCCATGCCATCTGCACTGCCATAACAAAGCCAAACAAAAGACGCTGTGTGACGCTTGTGCCAAAAGCACAGCTAGTCCATCTTTTCGAGCCCTGACGGCACAGCAAAATAATGAGGGTTGTTTTTATAAAAAACAACAATTCACACCAAACTGGAGGACCGCTCTGGAGCTCCAGTGCTGCTTTTTTTCTGGAAAGGCCTTGCATTTACTAGGCATTGGTAGCAACATCAGCTGTACAGAAATAAGGACCAGGTTTTTAAACGGCAAGGAAGTAGTCGTACTTTGACAACGCCATTATTTGTGATATAGCATGGAAGCGATTCTTAAAAACGCTGGTAAGTTCAACTGACCTTATTACTGGTTTTCTTTCGTACCATAATTTTTTGGTTTGCAAGTTCATGTCCCTGGTAATATTTGATGATGTTAATTTTGATTCACAGCATTTACGAATGTTATATTTAACTGTAATGTTAACCAAGGCAGAACTGCCCTAATTTCTACTGTTTATAAATGTGTTTGTACCAGATATCAGCATCAGCCCACAATTCCCATGATGGTGAATGCCTAAATAACAGAGATGCCATTTGGTGTATCGGTATTGGCTAAGATCAGCCTTGTACCAAATCTAATCTAATGATTCCAGCATTGACATAAACCACAGAGGGGCTCTGTGTACAAAACAGCAAGCTGAACGTGTCTTTCCCACAGAAAACAACTGGAAGTCTCTTATGCCCTACCAATGACCCTTAACCAGACCGTTACAGCTGGATAAATACTGTTAATTGCCACAGCTAGCCTCTAATGACAATAGCGAACAGCAAAAGCACTGCTGCCTATAGCTCACCTCAAACGTAGCATGAAGCTGAAGTTTCCATTCGTCTTTTTCTTATCTGAATTTTATATTCCACCTTAAAAAGTGCAGCTTTTACATTATCACACCAAAACATAACTGCTGCATCATTTAACATGGAATGGAAAGTTCAGATAATAAGCCAGGGAATATAAGGCAGCCTATAAGAATGAGGAATCATTCATATTCTGAGGCCACAGACCAATAGCCCAGACCTAGTTACACTACTGGTTTCACCTGTTCCTCCCCCACTCCCCCTGTAAATGAGTGAAAGTAAAAGCTCAGGTTGCTCCGGGACCCTCCCTAGTGCTGAGTTTCACTTCTAAAGACATCAAGGTACAAAAGGTAAAGACGCTTCTTGAAAGTCTATCAATTCTTGTTTACTTTACTGGTGCTAATCTATTTGGTGCAAAGTTGGAAAGGAGCTTTAGCTTCATGTTTCAAGCTGTAAGTCTAAAGATGTCTTGCGGACAGCACAACCATCGGTGTTTTTTTTTCCCTCCTCTGTTTCAAAAACACACAGACTGTACCCCCATCACTAACCCATTTCTGTGTAAAGAAACCCCTCGGGACTAAAAGTGCACAGGGTACATAGTCAAAGTGACCTACTGCAGGTAAATGAGTGTACAGAGAGAGAAAGCAGGAACTGCCTGTTCTCAGGTTTGAGGGCATGTCTATGGCTGTGATGCTGCACTGTTCCAGGGTTTGTTCAGACAGACTGAATTTTAAGCTTACAGGAACTCAACAGCAGCAAAATGCACTCTGGAAGAAAACAACAGCTTGGGTGAGTTTACATCACCTGTCACACTCAACAGTTTTCACAGGTCAACATAACAGTTTGTGATAGTTCAAAAAGCTCCTCTAGTAAACACCTCAAGCACAAAGCAGAACAGAAACACGGAATCCAACAAACAGTAAGGTTATGAACATGCTGGAGGGTTCTGGCAAAAAATATATTTTCTAAACTCTTAGGAGATCTTAGGCATCAAGATGCAATGTACGCTTGCTTACAGCATTTCAAAAAGAGTGGGACGCTCTGGAGCAAGGAACATGCGCCTCTGTGTCGGCTTTAGGGCTAATAAAGCCCCTAGTTTTGGGCTGTGGAGCAGTGGAAGTGTGTTACCTTCGGGATCCAGAACTAATCATCCAACATCAGTAATCAATCTCACTCAAGCTCTTGTGGCTGAATTCAATCAAATACACACTGCACTGTTCCAACATCCAGGGTAAAGTCTTCCCAGAAGAGTGGAGGCTGCTACTCCAGGAAAGAGAGGACAAACTCTCTATGAATAGCCCTTGATTTTAGAAGAAGCCTTGGGTAAACAGCCGTCTTCTGCGCTATACCGAGCACCATATCACAACCTACCATAAAGGTAAACAAACTGTTATGGAACAAATATGGAAATTCCTTTGATTTGTTGCCTTGTTTATTTGCATACCGCAGTGGTTTGTGATATGCCAGCGGCTTACACTGGGATCATGATTAACAACGTCAGCCCCTGTTCAAAGTTACGGCACAAAAAAGTCAACACCTGCAACAACACTGACTGAAACATCTGCAGTGGTTGACCGGAAAGTTTGGAAAAGTGGGCTGCGAGGCTGGGTGGATCTCTACGAGCTTTTAAAGCTGTTCAGAGAGAACTTTATCTTGCCTGTCTGGCTGCACGCCGCCGACCGCGCTGTGTCTCTGAGCATCCTTGTCTTAAAGCTGGATGACTCGGGTAGAGGGCAGAGGAAGAGCTCCAGGCACCGGCACTCTTTTCCATGCAGTCACGTCTGCTGCCATTCAGATCAAGTTTCTCTCCATTAAACTTTCATTGTCATTGTGCGCTCTCGATTGATGTCTGAGCGTCAGAAATAATTCAGGAGACGCGTTTTAAATATGCGCCATTACAACTTTGATGAGGGCCACTGAGTCTTTACTCGCCGGGTTTATATTAATGAGCAGAAATTATTTACGGAGATACCGAGTGCTTTTGGAGGCAGACACAGGGTCCTCTACACAGGGTCCTGTTTCTATGGATGCAACAGGGCCATCATAGCTGCCCAGGAAGAGCTGCTTCACGCTTGCTTTCAGAGAACCTTTAAACAGTGAGCTTGTGCATTTCAAGCTGATGAGAGCCCTCATAAGTTCATTACAGATGAAAACCTGTTTTACATCTGAAAGAGAGGCCCCGGGAAGCAAGCAAAACACATGAATCAACTGGCACATGCAGGGGGGGGGGGGGGGTATATGAATATTAATACTTTTGTCAAGCACATCTAAACTTGTGGCTGGGAGATGTTAACAGGCCGCCTTAAAAGCCCAAACATACAAACAATAGACCCGCATGCAGCTCCTTGCATATGACCGATGGCTATATTTTATGATATGTCAGCCCCCCTAAGAATGAGTCATAACATGATTACAAAGGCCTCCAAGAGGTTATTACTTTGCTTTCTTTCCATCGGATATTGCCAACACGCTGCAGGCGAGCACTGACAGACAGAGCAATCAAGACAATCAGCTCAGAAAGCAATATAGGTGTGTGTGAGGCTCTTCTAATTGACAGAAGCTGCTTGCTTGCTTGCTTCCCCATGAGAGTTTCAAAGCAAATGATGCCACCTGACGTGCAAAACAAAGGAATGCCAATAGACGTCATGGATGTCCATCACTGTAGCATAAAGAAACAGAAGACATCGAGGCTGTTACCACGCACCATTCATTCATCTGCTCTATGTGAATGAGGCTACATAAATATTGATAGAAAATATGTGAAGTGTAAATGAGCACTCAGGTTTTAGATACCCTACTTTCCTAAAAATCCCCCCGACGCAGCAAAGCAACCCTTACTTCAGCAGATTTCTTTCTCTGGTTTTCACTTAAATGCAAGACAATGGGCTTCCAGGTTAAGATGGGAGAGGAAGATCAAACAGCTGTTATTTTAAGGCAGAGGTGCATGCTGCATTAGATATGAGCCACAGCCAGAGCCCCAGAGCCTTGAAAACACAGTAACGCAGGTCAGCTCCCCTGCCCAAGTACATGTGTTCTCTAAGAAATTCGAAAAAATCTTCTTCCCCGGCATTCGCAATGACCAGACAGTCTGTGCCAACAGACACACATATTACAGTCTGTTCGTCCATCTAATGTGAGCACTGTGTTTCGCATGATGAGAGCCCATATCTGTGCTGTTGAACTTCACCACCACTTTTACTCTCTCTCACCCATCAAAAACTACTCAACAGTGCCCCCTACTGCTCCGGACTGCTTTTTGGCTATGTTTAAGCATCACTGCCACAGTTGTTCCCACAAAGGACTTGTGGATTTAGGAAGATAATGACCATTTCAATACATAAAATGCACAGCAAAATATAAAAAAGGGGGACCAGACAGCTGTGAGGCCTTCGCTGCCACAAAACAGTGAGGGAAAAGCTGGGACACAGGCGGACTTGATTATCAGATGGCGTCAACTGCCTTAAATGACTATTCTCAGATTTTCATGGGTTTTCTTTTCTTAAAATAAAGTATATATCATGTTTTGTTTAACGCGCTGTACATGTACTCAGCATCTTTCAATCTATTAAACATATATAGTCAAGGACTCTCACACCAGGCTACCCTCACACCATGTGCTTAACCTGTAGCCAAACAGAGAAATCAGGCTTGAAAAGACTCAAGATCAAGACTTGACCTCCTCAGACTTGAGGAAACAGTCCCTATAAAGCCCAGACATACATTTACTGTGGTAAACAATTACGGGCTCTTTTGGAAATTCAGTGTTTTCACCAGAATGGTATTATTATTATTACCAGTGGACCCAACAGGCTGTAGGAACCTGCTTTAGCAGGCTGATCTTAAAACCAGGAGCACATGGAGCATTGGGAATAACACTGGGACAACACTTCTAGCCAAGAATCAGAGCTAATCTTTTACTCCAAGAGCTTAACCTTGCAATTCAGCTGAGGCAGAGCGAGAGAGAAAGTGATCTACACTGATTAGAAGAGTTAATAGAAAACAGTTCTTGGTTAGAAAGTAGTTGTGAGAAATGTGAGCAGACCAAAACTCCTGGTCCCAGGACGGAACGTGAGGTGCAAGTAAATCTGTAGGGCTCCAAAAGAAAGAAACCCTGACTACTCTTCTCTAGCTTTGTTAAAGAAGACCAGCTCCACTGTCTGTATACAGAATGGAGAGCAAATATCAGGAGACTATCAGAAAACTAGAGGAAAATAGAGGAAACACTTACTTGTTTGTTTACAAAACAAATTCCCATAAACAACTGCAATCTGCAAAGTGCCCAACCAAAAGCATCCCCAATAACCACTTCAGAGCTCAAAGTAGCAGCAATATTACACTATAGTTTTGAACTAAAAATATTTTTATATATATATTTTGCTGAAATAAAATTAAAAAAAAGTACTGTCGTTATTGTGGAGCAGACCCATTTCCAAATATCCACATTAATAAGAGAAAGCAACCAGCAGCAAGAACAGCACGAAATGCTGGAGCCACAAGTTCAGAAAAAGTAGCACCCTAACGGTCCGAGCAGCAGCTTTCCCACAGAGCTTTATTTCTGTCAGATTTTGTGAATTCAATGATTTGGCGTTACCTTCAGACGTGTCTCCGTGGTGGTGAATCCGTGCCGTGTGAACATACAGCGCAGTGTCCGTCCTGTGTGTCCGCAGACCTGCGCGTTATCCCTGTGTGAGTGTGAACGGCTCTCACCGACAGACCTGCAGCTGCTCACTGCGCTGTGTGCGCTGAGCTCAGGATACTACAAGGGCTGCTGCAACTCGCACGCGAGGGGGGGAGCCAACTCCAAAGCAGCATCAACTCAGATAGCTCTCAGCCAAACTGCACAATCCGACATGCTGTGTTTCTTAAAGGGGTTTAATGTGTATGTGAAGGATCGTCCCCCGTTATCACTGTTCATTTGGGTCAGGCTGAATGATCTGGTCGGATCATCACCCCTATGGAAGCTCGATAGTCTGTTCCTATAATCTATGAAGCTCCTGATTAACTGTTTGGGGTTTGTGAATAAGCACTGCTGCGAGTCCAGACCACTCGTGAAACTTTTAATGGAATAAAACTATATATATTTATTATTCAAACATTCTACACATTAAATCGATATTTAACAATCAAGCTAAAATTCACTGAAATGCACTGGTGAAATTTGCCTTGCTAAAACTCACGGTGTCAGATGATATGTTAGTTTGCATAAAAAACTGAAAGGTAGTTTTAAAAGGAAAGTTTTAAATGAAATTCATTCTTCCAGAGAAATGATAGGTCTACTAAAACAGAAAAAAAATATTAATTCATTTTATACATTTTTTTTTAAAACAACCTGAAGCCCCCATAAACACCATAAACTGCACCTAAAAGTGAACTCCATTACAATCTCAACATCATTCAGTGGTAAAGATGCAAGCAGATGTGAGACATAGTCATTCACAGTGTTTTACATTTACATTAATGGCATTTAGCAGACGCCCTTATCCAGAGGTGGGACAGTGTAGTGTTAGGAGTCTTGCCCAAGGACTCTTATTGGTGTAGCACAGCACAGTCACCCAGACCAGGAATCGAACCCCAGTCTCCCACATGGTGTTTTAGCTCAGTGGTGTTATCTGTTGCGCCACACCAACCAACCGTTTTAACATGAAATAGTTTGTTCTAGAGAAACGTACTGACCTCATTGCAGTGATGGAGCTGGGAAACAGGGGCCATGATGCCTACAACACAAACACTGTAACTGTATTTCCTATCAAAACTTAGGCCATATTTTAAAATATAAAATATAAGAACAATGTCTCAGGAATCATGTATATATTTTCATGTAACAGTTTTCTGAGATGTAACTTCTAAGATGTATTAAATGCTTTAGACTTAGTCTGACTTAGTCAGAGTATTCAGTTTCTCGGCAGTTGAGCATTTCACATGAAACCACTCTGAATGAATTAGGTCACATCTTAATGTTTTACTTATGGAGAATTTAAAACATTGGTGAAAACATTGGGGCAATACACAGAACATCATTTAAAAAGTAAAATAGTTTTATGTTATTATTTAACATTTGTTACAATTGTTGTTGTTTTTTTTAAGTGTCTGTTTAAGCTCAACACAGTTGCTGTTCATTCACTACTACGCTGATCTCCTTTGGGAATGTCAGTGTCAGCTACTGTTTGTGTAAAACAGTTATTTTATTGTTAATAAGTAAGTTAGAGATTAGAGGCCATTTGTATCTGAATGTGTCCAAGTCTAACTGCACTATTTAACAAGCTCAAACAGAGCAGGCTACGTGTAATTACATGTAACTAGTAGACTAGCTGAGACCTGTGATAAACAAGTGCCAGCTCTAAACTATAGGGGGCTCTAGTCAAGATTCTACCTTAAATACTGCACTCCAGGTGAACCTCGTCCGCTCTTTCAGCGTCTTTTACTTAATCTGGAATTGAAATCAGGTGTGTGGGAACAAATACACTAAATTAAATCATGTGTTATCTGGTGACATTATCACCCAGCGTACAGCTAGAAGGCCTGTGTGCTTCACAATGTGTGTACATTGTGTTTTATTCATTTAAAAAATCCTAATAATCAGTTTTAATGAAGTTTTTGTGGGTTTATGGACCAAAATGGTTATACTTTATTTCTACATTGCCTTGTCTAACCTCTCTTTATCTATTAGGGTTAACAGGATTTGAGACTGCTATATGTAAATGACATATGTAAATATTTGAAACTGAAACTCAAAAACAGGCCATTTTAAGGTATATATATGGCTCTTATGACATTTGATTTTAGATACTATATGTTTAGACATGCTATTTATGTTTGGATAGTATATCATGCTGTTTTGTTTAATAAAAGATAACATACGCAGAGCTATCTGGAAAAATAGGACACAAATAGGACCAATTAGTCATGGTGTGTTAAATCACAATCATCTACAATACACATAAAGCACTTCATTCATCAAATGAACAAATGATGAACATGTTCGATTGCAGATGTGAGGGTGGGGGTCTACTCTACATCAGATCTCTTTGTACATTAAGAGGTGGGATTCACTTTGAATGAACAGAACTGATGTTTTTTTTTATAAACAGTGCCAATCAACCAAGATATCCAATAAGAACACTAAAGCTTTATTCCTCTTGTTGATGCTGAGCAGTGATATGCAGGCCTCTGTCAAAGCGGAGGTTCTAGGTAGCTGTCTGGTCTGCCTATGGCTGCCTATCGCTGGTGCCGGCCCTGTGCAGTGATGTTAGACGCCTGTGATATAACGTGCTACAGGTTATTACATCTTCTGATTTTTGCGCCACTGATTTCATCTTCTTCACACCAGCCCATGTTTTAATGACAGTGCATAGACATCTACAGGCATAAATCTGGAGCTCTGTTCAAATGACATGTTTTGTTGATGTAGAAATTGAAAATAAGTGAAAAATGAAACAGACATTAAATATGACATTTTTTTGTTCATTTTAAAGTACAATTTCTATTAATTCACTGAATTCAATGCTTTAATTTGTCTTCTTTTGCCTGGTCAGGGTCACAGTGGGTCAGTGGTCAGTACCTCACTGGACGTCAAGACGTAAACAACGGAAATATAAGGTATTCTGATGACCGCTTATTTTACAGGATTGGTCTAAAGTAGTTTCTGAATGGCTAGTCCCGCGAATTACAACAAAAACTACAGTAGTCGTTTTGTGAACTACGTTTCCTAGAATCCACTGCGCCCTCCGCGGGATTGGGAAGAGCGCAGTGCGCCTGCGCAGCCAGACGTGGCAGCGGCATCATGGCTTCTTGGAACCGCTACGGGAGACGCAGAAGAGGGAGCGAAATGCACATCTTCTTCCTCTTGGTGAGTCGCTCGAAACGATCCAGTGCGCTTGTGTTGTTTGCTGAGGTTCAGGCGATCTGTCGGTGCGCTTTCCTGCCCGCTCGCGGCGAGAGTCAGCCGGGAGAAGGCTCCAGTCTGCAGCAGCAGCAGCAGCAGCAGCAGCGGCGGAAAGTTGACAGGCTCAAAGAGAAGGAGAGAGAAGGAGCACTGGAGGCTGAACTTGAGCCCCCTGACCAGTCAGTCTTCGGCACAGTGGTTGCAGGCTCCTCTGTGGCTCATGATAAAGCGGATGTAGACGGTCTGTTGTTTATTGAAGCTGTTTGGGAGCAAAACCTTAATGGATCGGGTGCTGCAGTGTCATGTTTTACTGTACGGCTGCGTTTTTCCTAAAGCCCTGAGTCTTAGTTGTAGAGGTACAATAGACTGATCAGAGCTTTTATATATATATATATATATATACATATATATGCAAGAGCCCAGTACATCCACGTGGTCAGTCACATCCCTCACGTGGATGTTTTCGTGTGACACTGATCCTGACCCTAATCACTGTATTACAGCGTAACTGTTATATTGTACGTAGTGCTGAACTCAACAGTGGGCGTGGCCACCGTCTAGATGAACCCTGGATTGTGCAAGAAGACACTCCTAGTTTTTTTCATTGAAACAGCCTTGGCCTTCAGAGCTGATTCATTAAGAGCACCCTTTGTTGTAGTGTGTAGTGGATACCCCCTCTTCCACACTTTCACTCATCAAGTCTTGGTCCATTCAAAAAAACACCACTCACACCACTGGAAGTAATAAAGGCTACTGTAATAACTGTCTTGCCACGTCAGTAAGCTGTTATTCTCCAGGAGCTTTCCCCTCTCACATCCTGTTTTGCGGCTGCCACCGCAAACAAAGGTGCTCCTGGAGCCGTGGGGAAGTTGTAGTGTGGTTGGGCGGGGGGAGATTAACAGGAACTCCTCTGTGCTCGGGAGTGCGCCTGTGTTTGCCTCCAGCGCTCCTGCTTGTCAAAGCAATTTTTAAAATCTCTTAATCTGGATTGAGATACCCACCCCCTCCCTCCTGCCCTCCCTCGTACACAGTGGGCACAGTGTACGACTGCTGTGGTACACACGTGCCCTTCTTCCAACTGGTCGCTTCAGTGTCTCAGGCGGAGGAGCGGAGCCCGCCACCCGGACCACCACACTTGATCTTCTAGTCCAGTGTGAAGGAAAGAAGAGTTATGCACAGGCCCGCTTCTGAAGCGGGGCTCATCCTCTAATGGTGGCTGTGAATTACCCGCAGGTCGCTTTAATGGAAGCGAGGCCGAACCCCTTTTCGTAACGGAGGTGTCTGGCTCATTAATCAGGGAGAAATGAAGGGTGTTTGAGGGAGAAAAATTGGGCCAGTTTGTGCTGAATCAGTGCAGCCCTTAAAACTGAAAATGGGATGCCACTCTATAAGCAGATTTGTCATGGCAGCGGAACAGGAGGCGCAGAGGATCACAGCTTCTACCGCTGATTAAGTGGAAGTGACAAGACCATTTTTTCCCCAGGACTGGTGGAAGTGGTGTGCCTTACTGTGCAAAATACATTAACGAGCTCAGCTGAAATTTCGTGGGCCTGCATATTAAAATGTACAGATGAATGGGAAAGTTTGGGCACCACCATTGCGTTTGTTATTGGAAGATATCAGACATGAAACACTATTTTCTGAAAATCTAAATGCATAATTACTCTGGATTTATTTCTTTATTTATGAAACGATCAGTGTAGCCTTCGAAAAAGTTGGGATACCTTTACTGGTGTTATACAGAATCCATTTCTCCCTCCACCCGTGCACCCAGGCAGCAACACAACCCCAAACCATGATAGACCTACCCCATGTTTCACAGTTGGCAAGATGTTCTTTTTCTTTCTTCAAACCGTTGCATTTTGTGGCCAAAGATCTGTATGTTGTCTTAGTCAGTCCACAGGGCTTGTCTAGTTATTCTGTAGCACACTTTAAACGTTGAGTTTTGAGAAGATCACAGGTACGGTTCCTCCTTCTGACTCCATTAGGATTGTTTGTGTAGGAAACCCTGCACATTGGAACAGTGCACCACATTTTCTCAAACACTCTTGAGCCATACCCTTCTGCAGGTTCTTGGTAGTAGTCATGTGGAGGCTTGGATGTGCCTGTTTTACCAGCATATGAGTGTATGAACTCTCTCTGAAAGTTTTCACCAGATTCCAGATCTTATCTTGATCTGCACAGCTTTCCTGAGCTGCTATTTCCACATTGCTGAAACCTCAATCTGAAAACACTCTGCTGTCTTCTAATAGCCTTGGGGAAAATCTGGGCTGTCAAGCGGTTCTTTGATGACCACTGGTGTAGGTGACACTTCTGAAAGGTCTGCTTTTTGTTCAGTTTACTGTTTTTTGTATATCAATATCAGTTATTTTCCAATATTATGCAGCCCTAATTTGAATATACAGAATTGGTCTTCAGAAGCATGCCAGCTCTTGCTTAGCACCTTTTTGTGCTCGGATAGTAACGTCTCTAAAGACAGCTGTGTAATTTGTGTCCATTTTTGTCCTTGGTTGTTTTGGTATAACTGGGATTTCCGACTGAGCACTCCTTCATCTTACTTTTTCATTTATTCATTTGATATGGCAGCTTGTTTATTTTGACAGATTTTTCTTAGGGAGCTGGCCAGTCCAGAGAGACTGGGCAACAATGCTCCTCCTGGTGAAATTTAACCTTCTGAAGATTCCTCTGCCTTACTCCAATCTGTGCCCTATTTGTCTGTAAAGGATTTGTTTATTCTTTAGTTAATAATCTGTGAAGCTCTCTGTTGGGGTGTGAGGGAGGAGAAACCTTCAGAAACAGTGTAGACTTAGCCAGGTCCACTGGGGATAGTTTAGATGAAAAGACCAGCAGACTTTTAGCTACCCAGTTCAAACCAAGAACAAAGCAAACAAGGCAGAGAAGCTACCTCAGCCATCTCCTCCCTGTGTTTCAGTCTGTGAAATCCTTGCTCTCCACAGGCAGTAGATGATCATCAGCTGAAATAGTCCTGCACAGCGTGCAGTATATTCAGTCTGTTCACGTTGCCTTACATCGATTGACAGGATGCGATCAGGCCTGTCCTTCTGTGCTGTTCTGTGGACGGTAATCACAATGACTGCCTTGTGAAAGCAGTGGCATCATTAGGATAATGCCCACATTGAACAAGGCTGTTTGGTGAAAGCCAAATGGAAGCTTTTGTAACAGGTATGGGACATGATGATTGCCAGACAGTAATGGGCCTGCGGTATTGGTTCCCTGTCAGGTCTCTTGAAGAAGAGGCGCTGTTGAGAGAGGGAGACAGAGAGGGAGACAGACAGACAGAAAGAGAGAGAGGGTCAGAAACTTGATGTGACTTGACGCTACGGCTGAGTGTATTTTCTTTTCTGAATGGACTTGAAAGGCCTGGGTGTTCAGACAACAAAATCTTATACGTTTCATACATGTACCTCTATAGTGCACCCCAAGAAATTTCAAGCGCTTGCAAAAAACATTTGTACATATTTTACAGTTCACAAGGAACTCCCATCCACTGGTGGCACAGTTTTGCCAAATGCACACAACCAAGCCTATCTTGGTTGAGAGAATTGAGAAAACAGTGGCATCACAGCATTCAGCTTTTCTCCGTTCTCTGCAGTTTTACATACTTCTATGGTTAAGTTTAGTTAAGTTTAGCTTATGTTTAGAGTAACTGTTTGGTTACGTTTAGGTTAGGGTAAGGGTAATTGTTTGGTTAAGGTTAAGTTAAGGTTAGGTTAATTGTTTGGTTAATTTTAGGTGATGGTTGAGATCACTGTTTGGTTAAGTTTAGGTAAGGATTAGGGTAATTGTTCGGTTTGGGTTAGGGCAATTGTTTAGTTAAATTTAGGTTTGGATTAGGGTAATTGTTCGGTTTGGGTTAGGGCAATTGTTTAGTTAAATTTAGGTTTGGATTAGGGTAATTGTTTGGTTTGGGTTAGGGTAATTGTTTAGTTAAGTTTAGGTTAGGGTTTGGGTAAATGTTTGGTTAAGTTTAGGTTAGGGTTAAGGTAATTATTCGGTTAAGGTAAGGGTTCGGTTAAGTTTAGGTGAGGATAAGGGGTCGGTTAAGTTTAGGTAAAGTTAGGGTTAGGGTAAAGGGTCGGTTAAGTTAGGTTAGGATAAAGGGTCGGTTAAGTTTAGGTAAAGTTAGGTTTAAGGTAAGGGGTCGGTTAATTTTAGGTAAAGTTAGGGTTAAGGTAAGGGGTCGGTTAATTTTAGGTAAAGTTAGGGTTAAGGTAAGGGGTCGGTTAAGTTTAGGTAAAGTTAGGGTTAAGTTAAGGTGTCGGGTAAGTTTAGGTAAAGTTAGGGTTAAGGTAAGGGGTCGGTTAAGTTTAGGTTAGGATAAGGGGTCGGTTAAGTTTAGGTTAGGATAAGGGGTCGGTTAAGTTTAGGTAACGTTAGGGTTAAGGTAAGGTGTCGGTAAGTTTAGGTAAAGTTGGGGTTAAGGTAAGGGGTCGGTTAAGTTTAGGTTAGGATAAGGGGTCGGTTAAGTTTAGGTTAGGATAAGGGGTCAGTTAAGTTTAGGTAACGTTAGGGTTAAGGTAAGGTGTCGGTAAGTTTAGGTAAAGTTAGGGTTAAGGTAAGGGGTCGGTTAAGTTTAGGTTAGGATAAGGGGTCGGTTACGTTTAGGTAACGTTAGGGTTAAGGTAAGGGTTCGGGTAAGGGGTCGGTTAAGTTTAGGTAAAGTTAGGGTTAAGGTAAGGGGTCGGGTAAGTTTAGGTTAGGATAAGGGGTCGGTTAAGTTTAGGTAAAGTTAGGGTTAAGGTAAGGTGTCGGTTAAGTTTAGGTAAAGTTAGGGTTAAGGTAAGGGGTCGGGTAAGTTTAGGTTAGGATAAGGGGTCGGGTAAGTTTAGGTTAGGATAAGGGGTCGGGTACGTTTAGGTAAAGTTAGGGTTAAGGTAAGGGGTCGGTTAAGTTTAGGTTAGGATAAGGAACGGTTAAGTTTAGGTTAGAATAAGGGGTCGGTTAAGTTTAGGTTAGGATAAGGGGTCGGTTAAGTTTAGGTTAGGATAAGGGGTCGGGTAAGTTTAGGTTAGGATAAGGGGTCGGGTACGTTTAGGTAAAGTTAGGGTTAAGGTAAGGGGTCGGTTAAGTTTAGGTTAGGATAAGGAACGGTTAAGTTTAGGTTAGAATAAGGGGTCGGTTAGGTTTAGGTAAAGTTAGGGTTAAGGTAAGGGGTTGGTTAAGTGTAGGTTAGGATAGGGAACGGTTAAGTTTAGGTTAGAGTAAGGGGTCTGTTAGGTTTAGGTAAAGTTAGGGTTAAGGTAAGGGGTTGGTTAAGTGTAGGTTAGGATAAGGAACGGTTAAGTTTAGGTTAGAATAAGGGGTCGGTTAGGTTTAGGTAAAGTTAGGGTTAAGGTAAGGGGTTGGTTAAGTGTAGGTTAGGATAGGGAACGGTTAAGTTTAGGTTAGAGTAAGGGGTCTGTTAGGTTTAGGTAAAGTTAGGGTTAAGGTAAGGGGTTGGTTAAGTGTAGGTTAGGATAAGGAACGGTTAAGTTTAGGTTAGAATAAGGGGTCGGTTAGGTTTAGGTAAAGTTAGGGTTAAGGTAAGGGGTTGGTTAAGTCTAGGTTAGGATAAGGAACGGTTACGTTTAGGTTAGAATAAGGGGTCGGTTAAGTTTAGGTAAAGTTAGGGTTAAGGTAAGGGGTCGGTTAAGTGTAGGTTAGGATAAGGAACGGTTAAGTTTAGGTTAGAATAAGGGGTCGGTTAAGTTTAGGTAAAGTTAGGGTTAAGGTAAGGGGTTGGTTAAGTGTAGGATAGCAAACTTTTGGTCATGTGTAGGAATTCCTTTTGAGACTAGGCTGCAACGCTAAAGCTGCGGCCACACTGGGTCTTTCCTTTGTGTGTGTGAAGCATAATTTGATTGTAGACAGTTCTGCTTTCAGAGGGAATTTAAACAGCTCATGTTAGCTATTTGGCTAGGTCTTTTAGGTATTTTATAGCTAGCATAACAGAAAAAGCAGTGTTGTATATATATTTCTCACATTCCTTACACATTCTTACATTTTGTTGATTTTCTTTTTCTAAAATTAAGTGAATAGCAGCAAAAGAGGAAAAGAGAGCATCAATCGTTACTTTAAAGTAATCTAAAGAAGTCAAAGTGTCTTCAAACTTTTTTTCAGATTAAGTTTTCCATCGTACGAAATGCTACAGAATATGTGGTGAAGTTGAACTTGCTAATAGTGCAGAGTTTCATTCCGTCCTACTTCACCGGGCTGGCCTGACAAGTCTCTTACTGAGTCCATGATAGCTGCTATCTGTTTTAAACGGCACTGAGGCCATGGCTCGACTCAGTGTGAGTCCTCCGCTGCAGAGGCCGTGCACTTCTTTAATTACCCCTTGCTGTCATCTCTGCATGCTTGGCCTCAGCCTGCTGCCAGCCAGGATGTCACCCCATCATTTAATCAACACTGTCTGTCCGCTCTGTCCGGCCTGCGGCTCTGCCTCACTCTCACACTACCACCAAATGAGGCTCGCCAGCCACAGTCCATCATATAGGAAGGGGACAGAATATTCTCATTTTAGTCTTTCCTGTCTTTCCTGCCTTCCTTCTTCCCTATTGAGCCGTAATGCAGAGTCGTTCCTGTAATCTGTATGAAACGAATCCTGTGCATGGTCCTGCGAGCCAAGCTGTTAATAAAGAATCATTAATATTATATTAGAAATATCATTAAAAACGTTTAAGTGTATGTTTAAGGGAATCTGACCCGGACTCTGCAGGCTGCAGTAAAAATCAGACAGGCTGTGAGTTCAAATATTTACTGAAGGAGTCAATATCTGAACTGACATCCAACATAAAGAATATATCTGCAATATCTGTTACAAACATTACGGATGTTTGTAGTTAATTTGGAGGGCTGCTGTAAATGGCTAAATTTGCCAAAATTTACCACAGTCAACTTAATGCTAATTTAACAGGCAGGCCCCTATTAGGCTAGTGGAACTTGGTGATTTGCCATAGCAAGCTTAACTGTGTTTGCTGAGTGAGGATCTGCTTGACTTACTCATGCTCATTATTTTTGTCACTGTATCTGATAGGGATGCACAGACAACCCCTTTTCCTTTCCGATACAGATACCGAATTTTTAAGTATGACACGGAGTACAGATACCAATACCAATACTGAATAGATGGCTATGAATCCTGATATTTATAGTGTTTCACGTTTTATAGGTTGTATTTTTTTTTTAGATCTGATCTCAACTAACATATAATAAGCTGAAAAATAACTGCAATTGCTGGTTGTGTAATTGCACAAGTGTCAGAGCTATGAAAATTGCCACAATGCAGAACCACATGTAGAGAAGTAGGGAAGCATAATTCTGCTAAGTGTGATCAAATTCACGTTTCAGAGCAGTGAAAAACAGCAGTTTAGAAACAAAAAGTGCTTCTGCAGCAATTTCACATTCAGGTGCATGTCTCTGTGTAAAAAGGAAGTAATCCTCAGTGTGTGGCCTTTAGACAAGCTGCTTAAACTCAACCTTTGGTTTCAGAACCCAAAAAATGGACCATTTGGACCCACCACATGGAACCAAGATGTGCTGTTAATGTAAAAGATAATATGATGATAATAGCTATTAATGACTGGCTTATACGCATTGTTTAACGTTTGGTTTCATAAGTATGCAAACAAAAATGTTCTGTGTTAAAAAAAAAAATTTAAATTAAAAAGTAAGCTTCATGGTAGGGCTGTGCAATATGGTTAAAATACTTTTTTCAGGATACACAATATTTATCACAATAATCACAGACCAAAAACATCAGTAGGGACAGATTCTTATAAACTACTTTTCAGATGCTCTCCTGTACTGAATAGAGTGCTTTTATTTAATATCTGCTGCACTTCATCTAATTAAACCAGTCTAATCACACTGTTTGTAATAAAACGTTCAGCTGATCAATGTTTATTAAGCACTAAAAGTATCCATAGAAAAGCATATTGTTATCATGATAACCAAATTTATCAGGATATGATAAAAATATCATCATATTGCCCAGCTCTATCTATGCTCTCTAATGCTGATACCGATACTGTGTGCAAGTGCCGGTATCGGTACCAATATGGTATCAGTATTGGTGCAACACTAGTATCTGGTCTTTGAGCGTAAACAAGCTTAAAAAGTCAGACCATGTATGGACTACATGATCTGATTCTGAATAGAGGTCAAATTAACACCTCAACTAATGATCTCGTTCACTGTGGTACAGTTGGGTGGATGCAGCCAGGTTAGCGACAGTATACCCCTCTCTTCTCCCTTCTCTCTGAGGGGCTGTGTGGGGGTGTTTTTTAATGACTAGGAAGATGGAACATAATCTGTCACCAAGTAAGATTGTGCTCGTGAGTGAGTGAGTCAGTGTCTGTGGCATCTCTGGTGCGTATTGACCAGCTCTGTGATTCATCGCTTTGCTGTACTGCACAGGTGAGATATCCGGCCGTTCTCTATAATAACTCTCCTCCAGCAGCACGCTCTGAAAGACCGCTGCTTCTTTTCTTTGCTTTAAATTGTTGAGCGTCCCCAGCTGCCATGATTAAAGTTGTGCTGCCATTAGTGGAACATAGTATAACGATTTCACACATGGGACGCCGTAGTCCCGGCCATAATGAGCAGTGCTATTAATGGAAATTTAACACATTACTTTTGCATAACCAGCTCTACCTTCATTTGCAAGTCCCTGTATAATGCCTATTATGAGACCTGTGTAGAAGAATTGCAGAGGGAGTCATAAAACATATGTTATGTGCACTTTGGGGAATATCTGCAGATTTTTCTTTTTTCCCTACATTCAAGAAGAATAATTATGACATTCTGAGCCCGTTTCGATTTGAGGCATTGACCTGAACTGTCAAAGGTCAGGGCTTTTTCTGTGCAGTAATTTTTGGCATCATTGGGAAACCGTGCTTCTTTACGGAGTGTGGCTCAGCATATGTGGTTGGATGGGACGTGTGGCTTTGTCTGCTCCTGTCATTCCCCTCACTCTATCATAGGCTGAGGTCTTATCAGCCTGGCCCTGTTTGGCCTCCACACACACACAAGTAGTACCTCAATTTCTACTTAGCAAAAAATACTACTGCTGGGGAAAAAATTATAATTTGGCTTATTGTCTTCTGAGGAGAAAATATTTTATACAAGATGACGAGTCCACATCAACATCAAACATGTCAATGAGCTGCGTTGGCTTCATTATTACTGTCCAATATGGAAAATCTACTGCCATATATTTACGGGACATTGCATGCAATATATATATATATTATATATATATACAGTGGGGAGAACAAGTATTTGATACACTGCTGATTTTTCAGGTTTTCCCACTTGCAAAGCATGTAGAAGACTGTAATTTTTATCATAGGTACTCTTCAACTGTGAGTGATGGAATCTAAAACAAAAATCCAGAAAAATACATTGTATGATTTTTAAATAATTAATTTCCATTTTATTGTGGGAAATAAGTATTTGATACACCAGAAAAAGAAACTTAATATTTGGTACAGAAACCTTTGTTTGCAATTACAGAGATGAGACGTTTCCTGTAGTTCTTGACAAGGTTTGCACACACTGCAGCAGGGATTTTGGCCCACTCCTCCATACAGATCTCCTCCAGAGCCTTCAGGTTTCGTGGCTGTCGCTGGGCCACACGGACTTTAAGCTCCCTTCAAAGATTTTCTATTGGATTCAGATCTGGAGACTGGCTAGGCCACTCCAGGACCTTAAGATGTTTCCTACGGAGCCACTCTTTAGTTGCCCTGGCTGTGTGTTTTGGGTCGTTATCATGCTGGAAGACCCAGCCACGACCCATCTTCAGTGCTCTTACTGAGGGAAGGAGGTTGTTGGCCAAAATCTCACAATACATGGCCCCATCCATCCTTCCCACAATACGGTGCAGTCGTCCTGTCCCCTTTGCAGAAAAGCATCCCCAAAGAATGATGTTTCCACCGCCATGCTTCACGGTTGGGATGGTGTTCTTGGGGTTGTACTCATCATTCTTCTTCCTCCAAACATGACGAGTGGAGTTTAAACCAAAAAGTTCTATTTTTGTCTCATCAGACCACATGACCTTCTCCCATTCCTCCTCTGGATCATTCAGATGGTCATTTGCAAACTTCAGACGGGCTTTGACATGCGTTGGCTTGAGGAAGGGCACCTTGCGTGCACTGCAGGATTTTAATCCTTGACGGCGTAGAGTGTTACTGATTGTTTTCTTTGAGACTGTGGTCCCAGCTCTATTTCCAGCTCTAAATGGAAATTAATTATTTAAAAATCATACAATGTATTTTTCTGGATTTTTGTTTTAGATTCCATCACTCACAGTTGAAGAGTACCTATGATAAAAATTACAGTCTTCTACATGCTTTGCAAGTGGGAAAACCTGAAAAATCAGCAGTGTATCAAATACTTGTTCTCCCCACTGTATATCTATATCTATATATATATATATATATATATATATATATATATATATATATATATATATATATATATATATATATATTACACATCGCCCCCTCTGCTCCCCCTTCAGGGAAGTGGAATTAGCACCACCCCTCAAAAAGGACGTGCTTATATGCATTTCTTGACTGTTGAGGGATACCGAACCCTCACTCCAAGTGATAGAAACATGTGGACTGATGCAGTGAAGGAATATTAATGGATTTTATACGAATATGATTTGGGTTACACATTGTTACGCTGTTTCCATGAGCATTGTCCTGCCCACTTCATCAATGTTACATAGTGTGTTTAGCAACTCGTGGAGCCCTGAGTACCAACGACATAAACATTATTCTTTCTATTGTACAAGTCAGTTACATTCCTGATTTCAGTAGAGATGTATTTGGGATATAGTTTTTTTTTTTTTTGGACACAAAAAATTATCTGATTCAGTTTTATAACAAATCTATTCTGAAACAGCACACTCCTACACTTACACAAGCTCAGTAAGTATATATATATATATATATTATTTGTGTGTGTATGTATGTGTATATATATGTATATATGTAGTATATATATTTTTTTTTAATTAAATATACAATTAAATATATAAATATATTTTATTGAGATGTTGTTCAACCAATAAATGCCATTTTCTGAAGCTATTTTTCTATTAGTTCTAAACATGTGCATCAGGGTTTATAACAGCTATTGAATAGCTTGGTTAGATGGGGTTGGGGTTGGCATTGGTATCAGTGTCGGAGCAGGGAAACAAGTAAATGGATCTGATTCAGTCTTCTAACAAATCTAGTCTGAAGCAAAACACACTTACACTGTAGGATGTAATGTTGTTAGCTGTGTGTTTTCGTCCTGTAGGCAAGTTTTGGGTAGTCATAATAGAGATGTTTTTAATTGATGCACCAGCTCATTTTAAAGCTCAGTATTGCTCAAAAACAAAATATCAGCTTGGTTTCAGGCATTACACACGGTTTAAATGAGATATGCCAGCTCATTTTTGTGGTAAAAGCAGAAGTACAGTTTATAAATGACAAACTCCTACACTCACATGATCATGAAGAGGTCTTAAAGAGGCTGAATAAAGATCAGAGTAATGGACGCAGTGGAACAGTGGTAGTATTCCCTAAAATCCTTTTCTAAACCAGCTTTTAAAGGTAAGCTATACTCTGTTGAACATTAATCTGATTAATCCAGACAGAGAAAGGCACAAGAGGACATGGATGGGAATGACTTGTGATGAAATTGCTCTGTCCTTTCACAACGTTGTTTGGCTTACGGGGTTAATTATCAGTGTGTCTGTGTTGGAATTTAATGTGGAGATTTTCCATTGGAAATCTGGTGAGTGAAAAGTTAATGAAAACCTTAAGTGCAGTACAGATCCCAAAAATCTTGATGAAATACAATACAGGAGTGTTGTGCTTCGTTACGTTCCAGTTCTGCACATTAGCATCTGTTTAAAGCTTGCCCACCAGCACTCTTTTTTAAAACCATGAACAATATGCTGTCTATTAATAAGTGTCTCTGAGATCTACATGAGGGTTCTAATGTTTTAGCAGCTTAATGTGAATTGTCGGTGTCCCGCAGGTACCTTGTATATCTCCAAAATAGTAACTTTACAATAGATAGAAATCCTTCTTAACTTTCAGTGGAAGTCAGTGTAAAGCGTTTTTATTTTTAGCGTTTAATTTTGGAGCGTTTCTATTGGTCCATTCCTCAGGACATTTTGACACAGTGTGAAGAACAGTGTTTTATGTGAGTTATGTTAGAAAGTGTCAACAAGGTTTTTACGTCACAGCAATGATGTGTTGCTCATGTGAATCTCCACAGGTCAATCTTTTGCAGGGCCTTGAATCTCACCAGATTATCAGAAAGGCTCATTAGAAAATTTTTACAGTTTACTTCTGATTTCATGTCAAAGTGATCTTTTCAGGAGCTGAGCGTCCGGACCCTAGATAGCAATCAGCACAGCAGAGGAATATTGATATGGGTCTCCAAACTGTTTGTGTAAATGTGCTGCATCTTGCCCGTAATTGCTGTTGTCTTTCAGGCCCATATTTCAGCACAGTTTGACATGCCATTGTGATTCCAAACAAGTACGACAATTACATTGCCACACAGTCTGAGATGTTGTTCTGAAGTGCCTGTGCGATTTGGCCCTGACAGTGAAAAATGACAGTGATTTTCTCTCTGTCTCTCTTTCTCTCCTGCTCTCACACCCTCTCTCTCAGGTTGTGTTCGTGTCCACACTGCAGGCAGTGAAAGTATCTCCACTCATAGAGAAAGTGAGTGACCACAAGGATTTCAAAAAGCTTCTCAGGACCAGAACCAATGTCCTTGTCCTTTACACCAAGTCTGGTGAGTGTCATGTCTGTATTGCGTGAGTACCATGCTGTCATTGTAATGACAAGGTATGGCCTAGAATCCATATCTGAAGTGCAGTGTGAGTAAAGTGTTATTCATACGGGATTAGTTTCACACGGGGGTGGGAGGAGGGTAAAGTAAATTTGCCACAGGACATCTGCAGTGTTTATGACTGCATAATTACCTGTCCTTCCCAAAAAATATATACACAATACACCACAGGTTCAACACACATATATGTATGTGTGTGTATGTTGAACCTGTGGTGTATTGTGTAGATGTTGTGTATATATTTATTGTGTGTATATTTTATATATATAGCCATTGTAGAGAATTTAGGTTAAATGCAAGTGAAAATGTGTCTTTAGCGTTATTATTGGATTGGAAATCCTTTAGTTAAAAGCACTGCCTAAATTCAACTTTTTTCTCATCAGATCTTATTTTACATGTGTAATAGTTATAGTATAAAAATATCAGCTTGATTTGATCTTTGATGGAATCTTTGTGTGTGTGTGTTTGTGTGCATGTGTGTATATATAGATAGATAGATAGATAGTGTTGCACCAATACTGATGCTGGATTGATACTGGCAGTTAAATACAGTAGTGTATTGGCACTAGAGAACGCAATACCATGAAACCATACATTTTAGATGCAGACAACATGTCACATTGTGGGATTATTTTTTGTTTGAGACAAGCAGTCGGACCAATGCCTGCTGCGTAATATCGGCAATGCCAGTATATTAATAGGTGACTTTGTTTGAACAACTTAGTTTATCTAATTTTTTTTGTTTTTTAAACCGTGGTAGTATTCTAGTTTCTTTTTATTGCTCTTAAATGAAGCTTAGTACCAGTATGTGTTTTCTGTACTTGTTTCTACACTGTGGTTTGTTTCTATGTTGTGTCTTTGAATCCATTTAAATGTGAAGCTGTTCAACCAATAAATGCCATTCTTTTAAGCTCTCAAATATTTGATTTGAGAAACAGAACTCTGCCTCTGTTATAATATTATATATAAAATTGGATTGGTATCTCAGGGTTTACAGATACCTATTGAGTAGTTAGGGGAAATAGGATTGGTTTTGGCCTTGAGATCAGTATCGTAATGGGAGATCAAGTATCAGCGCTTTCTAAGTATGTACAAACCATCTGCTGCAGAAGCATGTAGTCCAGAACAATTACTGACATGGTATTTGAGACAAAAATACTAGGTAATAATGATGTAGGTAATGATAATTAAATAAAACTAATCCTGGTCCCAGGCAAATACTGTGAACACTATAGAACAATACAATATATATATACTTAAATATCATTATTTGTCGTTAATTTTCCTCCAAGAGCAGACTACTAAAGCCACTTTGAATAGTATGTCAGTATAACATAAAGGGTTTAGATTTACAGGGAAGTGGGGTAATATGATGATTACCAAAGTGTCTCAGTTGATTGTAGTCCTGTATGAGTTTACGAACAGCAAGCACCCCATCAGTAAAGATTCTAATGCCTTTTACCTTCTGTAAAACAAACCATTAAAATAATCTCAGATTACATTAATCCCATGTAAATTGACATGTGGGTAAATATTCTGTCAAATCCGTGATGCTACAGGCATTGTGAAGCATGGCCTATAGCCTGCATATGTGTAATGAACATGTAGCTGCTAAATTTCAAATTAAGATTGGGTCGGTTATCTGGTCTTTAGGAGGTGGAGACAGCATGTTCAAGTAGTCATGCAAATCGTTTATGATGAGATTTCTTATCCAGTGCCAGATGGTCATAGAGAGATAGGGCTTTACATAGTAGTTATTGGCAGTGTTATCTGTTCACAGTGAATAAAATATAGACTGCCAACATAACAAACACACAGAGTAATCACTGCAGTACTCTTATCCGGTGTAATTCTGTGAACTTCATGACCTCCAAGTTCCTTGAGCACAACAGGCCAGAAGGTCATATTGACATCTACATTCTTCTCCAATAGAGCACAGTCGATTCTGTTGTTTCACTGCCAAACACCCTATAGTTCATCTGGATGTGTGTTAGTCAGTCCACCTGCAGTCTATGGAGGTGAGGGCATGGGTTGCAGTGTCTACAGTAACATTCTAAGTAGCTGTGGTAGTGCAGATCTTTTAGTCAGGAAGCACTCAAAACCACAGCACACTCATCTAAAACCATTAGCGCCACTCACTCGCCACCATTAAGGAAACCAACCCCCCATTTGCCACTGCAGCCCCTAATCATTTACATACCTTGCAGCTGCTTTTAGAGGGAAGGGGGGCAGCCATGCGAAGTGCCTTGTGTGGTGTGTGTGTGTGTGTGTGTGTGTGTGTGTGTGTGATTGCGACCCCATAAACAGCCTCCCTCCCTCCCCATGCAGGGGAAGGGCCTCCCAAGGCCCGGCTGCTCTAGATTTATCGGTTTCATAATTCACGGCCCATTTCGGCTGCGTGAGGTCATTGGGTAAGACTCTGGAGTATCGAACGGCGCGTTTGATTGATGGCTCGCTCGGTTGCTCATCCTCTGAAGCCCAGGATTGCTGTCTGAATGCACGGTTCCCCCCGGTTTCATTTCCTCCCGTCGGATGTTTTCTCTGAGCTTTGACATGGCAACGTAAGTGAGCTAGCCACTAGAAGACCGCATTGCATGGAAATGGTGGCTGGGTGATTCTCTAAAGTTTTTTTTTATTGACACAGAAGGCACAGATACCATCAAGTCTGGAGTTTGTATATGAATTCTTATCTCCTTAAACAGAATCAAGTAGATAATGCAAGCAACATCTGTGCAAATACATTTTCCTCCTCCTCCTCCTCCTTCTGTTGATTTAAAGGCTGGATCCCTTGGTGGAAAGCAGCACATGTTCGTGTGTGTGTGTGTATGTGAGGCCTTGTGTACTGCTATACTTTTTGCCAGCTGGTTTTTGATTGATTGTTTAATTTATAGTCTTTCCAAATCCTTGCCATTTCTTTAAACTCTACATAGCTCTTGAATATAATGCGGATGTGCTGCTAAACATGATACAGGAGCTAATCTAATGGCTGAAATCTGATTTAGTGCTCACTAGAAGTGTATTGCTAGGATGTGCATCATGTCTTATAATGTGAAGAGAAGCACTTAATACTGTTGTATGGTTATTTGGAGACCCTTTTCATATACTCATATGTTTATATACTGTGTGTGAATGTACTGTGTGTGTATATATATAATGTATATATACTGAATAGTATAACTCTAATAGAACTCTTGAGTAAACAGAGCAGGCTGCTGAAGGCGATGTGTATGGATTTGAGCTGTTTTTCAGAGCTGGGTTAGGAAGCTGAGTTATGAAGCCTTCTGAATTCCAGTTCAGTGAAACAGATTGATCCCATGGTTCGGCCTAATTATTCGATACCCGATCCAGTTATTTTTGTCAGTATCATGCCTGTGAACTGATTCTACTATCCTAGTATAAAGATGTGATGTATATATGAGTTTCTGTACACCCTGATTCATCTTCAATACGTCTCTTGTACTTCAGCTACATCTGGAGACCCTCAGCTGAAGCTGCTATCTGATGTAGCCCAGGCAGTGAAAGGACAAGGGACCATCGCCTGGGTGAACTGCGGGTAAGTCGTGCCGATAATCTAACACCTCCAGTTTGAATGGATGAGTGCTAATGTGTTAGATATAACACCTGAAACAGCACGGCCACATAGTGAGAAAGAGGTTGAAAGGTGGCCTTAATTAGAATGACTCTCTGAGCACAAGCAAAAAGCACTGCTGCAGTCCGATCTGGATGTGGGAACACCAGTCTTGGTCCATTACTTTGTAAAATATTTTTGTCCTGTTTTTTTTTTGTTTTTTTTTGCGTTAAAGTATTTTTCAGAAATGCCAGCATTAAGAATCACTCAGTGAAATGAGAAGTGCCTCGCTGGAGCGCTTTAAAAACTCACAAAATGACGCACAGCAGGTGACGAGTTGGGAATGCCAAGCTCACTGAAAGCAGTTAAGGTCCACAGGACGATTATCAAACTGCTAAGATAATCCAGGTGTTTGACTGTGTGCAGATGCTTGAACTCGCAAACGGAGACTCATTTCATGCATACTTTTCTGATGTTCTTTTTCTATAACTTGCCCGTTTATTATTTCTTAATGCATGTGCCCCTCGCAGCTGAGGCCTCCAAATGGGAGTAAATCGAAGCCTTGTCTTGTGTTTCTGCTGGAAGAGGGAGTATGCATGTGTGTGCATGTGAGCACAGAGATCCACAGCAAGAAGTGTGCCTTCTCTTTTCTTCTCGTCCCCACACACTTCTTCCCATCCACAGCTGCCACAATTTCTTGCAGCAGATTTGTCAGATCAGGCGTGATGAATCCTTTGAAAGGAATTCAGCGAAACTTTTTAACGCCAGTGACATGGCCCCTGTGTGTCTCTGTAAGGCATCTGCCAGCCTTGGAAAAAAAAACCCCACACATCCGTTTCGTTCTTTATCTCTCTTCCACCTATTCCCCCCCTCTTCCCTTCTCAAGTTGTGAATCTGTCAGCCCTCAGCTCCCTCTGTCTGCTTGTATTGTGGAAAAGAAATTGCAGAGAAGACACTGTGAAGTCTGACGAGTGTCTGTTAGGCGCTGATTTAAAGTGTTTTGGATGGATAGAATTGACAAAGAGCCTTTATTTCTTTTGCCAATTTGTGGCAATAGGAAACCACTAAAGCCATTAATACATTCCAGAAACGCCCTGTATGGAACTGCTGTGTGTGTGTGTGTGTGTGTGTGTGTGTGTGTGTGTGTGTGTGTGTGTGTTATAACTGTTATAAGTTAACAGTACCACTATTTTGAAGTTCTGCAAAATAGCAACTGCTTTTATTTGATTTCATCTTGTCATGTTTTTGTGTTGCGTACATGTGTGTTGTGCCCCCCCCCCCCCACCCAATCGATTGGGAATCGAAAAACTTTCCAGAAATAACCACATGGAGTTATAAGTACCCTTGAGAAAATTGCCTCTGGAACAACGAGGACAAATTGGCATTTGCCCCACCACTTTATGGTTGGATCATGCCACTTATATTGGGGTGGGACAATCTCCACTCTCCATTAAAAGCTGAACCAATCAACATCTCCATTTCAGCATAGAGGCGGGACAAACCATGAAATCGCCATCATTTGGTATACCTCACCTCACTAATTCAGTAAATGTGTTATGGCAAAATACAAACTAATCCACTGTGTACAGTGTACAATGTGCAATCACTGAAATTGTAATGTGTTGTACTGACACATTAATAAGCAATATTTATTTATTTATTGATCTATTTGCACCCACCAATTTTTGGCATTCACGCAGCGGTATTTTGTAAACATGATTTTCAATTTCAAATCATTTTATTTATTTATTTCAAAAAGGAAATATTTATTTTATAGCCATTCATTTGTTCCCCAACCACACCCAGGTGGTGTGGTGCCACCCCTGAAGTAAACGGGCGTGCATTTTACAGTTGATTTAATGGAGTAAGGAGTGGTTATTCTATTGATTTAAAAACACAGGCAGATAAGAACCGGGCCAATCCCATCAGCAAGTAATCGTCGTATCAGCACCTGCAAGCTGCTGAGGTCTAGAAGCTGCAGTACTTGGAAAGACTTATCTCGCTGATATGTGAATCGCTAGGCCAGGCCAGGCCAAGCCTTCATTTATTAGCACTGTGCTACACATGGTGCACCGTTTGTGGAGTGTGTTAGATTTGCTGACTTCTCACTTCTCACCCCATTGTAAATGCGCCGAAGTGGAGAAGAAATGGCGAGACTACCATCCAGGTGCTGGTCCAGTCAGGTACATTGCTCAGCCCGTGGACGAATGCCAAGAAAAAGCTGAGCTCTTAGGAAAAATAACACCTTTCGACCTACAGTGTTAGAATGGCCTTCTGCATCTGTGGTGGGGTTTGTTGGGAGACGCACCCTCAGATCTCCACCAGATGACAGGGACCAGAGAAATGGCGAGCTGATCGGGCAGATTCAGGGGTGGAGCAGTTGCAGAAAGAAAGCAGCAGGGATTTGAGAGGGTTAAAAGGTTGGATGACTTGATTGAATCACAGTGAAATATACTATATATAAAGCAGGTTCAGTTATGCTTTGGCTTACAAAGGTCAGCACATTTGATCCCTTTATTTGAACCGGGTCTTTGTGTAATATATCTGGACAGTGCAGTTCAAAACTCTGCTTACTTAGTTCAGGGCTTTGGGATTGGTTTGAGTCAGTCGTTTGTACTGTGCTGACTGGCTCTTTAACCAAAAACCTCTCACTTCATTGTCCCAACGTTAAGGGCACAGTAAAGCAGTGGGGCATGGCATGCTTAGTCACATCCTGTTCCTGTACTCTTCAGTTTTGTCATGAGCCACTGTTGATGTAACTTGGATTTCCTATGCTGCCTCTGCTATGTTTGTATTGTGAGTACATTCCCTGAAGGTGTTCAATACTTCCCAGAGAGTATATTCAGTGATGACTGGAAGATAATTGAGATTGATTAGAATGTGTCACAGTTGGTGTTGAACACAGAAGGCTGAGTCCCCCTGGATTTCAGATGTTCCTCAGTCCTAAAGAATACTGTTACGTAGGCATGTCATTATGCTGACAAAGCCTGACCAGTCGAAAGCATTGTTCTGTAAAAGCAAGAGGCTGACTAAAGGTGGGGGCAGAAATTTCTTAGTGACAGTTTAAGCTCTTATTGGTCAAATGTCTTCAGTGTTAATCCTTGGTGGGCTTTTGCAGTACTTGCTTTTACTGAATTTGTTGCCGTAATGTAAAGTGTGTATAACCCAGGTCAATAAACACGTTAGTTGAAATGCAGTGGGATCTGGATATCTATCCGATTTAGAACAACACATGAAAGTGGCTCAAATCTGATTAGAAAAGTTTGGATTTGACATGTCTACACATCTTTGAAAAAAATCTGATCTGTGTTACATTAAGACAAAAACTCAGACTTGACTCAGTAAGTAGTAAACACTGTAAACATCTTAGCGACCTTTGCGAAGGTTTCTCTGGGCTTCTTGTAGAGTAAGGACTTGGTAACATTCACTTTTGCAGAAATCACAGCTTGTAGACAACACTTTTTGTAACTAAAGCCCCCCCTCCCCCCTCCATTTGTAGATGGCCTCTATTTCTGAGGTATCTTTTATGCATAATTTTTATCCATTAAAGCCTGGGCGGGCCATTCCAGAAGCTTCAGTTTGTTTGTCTTCAGGTAGTCCATAGTGGAATTTGAGGTATGTTTTAGATCATTATCCTGTTGTGGAAGCCGTTCTCCTTTCAGCTTCAGCCTTTTCACAGATGGTTTGATGTTTGCATCCAGGATCTGCTGGTAGTTTTTGAATTCCATTCTTTACTGCCACTAGCATATCCACCCGTATGCTTCACAATTCACCCCTATGCTTCTCTAGATGTTCTGTAGTATACTGCAAACGTTGAGTTTTGTGACAAGGCCGCAGTTAAGATTCCCTTCTTATGGCTCTTCCACGAACATCATTAGTGCAAGTAGTGCTTCACCAGCCTTTTGACTCAACTAAGCTTTAATGCATCTTCTTATAACCTTCCTCTGCCTTGTTGACATCAATTACTATCAATTACCTTCATTTTTTCATCTTTAGGCAGTTGCTGAAATGTCAGTTGACCAAGCACGCCCAGGCTTTTGCTTACAACTGTACTACACAGAATATATAAACAACTTTCGAGGAAATGGGTATGTGCATAGCATAACCCCTCCTCTTCCTCACCTTCCCTTTACTCTGATCGGACACACCTAGAGACTTGGTTTTGATCCTTGATAGTGTTACTTATCAAAAAGAGCAAATAAGAATCCCACAAAGGAAACTGAAGAGGGTATCTGCAATAAATTCAGATAAACCGCTCCTTAGGGACCCCCAGACAGTCCACATTTTTGCTCTATCCTTAGATGTCAAGTTCAGTTGCACCAAAAATCTGGACTGCCTTAGGGTAAAAACCTTTGTCCTCAAAAGCATGTCAATGGATTGGTTCTTAAAAGAGCCGTAATTGTAAATGAGATGTGCACATGTGAAATGAAAGAAACATAATAATTAAAATGTTTAAGGAACCCCCACGAATGTAAAGGTTCTGTAATAATTAAAGATTTCTCCTAAAACCGTACACACCTAGAGCCATTTAGCCACCTTCATTTTTAAGAGTGTGTATTTTTTCCCCTTCTTCTTCAGTACTGCCAGTCAAGTCAGAATGATCTAGGCCGGAGTTGACCCCTGGTTTACAGTCACAAAATGAATTCCCCCCCCAGGGAGTCCAGCAACGGTTGACTCCCACCCTGACCTCCTACAGAACTCCATCACAGCTTCGAACTCTTAAAACGGATGACTGCACGGCTCATCCTATAGTGGTGCACAGGGGCACGTCTACCCGTAAATACCCAGAGAGGCGCCATCTGTGGTCATGAGTCAGCACGTTCGCCACACGGCACGTCTAATTGTGTTTCCCACCTGACAGCCCGCGCTTCTGCTCCTCTTCCCGCTCCACCACTTCTCTCTTTCTCCTCCTCCTCCTCCTCCTCCTTCTCCTCCTCCCGCAGACAAAGCCAGGATGTGGAACAAACGTAAATCTAATGGCACTGTCTGAGTCCTCCCTTTTGAGGAGGGGAGAGTTGGCGGGGGTGGGGGTCCGGGGAGAATGGCGGTTGTCGGCAGCTTAATTGAATTCTGTCTCTTTGAATTTCCATTAGCATGGGGGCTTTAGCTGTCCTCCGAGTCCTTTCTGCTCCTATTTGTCCTTATGTAATACATTTCCATGCTCATTATCACGGACGCAAAGGGGTAGTATGCTTATGTGTGCATGCGTGTGTGAGTGTGTGTGATGATGAAGATGAAGAGACGTAATTACAAATTCTTTTGCAGGTGCTAGGTAACTGTGAGTACTGAAGAGTTGACCATTTCCTGTCCATTGGTCAGATGATGGAACTAGGGAAATTAGCATTGAGCTGATTTTGCCCCGAGGAGGCGTGCAGTTACCAACCCAGACATGGCGATATCTAATAATCGAATTTTTCCTGATTCCATTGGTTTGTACAGGATGGATCTATAGATCTTACAAGATTCTATGGATTCAGACTTTAGGCTTCAGCATTAAAAAATCTATGGGGCATTTTTAATGTTTATTTCAAATTTTCCAATTTCAGTTTCAAATGCTCGTCATATTATTTGACAGGAATGTGTTTTTAAATCATTTTGAAACATCTAGCAGCTCTGGATGGTGGAAAGTAAACAGTCAGTTCTTGAAGGTGATGTGTTAAAAGCAGCAAAACTGGACAAGCATAAGAGTCTGAGCCACTTTGACAAGGACCAAACTGTGATGGCTGGACGACTGGGTCAGAACATCTTCAAAACGTCAGGCAGGTCTGGTGGGGTGTTCCTGGTATGCAGTGATCAGTACCTGCCAAAAGTGGTCCAAGAAAGGACAACTAGTGAACTGGCGACAGGATCATGGGTACCAAGGGCTCATTGAGTGATCCGTGGAGGCCCCACCTCACAACTTACAGGAATTAAAGGATCTGTCTTGGTGCCAGAGACCACAGGATGCATTGAGTGGTCTTGTGTAGTCCATGCCTCAAATGCTCAGCTCCTTTGTTCAATTTTAGGCAATGGCAAAGTAAGCTACTAGTTTAGCTGTTTGGCTATACATTGCTTCAGCTTTCTTTGTCCCATCTCAGTGTGCTCAGTGAATGTCACGTTACTGTACTGGACCCCAATATTACTAACCCTGGTACATTTTGTGAATAAGAAATTCTCAAAATATGTAAGAAACAAAGCTTTGTATCTTGTTAACCATCTTATGCTTCCAGTCTGAGAACAACTTGGGGATACTTTATATTTATGAGCACCTACTTTCAGATTCAGGACATAAAATGTCGTCTTAGAGCTGCTGCAGATGATACTGTAGCTGTTATCTTCTTGGAAAATTAGGTATGTAAGATTTGAATATATTTGAATATTTGACAAATAAGGAGGGCAAAACTGAGTTTAAGAGTTCACCGTTCTGCTGTAGGGGCAGAGTGTTGTTTAAAAAATTCTAAAACGTCAGACCTGCCTAAAGAAACGCTTACCTATGCCCTGGCAAACATGCATGGATATCTCGTTTACTAGCTGCTAGAAACTCTTGTATAACTTTTGAAAAAATGTGATGGGACAATTTTTTTATTTTATTTTTAATTTAAGTATTAACATGTTTTTTTTTTAACAACTAGGGCTGGACGATATGGTAAAAATACTAAATCACAATATTTAAAGACTTTTTCGCTATACACAATATTTATCGCCATACATGTAAATCACAGACTACAATCATCAGTAGCGACAGATTTTTAACCACTATTCAGAAGCTCTCCCATACTAAATAAGAAGTGTAAGAAATGTATGAATACTTGTATACTTGTATGTATAAATCAAACTGCTTGCATCCCTAGCAGACAGCCAATCAGGTGTAACTGACAGAATTCTGATTGCTGTGTCTGTCTTGACGTATAGATAGTAGCACAATCCCTATATTTCCATGGTTGGAGCATCTAAAACTGTGATCACTGGGAAACTAAATTGCAGCCTTCCAACACTATTGGTTTTCTGTGGAAGCCGGCCTGCAGCGCTGATACAAAGCTGCACAACAAAAAACTCAGCTCAAGTTATCTGTTAAAAGTTTTTCAAGGTTGTTCTTCTCTTGCCCTTTAATATATAAAGATGGGAAGGAGAGCCAGATTTCAGAAGTCTGTGTAGCATTACCTTATTACTGCGGTCATCTGTCACATCCCATCAGATGTCTCGCATTACTGTTCTAGCAATTTATTCAACGTCTTGGGAAATTAATTTCTTCCGTGTAACTTTTTGGCTTCACTTATTTGCATTACAGATGTGCCCCGGAGTGTTTTCTTTTAGAACGTAGTAATCAGATTTTCATTCTTCTTCAGTATTATCTTTATTTTAACTGCTGCAGTATGCATGCACTCAGCAGTTAGGCCTTCATTGAAAGAACAGTGGTTTACTCAGGCCTACCTGCTCTCACATGCTCAGGACCAGCTTTATTCGGAGTTCATTAATTCACCAAGGATTTCAAACTTGCTATCATGAGAGGTGCTTTTCCCTGCGCTCTTCATTTTATCTTTCCTTCCCTCCAGGGATTCTGAGGGTCGCAAACTCTGCAAGAAAGTGAAGGTGGACCCCGGTTCAAAGAGAGGGTTTGAGATCCTGCATTATAAGTAAGTATGCACTGTGCATTTATCAAGCAGTTTAAAAAACTCCTGAGTTTGATGAAATTACTACGGGAAATAGCAGATAATGGGTCTGCAATGAGGACGCACATTACCTTCTCTGCTTTGTATGAGTGTTTTTTTTTCTTTCTTTCTTTCTTTCTTTCTTTTCTTTTTCTCTCTTTCAGAGATGGAACCTTCCATACAGAATACAACAGACCAGCAACACTTAAGGTAATCATCCTGAAAATTGCAGTCTGATACTATGTTTGCTGGAAAGAATTGTGAAACTCCTTGTAAGTCAATAAATCAGTAGCTTTGTCCATACAGCTTATACATCTTGAAACCAGGTTTTCAGCTGTAATTCCTTATTATATGGGTGTTTAGATTTGAGCTGTCAGATTGCAGACTGTCTGCGAGCTCCGTGCTTCAGCCTGCCAAATAGCCTATGTAAACAGTAGAGTTTTAAATGATTTGTTCCATTAATACAATTGTGCTTTCTCCAAATTGTACTCCATAGAGACACTTTATTAATGGCATATCTGCATAAAGATGTCGTGACATGTATAAGCACTGAGTGATGCATTTAAAAAGCCAATACTTGAGTGTTTATCAACAGCTTATTCCAGTAATTGCAAAATGACCAAAGGTGTTTTATAGAGTAAACAACATTGTATTGACAAAAGGATCCTTAAACTAAAGTGGTGGACATTCGATCCGTTATAAAACATTTTTCTCATGTAAAGAAACCTGAGACAAGATCAACAGACCACATACTGTATGAATTATGTGAAAGATTTTGATATAATTTTAGTTGTTATGGGAAACCTTGACAAAACTGACACTGTAGTAGTACATGGTTTTTGACTTGTCTACTTTATACAGGCTTCATAGCATTGTTTTAAATGGTACACATATCTGTTGCTGTAAATGTGCCCTAGAATGGAAAACTCTTATTTGGTTTGGCATGGTTGAATAGTGAGGGTTTGGTACATGGAAATAACATTCCATGAACTTCAAACCCTGTTTCCTATGTGTCCTCTCTCTCAAAAAAATCCAGCATAGCAGAAAAGGAGCTGTAAAACAGGTCATTCTAAAACCCCCAAACTGGCCCATTTTTCTTATGCCCCTAAAATGCATATACACCCAGCCCATCAGCAAAAGACAAGCATGCACATCATTGCCAGTCTTTGCTAGTTATCACAACACCAGTTGCTACAGGGCTTGTGACCGCACCAGTCTCTGTGGGAAGTGAAGCAAACCGGTATCTGTGATAGAGTAAAAGCTAGCAAGTCAGCTTCCACCATCTCTTCTCTCCAACGTCTGCTCCCTTGAACACAAACTGGACTACCAAAGACTAGCTTTAACTACACATCAGAAGGGGAACTCAAAAGTGAGGATGCTGAACTCTGAAAAAAGCAAGCAAGTGAGTGCTTGGTGGCTGCTAGGCCAAAAGCTAAGCCAGCCACAGTCTCTTCGGCTAGCTAACTGCATACTACACTGAGAGGACACAGAGAGGACAGCAACACTATCTGGGAATAATTCCAACAAAAACAATTACAATATTCTTGTGACAAAGCAAAGCAATGCTATGTTACATGGCCTGTGTGAGCTGCTGCAGTAAACCAGTCAATAAAAGAGCAGTGCTCAGAATTTTTAGGAGCCCACCGTAAAAGAAAAATCAGCATTTAATTTCCAGGCAAAATAACAGGGTTTTTATTGGGAGTCTAAAACCCAAGCAAGTAACATACGTAATATTTATATACCAAAGTATGTCTAAAAATACTCATTAAAGGAGTTTATGGCACCTTTAAGGGTTATTTACTTTCATGAATAGTCAAGTATTGCTTTTTAAATGCATTTCTCAGTGTTTTGAAGTCCCCCTCAAGTGTCTCCTTCTATTAGCTACAAAGAGGTTATGTCCATGTCTCAGAGATTGCATTTACAGTTGTGTATGTTTGTTTTTTAGTGTGCCTTTGTTTTTTTTATTTTTTTATTTGGAAAAAGGATGCATGCTGAGATATACTTGGTCTCTTCAAAATTTCTTTTCATGTTTGGTATCTGCTACTTTTTTTTAGGCATGGGTTCTGTAGTCATGGGGCTCTGTAATCTGTAGGCCTTTGATCTTTTATAGCGTGCCTTGTTCTGTCATTTCCACCAAGCTGATTTTCCCCATGCATGTAATTTCACAGTAGCACAGGCAAGTACAGCTATGATTTCACACTGTAGGTGTTGGTTCCACAGTGCAGTAGGATTATGCGTCTGGTTGGAGAATCAACCCATCGCCTCCCATTCGTTTCTTCCTCTCACCCACCTCTTCCTCTTCCGCAAGGCTGTCGGCACAGGCCCATGCCTGGCTGATGCGCTGTTGATGAATGGTTCCGCAACGAGCCGAGCTGTAATGTGAAGAAGTTTAAAAATGAATGAACACGACTCAGCTCTGGTGTCTGAGTCAGTGATGAGATGGGTGAGCGCCTTCCATGGAGAATAGTTGGTTTCTCATTAAAGGCGTCCGCTGTTGGGTCTGATATTGCTCTTCATTTCTTTTCCCGTAACGGTAATTAGGCTTATTATGAGCACTTAATGTCAAAGAGGTGCTTACAGAGTCTTCCGACGTTCTGGATGGATGGATCTTCTAAATTAGCTGTAGTTCTGTACGGCTAAACAATGTCATCTTGTAACGCCGTTTCAGAAACTTTGTATTACTAAAAGTTCTCTTGACCATTATTATTGGTGACCTCAGAGTCTGACGTTGTGAGATCTTCCAGGCGGGGATGGGTTTTTGTGCGCTCTTGAGTCTTGCTGTTTGAAAGACACAGTGTGCACCCCTGGCCGTGGATCTCAGGAGACAGTGAATGTGCTTTGACAGTGAAAGATGAGTCATATCACTGTTTCTCTAATAATTGTCCTCCTTTTGATCCCCTCCTTCTCTTTCTCAGTCTATGGTGGCGTTCCTGAAAGACCCCACAGGTGCCCCCCTATGGGAGGAGAACCCTGAGGCTAAAGACGTCGTTCACATTGAGACGGAGAAAGTGAGTATCTCTTTTAGGGGACAGCTTTGGCGGAGATCACCTTTCCATTAGTGTTTGCCTGGTGTGGGAACCGCATGCTGAACAAAAGCAATGAGTTAAGCAATCTGCAACTGAAGAACCAGGCTGTTCTGCTCTCTCCGGGGACCGGCCTTGGCAGCCGTACAGGACGTTCAGGAGCATATGCGGCTCCAGCACTTCAGATCCAGCGTGTTTTAGTCTGAGTGAGGCAACTAAGGCTAGCTCTCATTAAAGCAAATGTTTAATAGAAAATGAAAAGGGTGAAAACTTCCTTAACTGGTAGCACAGTCTCTTAAGAGACTTCACAAATCACAGACATATCCGGATAGTTCTCCCGCTGAGGGGCTGCGCTCAATCAGAAAGCAACCCCACTCGCCGAGATGAGATGAAGATGGCTTTGAAACTCCTTTGAAGAGCGTAATGATTGCTCCAGGGGGGCGTGTGCTCGGTGGCATATTACATCTTTTGGGGTGTCAACTGCCATAAGCAAATCTCAGCTACAGGAAGCGATCTGGTAATGAAGCAAGAATATAAACAAAGCTGATAGGGGGAAAAAAGTCTCCCTCTGTGAGTTGGTTAATCCCTTCATGCAATTACAGGCATTAGAGAAGGTACTGCATGGTTTCCTGGCAAGATAAGTACATCTAGACTTCTTTTTTCTTTTTAACCTGCCTGGGTGGTCAGAGAGCCCCCTACAGGACTCAGGAGTGGTTTTGCTCCTGAGCAACAGGTGTGGGGCACCTTTTAGGCTTTTAAGGCTTACTGCAACTTTTAAAGGTTTTAGATGAGTGTTGTAAAGTTATTAGTCATGAAGGGTTCACTTCCTTACATACTGTGGGAAGCAACACTATTACTACTTTTTTATGTGCCTTTACCCCTGCAGGACTTCAGGAAGCTGTTGAAGAGGGAGGAGAGGCCCATCCTAATGATGTTCTATGCCCCCTGTGAGTCACCTGATGATCTGCCCTCATTCTGTCCTCAGTCATGGGTGAATTCGTAGAGAGCATGATGCAAAGGGTGTGAAATCCTGGAAAATGAAAAGTTGATGTTTAACAGAGGAAAGCCTTAATAATTAAAACAAAATGTCTAGCAGTTTATACGTGTGGTGTGCCACGCATAACAGGTTCCATTTGAATCACCTGTCATATTCATTTCTATTTACAATAATGACTTAAGTGTGGATAAAAATATTGCAAACTAGGGGTAGAAAAAGTGAATTGTAAATGTGCGAATACTGATTAAAATCTAACACCTATTAATTCTATTAAAATGAAAATATGAAGTAAAAAATGGATATCTAAGAAAAAAAAAAAATAATAATAATATATATATATATTAAGTATTTATTATTATTTCTTTTTTTAATGTAACTTTTTAAAAAAAAAATACTCTTATTGGATATTTTCTCATTGAAGTTTACTTTGCAAATAAAGCTTAAGTACAGTTAATAAAGTAGCTTCCGGTCCTGTAGACTCAACGCATAAAGCTGTTTTAGTCAATATTTCCAAAATACTGACTGATCAATAATATAATGTAAGGTGTGTTTTTGTTTACTTTTGTTTATCATTGTTTATTATTGTTTATCATTGCCATTCACGTAAAAGAATCATCTGTAGCTCTGTTCATCATTCATTTATTTGGTTTTATTTAGAGGCTACCGTTGTCCAGTCACTGTCTCAGTGTAATTCATTCAAAATTCATAGAAATATTATCATAGTTGATCATACATCTCATAAAACCCTGTATGGTCCATGGGCACACTTCACAGCTGAACAGCTAAACAGCCCTCCTTTTCTGAGCGGCACACTGATTCAGCTGGTGAAGCTACAGTGTTGAGCCATACATTACTGCATGGCTTTAAGAGATATTAGTGCTCTCAACACAATCTGGATCTCTGCTGAGGCACACAGATGGAAACACCAGCATTTAGTAACAGCATCAGCAACAGCATGAATCCATGGACCCAACCTGCCTTGTGTCAACAGTCCAGGCTGGTTAAGGTGGTATTCTGGTATGGGGAATGTTTGTTAATGTCAATTAATCACAGCTTTAATGTCCCACCCTGTTTGAGTGTTGTTGCTGATTATGTACATCCCTTTATGGCCACAATTTACCCATCTTCTAATGGCTACTTCCAGCATGATGATGCACCATGTCACAAAGCAGAAGTTGTCCCTGGCTGGTTTCACAAACATGACAATGAGTTCAGTGTTCTTCAGGGACCTTTCCAGTCATTGGATCTGAATCCATTAGAACCCCTTTGGGATGTAGTAGGACAGGAGATTCAGAGCATGAAGGTGCTTCTGAAAAATCTACAGGAATTGCCTTATGTAATCATGTCAACATGGACCAGAATCTCAAAGGAATGTTTCCATCATCTTGTGGAATTCATGTCACGAAGAATTGAGGCTGATTTAAGCACAACACAGCTTTACCCAGTATTATCAGTATGATTTTCCATGAGTTCAGATGAATGAAAGGTATACAAATTGGATGGGTGCATCTTTAGCTATGATTCTGCATGTTTGTGCATTTAAAAGTCTAAACATAACATTGCGTGGAGAACTAGGCAGCGTGGTATTTTCAACTAGTTTTTCATCGTGAAGAACGGAGCTGAGAGCGTGTTTAAAGCTGCGCTCAGAGGGCAGCCCTCAGGCTCTTCGTTTAGACACTTGTAGTTTCCTCTTCTCTCTCTCTCCCTCTCTCTCCCTTTTTTAAATTCTTCATTAGCTTCCTTAGAAAGTATTTTTCATGGAATCAGCGATTTGGTACCTCAGGCCCAGCACAGGCCGCACAGCTCTTTGGCTGACTTCAATTTGGAGATATTAATATTCCTTTTTGTTCCAAGAAACGAACAACTTGTACAGAATGCTCTACACGTGGTATTCATGTGAAAGTATTTTTAGGGAATGTCATTATCAATTGCTAGTTTTTCACAGAATCTAACCAATTAAGTGTTCCCATTTGCAATTAGAGAGGAAACCTAGATGTGTTTGTTGATTGGCCTTCTCCTTGGAACCAGCTCCTGCATAAGTCCATCTTTTTCTCTCCCCCTCCCCCCTTATTCATGCACTCTAATTTTTCTCCTGTCTCTCTCCTCTTTCTATTTAGGGTGTGGCGTGTGTAAGAGGATGCAGCCCATCTTCCAGCAGACTGCTACCGAGACAAAAGGGAAATATGTAAGTGCACCACTACTTCAGGAGCTTTTTAAGGACTATTGAATTGTGGGGTAGCCCTATATAGAAAGGCCTGCATCCACTTCTCAGGCATTGCTGATTGTGCCTTACATTGTTCGATTTACCGTGATTTTAATATCAAGTAGCATCGCAGTGACATTTGCTCATGTATAAATGTGGATCACCAGCTTGTTTCACCATTCCTAATGGTATTTTCCCCATACTGTCTTGGCAAAAATACCACACAGACATTTTCCTGTAAGATGCTAAAATGCATTTAATTATCTTTAATATCTGTATTTACAGGCCAGGTTTACTCTGTTTGGGTTGGACATCATGATAAATATTGCAGCAGCACTTGACACAAACCTGACTTTCTTGAGAAAGATTTTACAATGCATGGATGCAGAATTGAATATAGAATATTTTACACAGGGTTGAAACATGGCTCACGTTTTCATTAATTCATTACTTCTTTCTTCTTATTATTTTAAACCTGTGCAGTTGCACAGGACCACCGTAGTCCAGTCACTGTCTCAATGTAATTGTATTAAAGTTTGTAGAAATATTATCATAGTTGATCATACATCTCATAAAAACCTGTATGGTCCATGGCCACACTTGACAGCTAGAATGTATTTCTGTGATTTCCAACAGTCTTTGTTATTACACATTTCCTAAACATCCCACTTTTGCTGAGCGGTGCACTGATTCAGCTGGTGCAGTTGCAGTATTGAGTTTAAGTCTATAGATTACTGCATGGCTTTTAGAGATATTAGTGCTCTCAAATGTGTTGCAGTAGAGGAAGCATGCAAAGCCTTTACATGGTGTATAAAGCTGCAAATAAATACATATTAGTAGGTCTTCATAAGCTACCCTTTTTCCTGTGAGGAAATAAAAAATTGACATCTGCTGTTTTTATGCCTTAATAGTTGTATGTCATTTATCATCAGCACATAAAATAATATTGATGCCATTACTAACCTTATCATTTAGACATCACTGTTCAACATGTTATGGTGTTTTTTTTGTTCTGAATGTTGAGCCTCCACTGTACATTTAATCCTGGTCAGCATTTCATTTATTAGCTGTTTTGTCATGATTTCAAAGAATGAGAGGAGTCAACTCCACTCAGTTTATGTGAAGCACTGGAATTGTATATATGTTTTTTGTGGATGGAAGTGGCTGTTACATGTTGATACCGCGTTTATATTGTTTGTGTTGTGTTTCTTTTATAAGAACCTAATGTATGTTCCCTGGCAGGTTTGGGTTTTTTTTTGCTTTTTGTTTTCTTAAATGTATCATACAATTCTGAACCCAAACAGACACCAAGTGTTGAAAAAGGAATATGCAAAAGCATGTAGATTTTGATTGGCTTATGCAGAGGACATATGTAGAAACACCTAAATTTCACGAATAGTGACTTTTTCACAATACCACATCTTTTGCAGGGATTAATATTGATAATCTAATGACAGTGGCTACTTTCAAGGTTGTGGGCTATACATGCATGTCAGGCAGCAAGTGAACAGTTGATTCCTCAAGTAAATTGCATTGGAAGCAGGAAAAATGGGCAAGTGTAATGGGCCAAATCATGATGGTTAGACAAACTAGATCAGAGCTTCTGCCACAACGGCAGGTCTTCCAGGGTGTTCCAGGGTCAGTATGCAGTGGGCATTGAATACCAAGAGCTTCAAAGAAGGACAACTAAGGCAAGGCTGCACCTCAGAACCGCAAGACTTAATGGATCTACTTCTAACATCTTGCTGCCAGATATCACAGACGTTACCACACTTTCAGCTGCCTTGTGGAGGTCAGGCTTTGATGGGTCAGAGCTGTTTTGTTGGCTATGGGGCTGAATGATGTATGATTTTAGTCATTGCCATTGCAATATATGGTTAGGTCCATAAATATTTGGACAGACAATTTCTGTAATATGTAAAAATGGGGGTAATGAAGTTCTTTTGCAAAATGACATCCAAAAACATTTCACTGTCCAAATATTTATGGACATGACTAACTTTGACACACATCTCATTTTGATGTCCAGTGCAGCTCTGGACATAAAATGCAATTTGCGAGTGAGTTATTATTAATCATAAATGGGACACGTTTCAGTAAGTCAGCAGTGTAATATTTCATCTCGCTGGCTGTCAGTATTCATTAACCTATTCGGCCTGTTTGTTTTATTTGACAGAGCAGACAGAGTTCTCATCAGTTCCACAGCAGATCATTTTGTCTCTGCGATCTTCTGTTTTTGTTTAATGCTGCATTTATTGGATGAATTCCCTGCTGGTCTACAGTCTGCGTATGGATTAAATGCCAGCCCAGAACTCAATATCTCTATGTACACTGCTGTGAGCTATTGCTACACATCCCTCCCTTGCCTCCTTGCTCTTTGAGTGCACGCGCACACACACATGTCCTCAGCCTCACACAGCCTTAATTGAGAACTGAAAGTTTATCCAAGCTTGGCTCCACGTTTCAAGAACAGGGTATTGTCAAATAAAATGTTTCAAGCTGCTCATGAAGGTAAAAGAGCACAAGGATCAATATCTCACAGCTGAAATCCCCCAACAACCGTGGCCCCCACTGCTGTTCCGGACTTATGCACCCTCGGCCCCCAGCAAAGCAAAATAGAGTTTCTGAACAAACCACCAGCAGTTGGCTCAGATCACAGCCCCAACACACACTACTGGAACGCTTCACTTTGTTTTCTTCCTTTGTATGGAGCTGGAAAATGAGGCCTGGCTTGACTAATTGGTGAAGTGTTTATTTCACTTAACTGCCGAGGGAAGCGGGGGCTCCACGGTGAGCCTGTAAATTAGCCGTTTGTTCAGAGATGTGCAGGTGTACACTGGCTTGGGGAAGATGTGCCTCAGTCCAAGGTTTCCCATTTCCATGCGTGCGTGCAGGACGCTGATAGCGCCGGAGCAACGTGATGGATATGGAAGGAAAGGAAAGCGGTGGTCAGCAGAGTCTGCCTCCTCATTTTTCACTGCGCTGTCAGATGATTTGTGACCCACTCCTTGATTATGTGCAATTTATGATTGTAGATGAGCTGTATTACCTGCAAATGTTCACGTAATCATGCTTCCCACTCAACGTGCCGTTTAAACATTAAATGAATGCTGCCTTTTGTCCAGCAGAGGAGAAATTGCGGTCATAAGCAGATTACCGTAGCTCAAAATTGTGCTGTTATGTGCCGAATATTAGCAATAGTGCTTACACTCAATGACCGCTGAATTCCCTCATCATAATTGACAGTTCAGTGGCGCTTGTGAAATCCATAACACTTCTGGAAGCTGATGGGCTAAAAAGAACCACCTCCGATTAATGTGCCATTTAACAACACATATTGGCCCCCGGTGCTACCTGACTGTCTATCTGAATAAGAAGCTGACGAGCCAAAAGGAAGCCTTTCTTTTTCAAACATGGTCTGGTAGTTCCTGTGTGGCACAGCCAGTAAAGAACATTGTGTCTTGTGCACATTTCCCCATAATGCCACAGCTTGGAGTCAAGAGCACAATTGACCATGGTTTTGTTTAGTGGGAAAAATGGCTTAGTTCCTTCCTGATGATACAGAATTATTAGCCTTCAGCCTTCTAGTCATTGTCATGCCAGGTGAGCACTGCCAAGGACTAACATTGAAAGATGAAAAAACTTTATGCTGTTAGATGCAGGAAGAAGCCCTTTGAATGAGTAATGAATGCTGCAGTAGCATGCTAAATACTTTATAGCATGCTAAATAATTAGATAATACATATTTACATGCATAAAAATACATGCAAGAATACAAATTACAATTGTTTATGTATGTATAGCTCAATGAATACCCATACCAACATACCCACACACAAATACACCCAGATAAGCCCCTAAGGTTTAAGAAAAATATATTGAAAATTATAATCATTTGCATTTGGGCATTTAAATGCATTTTGAATAAGCTAGAACAATCTAAAACACTGTTCAGAATAAAACCCCGACAACAATCTGATCATCTGAACATATTTATTCCCAATATAGCCTTCTCACAACTGCTCATGGCTAATGACCAGGTAGCGCAGAAAGCAGTGCACTGCTGTAGACTAATTACCTTTCATTAGCAGCTCGACCGGATGGTCACGCAGCGATTGGATGTACTTTTATTATGAGAAGTAAAGAAAGCCAGTAATAAGGTACACTCTTTGTCCAAATGTTTGTGGACACCCCGTCAAATGAATGTGTTGAGCTGTGGAGCAGTGGTACCGTGTTTGCTGGAATGATGGTGCTCCATCAAGTACATTTGGGACGACTCTAGGAGTTGGGGATGAGCTGGGTTGGTGATCATCCAACATTCTGACTTCACTAATGCCTTCCCTGAACAGCAGAGACAGTTAGTCCAAAGTTTTTAAATAGACTTTGGAAGAAACAAAGTGCAGATGTCACAATACTTTTGTGTGTGTGTATATATATGTGTCTATGTGTCTGTGTGTGTGTGTGTGTGTTTTTTTTTTTTTTTTTTGGGGGGGGGGGGGATCTGATGAATGACTATAGAGAAGTCAAACTCTGAATACCATGTGTCATGTTTCAAGCGATAACTCTCCCTTGTGGTTTTATGCTGAATAACACAATTATTGCAGTCACATAAAATACCATTTATAGCATAATTCACAACATTACACGTGTAAACGTGATTACGCTGCCCATTAAAAGATGTACACTGTGTACTGAGAACAATCATATGATGTCCTAAGAATTTAAGCCACACCGAAGCATTTGATCCATAACAGTTTCGAGAACCAGGTCAAAATCTTAAGTGTAAATAGGCATGTTTTCAAACTCTAGAACAAAGGAAATCAGAATTCCCTGAAGTTGACTGCTTTCTGCAACCAAATGGATTTTAAATTGTCTTTGGCATGAAAAGAGAACTCTAGGTCTGGTCTGTTAATGTCATCAAAGAGTTTGATAGTTACCATGTGCCACTTCACTGCATGCCATACTTTCATGTTGTTCGTAGTTTGACAAGCCTTCTGCTTCCACTATGATGCAGCCATTCGTCTTCATTTTGCAGAGTTCCATGTCGCAAGCAGGGATTGTTCATTCTGAGTCTAATCTGCTGTCTCACACAGGTGCTGGCGGGGATGAACGTGCACCCAGCTGAGTTTGATGGCCTGAAGCAAGAGTTCAATGTCAAGGGCTACCCAACTTTTTGCTACTTTGAGTGAGTTTGACTTTCTCCTTAATTCTGCATACAGCACGCACTCACAACCTAGGAGGAATTCATTCAAAAGTAAGCCATTAGCATGTGATGTTTCAGTCTTGACCTTTAGTTCTTCATTCTCTCTGTAAGTTCTGTAAGGAGGTGCAGCATTTAAGCAGTGGCACCGCAGAGTCTCCATGTAGCTTCGCTTCTCAGTCGGCCGCCTTTGAGAAGGATTGCTTCCTTTTAATAGATTCAGACTGCAGCAAGGTGAGCTTTGTGTTCGATGACATGGTGGGGGTGAGGGGTTCATTTCGGAACAAGCCACTTGAACACGTTCAGTATTTATCAGGCGGAAAAGTTTGCAGGGGTTCTACGGTCATGAAATATGCGGTTTGAATAAAGCGCTCACAATGGGGAGCTGGGGCTGGAGCAGAATGCCAACTGCTCTCTCATTCGTGGACAAATGACAGCAGCTCAGATGAAGCTGAATGCATTGGGGAACAGACACTTGGCCTTAAGTCTGAAGCAGCAACGTGGACTTGGCCTGGTCTAGGATCCAATTTACGATGTTTCCTTTCTGCTCTCATTCCCAGTAGATGAATGCTTAACCTCATGAAGTTTGTTTAGAGAGTACAGCTTTTTTTCTCCTCCATCCCTCTCCCAAGAACTTTCCTAATGTCCTCATTTCCAGCCAGAGCCAGCGTTGATGAGTTAACGAGAGCAAAGGAAAGGATCTGTGTGAAGCAAGTGAGGTCCAGTATGAGCTCAAACAACCACCAAACGCAAGCTTGCTAATGATCACACAGCAGCCTGTGTTGACCATCTAAAAACTCCTCCCCACTGAACTTATTTGCACTGATGGTAAACTTGTTAATGACCCTTCACAAAGCAGACCTTCTGTACACAGCATTGCACAGCTTCTGCTGGTGGTCAATGAAGGATTGTGGGAAAGAACTTGTGTTTCCCACCGCAGCTCTAATTTGGTGGTTGGATAAACAGTAACTTTGGAGATATTGAAGCTGTATTTTACTCTGGGTTGCACTGCGACCCTCTGTCCGCATTCAGGCCTGAGGCTGCAGCCGTGCTTTATCTGCTTCCATTCGATGCTAAACCCTCGCTCATTTCACTTGCGTTTTAATTATGGGAGGGTTAATTAAATGCCGCTCTCCGCCCAATCCGTTTCCAATGAGCCATTAGCTGTGGCCCTGAGGGGAGTCTCAGGCTAACGACCATGCAGCACCATTGCTTACAGTAATGAGGCTGTGAGCTAAACATCAGCACTTTGCTTCAGTTCTTTGACTCCAGCTGCTGCTCTTGTTTAGTTTCCCAAAGCAGTCATCTGAGCTCTGGACAATTGATCTCCGTGTATCTCTCTACAGTCACCGTATGATTCAGTGCTGGGTATGAAAAGGCTGAGCTTTGAGATGTTTTGTGCCAGCTTTTTTTTTAAATAATGACTATTGCTTCTGAAGAGGTCCAGTTCCATGTGGAGATTCAAGCTATAGCCACATTGAGTGCATCTCAAGAGTCAAGATGGCTTCAATGGCTCCATTGCTAACACTGGAATTGATGAGGCCAATCACGGTTGCCCCTGTGGCTCCATAGCTTTCCTTTTATGTGGTCATCTTCGTTCGGGTTATCCAGTGCCTTTTCAAAAGACTTCTTTTCTTTTGTCATCATTTGATGTGAAAGGGCTAAAAATAAAGGAGCTCCGTGGCAGACGTCCAGCTCTCTTGCCCTTCACTCCCGGCCCATCTGAAATAACAGTGTAGCTAGGTGAGCTGTCAAGTGTGGATGCAGTAGCTTTGGAACACTTCCACCTGGCCTTCATCTCTCCAAGCCTTTCAGATCGCTTGCCACAGAGCAGAGGAGTCAAGGACTGGACGTTATTAGGGCATTCAGGTGAAGGATGCGAAGGTAGCGCGAAAGCCTGCAGGTTTCATACTGCTCGGCACTCTTCAAGGGCAAGTCAGGGCAAAACAAATGCAGATTTCGAGTGATCTGCTTTCAACTTACTCAATATTAAACCTGACACAGGAGAACTAATACGGTTTGCTGGCTGTTCCAGGTTTTTTGATGCATTACTGTGATGCGTGCAGATCCCTGCTGATCAATGACAGTTACAAATGACCAAGTGCTGTCTGCGATTTTATTTTATTTTATTTATTTTTTTTCCTCCAGCTTACATAGCTCTGCAGATTAATTTCAGTGGCCGAAAACCGAGCGATCAAGGCAGATAAAAGAACCATTACCTGTGCATGGAGTTACTCATACTACTCCTACATGTAGATGGGTGCAAACCTAAAGATCTGGCCTTTAGCTATGGGCCTACCAGCTCTGGCCTATAGCCTCTCCCTATAGCCTTTTCTTATAGCTGTGAAACTACCAGCTGTGGCTTTACCAGCGCTCTGGCCTGTAGCCTAGGCAGACTGCAAAGTTTTCTAATCAAGTGACAAAGCTGAACTTTTAGGCGTGAACTTGAACTGTCGGTCTCCGGTGTTGGTATAAATTAGTAAGGAACATGGAGACTGCTAGCTGGGGTCTTTGATTAAGCTAGACGCCTCGAGCAGAATGACTTAATTAGCTTTGGGCCAGGCCCTCATTTAAAATGTTTATCTTGGCTGCTGCAAAGGGAGCCACAGTCTTGGATGTTGCTTGTAATGCAATCCTTTGGAGTGTCACTACAAATATCCTCAGTTAACCAGTAATGCAGTTTAGAGATGAGAAAAATAAGCTCCATCACCTCCTACGAATTAGAATTTCTTTAAATAGGAAAGACTCAGTTTTTGTAATTACATTATAGCAGAAGTGTGAAGCAACTTTTTTTTTTCCCATCAGAAATCCGTGAGCTGTTTTTCTTCTTTTTTTGGCAGGTAGTCAAGTAGACGCTCATCAAAATAAAAAACAGCTTGCCTTCTTTTGAAATTTCCGAGATCATTTTCACCGTTACTTTTCCATTAATTAAAACACCTGCCTCCTAATACTTTGGGTATTTTTACAACAGAGTGTCCAATCTTATTTGTTAAGGGAAGGAAAACCTGCTGTTACACCAGCCCTTTGTGGAAAAAATTGGACATGCCTGCATTACAAAATTCAGCTTCATGGTCATGAATGTTGGTCTCCATAGTGTGAAAATTGAAGTACGGTTTTACCAGAAATAATGGTACTTTACTAATCTAATCTGTTAAAAGCACACTTTTTTTAATCAAAATTTTGTTTTAAGCTGAAATATTGAAGGTATATAAGGTGTTGCTTATTGTTGTGGACTTTTTTTAATATGACACATGCTCAGTGTATGTCCTTGTTATATGCTATAGGAATTGTTGTGTCTCATGTGTGGGCCACAGTTCCGAAGCCAACTCATGGCCGACTGCTAAGCTTAAAGGCCCTCTTCTGTTTTCTTTTGCATCAGGAAGGGGAAGTTCCTGCATCACTATGAGAACTACGGAGCCACGGCCAAGGACATTGCAGACTGGCTTAAAAAGTGAGTAGAATACTGTTTGTGTATGGGCCCTCCTTTGAGAGGGCCAAGTCCTATCATTTGTTTACAAAACCAAGATAAAGACCCCAACCACACACACAGACACGCATAACCTTGCCTTCTGTGGGCCCTCGGGCTGGTGTAAAGGCCAGTCTTTATTAGCTGGAGAGGTGTGAGGGCTCAGTGCTTAGTCCCTGCTTCATTGAGCAAGTGTATTGTCAGGGGAGTGTTTGACACTTCAGAGAAGCGAGGGATATGACTGTAAACCAGGATACACAGATTTACTCCTGTATGCCTCTTAGTGGAGATATAATGAGGCATTTCTGTTCCCCTCAGTGTGTGCAGACATGTCTCAAGCCTGTGGGTTAGACATGCTTTTAGTGCTTCAGACCTTAGACTGTGTAGACGTCATCCAGACATACATACTCATTGACCAGGTGTATCCATGTATATATGGTATTAATATAACTTTTAACAGCTAGAAAAGTGGTTCTCCCTCCCAGGCAGTTTCTTGTCTGTTGCTATGTGGCCACTAGGAGGAAAGGGTGGTCGCTATGGTCTTGCTTAGTGGTTATTGTGGTGTTCCTAGGTGGTTGATGGCAGTTGCTGTGGTATCTCAGGTGATTGCAAGTTGTTGCAAAAGTAATTGCTGTTGATCGGATGTTACTAGTCTATTGGGACCACTGACATGTAAGAACTTTTGTATCCCCATTCATTCTTATGGGGAGAATATTAATTAATATATGTTGAAACCGTGGGAGTTGGAACAGTATTGATAAGATCTCACACTGCAGGACGAGTTCCACAGTGAAAAATAAGGAGGAGGAAGAGAAGAAGAAGAAGCAAGAGAAGGTGAAACAGAAGCATTCAGTGTGTAACCATAATAAAGAGAGAAGGACAATCTGACAGCAAATATGTTGAAGATAATCCTCAAACAGGGAAAATGGCCTTTAGGAACTGCCCCCCCCCCCAACAAGACTCCTTCTAAATTTATTGGCACTGCATTACCAGTTAGAAGATATCTGGAACTGGTCTTGATGTAATGTTGATTTTTGAAACGGTGTTGAATTTTGATTGACAGTGCAGTACAGGGATATTACAAAAACATAAGAAGCCAGCTGATTCTTCAGTGATTTTGAATCACCTCATTGAGGAACATGTATTTTGGCTTTAGTGACAATCAGGAAACAGCTGAACTCCATTGTGTACAAAGCAGCTGGAGCTCACAGACGACTTTGTTCAAGGATTTTGTTTACACAAGTTTTCTCTTACCCATAAGCATAAACGGGCTGTGGTTTCTGTGACCGTATGAAATTCTTAAGCAACAGAACACGAGAGGCAGCAGGCCAGATGTACATACGAGCGCATGCGCACCCGACAAATGTGCTCACAGTGCATCTGAAAAAAAACTGAGCACAGAACCGTCTGCTGGCTGTGCACAGGACCATCTGCTAACTGTATGCTGGATCGCCTACTGACTGCATACAGGACCCTCTACTGACTGCGCATGGGGCCGTCTACTGGCTGCGCACAAGACCACATGCTAACTGCATACAGGACCATCTACTGACTAAGCACGGGACCACCTACCGACGGCACACGGGATCACTTGCCAACTGCATGAAAGACTGTCTACTGACTGCGTGCAGGCCCATCTACTGGCTGAGCACAGCATTGCCTACTGTGCATGGGACTGCCTTTTGTGTAAGCACAGGACTGTCTACAGGCGGTGCAGGACCGTCTACTGGCTGAGCATGGGACTGCCTTTTGTGTAAGCACAGGACTGTCTACAGGCGGTGCAGGACCGTCTACTGGCTGAGCACAGCATTGCCTACTGACTGCGCATGGGACCACATTCTGAGTAAGCATGGGAGCACCTACTGACTGCACACGGGGCTGTCTACTTGACTGCACACAGGACCATCAACTGACTGAGCACGGCACCGCTTACTTGACTGCACATGGGAATGCCTGTTCACTGCGTACAGGATAGTGAATTGGCCTTGCATGAGACCACCTACCGACAGTGCACGGGATCACCTGCCAACTGCGTGTGGGGCCGCCTACTGGCTGAGCACACAGCCTTGCTTACTGACCATGCATGTCAGTACTGTGTTCACTTCTGAGTGAACACAGGAGCGTCATTTTCGGCACACAGGAGCGTCATTGTCTGCACACAGGAGCGTCTACTGGTGGTACACAGGAACGTCTAGTGAATATGCAGTTTAACACAATGCTAGTTCTGGGTTTACTTGTTGGCTACATTAACCACAAAGCAGTTTTACAATACTTAGAAATACAAACGTTTGACATCAGGCTATGTAATCAACTACATTTTGGATAAATGGAAAACTGTCCATTTAATTTTCCACTGACCTATTCTGTAGCCAATCTTCGTTCAAGCTGGCATAGTTTGAAGGGAGGGTTTTGAGGGTTTTTTGGATGCATGCTGACTTTAAGGAGACAGTTCTTTTGAAGTTAAAGGATTTTGAGAACATTGTGATGGTAGACTGTAAGGAGACAGGCCTCCGCTGAGAATCATTTGGGCTGGTCTGTGATCACTGGAGAGGCTGAGAGCAAACCACAGTGAGATGTGAGTGAACGTCCTTGGCTCTCGCTAGTGACTCTCAGTCATAGGGTGTGACCACTTACAAGCTTAGCAGATGTCCGGAGCTGTGAGCGTGGTTGAGACGTGTACCAGCTGTGTCAAACATAGCAAATAGTCATTTTGCTTTATGGTCTTTGAGAGTTCTGAAGCAGCCAAAAGTGAGTAAAAGAAAATTGGCTTCGAAATTATTCCCCACCAACCAGTCTGAGCTCATGATTTATGTAGAAGACATGATGACAGTTTTTTATTTTAACATCTCGCTCTCGTTCACGTTTAAACTGTAGAGTGGTTCTGTTGGCATGAATTTGAACTAGCAGCTTACATATTGTAGACTTAAACGCAGCCCTGTACACGCTTTATGCTCTTTCCGCTCTGTATGTACAATTTCATATGTTTTACAATTTACTCTATTTTTGTATATTTATTTATTCATATGTTTTAGATCCACATACAAGATAATATAACATATAGTAATGTAACACAAGAAGAACATGAGGAAAACAGTTTTTGTAAATTGTAAATTCATTTTGTTTAAAAAAAAAAAAGTCTTTTCTTTTTGTTTTTAAGCCATTCAGAGGTGAACTATTGCTTATTTGGATCATTGTCATGCTGCATAACCCAACTGCACTTTCAGATAATCAACTGATTATGTTATTTGGTTGAGAGCAGTGATTCCTGGTTGCAATAATTATGGCTAGTTGCCCAGGGCCTGATGCAGCAAATCATCCCACCACAAAACCACCACCATGTTTGACAGTTAGTATGATGTGCATATTGTCAATGTTAGCATTAGATCCCTGTCTTTTTGTATTTTTGACGCTTCTCTTTTTACTGGTGGACTTATGTGAGGCGAGTGGTTTCCTACATGTTCATCTGGGATCTCTTGTGCCTTCTTGGATGTTTTGTTACTGTGCTCTTGGATGACTTTTTTGGTGGGCTGGCCACTTCTGAGAAGATTCACCACTGTTTTGAGTTTACTCTGTTTGAACATAATAGCTCTTGCTGTGGTTTTGCTGAAGTCCAAGAGCCTTACAATTGGCTTTAAGCAGTAACAGACTGCTGTATTTATGTAATACGGCGTAGATTTTGGACTGGTAGTAATTAAACCTGGCTTTGTCAAATTAAGTTGATCTCAGTTATCAACTGAATTTAGTTCATTTGTGTCACTAAGGAGCAATTACTTTTTCATACAGGACCTAGTGCTGTTCTTGTTGCTGTTGTTGTTGTTGTTAAACTGGATTTTGTATTTACGAGATTTATTTGTAATGTATATATGTAATATATCTTGTATTAAATTTAGTTTGAAGATCTGAAACAACTGAGTGTGACAAATCTGCAAAAATAGAAGTCGTCAGTAGGAGAAACATGTTTTTAATGTATATTATATGCAATATTATGCCAGAAGAATTGCATGAATATTTTGCAATTCAACAATTTCTGGGGTCTTCCCTAAACACATGCAACATATGACCATTATTATTATTTAATGCATTTTAATTTCATTTAATTAAATTTTTTTAATATATTATTTAAATCAACTGTCTTTCCTGCTCTTGCACTCTATCCATCCTGTTATCTCTGTTTTTTATATATCTCTATCTTCCTCTCTCTTTCTCTTTCTTCCCCCCTGTCCGTACAGCCCACAGCCTCCCCAGCCGAAGACCCCTGAGGTGCCATGGTCGGAGTCAGATTCGGCAGTGTTCCACCTGACAGACGAGTCGTTTGATGGGTTTCTGGAAGAGCACCCCTCGGCCCTGATCATGTTCTACGCTCCCTGTGAGTTTCCACCACCTACACAGTTCTTGTGCTCTTTTTAGGCTCCACATTCACATGTGAAATGGATGAAGGAGGTCGTAGAGGCCTGACCTCAGGCTCCTGACAAAGTAATTTTTCAGAGCCTTATTGTACATCCTTACTGGATCCACGCCGATTAGGACTGCTTGCTGTGTACGTGTGCTGTCACTGTGTTTTTACACACAGAACAGAGATGCTCTTTGGTGTGTCGTTGTTTCTATCTGGGTGCATCAGAATCTAAATGGATCTGTCTGGTGGGGGGGTGATGGATTTGATAATGAGAATGTGACAGTTGTGTTTTAGAGCGTTTCATCAGAGCTCATTTTTTCCCCTTTTTTTATATATCTGTTGAAATATGTCTCTCAGCTCTCATACATTTTAAATCAAACACCTCAGACAGAACGATTCTATTTTTCATGTCCTCAGGCACAGAGTATACCCCACCTTCTGTCTCTATACACACACACACACACACACACACACACACACACACACACACACACACACACACCTCCACCTCTCCACCTCACACCCTCACTTGTCCTCGCTCTCCCTAAAAATACACTCATTGCTTGCGAGCCGTCTCACCACAGAGAATCAGTTTATTTGTTGCCAAAATCCCGACACAAACACGTACGCTCGCTCGCCACTGACAGACTGACAGATGGAGGATCGGGCTCTATTCTCACTCTCCTTCTGTTTTAATTCTCAGAGACAGACAGACAGACACATCCACACTTGTACTATTTCCTCATGGTGAGTGGCATCCTGGCCCGCCACCCTGCAAATGTTTTCACACACTCTTGTGTTATGAGTAGTTCTGGCCTCGTGGGAATATGAGTACTAAATCCATAAACATTAAAATCCCAATTGCGATATTCCATGTCCAACTATTATACAACCCACTCAGCAGTATTAGAGCGTTTATGAAGTGTGTAAATTTAGTCATTCCACTCCCTCTGACTCAACGAACACCTAAGCGCTGGCGCAGTGAGTGCTGTTTTATGTCCCCTTTAACAGTCAGTGTTTGTGTAGAGCAGGTGTAGGAAGAGGCGGGAACTCCCAGCAGTAAGTGTTTTAAAGGGCAGGGTAATGCCTCCCCAGCTGAAAGTCGTTTCCCATTAGCTCAATGTCTGACACACCGTCTCAATGACTGACTCATTATGAGCTGCATGGAGATTATGTTTATATGGTTCAGATAGTAAACAGCTTTCATGTAGTTTAATCCAATTGCTTGGTTATTTATCTCTCCGAGCGAGGTGCCCTTATATTTAGAGCTGGAGAAGAAGAGCTTCAGAGTAGACCATGTCAAAAAAAAAAACAACAGCTTTGAAAGCTCTACAGGTTTTTAATCAAAGTAATGATTTCAGTCTAGCTTTTAGGATATAAAGAATGACTTCATTTAGTAGCTTGTCTCTCTCACACACAAACACACTAGGAGCGCATTTTGTCTGTCAATTAATGTTTGATCAATAGCGCCCAATTATTTTTGTGATAGTCATTGTGCCTGTTGTTGTGCAGCTCCAGGCTTTAATAATTATATAATTATTATTATCCAACAAAAATCATTTCAATTCTTAAACCCGCAATTACAGTGATAGTCTAGCCAAAATAACAACTTTACTGGTTTTCCTCTCATCCCAATAATGGTAATTCTGCCAACATGTGTGTACCGTCTGAATGTTTTAATTAATTTTGTATCTGAGCTCCAAGGCTAATGTAAATAACTGGAAATAGTAGCATATATTCTGATATTTCAGTTTAGTGCACACTGCAGGTCTATATCGTCAAACATATGGTATAGGCCCTCTTCATCTTTGAATTAGAGGTTGGTTGTATTATGTAAGCACTGTTTGGGCCCTTATATGGAAAATAGGCTACAAAAACAGGCATTTACTGTTTGTGAGGTAATTAAAACCAACGTATTTACATAGTATATTCTCTTACAATGTGCATAGCAGTTCACAGTGGAATTATAAGAAGTGGCTCAGTCCTGTAGTACAAAATTAGGCAGCCAGTCAGAGTTATTCACCCACATCTCAGTCTTTAAGGCTGTTGAATTGTAATAGAGAAGAGGTTTGAAAATTGGTTTGTAGCAATGAAATAAGAATTAGTTAGAATTAGTGTGTGTATATATGTGTGTGTGTATGTGTATATATATATATATATATATATATATATATATATATATAGTATTACATTTCTTTTTTCATCTCATATATTTTTTGCCCATTTTGTTTAGTCAGATAGAGAATATAGATGTTAGACAAGATATGGTTTTAAGCTGAATGTATAAAGTGCAGAATATGCAGAAGTGAGCGTACATGTGTGCAATGCAGTTTCAGAAAGCTGTGCAGTATGGTTAGGACATAGTGAATTGGTAATAAATATATAATATTCATAAATATTTAAATGTAGGATGTCCAGCGTATTGTCCTCTGTTACACAAATGTTTGTTGTACATGTAAGTAAACCTAACAAAGATGAAGGCCTGGATAGCTTCTTCTCATTCTCTCTGTATTGGCCTTCAGAAAGTGTGTGCACTAGTCCCAAATACACTTTACACAAGAGATGTAAAGTAAAATATAAAGAGATAAAAGATAAACAATACAACTTAAATCTGTAAAGCCATAAGGAGATTAGCATATATATCAGAAGTGTGCATACGTGTGTGATGCAGTTGCAGAAAGCTGCGCAGTATGATCAGGAGGTAGTGAATTGGTAATAAATAAATAATGTTCATAAATATTTAAATAGGATGTCCAGTGTATTGTCCTATACTATACATATGTATGTTGTACATGCAAGTAAACCTATTTGTCAGGGTTGAGGGCCTGGATAACCTGTGGCAGGAAGTGTCTCCTCATTTTGTCTGTGTTGGCCTTCAGGTAGCATAAGCACTAGTCGCAAGTAGACGTGCTTATGTAGTTTCTGACAAAGTATAGTAAATTAATGATGGACAAAAATTAGACTTCAGTATGGCTCCCACTGCTGCTTTAGCTATACATGTCTCCTGTTTTAGAGACGAAAGCATTATGCTAATTGATGGGGTATAGACTTCTATTCATTTTTAGCTACATTAGCCTTAGGCAAACGTCAGACACCAAACTTTAGTCTTGCTTGATCTTTTTGGCTGTGATAAAAGGAAATTTGTATATGTTTTGTTTAAACAAGCCAAATTGAGCCGAATGGCCATGTTTTGTTTTTGGTAAGTATTACACATTTTAACCAATCTAAACATATAATCAGTGAAATTGACAAAATGGAACCATTACTAATAACACAATACCATGGGAAAGGGGTGGGGGGCATGATGGGAGCTGAGAGCGTCAAGCTGATATACAGTTATAGGTACATGAAAATAGGCCACTTGCATTCATCACAAACCTCACAAATACAATCGACAATTACAAATTACTTTCAGGCCAGATCATTAAGCCATTTTTATTAAGGCTTATTAAGGCTTTTTCATTTCATAAGATCATAAAGGCATTTTCATTGCCTAAATAGTTCAGAAACAGGACCCATGTTTTATAAAATACATAAATATGGTTTGTCTTTCAGAGCTGAACAGAAAGCCTCCAGTGGAAAAATACTTGTTACGGAAATAAATGTGGGTTTATCTGTAATCCAACAATACAAACATTTTACCTAAATTAGAACATCAGAAAATGTTCTCTTTAATGACCTAAGACCACTATTCCTGTATGTGTAGGCTTTATGACATTTATTACAAAATATGGATAAGTTTGGATTCCCCCCATACCTAGATTCTGGAGTGACAAGAAAACAGTGCAGTATTTTAAATTGCCTTTCCCAATCCACGATACTCACTGCAACAATAGAGAGACTGGGCATGTATTTCTACAATCTTACAAACCAATTGTAGAACCAGTATCTTCCTCCCATATCCTTTTTGCTTTATCAGTAATCGGGCCCTTTCACACTGAGGCTGATTTTACGGACGGAAAAGGCACGTGTCAAGTTTTGAAAACTTACATATGTTAACGAAGTTTTTTTTACACAAGTCCGAAACTGACAGACTCCGACTCTGCGTAAATCTTTCAGTCGGAGCCTGCTCTGTTCTCTGCCTTTTACGAATGTGTTAAATTCAGGCTGACCAATCAGAGCACCGTTCTCCTGGTGGCAGATAAACAAATGAGCATCAAGACAACGGCAGAACAGCTCATCTAACTCGTAGCAGAACACACAAGCTTAGATGATAAACAGCATGCTGATTCTAAAAATGCAGCGGTCAAAGAAAACTATATGGTGAAGCAGAGCTGAAAGGTGGGGAATGAGGGTGAGAACTTTACAGCCACTTTATGCAGTCGTTTTTACAGTCTGGGGGCATCTGCTCATGTCCACAAAGAACCACAAACTGTAGCTTTCCTGTCTAATGAACACTCGTGTGAAGGAGGGAAGTTAAAGAGAGCAGAAGGGGGCAGGAGCAGCTACGGAGAGCTATGGAGCTTCTCACCCTGTTTACAGAGCACTGAATGCAAAAAACATGTTGGACTTGGTTCCACGTTAGTCTTTTTTTTTTTTTTTTGTCCCAAACCTTACTCGTTTCATGCCTCTTAATAGAAACTCTATAAGAGAGATAGCAAAGCCTTCTGCTTCTCCTACTTTAACTTTGTATGTGAGAGTGTGTTTCATGTTGGGCCTGTAGCCTTGTGTGTGTGTGTGACAGTGTTGTATGTGTTCCTTCTCAGGGTGCGGCCATTGTAAGAAGATGAAGCCAGAGTACGACGAAGCTGCTGAAGTTCTCAACAAAGATGCAGACGTGAGTCCACGCTTTCCTTATTCACAGAAGTGGGCATGAAGTGAGCAGCTGGAACAGCCCTGCTTCACTGCTGTGCTAATGTGTTTGATGTAGGGGAAAGGGAATAGAGCGACTCTGTGCCTGAGAGCACATGTCCGTGCACTTTATAAAACGGTTCCAGGTGCAAAATTGCTGCTTTGAGCTATGAACCCTTCAAAACTAGCTGTCTGTTGGTTTAATTAAAATAAGTCTGCTTTTAATTTGCATCCATCCAGCAAGCAGTTTAATCAGTCTAAAGATGCCTTTCTATGGTGTCGTTGCTTCTGTATAGTCGCCGTCAAGCAAAAACCTTATATCTCCAAAAGGGCAACTTTACAGACAAAGTAAAGAACAGAATGTCAGAAGGTAATGTCAGAAGGTTCAAATTATTCTAAAAAGTGAATGAAGATGGGATTTTCACTTGACCGCAATGAAACACACAGCTTGACCATAAAATTAACACCACCTCCTTGTTTCTACACACATTGTCCATTCTGTCAGCTCCACTCACCATGTAGGAGCACTGCTATAGTTCTGTGATTACCAACAGTAATTCATCTGTCTCTGCATACTTTGTTAGCCTCCTTTCACCCTGTTCTTCAGTGGTTAGGACCCCACAGGGCCACCACAGTGCAGGTATTATTTGGATCAGGCACAGCAGTGCTGCTGGAGTTTTTAAACATCTCCGTGTCACTGCTGGACTGGCTCCTGTGAGCACTGATGAAGTAGATCTTTCAGCTACAAGGTGGACCAAGTAGGTAGGAGTGTCTTATAGAGTGGACAGTGCGTGGACACAGTGTTTTAAAACTCCAGCAGCACTGCTGTGTCTGATTCACTCGTACCAGCGCAACACACACTAACACCACCACCAGTGTCACTGCAGTGCTGAGAATGACCCGCCACCCAAATAATATACCCGCTCTGTAGTGGTCCTGTGGGGTCCTGACCATTGAAGAACAGAGTGAAAGGAAGATAATACAGTATGCAGAGAAGCAGGTGGACTATAGTCTGTACTTATAGAACTACAAAGTGCTTCTATATGGTAAGTGGAGCTGATATAATGACAATGAGTGTAGAACCAAGGAGATGGTATTAATGTTATGGCTGATCTGTCTCTTTCCATGAAGTGTTTGGATACTTGAGAGTGTTACAGCGATAGAGTGAGAGAGTTCATAAACATCCTTGTTTGGTCTTGTGTATGTGTAAGAGGGATGTGGTTCTGATTAGTAGGGTGGGTCCACTGAGCTTATGCTTTTCTCCAGAGCAGAGTTTCAGGCCAGTAAAGTCACTAGAGCCTCGTGATTGGATCAGTCATTTCTGCCGTGATGTCCGTGCAGCCTTCAGCTTGAAGCTTTTCAGCATGGCTTTTGTCCCAGTGCTAGAGTTCAGTGAAAAGGTCTTGTGCATTATTTAATGTAGGAGACATGTTCCAGCCCTTACACCCCTTTCCCCAGAGACAGCTGAGCTCACTTATTTTCCCTTATTCCGCTCACTCTCGGCCCTTCTTGCATCCAAATAAGACCGTCTGCATCATCGGCCCATTTTTAATGTGGCCTGTATTCAATTTGCCGTCCTCTGCGTGTTGGAAATAAGGGTATTTAAATGTGCATACATTAGTGTAACACAGCCATTGAGAGAGTGTGGATTTGGTAGATGAGTCACTAGATGGACAAAAATAATGGGACACCTGCTCATTCATTGTTTCTTCTGAAATCAAGAGTAATAAACACATTTATCCTGCTTTTGTTGGGGCAACTGTCTATAATATCTGGGGATTGCTGTGTACTAGATTCTGGAGCATTGTTGGGAGGATTTGATAGCATTCAGCGACAAGAGCGTTAGTGTGGTCAGGATGGATGTTGAAAGCACCAAACTTCATTCCTGAGAACACAGTTCCACTGCTCCACAGCTCAACGCTGGGGGGGCTTTATTCCCTTCTATCCCACACCTGGCATTAGGCAGCATGGTACCAATAGCTTCATGCTTATCTGCTTCAGAGAGTCCTATTCTATTGGCGATACTTCTCTACAAGGACTAGACAAACTGTGTGTATGCACCTGTATCTGCAATGGGTGCAACTTAAAGTTTCTGAATGCATTCATTAGAAGGGGGTAGCTACAAACATTGGGACATACATAGTTTATGTATTTGTGAATGGCTTTTGTTCAAATCCCTGGAAAGTAGAATGTCCTCTAGATATCAGAAAGCTGTAGAAGCTGTAGAACATTGCGCAGACCTTAAATTTTAGCTGAAAATAAAACGGTATGATGTCAAAAAGTTTTTTTTTGTATTTTTTTTATTCCTTTATTTAACAATGGGAGTCACATTGAGATTAAAACCTCTATTACAAGTGAGCCCTGGCCAAGATTACAGCACATAAACACAAAAACTACATCCTAAATAACAACTCTTCGAGAACAGATACACAGAAATAAACTTTAACAGGATGAAACATATGTATAAATAATTATGACAGTTCATTTAAATTCATTCAAAGACACAAACTGCTCTAATCTATAAAGTGTCTAAAGATCATTCCATGTGAAATGAAATGCTCAGGGGCTGAGAATATTGGAATATTAAATTTTCTATGCTTATTTGAACGTAATTTATTCAAAGACCTGTTTGTTGATAGCTATTCGGACAAATATGAAGGAAGCTGACCAATAATTGTTTTATACAGGAAAAACCTCAATGTATTAAATAAATCACAAATGCTTGGCCAACATTTATACCTTTAAATTGCCAACATTGGCTTGATGTCACACTCCACACTCCAACGACATTATGATACATTTTGTTCTTGTGATACACAGTATGCTTTCCTGACCGTATCATGAATATCACCTGTACTTAAAAACAAATGCTGAGAAACTGCACTTTCAGTACAGAGAGCGTAATTAGTGCTTTAATTAGAGGAAGTGCAGCAGATTTTGAAAATGAATCACTGCACTCCGTATGGGAGAGTATTCGAAAAAGCTGTTTTTTTAAGAAGCTGCTGTGTCAAGATATTGTGATAAATGTTGTGTATTGTGAAATTGTCCTTAAATATCGTGATTTCATATTTTTACAATATTGCCCAGCACCTAGCTGTGCCTATATTTTTCATGCACGTGTGTGAGTGAATTCTATTCAACCTTCTCTAGAGCGTACACTGCAGCCTGCAGGAGCACAATTTGTTCAGCAGTTGATCTCTCCTAAAGTTGAGATTGGTTGCCCATGTAGGTCAGCCTAATCTTATGCACATCTCTTGCATCCTCTTTTGTGGTTTGTGAAAATGACCACCAAACTCATCATATTGTTCAGGGGTCCCTACTGGCACATCTTTTGTAAAGCCAAACCAGAAATGATTAAATAAAGCTAGATGTAGCTCACCTGATTTCTCTCCGGCTGAGTCTTTTGTCCGTATGTGTCAAGCAACTGTAATGATGTTGCTACATCTGTTGTAATACATTATACCTTCATTAGCATCTACAATTAACATGCAAATCGACTCCTTCCTAACGTGCAAGTCGTCATGCTGAAAGGAAATGATAATGCAGGAAAGCTTCACTGAAATATGTGATGCTGAGAGGATGCTTTTTTTTTTTTGTCCTCTGAGCGTCATCTGCTCATCCCCTCAGACCCCAGCTGAACTCGGAGTGTCTCGCAGCCTTTAATTATTCCACATCTCTCCTCCATCAGCGGGAGGTCCCCTCAACCAGGGAACGTGATCAATATTAAAACGGCAACTCATTTTGTTCTCAAATTAGTGCCAGTTCCTAATTCAAATGAAGTGGCGCATATCTGCTAAGGCATTGTAAACTATTAATAAGAGCCGTAATTGCTGGAATGTTGTGTAAAGCTATTTGCACCCGAAAGTGATCTGAGGAATGAAAACCCCGTTCTTCTGTGGCATGGCACGGCTCTTCTATAGAAATATATTCGTGTAAAGAAGGAGAGGAGGCTCTGCTTGTGTGAAAGGGCATTCAAGTGGAGAGCCATTTATAGTAATGATAATGGGTTGATTTACTTGAGTACCCTAAAAGCAGTTGTACTTTCCTTCCTGCTGGTTTTTATGCTGTTAAAAACAATATTCCTGAGAAAGCTACTTTGCAGATAACACTCTATAATTGTTCCTGCAGGTCCTTAAAAACCTTTAAAAAAAAGTCTTAAAATAGACCCCCCCCCAAAAAAAAAAAAAAGTCTTGAAAATGTATTTGCTGTTAGAGGTATTACTAATTAAGGTGACTGAATAAAATTGTAATGTACATCAAAGAACCTCCATCATGGAAAGTTTCATATATAGAATTAAACACGCTCTTAATGCTTTTATTCAGAGTTACTCACAAAATGCTTAGTTGTCCACTCAGAAAACATCCCTAGCTAGTGTGAACAGACCAGATACCTTAAAGCATAAAACTGCCACATCCTAAAGTTGCCACGAACACATAGAAACAAAAGATCATACTGTATACTATGCCTGAACGACAAAGAAATAAAGGGCCCTATGTTAGCGATTTTTAGCTGGCCCTCAGCTGCTTCAGCTTGATTTTAGGGCCTCAGTGTGTATTTGCTATTGTAACGACGGGAAAAGTATGCCTTGTGTGGCTCGGAATGCGCAAAAGGCATATACTAAGTCTCTTAAGGGTGCTTGTATTCCATTGGTCTTAATGGTGGGTCAAGGCAAGCTGTACTTGAAGCTTGGGGTCTCTTGGATTTGGCGGTATTGACCATTGCCATCAGGTCTAGAGAAGCTGGCCCATTTTTGCCCTTGTTGACCAGGGGCAGGGTTTGAAATCTGCTGTGAGCAACTGCAGGAAGCCATTGAAGAGGATGCAGTGGAGGAGTGATATGATTGAACATAAGAAGACAAGTTGTGCTACTGTATCCGGAGGGCACTATATATATAAGAGCATCATATCTCAAAGCCCTGCTGTTGAAATTGATTAGACATGAATACTTATATGACTCTATTGGAAACGTATTAAAAATGGAGTTTAATATTGTTAATTGCAGCAACCCTAACTTTACCTGTTTCCTGTGTGCATGTATTTACTGTATATGTCTGTGTGGTCTCAGAGCCCAGGTGTTTTGGCGGCGGTGGATACCACCATCCACAAGACTGTGGGAGAGCGCTTTAAGATCTCTGGGTTCCCCACTGTGAAATACTTCGAAAAGGGAGAGGAGAAATACACCCTGCCTCATCTGCGGACCAAAGACAAGATCATCGAGTGGCTGCAGAAGTGAGTCGCTCTCTGTTTCTCTCTCATTCCTGGCCTGGAGTTTGGTTCACCAAGCATCAGGAAAATTCTGCCGAGTGGGACAGAATGAGACATGGAGCTCATAACACACACTATAGCAACATCATGAGTCACCACTCTGCATATTTATACAATCACCCCAGAACTTGTGTTTACACTTCACATAGCGGAGCTGTGTGCCTCATGCTGCAGTACTGCCGAAAGCTGCTGCTTCGCCAGGCAGTCATGTATGTTTGTTGTCTTTGCAGTGTGTAATACAGAGAAATTAATGCTAGTAAGAGTAGCTGTTCTCTGTCAGTAGCAGTGCTGTATTTACCTTTTTTCTGTGGTAATAAAATTGCTCAGCTTCAGCTGTGCATGCCGCCTCCCCTTACTTCTCCCTGGTGGTCTGTGTTTGTGCCTGTGGCTGTGGGAACATTCAGGTAAGGTCATGCACAGGTGAAGCATAAACCCTCTCCTCCAGCCCTGCTTCTAGACTGCGCTCTGCAACTGCGCCACTGCTGCCTCACCTGTCTAAAAATATTCAGGCCAGCTGATCATAAATAGTGGAGCGATGTCAACATGCCTTCCCCCTGAATCTGTGTTGAGTACAGAAATGCCAACTGGATGATTTGCTACATTGTCAGGCCCAGAAGCAGGTAAACAGCTACCTGGAAAAACATAGATCTGATCTGAGGAGATTTATTATGGACTGTAGTAATGAAGAGGCTGAAGACTTTGTCTGACTTCAGATTTGTCTCTGTAGCCACGCTGTTATAGACTCTCCATGGTCCTCTGGCATACAGACACGGTCACATCCCCTATTGCTGCAGCAGTCCACTCACACTCGCACTTTGGGGTGTTTTCAGTGGTGCTTAACTTCAATCAATCACTGCCATGATTTTTCTGACCTTTGAGCAAAAAGGATTGCCCTTGCTCTGGTCCCCGGAGAGGCACGCTGTGCTAGCAGAAGCCACAGCAATGGGTGAGAATCCATCCGTCTGTAGGCCTCAGAGCAGACTGACAGGGCCATGACTGCAAAAGACCTGCAGTGAGCTTAAGCTTATGGCATGGACATGGCCCACCAGCTCAAGAGCCAGGGTTCTGAATTAGAGACTTTGCCTTATGGTCAAATTAAGTGAAGTCTTTGTGTTTCCAGTTTCAGGCCTGGTTATTGCATAAAGTGAAGTATTGTTCTCCAATGTTCAGGTTATCATAAGCAATTAGCAATTGCTTAAGTAGTCTGCAAAAGTATGTAGGCACCCAAACTAATTAATACCATTCATTTCCAGTTTTTTTGACAGTTTTTCAAACTTTTCCACTACTGCAGTAAACACAATAATTTCTTAAAGTAGTTACATTTTGTTGGAACTGGTTGGAACAGCAGGTATTTGGCTCCAGATTTGTAATGTTCCTGTATGCCTGTAATGTTCCCAGCCATCACAGGCATACCTCTTTATTAAGGTATTGGATAATGGCTATAAGTAAGACTGGGGAAAGTTTGGAAATGGCTAAGCATTGACATGCATAAAATCTACACTTTTTATCACTGTATTAATGATCTTAGTGTTTTTTTTTATTAAATAAATGCTCATTGCTCAGATAAACAACTTTTTAAATCAAATTGTCTCCGGTGCTTAATATGTTTACTAATGAATATGAAAATTCAATTATTGTTGTTGATCCGATATTTCCTGCTAATAAATTCCAGCTGGATTAGAGCTGATAAAAAAGATCATGTCTGGTTTTTGTTCGCTACTGCTGGGAACTTCTGTTAGTTTCAGCTCACTCAAATGGATCACAGTGGAAAACACCACTGTACCACATGCAGAAGATCAGTTTGATTAAACTGCCCATGCAGAAATACCATTGCTATATCAATGCTACATTAAGTTACACCCATTGCTGACACATATGTGCAAATGCAATAGAATATGACCCTTTAAAGCAGACATACATGAACCTATTGGCACCATGCCTAATGCCAGGCATGGGCTTGAGGGGTATAAAGCCCCCCAGCATTGAGCTGTGGAACAGTGGAGCTGTGTCCTCTAGAATGGTGGGGCTCCATCCAATACCTTTGGGATGAGTTGGGGAGTTTGGGAGCTCATGTCTAAACTGATTTAAAGACTTTTTCTGACGCTTCTGTAATGTACTCTCAGTCCCCAGGCCCCCCCTCCTCCAGAGCAGTCGTGGGAGGAAAAGCCATCTAGCGTAAGCCACCTTGGAGCTGAGGACTTCAGGGAGGCTTTGAAGAAGAAGAAACATGCTTTGGTCATGTTCTACGCCCCATGTAAGCTCTCTCACTTTCTAATAACTAGAGTTGTAAAGTCTGAGCCTAGGATCAGTTCTTGGAAATGTATTTTGTGCCATTTAAGAATTCATTTGTCCCAAGTAAGAACACATTGGTTTTCCCAATTAAGAGTTTTTACTTTTTAACAATATTTACTATCATTTCAGTTTAAATGTGATTTCTTGCTCATTCCTACCTGTGAAAATGATCACACATGATCTTACATGAACAAATTCAACTTTCTTTCTTACAGCTGAGAATAAAATCTGAACATTAATTCACACATTCAGTTTTAGCTCACACAAGTCAGATTTACTTTAATTGTCAATATTGAAGTAAACCGTTCGCTGCAGTGTACGAGATGTTCAAACATTGTGACCATGTACTCAACAACATGAACCCACAGGCTCTGTATTTCCGCTGGTGCATATACCTGTTTTGTGTTTCTAATTGCTTTATTTGAAGTTTAATTATTCTGGGAATTTTGCAGAATTCAAAGAAGCAAATGGAAATAGGGGGATGAACCGTGCAGTTGCAGCAGGTTCACAGGGTGCCCCCACATTAAAGAACGTCTGCAGCTTCTCTTTTGATAAAGCCTTCAAAGACCTAACTGTGTTAAATAATCAGAGTGCTTTAATTTCCTCAACAAAGCGGACTGGCAGATGCAAAAAGAACTGAATCTTATTGTTCCTCATCCCTGACTTGTCTAATCCTTGGTGTAACATCCGCCTATTAAGGGATTTGTGTGATCAAGCAATTCCTTAACATAAGAAGACTGTAATGCCCTCAAACAATATATTAATGGTTACAATAGGGACCTCTATTAAATTAACTAGCGGAATTGAGTCTTCTATGCTAAAATGTTTTCCCGCCCTGAAACCTTATGTTGTCTTTCATAATGGCCAATATCCAAGCTAATTGCAACTGTCTTTGTCCATACCGCTTTGCTTAGTGCCAATATAATGTGGCTGTTAGCTAAACTCCAGCACTCGTACCGGCTCAATTAAAGCATTTCTGCGTATTTATCTAAAGCGGGATATAGTGCCTTATTGTTGTGATTGGAGTGAAATACTGCATCTTTTAGCTTAAATACAATCTTCAACAACAGCATCTTTCACTGAAAAGACATATTATTTTCAGATATTTCTGAGCAGATTTTTAAAAAACTAATTACTGTCATTTTAGATGATTAGTGACACAAACAGTTATTGAGGTCATTAAAACATCTCATTCCCGTTGTGGCGGTCTAATCAATGATGCTGCTTACTGTGCAGCTGGAGATGCTTTCAGCAGTGGGAGAGAGTGTACCAGCTAATGAAGAGGGGGAAAATGTAGCCTTTTTCTGTAAGACTGTAAATATCACAAGGAGTACCTTGCTTCCTCCCTAAATATCTCTGTCCCTAACCACAGCAGAGATGTAAAAAACACTGTTTTTTTAAGATTTAGCCTTATCTGGATATCCATTAGACACAGTGGCAAACTTCCATTCAGACTTTACAGAGATTACATTTAAAAAGATCTCGTGACTGTGAGTTCCAGTATAATGGCTGCATGCGCCAATAGGAAGGTTAGCAGCGTTATGCACCATTATTTCTAATGACTTTCGAGCTTCTGAAATTAGGAGCTGTGTTGGTCACACAAGCAGATCTTTGTCATGAAGTGTAAGCATCATTAGTTTATCGTCAGGTGCCATTAAAAGTTATCCCCTTCTAAAACTGTTCTCCTTTAACTAATGGGTGTGCACACACGTGTGTGTGTGTATGTGTGTGTGTCTTTTAATTAGGACACCCCATGAAAACCTTTGTCTTTTTTAACAAATTTAAACAATATTGTGAGGTAGAGGTAATATAACTAAACATGTACAACTAAAGAAGTGACTTTTAAGAAGAATTACTATTTGAATCACATCAGCTGCAAATAATCCAAAGATCCAGAGAGTTCTCTAAAACCTTCAGAAGGAAGGTTGTAGATGCATACATGTCTGAAGAGGGATTAAAAAGATCTCAGAACACTTAGAAATCAGCCGTTCCACTGTTCGCAAAATAATTTCCAAGAGAAACTGCCAGGTCAGGCCATCCTAGCAAGTTTAGCCCAAGTGCAGACTGCAAGATGCATGAAGTAGTCTCTAACAATACTAAAATCGCAGGTCAACGCGAAAGATGCATCTACCATCAGAAAGATACCAAACAAGTCTGAGCTTCATGGGTGGTGTGCAAGGAAGATGCTGTCGAAAAAGACATCAGACTGAAGATTTATCTGCCCAAAGCACATTGCTTCAAATGCCCTGGTCTCTGATGATAATTTATTTTATAATTTTTTTTGACAGCAAGGGTTTCCCATTGCACAGATATATATATTGTGTGTGTTTGTGTGTGCGCGCGGGTGTGTTTTTAAAGGAAACATATCCAATAATAAAAAAAACTACTAGACACAACGGACTGCCGGGTTCAGAGTCTCTCTGAAACACAGTTGATTACCGGAGGATCCAAAGGCTACAGACAGATATAGATCATCCATGAAAGCGTCAAGGCGGTTTCATCAGTGGGCCAATAAAGGAATTTATGACTCGGTATAAACTTGAAATGAGCCATGCCTAATGCCATGTAATTCTTTTATAGACCAGCCAAGTCTGTGTGTGTGTTTTCATGAAGAATGTTCTCTTTTTTGCTCTCCATCACTACCTGTTGTTTCCCTATGGAATCATTCTTTGATATACACAGGCCTTTGTGTGTGCTTGGATATATCACATCTTTGCTTTGTACCCAGTACAATGCAGTGGGTTGAATGATGACATGCCTTTGTCCCCAGGGTGCCCGCACTGCAAGAATGCCGTCCCCCACTTCATTACAGCTGCAGAGCTGTTCAAAGATGACCGCAAGGTAAGACTCAACCCTGTTACAGAGATTTCCCGACTCACGTCACACGTGCAACTTGTGATGGCATATCTATCTGTCCCTCTCAGACAAAATAAGCCTCTTTGTTAGTCACTGGTTTCAGATACTCCTTGTCTTTAATCACTCTTTGTCACTTACTCAAGGTCTCCACTCTTGCAGGCTTTTATAACTTTCTGCCTTTTGCCATCATAATTCTGAAATGTGCTTTTTGTACCCAGTCAAGAGTCATCTATTATGCAATAGTATTTTTTTCTAGTTCTATGAGATTTGAGATTTTTTTTCTCATTTAAGATCTGTCCACAGATTTCACAGATCCTGCCTCTGGGAATAGTCCATTTTGGCTATAACTGTATGTTGTGTGGCAAAAATAGTTTGTTTAGGAGCATTATCCTGCTGTAAACGTAGGGGTGGGCTGTTTGACACAAGTTTATTATATTGTGATACATTTTGTTATAATGAGACATGGTATACTCTTTTGAGCATATGCTGACCACTCTGACCAACTACACATTTCTTTACAGAGAATGTAAGTAGTCATGTTTAACTGGATAAAGTGCAGGAGATTTTGAATAGAAACTATGAGACACTATTTGTATAGCAGTTTTTAAGAAAATCTGATGCTACTATGCATTTTATCTGCAGGTCAAAATATTGTTTATCATGATTTAAATGTCTTTAAAGATCATGGTACAATGTTTTTACCACATTGCCCATCCAGATGTAGAAGACATCCTCTGTTCATCTTGCAGAATTTGCTGATATTAAATTTAATCCATTGTTTCCTCTACCAGTGAAATGTTCCTCATGCCACTGGCTGCAACACCAGCAAAAAGCAGTTGGAAATGTGTTCTCTTTAAGAGCTTCTTCTCCCTTCCTTCTCCTTTTTTCACTTTAGCTCATTGTGGCAAAAAGTTCTGTTTTATCTTTATTGTCCCACAGGACAATGCAAAATCAGGCTTGTTTGGATTTCAAAACTTTGAAAGATGCAGAATTTTGTGGTGAGGATGCAGCAAAGGTTTTATTCAAACTACTCTGTGAAGGTCATATTTGTGCAGGAGTCACTGCACTGTAGAACAGTGCACCACCACTCCAAAGTCAGCTGAAACTTCCTAAAAGTCAAACAGTGGTTTAGCTTTGCCTTTCTCACATTCCTGTGCGCACTTCTCTTGAAAAGTTTTCTTGGTCTTTTAGCCCCTAACTTCAGACCTTCACTGTTAACTGCCATGTCTTAATTGTATTACAAACTGGGGAAACAGCTACCTTAAAAACACGTTGCTATTTTCTTATATGCTTCTCCTGCCCTGTGTGCATCAATTATTTTACATTTCAGATTGATAGGAAGCTGCTTAGAGGAACCCATGAGTATTGATCCGAGTAACACCTTTATTATTTGCATAAACTGCCCTTTTTTTTTTAGTGTGAATTAGCTTTAGCCCTAACAAGCTAATTGCGCTCTGAGACCTTGGTAATGGTGTTATGACCCCTCAAGTCTCTTGTGTCCAAACGTGTACAAAACAATAATACACTAGTCTTGCTTAAATGCTGAGAAGTTTAAAAAATGCTGGATATAAATAAATACTTTGAGGCCCAGATAAATCTGGAGATCAGTTCATCTACAACTCACTTAATCAAGGTAACACAAATTTTGACCATGGGTGTCCTGACAGTATAGAGCATGGACAAATGCTTTTTAATCACTTTTATCTTCAAACTCAGTTATTAAGCGTAATCAGTCATTTCCTAAGCAAATTAACATATTCAGTATTATTCAGAAACCACTATGAAACTAATAGGCAAGTCATGAGAGTGAAAGGTAAAGGTAAGGGAAAGGTGCACGTATTTGTCACTGTACTATGTACAGCGAAATGTGTGGTAGTGAACACACACACACTAGTGCACTAGGGGCAGTGAGTACACACACCCAAAGCGGTGGGCAGCCAACTCCAGCGCCCGGGGAGCAGAGAGGGTAAAGGGTCTTACTCAAGGGCCCAACAGTGGCAGCTTGCCAAGACCGGACCGAACCCACAACCCTGTTATCGATAGCCCGGCGCTCTAACCGCTGAGCCGCTGAGCCGCTGAGCCACCACTGCCCACTCTCCCTAAGGTATTCAAGTGTAGGCTCCTGCATGTAAGTCCTTGCAGTTTAAAGGGTTAGTCATATATTCCTGTCTGGTCTGGCCTCTCATTTCCAAATCTGTTCCCCTCTGATCACCCTTTAGAAAAGCAGCCATTTATCACTAATCACAACACTGTGAAAGTAATTTTTTTTGTTTGCAAATGTCTGAAATACATCATGCATAACATCAGCCATGCTTAATCTTCCAATAGCTCTTAAGTTTGGACTTGCGCATGATTGTTATTCAAATAAATGGAATGTGGAAATCTGCCTTGCCAAGAGTGCAGTTAAGCTGGCTGCTTTAACCTTGGTTTCCAACTAACGCCCTGACAGGCCTCACTGATATTGTGTGCCGTATAAGAAACAGATTATACAAATTATTTATCTGAAGGTCAGAAAATCTATCCCGAAAGCTCCATCTACTGGTTCTCTGAGAAAATTGGCCTCAAAACCACAGTTATCTTAACTCGATGCTTTAATTTCATTAAGCCATTATGTGCCTGATCGCTTATGCGGTTGAAAAGGATAACGCATATGTCTGGTGAGCCTCCCTTTTTGGCAATCGGATTCCTTAGTGTGGAGAAGTGCCAAGATCTTTTCAAGCCTGGATCAATAGAGAAGGGCTCAAGCTGAAGTCTGTGATGGAGTATCCAGAAAACCCTTGATCACAGAGGAGTAGGATTTAATTAATTTGACTTAATTAAATCAAATTAAGGGCTGAGCTGTGCTTGATTTGAATGATGTTCATTTAAGCTTTTGGTTCCAGTCTTATAACCTTTGTTCTCCCTAAGTTCATCCTTCATTTCTTAGCCCTGGCCATTTTTCTTCAAGGATGTGTATAAGTATGTTTACGTTGCTGCCAAAGGCTCAGCTTTCCGTTCTGCCCATTTTACAATACAGAACCTTCATGTACTCTGATGGTCCAGTGGTTGATTGGGTTTTGTTAATAGCACACAAACAAGCGGAAGCAGCCCAATTAAACACAAGGTCCTATAGATAGAATGAGGGGGTATGAGTGAGGAAAGTTTTGTCAGGGCTCATGATTTTCTTTCGCTGGTTGAACCGAATATGAACAAATACAAAGAAGTCGCTGGCTTACTTATTTCAAAGGGTCTTTGTTGCAATAGTAATGAGTGTTCTGCATATTAAGCTGCGCATATCAGGCTATTTAATTACCTGTGTGCCACGAGGCTCGTTGTTTTTTCTTAAAGCTGATAATTAGTACCTGATGTGGATCCCAAGATCCTAATTAGGGATTTTCAAACCAGGCCTATCTGCCCTCTGCCGGTACACAACTGCGGGTTTTTCCTCTTATTCCCTGACTCCTCTGCCGCTCTCGTCCACTTCATCCTGAAGCTATTGCCAAAACAATCAGTGTTGAACAGGCTTCTCTCTGGGATCAATAGCATTTGGTGAGCAACCTTTAGAGGAAGAAAAAAAAACCCAAAAACAATCTATTCCTTCTTTGTTTTTCTTGTCAGTGCTGTGAAACCCTGATAATGGGCTGCAGAGGTCGACCTGATCTCAGGATCTCCTGCAATTATCATTTCCTGGAATAACTCAAATGATTAGCCTCCATGACAACATATTAGGCAGATCCTTGCTTTGTATGTTCTCTGGAAGAGCTTTGATTTGCCTGACTGAGCTTGACCCTCGGTCAACGTCATGCACCTTGTTCTAGTTCATGACTCATGGTTATATAGGGTTTCATTGAGTATGTATCCTCAAGCAGAAGCATTCCTCCTTTTCTAAAGAACTGCATCCATGGCCCAAAGCCACCGATGACCTCTGTGACTCCATCAAAACAGAAAAACAATATGTTTGGATCTTTATAGGGCCCATCCACTTTGAAAATGAAAAAGCGAGCTGCCTTTAAACATACCTTTCTCAGAGGTCCCGAAACTATCAATATCTTTTTCATGCATTTGTTTTCTGAATAAGAATCACACGTCATAATTTCACCAGATCAATTTGTACCTAAAAGAACTGGATTGCCGTGATTGCAGCCTGTCAGGTAGGCTTGCCTTGACTCCAAACGTTTAATAGCTTGGCCCCAGTCTTCCCCTTTATTTTCATTGTTAACTGACGCACTGCAATTATCACATGCTGACAAGAACAAAATGCACTGATGTATTTTAAAATAGATTTTTCTTTCCATGCTCCAAGCTGAGGGCAAAATGGATGTTATTTGTCAAATGGCATTTATGACTCATTTGTAGGTGTTTTACTAACTTTGCTCTGGTATGAGCATGCCAACATAAATCACTTTTGGCTGATTGCTATTGTGATTGTGTCACCACCATCTCGTTGCTGTAAATGCATTTTTCATAGCCCCAGAAAACGGACTGGCTAGGTTTTGATGTAAAAATGCAGCAGGGTAAACCGTTCAGTCAGTGCCAGAGAGTTCACAGTTCCCCTGTTAAGGCATTAAAAATACATGTACGCTATTGACTCTGATGCACCGACCAGTACTAATGCTATACAGTATGACTTTTGCTTAAGTTTGTTTTATGGATGATAATAGTATTACAGAGCTGTAAGTTAAATATATATATTTTCTCCACAAATTAGCTCAAGGGAGTTTTACAGCTTTATCCCAGCCAACTCACCATATCAACATCATTGCCACATGCCTGAGCGTGATTGGTGGATCTGTCGGCTCTCTCTGCAGAGAGTAAATCATCCCCTGAGCCCAACAGTCTTATCAGGCCTTAAGGGGGCTTAGGAGAGTAAACAGTCGAGCCGTGAGCAGACAGCACAATGCCTCACCTCACACCCAGCTACATTCTACATACTGTGATTTTTTTTCATTTTTCATACTGTCCACACCAGGTGCTGCGTAGCCTCGTCAAATACGGATTACCTTTATCTGTTAATTCCGAAAATTGTCTGGCAGTACTTCGGTGGACAGGTGGTAGGGGACAGATGCATGGGGAGGGAATTTGCCTCCTCCATTAAGATAGTTTACTGTCTGTTGATGATACTTTTCAGATTGCATATGCTGCTGTGGACTGCACCAAAGGACAGAACCATGAGCTGTGTAAGCAGGAGGGTGTCGAAGGCTACCCAACCTTTAACTACTACAATTACGGCAAGTTCAGTGAGAAGTACAATGGAGAGAGAGGGGTGAGTCGCTTCATCATGCATCAAATGATCAATATGGAAAAATTCGGAGATTCTGTAAGGGTCCCACTGATATAGTTGCTGTCCTGCAAAACCTTCTTAACGTTCAGTGGAAGTCAAAGTAAACAGATTTTGTAGCATTTCTAAGTCATTTTGGAACATTTCTTTTGGTCCATTCAACTTTTGACACCAAACTGCCAGACTCACATTGTGAAAAATGGAAGATACAAGGTTGTTTTGGTCTGCAGAATATACAATTATACATACATCAAGTTAGTAAATTATCACACTGAACAACTGACTTACTGATAGTACAAGTAAACAGTGGTGACATGACACAGCAAGGAAAGAATTTCTCATTAAACATAGTCTTGTGCAAGAGTTTGGGCACTCATAGTCAAATGTCATGTGTTTTTGATTTTTGAGTGAAAATAAGTTCACGTCATTTACGGAGAACACACTTCTGCACTTACTCAAGAATGATTTATGTATATTTGCTTACTTTTACAGATAGCAAAAGAAAAAAATGTATTGTGTGCAAAAGTTTTAAGAGGTTCTCGTATTTACAAAATCAACCAAATGTGCCATTTGAGCAGGGCTGCCCAAACAGATGTATGATACTGTACATATTGTGCAAACACTGTACAAACTGTGAAAAGTGACATATGAAAAAACACAATCAGGAATGCGGTGCTATTTTAAATAATAACCAAACCAAACATAATAATAAAGCTGCCTGCCACAATTGTCTGTGCTCTCTCCGGGTGGGATGATGGATCTGTCTCTCTCCTTACCTCATCACCTCAGTGTAGTGCTGTCTACACTGGTGTGTATCGGCCAATACATCAGAGCTGAATACCTGGCGCTTTACTCTGAGTGAGCTGGTTGCCTGGTGACGGCGTATCGACAGGAAGTTCAAAAAGAGGCGATGGCTAGGATCGGACGAGGCATGTCTCAGTCCTCACCCTCCCGGTGTCAGGAGGGTTACATGTGATAGAGGGAGAGTGGGTTGGGTAATCTAAAATTGGGGAGGGGAAATTGGGTAAAAATGAATAGATTATTATTAGTGGTTTGTTTTATATTTATATTATTAAGACTTTTCATGAAGTGTGAACATATTTGACAGTTTGCTTATTTGACAATATTTGACTACTTTTGGAGTCTGTTTACATTTTGACTAATAAATTGGCTGTTGTCAGTTAACAGAATTTGTAGCCTCTTAACGTTCATATTGGTCAGGTGTTGATTGAAATGAAATGGACTATTGTGGTGTTAGGTGATTTTCTATTAAAGGATTCCCATTGTATTGCAGGAGGCTGGCTTCACCGGTTTCATGCGAAGCCTAAGAGGGCGGGACCAAGAGAAGGTGGGAAAGCGAAAGGAGGAGCTCTAAACTTATACGTGTGGCTGTAAACAGGGGAGGAGCCTGTCATTGCACTGTGACCTGGACAGGGATCTCCCAGCACTGATGCCACACACTTGAAAACCTCAGCTGAAAAGAGGATATTTTTTATACAGCCGTGCCCTTACGTTTGTAATACCAAGTACAACCATGAGACCACTTCAGACTTTGCTTTGTTGTGTTTTTTTTTTTTGTTTGTTTTTTTCATGGACATTTTGTGGATAATTGCTCCAAAAAAAACATACTGTGACTGCAGTTCATGAAACTACATCTTGAATCTATGCAATACTGAACATTCACGCTCAAGATATTTGTGATGGGTGGCTTCTGTGTGAAGACACCTAGGCTACCCTGCGTAAGGCACCCAAATCTATCCTTGTTATCGCCAGTCTCCATCATTGCCACTCCCTTCTTTGCGAAGAGGAACCATGTGTGTACAGTCACACCTTCAAACTATTTTTCTACAAAAAAAAAACAAAACAGAACAAAACATCTCAGCCTTCAGAAAGAGAACAGGAGAGGAACATGTAGCTCATATTTGTGGCCTTAAATGTTTGAATAAATTTCATTCAAATGGTGCAGTGCACCGGGGACTATATCAGTGATGTACTGGGGCCAAACTACAACAGAGCTTGTAAGGCATCGTGTATTGAAGCTGTTGGCTTCTTTGTTCCTTGTTTCGTTGTGTTGCATTGTCAACTGTGGGAGAATAAAAATACTAAACAAAAATGGGAAAATGCCAAAAAGCATAGCTTAGCTGTGAATCATGAACTGAGCTCTGAGAGTGACTCCAGCAGTGGTTGTGTTAACCCTGTAGCCCTTGATACATTCCAGCATCTCCATGAACCCATTTAACTAGCAAACGGCTGAGAGTTCTAATAGAAATATCAGATCCTGACAAAAATAAGTTGCCCTTTGTGTTTAAGGCTCCTGTAGATGGCGTTGCATGAGGATGATGGGGCTTTAAATACCTGCGGGGTGTGACAGGATTCACAGATTGAGATAAGGTGGTACAGTACAGTGAATATCTCGTTCAGTGTGTGAAAAATGGGTCACAAAACAGATGTTAATGATTGGCAAATATAGAGTGATTGCGTGTGGGTGTGCATAGTCCATAGTGTGAAGGAAGTAGCTGAATCTGCAGGTGTATGGAAGCGTATGGTCATACAGGTCTACCAGCAAAGGCAGAAATCAATGTCAGATTCTTGTGGTCGAAAGACTGATGCACAAGAACTGCCGGCTGTTTTTTTATTTCGCACGGTTCCCTGCCTGTCTGATAAATGCTTCGATACACCTGCAAATTCAGCTACTTCATTAACATCTGCTTTGCAACCCATTTCTCACACATTGAACGAGACAATCACTGCACTGTACCACCTTTTTTCAATCGATGAATCCCGTCACACACCCCACAAGTATTTATAGCCCAGTCATCCTCGTACAACGCCATCTGCAGTAGTCTGAAGTTATTACCACCTTAAACATGCAAGGTGACCCATTTTTTGTAATGCAAAACTTTACAAGAGAAGGAAAGACCTTTTGAACTTTCAGTGGAAGTCAACAGAAAAATTTGGAGCATTTCTATTCGTCCATTCATCATTAAATTCTCACACAATCTAAAAAACACATTTAAATTATGTAAAAAAACAAAAAGTGAAAATTTCATATGTAAGGTTTTTGTGAAACAGTAATTAAGGTTTTGTTTTTTGTTTTTTTTTAAAGCATTTGTCTGTCATAAATACCACTTTATGAAACAAATGAGAACAGCTGTAACTTCAAATCAGCCTGAAATCAGAATGAACAATTTCTTAGCTTTTAGGTTCAAGCCCCCGTCATATTAAGCATGATTCATCCAAATGTACTTTTGGACTTTTGCCCCATCTCTAAAATTCTTTCTGACTTTTGGCTATGTCACCATTCACCAGCAGGGGTGGGGAGGGGGGAATAATAACAAGTAATATCATCTTTCACCCCCTACTCCCACTATGCCTAATGACCATCGAAAGTGGAAAATGCAGCACTAGCTCAGAGACGCTCGCCAGATACAGTGTTTCACTAAGAACTCTGTCCCAATCTACAGACGGAAAAGGATTAAAGGACAACTTTAATTATTTCTTACTCCTTATCTTTGTCTTCAGGGGAGCATTTACCTGCATACAATTGGTGACAGCAGGCTAGATTAACAGTACATAAAGAAATATGTTCGCCCTTCATACATCTCTGCTGGATGCATCTATCGACTTGACCTGTTGAAACGAAAGGCAGTTACCAAGCCCAGGTGCCACTGTGAGCCATTCTGTATACTCACATTGCAATCAGTGCTATTATGTAGTGTTCATTTAGTTCATTTAGTGAATTTTTGCTTGTTTGTATTTTTAAGAAACTTTCCTCTTACATTCCCACTTCAATCTGGGTTAACAGTGAAAAAAGGAGTCGGTGAGTAATATTCCAGCATTAGTTTGATGTACGAGAGAACTCCATCATCAAACAAACATGACAGCGGAGGTGTTGGAGGTGCGCTAGCAGGCCCCGGTACTCGTACTGACACCAGAACCCTTAGCATTATCTCTGTGGCATCTTCACAATCATGTTGGAAACTCCCTGCTCAAGGCAGTATACATATTTAATATGCTTATCTGTAGCTGAACTTGTTCTATTATTCAAGGGTTTGATTCTTTTCATTATGAATAAAGTTCTCAGGGATAGCGAAACACAATTAAAGGGAGCTAGCATGCATTGTAGGTTGCATTTCAGCTAGGTATTCAGAGCTTCTGTTGCCAAATTCCGAGTTGTTTACATTTGTCTTCGGGAGATGGAACAAAAAAAGTGTGTTAACTTGGTCCGATTTACATTACCTCACCCAGTTATGGCAGAAAGTGTTACATCAAGCAAGCCAAGGAAAGCTTAAAGATGTCTGCGTTAGTAAGGTAATGGTTTTCAGGATCTGGATGTGTTTTTAGAACAGGGGTGGAAGTGCGATCACAAGTGCTATATTCATACAAGTCAACCAGTTTATTGCAGCTGCAGTGAGGTAGAGTTCAAGACAACAGCTTACTCCTTAGATGGTCTGATTGATTGACATCACGAACAACTTCACTTTGCCAGTTATGCCTCAACGTGGCGGAAGTAGAAGAACACTCTAGCTCAGCTCTACCGTATGTGCTACCGAACGCTTGTCCACCGTATTGGTTTTCTCATATTTAGTGGCCCAGAAGTCTGTGTACCAAAGCAATGTTCAGTTGAAGGTAATCTTGCTTTGTCTTATCCCAAAGGTCTCAGTTTTGTTGGGAACTGTTTCATTGATGCCAAGAACTCACCATCGCCTTTCTCGATTTGTGTACCCAGCCATATGTACAGTGTTGCCCCCATGAATGAACACTTGGCTAAATAAAAAGGCATACATTTCCAACAACTCCATTTGATGTACTCTTTATAGACGGCCTAGATTTTGAATATGTAGGCTGTTGTAATCTGTTGTATGGAATAGACCAGTGCATCAGTATAGGAGGGAAATTTCATTACAATATAAATGGTGTGATTTTATGTATTCATTCTTCTGTTTAGTCTTTTGCTTGGTTTCTAGCTGTCTAACTCATAAGTAAAGTGGAACAGCCTGACTTGAACTCCATCTGCTGGCCGGTTAGTTAGTTTCTTTAGTGCTAATGTGTAGACTCATTATGTGCTTTTTTAGAATTATACTAGAAATGAGATTCTGGTCCACGTTGACATGATTTCATCACACAATTCTCACAGGTTTCTGAAAAACATTTTCATTCTGCAAAACCCCTGTTCTACCACACCCTAAAAAAAGGTTCTGTCCCAGATCCAGATCCCAGGTGACTGTGAAGACCTCTGACGACACTGAGCTCATTGCCATGTTCATGAAACCGGCTGTGGTTGACAACTGCTTTGTGACATGGTGTCATTATCATACTGGAAGTAGCTATTAGAAGATGACATTCATTCATAGTCATGCATGCAATGACTGGTTAATTTGTTAATTTGACTCAAAATGTACCAAGAACATCCTAAAACAAAAAAATTCTTCCATTTCCACCAGCCTGGGCTGTTGCCATCTGTGTGCCTCAGCAGAAGTCAAGATTTAGCAGACCAGGCTATGTTTGTCCTGTCTTTAATTGTCCAGCTTTGGTGAGCCTGTGTCCACTGCAGCCTCAGCTTTCTGTTTTTGACTAACAGAAGTGGAATCCAATGTGGTGGATGGGTTCTCTGAGTTACCGTTGCATTTCTTTCAGCTTGAACTGGCCATTCTGTCATGAACGAGGCATTTTATACAGCAAAAGTGATACAATACTTAGATCCTTAGGTATTAAAAAAATTGATTTGTCAAACCATTGGTGAAATCACATCCCACCCACAAAGATGATGGCCAATGACAACATCTATGTGGGAATTATTCATGAGAGCTGCTGGATTGGCTCCTGTACCTGTTCCATTTTTTTTCTTCTGATCTAACCCTTGGATTGTTTTCCTTCATTGGTTATTTTTGTGTGTGGCAAGTCATCAGGACGGATCAGTGGTTAGTAAACTGGCTGACTGATCACAAGGTTATGGGTTCGAGACCCGGCTTCAGTGCTGCCACTGTTGGGCCCTTGATCAAGATCTTTAACACTCTCTGCTCTAGACATGATGTAGCATGGCTGGCCCTCTGCTTCAACCTCGGCTGGGATGTGCAAAGAGAAGAATTTCATTGTACTGTACAAGTATAATGACAGGCTTATTATAATAATAATAATAATAAGTCTGGTTTGATGTTACGTTTGCCATTTAGGGAAAGGATCTGATACATATCATGTAAATGAATGAACTCTAATTCGACTGGCGGTGTTACTGCAACTAGCTTATCTCTTCACATTTGGCAGAGACAGATAGGCTGCAGGAGACCCCAGATTGCATCTGTACGTGATGTTAAAGGTGATTGCACTTTCATCTGACTTCTAGTCACCTGTGTTCATGCTGCCATCAACAAAACAAACACAACTCCATTCTCAAGTGGAAAAGATCTTCTAAAAGAAGAAAGAGAAGTTTGTCGAGTTTAAAACTTGTAGTATGAATCACTTCTGGCTGATTGTGCTGCTGCCCATGGAGAAACTCCTGCTGGTAAAATGCATGTAATGTCTCAGTGCTGAGAGTGGCTGATTAATGCCTTGGAGAGTGAGCATAGGTACCTACTCCATCAAAATTACACGGAGGAGGACACTGAAGGAGGCGGCTATTCCCTCTCAGCTGGGTGCACCCCTCTGTGCTGAAATTATGGGTGCAAAGGAGGCAAGAAGTGAAAAGAAGTCAAAGTGACTGGGAATTGGAAAGACAAAGCATCATTGTGTGTGTGGAGCAGAATTAGGTCTGGTTAAGAGACGCTGTTTTCACTTCCAGTGATTGGGCTGTGTCCTTGGGTACCTCTGGTGGAAAAATGGGTCTCATCTCTGTGACCTCAAACTCCAAGATGTGAGGAGCTGTCGTAATCCAGCAGACTGAATGATTGCGTGACCAGACAGGCCCATCTGACAGGGCACAAGAATGGACACAGGACAATCTAGCGTACTGAATGATTGTGTCACTGCACAGGACACGGCAGTAGATGGAGCACATCAAGCAATGCCTTCAATTACCAGTTTAACAATGGGTACAGATTGTCTAATGTGTGTTGGATATTTAATGGCAGCATTTGAAACATGGGTAGATAGTTTTATACAACCTTAAGTGAGGGCATCTAAACAGTTATTGGATTGCACACATGGTTATAAATGGTTAACGTTTAAAGGGCCTATATCATGGAAACCCAAATTTTCTTGAAAATAATATATATTGATGTAGTGTGTGAACAGTTTTGTATGTAAGTTTACATATACACGCTCATCATGGACATGCATGCATAATATTCTGTTGTTTCTTTAATCTGTTCTTTTTCTCAGGCAGAATAAGTGTAAACATACATCTGTATTAGAAAAAAACACACATACAGGGTCAGAATATTCATACAGCAAACCTAATACTTAGATGTCCCTTGGCAAGTTGCACTTGACCAGACTCTTTTGGTCAAGCTTCTGGTGGAATTCTGGTTGAATATTTGGCAACTCTCTATTACATTTGTTGGTTTTCCTGGCACAGACCCAACTGCTAAGCTAACTTGCTAACTGTTTTCCACACAATTTACACATATTGTCAATAAGGATAAAGGCCAGGACTTTGGGAAGACCATTTCACAAGCTTGTTAGGCTGCTTGATCCATTCCACAGCCATCTTTAAGGGGTGTTTCAGGTCAAGGTCAATGGGTTGAGGTTATGCTGAATAAATTATCCTTTATTATTGAATGTCTCGTCTTTACTGCTCTAAACATTTTTGTCTCACCTGAACATAAACCGTCCTTTGGGATGCTTTTACTTTGTCCATATGCAGACAGTGATACTGGTGTTGCAGCAGCAGATGTTCCAGTTCATGGCAGGCCTGTGCCTTAGTGGTTCTTTGGTGCTTCTGACCATTTCAACCAATTTCCTCTCCATTTCCAGACCTTTGCCATGTGGCAAACATCAAATTACTTATACTTAGTTACAGTTGACTGAAACAATGATCTTGGAATCTACAGTTGGTCAATGGATGGATAATGGATAAAGAAAATGGATTAAGAAAGGTTGGAAAATGGTTCACACCACAGCACATCACAGACACCTTTACTGTTAAGAGTATACTTGTGATTGGCCAGGATTGAAGAACTCTTCATGCAGCTGTTTGTTCACATATATTGTCCACTATGTGGATTTTGCTCACTATGGGCTTCCTGCCTGTGCCTTCAGACATTAATTGCTCAAAGGAAAATTCAATAAACAGAGTCAGTGGGACAAATTACTCTGAATCGGAGACGTCAAAGACATAAATACACCCCGATTATCTGTTCTGGAGAAAAAAAAGATTTTCTTCTGTTATTCTGACAGCAACAGTCAAAATGATGTACACCACTTGACAAAAGATCCATACAAACTTCTTTTCTTCTCAGTTCCACAGAGATACACAGCACAACAGCTGAAATTGGGAAATCACAGTTTTCGGAATTTAATTGAGTTTTCTAATGAAAGAGCTACGACTTGCCTCTTGTCCTGCTCTGTTCTTCTCTCAGGGGTTGTGTGGTGTGAGCATGTCTACTTCGCACTGTCTCTGTCTGGTCTTCTTCAAATTCATCTGGGTTTTTGTGTGATTGAAAATCAACAGAAAAATCGAAATCATGAATAGAGCAACCGGCTCAGGGGGGGATACACATATAGTGTGTTTATTATAGTCCACTTATTGATTTTACATCTGTCTGCTTCCTTCAAACTGTCTCACAGTTCATCTTTATCTTTGACACAGCGGGTCAGATTCACAACGCACTGCCAGATTTGCTGTGACATTAAGAAGAAACAGCCTTAAAAACACACTTGCGAAACAATGATTACCAGCATGTTTTACTGTTTGTTTGGTATCTGGCCCTGCCGTCTGTTTCCCCCCCTTTTGCCATTAGCGATTCGTGAACCACACCATCCCACAAAAAGGTCAATTTATTAGTATTCCTAAGACCTAATGGTTTAATGTTCGGTAACACAAGCACAGACCCCCCCCCCCCACACACACACACACACACACAGCAGATTAACCACCCTATTAAAAATGACTACTTTTGTTCTGTTTGGACTGAACATTAGAAATGAGATTTGATTTTCTGGAGAAGGATTTCAGAGCACATTAATGCAGAATTTAATACTGAATATTTGAATAAGGGGTTTGAATGTGATTCTGACAAACACATTAAAAGACTGTATATCTGGATACTTTTACTTTTACTTTTAATTTCATATTGCTGCCTCTCTTAGTGTGGGAAGAAAGTTTCATACCACTATAAAATTTTATATTGTATAAAATATAAAGTATAAATATTTTTATACCAGTGGCACACCCTCCTACCACTGATACCTGTCTAATGACCATGTTAAAACCTAAGTGGACCCTTAACTATCTACCACTATTAATATCACCACTATTAACTATCTACTATCTTATGAACAGAGCAGTTCAACAGTATAGATGGTTTGGTAACTTTCATCAATAATGTTTAAATAGTTCTGATCAGAGGAGGATGGGTCGGGTCCCCCTTGTGAGTCTTGGTTCCTCCCAAGGTTTCTTCCTCCAGCTCTGAGGGAGTTTTTCCTTGACACTGTCGCCGTTGGCTTGCTCACTGGGGATCTTTGATCCTTCATGTCTTACGTTATTTCTTTACGTTTTTTTTTTTTATTACTAATTATGTAAAGCTGATTTGTGATGACAAAAGTTGTAAAAAGCGCTATAGAAATAAATTTGACTTAAGGTTACAATATGCAATGCAAAATGGACAGGGTACTCATGTATGGAACGATTATTAGGGGAGAAAAAACGGCAGCAAACGATGCAAGTGCAGCAGCAATGGTGGCTGGAGAGCTTGCAGTGACATATGTAGGCATAGCAATGCTTCATCACTTCCTGTTAGTAGAAAATGAGTTAGTATGTTAACATTTTGTGTACTACCCTGCCAAGACATGCACTATTAAGATTAGTACATAGGACACAACTTATAGTATTGGTGTGTAGTACGTAGTAGCAATTGGGACACAGGCCTGTGATTTTTATTCTGAGGCACCCAAGCAGGCACTGAGTATTGGTTGTTAATATGCTGTTATTCATGTGTACAAATACCGCAGCAGCAAAGAGAAAACTTTATGAAGCTATAAAGCTGAACATGACTACTCATTGATTGTTTTCAGAGCAGTGCTTTTGTCTCCATAAGCCATAATATCACTGTACAACCATCTGAAACACTGCTTCCAAAAAGCACATTTGTATGCTGTCCGTATATTCATTGGTCGGGCCTCTGTGCTGTGGGTTGAAATACAAAATGCATTAAACATTCTGCTTTGCAGTTGACACTTCCAAGAGATCGTTTTAGGCAGAAGGACATTGAGTTTCATCAATCAGCCCCAGAACGCAGAGTCGATTAGATCTACATTCAAAAATGTACCAGCCCAAGATCCTCATACTTACTGAGAAATTGTGTGGAACTGTTGTAGGCTCATTACGACATACTGCAAACTGATTAAAAAGACCAGACGAGAACATATTAACGATTATAGGAGCTTCTCTGATCATCTCCTCTCCTTCTCTCAGTATGATGCAGCTGGAGGATAATACAAATCTATTTCAGACGTTTTTGTCAAGTACAATGAATCAAGCTGAAACACACTAGAAAAAGCAGTGCAAACAAGCCGTTACACTGTCTACCACATCAGTAAATACTCAAGTAATTGAATTTGCTGTAATGATCTCATCTGCTTCCTTAAGAAACAGCATGCTGTAGAAAACTCAAATACCAGATGCCACCAGCGAGTAAGATAATAATCTAGCTCTTGCTTGAGGAACCAGGCCAACAGAAGAGCAATAACAGGTTTCCTTTGACAAAATCTTCCAAAGGAGCTGCACTATGTGTCCAAAAGTTTGTAGATACCCACTCACCCAATGTTTCGTTTGAAATCTAGGTAGTTTGATCTGCAGTAAGAGCCTCTACTCTTCTGGGAAATCTATGCACTAGATGTTGGAAGATGATGGAATACTGCTGTAAAGATTTGATTGCATTCAGCCAAAGAAAAGCACTAGTGAGGTCAGATTCTGATGCTGGGTGATTAGTTCTGGATCTCAAACGCAACTCCACAGCCCAATGCTGAAGGCTTTATACCCCTCCAGCTGATGCTTGACATTGGGTATGATGACTATAGGCTTGTGTGCAGCTGCTCCAGAGTGTGGCTTTTTGTTGGGAGTTTTCTATGAAGGTTATACAGGCTGTATGGGCTGTACACCTGTGACAGCATTAATGTAGCTGAATTTTCAAAAAAGGGGTCTGCATGCTTTTGGATATATAATATAGCGTCTCATAAATGACGCCACCTCCATTACAACAAACAGAAGAGACGTCTTTTACCAAACCATAAATGTAAGTTTCTTGAGTTTGCTAAATGTCTCTGAAAGTTGTATAGGAACCAGTTCCTTCAGTCAGCTGAGACAAAAACAGAGAGTGAGTTTCGGCAAGAAATACAAATGCAATTGGTTGGGAGTGATCAGGGTCAAGGTCATGCAGTACAAAGTCTCATCACCACTGTGAAATACAGTGGTGGATATCTGACTTTTTTTATTATCATTGTGAAGACTTAGTGAATTGTAGCAGTCACTAACAGTTTCTAAATAATAAAAATAGTAATTAAAAAGTTTCATTTGACTCATCTCAATAGCGGAACCATTTTAGGGCTATACAGAACTGATTTACCATGGACTAATACAATATCGTCAAGGATGTCCTTGTAAATGAAAAAAGATCCATTTATGCTTTATATACAACCTTTGCTTTTACTAAAGAACCCTTTAAGAAAAAACTTTAAGAGTGCACCTGGCAGAAGGAATAACACAGCTTACCTCAACTTCACATTTACTGGCATCAAGACATTAACAGTAGATTATTTAAGTCTTGTAAATTGTGAGGTGGGGCCTTAATGACCTCCAGTGAGACTTAGGTGCCCATGACCCTGTCGTCAGTTCACTGGTTGTTCTTTCCTGGACCACTTTTTGTAGGTACTGACCAATGCATACCGGGAACACCCCACGAGACCTGCCTGATGTTTTGCAGATGTTCCGACCCAGTTGTCTAGCCATCACAATTTAGCTCTTGTCAAAGTGGCTCAGATCCTTATGCTTGACCATTTTTCCTGATTTTAACAGATCATCTTCAGAAACTGACTGTTCACTGCCTAATATTATCTCTCCTCTTGACAGATACCACTGTGGACGAAGATAATCAATGCATAGCTTTTCAAACACACCAGGACCGAAAAGTGTAAAATAGTGGATTTTCTAATGCTGCCTTTTTAAATTGTATATATTTATGTTGGTATCTTTATAAAAAATGTTTTTAAAAAATGGTAAAATTGAAAAGTTGAAATGAAAGGAGGTTATTTGGCCATGTTGGCTATTTGGCTTTTAAATAAAATGTGTAAATGTTTATGTATTAATGTTTTTAAAGAATTAACATAGTTGCATTTTGGGCTCCATGAAAAGATATTACACTAGGCCCCACCTGCCTAACAATTCTGCCAACATACTCAATTAATACATTTTTAAGACCCCTGTCAGTCACAGGCCCTTGGGATCCTCCTAACGTTTCCCTCTTATACAGCAGCCCTGGTTATAAAGTTTTAGAGGTAGCTATCTCTACCTTATAACTCACTCCCATTCACACACACGGCCTCAGAATAGCTTGGGCCTACTTGAAGCCCTCTGGCCACAACACCCACACTACAGTCTTCATTGTCCGAAATATCAAATATATGGCTCATACAAAAATATGTCTGGTAATGTCTACTTTGTAGCATTTTGGCCTCAATAAAAATATTGTCAGGGCTGTTCAGCATGTGTATCATCTTTGAAAAATAGAGGAAAGCAGAAAAGGGAACTACAGATGTGTGTGTTTAGTTTGTGGCTGTGTTCAAAACTGGTAGCTGCCTCGATACCTTTGCTGTCTCATAAGTCCGTGTCTTAGACACTGTGCAGTGTAATGATGAAGGTCTCTTTATCCACCAAGGTTTCCACAGCTTACTGTTAGCTTACGTGTTAGCGTTTAGCTGTGTCAGCGTTTTTCACTCGACAAGACGAGTTTGAGGCGTTCAGGATACTGAACTGTCATTCAGACGTGACTGAGTGTCTTCCTGACTCAGAATAGTGTCTGAGTAGGCAGCGGTTGTCATGTTTGGGACACAGCCTTCTCGGCTTTTCCGCTCTTACCCATAATGCCCGTTGCTCAGCCACGTCAGCGCTCGTCCATGGCTCCATCCTCCCTCAGCGGAGCAGACAGACACAAACAAGCGGACAAAATGATGCGTATGTCGGGACTCAGACAGATGCATGTGCAAAAGTGAGTACCGTTAATGCGGGACACGTCTCTGCACAGGTCGGCCGCCTCCCTGCTCCTGAACGCGGGTGCTGGCTTCTGTTTCGGGCCTGTTTGTTGAGATGGGGGCTCAGATTAGACCACACTGAGAAGCCTGAGGAGGATGAGGAGCAGGAGGAGGACTGTCACTGTGCAGACAGAGTCCCTGGATTGGGAAAGGCCATGGACACATCGTATTATCAGCGTTAGACAGTGAAGTGTTTAGCAAATAAGAGAATTTTCTGAAAGACCCCTTTTTTGCTGACTACAGTGGGAGGGAGCTGCCAGGTGCTAGCTAGCTAGCAAGCTCTCCTGTTTTAATAGCTTGGTGTGCTGACTTTGCGTAGTGCTGCGGATTGTGCAACGCGGTCACGGTGTTTACAAGAAATGATAATAGCTAGATAAACTGCATAGCAGTCGATTAAATGACCTTCAACAGTTTAAATGCCATCAATCGACCAGGCTTGACCAGTGAGTTCGCTAGCTAGCTATCTAGCTGGTTAGCTGGTTAGCTAGCTACGTTACTCGCTGCTCTCCAGGCTCGTGTTGTGTGTGTGTGTGTGTGTGTGCTCGCTGGTTGTTGGACAAACTCTGTAGCTAGAAAAGCTGGTGTGGTGTTGGAGGTTGGTGTGCTGTCGGTGTCTGTCTTTCTTTGGTTGGACGTTGGTTTTCTAAACACCTGTGGTACTAGTTTTAGGAAATAGACTGAGCGACGCTGGACTGATGTAAACAAGAAAGCTAGCACTAGCTAGGCTAGCTAATTCGAGGCGCTACAGGATGGTGCTGTCCGCGGTACTGACAAGTCCTTTCTTCAGCAGATTAACCTCACTGTTATCGATTCATTAATGGACTTATTAATTAATTAATCGATTAATTAATGGTTATTCCCAGCGGGCACGACATGGCACATTTGGAGTTTCCCTTTAGCACAATGTCATGGCATGACCAGCACAGACAAACCCACTGACGTTAAAATGCCGGTGCTCTACTTGTATGCATTAATACAACAGAAAGACAAAAGTATTGAGACACTTACACATAACACATACAGGAGCTTTTGACATCCCATTCCAAATCCATAGGCATTAATATGATTTTGGTCCACCCTTTGCAGCTGTAACAGCTTCCACTGTTGTGTATGGCTGTTTGTCCAGAAGAGCGTTTGTGAGACACTGGACACTGATGTAGGACCAAAGGGCCTGGCTCACAGTTCTTGTTCATCCCAAAGGTGTTCCATGGGGTTGAGGTTTGGTGCACTAAGGCACAGTCATGCTGAAAAACAGAAAATGACCTTTACGCCTAGGTGGAAGCGTACAGTTGTCCAAGATTTCTTAGTATGCTGAAGCATTAAGATTTCCCTTCACCAGAACTAAAGGGCCTATAGGCCAACCTCTGAAAAACAACCCCATAGCATTATCCCTCCTCCACCAAACTTTACTGTTGTTGCGATGACTTGTCCATCAGACTGCTAGATAGAGAAGCGTGATTCATAATTTTACAGGACAGTACCACTGCTCCAGAGTCTCGATGCTCTGTGGTAAAAGGCATGCATGCATGCAGCTGCTTGGCCATGGAAACCCAGATGTTGTGCTGATGTTTGTGCTGGAACTCTGCAGTTATTGAGTGAGCAGAGCATTGGCGGCTTTCATGCACTATGCTCCTCAGCACACTCTGACCCTACACTGTAACTTGTACGTGGTCGGCCACTTCATGGCTGAGTGGCTGTGGATCTTAAACGTTTCCACTTTCTTAATAATACCACTCACAGCTGATGGTGGAATATCTAGAAAGGAAAAAACTTCACTGACTTGTGCATGGTGGCATCCTATTAGAGTGTCACGCTGGATTTCAGTGAGTTCTTTATTCTCTAATGTGTGTAAAGGCAGACTGCATGGCTGGGTGCTTTATATACCTGTGGCACTGGGACTGAATAAAACACCTGAATTCAGTGTTTACGAGTGTCCCAATACTTTTGTTCATGTAGTGCACAGTCAATTTAATTTTAAGAAATTAAATTAACGTTTGGCAGATATTAGAAGTTATAGTAGTGAGAAATGCAAGTCTGGATTCATTGGTGGTTCCGTTGAGTTAAGGGATGAAGAGGTTAATATAAGTCTTTCTAGAGGTTTCTTAGTTAATCTTTTGCTAATTAAGTATTTCTGATGTTTCTAAAGGATATGTATGGTTTGCAGTTAGTCAGTTAAGTCAATATTAATTATTTTTAAGGCAATATTTATCAATATCAATATTTAACTCTTTTTCTGCCAAAATAAATGGTAAATTAATTGATCACCAATGTACTCTACAGTGACTGCTCTCATTGTACAGTAAGCAGTGCCTGTTTAACGTGAAATGCTCAGTGCTCATGGCATGCTCTTTCAAACTCTCACAGGTTTCTGCTGTAAGATGTCTATGGTCCTGTTTGCCTCAGTGGTGCGGGTGAGGGACGGCCTGCCTCTCTCTGCGTCCACTGATTATGAGCAGGACAAAGGACTGCAGGAGACCAAGAAGCATCTTAAGGGCTTGTCCAAAAAACTCAGCCAGTTTCCTGACCGCTGCTCTCTCAAGACTGGACAATACAATGTCAAGTAAGTGTTTGTTGTAAATTAGCTGTTTGTATGCATCCCAACACTGGTGTATGTATTGTTTTGTACAGAAAAGTGAGAGGTAAACAGTATGGTTGTAGGTAAGGTTTTAATAAAGTGACAGCAGAGGCTCTAAAATTATTATGTAGTTGTGATTATGGGCCCGTTTCTCTGCAGACTAGTGATAATCGCAGCAGCAACATGACAGTGGGCCTTAAAGTATCTCTGTAAAGTGTTTTAAACTCAAATACTCTTGAAAGGACACTGTTTTTAGGCAAAGAAAGTCTTTCAGGTGCTTGGTTCCACTGTTGGTATCCGTGGCCAGTGATTTAACACTGGTGTTGCAGTTTAGTCCAAGACAGGACTTTTTCAGCATCTGTGAAACTTGCTGTAAATATGTAAGTAGGTTTTGAAATGACACCAGAGCTACCATGAATTGACTTAGATGGATACTACCCTCATTTATTACAAGTGTAAACAGAGTGTTTTCTGTGATTGGATTCCGTCAGACAAACGGAAATATGCCTGATGGGGAAAAAAAACGTAATATGACTATTACTTGCTATGGATCTTGGCTCCTCTCTCTCCCCTGCTTTCTCTCTTGTGTTTGTGAGTTCTCACGCTTGTGTTATGTACCAGTAGATGAGATCAGTATTACAGAGTTGTTTCCCTTGCAGTTTAAATAGTTCTGTGTGTTTTCTGAACCATCTGTTGTTCCACCACATTGTACAATCCCAACCGTTCCCTGAGTCTCCTGGAGCAGAATAGTTTTGATGAGAAATCGTTGTTTACAGGAAGTGAATTATGGAAATGATGTATGTGTTGGTGTGTTTGTTACGTGGGAAAGTAAAATCGAAACTTTCCGGGGACACATTTTATTGACAAGTGTAAGCATAATCTGTTAAAAGTATATCCAGATGCTATCTGGTTACAAAGCGCATGTCAATGCCAGGTGTAAACATGCCCACAATCTCTTTACTAGCAGTCATACCATATTTGCTGTCAGTTAATCACAGGGAGTTAAATGTATTTTAATTTATTGTAATCAAATATATAGTTTACCTTTCAAATATCATTTATCTAAATGGCTTTCTTTGGCTAGATGGTGACATTACCAAAAATCTTTACTGATTGTCTTATTTTCTGTAGAAGTCCCGTAGAGCCACATGACTTCATCACAGGGCTGGTAGTGTACTAGTAGATAGATACTGTTGTTTGTCATTTTGTTATTTTAATTTATATTTGATTTCATTTTGAATAAATTAAGCGATTTAGTTCGGTTTATACATCTTGTTTAAGTAGTATTCAACACGTGCACCATATTCAGGCATAGCCGTCTTAACAGTGAAGGTTACCTTTAAAGGGAGTTTTCCTAACTCTTACAATATAAGATGTAAACTTGTGTCCTTGTAAGTGAATTTAATAGAAAGCAATAAGTTGTTCTCTGGTGACATCTCCTCTGTGTCTGGGTGCGAAGTCGCTCAGTCAAAATAAACAGCCGCTCTTGAAAGGGAGCAAGGTGGAGTGGCAGCGCATCATTTAAATCGGCAGCTAATCCAATGCAAGATTTAAAGTCCTCTTTCAGCAGAGGCTAACACAGATGTATGGCTCCTCCGAGGGCCTTGAGGGCACCCGTTTTGAAGACTGGCACTCCAGGCGGCTGCTATTCATCACACCAAACTTCATAAGCAGGCACAAACGAGTCGACTCCCCCCTTTCCCTCCTTCAGGGGTGTGAGTCATGGAATTGTTTCATCTCTCGAAGGAGACCTTAATGCAGAGAGATGCAGTGACAAATTCTGGCCCATTTACTGTGAGGCTGTCAAGCTGCCTACGCTTAAAAGGAAGGTAATTGTAGCAGAGTGAGTAATTGATGAATAGATTGGTATGGAGAGGTGTGTTTCTGAGAAGTGTGGATATGAACTCGTGACTCGTTTAGAACTGTGGGGAAACTTTGTTACATTTTTGTGACCTTCCAACGTCTTCAACGTCTCTTTGTCACTGTGGTCATGAGGCAGTAGCAGGTCCCGTTTCCACATGGTTCTGCCCAACATGTTTTCCAAGCTAAGACACATAATTAGATGCTATGTATTGGTGGGAGATTAACACCTCTTGTATGTATCCCCCAGTTTTACAAGTTCTCTTGGAGTGGGCTACTTGATGGTATGCACAGAGAACTATCCCAATGTCTTGGCGTTCTGTTTCCTGGACGAGCTGCAGCGGGAGTTCATTGTCACATATGACACCAAGCGCATTAACAGCGCTGTCAGGCCGTACTCCTTCATCGAATTCGGTGAGTACCCTGAGAGAACTTGGACGAATTACTTAAGAAATGTGTTTAGGAAGTGCTTTTAGAAAAGAGCACATCTACACATACTTTTAAAAGCCACAGAGCACCTATTGTGCCAATCCCAGTGCATATGAGCTTCTGACATGACCTGGAACCGGAAAGCCATAGGACAGCTGAACACCCTTTGCAGGAAAACATAGGACACCAGAATTTTTGGCCTGCCCGTTTATACACTGTACAGTATCCAAATGTTTGTGAACACCCCCTTCTAATAAATGAATTACTTTAAGTTGAGTCCATTGCGGACACAGGTAAATACACACACAGCTTGTCTAGTCCCTGTAATGAAGCATTGCCTATAGAATGGGACTCTAGATAGAATTGGCACCAGTGAGAGCCATTAAGCTTTGGAGAAGTGGATCTTTGGAATGACGGTGCTCCATCCAGTCCATGTCCCTGAATGCAATCAAATCCTGCTCCAAAAAAGCAGGTTCATTTTGATAATAGGATTTTGGAAGAATCTATGAATGAGCAGGTGTCCTGATACTTTTGTCCATATAGTGTATCTTCAGATTGAACTACCTCCAGCCCATCTCAACACTCAAAACATGAAGCAAAGTATTTTCCTTGCCATTTGTCAGTCACTGATAGGGGTGCCTAGCTGTCATTAGACCTATTCCAAGCTTCAGTGAAACCCTAATATGGTTTCTACAAATTTCAGTCCATGATGTTGTCACACACTCAGTGTCTGTATGCCACCATTTCTAATAACTGCTATAATTATCCAGATCTGTGTTTCAGTATTTCGTGTTCTCAAAACACTGATTTTAGCATGCTGCTTGACTGTAGCTGTGACCCAGCGCTTGTCAACAATGTAATTTGCCACCACCTGTCAAGCTTTGCACATCATATTGCATATCACAGTAGTAAGGCGACAGTCGGTGTGCCACCCCTGGAAATCCAACTTCTATAGCCAATGTGCCATTCAAGGAAATGGTTTACTGAATTTTCCCTGCAGTCTATTCTATTTTTTTAAACACAGCAGATATCGTTACTGTTCAGTGAAAAACATGGATCTCAAAAATGGTGACTTAAAAAAATGCTTTAAAGTATCTAAAGTAATTTAGATTGTTTCTCTTGGTCTGTTCATCCAGAATTATTTACATATTATACAGGACAGTTACAGGGTTCCAATGATGGAGAAAACTAAAAACAAGCAAAAAAGAAGACACATGGTTTTCATTGGACAGCAGGGACAGTATTGGCCACCATTGTTGAACTGAATTAATTTGTTTAGCTGCAAATATATTCTCATATATTAATATGTATAATTAGCAAAATAATTATTGTCTTTTTCTGATAGACAATTTCATTCAGAAGACCAAACAGCGCTACAACAGCCCACGGTCCCTCTCCACCAAGATCAATCTGGCTGATATGCAGACAGAGATCAAGCTGCGGCCTCCATACCAGCTCTCTCCTGAGGACTTGGGCTCCATCAATGGCTTCTCCCACAACACCACTTCCAAATACAAAGGCATAGGTACTGACTACCCCTCATCATCTATCTCTATTTTATTGAAGATGTAGAGATGCCTAGAAGCATGGCTTAGATTGTGGGAACTGGTACACATTTGTTTTTAGTAGTCATTAGTTGCTGGAGCTTTTTGTAGGAAGCAATCCTGCATCCCTTATTCTCTATGGTCCTGATTGACTAGTTGCACGGCTGACCTCATTGTATTACCATTCAGTCTAAAGTACGCAGTTGTGAAATAGTTGTTTTGTTTGACTGTTAACATTTAAAATGTGCATTTTATTAACATTTCAAAAAACCATTTCTCTGCTTAATAGTTCAGCTCCAAGATATGATGTGCTCATTGTCACAATATCATCAGTCTCGCAGAGAAGGTTCATTATGTCTGGTTATTGTCTGGAAATGTGTCATTCTGGTGCAGTGTTCTTGTTGATTTGGGATATTTGTTTTGACCCTGCAGCTCCTCATCAAGTATTAGAGCCTGTCACCTTGTCAGGCATCGTGGCATGTGTCCTAAGTGTTTTGTGTGGCGCTCTCAATTTGCTGCGGGGAGTCCATGCCATAGAGAGCATCTTGCAGGTAAACTCTTTGTTTAAAAAAAAAAAGACTAAACAAAACACAGGACTTATTTTTAGCCCATTATATTGTATTGTGGCATACCCCATTAAGGTGGTGATTTAAACAGGTTTTCAAAAAGTTATCTTAATGGCAAAACCCAGCCCAAATTACTTGGCGCAGGTAAGTGAACGTTCTCAAAGGGGAAAGTCTGAATTTCTAAATGATTTATTCACTGTGCATTACAGCTTATTTCTTATGACCTTTTATTAGTCATCTTTGGGGTCTGTTATGGGAGTATAACTAATAATTGCATGAATAGTTCTAATAGTGTTATAATAAACACTTTGTGACCACCCTGTTATGTAGATTATATAGTGCTGAAATTAATGATGAGTATAGAACCTCTAGCTCCTGAAATGTCCATAATACAACAGGCAAATCTAACTCTTGTATGGAACAAATGCTGACTTAATAAGTTGTTGTTTTTTGTTTGTTTTTTTTTTTGTTTTTTTGCTCCGTCTGAGTTGTAAATTGCCTCATTAAATGCTTTAGTGTCTAATTAGTGTGGAGTATAACCTCACTTGTACATGCACTTCTTGAAGTATTAGTGATTTATTGAACCTTTTAATAGCTCTAAGTAAACTCACCTGGCACTACCTGGAACTCACATGAGTCAAAGTGCTGCCAGATACACACCACTAGCATAAAATAAAAGAATAATTCCTGTTTAAAACTTTGCATAACAGGGTGGTAAATTGTTTTAGTTGTAATACTTCATGACCGTGTAATTGAGTGATTTTTCACATAACAGACATCCCATTTTGTATTGTTCATAATGAATTGCTGTACTGTAAATTACTGTATAGTGAATAAATCATTTAGAAATATCTAATTCAGGCTTCACTGAACAAAGAATGTAACTTTCGAAATAACTGTAGAACCTCGCTGTACTGATAGGATGTGTGCAGATGCCAAGTTGTGATCATTGGTGATGGTTTATACAAAAAAGGGGACCAATAGCCTGAGGGCCTTATCTGCGATGCAGTCTTAAGTTCAGTTCTTATTTTTTTTTTTTTCAGTGTTTCAGGTTTTTCGATACTGAGTTGAAATACTAGACCCCTTCCAACTCAAGTATCTTCAGGTGCAACTCTATCTTGAGTATGTAGGACATACAAAGTGCTTCTTTGTTGCTATGTAAAACAGTTGCGCATTGCAGTTGATGATCCAGCTCTTCTCCACTTCCAGCCATCTACAGCAGCTTAATGCATCTAACCATTTAGCGCAGGATTTCCTGCTGTAATTTGTCCATGCAGCATAATTCCTTAATGCGACACCCTGACTCCTGTTTTTTCTGCTCCATCCGCAGAACGAGGACGAAGACTTTAATTACGTAATTGCCTTTTTCCTGGGTACGGCAGCCTGTCTTTATCAGGTAAGAGAGAACCGTCCATCAGACACTCAAGTGACTTACTGCCTGTCTGTCAGCCTCCATTTCCATCAGTGTAGAGAAGAGGAGCGGGAGCTGCTTTTACCCACTCTCAGTGAAAAGAGTTAGGAACATCAATGATGCATCAGTACTCGAGTCATTTACATTTTCACTTCTTTCAGGAAATGCATGCTTTCCAGACTGTTTCTTGGAGGATGTACATGGTACTATAAATGTTTTTCTTTTGTTTGTTTGTTTTTCAAAATGTTGAAGTGTGGCCTATAGGTAGCATTAATGTTTGCAGATGCAATTGGCCACATTCTCGGTAGCTGATAAGCATGGTTGCGACAGCTTCTCTGTCCTCCAATGCTGTGCAGCGGGACACACTGCATACTTGCCACAGAATTGATTTCACAGCATTGTTCTACGAGGACGCTGAGATGCTCATCAATGCTGCACGGTCGATACTCTGAAAAGATGGTGACAGGCTACGCTTATATCGAAGGAAGAGTGTTCTGGCCTTCAGCATTTGAGGCTGGTGGTGGTGTTGTGTGATAAAGAAGAGAGCTCTAAGTTGTTGCAAACTGGTGGTGATGACATTGGCATGAAATAGGGAAAAAACAAAAAAGAACTGGTTTAAAAAAAACAATTTACAATTTTTTCACAGGGCTGCACCCTCTTAGTAAACTAGCTGACAGTTGTAGTATTCTTGACTAATTGTAATTTATTTTTAGATGTAATTCATCATTGAAATGACACACACTGTTTGCTTTTACTAAACGTATTGTTGACGTATGTCACTGAGCAGTTTATTTGTAAAACTGTGCTAACATTAGGCTGGCCTGCGTACTGCTCTCAAAACATCCCCAGTTCTTTGTGCCACGGATTCCATAAGATGCTGGTTCTGGTCCACGTTGACCCGATTGTGTCACACAGTTCCTACAGATTTTTTTAAGAGCTTTCATACGGTGAATCTCCTGTTCTGCCACATACCAGAGGCGTTCAACTTGTTTCAGATACAGTGACTGAAGCTCCTGTGTTGGAAGTAGCCATAGGAAGACGGAAATTGTGGTCATGAAGAGATGCACAACTGTTGAAGAGACAGGTTGGGTTTAGGTCTGCATGAAATTGGCTAAACTTACCTTGCAATTTTTGCCAAATATATTGATATTTAAAAAAAAATAAAATGAAATTTTACCAGAATTCACCAGACGTTGATTCAGTGATTCAGCATGTCATGATATTAATAATGCACTCCATTTACAAGATTATAATAATCTGGTAGGTATGTCATTGCAAATGACAACTGTGCCAAATTTCCTTTTGTATTAAGCAGCAAAAATGTTGACCCAATGTAGCCCATCCACATCAACGGTTGACGTGTTGTGCATTCTGAGATGCTTTTCTGCTCACCACATTTGTGGTACAGAGTTACTGGAGCATTTCTGTCAGGTCCAACCAGTCTGATCATTCTCTGTTGATCTTGCATCACCAAGGCATTTCCATCTGCAGAACTGCTGCTCACTGGGTGTTTTTTTTTTTTTTTCTCTAGTCTTGCAGAATAAACTTTAGAGACTTGTGCTGAAAATCCTAGCAGGTCAGCAGTTCTAGAAATGCTTAAACCCATTTGTCTGGCACCAACAATCATGCCATACCCAAAAACACTGATTTCAAAATCATATTTCTTTTTCAGTTCTGTTGGTTGATCTGAACATTACCTGAAGCTGCATGTTCACGTGCCACATTATGGGCTAAATGTGCATAAATGAGAAGGTGATCAGGTCTTCCTAATAAAAAGTTCTCAGTGAGGGAATATCAAGGGCAGTGTTTTTCAATACTTTATTATTGACTTATTAGCCTTTTTGGAGTCATTTGTTGTTGCTTTAGCCCTAAGTCAGCCTATTTGTTGGCTGAGAACGTCAGAAATCTTGTCAAAATGTTGAGGAATCATAATCCTGCAGATCGTAATCCTGTAACATTTATGTGTCTCTCTTTCTCTGCTTTGTACAGTGTTACTTATTTGCATACTTTTCGGTCTGGAGGAACATCAAGTCCTTTCTGGCCTTCGCTTTGATCTGCCTATGCAACATGTATCTGTATGAACTGCGCAACATGTGGCAGATCCTCTTCCATGTGACAGTGGGGGCCTTCATCACTCTGCAGATCCGCCTGAGGCAGCCACAGGGTAAAGCTCCGGACTACAACGTCTGACAACACACCAGTCCTGCTCCGAGACCAGTGATACTCACTTGCTCACACACTTTGTCCCTAGGACATTGAATGACAGTGGTGTGTGTATGCGTTTGTGTTTGCTTCACCATATGTTTTGGACTAAAGGAATCTTCTTTCAGTTAGACTCTATATAGAGGTGGATACTGACAGCTCAGGGGCTGTGGTAAAGTCTTGCAGTGTGAGGTGTCCTGTTTAATTAGCTCTGGTTATCCTAAACTATGTGCATTTGTTTCATTGAAGGACATAGGTTTGCATATACTATTACAAATATTGGAACAGTAGCTATTTATTTGTCTTTTAGCTTCTTGACATATCAGTTGACGTTGACATACTGTTGACAGGCCATTTTCATGGGGTTTAAACAACCTCTTGTGATTATATATGATTGTTAAAGCTGACAGGCAAGTGAGGAAAATACATTTTGGCTCCTGCTGCAGATAAAGTGTACCAATGCCACACACAGATGAGTCTAAGCAACCATTTCCTTTTTGTATCACATTCATTCATTCATTCATTCATTTATTCATTCACTTACACACACGCAGCCCAAGCTTCAGTGTGGTGCATTTCATATACTTCCAAGCTGCTTCCATTAGTCATACAGACCCCTAAAGCACGTTCAGCCATGGTTTGTGTGTGTATGTGTGTCATGAGCATCATGTGTTCCGCTACAGCTGTCTCTGTAGTCTCTCTGCTGGCTGCAGCTTCGTCGGCTGCTGATGGATTCCTCTGTCCTCCAGCTATTTTCACGGCAGAGGAGTGGCCTGCTGATATATAGACTGATATATAGTACACCTCAAGCTTTCAGCTGCCTAACCTCACTGAGCCCCTACTGATGTGCACCAGTGCCGGCGAGCAAAGCCCTGACAACTGAATGAACGGATACTGTTATATTTATGTACTCGTTAGTCTTTGCCTCCAGATTGCTCAGAAGAAACAATGTTTGACAGATGACTGATAGTGGTGTTGAATTTGCAGGCCCTTCAGTAAAGACAAGTTTGACTTTCTAAGAATATAATGTCATTTATTTCATCCCTGCCTCAGTGTTTGTTTATTGTGTGTTTTTTAAACCATAAATGCCTTTTAATATATCACAATAATAATAATAATAATAATAATAATGGTGGACTGTAATGAGCAGGTGCTCCTCTGTAATTTACGAAAGATTTTATATCAGCCGTTTCCTAACAGGATAAAATGAGGTCTTTTATTTAGCCAGTCTCTATTGCAGTAAATGGATGTGTTCCATTATAGCATTTAAACTTAATGGAGAGTGGGCTCATGTGTTGCCGATGTTTTAAAATGTATTTAAACGGGTCCAAGTAGAACATGCTTTTGCTCATATTCTCATAGCAAAATCTAACTTTAACAGTTACCAGGCAGGTATTTCTTAAGGTGACTTTTTATTCCATAAAATGAACCTTTTTAATTGTAAGTGGTTTTGAATTACAGAGTTGTGTAAATTTCATATTATTATTATTATTAATAAGCCCTTGAAAGCTATAAATAGCACCATAATAATGCATGTAAACAAGTAGAGCTACCAAGATTAAGGTCCGCATGGTGGCGTTGCAGTTGTTTACACACACTCAACTACTTGATAACTGAACTGCTAAATGCACTGATAGATGTTACATAAAAAATTAGAATGGAATAGAGCTGCTTTTCTTTTATCCAAATGTTTGGATGCAAAACTAGTTTTAAGGTCTAGAAGCAAGGGTCTATGCAGAATGATCTCCTTTAGATCATTTTCAGCTTATTTCAATCATGCATGATCAGCTAAGAATGGTTTGGTTTTTGGAAGTGTGGCTGGAGCTGAGCTAATGTAGCTAAAGTAACTGAAGTTTATAACCACCAGGTTCACAGCGTGAAACTGCATGCTCAACTATGTGCATTTATTCATACATGCTTACATGCATGCCTTCATTCAGTATTTATTAGTAATTGTTCTTTGATTTATAAACAGAAAGTATGTGACTGGGGAGGAAAATGCTCAGTTGCGATTTTCACAACCCTGTTATTTTCACCTCCGTATTACTAACTTATTAACTTATTCACTATATAGTGTGCTACTTTGGTGTCTGAAAACATAGTGCAGGATGTTCAGTGCACTAGAACAATCCCAAAATACACTACAGTATGTAGTTTTATGGAAAACCCATAATTCCTTGTCGTGTTTGGTTTCAAGATTCACACGCAGCTTCTTTAAGATGTTCAGATCTGCACCAACACACTCTGCTCACACAAGGTGTCTGAAATCGATCACTACCTTCACCAATTCTGTTCCCTATAATAGTGCTTTATGTAGGGGTCTGGATGTTTACATGCAGGGGATAGTAAATATGGCCCAGTTTCGAACATAGCTATGGTGATTTTCCTTTAATGATAACTCATCAGAAAAGTTATGAGCTCTGCTGGTTTATGGCACCAAGACAGATGCATGGCGTGTGGTTAGGTAACTGAAGAGACTGTAGCTGGGTTAGCTTTTAGTCTAGCACCTGCTCGCTTCCCTGCAAGTGTGCAACGTGGATGTGCAGTGGATTAGCAACATTAGCAACATCAGCTCCAGGGCATGACTATAGACGCCTATATGTTTAGACTGATGGACTGCATTTACAGTATGTGGAAAATGGGGTAGATTTTTGGGCAGATCATTGCTCTCAGACAGTACAACACAATTGCATTGAAGAAAAAGCATACAAAAGCTAGCTATACTGTAAGTACTGTACATTTGATGAGTTCTGCATTCCAGAAAATTGGCAATTTGCAGTTCATTGTTCATGTTAACCTTCAGCCATTTTTCTATTCACTTAAAAAAACAAACGAAAAAAAAAAGCAAAAGCAAGCGATCATGGTGGTTAGGTAGGCATTTGAAACGGTCATTTCCTTCAGAGCAGCGTGGCTAATGAGGCTAATGTTCCAGGTTTGCTACAGTCACGCTCACTGCACCAACACAGCTTGGTGTTGAGCAGATCATGGCCCATTTGAACCTATTCGTACGTAAATGCATTGAAAACGTCAATGTATGCGCAGTTGTGATGACTCCCACATAATTGAGGTTATTTTTTCCTCCATGTGTGACTAGGCTCACAGGTGGACTCATTTCACACTCCTGTTTGGCAGGCAGCTTTAAACCTAGACTTCTGCTCTGCCTTTCAGATAGGACCTTGACATGTAATCTTGCCTTGCATACATGACCTCCTGCCTGCAAGTACTGAGCTTCTGCAACCCTCAGAACACTGATCTAAGGTCAGCCCCCTCTCTTTCCATTTAATAACATCCGTCAGACTGTGAATATGCGTTTGATTGAATCCCTGTCTCTGACCTTTTGACGATTGTCTGAACAGACTGACATTAGAACAAACTGAAATCTTGCGACCATGTAACAGCCAAGCTCTCTTGGACAAAAGACCTAATTTGCCATATAATATCAGGCCTGGGCCCATTTTAATGTCAATGAGATGCTCTTTTCATGCTCAGCACAAAGCGCCTTTCTTCAGTGAAGAATAAGCCTTAAAGGTTCCTATAATAGCACGCTTCAGACTCAGCTGACTGGCCTGAATGCATGCAGCGGTCAATTTCAAGAGCAATCAAATCATTCTCTGCTTGTAACAACTAGCCGGGGTAGTTCTTGGATATTCAAGGTGTCATTACATTTTTTTTTTTTATTCAAGGTACTTCTGAATATTTTGTATCTGAATGGGTCTGCAACCATTACAGAAAGGCCACTGGTCATCCTGAAGCCTGACTAAGCTGAGCTGGGCTAAGGATGTAAAAATACTTATAATACTCATTCCTTGTGTATCTTCTTATATATTACTTTTACCATCCTATAAAATCATGTTTTATGCATTGGGTTGGTCATCCTAGCTACATTAACCATTTACAGCTGCACTGCCTACCCTGCCTATACTATATGATCAATTGAACTGGTGAGTGGAAGAAAGTGCACTGCTGCCACCCTTTGGTTATTCTAGGCAACATCCCACATCCACGCCAAAACAAAAAGTCTGACCAATGTCTGGCTTTTTTTGCGAAGGAATTTCAGGAACACATAAGCATTGAAGTGATTTATTTGAATGTAAAAAAAAAAAAGATGTTTCTTTTTGACATGGCAGACAAGAAAAAAAGAAACAACCAAAAAACCCCCAGCAACCAATTAATTAGCTCTGTGAACTTTGCAGTTCCGCTGAAGGTACCATTGAGATATAAAAAAAGAGCACTCTCCCATACATACAGTTTCAGAACCCGGACATCTAAGGAAAAAGGATGTGGATTACATGTAGTTTGACCTTCACCCCATCACTGGAGGATTCCTTGCCTTCTCGCGGTGACGATTCTGCTTCATTTGAACAGAGAAAATCATGGCACCTGCACTGATGAGAAAAAAAAGGCCTCGGGCGACGTACATAAGAACATAAAAGTACCAAAACATAAAGGGTGGCATCCCTGTAGCTTCTCTTGTTGGACAAAGTGGAAGTGAGGACATATGGCACTGTTGTTTCTTCCTAATAGAAAAGAGACTAAACTGCTTTTGGAAGCCCAGCAGGGTCCAATTTGTGAATAATGAGCAAAGGAAGGAAGGAGAAATATAAGAAAACAAAAAATCTATTACTATATTACTATGTATTATGCAGTTCTTCCAAGTGAAAAAGCCTGAAATCACACACACTGTAACAGACACCTCCCGAACAGACGATCAGTATTATCACCCAGCATCATCTTTCCCAGGCTGCTGTAATTCAGGTGAAGCGTTAAAGATGAGAAACATGATAATCTGATGCTTATCTGCCCGTACTTGGCGATATTTACACTGGAGAACCGTCCCACTGAAGCTATGCCTGACCTCATGGATTGGATGCTGATGAGCATGGCACTGATGTTTAGTGGTCACTCAGCACGCTTTACATATGAAGGCCTCAATTGGAGAAAATGAACATTCATTGGGTCGTACCATCTGATTGAGCTGGAAGGGGGAGAGGGGAGGGAGACAGGATGATAGGCTAAGGAAGGCAGAGGTGCAGTGCAAAAATGGCCAAGGGGTGTGGCGTATCTAAAACGAACCCCTACAGCATACAAACTCCTCTTGTAGAGCGCAGCTTCAACGCGAGGCTAAAAGCAGTGAGATCTGTGCTGATCGCAATTCCTGTTGCTTTAAAAAGCTGTGGCTGTGTTTGTTTCTTCATTCCAAGACACACTGTACTTCACTCCCCAGGATATAATGACTCATGTGGGGACTTTGAGAACGCTGTTGTGGTCTTCGAACTTGTGCAGTGGCCAGTGTGAAAGGAGCGCGAGGGCGAAAGACTTTACAGCTAGTTTTAAAAAAATGACCCCCTACCCATTAAAATATGCACGACTGCTGCACATTTCTCTTAGATATATACATCCGAATACACATTGGTGTTTTATAGACATCGCTCTAATATATTAATGTACAAAATATAGAATCTAAAATAGTCTCCATAAGGTTTGGTATCTTTTTTCTGAGACAAAATACAAAATGTCAAAAATACAAAATAAAGCCAGGCTTGGATGCTCTCTCTATCTGTCAAAGTGTCTTCGGTGTAGTGAGCGGGCGTACATTTACTTGAGAGTGGAGAAACACTTTTCTGTGTATGCATGTGTGTCTGTTTTGGTGGGGGTGGGGTGGGGGGTGGGGGGGGTCAGAGGAGTCCTGTAAACACACACACACCTACAAATCAATCTGATTCTGGACTTTGACATGTCCAGACATGAAACACGCTCCGCTCTCACTTCTTAGCCAAGTCACTGAAGAGTTCCTGAAATGTTCCTAAGAAGTGTGTGTGTGTGTATGTGTGTGTGTGTATAGCTTTGCTGTGCCATATATGGCCAAGTAGGTAAACCCATGTTTAGCTCAACAGTGTTTGAAGACAACAGAACTGTATGAACATACATTGCTTCACATACACAGATGCATTAGATACACATAAAACATCTGTTGCTTTCATAGACCTCAGTGACATCACGCCTTCTGTTTTGGAGCCACCTGGGTTTGCCAGCACGGCTGCGGAACACTCATGTAGTATTGCCCTTCTCATTCGGAGGAACGGCCTCAACGCAGTGCACCCGTCCTCCCCCACACTGGAGAAAAGTACGAAAGGGAGAACTGCCTGCATTTTCTGAGATTCCTTGCAGTTTGGTCTTTGGTCTTTCCACATGCCCTGGTTTCGGTAGGCAGAGCTCCAGAATGAGTTTCTCCACACCTTAACTCAAGGCGCGTAAAGGCTGCCTCCATTTAGGCCATCAGAGGCCTCAGTATGTGGAAAGAGCAACATGCTCCAAGACTGGGCACGGGCCATCTCGAAACAATCCATCCACGGTTCCTATAGGCCACGGAGACCACAGTGCCCCAGTCATTCCCTTCTCCTCCACATGTCAAGCCACCTCACACTGTCATTAGTGTTGTGACGCAAGAGACAGTGGGTGTTAACTACTGCTGGGTCCACCGTTCAGGAAATAGGTCATCATTTCCCCTTTGCCCTTGACTTTGACAACACCTCGGCATTCCAGCGAGTAGTTGTAGGAATTGAGGACCTGGTAGAGGTCAGTTGTAACCTGGTAATAATGAGAAGGAACAGAGGAGAAGACAAAAAAAAATGAATTCACCTGTATTTTAAGGAAACATAGGGCACTGTTTCCCAACCTTGGTCCTGGGATATAATGCAGGATTTCTCAGTTAGCTAGAGAACCTAAGCCCAAAGCTAAGGAGTCTCCAGTAGAATGTTCCTCAGCCATTTTTCTATTGCACAGCTATTTTTCTATAGCTGAACTGAGAAATCAGTTGTATTGCTGTCAAGGGTATACTCGTTGGGCTCCCCAATGGCAGAACCAATAAATCAGCAGGCAATTGCTGGTTCAAATGGAACGGAATCATGAAGAGAACATGTAGACCTTTTAGAACTTTTTGTCCTAGGTTTCAAAAACTGATGGTTGACAAATTGATGGTGACAACACTAAACATACATAAATGGATTTGACAAAAATAACACCCCCCCCCGCCCCCAAAAAAAAAAACAAAAAAAAAAAAACTGAAAGTAAATGTAGATGGTATATTTATTTATTTTAAGCTAAAAAAACCTGACCACTTCTCACCTGTATTCTTTCAGGAACTCCAGTGCTGTCCATGCGACTGGCCACATTTACTGTGTTGCCCCAGATGTCATACTGGGGTTTACGTGCCCCAATAACTCCAGCCACTACAGGACCCATATTGAGACCTACAGGAACAGCACAAGATCACAAGCTCAAATTACAAGAAACCATTGCCTAGGTACCATTCCATGTTACTCACATTAGCCTCGTTATAGCACTGTAAAGAAAAGAAAATTGTTGACACCAAACCACATGTCTTGGCTTTATTTGGTGATTTTTTTAGATACTTTAGACCAGGGGTGGGCAAACCCAGTCCTGGAAGGCCAAATTCCAGCACAGGTTTGTAGGTCTGTTAGAGCAGGGAAATCAGTAAACTGCGCTGGATTCTAGTTGCTTGGCCCCTGTTGCTCACCCCTGCTTTAGAGGAATCCTTGAACACTGAACTATATCTGGCAGACTGCAAGTAGGAAAATCTGAGTGTAAGCTGCAAGGACAAGATCCTTACCAATCTTCATTTTGAAGTTGTTGAAGGAGTGCTCATTTATGTACTTCATCTGGTCCATGAGACGCATGGCATAGTCCGCCAGAGCACGAATGTGTGAGCGGCCGGCTTTATCATAGGTAGAGTCATTTAGGCCAGAAGCAGCCATGTACGTACTGCCAATGGTCTTGATTTTCTCCAGCTGACGAAACTGATCTTCACTGATTATCTGAAGAAGACAGGAAGAAGGAAGGTCTTGTTTTGTGGAAAGAACAACATGCCTGTGGAGTTCTGTCATTTTTTGGCAGATAAATCTGCTGGCTCAAACTGTTCAGTGCAGTATGTGAAATGAATGCCAATCTAATTTATTATGTAACTACAGAGTTAATCATTAATTACATAGTGATAGCAAAATGACTAATAATGCCATCAAGCCCTCTACCAAGGCTCAGCACAGATCCTGACACTCTACCTCATCAAAGTCAGCAATGATTTCATTGAGGAGTCTCAGACACTCCACTCCCTCGTTGTTGGCCTCCAGCTCTACATAGAACTCAGAGAAATTGCTGATGGAGGCGAACATGACCGCCACACACTCGCAGGACTGGTAGTACAGCTCATCATTCCTCCGCTCCCGCGCCAAGAAGTGAGCAGCAACATCTTTAGGGAGAATGTTGTGAAGGAGACGTCGATTGTAGGCCTGCAGCTCCTCCATTTCCTCCTTTTCCTCTGTGGCCTGAGGAGGAAGAGCATACACAGAGTGAGAGGGGGAGCAATGCCAACTACGAAGGCCAACTGGAGCACCATACAGTTTTCATAATGTGGAATGAATGCTGATTATTAGGGACAGCACATTGCAAAGTCTCCCAGATTTTTAGCCACTTTCTTGTGCTGCAGTTTTTCAGAACACCATTCCGACACTGTAGCGTGTTCGTATACATTTTGCCATGGTTTTTGCTTGGCAACCACTTTTTCATCATGAATGAATGGCACAAATTTGCAGCAAGGGTTTGAGCGTCCCCTCTAGTGTTTTCATGATACTGGTACACTGGCAACACCCTTGAAGTCATGTGAGATATCAAAGCGAACACTGAGAAAATTCCTAGCAACCACCGGAGATACCATATGACCACATACCAACTACATAGTGCCACATGCCAACTAATCAGAAGCACTCTACCGACAAAATCCTAGCAACCATTAGAAACACAACGGTAGATGCTTAGCAACATCACAGCAACCACTTGAAACAGCATAGCAACCACCTTGGATACTATATCAACTGCCTAGCAGCACAGAAATTATTTGGAAGCGCAACCGTCCATAAACCAATTGGCCCACCATAGCAACAAATCAAAGCAATCATGTGGAACAACATATAGCCACAGCATACCAGCCACTTAGCGCAGCAAAGCAGCACCTAGCAACTACGTGGGAATTGCTTCCTCTGCGCAATTAACCTGCATTTGTTTTTCAGGAAATGCAGGTTTCTATTTATTTGAATGTTACTCATTACCCTGATATTATTCAGAATCGGTCATGTGGAAATACATCTGTAATTATCAGCTTTTAAAATTGCAGGTATGTTTTAATGAATATTTTATAGCCAGATATATTTTAATGAATTGGTATCGACTACATTAATCCCAAGCCTTTATTAAGGGAATGTTACCCCCCTGCGCTCTGTTTATGCGTAGACTGACAATTATCCAACTGTTTGGAACTGTTGTACCCAGTACCTGCACTGACCGTGCTGTGGCTGCAGTTTAAAAACAATAATAAAACCAAATCAAATCAAATAAATAATTACTAATAAAAGTAGAGTATAACAGCAGTAGCAATCTTTTTCCACCTTAGTAGTCCAAAGAAAACAAACAAACAAACAAAAAAAAACAAATAAAAAAAGACACTTTACTACAGCATTTTAAAGCAACACAAAATGTAGCCAATCACATTGTGTTCATTGTTCATGGAGTTTACTGTAATATTTTAAAGTAATTGCCAGCTTACCATATTTTGCCTAAACTGTACTGGTTTTACTAACTATTTAGTACTGGAAGTGTACACTGTGAAGGCTCTATTATCTACTGAATTACAAATGTCAGATCGGTACTCCATGTCTGCATATGCATGAATGTGTAATTTCTACCTGTAACTTCCATAAGAAGTCAAGCCTGGCAGTAGATTCCACTTGCTGCGCATGTAAGTAGAGCGCTAGTACGAAGACCGTAATGACCACCGGGGTCATGATCTTCAGAGGGACCCTGGAGTCGGTCACACAGCTGCAACACACATATAAAGTTACACTGAAATACATTTTTCACATTTAAGATCTGCATACATTGTATTTATTTCATTAAATTAGCCATGGTATTTGTTTTATACAACACTGAGCCAGCATCTGAAAGCATGTGAATGCACTGCTTTTCCAACAAGGCCATGGAGAAAGGACACAGAATTGCTCAAGAATGAAGAAATGCTTCGCCTTTCACGAGAATAGAATTACACCGAGATAACACGATAACATCTCAGTTATGCATCTACAAGCATTAGCAGTGTGCTTGTGCAGTGATAGCAATCATTATGGCAAAGCAATCAAAACAACATGATGTGGTTCAAAGGGTTTTACTTCACCTCAGTGATTCCATTTAGGTGATAACATCTTACCTTGTTCCATTCGTGTACTCACTGTGAATGCAAAACAAAAGGGAAATGTATCAGGAGGGGCAAAGCGCAACAGATACCACTTTATCTTCAAGATAGATGTTGCAAAAGCAATCCAAGCCAAATCAGCAAACATCCACTGAAGAGGGCTTTCAACAGTTTATTTAGCGCTAGGTTAAAAGGCTGCAGCTGAACCGAAAGTCCCATGGATGTAGGCAAGAGCCAATGCACACATCTATATATATGCCTATCAAATCTCCTGTGGGAAGATAACTGTTTATTTAGTCCATCAAACTGCTGCCACTCAGTTTCCTTTTCACCGCCTCATGATTATGAGAATCTGATTATGCCGGGTGATGCTATAATTTCAGATTAACAGTGAAGTCCTCATTTCGCTCAAAGCACACACTCTGAAATAGCCTATGATTTTCCTGCCTACATTAACATCTGCAATTTGCCTGTAAATGCTTATTAAACACACAAATGGAACATAGATTGATATGAGCATAACACACACACACAAAACACAAGACCTGAATAATTAAATGTATAGAGAGCATTTACAAATGGAATGGCTTGATATGCAACCTTGCACTATACAGTACACTGTTCTGTACAGATTGTACAGAATGACTTACATGGCGTTGGCGATCACCAGCAGGTCCCCGTTGTCAAACAGGCTGACCTCCGGCACTTCCACGATGAGCACATACAGGATCTCGATGAAGAGCATGAGGAAGAGTTTCCCGATGCTGCTCATTTGGAGAAACACAGAGCAGGCCAGCAGGCTGAGCAGTACACATGAGGAGAAGTACTGAGGAAGAGGAGCAGTGGGGTTACTTCAAGGCATGCAGTTTGTAAATGTAGGGCACATATCAGCATTTTTCTTCTTATGTTTTTGAAGATATATTGGCTAGAGATCAAAAGATGAACAGGAGACAGCAGATCAGAACCTCAGCTTTTATCTTCTGATATTTACATCAACAGATATTTATTCATGTTAAACTTCGAACATGGCATCTTTGATGGGAGATCACTCAGTTTGTGGAAACAGCATTTTTTCCTCTGATGAAGCCCTTTATTGTGTTGAGGGGTGCGTTTTGGGTAATTGTCTTGCTGCACGATCCTTCCAGTTAAACTGAAATTCATTGAAAGTGAATTAAGCATCTGCAATTAAGATTAGTGAGCCGTTTCAGAAGAATCCATGCAAGCCCAAGCCATGGCAGTACCTCCACCATGCTCGAACAAAACTTTGGCCTTTCCTTTACATTGGTAGAGGTTAATCTTGATCCTCAGAAGTTTAAAAGTTTATAAACTTTGTTCCAGAATTTTTGTTAATTTCTTAAGCCTTGGGTGCACTACACAACTTTTAAAGTGGTAGCAGATTATAAAAAGCCTGGGTATCTCACACTTTCCGACTGAGTTTTGCAGATTTTTATGGCAAATGGAAAAAAAAATGTCTATCGTACACAAAACGTCTTGGGATTATCCACTGCACTTCAACCTGTTGTTGAACCAAACTAAAAACAGCCCAAAACACGCATACCTTGTGTTACCTAGGAGTCATTTGAGCTGACCCAAAACTAAAGAAAGGTAAAAAATTGCCTTTGGGTGAGCTTGTGGGTGGGAAGATGAGTCAGCATGGTCTGTACAGACTGCAGAGGCAGTTGTAGGGGAGTAGCACAGCACATTTTGGAGGATATCCTACATCTCAGGAAAATGTTCGCCTCCAATACGATTTTCTGTTCCACCTTAAATGGTGCTGCAGTATCGGACATGTACTAGCGCCCGAATGCAGCTGCTGTTTCGCTTTGTTTTCATTGGTTATTGATGGGATCCACTTAGATCGAATCAAACACATTTGATATGCTCCTATATCTGAAATGCAATTGGGAGGCCAAAAAACAGATTCTGAGGACAGTCGGGGCTAAAATCCGGGTAAAAATCACGTAGTGTAACCCTGTCTTGATGAGTGGTTTGCATCTTGTGTCGAGACTGTTATATCTTTGTTGATATAGTTACAATAATTATTATAATAATTCTTTACAGCTCTTAAAATCTTTGTCATCAGCTGATGTTGTTTTTCTTGGCCGGCCTGTCCGATGTGTGATTGTTCGTACACCAGTAGTTTCTTGCTTCTTCAGGATGTTCCAAGTTGGTGTACTGGCAAAGTCCATAACAATAGGTCTGATTTTCTCAGCTTCCAAATTGCTTGTTTTTCACAACAACTCCCTGGTTTTCATGTCAGTTTATACTTTTTAACAATAGCAGCAGTCCCTACAGGTCAAACCCAGGCCTCAAACCAAGAGTAGACATAATAATTGTATTAAAGAGCAGCCAATAATTGTTTAATCAATCTAGCAGGAAACCTTGACCACAAAAAACATCATCAGTATTTTTGCTCAACTGAAAAATGGGTGCTATGTTTGTATCACATATAGATGCTGTCGTCACATTAGAGACTGTATGTAGGAATGATTTTACTCAGGTCTTTTTTTGGTATTTGCCTCCCTTGTATTTGTAGAGACTGACGCAATGTGGAAAGTTTTTGAGCTTTGTTCACCTCAGGGAAGTTGCAGGCTGGTGAGGAGCTGTAACACAGGTTGTCCTGGGACCAGAGAGAGTAATTAAAAGCAGAGCTGCGCACGTGGCAGGCGTTCACGCTGCTGGGGCTGATATTAAACTCTCGTCCCAAACACGTCTTCAGATCATCAGTGCTGCATGTAAACTAGAAGACATATGTACAACAGAAACAATCAGGAGGCTCTGGTATTAGCATCCACCACTGTAATGTCCAATGTCCTTTGGGTATCCTTACAAGCGAGAGTTTTATTGGTATCCTGATCTGTTATATTATTCAGAAACACTTCGTATTGGAAGAAGGAACACTCACAATGTTGATGAACGCTGAGAGAAAGACCAGGACGATGGTGAAGACTCCCACCAGAGCGCTGTTAAGTCTGGACTGAACAATCCTTTTGGACAGGTCCTGCAGGGGCACTGGGAAAAGCTGTCCAAATAAAAGAAATGTGAGAGGAGCTCCACAGCTTCACATTCAGCACTGGAACACATCTCTTAAAGTGTTCTTGGCCAACATTTTCTTGTATTTTATTTGTCCCCACTGAGGTCTATTTACAGCCTTTGAATGGGATTATGCAGCAAAAACAGTCAGAACTCATTTTAATGAGACCATTTTCCAGCCTCCCTTCATGCTTTAAGCTGTTACTGTCCCTGTTCCTCTAACTATATGTCCAAATGTTAGTGGACACTCCTTCAAATGAATGCATTTAGCTACTTTAAGTTTAATCCATTGCTGACACAATTAGCAAATGCACACACACAGTTTGCTAATCCCTATAGAGAAGTATTGCCAATAGAATAGGACGCTCTTGTTGCTAAATGCCATTAAATCCTCACAGCAATGCTCTGAAATCAAATAAAAAGCCTTCCCTGGACAGTGGAGAGTTACTCCAACAAAGCTGGATAAACTCCTTTTAATACCCTTAAGTTCAGAAGCAGAAACAATGAATGAACAGGTGTCTCAATACTCTGGTCCATATAGTGTATTCGGTTTATAAATGCAGTCATATGCAAGCAAGTTTGGATGCCCCTGGTCATGTTCGTTTTGATCATTATTAAGTAAAAATAAGTAACTAATCCTGTACAGAAAACCTACTTATTTATTTCAGTTTTCTGCAAATATTAGGAATGTACTGAACTGTATTTATTTGCAGAGTTTAGCATATTGGACAAAAAGAAATTATAATATAAAATGTGTGTGTGTGTGTGTGTGTGTGTGTGTGTGTGTGTGTGTGTGTGTCTGTGTATGTGTATGTTCTGTACACAACATTTTATAGAAAATGTTGGTTTTCTTCTCTTCTAAAAATCTCTTAATGCAACCAAAAAAACAAACAAACAAAAAACACTGATGTAAGCATTCCATCCCATCAGCAGCGCAAATATCTCACAAAGCTGTTTGTCAAATTCCTCAAGAAGCAAGTGTAACGACCAAAACAGCCCTAAATAGAGCCCAACACTGAAGGACATAGAAAACTTTATGATTTCAGGAACGCTTCATCGATTTTCATGAGTTATAGAAGTACAAGTAGAAACTGAACACATATGGATTCCAGGGTATTATTACACTTGAACATGCTAACATTCCCCTTATATCATTTGTCTACACCAGGGGTGAGCAAACAGGGGTCTGAAGTCCAGCACAGTTTGCTGATTTCCTGCTCTAACAGACCTACTAAACCCAGTAATTACCAGACGAGTTGACTTAGGTGTGCTAGAGCAGGAAAAGCACAAATCTGTGCAGGAATCCAGCCCTCCAGGACCAGATCTGCCCATTCCTGGTCTAGACAGTTGGTGTTTCTTTAATCGTTCTACCATCAACTCATCAACCCATCAACATCAGCATCCGTGGGCAGTGACCTTGTGGAAACTTTGAACTACATGTGAGTTTTTGTTCGAGCAGAATGAGGGACTTTTCTGAAAGACATTTCACGGTCAGGGGTCAATCTAATTCCCCAGCAGAAGGAAAGAGGCTCCTTTGGCTTGTCATTAGCTGCCACAACCATGGAGGCTTTTCGCAGCAGCTTTCACAGAAACCTGCCAGATCCTGGCTGCGTCTTTGTCTGCAACTGTCTGACTCATGCTCTCTCGAGACCAGCTAAAAGGTGACACCAGTTTAAAAAAACAATTACATCCATATGGGTCATTTACCAAAAGTTTGTTTACCCTGTTGTTCCGTGGGCCTGGCTCTTAAAAATGACCTGTAATCACTGTCACTGTCAGACTGGGATTGCGGCTAAAGCCTCTTTCAGCACATTTTTCCTGACAGATGGGTGAAGGAACACTGTTGTTGTGCTGGAGAGCAACTGTGGTGTTTTGCTATGTCAGAGCAGATTCATTTAACCCTTTCATCTGCATTTATTTGGGTGTGCGACATCTTCCTGATAGGGATACATAGCACACAGTCATTATTGCTGCTGATGGCACAATGTCCATTTTATTATGTCTGCAGTAACTGTGTTGTTACACATTCACAATCATGCAGTAACTACTGTAACAGCTGCATTACAGTAGTACAGCTAATTTCAGGTGTGTATCTGCTTCAGTTTCATATGGACTCATACATTTACACAGGTGCAATTCAATGTAACAGGTGTAACAGGAAAAGCTGCAATTCTTATCAATACAATTACCCTCATCTTATAACACATTTATAACCACATGAGAGAACACACTGTTATAGCTATTGAGATACACTTGTGTAATTGCACATATCGAAAATAAACTGAAGTGCATGTGTGTTTACACAAACTGTACAACTGTAATCTAGTTGTAACAGTGAACACATCACCAGCAGTTACATTGTTTGTGGATGGATTATTAACATGTAATAACACAGTTATTATAGATACTTAATACAAAGTGGGACCAAACTAAGTTTTGGTAAATGGACTGTATGAATGTGATGTGATGGGTCACCTTTAACCCTAAAGGGGTGTTTGTGTGGCCAGACTTAAGTTGTTAAGCACAGTTTACCACCATGGCAATCAACACGCTTTCCATGCAGTGGGTACAGGGAGCAATTGATAATTAGGTAAGAGTCAGCGGTTGGGGATTCAAACCAGCAACCTTCTGTTTCCAAACTTTAGGCCATGGCTGCCCAAAAGCTGGGGTCAGAGTGCAGACTTAATCATGTTTTGTCACACCAGGAGTATTGCTTAAAGGCCCAGCTGCACAGCGGACACAGGTATTAAACCTACAAAACTGTAAACAATAAGCCAATGAAGTCTGATTCTCATAACTGTCATTTTATGGTCATAGCAATTACCAAACTCTTTACAGCAGTTAAATGTACTGATTAATAACTAAGATTAATAACAGAGTAAGAATCCTAGCTTTCAAAGGAAACTATTTCTGTATATTGTTATATGCTGGTGAACACTTTAAGGACGTATCTGACCTGTAAGAACGGGGAGAAGTGTGAATGATAAAAGATCACTTACCACGTAACAGGAGTAAATGGCTGAGACGAACATGACAGCCATCAGAATTATAAAACAGGACACATAGAAGCCTATCATCAGGCTGGAGCTGAGGAACAGAGAACAGAGACGCTTAAGAGCCAGGATCCAGACAAAAAGACAAAAAAAATGAAAAGAGACAGACATTGTAAATGTAAGATGACACTGAAAGCAAAGGATCCGGAGAGAGTCGGTAGGACGGAAAAAATACAAAGAAACAAGGAAAGCATGAAACACAGGGGGGCTGATAAAACATCCTTGTGGGACCCTTCTGAGCTGGTGAGAAAATGGACACCCCACTCTAGCCATCAGTAAACAGAGCCGTACAGTGGTAGAGTGGTGCCGGGCTGCTGACGGGACGTTAATTAAAAGCGGCTGTTAGTGGAGCTGGAGGAAAGCAGAGCAGTGGAGCGGATTCGATTTCTCTAGATGTACTGAAACACTCGCTGTCTTTCTCTTACTGAAGTGAAAAACCACAAAACCACACATCTGGTGTTATTGTACATTTATTATGGCCTTCACTTTCACATACAGTATAAAAATGACCCTCTTTTAAGTCTTTCATTCAAGCCAACATCTTTCCAACTGGGCTAGTTCTTACTGAATACCTACTGAGCCAGCACTGCCAGCAGAAAATAAAGAGCCGTTCACAATGAACCAATTTACACAGTCAGGAAAGAGTGTCCTTTTAAGAGTTCCTTAGAAAAGGCAAAAACTATGACAAATGCATCTTATATAGCATCGATCGCAAAAAAGTTTGGGCACCCCTGCATAAAATACGGGCGTTTTAAATTTTCTAGAATAACTACTGTTTAATTTAATATATTGCAGCAAAAGAAAAAAAAAAAACACATGAAATGTGGTGTGTTTAAAAGTAGAGCCACATGAAGTACTTATATATTCTTTTCCTTGTTAAACTCAGCAGATGAATAGGAATTGTGCTCCTATAGAACTTGTTCATGTACTTTCAGTTAGAAAATCAACAAAATGTGTCATTAGATCATTTGTCCAGGGGCGCTTCAGCTTTTGCAAGATTGAATATAAATACAGTATAATGTCCAAGGAAGACAAAAGGAAAAAACGTCAACTTTTAATGTTTAAATTTTCTACGTAAAAATATATTGTTTAAAGTCATATCTGAAGACATATTTTGCGTGACAGTGTTGCCATATAAAACACTGTGTTGCAAAGATTACACTAAATAAATGTGTCCTCATCGTTTAAAACTGGTAGCTGCTTTATTCACTGTCCAAGTTATTCTGGATGAATAGACCAATAGAAATGCTCTAAATTACTTGGTACAAAATTGTTTTTTAGCAACTTATATCAGCTGATCTTCTGCTTACAAGAAGAAACACTCTTGAATATCGTCACTGTCCAATGAAAACAGAGTTTACTAAATGAATCATGAATCATAAATCAATCATGACAACTGAATGTGAGGTGGTCAATACTTACTGTGGTACGATGACAACTTGGATGAAGCAGATGAACAAGAAGACGAGAGATGCGCATGCTACGTACGCTCCAAACCTGGAGTCTACCTGCTTAGAATACTGAAAGAGAGAGAGAGGACATAAATTAAGCCATATTAACAAAACAGGAGTACAATTTCTGCACTGGACGGCTGGGCGAGGGGACAAACAGCACGTTTCAGTGGGGCTAAAAAAACACCACCATAAGTAGAAGAAGTGAGTGAATAAAAAAACACCCATGTGTCACAAATGCAACAAATGAGTTCTAGTAATAGAGTTTACAGGAGCAAGGAGAGGAGAATATTAAATAGCAGCGCTGATGAGAGCAAACTCATCCCATGTCTGAAATAGGCTGTTATGTACACGAACAACAGAAGAAAACAAAAGCAGCAATTACGTCTCCTTAAACATAACAGAGCTGGGTCTCTGATCTGAACCAGAGGTGGGAGGGCTGCTAAAAGGGTCAGTAATTGCAGACAGCGGAGGTAAAAGTGGTGTATCCCTCCTCCATTACCTTTTCTTTCCCCTTTTTACCTCCATCAAAGTTTTTTTCTTCCCTTTCTGTTCTGCTCCTCTGTTCTAAGTGTATTCTGCTGAGCGATTATGTATAGAGACTGTCAAAGCCGGACGTCACTAGGTCGGTCGTGATTGATTTAAAGGGGTGTGCAGTTGTTCAGTCGTGACTATGGTTTTGACAGTAGCACTATAAAAATCTCAAATCACCTTTTCACTAAAATATCACCCTGTGACTCACTCTGGACTCAGGGTCTCGGAGTTCACTTCTGCTATTCATCTCAGGTGCATGCCCTGCTTACTTACAGCTCACAGGTCTATAGGAGACATACTGAACATGAATGTGGCACTTCAGAGAACAGCACTGATCTAAGGGCAATAGATTCTAAAGTGGATTAATTATAACCAAAAATGCATGCTCATAAAATGACAATTTTTCATTTTCAAATCTAAAAATAAAAAGTGGACCGTTTCTTATGTCTTTCAATAGGAAAAAAAAATCTTTTTTGCAAAGCTTATATTAAAATGATTACACATGTCTATAATAATTTCATTACATGTTTTAACCCATAACCAGGCACTAACTCAAATGTACAGCTGGGGGTTGGGGGGCTTAATAAAGTCCTTGAGCAAGATTCTGAATTTGTATCATTCCTTTACTGTAGTGAATGGCTTTAGGGAAAAGTAATTTTGTAGTAATAATAATAATAATAATAACAATAATAATAATACATATATATGTATGTTCTCCAACTACTCTCTAAGCTAAAGTTATTATTTATTTCACTCACATCGATCAAGACTTTAGGTCCTATTCTGCAGTTCCTTAAACTCTTCCTGTCTCATTACGCACCTTGAGTCAACACCATTGGGTCTGAATTGTCAGTGTCTGCATTTTGATATGATATGATCAATGTTTTTAGAAAAATGAGCATTTGGGCAGTTTTATAGTTTGCTATTATTCAGTTGAACCCAAATCATTACATCAGTACTTTTACATGCGAGTACAATTTTAAAAACATTGTAATAAATTAAATACTTCTTTAAAAAAAGATGATAGAGGCATTCCAACACTTTATACAGACTATAGAGTGATCTTGTCCTAATGATGATCAATGGCAATGAGGTTGTCATACCAGAGTCCAACTTTACTCTTACAACAAAGCTGGCCTTCTTTAATCAGTCAGTTCCAAAAGCAGACATGTGATTTCAGAATGCAAACTAGACGTTTTTGGTTCCTGGAATGTCATCTATGATCAATAGTGTGTTAAAAAAAATGACCAGGAACATTTCTGTCTCTGTCAGTTGAGGTGTGTGCATACAGTCTGTGTACTAGGTATGCTACCACTGGATGAAGTGCTGTGGGTGTTGGGGGAGGTTTTATTTGAATTATTTTAACATAATAATTAGGCAATTGATATAAGAAGTGTCTGGAGTTTCTAGAAATAACACAATTAGTGCTTAGAGCTAATATAGGAAAGTTTACAGTGGGAGTCACAGTGTGTTTATGTTTGTTTGTTTGTGTATAGAACCAGCTCAGGGCACCTAGAGCAGTACCTTCTTCTCGAGGTCAGGCTCGCGGAAGGTCAACAGGAACTTCTTGACGTGCTCAGAGCGCAGGCGGTCGATGCTGCGGGCGTCGATGGCACGGCCCAAAAACTCGTCCACTTCGTCCTCAGGGTTCAGGTTTTCCTGAGTGTTTCTGAAAATGAAATGTCTAGATAACACAAGACGAGATGCACGTTGTTCCACTTTGAGCCTCTCCTGACTGTCAGCCTGAATCTCGACGAGCATCCACAGCCATGCCCCACCACCAGAGCCCTCGGCACGCTCATTCAGTCACGCACTCACGAACGAACAAACGACAGCAAGCAGAATGCTTCAAAGGAGCACGGCTCCCAATCAATCAGCTCTCTTATTCACAGCGCGATCAATCGATCACAGACCACACAATGGGTTTTATGCAAGATGGTTATTATCTTGTGCAGCCTGTTGTGCAGCTCTTGATGATGATTAATGCACGATACTGAATGGTGGTCTCCAGTCACAACAGCGTACAGACAAACATGCAGATTTCAAGCTAGTCTGGCTAATATATCAACACTGGCACTGTTTATTATGAAGAAATCAAATATTTGTTTAAATCTGACAATAAACGCCATTCTAGTCAAAGAACTGCAGAGGCAGGAGGGTCAGTCAACTGGGGAAAGTGCTGATCCGTCAAATACTAAACATTTTTCAGCATTCTGAGTAAGAACTGTCAAAAGCACTGGCCTGAGCTGTGCTTTTAGACACTTCCACAGTTTGATGGCCGATGATGCACTGAGCCAAGGTGATGATTCATGCATGGATTGAGCAGCACACTGACTCTGTCCACTGATTCAGGATTAACAGCTTTTCATGCATCGCAAATCCCCAGATCTTTTTCACCTAGTGAGCAGGAGAGGGAAAGCATGTCTTCCGGTGCCATCTTGAAAAAATACTGGGTGTATGGGCATCCCACTCTCTGCCCGAGACGCCGTTATTACTGTGCTAATAATGGTGAGGCTCCCCAGCAACTTTCCAAGGTGGCAGTCAACCGAAACTTGCAGCCAGTAGCTTTTCACCACGACTGATGAGACAAAACTGGGCAGAGGGAAAGAGTGGTCAATACTCACTTGTCCTTGGGGTCTTCAAATCCCTGCAGAAGAAAATAATATGTTAACAGTGCAGTAATAATAGAGCTAGTGTCTCTGTGCGATAAGAAAGCAATAAGAAGCAATCGGTGCAGCAGGCTGTATTTTTAGCACAACAGTGACCCCTTCTGGAGGTGTCTGGCAAAAGAAGTCCAGGAAAACCTAAATGTAAACTAACTCTAAGTTTCTGTTTTTTTAGCATGGTACAGTTTTTCCAGAGTCTGTTCTGCCAAACAAGCACAAACTTTTTAGAATATCACTACAGTACAGATGCTGCCTCTTGTGAAGACAGCAGTCAGGAGTCAGAAAGTTTCTTAGAGTGTGTTGTTAAAATGCCCCAGAGAGAACAACTCTGAATCTGAACTTTGACATGTCTTGCACTGCTGCAGCTGAGACACCAGTGATAAATGGCGCAGCAAGAACACGCACAAGGATGACCTGAGCACCTCATTGGTCATCGGTCACACCACTCCAGAGAAGAGAGGAGATGAGAAGGCAGAGAAAGCAGAGAAGCTTGAGGACATGAAGCATAGAGATGAACACTTTACTGTAGAAAAGACTACAGAAAGACTGTAGGAAGAAGCTATAGCAGAGAGACTATAGAAATTAAGCTATAGCAGAAAGACTGTAGAGAGAAGCTATAGCAGAGAGGACTGTAGAAAGAAGCTATAGCAGAGAGACTATAGAAATAAGCTATAGCAGAAAGACTGTAGAAATAAGCAATAGCAGAAAGACTGTAGAGAGAAGCTTTAGCAGAAAGACTGTAGAAAGAAGCTTTAGCAGAAAGACTGTAGAAAGAAGCTTTAGCAGAAAGACTGTAGAAAGAGGCTTTAGCAGAAAGACTGTAGAAAGAGGCTTTAGCAGATAGGACTGTAGAAATAAGCTATAGCAGAGAGGACTGCAGAAATAAGCTATAGCAGAGAGGACTATAGAAATAAGCTATAGCAGAGAGGACTGCAGAAATAAGCTATAGCAGAGAGGACTGTAGAGAGAAGCTATAGCAGAAGGACTGTAGAGAGAAGCTATAGCAGAAAGACTGTAGAGAGAAGCTATAGCAGAAAGACTGTATAGAGAAGCTTTGGCAGAAAGACTGTAAAAATAAGCTATAGCAGAGAAGACTGTAGAAAGAAGCTATAGCAGAAAGACTGCAGAAAGAAGCAATAGCATAAGACTGTAGAAAGAAGCTATAGCAGAAAGAAGCAATAGCATAAGACTGCAGAAAGAAGCAATAGCAGAGAAGACTGTAGAGAGAAGCTATAGCAGAGAAGACTGTAGAGAGAAGCTATAGCAGAAAGACTGTAGAGAGAAGCTATAGCAGAGAAGACTGTAGAGAGAAGCTATAGCAGAGAAGACTGTAGAGAGAAGCTATAGCAGAGAAGACTGTAGAGAGAAGCTATAGCAGAGAGGACTGTAGAAATACGTTATAGCAGAAGACTGTAAAAAGAAGCTATAGCAGAGAAGACTGTAGAAAGAAGCTATAGCAGAAAGACTGTAGAAAGAAGCTATAGCAGAAAGACTGTAGAAAGAAGCTATAGCAGAGAAGACTGTAGAAAGACTGTAGAGATAAGCTATAGCAGAAAAACTGCAGAAAGAAGCAATAGCAGAAAGACTGCAGAGAGAAGCAATAACAGAAAGACTGCAGAGAGAAGCAATAGTAGAAAGACTGTAGAAAGAAGCAATAGCAGAGAAGACTGTAGAAAGACTGTAGAAATAAGCTATAGCAGAAGACTGTAGAGAGAAGCTATAGCAGAGAAGACTGTAGAAAGACTGTAGAGAGAAGCAATAGCAGAGAAGACTGTAGAAAGAAGCAATAGCAGAGAGGACTGTAGAAAGACTGTAGAAATAAGCTATAGCAGAAGACTGTAGAGAGAAGCTATAGCAGAGAAGACTGTAGAAAGACTGTAGAGAGAAGCTATAGCAGAAAGACTGTAGAAAGAAGCAATAGCAGAGAAGACTGTAGAAAGACTGTAGAGAGAAGCTATAGCAGAGAAGACTGTAGAAAGACTGTAGAGAGAAGCAATAGCAGAAAGACTGTAGAAAGAAGCAATAGCAGAGAGGACTGTAGAAAGAAGCAACAGCAGAGAGGACTGTAGAAAGACTGTAGAAATAAGCCATAGCAGAAGACTGTAGAGAGAAGCTATAGCAGAGAAGACTGTAGAGAGAAGCAATAGCAGAGAAGACTGTAGAAAGAAGCTATAGCAGAGAAGACTGTAGAAAGAAGCTAAATCATTACACATTAGCCGTTTCGACACATCACACATTAAGCAGCTAGTTTCTCTGTCCCAGTTTCATCAATGACCAACTTGTCTCTCTCAGAACTCTGTCCAGTTGGCCTTACTTTCCAGTGAGCACCATCATGTGAGGGAGGGGGCAAACAAATGGTGGGAGGGGATTAGTGGCACAACTGTTTGTGGGAGGTCACATTCAACGCCCACGTGAGAAAGGAGTGCGCAGCTGGGTGTAAAAAAGAGTGAGTCACCTCAACGCAACCTTAACACTGATTTAACGAATGGGAGGGCCTTCGGAAATTACAGAGGGTAAACTCGCTATGGTCATATCGTGCTGTTTTTACAGCAGGAGTCCCCTGAGGCACTCATGTGACTGTTTCACACAAACACTGCGTCATGCTCCCTGATCTGCTCTGGCACTTGTTTATCTATGTGTCAAACGAATCAGGAAGTGCACCAGGGCTGATTCTGTCGAGCTGTCTTTCTGCTGTGATGGACGCTGACTGACACTGCGCTCTGGGCCATATTTAGGTGGAGAATCACACCGAATTCTGATTCTTCCAGTCAAATCCTGAGGAACATTTTGGAAGAAAGTCTGTGCTCTAATCCACGTAATCCCCTTATTCTAACCATATAATATAGTGACAAATATTAGTATTGGGACACCTGCTTATTTACTGTGACCCGGTGTAAACAGGCTCTCTGAGAACCTTGGGCCAAAGTCTGGGTGTCTTCTGTTTTAAAGCTAGAAGGCCAGACCCCAAAGAACTCCACGGTGGTTAAAGAACTATCCTGAGGTCTTGGATTGTGTTGGATGTATGTAGACTAGGCCTGTAAAACACCAGCACGTCATAGGTTAGGTTGTGACCAAAAAGCCCTTAGGCTGCTGATTGATGTCCGTTCTGAGAACTAAAAAATGCAGCTACTAGTTAGTGAATGTATTGTTCATATTGTCATTAGGTTTTATTACTATTGCTGCTGTTGTTCTCACAAATATTTCTTCTTATTATAACACATATTGTAATTACTTTATACCAGCTCATAATACAGATCAGCTGTGTTGGCGAACAGCTCGGGACAGTTTTATAACCAGCACCTTCAATTTAATTATCACTCAATTATTCTCAGTAATAAATGCAACTGAGAATATGCTAGTTAGCTACCAATCTGCAGCAATGGGACCCTTATCTGGACTGCACCTGGAGTTGACATTGATACGGCTGCCAAAGAGTCTGTTGTGCAGTGCTGGCAACTGTGTCCCACTGGTGATAAGATAGCATATGGCTTGAAAAATAAATGGTTATTTCTCCATGTAAATGCATGGGTTCATAAAAGTGCTCAAGTATTTGGTGACTTTAATTAAAAAAAGTTGCATCCTTAATTATTACATAAATAATGTTTGTTATTTAGAGGACATTGTTATCTACAGTGAAATACAATGAAAATGTAGGCAAATGTAACACTTATTACTCTCAACACTAGAGACTTCACATGCGGGAGGACTACACAACCTAAAATGATGCCATTAAATGAATAATTAATTGAAAATCAACAATTAATTTTGTGTGCACTCCTACTAGAAATCATTGGAAATCAATTGATTCATACAGGAATAATGCACTCCTGGATCAGTTGCTAAGAGTCTAATAATAGGCACAGATCTGACAGAGTCTCGCAGGAGTTATAAGCACACTTCCACACGTAGGTCTCCCTCTATTTCCATTCACATAATCACTGCAGCCCAGGGAGCACTCAGAAGTGCTAAATCACTTGTTTCCTCACTCAGCCTTAGCCACACCTGCAGGGGGATGTTTGGCCCTGTGGGGCCTCTGTAGTCCTCCAGATAGTACAGGAGACAAAAACAGGCTTGTTTTTATTTTTAATGAATATATAGAGTGATATTATGGGAAGGCCATCAATAAAAGCCAATCACCTTGGATGTTGTTAGGAGTGTAAAACATAGTATAACATATGTAGTAGCTGCACCTCAGCTGCAATTTTCACTTGGCTCAAGCAAGCAGATAAGATCCTGGTCTTCTAGGATTGGAAATAACTGCCAATAATTGCTGAAGTTGCTGCCAAATGGACAGGCTTGGCTATAAAGACTGCTTATACTCCCACATAAGCCGTTCTAAAGTGCCTGACTCTGAGAGCGAAACAGCGGGACATGTAAACGAGTACACATTATACTTCGACATGGCTTGGTTTTGTCTTCTCTGACAGACATGGCACAATCAATTAACTCAGAACTGTGGCCTTCACCATCATATTAGCAAAGAGGTGGAGGACTAAACGTTGGAAAGAAAGCGAGATAAAGGATTTCCCTTGGGGTCTCGCACTGGGCCTAATTGCAGGTTCCACTTTGCCTGATTAAATCCCTGAGGGCATCCTGTGAGGCAAGCCTGCTTTATTTAATCAGAGTGCCGTTCCCTTTGGGCCCCACAGGCAAGGAGGAGAGAGGAGCTTAGTGACACAGCCACAGATGCAAAGAGGAGAAGGCACTCTGAACGAGGTTGTGGAGGGACATGGGTTCTTTGAGCTTGCTCAGGCTTAGTTAACAAGCTGCATGAAATAAAAGCCCTCGCTAAAAAAAAACAACAAAAAACCTTCTTCAAACAGAGGTGATAATTGGTGTGACTCATAGTAATTAAGGCCAATGCAAACAAGCTGGTGCTCAACACTCCTGCAGCGTTCATGTCTGCGAGTGCGCTGAAAGCGGTCAGATCTATGCCTGATAAACGTGAACTCAATCACCTGCGGAAAAGCACTAATATGGTGGAAGCGTTGTGTAACGTGTCCGGTCAATAATGAGTGGAAAGTGAATTTGATGTAAGAGTCAGAGAGTGAGCGTGAGCCTTTCTGGGTGTGCACGTTTATGTATGTGTGTGTGTATCTATTTCACTCACCATCCTCTTCATTTCCTTGGAGACCTGGTTGCTACCCAGGTGGTTATAAAATGGCCGGTCGGTCCAGTGAGAGCTGTTGTGGGTGACGGAGTTGGTGCGCTGCCGATTCATCTTGGCAATCATGGCCTTCTCTTCTTTCTGTGAGACGGAACATCACATGGTTAATTTAAGGCTAATGGCCATTAACTACAAATTAGCATGATGTTTGTTTATTTAATTTAACTACAACAGTCCTACCTATAATACACTCCTAGTGCTTATAAATAAAGTGATATACTTTAAGCACAAGGGTTCTATATAGTGTGGAAAATAGGTTCACTGACTGATATCAATTGTGGAAGCTTTTTGGTGCCACATAGAACACACTTTCAGGTTTGATATTTTTTTCAGTTCTGAGGTTTGATCATCTCGGTGTTAAAGCACCTTTGCCTGTGTTGCTATACTAAGCATTAAAATCCCTGCAACAAAAGTATTCCCCCACAAAGCTGGCAAATAGTAGTTCAAACAAAAATGTTGTTTTTGTTGTCTGTTCAGCCATAACATTAATACCTAATATTGAGTAGGTCTTGACTTTTTGAGGCATGGGCATCTGAAAGTGCATCTGAAAAGTGTCCTGTGGTATCTGGCACCAAGACATTAGTAGCAGGTCCTTTAAGTCCTGTAAGTTGTGAGGTGGGGCCTCTATGGATGGCATCCAAAAGCCTTACGTGTCCATGACCCTGTTGGCAGTTCACCTGCCTGATGCTGATTTGAAGATGGTCTGAACCAGGTGTCTAGCCATCGCACTTTGATCCCTGTCAGTCTTTCACCTTCTTGTGCTTGCCCATTTTCCCTGCTTTCAACACATCACCTGCAAGAACTGACTGTTCACTTGCTGCCTAGTATATCCAACCCTTAACAGATGCTGCTTTAGATGAAGATAATCAATAATGGGTGCTCATGTTATGGCTGATTGGTGCAAATCTAAAGCATTCCACTATTAACAGTGTCGTGCTGTGCCATCAGTGGTATGAGGAAGTAGAGGGATAAACAGGCTCTGACCCTCTTCTGGCTGCAGCCCACTATGAGGTAGGTTTCAATGTTGTGCTTCTTCAGATACACGTTCCTCTCTCCACCGAAGCCAGGCTCCACATCATAATCCCCGTTCAGATAGTTCAGAGTGGCTTTAGTGATGTGGATACGGCTGGGTGAAAGAAACAGAATTTAGTATGAGTACAAAAACTGTAGGGGAACAAGGGGCAGAACCCTGGTTAAGGTCATGTTGTTATATTTTCATAGCAATATCACCAAACATGTTATTGGATTAACATTATCATTATTATTGTAGTTTTACTAGTGTTTTTATGCATCTACACTATATGTCCATACATTTGTGGACACCTCTAACAAATACATTTAGCTACTGTAAGAGAATGGGACTTTCTGCAGCAGATAACGATGACCTTATGGACACATTGCTTAATGCAAGGTGTGGCCTAGAGGGGTATAAATCTAACACAGCACTGATATGTGGAGCAGTGAAAATGTGCTTTCTAAAGTGATGGGTGCACTCCATCCAATATTTTTGGGATGAGTTGGGGTGGTAATCATCCGACATCCTAATGTTACGTAACACTCTTGTCACTGAATTCAAGCAAATCCTCACAGCAATGCTCCAATATCTATTAGAAAGCACTCCCTGGACAGTAGAGTCCAACATAAGCAGGATAAATTATTTTTTAATACAATTGATTTTAGAAGAAACAGTGAATGAGCAGGTGTCCCATTACCATTGCCCACATTTGGGTAAAAATAAATAAATAAATAAATGAATAATAACAGTACAGTACAGGATTAATTACATTTATCAACCAGACTTCTAGCAAAATGTAACAAGTTAACCCAGTGTGGTCAAATAATGCTTTTTTTTTTTTTTAACCTATTATGTGGGAATGAACTCACCCTGCCTTCCCCCCTGCCTCCATATGATTGGCAAGTGTGACATCATTGGACCAAACATCAAACTGCCACTTCCTTAAGCCCAGCACCCCGCAGTGGACTCGCCCGCTGTGGATCCCCACTCGCATGTTCACGTTGACCCCAGTGACTTCCCTCACCAACCTGAAACACACAGCCTTGCTTGTTACGTGCAGTGCAAACGCAGAACTGGAGAACAGAAGGAACAACGTATACTCTGGCCTCTGTAGGCCTTTTATTTTGAAGCTTATCTGGCAGCGAGCCCAAGAAGGCTGCTTCACTTGTGTGGTCCTCAGCGGACAGGGTGGCATTCTCAGACAATGTGGTAATCACACTAATTTCATTGCTATTTAAGACCATGCTCTCAGCTATGACACAAATTGAGCTCTTAATGTTGTTTCCTGGATGAAGCATTGAGGGACATCTAGTGCCTTTCAACAGCTGAAGGGGTGATGTGAGGTCACTTTGGTTAGTCTCTTAAATACCTGCTGAATGTCTTCATTGTAGTTCAATTTGCACAATGTTACGATCAACACCACACAAACAATGAGTATATGGCCACAAACACTGGCCATATTATCAGGTATATGAGGTACCATTTATGCAGGTGCACAATTATAGGCACCTATCTGTACCTGTTAATACACTCAAAAATAAAGTTTTTAAAAGATTCTTTAAGCAGATCTATAGATGAACCACTTCTGGATCCATAAAGAGTGATCTTTGTACTAAACTGGTAAAGAAGTTTTACATTAAGTGAAGGTTCTTTACACATTTCATAGGTTCTTCACACTCAATCTCTATTGCAAACATGATTCTTCATGGAACCAAAAGTGGTTCTTCGAAGGCCCAGGCCTTCAAATCTGGACCATGATTCCAGTTTCCAGTTCTGGATTTGGTTCTCGCTGGACGTTAAGGGAGCAGTTAATGTAACTGACTGACCACATAGTATCACACCTACCAAAGATTACTAAGTTCAGGACTGGAAACTGGATTCAAGGTCCTGATCTGAAGAAAGAACCATTTTAAAGCACCTATATATATAAGCCACTGCACTATTTGTCAGTCACCCTCTACCCATCTAAGCCTGTGCTAGTAACTCTTTGATTGGCCATGTAGAAAATATCTGGTAAATGGTTAAGCAGTGTATGAAAAAGGATGGTAGGGTATCTTTTTTAAAACTTTTTTTTTACTGTTTATTTGACAATGATAACGCTCCAACATATATCAAATTACAGCTTTTATTTCTGCCTCTGCTTGAGAGTTACTGGAATTACCGGAGGAAAAAATGTGGTGCAATTATTATTATCATCCTCTCTGTAAGTACAGTAAGTACATTTGCTGATGCTTCCAGGAACATCACTGATGATGATATCCAGAAGCAATAGCTGACATACTTTTTGAAGCTATTTCACCTTGATGTTTGTGTGGCCTGATAAGCAAGAGCCATAATTTGACATAATAAGACATAATAACAGACATAATATTACTTATGTTTTCCCCAAGACAAGAAACTGTGCCATATAGATGGCTTTTTGTACAGGCCTGATATCTGCCAGCAGAGCCTGCAAAACCAGGAACAGGTCTAACTTTTCCCGTAAATGAAAAAAGGGACCACCAGAGGACTACTGTTGACCAGCTTTTATTTGGATGGTGCTAGTAGTATTCCTATGAAATGGAGGCAAGGCATGTAGTGATGCTCTACATGCACTAAAACGTGAAACGGTGGCAAAAGAGTGCCTCCAACAACATCAGGTTGGGTGTAAGGTTTTACTTGTGTCTGCTGGACCTTCTTAAAAACACACACACACACACACACACACACACACACACACACACACACACACACACACACACACAGTAAACAGCCAGGGCCATCAAACCTCACTGAACATTGAGGTTGACGGACTAGTCTGCGGAAAAAAACAAGCCTTTCACTTTGTGAGAGGCAACTGTTGCTGCAGTAGAGACCTGCTGGCTGCTGCTAGGAGGGAACACACTCATGCTCAGTGGAGCAGAAAGCCAGTCGTTCTGTCTGCCTCCTCTAACTACAAACAAGACACTTCTAATATGACAGACACATGCACAAGCAAATAGATCTGTGATTGGACATGCTGCTGCCCACTCCTGCTCTCCCCTGAGGCTGAGCAGCTCTGAGGTGAAAACACACTAATGTGACTCCATGTGCACACTCACTCGCATGTGCATATGCACACGCGCGCACACACACACACACACACACACACACACACACACACACACACACACACACACACACACACACACACACACACACACAGAGAGAGAGACAAACACAACTGCCACACAACCAGCATCAGTCTTATTACTCAATAATTCAGGGATGACTGCAGGGGGGCTGATCCCTCTCCACATTCACCAATTAGCAGAAAATGAAAAATCGCAACAAGGGTCTTTACGTTTTTGTTCTTGTGGGAGATTTAGGTTCACACAGCTAATTAAGACCTTCGCAAAGACTTATAAATCTTAAACACTGTTAAGTGCCTCTTAACAAGGCAACGCTTGACCTGACTAAAACGTATTGCTATTGATTCTTTATTCATAAGTGTTTTCATTTGTTGCTCAAAATATGTTTCCCCCGGTGTTGGGGTCTTTCTACCGGACGTGCAAAACATGAAAGGAAACTGTAACTGTCCAGTTATGGGAGGGGTAGGGGTAAAGGGGTAAAGTTCAGACTAAAGATCTAAGGTTCCTTAACAAGCCTTATCATTAGGAATGTGTTTTTCACTTTATATTCCATCACAGGTTTACAGGTTTAGACTGAAATTTGGATGGATGGATTTGAACAGAATAGTGGAGCCAGCTTAGGATTTTAGATGTGTCCAGAATGTCGAACAGCATGATGTTTGAAGTATGTCATTTTCAAGCTATAATGCTTTAGATATACAAAATTACTAGGTTACTCTGTGACCAGGTTTACTTCTACATTGTAAAACCGTAAATAGTGTATAAAGTGCTAATTTTTTAAATAACAAGTGACTGGCTCTGCTCTGATTTACAGGGAAAGAAGGAATATGCTGTACCTCCCACACACAAGAACCAGGGCCAACTGCACTCTTAACTTATAAGCCACTGGTAATAGCTTGAAACATGTGAAACCTGACTACTGATGTAATACATTCATTCCTACTGGCAACATTTCTCAAATATTTGTCAGGCTTGAGTCAAGTTCAATTATCCCATTTGGGTTTCCACTAGTCTGTCTACCACCTTAAATGGATGTGGCCTGCATTTAGTCTGCTTGAGTTTTTTTCCAAATTTTTATTTTTCATATGCTTTCTTTATGCTGAACAGGTTTGAATCTGGCATGCTGGAGTCATTTGCTGGAGTTGGCATGGTGGCAAGGTCTATCTAGGGTTATAGGGCCAGCATGAAACACCACATTAGTCTTTGTGGGCTAAAGTTCATCCAGACTAAAAATCAAAGATAAGTCAACAGGCCCAGTGTTTAAGAGTGCAGATTTTTCAGCCTCCGTTTAATAGGTGTGATAAGTTTGGATCAAGTCCAGATAGCATTCTGTCAGACTTCTGTAGGGTGTGGGTAGCAATACTCACGAGATGGCCTCGATCATGTCCACCCCCATCTCAACACAGCAGTGGGCATGATCAGCCCGTGCCTCTGGCAGGCCGGATACACAGTAGTAGCAGTCCCCCAAGATCTTAATCCGCAGACAGTGGTTCTCCTACATACAGACACATACAGGTGCATAAGGGGCCACATCAGTCACTGAATCATCATGGCTCGACCCATTATAGCACTATTAATATTACAGAAGTTATAATTTCATATTATCTACATGAATGCATGTATTTACAAAACTTTTCTTTGGACCTTTGAAATCCATACCACATAGCCCACATATCTTCTCCTTTTAAGGGTGTGGACTGCTGTTCTGAAGAGGAAGATTTACAGGATGAAAAAAAGAAATCCAGGCTCCAATTGTTCCCCAAGGGTTCACAAAGGTCACAGTTCAGCTGGCGCGTGTTTTCTTATAAATCCCTTGTAATCCAAATTTGGACTGAAGGGCTTCAGGTTTTTATAATCTGTCTGAAATTGCCCAATTCATCTTGAATTTTATCCAGATAAAGGATACTTAGTCTCAATATAGTGTGAAGCATCTGGTAAGAAATGATATTAAAAGGAGTGAAAATTGAAGAGTGGAAAGGTTAGAGAGACGAGGAGCAGAGAAGAGCAAAAAGAGGAGAGGAGCTGGGAGGTGGAAGCTGGGAGATGAAGACTGGAGAGCAGAAAAGAGGAGCAGGCGAAATAAAAAGAAAAGAGGAGCAGAGCGAGGAGAAGAAGGAGAAGAGCAGAAGAATAAAAAGCAGAGACAGGAGAAGCAGAAGAGTGGAGAGGAGCAGATAAGGTGAAAAAGGAGAGGGAAGGAGAGGACAAGAGTGAATAGAACAGAGGAGAAAAGAGAGAAGAGTAAAAGAGTGAAAATAGGAGAGGAGAGGAGAGAAGCCCCAGGCCGGGCACAGGACACACAGCACAGCAGGACTGAGTCTTATGACAGCCACCTGAATGTCACCCCAGCACATGCCTAAATTTAACCCACTACCCACACAATAGACCCTGTTGTTGAGCATCAGTGTGAGCAAGCGTCTGTGTGCCTCACAGTTCTGCTCAGAGTGCAACATGGACTACATGCAGATTGGCGTTTTATAAGTGTTCTGTTAATTAAAGTCATAGAGAAAGCAGTTCCAGAGAAATCATATACACTATATGCCCAAATGTTTGTGGACATCCCTTGTAATGAATGCATTTAGACGTGCAAATGCACACACATAGCTTGTCTAGTCCCTGTAGAGAAGGTTTGCAAGTAGAATAAGACTCTCTGGAGCAGATAAACATCATCCTCCATGTCTAATGCCATTGAGCTTTGGAGCAGTGGAACTGTGTTCTCAGGGTGACGGTGCTCCATCCAATACTTGGCATGGGGTGAGGAGTTGGGGATGAGGTGGGGTGGTGCTCATCAAACATCCTGACCTCACTAACACTCTTTCCCAGAATGCAACCAAATTCTCACAGCAATGCTGTGTGAAATGTAGTAGAAATCCTTGGATAGGAAGTAGCTTCGTACTGAATGTTGTGCTGATTTTACACAGTTTAACCCTTGTTGTCTTGTCAAAATGACCCACCGCCATGTTTAACAGTAGAGGATACAGCACTGTTCATACTTACTGGGCACTTTATTAGACACCCTGCCTTGTAACTGCCTTGTTGGTGTGCAGCTAGAGACAACACCTTTTTCCATACATGATTTGTGTTCGAGTAGCTTTTCCATGGTGGCTGGTTTCTGACCACAGGCCCACTAGAATTTTTTGGACTATTCTCAACCCAGTGTCACAGTGATTCAAAGCAACACTACTGTGCCTCATAATGTGCCATGTCAGTCACATGGAGGTCCCTTTCCACTGATGGACAGGGCAGAACAGCAACAGATGGGCTACCAAGGGGACTGCCTGAACAACTGGTGTGTAGGTAGAAGCTAGGCTTACCTTATGAACTGGCAGCTTGTATGTCTAAATAAGGGCACCACAGTGAGGGGTTCCTGTGAGGGACAGGGGGCCCTGTACCCACAGCAAGATGGTTGCTGTGACCCGGGAGATAATGATGAGCCTGTGGCTCTGACTCAGCGGAAGGTGGATTGGTGACTAAAGACTGGCTGAAACCTGCTCTGTGCTCAAACCTCTGAGCACAACAATGTGCAGGTAGAATAATCCTATAATACTGCATGTCTGAATCCGCAATCTGAATCTGACAGATACTTACAGCCGCCAGTTTGTCGAATCGTGCAAACAGCTCGTTCAGGGTCATAACCAGCTCTTGTGCTGTGCACTGGGAGGCCAGACTGGTGAATCCCTCGATGTCAGCAAAGAGGATACTGCAGAGACAGAGAGAAACCAGAAGGTCAGACACGTGCAGGGAACCAGAGCTGCAAAATACGTTTGGCTCAGCTTATCGCTACAATCTTTCACTCCTGGCAGCGCATACACACACACACACACACATGCGCCCTGTTACCACGGTTACCTGTTCGGTTTCTGAGGGCCGATTGCCTGTGGACCATAACGACTGACCATTCAAGAGGCAGATGTTTACATAGATACAATAACCGCTATGAGACATCCCACAATTGTAACCCCAATGACTCAACTCCATTACCATGCCAATGGCACCGAGGTTCGGGGCGGCGCACTGAATCTCTGTAGCAATAAAAGACATTCATAACCTAATGAAACCAATGAGGGGGAAAAAAACCCCAAAACTTTGGCCTACAAAAGAGAATCTGAGAGAGCAGTCTGACATTCTTCCATGAGAACAAGGTAACAGATATGGCCTTCCATTGTATGGCACTCCTGGGTGCGAGACAGGCGAGACAAAAAGCTCTGAGGGTTCGGATGACCTCATGAGTTATAATAGCTGTTACTATTCAATATTGGGCTGCACAGCCTTCTACTGGGAGGAGGGGTGAGGAGAGACACTGTCACGAATCCAGCTCTAATAGACATATCTCAGCGCTAACCCTGAAGCTCAGCGATGGGTGACACAGCAGACAGCAGGGCTCACTGATTAAAGCTTCTGTGCAGGACTGAAGTGACCTCTCTGTTCAGCCTCTCTGAATCACGGTGTGAAAGACTATTTCCACAAACGCTTAAAGGATGAAATGATGTTCTTATGCAACACAATGGTCCTGCTGTACTCTGGGCATGTGACATCCGCTTTCAGTGGAACCGAGGATGTGGCTGCTCTCTAAGCAGATGTCCCAGCTTTCACCTGACTGCTGAACCTGTGGTGCACTACACTATGCTGCTCTTTCAGGGAAAAATAATCTGATCACTGAGTTTAGAAAGTTTAATTTAACCCCAAGGAAAATTGATTCCGCTCTTGCTGCAACAAAACTGCAATGTGCATGCATGGAAAACAGGCAAACTGTTCAGATGTCTGATGTGAACAACACAGTTTGCAAACAACCACCATCAGTCATGCGCCGCACTCCTCCCGCTTCACAGCTCTAGTGTCATTAGCAGTTAATGCAAAACCACTGATACAATTAACCTTTTTTTCATCCAAAGTTTTTAAAATGGAATCAATCTGTTACATCCCTAATGATCAACATTTCGAGTTGTTTTCCTCCTGAATGCTTCCAATAGCTTATGGAGAATTAATTATCAATTGCTTTTCATTAAGAAGCTCTTTATCGGCCTTTATCCACTGCAAAAACATTAACAAAATAATTATGACGAAATTACAACTGATCAATAGCAATAATTCAATTCAGTGTCGATATGAAATGCTCAGATTTCACCTTTCTTTGGTACCATCATTTTAATCTATGTTTAGGTCAAATGTATACAGTACAAAAGACTGCATGTACTTACAGGCTATACAAACAAAACTCAGCATGTGAGAAAAGAACTTTGCGGGTCAGTTGTAAAAGAGCTTTGTAAACCAAAATGTAACAAATAAATCCATAGAACATGCAACACGTAAAACTTCCACTCATCATTACACCTGAAAAATATTTAACAGTGTTTAGAACAATATTCACCCCAGTTTGGAAACACTCTGGATTCTGCCCAGATGAACAGAACGTAAAGAACCACTGGTGTTGCTGTATAGCGTAGTGCTAAGACCCGTGCCTTTCAAGTGGCAGACTGGGGTTCAATCTGGTATGATATACCAATAGAGTTCTTGGGCAAGACCTTCAATACTTCATTCGCCTCTGTAACATGATTCAACTGCAAGTCATTCTTGATTACAGTGTCAGCCAAATTATGTAAATGTAATACAGGCAAACAGGTGAAGTGAAGATCATAATTATGTTGTTACAGTGGCATCTGCCTGTATTGAGGTAGGATATACATATTGGACAGCAAGTGGACAGCTCAGTTCATGTGTTGGAAGCAGGAAAAACGGGCAAGGTGAAGGAAATTGTGATGGCTACATGATGACTGGGTCAGAGCAGCTCCAAAGAGCACTGGTGTTCCCGATATGCAGTGGTCAGTACCTATCAAGAGGTTGATGTTGCACAGAAGTTATTGTAGCACTATTAGTAGTATTGCTCAAAACATTAATGGTGGCTTGATGTCCATGCCCCAAAGGTTTAGAGCTGTTTTGGTGGAATGAGGGGGACGAAAACAATTTTATCCAGGTGGTTATAATACTGTAATATTAATATGTTTTTAATATTTAAATGTTCTGATTAATCTGTTTAATTACAATATAGTAATTCTATTACCATCAGTGAAAACAAGCTAAAGGGCAAGATTCTGTAATGATTACTTAGTACACTGTAACTGAATTTGGATTACTGCGATAATTCTGTAGAATTTCTGTAGACTTATTCTGATAATATTATTGTCCAGGCTTTACTATATCCAGTTGTTCCTGCAATTAGTTTCTCACATTGGTAAAATACTGACACACCTTACTGACATCACAGCACCTGCTATCCAGCTGCATTACCAATGCCAGAAAGTTCCCCTCTCATCAAATGGACAGCAGCCAAAAATGGAGTATTAGTTATAGGCATCAGCTGACAGAACCATTACACACACATAATATACAGTGGGGAGAACAAGTATTTGATACACTGCTGATTTTTCAGGTTTTCCCACTTGCAAAGCATGTAGAAGACTGTAATTTTTATCATAGGTACTCTTCAACTGTGAGTGATGGAATCTAAAACAAAAATCCAGAAAAATACATTGTATGATTTTTAAATAATTAATTTCCATTTTATTGGGGGAAATAAGTATTTGATACACCAGAAAAAGAAACTTCATATTTGGTACAGAAACCTTTGTTTGCAATTACAGAGATGAGACGTTTCCTGTAGTTCTTGACAAGGTTTGCACACACTGCAGCAGGGATTTTGGCCCACTCCTCCATACAGATCTCCTCCAGAGCCTTCAGGTTTCGTGGCTGTCGCTGGGCCACACGGACTTTAAGCTCCCTCCAAAGATTTTCTATTGGATTCAGGTCTGGAGACTGGCTAGGCCACTCCAGGACCTTAAGATGTTTCCTACGGAGCCACTCTTTAGTTGCCCTGGCTGTGTGTTTTGGGTCGTTATCATGCTGGAAGACCCAGCCACGACCCATCTTCAGTGCTCTTACTGAGGGAAGGAGGTTGTTGGCCAAAATCTCACGATACATGGCCCCATCCATCCTTCCCACAATACGGTGCAGTCGTCCTGTCCCCTTTGCAGAAAAGCATCCCCAAAGAATGATGTTTCCACCGCCATGCTTCACGGTTGGGATGGTGTTCTTGGGGTTGTACTCATCATTCTTCTTCCTCCAAACATGACGAGTGGAGTTTAAACCAAAAAGTTCTATTTTTGTCTCATCAGACCACATGACCTTCTCCCATTCCTCCTCTGGATCATTCAGATGGTCATTTGCAAACTTCAGACGGGCTTTGACATGCGTTGGCTTGAGGGAGGGCACCTTGCGTGCACTGCAGGATTTTAATCCTTGACGGCGTAGAGTGTTACTGATTGTTTTCTTTGAGACTGTGGTCCCAGCTCTATTCAGGTCATTGACCAGGTCCTGCCGTGTAATTCTGGGCTCATTCCTCACCTTCCTCAAGATCATTGATGCTCCACGAGGTGAGATCTTGCATGGCGCCCCAGACCGAGGGAGATTATCCGTTTTTCTTCCATTTTCTAATAATTGCACCAACAGTTGTTGCCTTCTCACCAAGCTGCTTGCCTATTGTCCTGTAGCCCATCCCAGCCTTGTGCAGGTCTACAATTTTATCCCTGATGTCCTTACAAAGCTCTCTGGTCTTGGGCATTGTGGAGATGCTGGAGTCTGACTGATTGAGTGTGTGGACAGGTGTCTTTTATACAGGTAACGAGTTCAAACAGGTGCAGTTAATACAGGTAATGAGTGGAGAACAGGAGGGCTTCTTAAAGAAGAAGTAACATGTCTGTGAGAGCCAAAATTCTTACTGGTTGATAGATGATCAAATACTTATTTCCCCCAATAAAATGGAAATTAATTATTTAAAAATCATACAATGTATTTTTCTGGATTTTTGTTTTAGATTCCATCATTTACAGTTGAAGAGTACCTATGATAAAAATTACAGTCTTCTACATGCTTTGCAAGTGGGAAAACCTGAAAAATCAGCAGTGTATCAAATACTTGTTCTCCCCACTGTATATATAATAATATAACTCCAGACGCTTCCTTAGGTCAGTGAGAAAAATAAGGTGCTCTCTCTCTCTCTCTCTCTCTCAGGGCCTGGTGGGACAGGTGGGAGGGCTGCTCTGAAGCATCCAGAGCAGGTCCTTAAGCCTCACTTAATGGCTAGCATGGAGGTGAGTCATCAGCTCACTGCAGTTCAGGCCCGATGTGAAGTGCTGTGAGCAGACAGCCCTGCTGTCTAAAGAGCCCCAACACCCATCAAACATTTTAAGAGCTTCTGCCTGAGGCACACACGGCTGGGGGGGGTTGGGGTTGGGTGGGTTTGGGGGTTGTGTGTGTGTGTTTGTGGGGGGGGGGGGTATGTGGCGTTGGTGAAATGATCTTTTTTATAAGATACTTGATGTAAAATCAGTATTAGATTTTATGATAAATAAGTCTTTTCATATAAAATATAATTTGTGTGTGTGTGGATGTGTGTGTGTGATGTAATGACTAATTGGTGGTAATGGTATATTACTGGCACATTTTACTGATAGTAATATTGTACTTAACAATACATTTTAATGCACAAAATCTCGACTAATTAGTCAGAGAGAAAGAGAAAATCTCCTAGCCTTGTATTTCAAAGGTTTAAATCAGGGGTGTTAAACATATGGACCACAGCTCAGCCCACCAAATGAAGAATTCAGAATCTTTGTTCTCACTGGTGAGATCTTTTTGACTTGATGTTCTTCAGAGATGTAGCACAGTTGGTAATATGAGCTGAGCCCAGTCAAAACCCTGAACACTAACATTGTTATTTGCATTGGCTGACACTCTAATACAGAGCGGCTTACATCTAAATCGTGTTACACAGGTATGCGAAACGTAGCGTCAGGAGTCTTGCCCAAAGACTTTTATAGGAGCAGTGTGTGGTGTGCTTTCCTGGTCAGGGAATCAAATCCATGTCTGCCACAGGGAAAGCGGCATGGTTACCCACTACACTACAACAACTGGCAGATTATATTATTATCTTATAGCTTCGACAGAGACGATATGTTATGAGTTGCTTAGTTGGTCAGTCAGTGGTACAGTTGTCTCTCATCAGCCAGAGAATATTGTAATTTGTCAGCTGTTTTAACTAGCACACTTCTGCCCAAAATGCGCTCATGATATGTAGTTCTTCACCGGCAAGCCAAGAGTTTCATTCTTAGCTTCTCTTCCCAGAAGAGTGGCAGGATTTCCAAGACAAACTGGTCTGGGCCCACTTAATACTGAAGTATATGTTATATGGCTTGCTAGCTCAAATGAGTTTGACATCCCTGGTCTAACCAATTAATTAAAAGATTAATATTTTTTAAGTTTTCATAATTACAACATTTTCCACCTCTGCAAAACACCCACATTTCTGGTATGTAAACAAAATGGGCAAAAAAGAGCATCTAATTTGCACAATATTAATTAAGTCAAGCATCATACTCTGATGTGTTGGGCACCATGCCATTGCATTTAAATAGTGTTTAAAGACCCAAAGTAGCTTTCAGTTATTTCCTTACCAGGCATATAATATTAATGACCTTGTGCTGACAGCATCCCTAAGGTCACTTTGGACACGCTGTGCCATAAAATAAAAGGAATTAGAAATGCTTGATCCGTGTGCTGACAGCAAAATGAACTGGAAAAAATGTCCGGAAATGAGTTCCCAGGGAAAATTCCAGTAAGCAGAGTGAAGTCCGGGTCACCGATTGCCTGTTGCTGAGGAAGCTGTTGAGGGATGCTTCAGCGGGTCAGCATGGAAACAGCTTTGGCATAAGCCCCGGCCAAAAAGCCCCAGGAAGGAATGCTGTGCAGAATCACACTTCCTGCTTACATAACATGACCCTGTAAGTCCTTCAAGGGTCACTGCTTGGCCTGTATCAAAGCAGCTGTGGGGCTCCAGAGGTCCTTCCTCATGACCTCTGTACCCCTGGAGCTGGCACTGCCAGTCTTGCAGGCTTTCATCTCCGAACCACTTAACCCCCTACGAACACAAGCCAAAACACGCAGCTTCCCTTTGCTGCAAACTCCAGCCTCACGGCGCAGGCATTCGGCTCAGGTGGGGGGGGGCTGCGATTGGGATGGAAGGGCGATCTTTTGAGTGAGGGATTGACCTTTAGCAATGCTGTGTCAGATTATTAAGAAAACGGAAGGAAGCCAGCATTGATTTAGCAGTGATTTAAAGGAAATTTGCACAGAAAGCCTGATTTCTAGAACCACTTTGGAATATCGGAAAGGACTTGAAAATCAAAGCTTGGCTGCTGAATGGGAGATTCTGCCTCTGATTCACAGTGTTCACAATTAAAACAGTGGTAGAAATACCAATACCAATAAATCATTGTAAGTGTTTGCTGCACTCTTTAAAAGGAAAGGTGCTTCAAATGGTTCTTTGAGTGATGCTATAGAGGAACCATTTTTGGTTCCATAAAAAGAAACCATTACTGTAATGGAGATGTGCAAGTGTGAAGAAACTTTACACCAAGTGATGGTTCTTTAGACCTCTAAAAGGCCACACTTCACACTCATCCATCTCTACTACAATAATATTACAAACAAGTGGTTCTCCTACAGCATCCCTTCAAGAACCATTTAAAGCACCTTTAAAAGTGTAGTGCTGTATAAAATGCCTGTAATAGCTGATCTATATAATATATACCACTGCTGTAGTATTATACAGTAATCCAGAATGTTTAAGAAGTATCAAGATTGTAACAGAAATCCCAGTATAATTACTTTTAGGAATTCAATATTATGGGAATTGTATAATATGCTAATGCAATACCAAGTATTTTACAAGTACATTCAGTCATTCGTAAATGTTTTAAACACCTGTGAAAATTTGAAGTAAAAAGGTCCTTATTTGAGCAGTAAGTGTTTATTTACTTATTAAAACACCAATATTAGAATACTAATAGTATTCATACAAAAAGTGGTGGTGTAGTCTCACTCTGTTCATGAAAACATATCCAAATATTAAAATATCAGAGTCTATTGTTATTTATGGTCATCATCCAACACCTGGTTTGGTAAATCAGTGTATTACGATATTAAATCAGGTGAGCTGGTGATGGCTGGGGTGTCCAGGAGAAATCTAGAACCCAGCTTTGTCCTTCAAAATGAGAATTTTTTTCTTACTTGTTCCTGTATTTATGTTTACTAGCAGTTGCCCAACTGTAACGCAGAGTTACTATGCTCTGCACAGTATTTTATCCGCTAATGCTGATCCACATTAATAAACATTAGCCTAATAAAAATAATCTAGCTGGATTAGCATTACAGGGAATTAGAAGATTAACCTCTCTACAGTTAGAGATGCAGCAAAATAAATACAAATGTAGATATTTTAGCACAGCCCAGTGATGTCTAAACATTCTGTCCTTTCAGAGTACAGTAAGTATACAATCAAATATCAGTTTCAAATGTCTAATCAACTGCCTGTCAGATCATCTGCTCATTTGCTGATATATAGATAGGATTCAGATACGATGCGGATTAGAACGTGCATCCTGATTTTACTCTCGTTTCTTTAAACAAGAGACAGTCTGTCTAAGCAACCTTTTGCCTGACTATGCTATCATTTATTTGAAGGACGCAGATCATCCTGTTTGTTTGTTTTCATGTTCATTGATAGCTAAGAACAGCTGGTAATGCATAAGGTTGTCTGTCTGCCTGTTCTTCCACCAGCATTCCCACCCATCTGAATGGGCTTTTCTCCACATGTCTCTGTGTGGGCTTTAGTCAAGAACAAGAAGCGCAACACAGGCCGGTTACGTGACTACCCTCAATAATTAAGCAATCTTTGTCCTCTAGGAACAGACCCGTCAATATTTCACTTAGGGAGATGAGATTCAGCAGCACATCGGCTGGCAGCACACTTACATAAGGCCTTTGAAGGGGAGGGGGGCTGGAGGTCTCAGCGGTTCGCTGGAAGGCTTTTTTTGAGGGCAGTACAGAGACAGGCCCAAGTCTGCTGACAAACAGCCGACGGGGCAAAGAGGCGGGCAGACCGTCTGGCCCGCTAGCAACACAAACATCATGTGCCAGCTCACAGGCTAAACTGCCAAAACACGCCATCACAACCCTTACTTTTCTGCAACCAAAGGCCTTGGCAGGAGCTGCTCACCCTTTTCCTGTTCTCTGTCCGCTGCACAGCGGAGCCCCAATTACTATGCAGGACCAGCGAGGAGCATTAGCTATGAAATCAGCCAAGCTTAGAAGCTAATAATCCCCCCACCCCAAATGAGTCAGCTAAAAGCTGGAGGCTGCACTAACACCACCTCAGACAGTTTAGAACACTTTTCCCTGTTTCTTTTTGTCGAACCTAAAAGACGCTGATCGGTGAGGATTAAAATGATAATCAGCGCCGGCATAAACAAAATAAAAGACTGTATAAAGCAATGCAAAATCTGGGAACACTGCACTGGACTTGCAGGATACGAGAAGGCTCATTATGGCTGTTTATAATTTATTATAAAGTTAGAAATCTGAAGTTTCTGTTGCTGAAATTGAGTTTTTGTGGTTTGTCAAGAAACAGCCTGAACACAGAATCTGTCCCCTACAGAAGCCCTGAATAGCCATGAGTCCACTTATTTTATTTACTCCATTTCTGCCCAACAACGAGTTAATTGCTTTCTTGAGATCTGGAGTTATGTCACTATCATGACATAACAAATGTTGTTTTCTTGAAGTAACAATCAATTCTCAAGATTACAAACTGTTCCTGTGATTCCGTCTTCTTAACTCGCAAGGATGTTCCAACATTCATACCTTCATATTATGAACTCAGAATTACGGCCATGGCTTAAGCCATGCTAAGCTTTGCACAAGCTGATCGGCATCTGACTATGGAGAGTGCAAATGATACACTGATTCTTTCAAATCAGGTTTTTCTTTTTTGTTCAAACCGTAGTGTGAACTGAACTGTGGCCTCTCGTGTTCTGTTACATCCCCTAAAACAGGATATTCAAAAACTATTCATAGACATTAAATACGATTTCTCAGTCACTGCATGCTTCTACCTAAAATATCAACAAAACGCAATTAAGTTTTAATTTTAAACAAAACGAAAGAAATCAGACCACATTACTTGTAGCTATAGGCAGATCTGGCCAACTACACAAGGCCTCAATGGAAACCTTAGAGACCAAGTTTGTCAAAATCACACCAGTGAGCTACATGTCAGGTTCGACCTTTGCCATGCACATCCACAGAGCATGCCAGTCACTGTTTGTAATATTTAGTAACTATGAGCGTTTTTATGGGCTCAAATTCATCATCAGTGTTAGGCTTTTGTTTGAAGGAAAAGGGAACAGTGAATGAATAATAGCTCCAATAACATGAATCCATCACAACTCCAGCTTAGAGAATGTGGTCAAAAAAGGCAGTGATGGAGAAATAGTTCATGACTAAATGCCAACTGCAGGTTATACATCAGCTGTGGTGCTTAGACTTGTAGTCTAAAACAACTCGCCATTTCATTCAGCTAAGCCAAATAAACTGACATGTGAATATTTGCAACACAAACGCTGGAAGCTCTCTTAGGTTATGTTTTATATCGGGCTCCTAATGTAAGAGCATGAATCAGAGATGAGGTATGAAGAAATGCATAAGTGGAGCCACGGTTTTGTGCATGAAAATGCTTATTCTGGTAACTGACTTGCTGGCACACAGCACAGAGGCAGGGGTTTAGCAAACTGAAGGTAACCCTATGGAACAGATATGAAATACCTGGTATTTCCAATATGCAGTATTACTCTGATAGGCAGGGCCCAGTTTTGTCCGACAGCATACCTGAGCCAGTCCCTTGTCTCAGTCTGCCTCCGATTTGATTAGTCTACGATTACTAAAGCAAATGAAGAGAATTAGAGGACATGCCTCCTTTTCACTTAGCTGATTGGGGCAGATCACAATAGCTATAGAATTCAACTAAATGGACATGCCTATATATTTCACACAACAACTTCATTATTCCGTCCCCTCTATTCAGCCTCAGAGCATGATGCTATCACCACCAAGCTTATCAGTGGGTACAGTGTTCCTGAGGTTGAATAATCTTTTTTTTTAAATAAATTGTCTGACTGGCTAAAACTTGCACCAAGAGTAGAGACTAACCAGTGACTTGAACACACTGAAGAGAACCACTGCATTTGAAGAAAAAATCCTGCAGTGACTGGGGCCTGCGAGTGGCGGCTTCATAATCTTTGTTGTAATAAGTGGTGGCAAACAGGAGAGTGAGCAGGAGCACAGCTACTATTTTATGGCTCTCTGGAGCCAAAGCCGACCTGCTCCCTGTCAGACTGTTTTCCCTTCAGCTAATCTAATAGCACTCCAACGGATTTAGCATTCTTATTTGAAGAAAGTCAACATTCATCACATGGACCTTCCATAAATCCCACTACTCTCCGCTAAAGTGAGCCCCATGGATTGTGGCCTCATATGGGCACAATTAATAAACTCCAGTATTTATTATGAATAAAACAAAAACATACTGGGATTTGAAATAAATCAAAAGTCAAACTTCAGTCCAACGGAGAAACAAATGAGATACAGTGGGGGGCCTCATGTAGAGTGTTGTGTAGAGTGCCTTTGAGACAGGGAAGGGAGTGAGAGAGATGGGGGGAGAAAAATAGAAAGTGACTGAGTGTGTGTGTGTGTGTGTGTGTGTGTGTGTATGCCTGAGTGGAGTGGAGTGTACAGAGTGTGGTTGTGGGGAAGCCAGCGCGTGATGTGAGGGAATGTGTCTGCAAACACAGAGAAGTGCTGCTGTGGACACGGTTGGTCAGTTCAGATCAGACTGAGAAACCATCGCTATCTGTTCGAGACTAAACGCAGAGAAGAAGGATGAAGGCTGTGCAGTGTAAATGTCCATGCAGTTTATGAGTGCTGTCCTCTCTCACCACAAGATGGTGCTAACACTGGTGTGACTTAGTCTCAAGACATTCAAAAACATCACATTCACACAAAGCCACAGGTGGAGTAAGAGTGCCAACAATGAACCAAAGAGCAGATGTTCTGACAAGAATAAGAAAAACTACAACAGTTCATTTTAAAAGTCTGTTTTAAAGCCCTCTAATCTATCTAATCCCATTTCAACAATATCTAATCCCATTTCAACAATATCTAATCCCATTTCAACAATATCTAATCCCATTGCATCCCATTTCAACAATACCTAATGCCAGTTCAACAATATCTAATCCCATTGCATCCCATTTCAACAATACCTAATCCCAGTTCAACAATATCTAATCCCAGTTTAACTCATTCCAAGAATACTTAATCCCATTTCATTCCATTTCAACAATATCTAATCCCATTTCAACAATTTCTAATCCCAGTTCAACTGAGTTCAAGAATATCTAATCCAATTTCAAAAAAATCTAATCCCAGTTCAACTAATTTCAACAATATCTAATCCCATTTCAACAATATAAATGTGTGATAAGTGTTGTTTCTAATATTCAAATACATCCAGGAATAAACATTCACAGCATAGCCTCCTTACCCTGAACTCAGTCCCCAAGGCAGTTTTAGACCTATGGAAACAACTGATGTGTTCTGGGAAAAGAAAAGTCACTGACATTTTCAAACCATCCACAAAGAAAACCCTCAAAGCAGATTAAAAAGATACAAATCTTTTCCGCATTGTTATTACTCTACTAAATAATGTGCGCTGAATATTAATTATCCCTTCATTCCACAACGTGAGTGTGTGTATGTGTGTGTGGCCACACAATAGACTGAGGGTAAAGGACAGGTCATTATTGAACACAAAGAAAAGACGGTCATGTGAGCTGGGGTTGTGGGAGAGGTGAACGTGTGACAAAAGTGTGACATTCCTTACTGTACTGTACATAATGGCTGCCACATAGCTCAACATCGTTCAAGTTACAATACCAATTATAAATGTTCATGGTCCGTATTTTTATTATTTTTGGTAAATTCATCCTTATATTGAAAGGACAATATATATATATATAAAAAACATTTTTATATGCACAACTAAAGCTGTACTTATGAACGACCTTTTCTGAAAAATGAATAGCTTCAAAATGTCTGGCAGCATACACACACAAAAAGCCATCTGGACTCATGGAAACCATGCGACAGCATCAAATCTCAGGGAAAAAAAAAAACACCATTCTGACACAAATAATGGCATAAATATTGCAGATTTATTTTTCATTTTAGAAACAGAAAGTGATTTAACTTTCCATGCAACTGGCAGAGGTCTTTTAAAGCTATGGAAATAGCTGTATTTTCTTTTGTAAAATACAGCAGTGCAGACTTGGGTTTGGAGTAAAATCTAAATGAAAGAACATATTCTTATACATAAATATAACCGTTATATTATACTTCCGGATAGGGCTGCGTATCACAATACTGGGATTACAGTTCAGTATAATGGGATATTTTGCGATACTGTAAGCAAGACAGTATATAGTGTTTTATTCAAATACAACTTCGGGAAGAAAACAAACAAACAAACAAACAAACAAACAAAAAAAATCCCACACACTACCTTATGCACCCCTACTTTAAAATTTAACAGCACATCGTTCAACCTTGCTAGCTATGGTGATGTCTATGCTAGGACAGGATTTAGTCAGGCAGGCCTACTGGGTAATTTCAGACAAATGAAAGATAAAACAAACAGAACAAATGAGTGGAAGAACATAACAGGTGCAGGTGCTTCCAGATAGGTGGACTACATGATTCCAATTACATCCTGCCACTCTCTGCAGCATACATCAACATGCTGAGCAGACTAGAGTTGCAACGGTATGAGATTTTCACTGTATAATAACTCCTCACAGATCACAGTTTTACAGTATCACAGTATATTAGAATTTTTCCTCTTGTTCTTCATATTATTATTTTCACATACATTGACCCTTAAAGGACTGAAAACAGTTCTACTACAGTTAAAACGGTGTGATAACCATCACTTTTCAACCCTAGAGCAGACCCAGTTGTCCTTGATTGTGGATCAAGGTGGCAGGAGGAAAAGATCAAAGTGACTTTAAAGGAGACTTCACGGTTGGAAGGACCTTCAGAAATCCTGCTCAACTGATCATGTCTGCGTTTAGATCTGTGAGATCAGACATCAGGGCTGAAAAATGTCATAAAAAAAAAACTCACGCATTTTACAGTGATGCTCATACTACAGTATATTCTCTATATATGGGCAAATGTAAACAAGTGTTCTAACACCAGTAAAAACACCAGTTCAGGCGATGGGTTTTGGAAGAATTGAGCCTCCAGTACAGTTCCAGAGACTTGCAGTATCTGTCAAAGTGTAGTGAAGCAGTTTTGGCAGTTTGTGGTAGTCCTGAGGTTTACACCACCACAAACTGCCAAAACTACTTTAAAGCTAAGATATGTTAGAGATCTTCCAATCCAATCCAGTTGATCAGGACTGGGGCCATTCCAGGCATATTTTAATATGCCCTCTGGCCTCCTCAAGGCACCATTAATGGACAACATTCACAGCCTGCAACAATGAAGCACACCATCAGAGGGTAACACAATGGTTTATAGTTACAGTATTGTACTGTATTGCAGAGCGCCTGTCTTCATTCTTAAACCAGCACTAAAGACAATACTGAAATGAGGAGGCTAATGCGCACACGCTAGAGATTATTATTATAGGGCATTCACCACACAGTGAAGTTTTCACATTAGTAGTAAGCACAAAACTATCAGAACTCAGAGTAGGTACCACTGCACATAAACAAACATGATTTTATTGCAGTGTTTGAAAAGAAATGGGAGCTGAATGTTCAGGGAGGTTATTAGGGCTGTATTATAGGACATTAACCACTATAAAATGGTAAATTAAAAAAAATGATCAAACACAACTAGTCAGTCCGAAAAGTCCCATTATAATTATGTAAACTTTTCATTAAAACTAAAGAGATTTTACTTTAGTATTTATCGGCATTCTAGCTTACCCAAACTGTGTGGCTGCATTTTTTATACAAACACAAAGATCACAGATCACAGCATTAAGGTAATCAGATCAGAATGACATTTCTCTTTTATGTCTTTCCCTAAGGTGTTACTCGTCTGTTGTGGAGCTGCAGAAAGTACTAAAAGCTTTCTTAGTTTCAAATTCTATTTTTTAGTACTTTTAACATTTTAAATAAATTACAAGATATAAAGGATTAAAAAAAAACAATATCTCATGTGTAATGTGTGTGTGAAAAGAATAGGGTTAATTTGGCACAGATTAAGGCTAATACTAGATGTACAATAGTGATTTCTACCATTGGATTACAATTTAGTCTTAGACTAGACCTAATCAATACCCACTAAATCAGCTCTTGGTGTTTTATTTCTTTCCTATAGCTTCATTTGGTATACTGAGTAAATTCAGCACACTGATAATAAACCTGGTTACGGGCGTCAAAATCAAAAATCTGGTAAGCCGAACCCTAGTCTGCAGCCATCTTGACAATTCCCATAAATACCATCCTTAAAACTTTTAAATACCCACAGTGTATTCCTGCATACCAAAAGAAGGCCTTTCATTCATTCTTTCTATTCTATGCATAACTCCACCATCATAACTAGATGCAATGCTTTCTAACACTTTTAATTCCAAAAGCTGTTAAGATACTATGCGAAAGAATTATCAAACAACAACCTCAGCCAAAGGCAAGTGATGTTCAGAATGTGTGTGTGTGTGTGTGTGTGTGTGTGTGTGTGTGTGTGTGTGTGTGTGTGTGTGTGTGTGTGTGTGTTTTTGCAGGTGTGAAAGCCAAGAGAGAGTGAATGCAAACAGACCATGACACGCCAGGCTGGGCCTTGGCACTCTCCTACCTCACATTGTCATGCTTCTGGATGTAGATCTTGTGAAACATCATATCCTCCTGCTTGGCATTTATGTCAGCTTTCATCTCCATAGCAACGTGTCGGGGAAGCACAGAGAGTAGGAGGCGTTCCTGCAAATGAGGGGGGAAAAAAAAACGATGTGTGCTTTGATTGTAACCATCCCACTGAGGGACATCTCTGACTGCGGGCCCAGCGCTGAAAATCTCTTCCTCTCTGTGTCCAGCTCTCCTACCCATCTGCCCCCGCTGAGAGGAGCCGTCACTGATGACGGCAGTGGCCATCATTGAGGTCATCCCAATATGTATGGAATACAGTGGGGAGGTAAACAGGCCCAGTTCTTCAGAGCCACACAATAGAAGAAACAGAGTTGGAGAAGAATTTGGTGCGTGAGATGTGTGTGCTAGGGAGGCATAATGTAAAGGCTTCTTCTAGAACTGTATGTCTGGATTACTTAGATTAAACCTGCTGAAATGCCAATGTTTTACTGTACGTTTGTATTTGGATTTGACATAAGCTTAATCTGACTAGAAGTGGAACTGCTTTCTTTGGAGTAATGGAGTGTGGCTGGGTGATGAAACAGACAGAAAGGGATTGTCAGGTGTGTTTCATGGCTTGTTCACAAGACATGAAACCCGGCCCTGTCCGTCAGTTTCGTCTCATCTGTAGACTGGTATTTTTGCCACTGCTGGTAGACCAGTACGACCGTATACTTCAATACATCTGCAAATTCAGCTACTTCCTTCACACTATGGCCCTTGGCATGCCTAAAATCCAACCCCTCCTTTTTGCCAATCAACCCATTTTCCATTCATCTAACAAGACATTCACTGCACCACCTCTTCTCAATCTATGAATCAGATCACACACATTTTCCTTGTGCAATGCGATCCAGTTACTACCACCTTAGACAACAAACCAGTTATTTTTTTGCGTCTTTGTGAAGCTTACATTATCCGTAACTGTCCATACTAATGTTTTTTTATAAAAGCAGCAAAGGGGGATTGAAATGCTGAATTGGCAGGTGTCAATAAATCGTTTGGCTATGTAGTGTATTCCCTAAAAACAAACCATGTAATAGAAAAAGTCTAAGAGAGATATTTGTGCTTTTTAAGATCTGATAAATCTTGTTTGGGGACGGTATCTTAATCGAGGATGAGGCATACTTGCAAAAATAAAACTTGCTGCTGCAGCACAGTGCTGACTTCCCAGCTGTGCTGCCTGTAGTGCTCTTCTGCCTCACCTGCTGTTGGTTCTCTCTCTGTGAGTGAAGGCGTGCCTGAATGCATTCTCTGGTCTCCTGGAAGGCCTGCCTCTGAGAGCCTTCTGCTGGGTAGTGTGTACATACTCCTACTATGTTGGTGCAGGAGAAGATCAGCACGTTGGACACAATCTGTGAACAAAGGAGAAAAACAACAACAAAAAAAGCAGAAGCCTTAGCACTCAAAATAGAAGAATATGTCAGACAGATCAATATCTTTCTTTTGCTGGGAGTCACATTTTTTCTTCATATTTGCTCAAGAATGCATGGAAAGCTATGAGAGGGAGAGAGGGGAAAAAACTCTTCAGCAGATACTATGAGAAGGTTTAAAATAGACACACCAAACAGAGCCCAGGCCAGTGCTCTTGTTGAGATTTGGCTTGTACACGGTGTACATAACTTGTGTTTCTAAGATAAGAAGAGATAACCACTTCAAAATCCGACATTCAGTTCAGAGAGCATGATAGGCTAGGCCAGCAGACACTAGAGGCTGTTCAGTGTCTGCATGGTTTGGTTTATCTTAGCCCGAGTTACTAAGTCACCGTCCCTCTTCTTTATTCTTTCTTTCTCTCTTGTTGGCCTGGAGTCGGCATCTTGACTTCCTCCAAACACTGGTATCGGGGTAGAGATTTCCATAACATCTCAGTCTCAGCTGCTCTTTCACAGACATATCTTGGCCGTGACCTCCAGCTCAACTGCACAGCAACAGCAGGCCCTCCAGCTTAATATACACCATGTGTACATGTGTATTTGTGTGAATGCATCCGCAGGAATGTGGAAGAGCTTAAAACAACTGTTAAAACAAACAGGCTTTACACAGAAGGAGTGCAGGACGCAAATGCTGGCCGATAAAGTAAAGTACTCGCTGAGAAACGGGCTAACTAAATCATTATCTGTACGATATTGTAGTTTTGGCCAATATACACTCAGTAATGGAACCCAATACTCAATATTGAATGGTAATCCCTACCCTACCCTACTCAATCTTCTTACTTAGAAGAGCTTAATCATATAGACACTGTAGTGAAGAACACCCCTAGACCAGACTTTAGTTTCTTGTCTAGGAAGGAACATCAAAGATTTGCTTTGCCAAACTAAACAGAATATGAATGGATGCTAATGTAAATTTAGACAAATAATTAGCATGTGTACAGTTATAGCAAATAAACAATATTACTGTGATCCAGAATTTAGTAATGAAGTACAAAATGCAAGAATTAGAGGGCTTTCCAGATGTTGTCTTGCCAAACAAATTTATGCCAGAATTGATTGTCACACTACTACACATACACCCATAAGCGCGATTGGGCTGCTCACCTACTATGGTGAGTGTCTGTTGAATATAGTTAAAGGCTGAAGTGTTCTGGTTAAAGGCACCTGTAGGCTCTCACTGTGTGTCTGAAGAGGTCTAGAGGAATGAAAAGTAGGTATGGACAATATGGCATATTGTCATTGATTTATTATGTGTCATGACAATTTTTTATATTATATTAATGTGCTTAAAAAAAAAAAAAAAAAAAAAAAAAAAACTTATTACGCTGCACTGCACTCAATTCAGTTACCCAGGACTTGCTTTGCATTTTGTCATACATAGAAGTAAGTGTTACTGCTGCATACAACAATTTGCACTGCACCAAGCTAAACTTGATTCATTATTATGGTGACAAAAAACTCACAACATGCTGCATATGGGTTTCCAGTACTCTTATTACATCCCGAAGTGCATCTTCCAAACAGTATGAATGACCATAACTATGGCTGTCCTGGTCCAGTATTTAAGTCCTGATACATCTTGATGCAGTAGAGTACTGTACAGTAGTTCTTCTGAATTTGCCTTGTAACCTTGTAAACCCAAGAACTGGTCTACATGTGCAAGGTACATTTATCTACGGACAGATGGGGTCTATTAGCTAGCTGCATAGCTGTGTTATGATGTTGTATGCTAATGGGAATGTTTTCCGAGGTCCATCTCCCACTGTTTAACTCCACAACATACTGGCAAATTTCTCCTGGCCCAGAAAGCCATTTCATTTAGGCCAAATTAACTTGCAATTGGGCATTTGATATCTTCATGCAAACTGGATTAGCCAGCTCCCTAGTGTATTATATTCAGTCTAGAGCTCTTGCAGCCCTGCAGCATGTGCTGTATGTGGCGTTGACTGCTTGTCTGCTGCAGCTGTGTTCCAGTCCCAGCTCCAGCTCCAGCACTGGCATGGAAACGCGCACACACATCAGATAAAGCTTCCAGCACGTCAATGCATATATTCCCAAGAAACAATGCTGTTCTATTTATAATCTCCACCTCCCTCGCTGCCCTTATTAGGAATCTGACAGAATGCCCTTGTCAATGAGTGGGAGGAGGGCCAATAAAAACACTCAAACTCGTATCCAACAGTGAAGCACTGAAAAGTGAGAAAATACTGAAATTATATTACATTGTTTTTACTGTTATCCAACCTGAACTGACACATGAGCTGGTGCACGCTCTGAGAGTTAGCTCAAGTATTAGACAAACTTGGCACTTGACACACCTGATCATCCCTACACTGATTGGACACATGCCAGTGAGTGGGAGAAGAAGGGAAATCATTGAGTTCTGCTGTAGAGAACCCTTTTTCAAGGGCAGTCAATGCAGCAAAACGCTGATGCTACAGACCTGACCGTGAGGAGGAGCTAGCCTTGCCTTTGAGGAACGACAGAGAGCACCCCCCCCCCCCCACCAGTTCATACGCTTGAATCTAGCTGACAGCCCAAAATCGCATAGCCTCAATGGAGATGGAGAGAGCTAGAAATGCAAAAGCTTATCTTCTCCTCTGTTACATCTTTACAGATGTAACTGTAGCATTAATTACAGGGGCAACTACTCATAATATTTGCTGATAATGGGGGAAACAATAATTGCATTATTGAGCAAAACATTTTTCTAGGTCCTCTGAAAATGCTAAGTATTTATGTATAGTAATGCAGTTTAATAATAATAATAGATGATAATACTAACGGTCATGTGATTTTGCTGTCTTCTAGCTACGTGAAATTATTCAACGACTTAATCAGGATATCACCACCAGTGGCATCTGTTAAGAGATGGGATATATTAGGCAGCGAGTGAACGGTCAGAAGATGTTTGAAGGTGATGGGTTATAAGCAGAAAAAAATGGGAAAGCATTAGGATCTGACCACTTCGACAAAAGCCAAACTATAATGGCTAGATGACTGACAGAACACTGAAGCCTGTTTCGGTGTTCCCAGAATGCAGTGGTCAGTAACTACCAAATATGCTTCAAGGCTCATGAAAGCAAAGACTAGCCCATCTGGTCCAAACCCAGACAAAAGCTACTGAAGCACAAACTGCTGAAAAAGATAATGCTGGCTATGTCCTGCGGACTCCATGCCTTGATGGGTCAGAGCTGTTTTAGCTGCATAAGGGCAAGCTACACAATTTTAATGCTATGGCTGAGTGCTGTACATCACATTACAGAAGCAATTATTTTCTCTTAAAAAATAATATTTGCGAAATATTGTGGTGCAAAGTTTTTTTCCTATAAAGTACAAAGATTGAGAGTGGTTGAAGGCAAAGAGCCACATAAAGTCTTGTATTTTTACTTGGAGTAGAGGGGCTGAAGCAGAGGGCTCCAGGCAGAGGGTCCAGGCATACCTACAGGACAACATTCTCCAACTGAAATTTTCAGTGTCATTCAAACAGCCTCTTGTTTATGATTCTGGACAAGGATAGATCATTGTTCCATGAGTGTGATAAATGGTTGAAAAAAGAAAAAGGTTTCTAAACATCTTGTTCTACTCCTCACCTGATACATACTTTCTCCAGCTGTCTTTATCTATCCGTACAGGCAGCAGGTATAATTGATGGTATATAATTACAGACAGCAATTTCTTATCTCACTTAAAGTGCTGCCAGAAGCTCTCAGTTTATTTTCAACAGTCACTTAGACTAAAGCATGCTGAGGCCGATCAGAAACAAGCTGCCTTTCTTTTATATGATATTCTCTAGCTTAATGATATTCTATAATATTAATAATCTTAATAATATCTAGTCTTCACCCCCTAGTGTTGGGGGAATTGCTAGTCATAGGGAGAGTTCACATGAATGAAGATTGGGTAATTGGCCTCTCAAATTGGGTAGGAAATGGGGTAAAATTAGAAAACAATTATTTAAAAATAAATAAATAATAAATAATTAAAATGTTCTGTAATATTTTCTTATTATATGTACATTTATTCACATACAGTGGGGAAAAAAGTATTTAGTCAGTCACCAATTGTGCAAGATCTCCCACTTAAAAAAATGAGAGAGGCCTGTAATTGACATCATAGGTAGACCTCAACTATGAGAGACTAAATGAGAAAAAAAAATCTGAAAATTACATTGTCTGATTTTTAAAGAATTTATTTGTAAATAATGGTGGAAAATAAGTATTTGGTCACCTACAAAGAAGCAAGATTTCTGGCTGGCACAGACCTGTAACTTCTTCTCTAAGAGGCTTCTCTGTCCTCCACTCATTACCTATATTAATGGCACCTGTTTGAGGTTGTGGGCAGGGGTCTTTTATACTGTTAACGAGTTCAAACAGTCACACTTCAAACTCCACTATGGTGAAGACCAAAGAGCTGTCGAAGGACACCAGAAACAAAATTGTAGACCTGCACCAGGCTGAGAAGACTGAATCTGCAATAGGCAAGCAGATTGTTGTGAAGAAATCTACTGTGGGAGCAATAATCAGAATCAGGGAGACCTACAAGACCACTGCTAATCTCCCTCGATCAGGGGCTCCACGCAAGCTCTCAAAATGATCACAAGAACGGTGAGCAAAAATCCCAGAACCACACAGAGGGACCTAGTGAATGACCTGCAGAAAGCTGGGACCAACGTTTCAAAGGCTACTGTCATTAACACACTACGCTGCCAGGGACTCAGATCTTGCAGTGCCAGACGTGTTCCCCTGCTGAAGCCAGTACATATCCGGGCGCGTCTGAAGTTTGCTAGAGAGCATTTGGATGTTCTGGAAGAGTATTGGGAGAATGTCTTATGGTCAGATGAAACCAAAGTAGAACTGTTTGGTACAAACAACTCGTTGTGTTTGGAGGAGAGTGAATGCTGAGTTGCATCCAAAGAACACCATACCAACTGTGAAGCATGGGGGTGGCAACATCATGCTTTGGGCCTGTTTCTCTGCAAAGGGACTAGGACGACTGGTCCGTGTACATGAAAGAATGAATGGGGCCATGTATTGTGAGATTTTGAGTGCAAACCTCCTTCCATCAGCAAGAGCATTGAAGATGAAACGTGGCTGGGTCTTTCAGCATGACAATGATCCCAAACACAGCCAGGGCAACAAAGGAGTGGCTTCGTAAGAAGCATCATGGGCCAGCCAAGTGCATTAGTATTTATCTAAATCTAAACACAATTAAAAATATTGAGTTTTGACAAAGTCCTTGTGGCAACTTAGGACCCACTAAATTCTGTATAAACAAGTCCAAGCACTTCGACTTGTAATACTTGCATTACATTGCCCTTCCTATTTTTTTCCTTTCACACGTGAGTACCATAATGTATATAATGAATGACACAGTTGAGGCACATGAGGAAAGAAGCAGAACATGCCCACTGTGTTTAATGGATGTTACTTGAGAGCGTTACTCAATCCAGGCTATGGTTTGGTAGAAGCAATATAGACAAGCGAAGGCCGGGGTCGGACTCTACTATACAGTAATATCTCAAGTAGGGTCCGAAATCCTCATTAAAGAAAAAGAGGAGAACAGATAATTTCTTAAATGTTAAAAACAGAAGCCACTTAAGGTGATCGCCAGGGGAAATCTCCTCTTGGTTCATCTGGATCGTTTCACAAAAGTCTCATAGTGTTAAGATGATCATCTGAGCTTTGAGAGATTGTCAAACTGATAAGCCCTTTGAAACACCATTTTCTGCTGATGGTAGGTGCTAATGCTAATTTGGGATATGAGGCCCTGGTCTACGTGATCAGGATGACTTAAAAACACACACACACACACACACACACACACACACACACACACACACACACACACACACACACACACACACACACACACAGGTCAAATCGATAAATACCCAAATGCTCCAATGCAATGCTCACTCGATTCATTTATTGCTAATTAATCATCACACAATCAATCTTGTGCCATCTCATTCTGATTGTAGATTAATGCAGTTTGACATGGACTGTGGCATGAGCTACCTGCAGGTCCTGTAAGATATCTTAGGATTGTTGGAGACCTCTTTACACCTCTTCTGGTCTGCTCTTGGACTGAACTTGCTAGGACACTTGTAAATCATTTTCCAGGCAGTTTAAAATCCCTTCATGCATCTACAACATCCTTTCTGAAGGCCTCACCATGGTAATAACACTCACTTCAACAATCAAGATCAAAGCAAGCTAAATGTCTGAGGTTTAAATAAGACCGGCTCCTCCAGAATCCTCTCTAATGATGTTCTACTCATCTGCAGCTAATGTGATGTACCTGACTGTATTTTTAGGATTTTTCAGTAGTAGCAAATGTGGGATGTCCTAACCTTTTCTTCAAAATACAACTGAATTTCTATTAATTACATGTTACATTATATTTTACAAGACATATCTCTAGCTCATAGCTTCATTTAGTTATATTACCTTCATCTCTTAATACATAAAACTCTCAATAAACTGAAGTCTTTCAGAAGGTTCAGAAGGGTCTGGATTACCACAGAGGGCCTCACATCTCACGGTGTAGTATTGATGCCAGTCATAAGAACAGAGACAGGGCAGTCACTCCAATTCTAAAGCACACCAATTGAATAGCATGGCTGACTGCAGGCGGGCTGTGTTTACAGAAGCATAGTGCCTCAGTGCTCTCTCAAGCCTTCATGGACAGTAACTAGGGAACAGACTGAGCAGCACACAACAAAACTTCAAGCAACAATTAATGATTGCTGGTGGGACCAACAAAACCCCATGCAGCAAGGTGACCTGCCAGTCAATATTTGCTTCATAGTTAGTCTGCATTTCACACTCTCCTCAGTTACCTCACTCAGTCCTCTAATAGCAGTCAAGATTGAAGTGGAATACAGTGAAGCTTTGTGCAGTGAACCAGTGAACCAGCAGTTAAAAGCCAAATCCAAAGATATGCTGCACAGTACATTTACTTTTAGCCTTAACACTATTTGCAAACTTATTTATGTACACATTTATGGAGTAACACAGTAGGAAGACCTGTACACGTACACAGTCATGCAATTATCTAATCAGCCAAGTGAGTGGCAAAAGTGCACTACACTGAATTATGTAGAAATGGCCTAGCAGCTTCAGACAATGTGTACACAAACCATTAGAAGGGGATGATTTTAAGTGTTGCATGATTGTTGGAGCCAGAAGGGCTGGTTTGAGTATTTGTAGATCTGCTGATCTCCTGGGAGTTTACGCAGTTTCTCTAGAGTTTACTCAGAGTGGTGCAACAAAGAAAGTAACTGTGCTGAGGAGAGGTCAATGGAAAATGGCCAGACTGGTTTGAGCTGACGGAAAGACTTTACATTCCATGCAGACTATGACATTCAACGAACATTCAACTTAATGTCTATTAAATGCAACTGAACTCTAGACTGTCTATTGAATGTAGCCCTACACCTAACCCTAACCTTACCCTTTCAGGGTTGGGTTTAGGGTTAGAGTTAAAACTTAGGTTAAGGTTACATTTGTAGGGTTGATCCAAGGGTAAAGTTAAGGTTAGTGTGAGGTGTGGGGTTACATTCCATAGATAGTCGTTTACATTCAACTAAAGAGTTCTGTTGCATTTAATACATATTCAGTTGAATGATTGTTGAATATCAGGTGAGCATCTACAAGGCATCCAAGTAAAGGGATACCCTATGGGAACTGCCTTAATGTAGTTGGGCTCTACATCAGAAAAACTAGGTCGATTTAAATGTAGTAAATAAAATACAATAAGTTCTTAAAAGTTTCTTTAAAAGTCAAAGTTTCTTTTGGAAAACATTCTTTTGGTGGAGATTTCTCAAACTTTAAAATACATAATTTAGCAAACTCTCACATCACCATCAACATATGTTCTTAGAATAGAATAGATTTATCTGCACAACAGTACTTGGACCATCATGTAAGATTTATGTATGTTGCTGCCTTCACATATTAAAGGGTTTTAAGGATGATCGGGTGATACGCCCTTAAAGTGTAACCATGTTTTAGAAGACAGGGTTGGTGTTTATGTTTTATACATCTATACACAATCTTCAATAGAAGAAGTTATTTCAGTCCAGGCTTGTACTGTTTTGCCCTGGAATTTATTTAACCTTTATTTAGCCTTCAATTCTACAGAGTCTATTAGTCACAATTCTACCGAGACCAAAATTGTCTTCAGGAACCAGAATCTCTGTATATTAAAACTGATAAACCAAAACTGAATAATTGACTTTTCAGCTGCAGTAAACCCAGAGGACAGCGTTCCACGATGATTAACTGTGACGGCTTCACAATCATATAATAAACAAAGGGCAGGGTTCGGCTCGTAATTGAAAATGAACATTTTTATCATGAGAGCGCTTACAAACTTCCAAAAGTCTGCAATAACCTTTCATTCCCAAAATAATATGAACAAATGTGCATGGTAAACAGAAATGACAATCGTAACGGTCAATTAAACCATTTCATAGCAGGTATATGGAGTATAATACTCAGAAATATGGAAATCAGTTATATGAGATACTCTTCCAATGAAGTCCATACTTTTTATGGGCCATACTGTGTGATGAGAAATATAGACAGCATTTCCTCCATCCTTGAGATGCTGATTTCACCACCAAGCTTTTTTTTTCACTGTATAGAAGGCTCTTTCGGCTTCTCCTTTGAAAAAGTACCATTTTTAAGATTTGAGGTACAAGGTATAGATGAGATATACAGTTTGCATTTTTATTGGTCTTTATTGATTCATCATTGGATTTTGATAATATATCTCTTTAAAATGATCCTGAAATAATATCTAATCTTTTACAGGAGGACAACTCTCCAGCACAACCATGCTTGAGGCTTGAGGGGTGCGCTCATATGCACACCACCCCTGGACAGACATTTGTGTTACACGCAATGGTGCCAATCCTATTGGTATCCTAAATGTCACATTCTGAGTCACACCTTTGAAGAGGATTGCTAGGCCCCCCAACAAAAAGAAGAAGAAAAAAAAAACCCGCTCCGTTTTTCATCTTCCAGTTCAAAACTAGTCCAAATATAGACCAGTGCAAACATCAGCCATGTGGGGCTCTGAGCTTTAGTGGTCTTTGATGTCCGTAGTGGGTTCTTGAATCCAATTTCCTTCCTCTACATCCACATACTGACAAGAAACAACTGTACCGATATGCAGGTATGCAGGTAAACATACCAATGTAGATATGCAGTATAATATGGTGTGGAAATGTGGTAACCCACACCTATATTATATCCATTTCAGATAGCTGTGGGAAAACAGTCCAAAAGAAAATCAGAAAAAGGTGTGTATAATGGAGATCGTGGAAAATCACATCTCCTTTTTTTTCTTAATTTCGGTCTAGATGTAGACGTGACTAATTCGGCTAACTTCATAATGATTAGGCATCTGGGAAAAACTTGTGAGTCAATAAGTATCACAAAATGACGCAAAACAAGACCATTAGCATTCCGTGTGACCTCAGCCTGAGGTCTTTAATGTCCCATGATCATATTTTGGCGTTAAAGCAGGCTTTGAACTATTCTGGGGAGAGATCAAATCTAGACGTGGCAGAGAGAGGGGTCATGTCTGTCCATCTGTCCTTCAATAAGCACCAAACAAAACAAACGCTGGCATGTGGAGCTTTAAATGGTACAACATTACAATCTTATACAACATCGTGGAAGTGCTTTACTGATCAAGTTATGCAAGCAGTAATAGGATGCAATCATATGAACGATATATAGTAAATCATGTGATGAACAAGACAGAACATCCCAAAGCAAAGGCTTCATAAGTGAGTGCAGGTGGACATTTGTGAAAAAATAAGCATGTTTATATTACTCACATCTGCACCGTTAGAGGACATATGTGCAACAGAGGAATTCTGACGAGCTGTGAGTATTTTTAGAAACCCACATGATTGGCCATAACCAATAATGATAACTTATGATGGTCAACATGAATACCAGAAAGCAATAGCTGAACTTATTTGAATTTTAAATTCAGCTGTTAACCACACAGTAAACCTGCATGCGTGAGCAGAGTGTAAATAACTAAGGTCATTGCTTTCCTTGATATACTTATACTTATAGTATATATAGTTTATAAAATCAGCCATCAGAAGAACAGTTTTAGGGTTAGTTACTTTTATATTTTAATGACATAAAACTTCTTTTATTGCAGAAATTGGAATTATACCTTTAAAAAGGTGCAACAGAATACTTTTACTGAGTAAGTTTGTAACTTTGGTTTGGGTAAAAAAAAAACAAAAAAAAACAAATGTAGTTCTACAAGCCCATTTACAACCCTGTTATTTTGTTTGAGAATTAAACACATTATTTTCCTATTTATGGTGAGATTGGATATGATTTGATGACCTCTGCTCCGATTGGCTTTACTCGTCAATACGTGCAGCGGCTCACAGGAACCACGTAATAATAAAAAGGATAAAAACACTCCATAATTTTTTTGTTATCCGCTGATCCTGTTTCCAGTTTGACCTCATTTTGACCTCCACAGTTCCCCTGAACACTGTTCCCCATATCTTAAGAACACACCACACTGTAGAAACTGCAAGCTGAAAATGCTCCCAGCCTTCCTCTGCTTTGTAAGTATTAATTCCCTTCATTTTCAGATTATTAGTCATTTGCAAGTTTTGAAGAGTCAGAGAATGTATGACTCTTTGAACTTCGGTTCAGCTGACAGTTCCTAATCACAGTTGGTAACATGCCTCAGGCCTGATTTACTCATCAAGCTCTGAGACCTTGGGGGGAAAGAAAACATAAATAATGAAAAGAATTGAAGCCTTTGCAACATTTGGGGTATCCAAACTTTTGCTCAGGCCACAATGATTTCGATTATTTCATGTCATGAAAGAAAACAGAACTGTGCATTTGGATTGGCTGAAAACATTACTACTTCTCATAAAAAAACATCCATCTTGCCTATTCAAGAACCCGCACACTGTATCTTTTGTACTGCTTTCAAGTCACCATGGAAATCAGACACATAGCTGATAAGAGTCCCTAGCAATGAGTCCTGGGAAACAGCATCAGGTCCCTCAAGAACTATTTGTCTTGGCAGAGAAACCAAACTGATAAATATGGAGAGGATGCATCTCTTCCATGAATCAATTCATTAGCTGTTGTGACTTTCTGACTTCATGCATTGACAAGCAACTTTAAGGCCTACTGAGACACACATCTACTGCCTGAAGAAAGGAAAAGTAACACACTGGTGAATGAAGAAATGCATACAATGCAAAATGTGGTGCACGTGGCTAGAGCTGTCTGGGGAATTGAACAAGCCATATTTCCATTAGGGAATAGATGATAGGAGTGAGTAGCTTCCCTTCACGGAGTAACATACCAATTCAATGTGATGATGACAACAACAACAACAACAACAACAACAACAACACATTAAATCTATTTAAAAGCCAGGTCATTTTATTTTATGAAGGAACACAGCTGAATGCATTTACCATTTCCCTAGGGCAGTTTAGACCAAGGCTGGGTCAGGAGTGCTCAGTGTAATGGAGCAATTGGTCATGTTCCAGTACTTACACATGGCTCCTTGTCTTTTTACTTTTAATACGTAACTACAAAACACACAAGACAAGACAATTTATGTTTGAGGTATGGATTTACACTGTGTGACCAGTTCTGTGTATCAAAATACTTTTTAAAACATCTCTGAAATCTTGATTCATCATAAATTGGTAGTGATTATTCCATAAAATGATCAGCATCAATATCTCAAGCACAGTCATGACATGTCATGATATACCTCAGCCTCACAGGCCCACAAAAACTATTAGAGGTAAAGGTGCTACAAATGTATGTAGGTCCTTTACCCATTTAAACGTTGTTTTTTCACACATCCCCATTACCTCTCCAGACATGGTTCTTTATTGAACCAAAAGTGGTTCTTCTATGGCATTGCTCAAAGAATCTGCTGTAGCCCCTTAATTTTTAAGAGTGAATGAGCATGGCCTGATGTTAACTGTACCACCCTAATTTTGTCATTTCTATTCTCAGTGGCTGTCTGTATGTTCATATGGACAGACTTCTGGAATCTTTCGCAAGGAATCTTTTGCAAGATGTCTTTAAATGCTGTCTAGAGGTTGTCTTTGAAGCTTTTGGTAGCTTACTTGTTTATTTGCCAAAAGAACTAACATTTTTTGCCCTATATGGGTGTGTTTTTTGAGTGGTCTTTTGTTGGTCATTTTGGAGGTCATTCAAAAGACACCTTCTTGTCCAGGTATGTGGTTCTAGGCCACAAAATCCACCAAACTCTTCACACAAACTCTCAACACAAACCATCGATATATCAAATGTATCATGATATGCCCAAAAACACAGTATCGATTTTTCATGAATAGTTTATATGTAAAGATTGGTGGCAAACAGTGATTCATTTAGTGCTGTCTTTAGGACAACACGCAGCAGGTGGTGTATAAAGGGTCGGTTTGACTCAGGGGGAAAGAAACTAAGGGGATGGGACTCGTTTTATAATCTGCTGTGTACGGTCCTTACAGCCAGGTTGGGCGGCGTGTTTCCCATCACAAACACCCAAATAATCCCCGTTTGAGTCCCTCCAAATCAGCGTCTATGTTGTATCTGTGTTGAGGGTATTGCTAGTTCACCATGACCATGCCTTTATCCCAAAAGACTTGGCACATATGATGTGTCTAAAATTTGATTTCCTCGTCAAGAAAATCTCTTGCCACCTCCAATTCTGGCTTATTGTCTCGGTCTTGCTCGCTTTCTTTCAAGTAAATTGAGTTTCTTGCTTTCTTGCATGTATACCAGAATCCCTGCTCTCTCGCTCTCAGTCTCTGTACTCATAACTCCTCTGCTGGGCGACAGGCATTCCATCAGGGCTGATCCACATGCAGGCCTGACTCAGCTCCACACAAATCAGCCCAGACCCAGCCTAGCTTCGACCCCCTGCATCATGCCTGCCATTTCAGGCAGAGACGCCTCTCACTGGCCTGCCTTCGTCATCGGCGCACAACCTACTGGAACTGCTGATCCGTTTCTAAACGGGGAGCATAATATGCTCTGTAACAAAAGAGAAGCGGTTGCTAGGAGACATTAACCACAATCATGCCGTTAAACTTTAGTAGATGTGAAGCACTAATGAATGTCACCACCCTCAACCACCCTCATAATAATTACCCTGTTGAAAATCAGCGACTGCATTTCTCATTATGGTAAAGCTGGAAGCTGTTTATGAGGACAATACAATCAATTTCACGTATCATCGCTGTCGTATGAAAGCCACATACAAAGCAGAAGGTGAATAGACACTGTGGCTTTTGCTTCCAGCCCAAAATCTGACAATTTAAGCTACCATCTACTCCCCTATTCCTGAATGAATGTATAGCAGAGACTGTGGAGGAGAAGTCAGGGGCACATATCGAAAACCTTTTTCTTACGGTCATTGCTTTCTGACCTGGCTGGATGAAGCTACAGATGGAGGGTCCACACCACATCAAAAACCTTAGGGGCCATTCACCTAGGACCATCAACAGCAGGTTGTTGAATTTCAAAGGAAAAAAAAAAAAAAAAATTGCTGTGGCTGTAGATGCCAGTTGTGCAGGATATAGACTCACTGTCTCTATACTAGGATTTCCCACATACAGAAATACACAATTTCAGCCTGACCTGTCTGCAGCTATACCTTTCCTTCTACACTGTACAGGATCTCATCTACTGGTAAACCTCTAACATAAATCCATTCTTAAATACCACAGCTTCTCTGCTAATGAACATCACATTCTATGTTGTAGTTTGGGTCTGACGTGGCTGTGTTACTCAGTTTCAGAAGATAGTTCTGATAGGAGATAGATCTGATAAATATTAGTCTTCCGTTTATTTTAGCTGCACTACTCTTCCCACAGTTTTTGAAATAGAAAACACCATAGCAACCACCTAGCAGCAGCACAGAAACCACTTTTTAACACCATGGCACCCACCTGGGATACCAAAGCAACCACTAAGCAACACCACAGCAAATCAAGCAACACCAGGGTTGAGTGGTCTCCACGTCGTACCATCTTTAAGCATTACCGTGGAACACCATAGGGAACACTTGGCACCACTATAGTAACCGCTCGAAATACCATAGCAACCACCTAGCAACCCATCAAGCAATGCCATAGTGGTCACCTAGCAACCACATAGAAACACTATAGCAACCATCTGGAATTCTATGGCCACCATTTAGCAACACTATAGAAACCACCTAGCAATCACTTGGCAACACCACAACAACCACCTGGGATACCATATTAAAACATTTCCACTGGAAACCCCCCAGGTTATCTTAGCAACCACCCAGCAACATCATAGTGATCATCTAAAAACAGTACAGTAGCCACCTAGTAACCACTTGGCAACACCAAATCAACCACATAGCAGCCTGGAAGTGGGAACCATGAACAGAGCTTCCTTAAGCAACACACCTAGTTTTATTTTCTTACCCGCTTGTCCTGGTCAGGATCGCGGCAGGTCCAGACACAAAGCAAGAATTCACCCTGAACATGGAGCAGGTCCATCGCATGGCTATACAGACACACCCCTAACAACTAGGAGGCAATTTAGCATAGCCAATCCACCTACCAGCCTTAGTACTCACAGGAAACACAGAACACAGGAAACACAGCAAACTCCTCAGGGACCGTGACTGGAGAGAGAATTATACCCATACTTTCAGTCCCCTGGAGCCGTGATGCTACCTGCAGCGGCACTGTGCCAACCCCCCCCCCACGAGGAGATTTAATATAAGCTAGTCCATCTTGCATAAGGAACAGAAATGTCAAAGTAAAATAAGTGCAAAAACACTTGAGAAAAAGATTCCCATCTTAAACATCACTGATTTTTTTTGGGAATACTTGGATTGGGAATGAACAGAACCCTTTCTACTCAATGAGGTCATCGGCCTCTATCTACACACCTCCCATTAATTCAACAGCATTATGAATCATCCTGTGCAGCACTGTGAGGGACTGCTCATAAATGTAGAAGCTTCACTGAACTCACTTCAAACAAGTGTACTGGATTTCTTTCTTTCACTTCACCCACAAGAGCTACACTACCGCTTTGAGATCTGCTGATCCCATCTGCCATATACTGTATAGAGCAGCTGTTACACTGTGTATGTAGAGGGAGTGCCAGGATATCAATAAACTATTTGTACCGCCAATGCCATGTCCATGCATCTTGCGGTTTCCCCTGCTCACTTTTAATGAGGACACTCTGCACTGATCTTCTCTCTTCAGCACTGCAGAGCTATCCAGCCCAGAAAACCAAGTTACTTACTTTGCCTAGCTTTTTGATCAACAGCTAATGAAAGGAGTCTGCTGTTGATATTTTTTGTGAGATCACATGTAGGATAAAGACAGCAGCAAGTTGGGTACTTGGTAACAAGCATATAGTGTTTTAATGGAGTTAATACAAGTACCAGCTTTTTGAGACCATATAGAGCATTGCCCTTCATGATACTCATAAAATCATCACAGCTGTTACTTTGGTGATTCAAAGCACAATTCAACATAAAACAAATATATTAATAAATTATTAATTAAACAATATAAGAATAACTAAATACATATTATACCCAAATAAGTAACTAAGTAGGTAAGTAAATGTATAAAAAGGTATCTATGCATAAGGCTCAAGTGATACAAATTCTGTGCCCAACATCAATTAAAAAAAACAAAGAAATAGTAATAATAATAATTATAATAATAATTATTGTTATTATTTTTTAAAAATCTGATAACCAAGAACATCAGGTACTATGATTTTATAGTGTATTACAAACCCAACACTGGCCATTTCTTAAACACTGTGCCAACAGTGAAACATGGGGGTGGCAGCATCATGTTGCATGGACAAACTATATGTCCAAATGACCCATTCAATTGCTACTTGCACCCATTGCTGACGCATCTGTACATATGTTTAGAAAAGTACAACCAATAGAATAAGACTCTCTGGAGCAGATAAACATGGGCTGATCATTATCCAACATTCTGACCTCACTATTGCTCTCGTCACAGAATGCAATCAAATCCTCACAGCATTTCTCCAAAAGCTAGTAGAAAGCCTTCCATTTACAGTTACTTTTAAACACAGTTGATCCTACTTTTGTTAAACCCTTGATTTGAGAAACAAGGAATGAGCAGGGACTAGGCATCTTGTTAACACTGAAGGATGGATTGATGGTGCAAAATACATGGAAATACTGTCAGGAGAATCTTTAATTTATATATTAAGATTGGGAAAAACTCTCAACATACTCTATACCCCAAACCTCTGCCTCCTTCAATAGAAGCCTCTGTGCTCTTGGTAGCTGATGTCATTAAGTTAGTCAGGCTTCAGCGGCACATGGCTGCAGTCCTGTGAGACTCAGCTGGGCCCATGGTTATGCAAGAATGGGCCAAAGGGCAACATAGCCCACAGATACACAACAGAGGGGATGCAAGATGGCCCTATAGCATATGCTTTCTTTGCCATGGCAAATATTTTTTTAACCATCTGTGCACGGTGTTCACATTTCACACGAATGACATAGCAAGCCACTGTGGGAATTTCACTTTTCAATGTGAGGATGTGCCTTTTGGAAATAACGGCCTTGTTTAGTGTTCGTGCGGAGGGTGAGATAACATACTTGGACACAATCTCTACATTCAGTGACCAATTTAACCCAACTTTGCAATAAAAACAGAAAACGAGGGACGGGGGAGGCAAGAGAGCACCGAAGACAAAGAAGGAATGTGTTCCTCATGCAAAATGCCTGCAGGCTAGTCACATGAAACTCTTTCTTCAATGGCATTTCAGTTTTAAGTGTAGTTAACCTGTTACAACGTTGTGCAGTTGGCATGCAGTCACAGGGTTATGCCAGAGGGACTTCAGGATCAGGCGGTCATTCGACACTCATGGACAGAAGTGCTTCAAGCAGAAAAGGAACAACCATGAAATGGATTACAGTGCTTGTTCATACTAACTACGTTTACATGCACACAATAGCTTGACTTGGTCATTCTAAGAAATTGAACCGAACCAAGATGTTTACACGAGCTTGATAAGGCACATGTCCCTAAATACTTCTGTTTACATGCAGGCCTGCAACATGAGGTCACTGTTCCTCTTTCATTGAAATATCTAGAAAGAAATATTCAGAACAAAATATTGAGCAGGAGGCTGCTTGTATAATGTGGATGTGACGCAATTCCAAACAATGCGTTGAAGCTTTTGAGACCACATGAAAGCGGTATCATAAATACAACGAGTATTAAAAACATGCAAAAAAGGCTCCCTGTGCATGTTCTGAAGCTATTCAAGTGTTTTCTGATCTACCCCAAGTAGTCCGGGTAATATTGGGCTATATTAGCTTAGCTCGACTAGGACATGAACCACGTTATTTACATCACAATTCCTTAGTCAGACTACAAGTCTTAATCAGACTAGCATTGAACCAATGGTGTGCATGTAAACTATGTTCATGTTGAGCTCCAAGCATTTTGAAAGCACGGTTGATCCCATGTGGTGGAAGCTGCAAAATATAGGCAGATTTAAAGATCTGGGCATTATGAACAAGAGACAAATTTTGATGCCTAGATGACTGGGTCAGGGCATCTCCGAAACATCAGGCATGTCTTGTGGGGTGTTCCTGGTATAAAGTGGTCAGTACCTACCCAAAGTGCTCTCAGGGAGGACAACCATTGGTGTGCATGTAAACTAGTATATATGGTAAAACTACTGGATCCTCATGTTGAGCTCCAGGCATTGTGAAAGCCACAACAGGTTGTCCTATGGGATTACAGCTGGCATATCTGTATTGTTGGACTGTTGGACCAGAAAATGAACAAAAAAAAACACAAAAAACAGAAATTTGATTAAATATCATAACAGCTCACACTCACAACATGAGATGTGCATTTCCTGTTGCGGGGTAGTGGAATGTTAGGGTAGCATGACCGCCTACTTGTAGACCCTTGTAGACCCTGTAGTTTACACCTGGTTACTTCATGTGATTGCATGTGGCTAAAATCTTTATCAGGATACAATCCACATACTATTTACACTATGTAGCCAAATACAACTCCAGTTAGTCAGACTGAAATCCAATTGCTGTGTGGGACGGACGCTGCAAATTCACTCGTCGCGCAGCAATTATGACTGGTGTTTGGGTTGTACTGGGAGAGGTTTGGGTTGTCGAATGGGTCTTGGAGAGATGGAGGAGTTGCCACTGCTGTAACATGCAGCTCACATGCGTCTCGGACCTCCTCCTGAAGTGGTTTGAGAGCTCAGATACATTTGCGCTTTTATGTGGCTTGGCATTATCCAGATTTAATCCTAATACTCAAAAAGACCAAAAGTGGAAAACAGGGTAAACAAGGTGGAGAAACAAGGGCAGAAAATGGAAAATGCTGTAAACCTCATTTACTTCTCACTCATCAGACTCAGAACCAGAAGATGTCTTTCATGCAGTGCCTTTTCCTCCCTTGTTCCCCTCTTCTAGACTCAATCTACTCATTTATCCTGCATGTCATTACTCTTTCTTGAGAAATCCACAAATCATGAAAGTCTAGGAGACATGAAGACAACAGGATTATGGGATTTGTTGTTTAATGTGCAGCTAAAATGCAGTCTATACATACTTCAGAGGATTCTTGTTCATGCTGGGTTGCAGAGCAACAGGGACACATCAAACACATCACGACACAATAGGTTTGCTGTCTCTTCAACTGTCCGTCACTTTCTCTATCCTCACGGATATCTCTCTTAGCAACAGTTCTGAAATCTGGAACAGTCTCACATGCTTGGTGCCTCTGATGTACTAGCGCTGCCCGGGAGGGAGCTTCAGAGGTAATCGTTTGGAACACTGGACGAATAATCAATGGATCACACAGCTGTTTAGAACTGCACAGTTATGTAAAGGCATGCTGACTGCTGGTTTATGACCGTATGATTCACTCCATTCACACAGGAAAATGTTTTATTCATTGCTTTGTTTTTGGTCTTATTTATTTATTGCTGTTCACTTCATTGCGGTTTCATGTTTCTAACCGCTATGACGCCACAGAAATGCTTGGTTCTCACAGTATACATGGCCTGTTCTAGGGCTTTAGGGTTTTAGAAATCTACATTGATCAGCCAGACATTAAAATCATTGACAGGTAAAAGTAAAGAACATGGTAAGGTTTCAGTGACACCTGCCAAGAGTTGGGCTATGTTAGGCTCCAATAAACAGTCTGTTCTGGAAGTTGATGTGTTGGAAGCAGGAAAAATAGATGAGCATAAGGATCTGAGCCATGGATACTTGGCGAACTACAGAATGCAGCACAATATATTGCGCATTTCCCCACATCCCAACCCAATATTACGATCAATTTGGAAAGACCACCTTATGCTTCTTACGCAAGTCTGCCACTGGAGCTTTTCAAATGACTGTATTTTGAGGCTGAATCCAAGGGAAATAATTACTCTAGTGTACTTTATTGTTGTTTCTCATATCATACATTATCTGAGTGAGCATGCATGGATGAACAAGCATAGTCATTTCAGCTGCAAAGTGTTACAATAAGGGAAAAAAGTGATTAGCTATCACCAATTTATGGAACAGTTTGTGTATGACTGATATCGGTGCTGTTCTATTATTGCAGTTTTTCCCTTCTTGATTAAAATTTTCATCTGGCAGTTGTTCTTCATATTGTACTATAAGTTCTGGATAAATGGACCAATAGGAATTATCCAAAATGACTTCTTACTCATACTGTAAAGTTGCCATTTTGGTGTTTTTGACAATACATTGGTTGTCCAATATACTCTGAATATTAATATAGAAAAATCCCATGATAATCATGAGCTAATAATTAACGACTTTTGTAGAATACAAAAGCCAGGTTGGTTTAAGTGGCCATGCTGGTGGTCAACACCTGTTTAGCACAGGTTCAACTGGTAAACATGTGAAATGCATCCAAACCTAACCTTTAGCTCAGTGATCACATTAATCCCCAAAAGTCTTTCTTTGAACAGAATTGATCAAAAATAAGATCTATTTAACTTAAAGTAAAAGATTGCTTTCTGGTAGGCATTCTTAGTAGGTACTGATCAAAATGGGAAATCAGACAATAAAGATATTTGCAAATACCAATGCTGACACAAACATTATATAATGTAGAACTTGGGACAGTTACAGATTAGCATTACATATGAATAATATTTCTCTTGAGAGTTACAAATACAGCATGCTGTATGCTGATAAAGTACATACAAAAGTATTGGGAAATTCATGTAGAATTACTTTCTAAAATTAAGGGTATTCAAAAAAAATTTTTTTTAAGTTTATCCTGCTGTTGTTGCAATAACTGTCTCTACTGTCCAGGAAAGGCTTCCTACTAGATTTTAGAGAACTTCTGATTGCATTCAGCAACAAGAGCGCTAGTGAGGTCGGGATGTTGGATGATCACCACCTTACCTTATCCCCAACTCCACAACTTCTCTTAAAAGTACTGGATTGAGTACCATCATTCCAGAGAACACGGTTCCACTGCTCCACAGATCAATGCTGGGGGGCTTTATACCCCTCTAGCCCACACCTGGCATTATGCATGGTGCCAAATGGTTCATGTTTATCTGCTCCCGAGAGTCCTATTCTATTGCCAGTACTTCTCTACAGGGACTAAACAAGCTGTGTGTGTGTGTGTGTGTGTGTGTGGTCCACAAACATTTGGACATTTTATCACAATTTCATAGTATTACCTGAACCTTCTGCTCCACTGAAAGACCTGTTGGATGCTCGCCCCAAAAATGACTGTCTCTGTAAACATGAACACAAATCCTACACGTTTGAGTGAGTATAGGAGTTAAACAAGTCACTTTTAAGAGAGGGCCAAGTTACATGGAGTGTCTGCTGTCAGGTTTCAAGTGCATACCATTAGCTTTAGAATTCCATTTGGCAGTTGTGCTGCTCTTAGCAAAATGGAAAACATTAGCTTATGTAAACAGACAATCCATAAGCCACCTTGACTCGCCCCCTCCAGAGAGCTTCTCCCAAGTTAATAATCAAGGTCAACACTCAGACATGTCTCTGAATTTCAAATGTGCATGGATAGCTCTCTAGGCCCTGAGGTGGATGGTTATAAATCACAGTGTTCTTCTGGTGAAGGCGACTGTACATAGCTCGCTGGACCATGTCTATGACCTTCCCCACTTAACAGGCCAGGCTGCCATGTTTGGATCACCGGGAGACAGGCGACAGACAGGAACAAGCCATATCCGCTTCCTGGAGATCAAAGTGGCGGCTCCACACGGAATACAGTCTGATTACTGTACTGTATTAGTACACCTGTCAATAGTTAAGCACACCGCTGGCAAAAGAAGCTCTTCCAAAGTTGGGCTGACAGAAACAATAGCCTTAAAAATCAGCTACAGACTACGGTGCCCTCAGTCCACAGTGGCTTGGGGATGTAATAAGGTTTTTATTGCCCCTGTTCCCTCCATAGAGTAGAGGATATCCCCTGTTGAATGGGGGTTCTTGCTGGAATGAACTAAATTAAATTGTCCCTCTCTTTCTCGCTCTCACAGTTTACTGTAGACCCAAGTAATCGCATACCCTCTCCCTGTATCCTGTGACCCTTTACCTCTTTGTGAAAAGGATCTGTTCTAGTAATATGCCTGCGACTTGAACCTTCTAATAGAAATGTGTGCTGGGAAAAAGTTCTGGCGGAGTAATTCCTGTAAGTCCCTACAAAACAAACCTATAGAAGCTTGTACAATGTCCATAAAATGGCTATTTTTATTCAGATTTTCTAAGTTTTACTAGGGCTGGCCTGGTTAAATGTGTGCTGATCAGTATCATCACCTTAAAGGCAGAGGGAGACCATATTAAAAAAATATGGGGGGGGGGGGGACTGAAGTTAAACTGAAAGGGGATTATTTGGTTATATAGGCTGGTCTATATTTATGTGTTAATGTACATTAATATACTGCAGTTGCAGGGTTTGTTTGGCATTTCCACCCTTCGGCCTACTTGAAACCCTCCCCAGCCATGACATCCTACCAGTGTGGCCCCAGGGTCTTCCTTTATGAAAACTAAAATATGATCATTCTAGTCTTTGGATCTTTTTTTTTTTTTTTTTTTAAGATGATGATCAGCACACACGCAATCAGGTGTGCCAAAACTTTTGAGTGGTACTGTTAATTGAAGCACTTTAAATTATTATGTTTATCATAAGACAAATTTCAGGGCAAAATCTGGGAGCGAAGTGATTCATCACCTCAAAATATACCCAAAAAGTAATCATTATCTGAGTAACACCTGGTAAACCACATGCTTTCACGGGTACCACATGAACCATCATGGGTATATTCTGATACACTGCTGCTGACTACAGGATATATATTAATCTGCAATCACAAATGAAGTAATCAGATTGGGGGGGGACAAACTTATTAATATCGTTGATTTTGAAAGAACTGCTGCATGGGCAGGTGTCTACAAACTTTTTGCATAGCATAGCTTATGAGTCTGGCCCAATATGTCCAAATGTGTGATATGGCATTTCAATCCTATTCATAATTCTCATTATTATATCGCCTTCTTGCCAGGAAATTTAAAGCCATAATCATTGGAAAGTTTGTGCGTGAAGGTGTGGTTTATAAACTACTAATGGTGCGTGCAAATGATGATAATACAGGCCTGTAGTCCTCATTTCTGAATTAGAAAAAGTGTTCCAGTGCCGCTGTTTTATGGTGAATCTGGAGGCACACTATGAAAACCTAGCCAATAGTGTCAGGATAAAGCTCAACACACTGACACATTCAGCAGAAAGGTGTCGGCCATCACTATTATGCAGTGTTAACATTACCCGATCTAATTTCTAGCCATTCAACCATTTACACGGTATGGACAAAAATATTGGGACACCTGCTCATTTATTGTCTCTCCTAAAATTAAGGATATTAAAAAGGGTTTGTCCTGCTTTTGTTGGAGTAACTGTCTCTACGGTCTAGGCGTTCTACTAGATGTTGGAGCACTGCAGTGAGGATTTGACTGAATTAATCATAATGAGCATTAGTGATCGCCAAACCACCTCATCCCAGAAGGAGCACCATCAATCCAGAGAACACAGTTCCACAGCTCCACAGCTCAATGCTGGGGGGCTTTATTCCCCTCTAGGCCCATTAGGCATTGTGCCAACAGGATCTTGTTTAATCGTCTCCAGAGAGTCCTATTCTATTGCCATTACTTGTCTACAGGGACTAGACAAGCTGTGCAACTTGGGTGCAACTGGGTGCAACTTAAATTTAGCTGAAAGGGTGTCCACAAACATTTGGACATAAACTGTACTATAAAGTGAATGTGTGCAGTTATAAATGATGTTACAGTAACTAGTATTCACACACCAGAGAAAGCAATAAGCTTTACCAGGAAATGAGATAAAGTCCATATCGCAAACACCAATTTAAATAAGCCATGTTCCCATTTCAAACCCGACACGCTGTGCAGATGAAGCCAGGAGGAACACACTCCATTTTAATCTGCAAATGTTCTGCCACAATGCTTTCAAAACTAACGCTGACGTATCAATGTCCAATTCTCCAGCAGAATTAATGGATACATGAAGCATTCATGGGGAAGGGTATGCTTGCCTAAATTGCTGTTTTCATGGCAACACCTGCGCTAAAGTCGGAGATAAACAGCGGCCTATTTTTAGACTTGTTAAGTGCTTAATGTCTTTTCATAATTCACGTGTTTCACCTTTTGATCGCTAATGGATTATGCTCGCAATGGGACAGGCATATGGACACTGGGCGGCATTGTTTGGGCCCTTTGAGTTGAGTCCCTATTACTGAGCTCAGGCAAAGCTTCTAATGTGGACTAGCACTAACGAGGTGCACCACTAATCCTTGCCATGGGCATTTCTACCACAAACAAATACCTTATATAGCAAGCGCTCATTCCATTCAGCACGCTGGTGTCACACCAGCGACATTCCACAAGTTTATAATTTGGAACAAGCAGCATCGGGAATGTAACCTCTACCAGGAGTATGAAGGTTCTGGGAGCCTACAGAAATGTGGAATTACCCACAAGTGCCTGGGATGGGTCTGGTCATGTGTAGTCTAGAGAGTGTAATGATGTGTCTAGAGTATATTCCTCTTAATAAACATGTAAAGTTCAAAGAAAATATCAACGTCTATGATTTTGCAATACTCATATATCTGAAACACACACACACACACACACACACACACACACACATGCACACACCCAGAAAAATCACAACTGAACTCGCGCCATGGCCTTATTTGCAGCAGACGCTGTTGGCCAATTTCAGCACCCCTGCTTTAAAGACTGGAAATTTGGCACAGGCAAATCATAAACATATGTTGGACATATTAATAAAGCACATTTACGATGCTCGGCTGCCCAGCCCTTTCAAAGTGGTTTGCTCATGTTTATTGCTTTAACACTTCTCATGTGGCCCTCACGAAAATAAAGAGCAACACTAAATGTAACCCAAATGTCCTCACACTTATTGCTTTCGCTAATTACAAGGCCGGGCAAAAAAATGCAAACTGCTGGCAGAGGGACAATGGGCCTAGCCAACCCTGAGCTCTGAGCAGGCTGGGCAGCAGAGGGGCGGGCCGAGACTGGCTGCCAGATCAGTCCCAATGAGCCAATGTTTCCTGGGTCCTATCCTCCATGCTGATTCCCATAGCACACGCAGACTTTCTGACCACACACTGCTCTGATCACTGCACTGCTTTAAAGTTTAAACCCCTGTTGAGGTCCAGCTAAAAAAGTAACACAGCTTAGCCGAGCTTAGCGCTCACACTTGTGGGGTCAGAAATGTAGAGCATTAATGCAGAGTCAAGCAACACTATGTAGCAGTTTTACATTAAAATGACCGCTTGCTCCAGTGCCTTGTAAAAGGGAAAACCGTGTCACTGACGTTGCTATTAGCTCAGCATGCTGTTAACTGCAGTATATGTAACTTTGGGTAGTGGGTAGGATTTAAATAAACAATTGGCTAGATTATTATTTGTGATTTATGACATTGGTAGATCAGTGTTGTCTCTTATTTTTGATGATTTTGTCTACTGATTTTTCACCAAAGCATTTTAAAACAGTAGTCTGGCCTAGAGACCCGCTCATGTGTTCCCCACACAGTGAGAGTTTCAGGTTAAAAACATACGCTAATAAAAACCCGAAAATAATTTTTGTGCCCAAAAATAAGCCGATCTGTCAGTTCATTTGCAAAAGCCTGGAATTGGTGCATCCCTTATGACTACAAATTAGCATGATACGGCACATTTACTGTAACAGCTTCAAAGAAGTGCAAAAAAATGAGCATGCTAAATACTAAGATTTAAATTGGTCACTGATACACCCCTCTCAGTGCTGTCTTTGATGGTAACCACCACCAGTAATTAAAGCTACACAGTAAACTGTAATACGCCGAGTAACTTATTAAACTTGAATTCTACAATTTTTTTCTGAAAACTTAAAAGTGCAAAATCATTTTTGAGTAAAATATTCATTTGTTCTGATATTAATAAATCTGCTTACTTACTATTAACATTTATAGTGCAGGCAACTAGGTTTGTCCTTTCAGTGCAAAGTGGGTGGGAAAGGGGAGGGGCTTATGTAATACATACACCCAACCAAATAACTGGGCTTTATTTTTGAAGTTGCTTAAAGGCTGATTTAGAGGTTGATTTTGTCAGAGGGCTGAAAAAAGCCGCTTTTAATCCCACACAAAGTATAAAATCGAAAACAGAACCAAACATTTGTCTAAAATGTGAATATGTGCATTTTTCTAGCCTTCTTCCCAAAAACTGGCATGCTCTTTGCAGCGTTTCTTGATCCAACTTTAGGGGCAGTTGGAGGTCCTTATATGGGAGACATGAGTTAGAATCCCTCTTATCACAACCAAGAGTATTCATATTGCCACATATCTGTGTGAATACTTGGGAAACATGCTGCTGGAGGGAGATGTGAGGAAGATGTCCTTGCCTGGAACTACAGCATAATGATAAGCTCTGCATTTTACACTTATCTTAATGACTACTTTTCTTGGCGAACAATCTGTAATTTATGGGACATTTTTAAACTGAATCCTAACCAGGAGATTTAGCATCTAAAAAGAGAAATGGTTCAATCACAGACACTCACGTACATACGCATTAGCATACACAAGCATGAACATCCAAACCAAGCATCCAAACCACTAACAGAGGAGACAAGATGAAGAAAACGTAGAAAAAAAGCTTAGTCATTCATATCATTATCCAATATATTACTTTATCGTGGCTGCTGTTCTGCGCCCCTCCAGTCCTTTCCCTCCTGCATTTTTCAGCACTTGCTGATGCACTTGATACTAAGACTGTTAAGGTATCATTCAGTTGCCGTGGCAATGGCTCAGGGTTATCTTTGTGGCTGGCACAAACACAGTGACGCACACTGCAGCATCTGCGTACTACATGCATGTCAGTCTATGCATTAACAATGGCTTGCTATGATCCTGCATTTAAAGGTCAGTCTATTAACATTAACTGAGACATCAGGCATCATTTATTTATACATGACAGTTTCCATCAACCTCGCTCTTTTTAATTGCCAAGCTGTTTTTATTGTTGTGTCTTTAAAGACAGAAAATATCTCTATTCTGATTGACTGCCCAGTATTGTGTCTCACTCAAAAAGCAGTCCGGGTTAAGACACTAACTTTGACATGAATGAACAGTGAACTTCTGGGGGATGAAGAGGTAAAATGCTTGGGTCTTTCTGACATCTCAAATCCATTAATACACTCAATAATTCCTTGCTTTTGAAGGGCTGTTAACATAAATGGACTTTGGGGGCTTTGGGGGGGGGGTATAGTGAGATATATACTGAGATACAGTATTAGAACATTATTACTTTGGATATATGATACCTCTCTGGTGGTCAAAGCAAACAGGCCACATTCCGGGAAGACCTGTTCTACAGAAATTAAGTTTAAGATGAATATCAGGTATGTCTCAAATTCACAACTAATGATATTCACTTTTAGCGTCTCCAACAATAAATGCATACAATATGAAGAAAATCTGAAACGGCAGCATGGCCGAGTAAGCTTAATTCAATGAGCTTGCCCATTTAGTCAAACCTTCACCTGTGTCTAAACTTTCACAGGACACTATGTTGTGTGTATGTGTTCACAGTATATCCACAGTGTGAATCATCTCATGTCTACATATAAAAAACACTATAGAGGATCTCAGAGGTCAAATAAAATGGAACAGATCTTTGGATACTTAATTATGTTGCTCATAAAAGGTACTTTGTGAGTACATTAGGTACAAAACTCAACAGTTGGCGAAGAATCCTCAACGCAGAGGGAAAAATGAGAGCGAAGCAAGATTATCCCATTCCTTCACAATAATTAGCATAATGGCACCATAATAGTCTTCGCTCGCCAACTCAATAACGTCGGCTCATTATCCATGCCACGTAATCATGCAAACCCTCAAGTAAGTGCCTTATGCAATACTGTGCCGATGCCATTCTCCCACCTCTTCAAGAGCTAATTGCCCAAGTGTCACAGCCGCCAATCAAAAGCGACAAAGAATCCACTCTAGGTGGGCCGCACTGGTTGATAGTGGAGATGCGGCCCCTGTTTGGCTTTCTCGGAAAGACAACTGTTTATATCTCAATTGCTCACATGTAGACTAAAAGATAGCCAACTGCCATCATGCTGTGCTACTTAAGACAGCTATTCAACTGTGGTTTGTTAAGTGCTTGATGTTCTTAAACTTGTGCTGTGCAGCTCTCACCTAAGCCAGGGGTTACTGATCTTAGCCACAAAGGGCTGTTTAATCAGTTAGTCTCTGTCTAAGTAAATATTAGTTAGATGAAGTGAATTTCTGCTAGGTTTTAAAGAAAATGGGCAGTGTATGGAGAATACAGGTGACTAAGCCATTGGATGCTACTGCCTCTACCCCAAGGAAATTTGAGAAAGCATGTGCTAGCCCTCATTTTCCTACCTTGGTGTCATCATGTGATTGGGGATAGAGGCCTCACTAGCAGACCTAGCAGAACTGCAGAACTGTCCATCACTACAGGGTAAAAACCTGCATGACTTGAGAGTCTACACAAGCAAAAATAAAGCATTATTGTGGCATCAAAACATTAACAGCGCATTGCAGGGAACATAGTCCAAATGTTTGTGGACACCCCTTCTAATGAATGCATTCAGCTACTTTACATTGCACCCACTGCTGACAAACACAAACAGTTTACTTAGTAGAGAAGTATAGTCATTAGAATAGGACTCTCTTGAAACTTGAACCCATTAGCACCATACCTAATGCCAGTTGTGGGCTAGAGGGGTAGAAACCCCCAGCATTAAGCAGTGGAACTGTGTTCTCTGGGATGATGATGTGCCATCCAATACTTTTGGGAGGAGTTGGGATGAGGTAGGGGTGGTAATCATCCAGCATCCTGACTTCACAGACGTTCTTGTCACTAAATGCAATCAAATCCTTTCAGCAATGCTTCTAGTCAAAAGCCTTTTCTGGACTGTAGAGACAGTTACTCCAACAAAAGAATGATAAACTCATTTTAATACCCTTGATTTACTTTTGTCCGAATAGTGTATACTGGATAACACTGTATTCAGTGTATTAAGCTTTATTCATTATGACCTGTATTAGTACATCATTGGTGCATCATAAACATCCCCAAAGATGAAACCATTAGTCATAATAATGAACACAATGAACACTTCATGTTCAATAATCTGCAAGACCTTAATCACCTAAATTCATATTGTATTTGTGTACAACTGGAAACATTTTATGCCTACAGGTTTTAGGTCAAGACATAAGAGTTACTGATACTTCAGTGCAGCCTTGTTTATAAATGTTAATTTTTATTATCTTATGTAAAAGTGTATGTTGGGCAATCAAAGTTCACAGATGCTGAAATTTTGAGGCAAATGACTGAACATACAGAAGTCACGTTACACGAATCTGCAAAAATATAATATTCATAATAATACACCAATACGTGATTTTAGGTAATTCTGTGTAAAATGTAGTGAATTACTAATGCAATTACTTTGAGCAATTTCCAAACTACAGATCTCCAATCATGTACCAATACAGGTCATAGTGAACATGGTATAATGCACAGGAAATTTAGATTTCCACATTTAGAATTGCAGAATATGGACTTACTGAACAAAGAACAAGGCTTTTATGTAGTCTTCCTTAAAATGAAAGATTACCTGGAAAACTGTCGGACTGTGAGAAGGCTCTCACTACAGCGCTGAGGAATTTGCACTGTGAACCTATTTCTTGTTTGAGCTCTCACTGAAATAATCCACCCTGTACACCTACATTTGTTTTCTGTAATCACAGAGCCAAGACCCCACTGAGCATTCCTGGTCTTGTTTATGTCACCTGAATGTGCAGCGGCCACCCCATGATTAGCACACATATCATGTTATATTAGCAAGCATATGGCCCCGCCATGAGTCGCCCGAGCTGGGCAGCTGGGATATTGTTCCCCTGGATAGAGGCAGCCTGGTTCCTCCATGTGCCCAGCACAGCACACAAACACTCGCTGCTGTATTTATGATATTCACAAAGCTCTAAGTTCTGCTGCTAGCAACAGCTGCAGCGGATACATGAGAGATATATGAGAGTCCCCTCATTTTGCCCAGGCTAATGATTTATGGAGTTCTGGAAAGTGGTCCTACATCTGTTTCAGAGAGGATTTAAAATGGGTGTGGGGATGCTTACGACCAGTAAGCAGAGCACAGAGCAGACATAAAATTGGGACTCGCTTACGACTCAACTCTGATTTACTGAGAGCTTTAAATTTCCCCTCTGGAGAATGCTTACACAAATCTATACATCTTGATCAGGGTCGTGGTAGGTCCAGAGCCTACCCGGAATCATTGGCCACAGGTGCCAGTCCATCGTAGGGCTATTCAGACACACCCATTCACACACTTAGCATAGCCAATCCACCCACCAGCTTGTTTTTGGGAGGTGGGATGACAACTGGAGTACCCACAGGAAACACAGCACACTCCTCAGGGACAGTGACTGAAGAGTGAATTATACCCACAACTCCAGGCCCCTGGAGCTGTGATGCTATCTGCCCCTGAGGAGATTTAATATAAGTTAGTCCATCTTGCACAAGCTCTACAGAATATTTTTTGCTGTACTAGGAAAATGGAGATTATTAGCCAAAAAAGTACAAAAGGCTTGCAGACCCACTAAGGCACTGAGCAGAGAGAGGCCACAACTCTGAGTCTCTTTTCTGAGCCAAACTGAGCCAAAGTGCAACATATTAAGAGAAGTAATTTAGCACAATAACTATTAATATCATCCTACGTCCCAGCTCCTGGTGACGTTCGTAAATCATAGTCCTCATGTAGTTCCAAAATGCAGACAAGTACTCAGTATTCATCTTTGCAACACTTATTGCAACACTTTCATTTACTTTAATTTAGTGTTGATGCCATACCGAGCACACCGTCCTAAGGCTAATCATCTGGGGCTGGCCATAAACTTCGCCTGAATAAGGTCCTTCTGATCAGAGTCTCTCCTTGCGTTTTAGAAGGATGTGTGGAAGCACTTTTTGGCAGCCACGCTCATCATCTGGCTGGTTGGAGGCAAAGCAGGCCAAACAGAGCCCACAGCACGTGTTTATGGTCCTTCAGGGCACATCCGTCTGCAACAAATGGAGCCCCTAATAACGCCACTCACACTCAGCTGGCAGAATGAGGCCTAATGAAGTTAACATTATCTCAAAAAAAAAGAAGCCCAGTGGAGTCAACACTACCACAGAAATAAGCCTAATGGAGTTCACAATCACAAAAAAAAAAGCAGGAAAATAATCAGCTCAAGTTGACTAACATAGCTCACTTCCTAGATGTTAATCTGAATGGTTTTACCCCGTCCACCTTCTCATATCTGATGTGTTACTTAATACGGGCCATTAACTGACTTTACAAACTGTGCCAAGGCCCACAAATCCTGATTACTGTGCTCAGTAATCAAGGGTTAATATCAGAACAAAAAAAGAAAAGTCTCAAGACAGCTGTCAAAAAACAGATGGAACACACACACACACAGCCAAAACATGACGCTGTTGAAATGTAATCCTGCGGCATTAATTTCTCACTCATATCTGTCCAGATACAACAAGGAAAAAACCCTCAAGTGGACTGACCCATAGTTCCTTACCCTAAAATCTCCCAAAGGGAACAGAGATTACGAAGTATTTTTACTAGCATCAGAGCACTGGGTATGGTAAAAACGTCTGCAGTGCCTCTAGAGACAAAGCTTGAGGGTCTGAGAAATAAGGGAGGGAAAACAGTCACATGAGCGGAGCACACAAAGTTCTCCCCTTTTACAGACAACAGCATTGTTTTAGCATCACAACATGGCTTTTAGAAAACTGATATTTGTCAAGACTCTTACATAAATCTAGCTTTCAACCTAAAAAAAAAAAATAATAATAATTTCTCATCCCTTAAATGCAGATGGGAGCGTGAAATTTGGCGTGTCCAGAGATGTCCAAGACGGTGGCCTGCAGAGATTATTCTTCCCACCTTTTGATAGCTGTGTTAAATATTATATTTGCTAAAAGTGCAAATTTAGCCTGGACTCGTTCTTTTCAGTTCTCATGCTCAGGGCCTGGCCTGTCAAGTTTGTGACTTTTGTGATTAGTCTCACAGCTAGAAATGCTGTGTCTCCAGCAACTGAGAACTTCCAAAAATGATAAAAAGAAAAAAAAGGAAGCCCCCCCCCATTTTATTGTTTGCTAAAACACTGATGCATTACATTTCTAAATGTTTGTGGGCTACTAGGTGTGTCCACAAACATTTGGTATTAGAAAAGCAGTTTATGCGAATCTACTGCTACTGATGCATTTGGTCCGTATGTCCAAATATCACAATAAATATCATGTGAAAATGTCATAAAATAGTACTAAACTCCTATTCTATTGGCAATATATATTTACAGGGACTAGACAAGCTGTGTGTGTGTGTGTGTGTGTGTGTGTGTGTGTGTGTGTATATGTGTATGTGTGTGTGTGGGTGTATATACATCTGTGCAAGGTCCAATAAAACCATGTATCTCCAAAATGGTGAGTTTACAGGAGAAGGAAAAAAAATGTAACTTTGAATGAAAGCCAATGACCAATAAGAGTTCACTCCATGTACTTTAGAGCAATTCTATTGGTCCATTCATCCAGAATTACTTAGCAAGTGCATTGACAGGATTCAAACCCTGGAGGAAAATAAAAACTACTAACACAAAATAAATAAATAAGAGGTACATTTTTTAAATAAATAAATAAATAAGAGGCTTTACTATTCACTTAAAGAACCTTACCTGTAAAATCTAGGCATATTTTAATGCTTCAGAATGAAATAATTGCATTGAATCCATGACAATGTGACATTATTTCAGTACATGCATTCATGCAGTACGTTACCGACCAGAAAACGCTCGATTTGAGTCTATTCCGGGAAAGAAAAAGTCAGCGAGGCTCATCCTCCCACGCAGCAGCCATCATTTCCTACAGCTGGAAACGGACTGACATACTGGCTGCTACCCTCTGGCTTATTGACAAGACCCTGCTCAACACTGTCACGGTCATACACTCCCACTGCCTGCTCATCACACTGAACTGACAGCTCACATCTCTCACGAAATAGATCAGTTAGGGCTCATTTTTACTCAATCAAGTAACTACAGCATATTGCAGCATGATGACGTTATGTTCCATTAAAGTGTAATAAAAAAGGCACGGTGGTCAAGAACACAGGACGCACTACAGCTAGCAGCAGTAGTGGGAATCAGCAGACCCTGTTGGACCCTATTGTGTGGGGGTGCCTGATCAGCCATCAGAGGGGAAAAAAAGATCCAATACGGTTACAAATCACCTGAAATGGTGTAAACAAATCCCTGAACACTATAAACAAATGCAACCCTGCCAGAAAGAAAGAGAACACATGGCAGCTCCCAAACGTGAAAAACATGGCACTGCTGACATCAAACAGCCCGCAGTCACACTGTGTGATGTGATGGTGTTAGATGTGTGTTTGGTCCTGTGAAGCAGTCGAGTGGTTGAGTAGTTGGAGCATGATAGCCTACTTTTAGACGATCAAAGAACAAGTGGTATCGTGCCATCTCTAGTATCTACTCTGAGAGAGCACAGACATGCCATAACCACACAATGCCAAGAAAGGATGTCTAGCCTGTACAAGGGGCAAAAATGCTCCAACTGACAAGTGCCTAAGAAAATACTGACAAAAGCAAGACATCGCATTTAGTGCTGGGCTGTATGTCGGTTCAGTCGGCTGTTTAAAATTCGTCGTAAGGCCTGCGTTTCTTTCATAATGTAATATGAAGTAATATGAATAATTAATTTTGTTAATTTTTGAAACAACAAAATTAATGTGCGTGATTTACACACATCACAAACCACTCAATCACTTTCCGTTGTGTTGATAGTGACTGTAGGCTAGCTCACAAATGCTCCTGAGGGACCCCCAGGTTGTGTTTTTGAGAATCAATACAGCAAAACATATCACAATATTTCAATATATCAATATTAATAATATTATTTTCACATGAATAAAATACAAGTACATCAGTTACAAGTTTTGTACATTAGTTTACTTACCTTTGGCCATAACCGTAAAGCTGTTACCAACAAACTAAGCAATTCAATTCAATGCATCACTTTAAAGGAGAGAATACGTCAGCAATATTGCTATATAATAGTTATGCATAGTTAAAAATAAACTTTCTATGCTGTATTCAGAAACCAGCGAGCTGCGTCAGTGTGCGTCTCAAACGTGTAGGATTCCATAAGCAGCGGGACACTGGCAGGACTGAATGAAAATGCTGTTAACAGCTTGAAATCGCCACATGGCGAATCTGCCATAGCAGCCGAGCGACTAATTAGCAGCCTTCACCCATTACTGTGAGAAGGACTGAATAATTGACAGCAGCATGTTTGGCCACTTGAACATATTTGAAACCGTTTGCTGTTAAGTCTTCAAGGCGGAGTTGGAAGTAACCCTATGAGCCCATTGCGGCTTCGGTACACTTCAAAAAATGCTCAAAACAAATAGGCCTCAGGTTGGGTTCAGTTTATTATGACTGACTGTAAAAGGGTAATGTCAACTGGAATGCAGTGGTAGTAGAATTTTGATTTCAATGCCAAGCACAGATGCACCGATCCAATAATAGGATCGGATATCAGTCCCGATGTGTGAGCGGTAGCGGGTATTGGATAATTACAGACTCATCCATCCACTGAACCCAAATCCCGCACTGCCATTATTCTAAGCTTTATGACTCAGGATCAGGAGGTACTGACGGCATGACGTAATGATGGCACCACAGCTCTTCTTCCATAGAAGATGAACAGAGAAGGGAGGACTTAAAATTTTAGAATAAAGGTCCAGAGCCCCGACAACAATGTGCCAAGGTCCATCATAAATATGAATTTTACTGACAAATAAACAGCAATTCACTTCATTTATATCTGTGTTAATTTGTTAAAGTTTGTTTAAAGTAACGTATAAGTCAATCCTGATGCCTTCAGTCTCTCCCACATGGTGAGGTATATACTTTATATATTCAACAGTGGTATCAGATTGTTATCGGGTATCGGTCAAAACGCAAAAGTTTAGGCATCAGTATCCAACAAACAAACAAAAACCACTGATATACATTTTTACACATTACGCCTCTTTATCTACATTGCACTCTACAAGTGCAGACAAAATACAATGTCGAACTGGTGCTAATTTGTTTAAATAAAGTATTAAAAGACAAAGTAGTCAATTGTTTGCCACACTCTAATATTGGAAAAATGTACTTGCACAGAAATGCAAGGAAAATTACACTTGTCTGATTGCTCAGAATCACAGCAACAGTCAGCCCCTGTCTGATATAAGGTGAGATCGGGACACCATAACCAGGACTGGAGAACGTACAAAGAAACTAGAGATAAAGTGACAAAAGTGGAGCTATAAAACAATAAAACATTTGGGAGGAGGAACATGCCTCAAGCCCCTCCATCCAGTCTCACCTTGTTCACATGTCCATGACCACTCCTCGCAACCCTCCACCACCCAGTCAACTCCAATATCTCTCAATCCCGGCTCTGCTTATTAGAGAGGGGGACTGCCTTCCTACCACAAGCAGAAGCCACCTGAACTCCAGCCCAAAGTTCTGAGTTCTCGCCCCTCTCTGCGGACACCTCCCAAAGCATCATATGCTGATGGCATGGTCTGAACTAGCAAACAGCAGACCGTACTCCATACACAATAAAACACGTTCAAAGGATCAAAGGATACACTCAACAGACTGGGGAAAATATCTTTCTTATTTGTATACTAATTACACAGTATTTAATGTGATAAAAATAAACAAACAGATAAATACAATACAACAAGCAAGCCCAACATGAGTAACAAAATACAATTGCTCAAACAACTGGTCAGTTATGGAAATTCTTAAAGCAGCATTATGTGAGAATTAGTTTGTTTTGCTCCTGGGCTCCCTCTACTGTTGCAGAGTATAATTCGCTTTTACATCACTGTCGTAAATACAAATCACATTATGAGTTGTATGGACATTAATTGACAATATTTTAGGATACTGACAACATCTGAAGCAAAAGAATCACATGGACCGACATGGAAGAGTAATATTACAGGATTTTATAGAAATGTGGCAAATATTCTGCATCTTGAATGTGTAATATTTGAGAATGCTTGTGCAAGTTACATATCACTGGAGCAGCGTTCTGGCCCAGAGACATCACTTTCCCTATTATAAGTCAGAAGAGAAACAACATGATTCGAAAGTGTTTACTTTAGGGTAGAAATGCTATATAATGTTGCTTTAAATTAGGAGGAATCGCAGTGCAGTTGAGGGGAGGCAACCAGACAGCATGTAGCACGCTAGGCAAGCCCATGCTGCAGTAGGCCTCTATAAGCAACCGGCAGACAATAATAAAGGCAGTAATTCTCCACCATTTTTACATATCACGATTTGCAGGCAAAGTCGGAACATTCGGAGGACACAAACATTGGCAAGAATGCCTTGCTGAAATAAAAAGAGGGAAGAAAGGACAAAGGGGTGTTTTTGTTTTTTTCAAACCTTTCAACATTTTTATTTCCTAGATATCAACTCTTTAAGTCACGTTTAAAATTGAATAACCCTTGACATTTCTATCTGGTTCTTGAAACTAATGGTTAATATGGCATGACTGATGTTTGCCGTTTATCTAAAAGAGGAGGAGTGATACAGTTTGGGTATCAAACTAATGAATATTATGTGAATTATGCATTTAACTTTGTAAAAGTGTCAAAAAAAAACAAAAGAAATAAACAAACCCAACACACACACACACACACACACACACACACACACACACACACACACACACACACACACACACACACAAACAGAGCAGGATTTACAATCCTTTCCACTTCCAACATTGTTCTTGCAAGTTGGCATGGTGCCAAATCTGCAAATCCACACCAGTAAACATAAAAAGTCCAATAATTTCTTCTTTTCTCAGAGCGGCTATGTTTTCAGAAGAGAATTTTCCTCTACTCTAAGACTGAACTGTGTGAAACTGTCAGAATAATCTTTTCTCCAGTCTTTATTAATATTTATCAGGACACACTAGAGGGATGGACAAAAATATATATACATTCAAGGCAACAAGTATCAGAAGGCCACATTAAATTTTCATCACAGGGGTCTGAGATGAGAACGAGGCGAGCCTCCCACTGCCCTTTTCCTCTCTTTCTAAAGGAGCAACTGTGTGCCTCACTCAATGGTCACAGTCTCACACAAAAGTCCAATAGAGGATGTGTCTGATGCTTCAGATAATAGGTCATAATAGGTCATTTAGAAAAGTGCTTCTCTTTCTCCTGCAAGGCCTGCAGAACAAAACAGGGCTGTGACACTGGTGGGCTGAGAAGCAAGAGCAGACTGAATTTTTAAATCTGTCCCCCAGTCATTAACACGCAGACATCCACAAAACAATGGCATCTGTTATGTGGGCGAGCCCTTTTGCCAAGGCCAGTTTTACACCATGTTTTAGAAACTGTGCAACTGCCAAGGATTCCCATTTTTATAACATTATGGTCTCTGGAGTTTTTTTTGCAGTTCTTTTGCAATCATCCTAAATAAAACGATGATGCTTTAATATAATATAAATAAAAGTAAGAATGGGGTATTTATCTTTATATAGTGTTATCAGTTCATGTAATATGCTTCCTTTCCATTTCCTGTGTATGAGTGGCAGTGGGTAGAGTGGCCTAAACCCATACTCTAGTACAAATGTAGTTGCTCATTTCCTAAATAAATGCTTGTCGGTCTGAAGATTGCTTAATCATGGAGTAAAGTAGAACTGCGGTGGGATGGCTTCATAATTAAGCATTCATCAGTATCGGAACTAAAGTCTGATGGGCTCTGTTCTCATCGCTCATATGCTTTCTCAGTCTGTCTAATCACAAAACAGTAGAGATGCGGTCACCACCTTAACAGAATAAATAAAGACACTATATTATATTCAATATGAAATGTATTATTTATTAAATTTAGTAAATATTTTTAATTAATTAACTAAATGACTAAATGCCAATGACTAGATGTAACCAAATGAAAGCTACTGTACTTGATTAGAGGTAAAAAAAAAAAAAAAAAAATCTAATTAAAAAGTTCTCGCAAGAGACTGCATGTTGCGCAGTTACACAGTTCTCGGAAGAGACTGCATGCTTGTGCACGCTCCTCCAAAGTTACATAGTGCAGGAGCAGTGCAAAAGCATTCTCCCCATTACAAATCAGTAGAGCATTGACATCAGGTACTAATGCTACATAATGTTCGTGTAAATTAGGAGGAATAGCAGTGCAGCTCTAATGGGCATAAGTACAGTTAGTCATGAAACTGAAGAAATTAGGCAAAGCTAAGGGGAGACAACCAGACAGCATGTAGTTTGTTTTATTTACACTGGACAAGTCTGACTGAGTTTGCCAGGATGATGTACTCATTCAAAGACTCCATGGCAAACCGGAGTCCAAAATTAGTCCACAATCCAGAATTCTATTATTCTATCCTGAATAATAATCCTGAACATAAAACCTTCACACAGGCATATTTTTAGGACATGGACAGGTGCCAACATTATGGGACAGCATTTTCATTTTTAATTTGAAGTTATTTGAATATCACCCAGTTGAATGGAATAGGTCATTTGCTTGACACCAGTGAGGAGTAGCCAGTTTCCTTTCCTGGAAAGTGTGACAGAAGATAAACATCCCTATCACGCCACATGCCAGCCACAGCATAAGCAAAGTATACCTAACCCTGTGTCACAGCAAGTATACTTTCAGTTATGGAACACACAAAGGGTACACAGAACAGAACACCTACACAGAAGCCCTGTTTAAACTACAGGTATCTGCATGTGTGCTCATATTGCATCATATACCTCCTAATGAACTGTGCAACACTACGTAACCAGTATTTGTATCCAAGATCCAATAATATAACTTTATTGTCTTAGTACACATGATTCTTTTACTTTAAAGGGAGGTTCTTTATCGCTCAGCTTGTACAGAAATGCATGTGTAAAGCAAATTTTACCTGCAGTAAAATGTCTGTACACTCAAGGCAAAGACGGAAAAAACACCATGTGCAGACAGAGCAGTGTGATCGGCAGGCAGAGGTTATTTTATGCTAATGTTGATTGGCCAGTCAGCAGTGAAAACAATGCATCGTCACAGTCGCATAAAACCTCCGAACAGACCATTTCAAATGAATATTCATGAGTGTAGAAAAGTGACAAAGCTGTTCCTAAGAAGCTTCCTTTCAGCAGTGAACACTGTTCAAAACAATAGACAGTAGACCTAGCCGCTTTTCTTTTGTGTGACTTGTTGGTTGAGTTATTAACAGGATGCAAAGAAGGAATTTATATTATTATTGAATGCATATCATCATCTTATTAGGGGTGTAAGACAAATGTTAATACATCAAAGTATTGCAATACTGTATCAATTATCAAACACAGTATCAATTCTTAATGAATAGTTTACATGGACAGATTGGTGTAAGACACCTTACTTAGAATTATGTATTATTTTATACCATGATATTTACAAAACCCTAAAATTTGACTTTTAAAAAACTATTAAATATATATATATATATAACTTAAAATAATACTGAGTATTATTACCATTGTGGCCTCCAAGAAAAAGGTAGATGCAAATGAGTCTGGAAAGGGATTTTAAATGATCTCAAAAGGGTATCCTAACTTTTTCCTCATAAGCAATTTATTTTAAAGCCATATATTCAGTTGGATGTGTTTAGTTACATCACCTCCATCTCCCAATATGTAAAGTGAAGATCAAATGTCCAGATGTTTAAATACATTCAAAAATAATTTTTCGGGCTTAAATAATATATGGGCTAAAATAATATATGGAGATCAAATTATCATTGTGATACTGTTAGCATGATAATTTCAACTTCTAAAAACTCCTCTGCACTCAATCAAAGATGCCAAAATGTATTTACAAGACACGCACAAACTGATTGGTGCCATGAGGGCTGATTATCTGAGTGAAAGCCAGGCAATTGGCTCATCTGTCCACAGATTTTTACAGATTACTGTAAAAAGCCCTTAGACGGCCTTTGGAGAATGTTTGCATTCAGCAACTTTAACATGACTGTGAGCATGAGCAATTAGGCAGGAATTAGAGCAAACAGGCTCATAAACATCACACTGGAGAGTAGAGATCACCAGTTTACTGCTATTTTTTCTAATCTAAACGACCCAGTAAAAAGACTTTTCACAGTAGAAGATTACATAAATGCAGGGGACAAAAATGCCAAACCTGCGTTCTCAGGAACAACATGAGAATGTAACAATAAAGAGCCCCATAAAGCACGCCGGGGGATGTGTGTGCGACAAAGGACTGTACACAACAAAAAGGCATTGTCCCTGTGTGTCGTGTGTTTCATGTTCCAACAGTGTAAAGCAGCATTACAGCACTGAAATGGCTAGTTTCACCATGAATCACTGGGCCACTTGGGCCTGCAACCAGGGTCGGCAGAAGGACAAAGGCCCAATTAAGAGGACACAAGAATCTGGGTCAATCCTCGCTCACCTCTCAGTAGCCACAGGAAGCCCACAGATAAAAGGAAAACGGCCCACAAATTGAATACAAGCTGCAATTATTTATTCCTGCTTCTAATTACGAGCCATTACTCTGAACATGTTTTTCTCTCTGCAGCCCATTCTCTTTCTGATAGCGTTTCATGTCTTCATGGAGGTGTGAAGCATAAAACCCTGACAAAAAAGAATGCCACTTGATAAGCATTATGCAAAAGCAGTACCAAATGCTGTAGAGGGAATATTCCGCAAAGGCAAAACAATTCAGAAACGGATGAACCGCTTCACTATAAACATCAAATGATCGCATCAAAACTCATTCTTCAGGAGAAGCATTTGAATATGCTGGCGAGGTTCAAAAGGCAGACAGCAAATTAGTACAATTCTGAGTGCCTATGCAGCAGTTAGAGCTACTGAACAATAGCATTCACGGTGAGCATCTTCTATTCAGCTTTACAAGTTAACAATGCATCATCTGCAATAGAGCAGACCAAAGAGATACTGTCGAACCATGCACAGAACCATGCAGGGCCCACAGCTTGCAGCACAGTTTTCCCCAACCTAAACAGAATAAAAAAAACAGCCATAGTCACCTGGATCTGCCACCTAAACGTCATCCTGAAATAGCTGAGTTTGGCAGAGTTGGACAAAAAGATCAACAACACTGTTTCAGCAGGTCATAGCTACTAAGGGTTGGAAGGTTGCAAGTCCTGCTGTCTCCTCATTCACATATCTGTGTTATTTATACACCTCACACAGCTCAAGAAGGGCCTGAAATTGATTAGGTTTGTTTAAATGAATGCATTAAGGCAGGTGAAAGTGGTCACTACAGCCATTAATTACAAGTGATAATTTAGCACCATACTTAAAGATGTGTACTCACTGCTGGATAGAGCTGGGATATGGTAAAATTACTGTATCACGATATTTAAAGACATTTTTACACTCAAAATCTATTACGATACATGTAATCATAGACTAAAATACATCAGTAGCAACAGATTCTTAAACACTACTATTCAGATACTCTACCCTACTGAGTACAGGGGTTTTATTCAGCATCTGCTGATCCTTGTGTAATTAAACCAGTCTAATTACAGTGTTTTTACAGTGATCAGCGTCCTTTAAGCACTAAAATATTCTCAATATGTTTAGAAAAACTATTGTGCATCACTATAACAAAATTTATCACAATAAAATATAATATCTTCATATTAACCAGCCGTACTGCTGGGCAATTTCATTCCTTTCAAGTCACTACATCTAGGAATGCAACTTTTAGATAAGAAAAGATCAATATATTGAAGCATTGTGCTATTCAGTTTTGCAATTCTCAAACACAGTATAGATTTGTAATCAATTGTTTACACACAAAATGAACCACTTTCTGCCACCAGTCCTTGTCTGTAAACCCCCGACAGCTCAGTAGCCATGTTGTCCTCTGTCTTCAGATTCCACTGTTCTGACTGCAAAAAAAGTATTTTCTTTCTTTTTCTTTCACTCAGATTTTAGGCAGATGACAGTTCCACAAAAATTCTAATGGATCGTCTTGCTTACAGGTATTGAAATACATTGAATATATTGAACTCTTGTATCGTAATGCATAACGCATCACCAGCATATATGTGTATGTACTAATCAATGATCCGTCTCCATCTGTAGCGTGATCTAGCTTATGCTCAGTGCACTTTATACATGAATTACCTAGGGATCAATCATATCAGAATGATATCGGCATCAACAGATAAATGCTTAAAAACTATCATCATGAGACCGTTTTCAAATCGATATTTGATGAGGTGTTATACTTTGAAAGAGCAGAACGAGCTGCTATATACATTTTATTTTGTTATTGTAATTTTCTAAGCATACTGAGGATATTGTTATTGCTTAAAGAACACTGATCAACTGCAAGTGTCATTATCCACAGCGTAATTAGACTGCTTTAATTGTTGAATAAAAACCCCTGTATTCAGTACGGGAGACAATCTGAATAGTAGTGTTTAACAATCTGTCGCTACTGATATATTTAGTCTGTGATTACATGTATATCGTGATACAATATTTTTACTGTATCGCTCAACCCTAATACACACACACACAAATCTTACATGTGCATCCCTAGTAAAAATGCAAACCTAAGCAACAGGTAAAGAGAAAGCAAAAAATCATAGTAGAGTAAATGTCACACATAGGCTTTTTCACAGGGGCATTCCTGAGTTTCTACAGTAATTATCACATCCAAACATAACATGCAAACACATCACTCTCTCTATCGTGTTAAGAGGCCTGGCCTTAAACAGGGGCAAGGAGGAGCTTGTGGCAAGATTTGTCTGTGTCAATATTGACTCAAGTTCATATAAAGCCATTCATCAGTCTTTGGTATATATATATATATATATATATATATATATATATATATATATATATATATATATATATATAGAGAGAGAGAGAGAGAGAGATGCTCCCTCACTGTAACAGGCGACTGAACTGAACAGAGCCAATTAATGAGTCAATAACTGCGGTGTGACAGGAGAAAAGAAAGAGAGTGAATGGCGTGGCAATTGAGACACAATAAAGCTAAAAGGCCTTGTGACTGCGATGAACGTCCAGATGAATGTACGAGTTTTTTCCAGACAGCATCACCCCAGGTGCTGTTTGATGTGCCACTGAAAGGTTTGCTCCTGATGTTCTACTCTGTTTAGTGTGGAGCATGAGTGGGTGGATTGAGAGGAACAAGAGTGGGAGTGGGAGATGATGAAATGGCACAGAGCACACAGTGCCTGCTGCACTCCTGCCCTCTGTGCACTTCCATATTTATCAGAGGCTTTAGACGCCGGTGCCTCGTATTTTGACCAGTTAGCAGGACTCAATTCGAATAAAACCCCTCTGATGAAGCTCGGATGACGCCAATTTAGGAGACATCAGCAGACTCCACCCCCTCACCCCACCCTCCAAAATGAGACGTCAGACAGCTCCAGACGCCGTTGTATCTTAATTATCTTAATTTGAACCTCTAATGGAGTGACTGCGCACTCACTGGAGGGTTAAGAGATGAAAAGACAGGGGTCTTCTCAGAGGGAAGCTCTAAGTGCTACTGGAAGGTATAATGGGGGAAGAAAAAAAGAAAGAAAAAAAACTTGGTTGCTAAGAGACAGGAAGGACCAGCTCAGGTCTGCACTCAAATGGGACAAGGTAGAAGTGGGTTCCTGAGAGGTAACTCGCTCCCACGGCTGCGTGAGGAACACCAGAACCTATGTTGCGACGGACACCCTGAAGAGCACAAGATTAGCCTTCTTTGGGGCCGGCTTCTGGATTAGAGTCCTGATCGCAAAACCAAACAATTCACACAAAGTAATCCTCGGCACAAACATGATACGGAGTTGAAAGGGAGTGTCAGAAGGGCACATAGATCAGCCGTCTGCTCTCTGACTTTCAAGTCTCCCACGATGATGTTTTCTTTAGCAAGCTGCTCCACGGAGCACGTACTCAGCCTGGCTCAGAGGAGAGTCAGCGCTTCCATGGGGGTTGAGTCTCAGAGGCAAATTAATAGCAGGTCTTTCAAGGGAGGACATCTGTTTTGAATTCCAGTGAGTCTGCACGTTACGGCGTGGGGCAATTCAATAATCACAGCGACTGCAAAAGCTCCTTACAGCTGGAGGTGTACCAGAGCAAGGCTTTGTCCACCTCCTGGGCTCTCCTCAGAGGCAAGGGAAGAGTCTGCACTACCTTCAATAAGGGTATTCCTCAGAAGCACACAAGGGAGATGGAGAGAGAGTGCAGGAGAACGTCACGTTCCTAAATTTAGAAAGAACGCTGGTCTTTCCCAAGATAATGCTGCAAGGAACACTACTGGCTTCCTCTCTTTCCCTCCTACAAGGCTTTAGTCTTCTCTGATTTCTCGGTGATGGGTAACTCCCCTTAGAGTCACCGGGACGGGGGGGCACGCATTAGTGTAAATCTGCTCCAGGTGGGCGAGAGAGGTATTGGGGGTTAATGAATTATTTTAAAGGATATTTTAAATTGGACATTAAGTATGCAAAGCATTCAAAGGTTTGGGGACCCCTGGTCGAAATGACTTATTTACTGTGAATAGTTGAGGGAGTAGAAGATCTAAACTGATATCCAAAAGTTAAAAGTCGGTTCTTTTTAACATTTCAACAGAAAGATTAGTGTATTATTTTGGTTTTGTGCAAATTCAGAGTGACAAAGTCTGGGCACCACAAGAGATTTGAGCGCCATACATGCTTACACTTCTTTTTACCTTGTACAGACATGCAGCAGCCATGGATTTGTTTAATCAGCTGACAATAATTGATGGACATAATTGATGCCCACAAAGCAGAGGAAAGCTATAAGAAGATTGGTAGATGGGAAATGTCAGTTGAGGTCTGAAAGACCACAAAAACTTTCCAAGAGAACTCCTCATAGTAAGGTACATCAAATCCCTTGTTTGACTGCCAAAGACCTGGAGTGGTGGTGCACTGTTCTACTGTGCAGCAACACCTGCACAAACATGACCTTTTTGGAACATTTGGAGCGTTTTCAGCATCACATGTTTTCCAAGGGGATGGAAACAAGCCTGGTGCATTTTGGACTTCAGTTCAAGTTAAATGCAACAAGTAAAGCAAAGGCGTGTTTGGAGAAAAAGGAAAACCTCTCCAAATGCTTTGAGCTTGTGTGGCCAGTGGCACCGGGAACATTTCACTGGTAGAAGGAAAGAATGGATTATGGAAGCAAATATCATCGGTCAGTATAAAAGCTGAAGATAGGAAGAGGATGGCAGTAAGATCTACAGCAGGATAATGATCCTAAACACACCTGAAATTTTGCAATGAGCTACTTTATAAAGCATAAACTTAGGGTTTTGCCACAGTCCTCACAGCTCCCCAACCTAAAAAGAAGAGAACATCTATGGATAGGCATCAAAGAGGGGGGTGGTACCAAGTACTGAACATGCAGGGTCCCCAACCTTTGCATGCCACTGTAGAGTAGCACAAACCTGCTGCTCAGAAATAGCTAATGACGGAATTCTAGTCCTCATGCCAACACAACGGCACTGATCAAATACAATCCTGGTGGTAAACCTTTTGGCTTTATCTACATTAAGAATGCAAGGAGGTGCCACAAGCTGTCTCTCATTCTAAAATTTCCATCTCAAAACAGTGCGGGATCGATCGGCACAGTCCACCGAATGTTCGTCATCTCCATTTAATTATGAGAGCTCTCCTAATACAAGCCTCGTCCCAGGATCTCATAAACCCAGTATTGGAGTGCCCTACTGGGAGTCAAGTAAACACAGAGATCTGATAGGCCAAAGACAACAGCATTGTGCGGAAAGAGCAACAAACACAGCAGCTCGTTCCCACACACCCCATTCAAAGGCGCTGTGTAATCAGTGAAAATTACAATTTACGGCAAAAAGGTTTTACGAGAAACTTCTTCAGTTACATGAAACACGAAGAGTCTCAACATACATATCCATCCCGAAAAGCTGTTTAAGCAGAATTCCACAGATGTTTGGAAAAGTCTGTATATTTGAATTGTTAAGATGGGAACACTGAGTGGTTTGATGAGAAATGCTCCGTTCTAGAGAAACATGCCAAGTCAGAATTGCTCACAGTGGTAGTGGCGGTAGGAACCAGACGCCTGAAGTGCTCCTTGCTTTAAAATTCCCCTCATGGAAAGCTGTTACAAATAAAATGGTTACTAATGCAGAAGATATTGTTTGATGACTGCTCTGAAACAAGCTTAAGATGCATTCATTATGAAGAGATACTTGTTCTCCAAAATATGCTTTTTTTCCCTTTTCATATTTATCTACTACTATTAGGGGTGGGAACTGGGAATCTCACTGTGCGACTGCTTGGTACTTTTAAAGTATTTGGAATGAGCAAGTATCTTGTTGGAGCATTATCAGCTCCTAAAGCTTTCCTAAGGATCTGCCGTTTCTCTGCAAAGGCCATTAACAGCTCAGCTTCATATGGCTATCATTCACCTCTCCTGTTTGGAGAACATGAGGCACTAGCTGCCACTCATGGGTGATTCTTTGCCAATAGATAGCCACGCATCGCATTACAGCTTTCCTACAAGTTTTCTTCACTGATTCTATGACTTTTGGTCTGGTTGTAGGGCGTGGGGATCACTGCGCAGCTAAAATATCTTTGAGACGAGACGCTGCTGTATCTCTGCTCCACAGTACGCAACATAGCGTGAAAAGCCTGGTGCTCAATGACTAAATATACGGACGCAAATCCCTGGCAATAAAAGTTGCAATGGAGTTTGCCAGAAACCCGACCGCCCCAACCAATCTGGTTCTCTGGTTGGCAGTAACAAAAAATGCCTGGTTGTAGTTGTCTGTGTCGTTCGGATTTCTTGCTTATCCATCTTTTATCTCTGTTATGTGCACAGCGCAGACTGTTCGGCGCAGCGTTTTCAAAATTTCAGAGATCTGCCTCTTATATTCTGTCAACATTAGCTCCATTATCAATTAATGTTTAGAAAATTGACCAATCAATTGAAATTAGCCAATCAATTCAGAATTTCTCCATATCTACAGCGAGATGCATCTAGGAATCAGAATAGGTTTCTATTTCAGCTACACTGTTAAGGCCTTAGTGTATCTTGCTGGGCTGCAAGATACACTAGGGCAGCTAGACTGTCGAAAGTATTAGGGTTCCAAATATCCAAAGCGTTCACCATTTTTGCATACACACCAACTCAGTCGTCAACTGCTTGCACAGTCATTACAGTTCTTCCACTTGCACTCGTTATGAAAGAAGTATCAGTAAGTACCAGAAAGTCCAAATGTGTGACAAGATGACTTACTGGAACGAACAAGGCCATGGAAAATGTAATCACATTAGAATGAATCAAGTGCAGAGAGGTTTAAAAAGGTGCAGTATAACCCCTACAAGTGGAGCATAACTTGCTCTATGAGGAACGAGCGTGACACCTAAAAGATCAAGCAGTCTTTAGACGCCCTACATTTAGCTTTCCAAAGGGCTTTCCAGTCAAGTCATCAAACTGCAGCGGTTTAGCAAGGCTTTCTGGGAAAACTGTGTTAGAGGAAAAAAAAACAAAAAAAAAAAACAATCCAGACCAAGTCATCCTCTGCGAAGCAGGCCAAATCACATGGTTCCTGCACCAAACCAAGCACAATCTCAAAGAGTCTATAAAAACGGCCTCCCTGGCTACGGCGCATCACATCTGGCACATGAAAGTGGTCTCGATGCCCAGCTACAGAATTCTGCCTATGCACCGATACTGCCAATGCTGCACAGCCAGGCGAAGAGTTCAGAAAGTTCAGCAAAAGCCGGTTTCCTCTCACACACTCGCACGTGCACACAACACTACTGTACAGAGCTTGGCAAGAGGGTGACGGACACCCATCTGTGCCACTTGGCTTGTCATGTCAACATATTTCTCTCATTCTGCTAAATCATTAATCACAAGCCCCCCCCTCCCCCCCCATCACTCAGTGCATTTGAACAACTCGGTCATGATCACACGTCTGACAGACTGTCGCATGCTGTGGAATGCATGTGGAAATTAGAGCATGGTGTTACTGCAGGTTCTTGGTGGAACCATAAATGCCCGTCTTTAGAGGTGGCTAGTGGAGCCTGTAGTCAACTAAAAGTAGTGTTTTTAAAGTAAAATCAGCTAATCATGATGACCATGAGGACAAAAACTAAACACATGATTCTTTATGGGACCAAAAGTGGTTCTTCTATGGCATCCGTTTGTAGCGCCTTTATTTTTAAGAGTGTAACCACATCCAGCATCTATCAGCACAGAGGTGGAAGTTTGTCCTGTAGTCTGAAGCCTTTTTATAAGTGACCTAGACAAGCACAGGCAACTGAGTGATTCAAACAGATACCACTCCCCTTTACTCTGCCCAAACCATCTCCCTCCTGCTGCACATTAATAACTGTATTTCTAGTGCACTGACCACTTAGTGAACCTCGGTGTTTGATGTGAAGCCTGTTCAATCCCTAATCTCAAACTTCATGGGGCTATTTCACAACGCAGGATTTCTCACTTACAGCGCCAAAATTTCTTATGGGCCCCAGTCTTCACATTTGGCTTAAATTACCCAGCTTTCTGAAAATTCCTGCTTTGTAAAAGACACTGGAGGAGTGGGAGTGGGTCTCAGCAGCATCCAAAAGTTCATTTTACAAAGGAATTAAGTTTCATAAGAAAAAAGATCCACAAATTGTTCTACAACAAACCCAACACAGTGAATCTGCACCAGAATGATGGACGATGGCAGCCATTTATCAGAGTTTATAGGTTCCAGCTGCACCCTGTCATTTCACAGGACAGCATAGTGACTGAAAAATGGTACATAGGCTGGGTTCAGGTATTAGGGGACATTTGGTTATATAGGAGAGTGACCTATACAGTAACCTGGAACACATGCAACAGACCATTAGTGATGGTCAGTTAGTCTTTTTTTTTTTTTTTTTGTATTTTTCATTTAATTAGCCCAGAGGTTCTCAATCCTGGTCCTCGAGCACCACTGTCCTGCATGCTTGCTAATTTAGTCGATAAAGTTTATTAAAGATTATTAGTTGTATCAGGTGTGGTGGGAGCAGATGTGCAGGACCTGGATTCAGTATGTTTATAGTATTTGCCTTTTCTAGTTTAGAAAGAATACTCTAGTAAGCATCACCTGAAAGCAGAGTAATAAGGGATGAATGTTCAGTGTTCCCTAAAGCCTGAACTACTGAACTCATTTGAATAGGAGTTTTCATAGAGCTGGCTCAGGAATCATCGGACATCAGCTGGACATGCAAGCCATAGACGCTGAATGCCACAGCGATCATTTCCCCTTATTAAAAAAAAAAGGCTATACTAAGCTAAAGCTGAATAAACAAGGGTCAATTCTCTGATGGTGCAGAACATCTGAATCTGACCCCCCCCCCCCAAAGGCCATCTGGTCATATGGGACAGTGTATTATACACTAAGACGGAGCAAGACAATGTGGTGTGGTGGGAGTATGAGATGTACAGGACCTGAATGGAAACTACAGTACTTTAATTTTCTAGTTTTGAAGGAATACTCTAATAAACTTTATTAACTCTTCTGAAAGCAGAATAAACGGGCCAGAGGTGTTCCTTATGGTCTGAAGGCCCACAATAACTGAATGCACCTGAATAACGACCGAACCCCTTAGAAAGAATGTCCAACTACACCTGAGTAGAATAAACAAGGGTGTCCCCACTTTTCTAATGGTCCAGAACATCCAAACCCACCCTGAAGGACATCTGGTCATATGGGACAGTGTATTAAACAGTACCATGAAGCTAGACAGTGGTGGGAATAGGAAAGGTGTTGGTCAGTGGTACGGCAGGACCTAGACAGAGCTTGTTTACAGTACTTGCATTTCTACTGTAGAAGGAATATTCTTGTGAGCAGGTCTTTGAGGTGTTCCCAATGGCCTGAGTACCCACAAAAACTACGCACTATGTTTTGAGGTTCTCTGAATGATGGTGATCATTTCTTCACTTTTTTCTCTACAAGTCTGAGCTCAATAAACAAGAGTTCACCAACTCCAGAACCTAATAATTCAGAACCTCTAAACCCACCCGAAGCCCATCTTTCAGCAGCGCCCTCACCCAGACTACCCTTACTGGTCTTATGGCGACCTGGTCCTTTACGCACGCAGGCACACGCGCACCCAGCCCACTCACCTGTCTCCACAGCAGCTCATCCTGCTCGTTGAGTTTCCACGATCCCACCACGTGGATGGCGGCCAGCGCCACTCCGGTGGCGACGGCGGCGCGCATGCGCACGGGTAGCAGCGTGTACACGACGTGGATGAAGAACACGGTCCACCACAAGCCGTCCGAGGCGCTGCGCGGGCGCACAAGCAGCACTCCCACGACCTGGAGCACGAGCAGCACGGCGATCACGGCGTAGCACACGAGCCACATGTGGTCCTGGTGAAAGGCGCTGCGGTTGCACGCGAGCATGAGCGCGAGCACGAGGGCGATCGCCAGCGAGAAGGTGAGCACGTAGGCGCTGTAGCAGGGGCCGCCAGCGCAGTGGAAGCACAGCATGACGGCGCACACGAGCGCCAGCACGGCCATCAGCATGGTCAGGCTGCTCTGGTTCAGGCGGAAGAAGTAGCGCTGGTAGAGGCGCTCCAGCTTCTCCGAGCGGAACTTCTTGGAGCTGAAGACGCGCATGACGCCGCTGCAGCACGCGGCCGCCGAGAAGGCGCGAGCGTCGGGCGCGAGCTGCTGCTGCAGCTGCTGCTGCTGCTGCTGTTGTTGTCGCTGGTGCCGCTGCCGCTCCTCCTCCCCATGGTCCTCCTCTTCCTCCTCCTCCCGCCGCCGCTGCTGCTGCTGCTTCATCATCTCCTCCTCCTTGGTTCTGGCCCTACGCTCGTCCAGGCCCAGCTCCACGGACTTGGCGCGCACCCCGCCCTCGTCTCCGCGCTCCTGCCACGCTGATTTTGACCGCAGGCTCAGCCTCGTCTTGGTCGTAGTGGTGCTCGTGGTGGTGGCGACGGCAGTGCTCGTACCGGTGGTCCCTCCGCGGCCCTCCACGTCCCTCCACCGGCCGCTCGAGCGCGCCAGCCTGGCTGGACAGCCGTTGGCCACGGGCTCGCGCTCGCCCCAAGCTGACCTGTGCTCGGTCCCTCCCCTCAGGCCGAGCCCGGGGGGGCTCACGCTGTTCGACCTGGACATGGCGATGATGGCGAGGTCACACGCTCCTGCAGACCTCTCGAAAAGTGCAAGGGTGGGTTAGGAAGGGAGATCACGGAGAAAGGTTAGCCTCCATTAACATTTTAGCATGTTAAGCCCAATAGGAGTGTGTCTGCACTGTTCGCATCATTGTGAGAAGCCTGCGTAGGTACATAGAGATGAACATCCAGTGCGTAAAACAAGAAGAAGAAGAAGGTGAAGAAGAGGAGGAGCTGCTTCAAAACCCTCATAAGAGCGTTTAAAATAATAAAAAAATAATTAGGCACGCGCTCTAATAGGTCTAATCAGCGGGGACCCGCGCCTGGGCAACCGGAGCATCACAGGAAGGAAAGCCCACCCGCGTGTGTGAACGCAGACCCTCATTTCACGTCTCTGAGTGGGGCGAGATCATTAGAGCACACCCCCTTAAAAGAAGACCATGCCAGAGAGAAGAGAAGAAGAAGAAGAAGAAGAAGAAGGAGGAGGAGGAGGAGGGCTTCCGTCACGTTTCCCATATGCATGTGTGTGAAGCGCAGAGACAGGGTGCCCACAGCCACAGCGAGCTGCCCGGATCGCTAAACGCAGGGAACGGCTCCTCCATGGTGCAGCGTGCCCTCATCCATTCGCCCGACGAGCTCTCCTTCACCTGTGCGCGGAGCCGCTGTCCACGGGCTGGTCTCCTCCTGCTCCTCCTCCTCTCCGCTCAGAGACCATCACGACCCCCTCAGAGCCAGCGCCGAGGGGAGGACACACGCCGACAACTCATTAATCCTCACGTTAGAAGACGCACCGCGACAGAAACCCTCAGACCGCGCTGACCTCACCGCTGCCCGACGTGGGGAGCAGCAGCAGCAGCAGCAGCGGCGGCGGCGGCAGCAGCCTCTCGTGCCGGACTCGCTTCACCCATGTCGAAAACCCCACCACACGGATGAATTTTCGCCCCCGAAACGATCCGCCTCCTAGTGCAGCTGCTGTTCGCTCCTCGTCCGCACCGTGTGAGCTGAGCTGGCTCTGTGCAGCTGTGTGTGTGTGTGTTTTCCCCCAGGCCGACGAACACTCAGTATTGATTATGCATCAGCCCTTTCGCTGCTTCACTGGGCTTTTGTATTGCCATTCAACCAAGGCTGATTTTACCCAGTCCCGCCCCTCGATCAACCCTATTGGCTAGCTGGTTTAAATACGCTCCACACTCGCGTTCCTATTAGTCAGAGCGCGCGTCGCTCTCGGTCGCTTGTGTAATAAATACAGCTGGAGCGGAGGAGACGAGTCCTGACCAAAATGAAGAGCATGGCGTTTCTCACAGAGAGAGCAAACACACACGATAGGCTCCCTCAGAAAAACTGTACATTTGAAACGATTATTAAGCTCTGTTTTTCAGTTGTTCTCGTTTCAGGTCCTTCTTGGTAGGCAGCTGTGTTAGAAGAAGGTAAAAGTCTTTATACTTCTGAATGAAAAAATGTTGTTTGCAGATGACGTGGTTGAGTTGTGTAGCCTAGTACAGTTGCTTACACTATCTTGAGGCTTGTAATAGTCCAAATCGTCTATTCACTTTTTCCCATGTATCCTTCATTTATTCATCAGTTTTTATCCTACATTAAGAAAAGAGTGTAATTCATCTGAATCCAGATGGTGTAATAATTACTGAACCCCTAAAGGAAAGGTTGAAGGTACCCCCGCACTCCCAGACCCATAGAGAGGCAACAAAGGACCCAGTAGACCAATGACAGTCCCTTTTATTGAGCACTTCATGGTGTGAAGCTTTTAAAAGTGTGTGTTCAGTGGGATGGTGTGTTTCACGTAGATAAGACACGTTAGCATTCATTATTTGCTTTAGTTTTCACTTACTTTCATGACTTTTATAACTGAATCCACCTGAACTTCAACTGAAATAGACAAGTGTCTGCTACATTGAGTATTATTTTACCTGATGGCCATAGTTCAGCCTACACCATACTCAAAAGTAAAAAAAAAAAAAAAAAAAAAGCTAAATTCGGGTCTTGTAAAAGATGTTAAGGTCTCTTTTCTTTCTGCTTTACCAAAACATGGGTCCACTGCTTCTCAGAACTGAAGGGAAGTCTAACCTAAATGGCCTTATGAGTGAGATACCATTAGCTGAAAGGGGAGGGTGAGGTGTACACACTATTAAAGAGCTCTGCTGCCATCATGTGAATGATGAATGAACTTTTGATCCAGTGCTACATGGTTGTTCTATAAAGTTGGAAGACATTCTCACTAACGCTGGACGTGCCAAACCTCCAAACAAGTAATACGTTCTTTACAAGTGAAGTTCTGCAGATGTTCTGGAGTTTGTGTTCACATTTCCATTGGATGGAATTTTACAAGAAAGCAAGAAGTACAATGTGCATGGGTAGTAATATATGTATCCTAATGCTCCTTTTAACTAACCAGGGAAAACTGTGAATTGTGTTGTAGGAATTCAAGACATTAATGTGTGTGAGAGAGGGCAAACACATCTGGTTTGTTTTCCAGGTTATGAGTTTATTGTAAATATATAAGTGTCTTAATAATCATACAAAGTCTGCTGGTCCCATGCAAATCCTTTGTATCAAAAGCCCAACGTGGTCTGCATTAAGAGTCATGCTTCTAATGAGTTAACCTAGGTATTACCACACCAGTGATGGCGTATCTTCGTCTTTCATGCACTTTTATTCCAGATGCACATTCCTAAAGGTCTTTCCAAGGCAACCAATTCCTGTTACAGCTATGGTGCAGGGACGTTCATCAAGGTCAGCATTTCCTCCCAGGGATTTACAGGTAACATTACATAGGAGCAAGCAGGTAAACATCTTATTCATGTAATGTAACTTGGATCACACTATTTCAAACAGAAGAATGTTTGCTTTATTGATGTTTTGCTACAGTCGAACCGACAGGATCTGGATTTTGTCGTTCGCACGAAGACCTGATTTTCCGGGTGAACATTTACGATCAGTTGGTACATTCGTTCAATCAGACGCCCTGCCACTGGCTGTGCTTCTAGGCTTTACCCTTTGAAAGTGTTCAGACCCAAGTTGTGCATTAGGACTAATGAGCGAGCCCTTCTCGGAGGCTTGAGCTTCCTTCGTTTTTGTTGCTGCTGACAGCGAGGGCAGACGGACAATGAAGTGCCCAGCAACTCCTGACTCCTGGCCTGCCCAGCACATTATTAGATTTTACTCATTGGAAATGCATGACTGGAGGCAGTCTAATCCAATTGGCCCTGGAGCCAGGGCCCGCGCTAGCTTCCTGCTGGCGCGTGCTCTTCCAGCCCAAACGCTGCCCTCTTTCAATCAAACACTTCGGAAACAGCTCAAGAAAATTGCCCACAGGCAGGACTTCAAGTGGAGGTGTCAAGGTTTCGTCAAATAATAAAAGCTTGATTAAAGGGAAGTAGGAGGGAGAACATGTATGCAAATCACACCTATGGGTTTCCTGTACAGTCAGTTCAGCTAGAGTGCTACTTGCTGAAGGGATCATGTGCCAAACAAACAGCTACAAACCAACAACCCACACCCAATATTAAACAAAACAACTATCAAGAACACAACTCTTGTTCAAGTCATAACCATGACCCTTATGGAACGATTAACACTGACAGAAGTAAAGGAAATTGCAACCAGAAGTCACAGACAAGGAGTGAGAACAGAGAACACTGGAGTCCTGAGCAAAATCAGTGAAAAACTACAGCAATAACTAAGATTGGCTTGTTCTTCGAAAATCGATTTTCCATCTAAAGAACATCAAGCAAAGGAATGAAATTCATATGTTAGACAGAGAGACATGTAGAGAACACAAGAACCTCAAGAACATTCAGGACTTGCCCGTGCATTAACAAATCTGCTACCGATACATCCAAATGCACAGAGCACAGTATGAGGAAGAGGTATGGTCTAATAGCTCTTGTAAAGGGAAAGTGATTATTTGAACTTTCAATTCTGCTGTTATTTCAAAAGGTGAAAGCCAATGTCATCTATTCGCCCCTCGCTAAAGTCAGTGCAACCATATTAGATTAATTAAAACCAATTTTACTCCGTAAGCATTGTATTAGCATGAATGACTGTATTCGCCTCCTGAGGGGGCTTGAACCAGTAAGGTCATATCATTATCAATATCCTTAAAATCACACGCTGAAAGAGCCCACTGTCCAGCTCACATTGTTAGGGAATTATCTCCAGGTCACTTCTTTTCTTGGGAAAAAAATAATAAAAATTGGGCTCTGTATTTCGTCAAGCAGACTTTTTTTTTTTAAACACTTGTTTTAATTCGGCCAGGTGTGGACTGGAAAGGTCATCTTTTTTCCTTCTCTCCACATGATCAGTCTGCTTTGTGTGGAGCACTCGATGCTTGTTTACTCCACTTTGGTGTACTCGTCCACGTGACCCAGGACCTTCTTTCTCTGCCGCAACATGTGGAAGTAGAGCTGGGGGAATACTGTGGTAGGAGAAAAGACGGTGAACATGAACAACCTCTTGTGTCCAAAGATTTTTGTAGTTATCTACTTCATCCAGTGTTTTTTCTTAAATCGGTGAGGTCAGGTATTTGTTCTGGATCCCAAACTCTACTATGCCTATGTCAGCAAATTCTGTTTGGAAATATTAGTAAATTCCCCACAGTGAGTTTCTGGACACTTGTCGTGATTACAAAATCATCTGAATGAGCAGAAAAGTAAGGGAAGAATATCTGCTATAACAGACTTTTATATGGAATGGAATAATTACACTTACAGGGGATATAGGAGACCATGGTGAGGATGAGGAAGGTGTAGTAGTCGAAGGAGAAGTTATATTTGTTGGGCAGAGTGACTGAATAGAGGCCTGTCTTCTGAACATAAGGCAGAGCAGCATAGATGGTGAGAAGTTCTCCAGTCACTCCCATGGGGTACAGCACAATAAAAAATGTGTATCTGCAGACAGACATTAAACATGATTAACTACTTGTGTATTCACCAGTGGTCATGAGCTTAACACATCTACTCTTGCTAGAAAGTGTGTGAACCCCTTACAGTCTTCTGAATGTCTGAAATGTGATCAGATCTAGAATAAGAAACTAGAACTCTACTTGATGTTGGAGGGCTTCCTTTCATGCACGGCTCTTTTTAGATCTTTCAACTGCATTTCTGTTAGGTTAAGGTCTGGATTTGAACTCAAACTTTTCTTTGTAAACTTGCTTGCATACTTGGGGTCGTTGTCTTGGTGCATGGCCTACATACAGTTAAGTTTCAGTTCACAGACAGATTTACAATAATAATTTGTATATGTCTGTCGACAGAACATTCTTCCAATGGGCTTCTGGTTTTTCCTTGTGGTCTTAAGCACACTTCATATTGGCAGAAGTGTTCTTTTTTGGAGAGTAGCAGCTTCCTCTTAGCTTTCCTGCTATGCTCACTATTCTTGTCCAGTGGTTGCCTGATGGTGTACGCATGAACTTGGACATTACTCAACACAGTGTTATTAGAGTTTACCTTGGATTCCTTTTGAATTTCCATAAATGTTATTTAAAGAAGCCCTTGGAGTTCTTTTTGCTGGACCCTTTGGAAGAGTAATAGTGGTACTGATTTCTTTCTGCCTCACAGTGGCTTGGTAGAGGCCAAACTCTTCAGAAGCGGTTTTGTAACATTTTCCAGCCTGTTGAGATTTAATAACGATTTCTTTGAGGTCCTCAGGAATCTCCTTTGTTTAAGGCATGGCATACTTCCATAGACTTGTGTGATGAAAACTGGACTTTGATAGCAAAGACCAAGACAAGTTTATTTTCTTGAAACATGGGAGAGCCTGCTAAACTCCTAAACATCTAATTGCCATCCTCTTAAATGAAACACCCGGTTTCAATTACCCGATTAAATTAAAGCCCTGTCCACACGTATCCGGACATTTAAAAAAAAAAAAGGTTTTCCCTCCCTCTGTTTTGTGAAAACACTTGCATAAGCATGCTAGCCCCGTATGGGGCGATAGTACCTCATAAAAAGAGACAGCACAGTCCCATTTTACACATCATTCCTTATGTAGTGTACTATGCAAGTCATAAAATTACGGATTCAAAAGATTTGTACTAGAACAGAATTTACATTTAATCATATGTAGAAATCCGAATGTGTTTTTGTGTGGATGAGAGGACAAAACACAAAAAAAACATTTGTGGGCGGGGCCTTATTTGTACTGCTAGAGCTTCAAATACTCCCAATAAATACTCAATAAATACATTGAGCTTTAATAAATAAATGTCAAAACTGTCATTTGTTTATTTTGGTTCTCTGTATCTAGTTTAAGGAAATATCTGATCACATCTTAGGTCAAATTTATGTAGAAATACAAAACCTTTTAAAGGATTTACAAGGATTTACTACTTTACTGAAATATTACAGAAATTGAATATTTGTATTGCTTTGTTAAACTATATTTAACTCATTTAACTAAACAGTTGTTTGTTTGTTTTTTTTGTATGTGGGTCATTTCTGTACAGTCCTAAATGCACTTAACAAAAACAGGATTATTATGAGGGTTTAAGTAAAGTTTGACTTTTGGCATACCTAAACCCCAGCAAAGAAAAAAAAAAAGAAAGAAAGAAAGATATGCAACAATCTGCAAAATGCCTTCAGTACAAAATGCACTTACCTTGCCCATTTAATGAGGTAAGGCAGGTGGTTGAGCAAGCTAAAGGTGTAGAAAGAGTAACGGATGATCTCTGTGACGGTCCACGCCACCACAAAGAGAAGCACACTGTCTTCACTCTGGACCTGAGTCCAAGAAACACAGCAAAATGAGGTCAGACAGGGAATACATGATTCATCTGGACACGCCAGTGTTTTCAGAAGAAGTTAATCCAGACCATGCAACCACATGTTTACTACTGGTTTCACTACATTTAAGTAATCAAAGACATCAAACATGAACATTCCATCAGCAGCCCAAGCAGCTATATACAACCTGTAAGTTGTTCAATTCCCAATGATCATTTATGACATACATTACATGTTATTTTATTAAAAACAGAGACCATGTAGAAAATAAATAAATAAAAACAATTTAAAGAAAAACGGCCAACCTAGGCTCAATGCATACAAATACACAAGTGTTATTGGTCATCTCAGGTTCAAGCACATTTTCCTTAAGGAACAACAACAAAAAAAAAAAAAAACACTTACAACCTTTAATGTTTCAGCACAGATGTCTTTCTCTGTGGTGAGCAAACAAAACCTGTGCCTTAGTCAACAAGTCATTTAACAACCAAAAAACTAAGGAGATTAAGGCTTAACTAAACCAGTTGGACTGAAAACTTGATGTTTACTACTTCTGAAGCTACATTTGAGATCTACCACAAACCACTGGAGGGCAGTGTTTTATAAATAAAGGCCATGGCCATACACCACAGGCTCTTCTTCAACCGCCTGTTAAAAATGCCCAAGCTCCAAAAGATATCGTATGTTTATAGGCTTGTAATGTGAATTTAAATGTTCACAATCTCTGACAAACACACATAACACTTATGTTTTACTGCATTACTGGGAAAACTTACTTCTCTAACACTGTGTGTAACTGCCCAAGTCAGAAACACCCGAGACATCACCTGAAACCCAGTCAGCACCACAGAGGAGGGCACGATTCCTGCAAAAGTGAAAAGATGAGTGTATTCACGCACACTGAGTAGCAAAATAACACAGCTGGGCTATACAACAGTAGGGCTGTGTATTGTCAAGAATCTGGCAATACGATACATGCACTATATGGACAAAAGTATTGGGACACCTGTTCATTCCTTGTTTCTTCCGAAATCAAGGGTATTTAAAAATAAGTTTATTCTGCTTTTGTTGGAGTAACTGCCTCTACTGTCCAGGAAAGGCGTTCTACTAGATTTTGGAGCACTGCTGTGATGATTTGATTGCATTCAGCAACAAGAGCATAAGTGAGGTCAGGATGTTGGAAGATCACCACCCCACCTCCATCTCAAACTCCCCAAGACCTGCCAAAAGTATTAAATGAAGCGCCATCATTCTGTAAAACACACTTCCGCAACTCAATGCTGGGGGGCTTTATACCCCTTAAGCCTACAATGTTGGTTGATGTTTATCTGCTCCAGAGAATCCTATTCTAAGAAGCTAGTTAGAAGGGGTGTCCACAAACACTTGAACATGCAGTGTAACATGAGTGAGGGCATGGAAATAAAAGATTTTACCTCAGGGGTAGGACTGAGTGCTGCTGCACTTTTCTATGCTTTGCTGAACAGAACAGAAGTGCCTAGTACTGGTGACTATACGTGTGCTTGTGTACCTAGACATGCTGTGCTCCCCTACTAGTAATAATTAAGAGGAATCTTGGAAGAGTTTAATACAATAGCATGAGCTGTGAGCTGGTGGGATCTGAACAGGACAAAGCAAGCAAAGGCAAGCGCCTGACAGCGAACGTTGGGATGTCTGTTTGCACTTTGAAAGGTCACATCCAGCTTCAAGTCACAGATAATGAGGTGTGGACTGGGCAACCTGTGCTCCGCACACGAAGAGGGCCATTCCCTTTATCACATTAAGCACTGTCCAGCACACTCTGTCTATGCAGCGCCTTGACAGTCCTTTTAGTGCTTCACTGCAGAGACAGGAATGCTTTTATATTCACAGGGTGCACATTAACACAAAAATGAGTCTAACTTTAACTACTATTATTATTATTATTAGGGTTGCAAAGGGGTGGAAAATTTCCAGTAAATTACCAGTAACGTTTCATTGGAACTTTAGCTCATAAACTTTGGAAATATTCCAAAATGTAAACTTTCCATGGAAAATTTGGGAACTTTGGGAATTGATTGGAATCAATAGGAAATATTGGATAATTTAAAGAAACTATATCATACACTATCATCAATGTACCATTTTGTTGTCAACAGTAGACATGAAGGCATAACAATACAAATAAATTTACCATGGGAATAAACTGATAATTATTAATGGGTAATTATAGGAATTAATGGGAATAAAATGGGAATATTAGAAGCTGAAGATGGGAAACTTACATATGGTTGGTAAAAATATACTGAAGCATAGTCTTGGCTACAATAATTAGATATGATACCAAAACAGGCTGCTCCTCAATCCCAGACACACGGCACATTACACACTGAAGGACTACTGAGACCAAACCCCCTGCATGCACTGTTCATTCCTCCATCACCTGTACAGCATATGTCCAGATGATTTCTAGAAACCTAGAAACTTTAGCTATTCCCATTTTATTCCTATTAATTCCCTGTAAATCCCCCATGATAAATTTCCCAGCTTTGAAAATTCCTGGAATTTTGCTATTTTCCTAAATTATTATTATTATTATTATTAAAAATAATGTTTTATAATGTTTTAATTTATTGTTCATGTAAACTTATCAGACATCAGCAAAGGCAAAAGTTTATTCTGTACAAGTGTTCTGAACTGTTCATGTAGAAGAAATTTTAGATCAGAACCTTTCTGATTGGTCCACCTGAATGTGATGAAATGGGGTGTAAATATATTCAGACTTTTACAGTGTATCACGAGATGACCGTTTATTCAGGAGAAACTTAAAGAGAAATAACTTACCAACAGCACAATGTAAAATCTGCAAAGAAAGCACAGAACATCTTTACACTATTCAGCTACATATTGCTTATATAAAGAACACCCCCCCACACACACACACACACCACTAACAACAGTGTTCATCCAGTAAACAACCACTCTTTTCAACTAACTAAACACGTGTATAAAACCAACTACTGAAGATTTGTCCTCAGTGCAGAGCTCTCACTCAGATGACTGAACTGCCACTGGCACAAAGAATCTGGACAACATCAGTGTTACACCTCACTTGCACACTGGACAGCTGCCATAAGGAGTTGGAGTTGGAAGACAGCACTGTAGTGGAGTTTAGGCCTAAAATTAGCTCACACTTGGTAAGTATACACTTATGTGCCAAAGTATTCTTCATCACACTGGCAGGGCAGCATCTGACCCCAAACTGTACAAGCGACCCTTGCAGGAGCAGCTAGTCTGAATGAAACCCCTCTCCAGTTAAAAATCTCTCACAGCTTAGCACTGACCTCCAGGAGAGCACCTGTCTGGAAGAACTTCAGCGGCTTCTCTATTGAGTAGTAAAGACCATGATAGCTGCCTCTGGTAAGGTAGGCACGGACAAGACCCACAGCGATAACCAGCCACCTGAAAGAGAAAGAGAACTTTTAGGGGAGTCGGACAGATGTAAGATTTACACTCCATGAAAAATACATAAATAAACTAATTATTATTAATAATAATAAAACTGTTAAAAATAAATGATTAATAAAACTACATTTATTATAAAAACACCTAAACATGCCTATTTAAATTGACATCCAATTTATACGAATAAAACTTAACAAAAAAACTAACCTTTTTTTTTGTAATTATTGTAAAATAAACAATTAAACCTGATATTTTTGTTGGTAAAACCTTTTTATTTCCCAGATTTTAAGTCGTACAAAGTTCAGGGGTTTTAAAGGAGCATTACATGAACATATCTGCCATCATGCAAAAACCTTGTCCAACTAGAAGTAGAAGTAGCTCTAGCATGAAAATTTATTAAAAATATACAAATCAATATATGTTGTAATGTTGCACAAACGCCTCCTCTCCGCAAAATGGCAACTTCACAGGAAAAGCACAAAACCTTTCTACGGTTTAATGCAATATGTTTGTTAAACCCACTGAATTAAAGCTAAAAGTCTGCACTCCAATCACATCTTGTCAATGTGTGACTGTCCAAATACTTTCTTGCTTGCTAAAAGTTATGAAAGAACCTGTTTGAACAACTGGACCACAACTAACAGTCTCAAGCCCAATACCAGAAATTTACCGTTGGAACTATTAAAAGCGTCTGAGCTGAGGGTCTTCACCATATAACCTAACCTAAGGTTAAGGGCCAGTACAGTAGGCCTGTTTACACCAATCAGCCCATCATCACTGTATCTCAGAGCCTTTCTGTCTCAGTCTCATGGCAGCCCGAAGCACAAAGAGCCCAGACTAACATGGCTGATATTATCCTCTTAGGACCCCGTCTTACTGTCACAGATTTGGAGTTGTCAGTAGAGGCTGAGGATGGGGGAGGGGTTCCACAGGCCCAGGACTACAGTCTATCACAGCGAACAGACTACGTCCTACACAGAGCAGCACTGGAACGACATTCCCGGCACACAGGGAACAACGTACACAGCGGCTATTGTGCAGTGTGAGAGTTAGATATCTAACTAGAGCTGGCGGATATGCTGGTTTTACTCGTACACGTCAGGTCAAGTCAAATTTATTATATAGCGCTTTTTACAACCGTCGTCGTCACAAAGCAGCTTTACATAATTAGTAATTAGTAAAACTGTGACGTAACCGTACCATGGCACTGCTTTTTAGTTTGAGGTATATCATTTACATAAATGTCCCTGTAAAAAGATATTTTGCATGATTTAGTCATTTTGTAGAATTTATAAGACAAGACAACCATATTCACCACTGTGTGTTGGACACGGAGGGAATTTGGCCTCTGCCTTTAACTTATCCATGCAGTGAACACACACACATACGCACCAGTGACCAATCACACGCAGTGACAGTGAACACACATGCCCAGAGCGGTGGGCAACCACCGGGCCACTGTTATTTACACTGTGTCAAAACTTGATAATAAATGGACCAATAGAAATGCAGCTGCCACTGTTGGTTATATATACACACATTCATATATACATTATTTATATATATATATATATATATATATATATATATATATATATATATAGAGAGAGAGAGAGAGAGAGAGAGATATAGATAGAAATAACTAATTTATATATATATATATAAATAATTATCTGATAAATAATGTTAAAAGTATGCAAATAAAAGTTTAAAAGTAAAAAAGTAGAATTTATAAAAAATAATAATAAATAAAAAGTAGTAAGTCAGGAAGCTTCATGGTATCGGTGCTCCCTAATGCCGATGCCGATACTCTACCGGTATCGGTGCAACACTAGCTCTCAGTATTGTTCAGCCAGGTGACAAATTGCTTCATTCAGAGGAAAGGTGAGCAACCTGCCTCAGCACTTTGCCCCATCTGCTCATGTCTGAGCTGATCTTGCGCAAGAGATCAGACAAATCCTGTCCGACTGCTCTCCTACCGAGATTTTACAACGTCCAGCGTGTCCCTGCACCTGAGACCGCCTCTCAGCCCGATCCGCCAACGGTGAGCTGAACTGAGCGAGTGGACGCCGGCCGTTTAGCCTGCAGCAGACATCCATCAACCGAAAGACACCCTTCAACAGCATCAGCATTTCTTACACATCTGTCTCCACAATCCCTACAGCAGTTAGCAAGCTAATGAGTTCAGGTTTTAGCAGGTTGCCCTGACGGAGCCGCTACAGTCAGTCAGCCTGGAGTCAACACTGTAGCTCCACGGCGTGTTTACACTGAGACACACCGAGCCAGCCGCCAGCGTGTACCCCGACTTCCACCACAGCTCAGACCTGCAGGTGGCTTAAAAGCATCGCCTGTGTCAAATAAAGCACAGCGTCCATTCACTCAGCCGTCGCGCTAGCTCTGTGTGGATTATGGATCAGGAAGTGTGTGAGAGTAGATGTGAGCTCGTACCCAGCGGTCATCACCACGTTGTAGATGACCAGATAGGCGATGGCCAGCGTGCCCGGGCCTTTCTTCTTCTTGTGGCTTCCATCATTAGGAGCTGTTTTGGTGGTCCCCATGGCAGGTGCAGACATGGCCAGGCTATCAAATAGCTGCTGCTGCTGCTGCTGCTGCTGCTGCTACAACTGCTACTGCTACCACCCTCACCCTCCCAGTGAATGAGGGCCTGGCGAGCACCGAGCGCTGTTCAGAAGGCGCGCCATCTAGTGGACAGGCCAACATCTACAGTCTTTAGATCAGTCGTTCACTTAACTGCATGTTTCTATTAATTCTTTTTTACATTAATATCATATATGTTTTACAATTGTGTTTTATATAGCTTATGGTTTATTTAAATGAACCCAACAGTTGTGTTAAAGGTTCCACAGAATTAAAAAAAAAAAAGTAAAGGTGCATGGATTTGTCACTGTACTATGTACAGCAAAATGTGTCCTCTGCATTTTACCCATCTGTGGTAGTGAACACACACACACACACACTAGTGAACTAGGGGCAGTGAGCACACACACACACCAGCAGAGATTGTGAAGGGCCTTACTCAAGAGTCCAACAGGGGCAGCTTGCTAAGTCCAAATATCGAACCCACAACCCTGTCATCAATACCCTGGAGCTCTAACCGCTGAGCCACCACTGCCCTATACTGCTATATGGTATACACCGCCCTCTTTATTTACTGTGGACTGTAAGTTGTAAATGTATATGTAATGTATGTAGTAGTTGATAAACAAATAGTGTATGTACATATGTATACATATATATATATATATATATATATATATATATATATATATATATATATATATGTATACACACACACAGACACGCACTATTTCATCTGTGTATATATATTTGTATATTTGTATTTTTTTTTTTTTGCTTATATTTCTATATTTTCATATTTTTATATTTTATTCTTTAACTTAAATGTAACTTATTCTATTTTTTTTTTTTCATTTTTTTTTTCTTTTGCACTTTTACACTTTACTTCATTAAGTTAAGGTTTAGTTAAGTTTAAATGTAGATTTTTATTGTATAGCTTGATGTGGGCAGACAGTCATAAAAGCATTTCACTGCAAGTTATACTGTGTATAACTATGTATGTGACAAATAAAATTTGATTTGATTTGAGTGTGTGCCTTTGGTTGGTGTTGGTTCTTTTGCCTCAGAATAATGGTTGACTGGTGAAAAAGATAAGCTCTGTTTCTATTGCAGCCAGACAATCCTTTTAGCCTTGCTTCCAGATGTGCATACACTGGGTGTATGTCCATTCTGGGTGCATATGGCAAGACAACCATATTCACTATTTTTATCAGACACAGATGAAATTTGGCCTCCGCCCGTGATAATGAGTCAAGACTGTTATGTCACAGTTTGGGATTTTGGAACTGGCCTGTTTTACAGCTCAGTTTTGCTCCATTTAACAGTGTTCGAGGCTCACAATTGGTCACCTCCATGTTGCTGAACTTTCATTATTCAGTTATGCCACGATGGAAATATAGTTCCCCCTTCCAGAGCCCTAGAAAGCCAACCTGCAAAGGACCCAGGTGCAACTGACCTCAGCGCTTTTACTGTGTTCACACTGTAAGTGAACTCTTTCCAGTCCTCTTCGGAACTCCTTCAGGAAAATGACTGTTATTTCAATGACTGTTATATCATGTGATATTATTAATGCAATATTGCATGATATACTTTATCCTAGAGTACAGTCTGTGTTTTACTCCAGGAAAAAAGGGAGAACCACTGTATATGTTACACAGTACAATATATATAATCATGAAGGGCAGTATGCACAAACAAACAAACAAACAAACAAACAAACAAACCAGACGGGACAGTGCAGCACCCACACAGCACTCAGCACTGAACGTGTGTGGTGAGGACAAAGGACCAAGAGGTACATAACATACTGTGAGTCAGCTTTTGGTATTACATGTAAACAACTGATACTTAGGGAGAAAAAACACACATAACTTCAGTTATGTTTAGTATTTTTTTTTTTTTACAGTAAAACACTGAGAAAGAAGTCTAAAATAAAAACAATCAAGCAATAAAGTCAGTGTGATTAATCACAAAGTTGTACAGATGAAGCCATCAACACCAATATAAGAAAGAGGGTTTATTAATTATGCTTTAAGATAAAGAAAACTATACTTATTTAATCATCCCCTTAGTTAAACCAATTGTTCCTTTAATATAATAAACAATCGTTCCCTCAGTTTAATAAATCGTTCCCACAGTTTAGAGAACGGAAGAAACGTTTTATTAGTCGATTAAATTATGTAGTTAGTAAACGGAGATATTCTAAATATAAATATTATTTTTCTAATGAACCGAATTACCTGAAGCACATTTTGCAGTAACAGTCAGAGTGAATAAGAAGTAACGCTGAACTCCAGCAGCAGGTGGCGGTGTTTCACCACGTGTGTTCAACACCACTTTGAGGGGCCTCAGATATGCCGTTTTTAAATGACGGAGACATCTGAAAAATAGTGTCTTCAGACTTTAAGAAAGGTTACCAGGATCACAACAATACCAAAGCAGCGTCTGATTTTTCAAAATAGACTCCTCGATGTCGAAATGCGGAGTGTGATTTTTGGTCAGGCATCCCGGAGGCAGCAGGTGAAGTTGACGGAAGAACAACAGTCGAGTGAGTGGACGGACTTTGATGGATCGGGGACAGATATTCACTAGTAAACGGGTTTATCATCGTTAACATCCAGCACTGACTGCTCATAAAGCGAGGCACGGAACCAAAATGCCGTTATTTGCCCAAAACCCCTTTGACCAGGACGTCGGTGAGTCTGCCTGTGGTGTAGTTTATGTGCTGCGTTTACGGGACCGGAGAGGCGAGTTTGCTAACTGGCTTTAGCCAGGCAGGCTAAATGATCATGTAGCGAGCCGCACAGCTTCACCTAGCTAACACTAAACAACTCACTAACTAACCTAACCTGAAGAGGGTCTTTAAAATAGTATTAACCCAATAAGAGGTTGACTTATTACATTTTCAGATTTGATGTCATTTTCAGGAGTCATCGCTTCCCTTTTCCTGGAGAGAGTTTAGGAGAGAGAGAAAGAGGGGCTAGGTTTGCTATTTCCGCGTTGGTTGTGTTGTTAAATCTAAATAACTGAAATGTTAAGAAAAACTGTCTCTTAAAAGCTCGAAAGATAAAGGCTGAACAACGATGACAAATACAGGCCCAGAAAGTACAAATCCGGGAAGCCTAGCCTCTAGTCTAAACACCCTCCAGTACAGCTTGGCTGATCCTGGATTTGCCATCTCTGGCTGATGGTTTTACTGATGATGATGATGGTGATGATGATGAAGTCGGCTGTTTTTAAGGGTGTCGTAGTTACTGACCAGTCCCCCTGAAACAGAGTCTGAACAGTCTGCTATAAGACTGAGTGTTTATAGCGTGGTATTCTGTAAAAGATGATTTTCTTAAATGTGTATATTCCTATATTGGTAGTTAAACATTGTCATTTAAGCCACTTTCAGATTTCTGCTCAAGATTTTCAGCTTTTTTTGTGACCGGCCCCTTTTAAAGCCATAAACCCTGGACTGCGCCTCTTCCTGAAGTTCTGTCCTGTTGAACAGGGTTGAATTGAAGGGCTTTGTTCATGCTGATGATGATGATACGAATGATAGCAGAGCAAATGCAAATTGACTTGCAAATTAGGATGGTTAGTTGCAGTAAGCGAAACTACAGGAATCTTATTCACATGCCGGAACATGTACAGGACATTGTTAATGGTAATGCTAATGATGGTTTAATAAATCACAACAGAATGTAGGACTGTACTTCATGTTTTCTGAGTTATTATTATATTATTATTATTATTATTATTATTTATTTAGAATTTTAGTGTACATAAGTATTTGATTTGAGGTTGGGACTTTTTGAAGTGTCATTTTTGTCCTGTGATTTCAGAAAAAGTAACCAATGAACACAACACAACAGAAGACTGGGGCCTCATTATGGATATTTGTGACCGGGTTGGGACAACACCAAATGGGTGAGCTAAAATGAGACACACACAGGCCTGAATTGAGCCTGAATTAGAAGCCTAACCATCTCTGGTTATGTCTCCTTCCAGTAACGCCACTTGTGTCGTGATGGTCCGGTTTCAGAGAATATTAGATTTATAAAGAATTCCAGGACCACAGTAATGTGTTGTGTGAGGGAGCTCACAATTGTTCTCAGCACATCACTACATCTCTTCTCTATCTGACTTCACCTCTCTTTTTCTTGTCTTTTTTTTTTTTTTTTTTTTACAGGGCAAAGGATTGTCTAAGGTCAATTATAAAGCGCATCAACCACAAGGTCCCTCATGTTTCCATGCAGGCTTTAACAGTGAGTGCAACAGTGTTCTCACCAGTTTGAGTGAATTTTAGGACTATATGTTTTGGGCTGATCTTCACACACTGGGTTTCCCTTTTATTTCATTGGTTTTCTCAATATCTCTGTGCTCTGAGGCTTTTATGGCATATCCTCCAGAGCACAGCAGCATGGCAGTGATCGGAGTCTGGTCGTGTAGTCATGCTGTCTCATCCTGCGTGATGTCATTCTCTCACTCTATTTTTAGCCTTTCTGTGGTTTAGACATTTTCAGATGAAATTGGTTACAGCATTGTTCTTAGAAAATAAGACATTTAGGTATTTTTCTTTCTTTATCTGGTGTTTGTTAATTGTAGTTTAGTGTTTTTATGGTATTTGAAATGTCACTTTAAGAAACAAGACAATAATTCCAATTTATTTATATGCACAAAAATGATGTATTGATGTGTGTAGCACAGAATTTTTTATGTTTTTAAACATTATATAATAAATTTTTTTTTACAAAAATAAAATCTCTGATTTTTACCTAAAACTCTCCTTCCTCAGTTATTAGGTGCTTGTGTCGCAAACAGTGGAAAAATCTTCCATCTAGAAATCTGTTCCAGAGAGTTCGCCAGCGAAGTACGAAGCTTTCTAAACAAAGTAAGATGCTGCCGCCATCTGTACAAATATTATTAGAACTCTGTAAACTTGCATAAGTTGACTGAAGTGGTTGAAGACTTTTCTTTCTGTAATATCTGTCCCCCCTGCCTCTCTTATTGTCTCTCAGGCCCACCCCAAAGTGAGTGAGAAACTCAAAGGCCTCATGGTAGAGTGGGCTGATGAGTTCCAGAAAGATCCACAGCTGAGCCTCATTGGTGCCACCATCAAGTCTCTGAAGGAGGAGGGGGTGACCTTCCCTTCCTCTGGCTCTCAGGTACCCATTCGGTGTTTTTCTGTCCCCGCCACAGACTGTGCTGAGCCTGATTTGCTTTGGTTTATTCTGACAAGCACAGATCTGTTGACAGAAGCAGAGACAACGGTAACATGGTTTCCTGTCCATTTACCAAGTTTTAGGCAAATTTCAGAAGCGAGAAATTTGTCACTTTTTGTCATCTTCTACTGTTGTTTGCAAACTCCTGAAGATGATGTCACACACTTACCCATATAGTGAGAGATGGGTCTCTTAGAAAGTCTGGGCTCCACGGACAGTGTCTCATTTAATGAGAGCTCAACTTCTTGTTCCACTTTCCTGCCATTCACTGATCCCATGTTTTGTGCATTTTTAAAGTTTGCCAAAAGAAAACACTTTTGGGACATCTTGAGGTCGTTCGATTTGGAATTTGAGAAGTTTAGGTTTGGATTTGCAGTCTGCTGCTTGATGTTCCTTATACTTAACATTCCTTATCCATTTAAACTGACATCACCAGTCATTGAGCATCCTCTGTGATTTGGTCTACATAAATGTGAGTGACTTGGCCTGCTGCATGCCGTGACATTTTGATTTAGTTTAGGTCAGTTCTGCAAAATTCATCAATTATTCATCTCACCACATTAACCATGCTGGAAGGGCACCCAGAAGGTTTGGCAGCAGCAGTCCTTCTGCTGCAGCATCTGTGATCTGGGTCAGTTTGAGTCTTGTCGCTGTATTGGTGTTCAATAAAAGTCTAGACTATGAGCATTTTGAAGACGGAGGTTCGTGGTATTTCTCTGTGGAGATTGCAGTAGTTGAGCATTGAGAGAGAAATGTACAGGGGGAGGGGGAGGGAGGGGGGGGGGTCAAAGTAGGGGGCTGAGAAGTTACAATGGAATTTCCTTTCGCATATTTGAAGTAGGGCCCACACTCTCCTGGGACTCGTACTGCTTCTTTGCTAGTTTAGACAAGAGTGCAATATATGGTGGTTGTTTGGTATGGTGGAGCCTCTTGGATTTGACCATAGCTGAAAGCCAGCCGCTGAAGTGTAGGATATGTTATTTTACTTTTTTCCTGGTTATTTAAGGAGTACTTCCATGATTCATTCTCAAGACTCTGAACCTGATAGTAATAAAAGGTTGTGAAACTTCAAATGCTCTTGACCTATATCCTGAGAAGGGCTGCTAGGTCATATGTTCTTTCCTTTTGATTCAAGTGATTTTTTTTTCTTCTTCTTCTTCCTTGATATGACTGGTGTGCATCTGTAGATGGCAGTGCAGCTACATGTAGCCATATTAAACAGCTATGAAGAATGAGTGTCTTGGTACAATATTGTGCATTGCGTTGATAAACACAGAGCTTTGGACAGCAGTACTAAATGAGGTTTGGTTTTGATGCATGAGACTGTGCTCAATTCAACCTTTGACCAGAACTGACCTCTGGCTACATTGATCTGTGTTGACCGCAGAGCTCCAGCAGCAAATCCAGCAGCAAATCCAGCAGCACCCCTGCTCCCAGCCGAGCATCTGATGAGGACGACCTTGCCAAAGGTGAGCTTTTCCACATTTGATGGACTAGTAAATAGACATTGTCAAGCATCATGTATTCCTCATACTCACAAATGCCAATAACTCATATTGCAGTTGGTCTTTAATTATTCACTAATTTATTTAACCACTTTTGAGCAGAGGCAGTGAATTAACTTGGTTGTGGCCTTGTGCAGCCATTGAGCTGTCCTTACAGGAGCAGAAACAGCAAGCTGAGACACGGCCGCTCTTTGTGACAGCTGACCCACCCTACAACACCAATAGCGTTAAAGAGTCACGCAAAGTGCGCGCCCTCTATGACTTTGAGGCGGCCGAAGACAATGAACTCACCTTTAAGGCTGGAGAGGTTGTGCTAGTCCTGGATGACAGGTAACTCATTTCCACCAAAAGTGTCTGGACAACCATTCTAATTAGCGAATTTAGCTACTTGACAGTGTGCCCATGGTATTATGGTGTGACACAATCTCCATTGAAAAAAAACATTGGCAATACATTAGGACACACTTAAGCCCAATTGTACGTGTCCACTTCTTTCGTCAGTGCCTTGCTGCCTAAAGGGCGTCTGAATGCGTGTGAATCATGAAGTCGTGGGTGTAGTTCAAATGTAGTTCAAATGGATCACCTCAAAGTAGACTAATCTCGTAAACTTGGTACTAAAAAGGCCTTTTTAAATGAAATATTTTGGGAAAAAGAAGTTGTTTGTGATAGCTGCTGTCCTCTGCATGCGCTTTCTGGGTTCATGTCCATGATGTTCAGACAAGGCAGCTTAGGCACGTAATTGGTTGTTCACTAACAACGAAATATTGCTTTTGCCTGATTGGTCAGCATGAAGCAGCTGCTGTGTGTAATTTACATATTTACAACATACACATTTACATGTGTTAAAGCCACCTTTTTGTCATTTTTATGCCACCCGCTATCTCACTGCCCCACCCCCCAACCCCTAATTTTGGCGCTACTATGAATGAAGTGAAATTGTAGACAATAGATTGTCATGTCCAGTGCCAAAAGTCTGCTAAAAGGGTATAAAAGCCCAGGCATTGGGCAGTGAAACAATGGAGCTGTGTTTTCTGAAGTGATTGACCACACTTGAGTATCTTGGGGATGAGGTTGGAAGCAGCGTTTTATGATCCAGAACTAATCATCCAATATGAGTACCTGACCTCACTAGCGCCCTCATGGCTGAATGCAAATAAATACTCACAGCATGTGTTCCTGAATGAAGTATAAAGCATTCCCAGAAGCAAAAAGAACTCCATATTTCTTCATTTGATTTTGGAGTTAGAAGCAATTGGATGAGCAGGTGTCTATAGACTCATAGGAGATAGAGGGCAGTTTGCAAATAGAACAAAGACTGTCAGAATCAGCAACACAGCAAGATATTATTTGAAAAGTCTCCCAAAATAAGATTGGCCTCCTGACTCATGTCTCAGTAAATAAGTCTTATTTTTAAACTTGGCTGCTTTCAGCTGTTTACTTGTGCTTTTAATAATCAGACTTCCAAGGAATACATGACCCTGCCATAATACTGTGCTTGCACACTTATTTAACAGTGATGCAAATTGGTGGAAAGGAGAGAACCATAGAGGGGTGGGGCTTTTTCCATCCAACTTTGTCACAACTAACCTAAATGCAGAGCCAGAACCAGGTAAAATGCTCAACAAATATATATATATATATATATATATATATATATATATATATATATATATATATATATATATATAATTTTTTTTTTATGTCATCAAATAACTTTTACTTGTCTAGGCTAGTTCTACATCTCCCATTACTGTAATTTATTGTTTTTTTTGGGGGGGGGTTTGGGATTGTGCTTAGATGCGTATGTTGAGAAAACAGCAGTTCCTGAAGAGCCTGTAGTGGAAGTCAAAGCAGAGCCGGAACCAGTGCATATAGATGAGGTAAATTTGAAGATGACACTGGACACCAATATCCACCATTTTAAAGCCAGTAGGTGTTGAAAAAGTGAGACCATGCGTGTCCCGTGTGTCCTCCACAGGAGAAGATGGACAGAACTTTGTATTTGCTCCAGAACACAGATCCTGCTGATGCGACACCTGACGGCACTGAGCTGATCACACTAGAGGGTATACACTGATTACATGATACCTTCATATCATATGTAATACCATTTCTCTGGTCTTTGATTGCTTGTTATTTTTATCATTTAATTGAGTTTTGGATTTCCTTCCAGGTGCGTGTGCACAGATGAACCCGCTAATCGATGAAAAGTTAGAGGAGATTGACAGGTTGGTTAAAATGGGAAATCATATCACGGTTTCACATCTTCAGACTGCCAGAGGAGCACAATCCATATTAAGCTTTTGACCTCCTGTGTTTGGCAGGAAACACTCAGAGCTGTCTGAGCTGAACGTGAAGGTGCTGGAGGCTCTGGAGCTCTATAACCAGCTGATGAATGAGGCTCCTCTGTATTCCGCCTATTCGAAGATACAGACCCACCAGGGCACTTATCCAGCAGCTCCCCCTGCTATGGCTATGCAGGTTACACATGCACACCAGTGCACATGCACACTGGCGTTACACACCCATGCACTAAAGGCAGTTAAACATCTTGAGCTGCACTCTGTCAGCACTGAAACTAGAAAATCAGCAAGTTACAGACTCTGTGCTGGTAAATGTTGTGCGTCTGGTTCATCACACATGTGATTGTTTTCAGCTGACAAAGACTGACGACAACCACTGTAAATATGAGAACGGGGCATATCTCATTGTTCCATCTTGTTTTGTGTGAGGGCTGATTTAGACTTTACATGAAAGAATTTTACTGGTAAACTGGTTTAGTGCTTTCCCTGCTTATATTTGGTTAAGACTGAGGATCATGCATCTCTAGAAATATACTTTTTCATTAATTTATTTAGGAAAGGAATAGATTAGTTTTCCAGTCATAGAAAATCTGTAAAAAATTATTTATCTAATTAACTAATCTAATCTAAATGTATCGATAATATTTTTTATTAATAATAATGATAATAATAATAGTAGCCTGAAGCATTTGTATGGCCATTAAATTGCATATTTAAGCATATTCTCACATATTTTCAGCCCCTTACATCCACTTCCAGTGTTCACTCATACCTGTTGGCACTGCAGAATGCATTTAGTGAGAATATTAAGTTGTTCCTAGATGTATGAATAGTATGTGCTGTTGTGTGCCCCAAATTCCAAAAAAAAATATTGCTATTTAGAGCATTTATTTGCATAAACGACAACAGCACAAATCATATAAAGAGATTGCTATAATAATTATAATGTGAGGAAGTTATCATTCAAATGTTCAAACACTAATATTTGAACTTTGAGAGCATTCAAACTCTGCTTTGTTTGAGAAAGTTCCTGAAATAAAATGGCTGTCATACATGTAGAAATGCACATTTTAGAAAACATTTAGTGGTCCATTCATTTTTTTTTCAGAGCTGTACATTTTGTTTCAGAATGAGAAGGATCCTGTGGTTGGCTCTGCTCTGAATTTACTGGGTTTACAGCACTACACCAGCTCACGTGAGCCATGTAGAATAGAATAGTTTTGTTTTTAGCACTGTAACAAAAATGCTGTAATTATTTATTATATTATTTTTATGTTATAATTAATTATTTATTACTGGATGGTTTTGCTCTCGTGTCCTCAACACTTTGGGTGTTTAGCTAGCTGAAGAGATTGTGGCTGGTTGGGTAGCGTTTGCTTCTTTTTCTCGGGTTTGGCTTCCTCGTGCAGTACAGAGGAGTCCCTCTTCTGATCTGTGGTTAGCTGTGTTCTGAAGCAGTCCAGTTTGCTTTTGAAGGAGCGGATGTTCATGAGTGGTTAGTGAGGATAAAAGACAGTCGGCTAGGAATTTAGCCTTGCACAGATTCCTACTCACTTCTCTGGCTTTATCTTTAAGTTCCATTTCTGCAGACCCTGGGGGTTTTGGTATCGCGTGGATGCTATAATTATACAGGCTTCTTGCAGTGTGTTGTGTTCACTGCTTATATTTCAGTAGAACCTAATTGGTTGAGGAACAGTTTGTGTTTGTGTTTTTAGCAGTCAGTAAGGGGGTTGTTAGGGGTTGTAGGTGACTTGTATGTTGAGGTTGTCCATAGCTGTGTGGCCTTTGCTGATGACCTCTCTTGTAGCTACAGCTCTCATGTATATGATCAAGGAATCAGGTCATTATTCAGGTTATGATGTGTGTTGATTGTTCATTTTGAGCTTCCTTCTCTTTGTTTTCCTGAATTTTTAGGGTTATCCCGGCCAGCCATCAGGGGCCTACCTGCCTGCTGGTGTTCCACAAGGCTACAGTCTGGGGTCAGACCAAGCTGCACCTCTCTGCTCCATGCCTCCCACAGTTAACTCTACAGTCGCCAGTCAGCCGGCACAGTCACCCTACATAAGGTAATTTACTTGCCCCATGACACAAGTCTGTCTCTCAACACTACTGTTCAGTTTATAGGTTGACCGTTTTTACAAGAGCTCTGTGTGGTCTCTCTCTCTTTTTTCTTTTCAGCAGTGCTATGGGTGCACCATATATGAATCAAGCCCCTGGGTCTTATCCACCACAGATGGGTGTGGCTATGGACATGTCTGCTTATCAAAACGCTAATCCTGGTATGCCTCCGACCTCCTATTCAGTGGCCCCGTCAACTCAGCAGCAGCAGGCAGCCTACTACCAGCAACCCCTCCTGTGAGGCTGTGCAAGCAATCTGCAACTGTGCATATCCCTGCCAACACAGAATCAAAACAGTGAGATTAGGCTGGATGTGTTTCTTTTTTCCTGATTTATTGCAAGGTTATACTGAGGTAGGTGGTAGACGTTTGGCTCAGCAGTGACTCACTACAGGAATGATGTGCTTATCCATTTAAGGAACGCAAGTACTCTGGCTCAAGATAGACGCTGTTGTTGTTGTTGCTGCTGTCGTCCATAAACACAAGATTTTCCTTTCTCTTTCTCTTCTCTTCCCTTCTCAAGTTTGTCGGCATATTTCCATATTTAATTTTAAATGTATTATGTCATATTTTTGTACCTTTTGTACCTTTTTTCGATGACCCCCTCCCCCCAAAAGGAACCACAACCCAGCATATTCACCAGCATATTCTATTTACAGCTGAAGATAGGGAAGTACTTCTGGTACTTCCCAAGTTAAGAATTTAAACCAGCCTGAGTGAATTCTGCTCAAGGTTCTTCTAAACTGGCTGCATTTTGATCCTTTTTTTTTCTTCTCTTTTCTGCTGTAATGACAGACAAATCTCTTGGCAGGCTGACAGTTTAATTGTTTTAGCCTTCATATCTTGCTGCCTTCCAGAAGGTAATTAAGGCTTTACAAAGACACAACAAATAATGAAGATTTCACTTCATAGTTCTCCAAAATGCTGAAATTATTGTGTGGCATGGCATTTTGCATTTCAAGTAATATCCAGGTTTACATGTAGGAGCCAGAATGACAGTTACATGCCCATTGTTTTGAAATCAGGCTGATGTCGTTTGGACCAGAAAGGTGTGTATGTGTGAGTGAGCGGGGAATGAAGAAGCGACAGCGCTATATAAGCAGCAGTTAGGGGCCACTCCAGTAGAATGTAGGAGTTACAGGCTTGCTTACTGTATGTGACTTTCACAAGACCGGCTTCAAGCTGAATGTGGGCACAAATGCAATCCCTTTATGGTTGGTCTTTATGGGTTCAGTGTAGAATTGCCTTTGTAATATGCAAGTACTGCTTGTGTTTGCTTTGTGGGTGTTCACTGTTGTTGGACTTTCTAATTTAACTTCTGTAAAATGAATCTGTAAAGTTGCAAACAAATCACTATGATGCTTTAACATGAAATGACGAATGCTACCTTTTATGTGTGTGTTAATCTCTTTTTTTTTTTTTTTTTTTTTTTTTTTTTTTTTTTTTCTTTTTTTTTTTCCTCCCTCATGTGTTGGATTTTCATGTGTTTTATCCGAAATAGATTTGGGAGGACCGCAGTCCCACCCTCTGACCAAACAGCCGTTGTTAATTGAGAGCTGGAGAATGCTTTGCTTTCTGTCGTGTTTGTGTAAATAACAAAACAAAAAAAAGTACTTTTCCATTCAGTAGATCCTAGAAGAACCTCAACTTTTGAGTAATGTTTCCAAACGGAGCTCTTTAAAGCAGTCTGTCAAGCTAGAAGGACATTTAGTGTGACGTAGACGGAATTCTCTTCACTTTATTTTCTTAACCTGCCTCAAAAAAGTTCTTGTATATTAGATGTAAAATATATCTAGCGTTTCTGTATTGCACCTTAACTTGATAAACATTTACCACCAGATGCCTTGTTCTGTCGGACGACGGAAGTAAAATAATGGGACGGAAACGAATGCAATTCTAGAATTTATTTCAGATGCTGCTGTAGATCTGTAAACCTGTATGTTTAATGAAAGATGGGGCGGAAATCCTTCCTTTGCCTGTGTACTTCTAGCTCGGACTCGGATGTTTTGCAGCATCAAGGTTGCCCTGTTTCCTGTGTTCTTGTTTATAAGATTACTTTTGTAACACAGTGAATTCTAATATCTTTCCAAATAAATTTGCCTTGTATTTCATGTGCCTGGATGTTTGGTATTAAAAAAGCATTTATTGGTGGTACTCTTTTGAGAAACATCATGTAGTGTTTTAGTGTAGCATGTTGATGCTCCACTGACTCGTAATGGAGAGAGTAGCATCTCTATCATTTTAACCTTATTTGATGTATAAACAGTAAATATATGAGTTCTGCTTGGATGCAGTTTTACGTCAGTTTACAACCCTGTTATTTTGCCTCATAAACATGCTGAATTTCCTATCATGCAGGGCTTGTGGGGGGAAAAAGCTCTGGATTTATTGGCTAATCAATGGCAACGCAACTGATCATAGCTGCATCGCATAGCCTAGCTTAGTTTTTAAGACTGTTACTTGTTACTGTTATTGTCATTAGTGCATCATTAGAGTCATACCAGACCATGATGCTAATCTCTCTGGGTTCTCTTGTTGTCCAAACAGCATGGTTTGCAGTTAGCTAGCTGAAGAGACCGCAGTATGGTCTGGTAGGGTTAGCTTTTAGCCAAGCACGTGGCCAGCACTTGTTTGCTTCACCAAATCTGCCCCCTTTTCCATTGCACAGAGAGCAGCGCTTTTATTAGTTATTGCCAATGTAAATGTAAAACAGTTTATTCTACGTCGCCTTCAAATGGTCCAACGCGGTGGACTACATGCTAAAGAGATGCTTAATGAAAAAGGCTACAGACCAGAGGTTTAGTGCCATATTCACACAGGTTTCAACAAGCCTACAGTCACATAGACCAGAACTGGCATCAGAATTGAGCTCAAGATTTTCTTAAGATGGTTTGTGGGCATTTTAATTACCAACCTCTTGAGTCTGTCTACAGAAGGTCTATATTTTTATATATAAAAAGAAAAGACAGCTACTGCTAAGTGCAGATGAGCCGAGCCCCTTGGAGATCAAGCTGTTTTGATCTGTAGATGCAATGAGGTGCAATTAAGAAAGACTGACAGCTCTTTTAACTCCCCTGATTTTCCTCGGCCTTTCTGGTGGATATACCCAGGAGAAACTACACCAGGGTGCCTGACATTTCCCATTCTATACCACCCTTCCCAAGGCATTTATAATACATAAAAGGCCTATGAATAGTGCAGTAAGTGAAAGAAGCTTTGTTTAGGACTTGACAACATGTAGATTTTACTTCAAGCTTCCTATACTCGCATGCTGGACAGAAAAGGTTCAGAAAAGGTTGGCGTTACATTTTAGAAAAGCTAAATTGTGGCACTACTTTGCATCAGTTAGTTTCAAGGCTGCACTCTGGCTGCTGATCACAGTGGTTACCTTTGAGAGTGAATCTGATACCAGATATTCATGCCAGCATTTATATAAGCATCTGATGAAGAAGAAGATGTCCTGTTCAATACTTCTAAAAGGCACGTCACAGCATATTACTGACTGAATAAATTGCCTGATGTCTGATGTACCTGATGTGTTTTTTAAGTGTATTTATGCATCCATGCAAACACTTGTAATATTTTATTATACACTTTAATATATTTGATATTACTAAATGCATTCATTTTGCATCAATTTAATATAACATTATTGTCATTATGGATTTTTTTTATTTATTTATTTATTTTTTTTGGGGGGGGGGGGTGTGCACTATGGGCCTATATGTTGATACTTCAACTTCTATAGAAGTCTTTTAAACCCTAGTATCTCCACTTCTACCTGAGTAATGACTGTGAATACTTTTGATACCTTTGTTTACTTCTAATAAGGCAGCTTGTGATTTGTACAGCCAAACCAGAACATGCCCATGAAAAACTGACAGGGTTGTCTTGTTTCACTGTTTTTGGGTACAAACTCCCGATGCCCTGATATTGTTATTCATGCAATATATAAAATAATGTCTCATATCATATCTATATATATATATGTATTTAATAATGTAATGATACCCATCCTGCAACCCTTCAAAACATCTCACACAAAATCAGGTGCATTTTTACCAGGGTCCGTATTAAAAAGACAGGTTAGCTCTGGGTTCTTGATCTGGTTCAGTGTCCACTCCTCTAGTCTGATCTCTGAGTAATTCAGAGTGAGCTAAATATCTAACAAGGGGTTTAAACTATCGTCCATCTAAAAAAAAAGAAGAAGAAGAAGTGAATTGATCTAAAAATGATAAACCCTAGTTTACTGTATGACCTTTGGCTGATGGTTAGCCGGAGGCTAATTGGTGCTCTAGCGGCGACCACGTGCCACTGCGCCTTAAAGCCGAGGGAGCAGCAGAGCGGTGTTCAGTGCTGGGGAAACAGAGCTGGGTGCGTTAGAGCCTCTGGCGCAGAGCAGCGGACCTTTCCTCAGAAACACAGGCTCGCAGAGTTTACGCGAAGCTGGAGCAGACCGTTCACTACCCGCCCCAGTACCAGTGGTCTGGTACCGAGAGGCAGCCTCCTCCCTGGACCGACGAACTGGCCGAAATGTCCCGGCATATCTACACCCGACACGGGATAGGAGACGGGGTCCAGAAGCCCATCTTTCAGGTAATGCACGCGAGCGGAGGTGAAGCTGAGGGGGTCGTTTCAGGTGCCGGGGACATTTATAGCGGTACTGAGGTGAGGGGTTTTTGACCCCAGGGAAGTTTTCCTCACAGCTGTACACACTGTGTTTTAGCAGAGCGGTGTTTGTGTCTCGTTTATACACCCTGAGACTGTTAGAGCTGCTTTTAATGTATGCCACATTTATTATGAAAATAACGGGGTTTAAATATGGCATTTCATTCATCTGCTCAATAATTCATAATCTCATTGATTTTTTTTTTTCAGGATTTTTCAGGAGGCAAGCTGACTTGAGCAGGGATGACCTAGTTTTTTTTTATCCCCCAGTTGGCTACTGGATTTAATGGTAGAACAGTTTTATTTATTTATTAATTTCCAGGACTGGGATTATGCACTATGCAGTCAGTAGGGAATAAAGCAGTAGTTGCAGTGGTTGCAGTGGTGTCAGCGGTTGCTGTGTGTGCTAGATAGCCTGAAGGGAACGTAAGACAAACTGCATCTGACTGCATTGCAACCAGCTACACTGAAGGACAGTGTAGCCTCCTGAACACGCAGCCTCAGTTTCTCTGTAGCACTCAAATGTCCAGCTCTCCAGGGCTGGTGTGACACATATCCCCTTATATCTTAGCATCTGGGTGCTGTTTATTTGTCATTTAACACCCTTGATAGGTCAGAGTGACACACTGTTTATTGAGCTCTGCATTTGCCTTAACTGCAGATCATCAGTCAAGAACACTCACAGGAACCCGGTTTATTAAAACCTCTAGTAGAGGTTTAGTAGATGTGGTAGGCAGGTTTGGTGCTGTATGACTTTTCTTATAGATGCACCCATTCCTTGTTGCAGTGAAAGCCTCTTGGGACAATACACGGGAAGATTTGATTGCATTTAGCCACAAGAGCATTAGATGCTGATGGTCAGGTACTGATGCTGGATGATCAGTTCCAGATCACAACCTCCACTCCAAGTCATACCAAGGGTTTACTCCAGAGAATGCAATGTTGGGGGCTTCATACCTCTTTAGCCTACACTTACCATTGGCCACGGTCTCTCTAGGCTCATGTACAGCCACTCCAGAACATACCGTTCTATTGGCAATGATTTTATATGGAGGTTTTGCAACGAGAATAAATAAAATGCAGACATCGTAGCTCTGCAGCCCAGCATATGATTCTGCATTTGCTTGTCATCAGCTATCACAACTGTCTTAAGTGTTTGCCCTAAGATCATTAATGGCAATCCACAGCTGCCACAACCATCCATGTCTGGGATTTTCAGGAAATCAAACAGATTCACCTGACTGTCTCGGGGTGGGTAGGATGGCCTTCTTTCGTTCCCCACCATTCAGAGCGATGCTAGCCAGAGTGGTGTCTATTCACTGATCAGAACAGAATTAGAAATCACTGTTCTCCTCCAAGTGTGTTCAGCTGTCTGATGACTGATGCATTAACTGCACTTCAATCCATGCACAGGTAGAATCTTCAGAATACACGTCACAGCTTTTCACAGCAGTACAACAGAATTTAACCTAATGATATTTTCCCTATCATTGGTAGTGATCGCCCTCACTCACACTAGGGAATGAAAAAGTGCAGGGAGCACAAACACCCAGAAAGGTGGGCAAATGGGGTCTGGGTACCTTCTTCAAGGGCACCTCAGCCATTAGGATCGAGGCAGGAGAAAGTGCTGCTCCTTCACTCACCCCACACCCCACTTCCTGTTGGTCCAGGAGGTCAAGCCGATGACCTTGTGGTCCCAAGCCAATGTCTTCTAAGCTTTAGGCCACAGCTTGCCCAAACAGCATCGTGTGGAATGGAAAATAAGAATTAAGGACATTTGACAAAAAAAAAGAAAAAGGAATATTGGTCAAATCTAATCATTTGTCTGATGACAAATTTAGTTTAAAAAAATCAATAATTATCTTCTAGCACTAATAAGAATTTGTGATCATCCCCAACTATAAAGCATCTAAAGTAGTTTAGAAGACTAAACAGTGCTCGTACAAGAAGGCAGCTTGCACACACACACCCTTTAATAACCTACAACTGTGACAGTTCTGCTGATAGTGTTGTTCCTGAGTGTACGGCTGTCAGTGCTTGAAGGTGACCTTGTTGTGTCAGAAGGAGAGATAGAGGTGATGAATGGTTTGTGCTCCTGCTGCAGGTGAACCGAGGCACCTATTCCCGCCGCAGCCGACTCAAGAGATCTGATGGCAGCACTACCTCAACCAGCTTCATACTTCGCCAGGTAGGACGAGGCTTTGACACTTGTTTGTGAATGTTTTAACCATTAAAATGTTGCACTGCCCTCAACAGTTAACTAATACTGAAAAAAGGAAATGGTGATTGTCTCAGTCACAAGTCTGCAGTTAATGCAGTCTGTATAGCAATAGCTGTTACATCAAAGTGAAGCCAAAGGCTGACGTATAGAGAAGTGCTGAGGTTGCAGCTCCACACAGGCCCCATGGGTGAGAGTACTATTACGCAATAATTCACGTAAGGATTTTTTTTAACTTGTACCTCTATTTTTTCCCCTTGAAAATGTACAGGTGAAGCCTAGTTGAGTCAGATTAAACTAAAAGAGTGTTAAGCATAAAAAACCTATAAAACAACCTATTCAACACATCTACCAGCAGCAAGGCCTTTCAAATACGAGGCAAAAAAGGCTGAAACAGTCTGCTGGTAATTTGCACTCCACTCCACTGATCCTTTTTCCAGCAGCCCCTGTTAGTGTCATCAGCCGTATTCTCGAAGCTAAATGTTATGTGTAACTCAGGGTTATAACTCATGATTTTGTGAAGGGCACAGAACAAAGAATGCATTAGTAATGGGTCAGTAATGGGCGAGTGGGCTGTTGCAGGTTGTACTGAATGCAGCTTATGCGTCAAAGCAGTAAACAGTCCTGCAGAAATTAATGGGTTTGCATTGTTTATGAGGTGAGTGCACTGAACTACATGTAACTATTGTTCTTTTACACTCTGGTGAATCACTGGACCTCACATGGCCTGACAAATCACAGATGTAATATCAATGAAGCTACTCCGCTCTCTTCATTCTACTTGATGCTGCTTTCTCTTTGCACTCAGTACTGTGCAAAAGTCTAAGGCGTCTGAGAAAATCTTATTCATGGCTGGTTGTCTGGACCCAGTTTCCCTAACATTCTGTCTTAGTCTTAATGTAATCTTAGCAGGTAGCAAGAGTGTTCAGTGTGATGCTCTGGGCAGTAAGCGTTCATTTGTTTTAAAAAGAAAAATACAATTAACTACAAATAAACAAATGCAGTGTATTTTCATGTATACATTAGATTGGAGGAAGTCCAGTATTTACATGACCATTCTGTGCCTAGTTTATTTGATCAATTCCTCATTAAATAGAATCAGGTGAGTTGCTGGTGGAAGTGAACACATCCATACAGGGACTGGAGTTCACAGAAAAGCCCTGTATTCTTTAAACCAACAAACTACTGTATAAAATGTGGCAACAAGTTTTAAAACAAAATGCTTTACATGAAACAATACAAAGTAATAATACACTATATAGACAAAAGTATTGGGACACCTACTCATTCATAGTGGCCTCTAAAATCAAGGATATTAAAAAGAGTTTATCCTGCTTTTGTTGGAGTAACTGCCTTTACTGTCCAGGGAAGACTTTCTACTAGATTTTGGAACATTGCTGTGAGGATTTGATAGAGACGAGCGTTAGTGAGGTCATGATGTTGAATGATTAACGCCCCAACTCATCCCAAAAGTATTACAGCGCCATTATTCCAGTGAACACAGTTACACTGCTCCACAGATCAATGCTGGGGGGCTTTATACCCCTCTAGCTTATGCCTGGCATTAGGCACAGTGCCAATAGGTTTATGTTTATCTACTCCAGAGAGTCCTATTCTATTGGCAGTACTTCTCTACAGGGACTACAAAAGCGGTGTGGGGGCATTTGAGCAACTGTGTCAGCAATAGGTGCTGAATGCATTCAGTAGAAGAGGTGTCCACAAATATTTGGACGTATAGTGTAGGTTAGATGGGCGCAAGCATTAATTAGCATTAGTTCAAACCTTAAAAGCATCTGTGTTTTATGGTGTGCTGTATTTATGTTCATTTGTGTTTATTGTACAAACGTAATGTGTTTTATACAGATTGTTTATACAGGCAAAAAGGCACCTACTGCTGAGACAAAGTATTTTTACAGTTTTCCATGACTGGCTAATTCTGTATATTAGAAATAGTAGACTACATTTACATTACTTCAAAGTGTTTGAGTCTGAACTGCTGTAGACTGCTGTCCTTGTGAATGAATGACTTTGGTTTCCAGGGAACAGATGAGTGCCACTTTTCTGTCATCGGCTGAATGTAATTACATGTGGTTTCCCATCCAGTGCCCGACTGTGCGCTGTATGGCTGCGTTTGCGTGTCTCCTCATATTCGAAGATATCAGAACGGAAAGGTTACACCTTTGTGATTGATCAGTGTGAAACAGGGCACTGTTGAGGCTCAGCTGAAGAAATTGACTGAAAGCTTACCTCTAGCTTACACTGGAGGAGGCTGATGGGTTTTTGAGTGCTCCTGGGAATCAATGGCCTTAATGTCTCTCTGTGTGTCACTTCACCTAGCTACAGCAGCCACTCGCTTCCTCAGCCTTCATGCATCTTTGATGAAAGGCAGTGCGCGGCGGCTCCTGAAATGTCTGCTCCTCTGCTCTTTGACAAATGCAAATGCTCTCGCAGTGTAAAATCAGTATGGTGTGAGGCAAGCAGACACCACTATGCCCACCATATTGTCCAAACAAAACGGTTGCCTTGGGTACTGAAGAATGGCTTTTGAGGAAAATTAGGCTCTCGCGCTGAGGCTTACGCAACTGCAGTCAGTGGTGAGCAATCTCCTGCGAAAACCTTATGTATCTGTGGTGATCTATGTTGAGACGGGGCGTGTGAGCACCTCTCTCTAGTCGTTGTTAATTCAGGTCTAGTATATTTTACAAACGCAAGGTACATTATGCTCATGGAATTACATACTTGTAGCTGAGTTCCTGTGATCCTTCCGTGAAGAGAATCTCGGAAAAGAAATTCTCCTTGCTATTTTTTAATGTTGATCTACTTGAACATTATTATTATAAGTATAAAAGAGTCCATACAAGGAAACAAAGCTACCAACAAAACACCTGTTTGGAATTTATTGTGGTTGTGATCATCAGGGCACATATTTACATCACCGTCCAGTCTACCTATACGACAAATTCGCTTCTTACAGGATAATAACTGATAAATTCTCAAATAATGTGGTCAACCAAGAAAGCATGTTCTGAATTTCGTGTTTTGACTTGTCTTGCTTACTTATTAGATACAATCAAATGATAAATATAAGACGATAGTTCATAATTAATTTCCTGATATTTACATCTAGACACGTTAAAGCACATCTTTGCTTGAATCCGCCCATTTATGTAGTGAGCAAAAATAGTACAGGTGTGCCCTGTAATATTGATTGTGCAAGTAGCCAATGGCTCTGAATGTCCACTCTTGGAGAGTAAACCATGAATTTCATCTGGGAAGACTGTAGTCAACCAAACCAACACAGAGACTTTGAGAGCATGAATATAGAAGATACACCACAGGATGTAAACCACTAATCAGAGTAAGAGATGGAAGTCCAGATTGGAATTTGCTAATGAGCCAATAAATGTTCTGGAACAATGGACTGATGAGACCAGTGTTAACATCTACCAAAGTGATAGAAAAGCTCTATGGTCAAGCGAGGTTGTTCCATGGCTTTGGTTTGCAAGGCTGTTTTCTGAAAGAGCTCACTAATACTTATGGTCAGTATATAAAAAAAGAATTTTAATTAAAACTTTATCACTTTGATTGAGTTTGTCATGCATCCGTGATTATGGCCAAAATACCCTCAGCGGGACCAAGAAAAGGATTTAACATTGGCAGTTCTCGCTGTGTCTCTGCAGTGGGATTGAGAGAGGCTCCATGCTTAAGCCTGTCTATCTTTGTCGAGTGCTCTATAAAGCCCTTCAAAATAAAATACTTAACATCTGTTCTTCTACTTTTTCCCACCTTAAATACTGGGTGGTCTGCCACCAAAGGTGCCATGTTCTAACATCTTCAAAGTTGTTTAACACATTTTGATGAAGAGAAAAAAAAAGCTGAACTTGTGATCTGGTGTCTCTTGTTCATCGTCTGATTTCAAATCCATGTCTTCAGCATATAGCAAAAACAAGAGAACTGGCCTTTACGTTCCAGTACTTGTGGGGGAGACTGTACATCATTGCAGTCATTGCAAACATCCATGACATTTGAAAACAGTGGCTCTGTGTTATTTTTTTATGTCCTTGACAGTTTCAGACGGAACTTCACTGTTCATTTCGTACATTTCATCCAGGGCTACATTTTGAACACTGTGTGCCTCTTTTACCTGTGAATTGGTCAGCCAGTCAGAACAGAAGACAAATTATGTCTGTCATAAATGTTCATTAATGAAAACATCCTTTTCATTCATAAAATGGCTGGGTAAAATGAATTACGACTGCTGTGGACTATAAAACCATGCAGACATTTTACAGTGCTGTGAGGAAGTCCTGATTTTTCTTCTTATTGTCGTGAAATTGCCACAGGGAGTACTTTTACCTCTTTAAGCCATGTGGAATATATAATAGATAAAGAGAACCTTATCAAACACAAAAGCAACCAACATTTACTGTAATTTGATATAGTAAATATTACACTAATTACTATAATGCGATATAATTTGATATTGTTTAGAGGAGTCTGAGCACACTCTCCTTTGCAGAAGCGCTTTAATTACATTTATATCAACTGCTTGTTTGAGGCCCTGTCACAGAATTTCCATTGGATTGTCTGGACTTTGATTATAGGCCCATCCAACACTTTTTTTTTGTTTCTTTTCTGCCATTTGCTATTCTGTTTTGTATCATTGTCTTGCTGCGTAGCCTGATAACGTTTCAGCTTTAGCTTATGGACAAATAGATGTTTTCCAGTTCCTGAAGCAGCAGAACATCACCATTTTTGAATATGTTGGTGCAATGAGATGAGCATTGATATTTAGTTCAGTTAGCAGTGTTTTCTGCCTTGCTGCTTTCCCATGGATGCCACTTTCACCCCATCCCTGTAGAGTCACTGTAGAGTTATAAGCTTTGAGTTTAGCTAGGGATACAAAGACTCGCAGTTCCTTGGATGTTTTCCTGGAACCTCTCAGAGAAGTTTTGGCAGGCCGGCCACACTCAAGAAGATTCACCAATGTTTCTTCTGGGTTCTCTGTAGATAATGTCTCTCACTAGGGTTCTGTGATACCCTTCAGTAAATTACTCTAGTAGAAATGTTTTTGGAAGCCTTTTCAGGTCGATATTTCAGGAGCTTGTTTCTCAGATCATCTGGATGTTCTTTTGATAATGAGCTAGTGTGCTTGTTCAAAATGTCTCTTGTGGAATTTTTTTACAGTGACAAATTAGCTTAACATTCAGCGGGGCTGGCTGCAATCAAGCCTGTCTGTATTCAGTCAGCTGCATCTCATTATCAGTTACATCATATCAGTTACTTTTCACTTGCGTGATTTGAATGTGGACTTAGTAAATAGAATATCTAATGATATATTTTATGTATGTTTAAGAATTCACACTACACTGGCACTACAGATTATTTTTGGTAGCCGGAGCGTTTGACAGAATCTTGCTTTTGCATATTTATCTACATGCATGGATGGAAGTAGAGCATAGACCATTTTAGCTGATGGTTTGAACTGAGTGTGTATCTTACAGTTATGTACTACTGACATGTAATTTAGAGCTATGAATAATTTGCCATCTGTTGCTTGCATGTATATTTTTTCCTCATGTAAATAAAGATATGGTTGATTAAATTGACATTGGTTATTCATAACTTCCCTCTAGCCTGAATTAGGTTTGGTAAAAGGAACAGAATGTGGCAGCCTGTTCACACCTGCTTTACCATGGCATTTCCATTCGTGTTGTCGGTTCTTCTTTCTATAGAGTAAAGCCCACTCATGTAGTTGTCTGAGAGTTACATGGCTCTGTGTTGACGCAGTGGAAAACCTCAGATCCGGCGAAATGACTCAGCCATTGAGTTGCAGCCATGGAAACTAATAGACAGCTCTTCACTTCACAGGTGTACAGTGACAGAACTCTATAATTGAAAAAGACTTGCAAGTTTTTATCATATCTTTTGTGTCTTCTCTCTCTAAGTACACCTTCCTGCTTCTTTACATTATTTGATTACATTGTATTTCTCCTTTTTCTCAGGCCTTTTAAATTGCCGTCTAATATGCAGCATTTTACAGCCTCTAATTAATGATCAAAAGCACTTCATAAAATAGAAGAATTTTAATTTGGTAAAAGAACCCGTGTCACATTGGTCTAGTTTGTCATCTAGCTATTTTAGCCAAAACGGCAGCAGCAGGACCAAGAAAGGGATTTAGCAAAAGTTGGCAGTTCTCGCTATGTCTCAGCAGTGGGATTGAGAGAGGCTTCATGCTTAAGCCTGTCTTTGTCGGGTGCTCTGTAAAGCCCTTCACAAATGAAAAGAGAAATCCAGGGGTGATTAACACCTGCTGTGATCAAGGTTAAAGCAAAAACTGCTGGTAAAAGAAGTATGTATATACAGAGGCTTTAACGCAGTGGGCTTTTCTTGCCTTATGTCTGACTTTGGGGTCATGAAGCACATCAGTCAGCACAGTACATTCAGACCTGGCTTGTTTAACCCCTTAAACTCAAGTCATTGTTGAATTGTTATTTAGAAAATATATCATACAAAAAAAATTACCTTCAATTATTTAGCTCTGTTTATGAAACTAATATGAAAGTTGTACTTGCGTACAACATGTGTTGGCCTACACATGCTCCCTTTTAGTTCAAGGGGTTAGCAAATACAGCAGCATGCAAAAATTGAAGTTGAAAATGAGCAGAACTGAAGTCAGAATGTCACAATAAGTATGCAGATCTATCTGTGTATCTTTAAATGCATTGATATTTTGAAAGTTAGAAAATAAGATGTGCATCCACTGTCTGAGACATGTCATTTATCAGCTGAAACTAAGCAGAAAGCTTAAGAGACCTGACAGCGCCAGTGTTAAAGAATTGATCCAGAGGAAAACAGACCACTTAATGCTTTACATATTTCATTTGAGGGGTTGGACAAAAATACAGTACACGTAGGCTGTGAGCATATGTGGAACTGAGTTTGTGTAGCCTTTCATAGATGTACTTTGTCTGTTAAACATTAGAGGGCACTTGTGTTCCACTGTTCTCATGTCCACATCCACAGAGCCAGGCAGTAATTTGCAGCAGTGGCCCATTTAGATTATCTTACTCTGTGTAACTAATCTTACATCACTGGATTAAATAATGAGTGTGAATGAAAAAAAATCATTACAGAGTGTAATTACAGTGTGTTGGATGGTTGTGCAATAAAATACTAATCAAACATAGAGATTTGGATTTGAAAGAATGCAAATCAAGTAAAACATGTCTCTATTATATGTGACCTCTATTAGTTTCATAGAAAAAGGAAATGGATGCATGTCTTGGACACCTAAAGACATTCCTGTATATTGCAAGCCCTCACAAGTTCAGCTTACTTGAAGCAATGGTAAATACACGCTAGCCTTTACGTTTAGAAGATAAGGTGTAAGCAGTTATCACTCTTAATAGTCGTTAGAGAGTATGGAGTCAGGTTTCCCAGAGTTTTATGGGACCTGTTGATTAGCTCTTGTTTTTTTTCACATACACAGCATTCAGGTTATATATAGATTAGTTATATAGGTTAAGTTTGGAGGCACGTTACACGTTCTTTTAGTTAATCATGATCAACAATAGAGATTGTATACCAGATTGTAGGCCAGTAACAAAAAAACAGAACATACAGTAATAAGTCAGTAATCAAACAAATACACATGGTTTTTAAGTAATAAGTTGCTTTTTACAACCATACTAAGCATTAAATGCTATTAGGGTTGAAATGAAAATATAGTGTATATATATATATATATATATATATATATATATATATATGTATTTTATATATAAGTGAACAAATAAGTCTGTCAAAACCTGCCTCATAAATAAACACCTTAAAAAAGTACTTTTCAACCTGTACAAAAACCTTGCCTGAATTAAGTGACATCATTTCTCCCGATCATGTTTTTAAGACTTGATGTCCTAACAGCTGAGTTTCACACTGTCTTAAAGCGAAGTTAACATCCATCTCTTTTAAGAGCACTTAACGTAACTCATTTAAAAGCTTGTTATTGCACTCGTATGTCTTACTTTCATTTCTTTGACATTCAGGTGGAATGTAGTGTTGTGTAGACACTATGTAGTCTGCTGGTACTACACTATGTAGTACTGTGCATCTTGTGCGTTGTGTAACTAGGTATCCATACTGACTTTTATTGGGCAGTATTAAGACTTGTGCAAGTATGTTGTTTTAGGATTCTAGCCTCACCTTAACTACTAGTGGTGTAACTGATCATAAAACTCACAGTTCGGATGGGATCACAGTTTTTAAGTCATGGTTCGGATCATTTTTTGAATCAGCAAAAAAAAGGGTGACAAATGTGAGATAGTAATTTTTTTGCTTTTAGCTTTCTGTGTTCTTTCATTTTAGTGACTTTTATTTTGACACAACCTGTTTGTGCATTTGTATTACTGACTTTTTTGTATTGTTGTATTTTTTGTAAGTTTGCATCTCAAAATAACAAGAAAGAATCTCAAAGTACTGGAAATGTTTCTCAAAATAATGAGAAAGTATCTCAGAACAATAAGAAATCATTTTAAAATATCAAGAAATTATCTAAAAACAATAAGAAATAATCTCAAAATAACTTACCATCTGAAAATCATGACTTCACATTAGCATCTCAAAATAATGGCTAGGTATTTAAAGATAATGACTTAGTATCTTGCAGTAACGACAGCAGGTCGCCAGTTCAGATGCTGGTAGGGCTGGGCGATATGGTAAAAATATCATACGCTGTATTTAAAGACATTTTCACGATGCACAATATTTATCCTGATTCGCGTGATCACAGACTAAATGCAACAGTAGATTCAAAATGACTGTTCAAATACTCTCCAATACTGAGTACAATGATGTTTATTCACAATCAGCTGTACTTTGTCTGGTTAAACCAGACTAATATCTTTATTTGTAATAAAGCGTACAGTTGATCAGTGTTTTTAAGCATCTGTCGGGATGCATCTAGCGGTATCCTCCATATGCTTAGAGAAGCATATGGTGTGTCATGGTAACAAAATTGATCACTATTCCTGATCTTCCATAAGCTACATATATTTTTCCTGAGTGAACAGCAAAGCGAAGCTGTATTTTACATGTTCATAAGGAGGGGGCTGAGACTTCATCGTCCTTCTGTATGTGTGGTATTTACACTGCCAGAGAGAAAGCAACAAGTCTCAGTACCACCAGGCTCGTGTTTTATCTCCCTCCATTCACATGTTCTCAAGCTGAACGAATGAATGATTTGCAGTTGAGGCGGGGGAGGGGGGGGGGGGGTATGCGGGTCAGATGTTACTTTGACACTTTCTCTGGCTCTGAGGAAGCGGCACGCGCCTGTGAGCGCCGTCTCTTTGTATCATGTCTCTTCAGGAAGGAGTGGGTGAGCGAGCACACGTGAGAGAGCAAGACTCTGAGAACTCGAGGCAGAAGGAACAGTGGGAGGACTGAGAAAAAGGGAAGGCTGAGGGAGCAAAAAATAGCCAGGGTGAGAGAGAAAAAAAAAATACAAGAGATAAGCCCCCAGTGGTGGAGGAGTGGGTGGCTGGAGACCCCTTTTGCTTCCTCCAGCTGCGTTCTTTTTGTTTTTTTTTTATTCACCATCAAGAGGAGAGACCACTTGGCCATTCTGACTGGAGCTCCCACCAGCCAATCAGCAGCCTGCCCCCTCTGCGCTGTCATCAGGGGCTGTGATTTGAGGAAAGCTCCACTCTCTTGCACTGTGTGTGTATGTGTGAGTGTGTGTGGAAGGCTGATAAAATGCCAGGTCTCTGCTGCCTCTGGGGAGAGCCTCATTGCCTTATGATGTGAAAAGGACCAGGATCGGTGCTCATGAACACATCTCTATGAAAGGGGGACTGTCTCTTTCTAGCATCTTTGCTTTTGGTGGTCTTTTCTGCTTGGAGAGCCCAACATCATTGATCTTTACCCTTCTTTATTAGTATTCGTTTATCAAGAAGCACTACCTGGAATATCGTACCTCCATGTATGACAATTTGTACCTGCATGGCTTTGAAGACTCGGAGGCGGTAAGTAAGGGGCCGGGGCAGACTGTGAGGTCCTGTCTGTGTGTGTGTGCCGCTGTTTGTGTGCAGATGAGTTGTGTGAGATGGCTGAGCGTTTGCCTTGGTGGGATGACAGAAGAACATGCAGATGCAAGCACACACACACACACACACACACACACACACACACACACCACACTCATCATCAGTGCATAGATTCATAGGCAAAGCGGGTTGAAGGGAATGACCATGCAGATGTAGTTGTGTAGAGAGTGTCGGGGGAGGGGGAGACAAGATTGTGTGTGTGTAAGGGAGTGTGTGTGTGTGTGTGTGTGTATGGCACTGACACCTGCTCCCTTTTGCCTAAATGAAAAAGCTCTCTCTTCCTCGAGAACTGCATGTAACGAGGGACCAGGGGGAGGGCCATGAAGCAGCGGCAGCAGCCTGTTATTCCATATGACTGAACAGCCACTGACTGCACAGCGTGGCTGCTGTTCAAGCTCGGCTTGGAAACACATTGGTTTAGTGCCGAGCAGCTTCTGCTCTGGTAATAGATACTACCAGGTTGCTACAGCTCAGCTATTCCTCAGAGAGATGGGGTCCACTCAATGTGTCATTATGTACGGCTTTCTAATGGATGGGCTCCTTTAAAGGGACAGCATTTCCCCCAGTACATTGATCCTCCTCTCTGGTTGTGCAGTTTGAGGAGAGGAGCACAACAGATGTAACAGAGTGGTAAATTATCTCCTGACATTTTATCCTGTCTGTGGCCTCACATGTTTGCTACTGATCTCCTGGACTCACTTGCTGTATGCATGATGTGTGTTTCTGTGAATCAGTGTGATTGTAGGGAAACCGCTTGCAAAAGCAAGATCTCTGATCCGGGAAGACAAAAAGAAATTCACAAATTTACTGATTGAATATCGACCCACAAGTCTTCTCGCAGGGCTATGAGGCATCTCAGCTGGTGTACTCTACCCTATTATCCTGAAGCCAGCCTAAAAAAGGTTGCTAGTTTTCAAGGGTTGAACAAGGGACATAAATAACAGCATATAATCAGCACTAATATGAAACGGATCCGATAAAGAACACGTTTCACGTCTGAAAACCAGGCCGGCAAGTATGAGCACAACAACAAGCGACGGATAGCACTTACTTAAGGCATTAATCCATTATGCAGCAGAGTGTAGAGCATCACATGATATCCTTAAATATCAAGCCGCTTTCAAAGTATCATTCACTGCTGACATTTGGCCCTTATTCATCATGTAATAAGGTCCATTCACCAAGCTCGGGATTGTTTTATCAAGCATCTGTTTAGAAAGTGGAGTCCAAGCTAAAAACAGCACACCCAGAGTGACTCATCCGCACTGCTGATAGCACTCTGAAGTTTTGTTCATTAGATGGGCATTTGCTTCTGTTGTTGCTCATCCTATTATGGGTGTTCTTCCCTGGATTTTAGTCAGAAAGGCTCAGTAAATAGCAGATCAGCTCAGGAAGCCACCGGCATTATGACAGGCCTCTGTACAATCGAGTGACTGCTGTGCTTCAATGGTGACAGCTGAAGTTGCATTTGGCTGCCTTGCATGTAGTGTACAATTCATTATGGTTATTTGGTTTGGAACCTCAACCTCAACCTCTGGATGATCAAGCTAAGATCTAAATAGACCAATAGAAATGTTCCAAAATGACATGAAATAGTTTCCCTTTAAATTGAGTGATGTAGAAAGCCATTATTCAGTCATTTCAATTGTTCTTGTGAAATAGTAAGTGTTCAATTTACTGAAAAATGCTCAGATGCAGTTTTACAAGCCGATTTACAACCCTGTTATTAGGCCTCGCACTGATTTTCCTTTTATGGTGGGCTTGTAAAAAACAAACAAACTATTGAGCTGTTTTTCTTAGCTGGTTTACGGCACTATGATGGGACACACATAGGACACATAGGACAGCATAGCTTTGTTTTTGCACACTGTAACAATAACACTGTAATTATGTATTGTAATTCGTCCACAGTCTTACCGGATAGAGTCCTCTCAGTGTGTACAGTAAAGCTGGCGAAATTGTAGCCGGTCAGCAAGAAGGTTAGCTTTTTGTCTAGCACCTGCCTAACTTCAGCTTGCTGCCCCAGGTTTGACTTCCTTGCACGGTGCAATGTTTTTAGGTTACCCCTCTGATGTGTGCTTAGCTCTAGTCTGAGGTAGCCCAGTGGGTTTATGTAGGAACCTGTTTTCTGATATCTAGTCTGGCAAGTCGTGTCTCACAAAACTGCCAAGACCAAATTCTCATAGTGGCCAGCCCTGACTAGGGCTAGCAGGGTGTTCACCATTGGGCGCAGTGTATGCAAACTTTGGGGGTGTTAAATAAGAATAAAATTGACCCATTTTACAGCCCAGATTTAGTTATACTGGATTAGCTTCTGGAAGAATAAACTATGCCAAGATAAATACAAGTTTTCATTCTAGGAATCCTTTAACTTACATTAAAAGTTTTTGATTTTCGGTTTTGGTCTTCTCCTGTAAAGTGACAGTTGTTACCAGTTTGTTTCCAAATTCTTTTATAATTGAAACTAGGCAGGATCTAGTATTTAGGCTCCATCTGGCTCTATCTGACTGTGGCTTTGAACATAAGCACTATATGCTGAGTTGCCAGTTATTGAGTACACATCACATAGGCCTAACTGTAGTGTGTGGTCTAATTCAGGCAGTATAAATAGCGTCTTCCGTGCAGCTCTGCTTCTGGGCTTTTCACACATAAGCGCTTCATTGGTTTGCAGAGAATGCTGTGAAAAGCAAGAAACGTCCGGTGATCACCGATTCTGTGAACAAAAACAGCCCGTGGTTCAGAAGGCTAAAAGGAGAATGGTGCAGGCAAACAGACGGTCTACAACAAGCCAGAGCACATCCAGATTTAATATTTGTGTGGACAAATGGCATCTCAGGGTTTAATACTTATCACCTATTAGCTACAACATCCATGTAGACCATGTCAGGTTCTGATACTGTCAGGTGATCTGACAGGTCTGATCTGAACAGGTTAATTCCTTATAGCCACCGTTTGCCTAGTGTTCAACTGACTCTTCACTTTTTACTTTTTACCCAAATGTGAAATGCTTGGTTGAGTTCTGCAATGGAAATTATGTTCAGAATATAATTGGTAAATTATGAATAAGGTCAGATTTGGCCGTCTGGCTGCCAGTGTTTAGCTGTTCTTATTAAAACCTCATGCTTGATTAATCACTGATTATGTCTCCTTCTCCTGACGTTTCTCCTACAAACAGAGCGTAACTAAGCAGTTCCTCCATGCACACTCTGCATGTGTCATTGAAAACACATCTTTGCCACTTTGACAGAAGATCAAGCTCATATAGATGATGACTGTTTGATTTTATTAGTGGAAGAAAAACAGAGACCACAAATAGCTATTTTCTTAAAAAGGATAGTGAAGAAGCACCAAACCTCAGTACTGTATGTATAAGCACTCCAGTCTCACTTTTAAGCGCAACACACATGCATCCACCCTACTGGAGGAATGAGTAAGACTATTGGCAGTCTCAGATATAGTAACATCACTTGATCATCAACATTTTACAATCCCAGGAAAGACTCTAGCTACAGATCTGTCTTCCTTCATTCTGGCTTTCCATCTTTCTTTCCTTCCTTACCTTATTCCTTCCTTCCATCATTCATTGTCTTTCTTTCCTTTCTATTTTCAATCCTCTCCTCCTTTCTTCCTTCTGTCCCTTTTTCCTTACCTTCTTCCATTCTTCCCTCCCTTCTTTTGTCCTTCCTTCCTTCCTTCATTCTGTCTTTCATCTTTCTTTTCTTTCTATCTTCTATCCTTCTCTGTCAATTCTTCCCTCCTTCCTTTTGAACTCCTATACTTCCTTCCTTCCTTCATTCTGTCTGTCTTACATTTTTTTTGCTTTCTTTTTCCATTCTTCATTCCTTCCTTCTTTTCTTTATTCTGTCCATTTGTCCTTCCTGCCTTCATTCATCCATTTTGTCCTCCTGTCTTTCCTTCCTTCCTTCCTTCCTTCCTTCCATCTTGCCTTTCTTCCATCCTGCCCTCCTTCCTTCCTTCCCTTATCCTTTTATCCCTCCTTTACTCCCTCCTTTCTTCCTTCCATTTGTCCACCCCTTATTCATTGATTCCTTCTGTTCTTCCTTTATTCCTTTCTTCCCTCCATCTTTTCCTTCTTCTTTCTTTCTTTTATTTCTGTAGTACTTTAAAACAGTGGTCACCAGCTTTTTCTGCAGACCTTAGCTCCTACCCTAATCACCCAACCTGCTCCGTCTAATTTTTGCCTTCAGAAGTCCATGATTAGCTGAACGAGGTGCTAGATTTGGATTGGAGAGGAACCCTGCAGGTATGTAGAAGGAGTTGAAGAGTTGTTTCGAAGTTTTTATCTAGAAAAGGATGGGTTGATAAAAATAGCTCTACTTTCTATCCAAACATTTCCTTTGATCTTGAGTAGGCTAGTCTGAGCGACAGTGGTGTCGAGTGTTTTGTAAATATTTATCACACATCACTACCATTGTGATTTAATGGGAAAGGCTTTTGCCTTGCTAGTTTATCTACTTTCTGTTTGATTATGGTTCCAGAGAAAAGCAGGGCAGCGCTCCAGACCTGTGGTGGACCCTAAGTGTTCCCCAGTGCTCACAGACTCTCTGGCATCATGCATGGGACAGAATGGAGCCCTACCTGGCATTTGTGGAGATAAGCACAGAGAGTGTGGCCTGACACTCTCAAGCCCATACTCCTGACATGGTTAGATAATGGTGTGTAGTGAGAGAGTGAAGAGGGACACTGTGTGTGCGTTTGTGTATGTCTGAGAGAGAGAGTGTAAAACCTGACCAACTTAGTATTGAGAGAATTTCAGTTTAAAAGTTGACAGAATCAGGAAAAAATGGAAGAAACTGTGCCAGTTTACTGTGCATTTCCTGAACCAGCTCTCTTACACCACGTTTTTAAAGGTATGACCTCATTTAGACTACACTGGGTAAAAGTGTTTTACTGTTTTACTTCCCAGTTCCCGTTTTGTTTAGCTGTTGTCTTGTCATTTTTAATGTGGCCTACCTCTGACATCAGTCTGAACAGCTTACACTGCTGAACTGCCCCACATGAGCAAAAGAACACCTCTCCATCCAGCACACACACACACACACACACACACACATAGCTATCCACTATCGTTCCCAAGATTAACAGTCTTTTTTTATGTGAAGTCAAAATAAGCTGAGCCAACCACAACTTTAAACTTGCAGGACAAACTGGAGACACTAAAATCTTTGCAGTGGATAAATTTTACAGAAAAAAATGTTAAAGTTTCTTTGCTTGTTTCACTGATGGCAGGTGATCAAACTGAGAAAGGAAGCTGTGTCTGTTGTTTCCCTGCGGTGAAGAAGAATGCTAAAAAAGGGCACAAATTCAGGCCAAAGTGAGTATTTACCAGATAAGGGGACTCAACCTAGCCCCTTAGACGCCCCTTTGATTCTAATAAATCTGATTTGAAAGAGATGTTTGATTTGATTTCTTCTGCTAGACCGTGCTGTACTTATTTATTTACACTGCCCATGTGCTCTCGCTCATCCTGCAGAGCCGTAGTAACTAGTACTTTGATGACACTGCAATTAGAGGTTGGTGAAATGGACAGTGTGATGAAACTTGAGCTGGATTGTTGGAATTTGCATCCAGCTGTTTAGGCTGAGGTTGCGTATTTCAGACACATGAAAGTGGTAAAATAGGATGGTTTTTGAACACCACAAAGTGTACGAACTCCTTTATGCAATTGGCAACATGGATGGGGTGCATCAAGAAAAACTAAGTTACTAAAAGTCACCTGGAAATGCCAGATGTGATGCCATCTTGTCACCTGTGCAATTACCAGAAGACATGCAAGAAACCACTTAAAATACCCACTGAAGCGGCTTCCAGCAGAGGATACGCGAGAGAAAGGTACCCAGAGAGTATTTTAAAGCTCTGCACCAGAGAGTATGCGGTTATAGTCAGATTATATTGTTTACTGTCTCTTGGCAATGCACAGGTGTTTAAACATTACAGTTAATGCAGTAATAGATGGAATTGCTGTATATGTGCTGGTCCTGTGCAGCAACTGTGATTGGCTCAGGAGTATGAGGGCTGTGCTGAAAGCAATTGTTGTGATAGGCTCAATTCACCTGTAGTCAACATCAGATTTGAATGGGATCAGCATGTCCCATTTCCCCAATTACTCCTTGTTGTCTCCGCTCCTCCTGCTGCTGTCCTCTTCATCTGTGTTTTTCCGGGGGAAGGAGAGGAACAGTTGGTAGAGTGGGGGTGGACAGGAGCAGTAGCAAAAAGTTTCTGGACGCACCTATGGTGTAGAGTGTATTCTGTATGATAGTATTCCCTAAGTAGATCAGGTCTGCCAAAGAAAGTGCATATCAACAGTCTGTGGCAATGACTGTAGAAAAAATGGGTGCTTTGGTATCATTCACTTCCGATAGGCGGAAGTGCAACATCATACTGCAACCAGCCAGCAAACGTGCTAAACCTGTGGATGCCTCACTTTAGAGAGACTTTGCACTGTCCATGTTTTCGGCAGTCAGTGGTCTGGGATCAGTGAACATTACAGACTAAAGCAAGCCATCCTTTTCTCCTTTCTTGGTTTCCATAAAAGAGGTCGTGTAAACCTAAGAACTGACTTGTCTGAGGAACTGTAGGCTCTCCAGCCAAAAAGTGACAGTATTGTTATTTTGCTAATGATGCCGACACATGATGTCCTTTTGTCATAAGAGAGAGATTCTGCAGTGAAAGAGCTGCCCCTTGGGGACATTTGTTAGCTTGAAGAGTGACAGACTGGACTGGACACAAAGACATTGTTGGCATAAGAGCTAAGAAGCTAGAACATGTTTTGCTTCACTGGATACTGATGTAACTCACCCCACTGCCAAAGCTTGCAGTTCCCTCCGGGACACACTTGAGTAGCTCTGACGTGCAGCTCTATCTGCCCAGAGCAGTCCAGGCAGCAGGAACCAGGGCAACTTCTCTCACTACGTTCTCTCTGTACATTTGTGGTTTAATTTGGAAAGTTAGACTTTCTTGGACCACTTTAGGTAGGTACTGACCTTTGCATACCAGGAAAAACCCACAAGACCTGCCTGTTGTTTTGCAGATGTTCTGACTCAGTTGCTAACCATCATAGCTTGGTCCTTGGTCAGAGTGTCTCAGATCCTTATGCTTGACCATTTTTACCTGCTGTTAACACATCACCTTGGAGAACTATCTGTTCACTTCGCCGTAATATATTCCACCCCTTACCAGAAGCCACTGTAGATGAAGATAATCCATGTTTTTCACCCCCTGTCAGTGGTGTTAATGTTATGGCTGATCAGTGTAGTATTCTCCAGCCTAAGGTTCTTCAGAGTTGTTCTACATGCTACAAGGCTTCTACATAGTACTGAGACTGTTAAAAACACATGAGCCATTTTGGTGCAATATTGGTTTTCCATGTATTTGAAGAACCGTTTAAATAAAGAAAGAACCATTTGAACTTCCAAAAGAATGACAAATGCAATTTTTAATTTTGAGCCATTGTCTTTTACCAAAGAACCCTTGTAGAACCTGTGTATGACATCACTCAAAATACCCTTTCAACACTTTTTAAGAGAGTACATGGAGTAGATGGTTGACCAAGCTGTGGGGAATATGCTGGCAGCCTTTCATACTGAGACTGTGCCGCCACCTGTTGGGTAAATATTGTGCCATGCTCCACTCTACACCACTTTCCTCTCCATCCGTCCCTTAGTATCGCTGAGTCAGCAGCACGGTGGAAGAAAACCAGCTGCCTGCTGAGAGTAACTTGCTCCGAAAGCGGAGCGCGCCGCTCACAGAGAGTTCCTTGAACACTTGTGTGATAAGCTGGCGCACTGTTGCGAACCGGCTCCCTTAACAATTAACTCTGCTCTCAGGCCTTACCTCAGAGACCTCAGGAAAACGGACCGCGGCTGTTGTTTAAAGACTTGGAGGACTCGTCTAGGCCAATTATGTGGAATTTTAATTTAGACTGAGACTGATAAAAGTGAGAGAGTAGTACTTGTTTTCTTTCATCAAATTGAAATGTACTTTGTTAGTAGGAAAATATGATTTACATTTTTCTGAACAATGTGCAGCAGCATGGATCAAAAAGCAAACAGATTTAGACAGTAAGAACCAGTGTATGGTAACAAGTAACTGATATGATCTCCACTTGTTCTTTTTTTTATAGGGATAGTCTTTAATTATACATATCAAAATCCATGTCCTCATCACCAGGAAAGCATGACTGCAAAAGAGTTTTTGCAGAGAGAGGTTTTGATGACCCCTTCAGACACAGAGTCTTGTTAACGTGGTTAAAACTTCAGAACAAGAGACGGAGCAGTAGGTGTTACTGTGTCCCATCCTGTCTTCACTCTGGGGCCATATTCCGAGACAGCATTACTCAGAAATGTATTTTATCCATAATATGTCGACTGCTTTTCTAGATGGTCTAACTAACATTACAGTGATTGTATGCCTAAACAAGGAAAATCAGCATTGGTGGTGTTAATGTTAGCCAGCCAGCCAGTTGTATCCCTGAGCACAAAAGCAGTGCTCACCTTAGACTTGTTCAGGTCAATTTGTCAATAACTGTTTAAGATGATGTTGGGTAACTTTATCTTTATCAAAGGAGACTTTGAAAACAAAATACATCCCCTTGTATCTCCATTTTCCAATTTTGATAGAAGACAAAGATCTCAACTGGTGGATTCACTGGTGTGTTTTTTTCCTTCTCCTGTAAAGTTGTCATTTTGGAGATACAAGGTTTTAGCATGACAGCGGCATGCGACTAAGAGCTATCTGTGCCAATTCTGCTTGCAGGTTACGTTCATAGTCCTCGAGAGTAAAACATTGACTGCATAACCTCTGAATATTTGAATCTCTGTTTTTATCATTTTGCTTTGACTTTAAGTCTGATGTAACTTTGTAAGTGGTGGCAAGTAGTACTCTTTACTTTGGCCTTCCTATATCTTTTGCACTCAGACATGGAAGAGAAGATTGCCACTATTTTTTTGTAAATCATACATAATTATCAAAAATAAACTGAAAACAATCTACATAAAAATGCTTCAAATGGTCTTTTAGCGCTGCCAGAGAACAACTGCTTTTGGTTGCGTAATGAACCATGTGTGAAAAATAGATGGTATGAGTGTCTTTGATGTAAAGACTATTTACTACTTCAACAAACGTGGTTCTTTATAGAACCAAAAGTAGTTTTTCTATGGCATTACTCAGAACCATCTGAAGGGGGATCCGAGTGGTTCAGTGGACTGCCACTATGATCCGAGGATCACTGATTTAAATGAAATGAAAGAAAAAGTGAGTTCATTGGGGATGTCAATTCTGAAAGTGTGTAAAAAACTGCTTTTAAGCTCAAGACAAACTGTTTCACTGGATCACGATACAGGAAATCTTGAAGGAGCATGTCTTTTTACTCTTACAATGTATTTTCAAGCAGGGAACTGAGCTAGTATAATGTTTTCATGAAAGCCATGCTCAGAAGGATGATTTGGGACGTCAGTACAGAAAGTGTGTTGTTCTGCGTATATAAACAAGGTAAAGTGTATTACTGCCTCGCGTTACTGCAAACTGCAAAGAGCAGTATTCTGATGCTAAAACCTGATCTGAGAAATTTCTTTTTTTCGGCCTTGCCATCAGCAGCTGGAGTCCTAAAGAGCACAATTGGTCTTGATCTCTCAGGGGTGTTTTGATTGCATTTCCTCCCCACATTACTCCTAGAGCATCTGTTAGCGGTTGTATAGGAGCTGGGAATGCAACATCAGCAGAAGTTCCAAAAGAGGCAGTGGCTGGCTTTACATGTGTCGGAGGAGATGTGCTAGTCTTCACCCTCCTAGTGTTGGGGGCATTGCTACTGATAGGGGGAGTTCACATGAATTGGGAGTGGGTAATTGGCCTTCCAAAAATGTGAGTTAGAAATTAATTATTAAAAAAAGAAGCACTCTTACAGGTAAACACATCTTCCTGGGAGAAGTTGGCTACTGCAATGCGCTGTGGACATTGTCTTTTTGTAGGTAAAGCTGAAAGAGACCTCTGTGGTACTGTATGTATATGCCATGTACTGGATGTGAATTGTGGTGGTCTTACATGATTCATTTTAAGAGAGCTGCAATATTTGCTGGCAGAGCTGTGAGGAATTCTGGGTCAGCACAGAACCTTGTGTGCTGGAAGCATTTGGGACAGAATCCAGGGTGTGAGTGTGTGATACAGTGAGTCACTTCTGCTCATGAACCTCACACTAGTAGAAAATTAGCGCAGATTGTTTTAGAGATGTTCTACGAGTGTCCCCTAGGACCCTTGCCTCGCTCCCCTTCATCAGTAGCGTGAGATGTGTCCAGCGTCCTCATGAGAAATCAGCACACAGGGAGATGTGTAGATTGTGTGCGAGGGAGATAATAAGCTTGAGACTGAGGGGAGGAGTGTGAGGTGATGATAAATCAGAGTGAGCCGTGATCGTATCAGGATCCACAGCATTTCCCCTCACTGGACTCGCCTCACTGAGCTTTGCTTATGTAACACTGGTCACATGACCATGCCTGACTAGGAGGTCCGTGATCTTGTGTGATGGCCAGTCCTGTCAGCTGCAAACAACTTTGCTAATATTGAAAAAGGTTTTAATGCCAGTGTCTTATTCTGTTCATTGAAACCTTTAAGAGGAAACCTCAGGGAATTACGCTCTGCTGATTAACTCTTTATTCCAATGCTAAACACTATTTTGCAAATGGTACCCCAACTTGAAAAATGTGGTTGCCATTAACAAGTTTCTGGCAGACTTTTTGACTTCTCTTCTTGGCGTTCAATTGTATACAGTATTACTGTATATTCTTAAGAGGGTTGAGGTCAGGACATTAGGAAGGTCATTTCAACAGCTTAAAGTTGGCCTTCTTTATCTATTCCACAACCACCTACGATGTATGTTGGGGTACCTGTCCAAGTTTCAACCGTCTATCTGATTGTTTCAACTATTCCTTATTCCAACATATTAGCCCCACAATATAATGCTACTACCATCATTCTTAACAGTGGGGACAGAATCCTTGGGGTTGGAGACAACTCAATATTTGTTTCATGGACATGTGTCGCAGCTTGGATACTGCATATGGACCATCTAATATTTACAGCATGCAGAGGTGACCTTTCTGAAATTTGTTGGTTACATTTTGATTGGCTATCCACACTGCATGTACACACGTCTGCATTCCTATTTGATTCTTACAGGGAAAGATATTATCACTGGATTACAACATTTCTGTTCAACATTTCAGGTCTGGACATTCATTTCCACAGTTGCCCTTTCACACATCTAGCATACAGCCAGAGCTATTCCATGTCATATGTGTTCCGATGGTTAAGGCAAGAGGTGCGGTGCTGGTCTAGCGTTTGTATGAGCTACGACATGACCCTATGTGAATTCTCTGGAAAATGACCTGCTCTGTTCACACATGGCCTCACTCTGACATTACCGGACATATTCGGAAAAGTGCTGGGTTACCATGCATGTTTTTGTTATAGCACCAGTTTGGCATTTACTGTGTGCGGATCACTTTGCTGCCATTCCACGTTATGCCTAGAGTTTAGTATATATGATGGCTTAACCACACCTTAGCTCCCTCCTATCAAGCAGATGTTAGACTTGGTAGCATTGATGATGAAAAATGATTGTTTATAATATCGGAATCTAATATTAGAACATTACAGTCTACAGGTACTGCTCTGTCTGAGTCAGAAGATTGAATGGTATGAATGATGGGCTCTTCCCTTTTCCTCTCATCTGCTGATTCTCTGCTCCAGTCCCGGTGCAGACACACGTCAATACATGCCAGTTCTGAATGAGTAACCCTGAATCTGCAGCAGCATCCATGTCACGTTGATGGAGAGTTGGATAGTTGAAATACGTGTCATAACGGATGCTTCATTCTGCTGTGTGAGGATGTCAGTGTATTTGCAAAGTTCCTCCCTGCTGGTACGCTGGAACGCGCTCCTTGCTGCCAACCACACAGTCTGTGAGTGTGTATCACTGTGCTGCTGTGCTGTGCATTAGTCATAAGGCACTGATTAAGTCTCTTTCTCACTCTCTCTCTTGTTCTCTTTCGTCCTTTTCTGTCTTTCTTTTGTATTCGCACAAGTCATCTTTGTCAGTTAGTTGGGGAATCGTGTCTCTCTTCTTTCAATTTCTGTCTTCTTTTTTTCTCTTTATCCCTTTTCGTTTTCCGTGTCCCTTTTCCGGCCTGCTGTCTCCTTCTCCTCTCTCTCATGCTCTCTGGCTGCTGACTGGGGGCATCTCCCCAGAGCTAGTGAGTTGTTGGTAATAGAGGGTGGATTGGAGCATGCAGCTCCTGTGTGACAGTAATGACATGAGACTGTTTCACCCGAGAGGAGGACGAGTCAGCAGTCCACCCCCACCCCTCACACGCATGCACACACACACACAGAGGGATGGAGAAACGAGAAGAATCTCTTTGGAGCATCACTAAGCGCACTGGAACACTGCACTAGGGTGTGCTCGTATTAGTAGCTGCGTTGAAGCCGTGGTGAACATAAAATTTGATGCTTCCCATGAATGCAATTTGTTACTTTACTCTAAGTGAAGGCCCCATGATGTAATATTAAAGGGATACTTTTCTGCAATTGTGCGATGCACTTAGCATAGCAATACTTAAAGGAGCATTAGTCAATATTCAACAAAACAACCTCTAGTTGGTTAAGGAGGTGAAAAACAACACCACTTTCCCTTTAGAGTCACCTTTAAATCAATTCCCGGCCATGAACACAAACCTGCCCCTAAAACTCTCTTTTTAGAGAGACGTATCGTCTAATCATGCTACACATGGCTGTACAGATTCTTCTTGATATAATGAGTGGGGTTTGGCCAGAGTGGGCATCAAACTCTTGTATCTGAGGGGTGTGATGATGTTAGCATTGTATCCTGATATGTGGTGCTGCCCTCTGTGACATATAGCTGCTTGACAGTGACGTTATAAACCTATGGACACTTACAATTCAGGCTGTAAGAATAGCCAAGTGTATTCACTGTTCCTCGTAATGAACTCCCCTGAGTGTATCAGTCACTACCTGTCTAAGCTGGTTAGCATCGTTAGCTGCAGCTGACTACTTTACTCTGCTTTCTAGGTGATAATGATTTATCAATTTGGCATATAAAGTCTTTCAATCAAACAGTTCAGCTCATTATACAGATTTACAGTATTTTTACAGACCTGTCCTGGGGGAACATCAGTAATTCTGCACCCAACTTTATCCCCTTGACATGTAATAATTCTCTCCATTTTGGAAAAGCACTTTCAAAGTTAACTCATTTCTTGTCAGGCATTTTTTGGCAGCGTGGCATGTTTTTTTGTTGCCCACAAAAATGCAGGGTGCTTACCGGCTTCCCCATGTTGCTTCGCTGAACAGGTAGAGATAGGGGTGCTAAGTAGTGTCTACAACTGACGAACAGGAGATCTGTGTAAGCACAGACCAGAAATCACGCACATTTTTAAATAGGTGAACAAATGTGACTAATTTTTAATTTTGAATTGGCTAATGCTCCTTTAAAGATTCCCAATGTTGTGAACCATGGATGAGCATAACTAGGAATGTTGCCTAAAGATTCTTATTATAGCAGTGGGATTCTCGGCAGGAACCAGAACACATTCCCCTGTGTTTGGGAGACAGGCCTGGGAGACATGGTTGGGTCTAGCCCACCCTGTGAAGAATTCAGCCTTCATACTGAAGGCTGCCGCTGCGGTAGGAGAGACCTTGCTTGCAATGGAATACAAAGACTCCTCAGTTCTTATTCACTTACATTTGAGACAGTCTGAGCAAGCTGTACTGACACATCATGGCTTACTGACGTGAGCAACATGCCATGTTTAAAATACTGAATTCAGATGTACATTTCCTTACGAATTCAAACCACAGCATCTCACTCACGTGTATCACGTGAAGGATTGAGGGTGACTTAAGGTCTGAGAAATACACCAGTCGAGTCCTTCATTGTCTGACACACAAAGGACGCATTTCATTGCAAACATCTTACCAAAATGGCAACTTTACAGGAGAAAGAGAAAACCTTCTTAACCTGCACTGGCCGTCAAAAGATTTTGGAGCATTACTTTTGGTCCAACAAGAGTCGGATTGCAATATGTCTCAAAGTAAAAATTGTGAACATGACATTAACAGTTTAAAGGATGCTACAAAACAGGACAGCCTGCAGCGGACAAAGGCACTGCCACTATGACCCGAATAGCACTGGTTTGAATCCCAGGCCATGCTGCCTGCCATCAGCAGCAGGAGCTTGAGAGAGCACAATTGGCCTTGCTCTCTTCGTTTGCGTAGATTGCTCACACTTTCTCTTCAGTGTGATTCATCAGAGCTGGGTACCCGGCGCTTTCCTTCGAGTGTGTCGGTTGCTTGGTGGCATTTGATTGGCAGCAGTTCGAAAAGAGGGCTGATTGCCCATGTGTCAGACGAGGTATGTGTCATTCCTCACCCTCCCAGTGTTGGGAGCATTACATAAAATAGTGGGAAAGATCTAACAAGTGAGTTTGGGTAATTGACTAAAATTGAATAAAAAAATAATAAAAACATCAATAAAAAGCTAGATAGTCTTCAGTGAAAAAAGTCGAGTGATGCTGCCTACTGCATCTTTGGCTAATAGTTGTTCGGACTTCTGTGTCATTTAGGGATGCGCCTGAACTGGTCCTAATTTTCTTTGTCCTCCAATCACTGCTAGGAATTATTGCTTCCCTCCTTGGTCAATATTTAAGGAAATTAGCAGTGCGGTTGTGGGTGTATTTTAAATTCCCTTGCTAACAGTGGACAAAATGCAAATGCTCCATAAACATTTTCACTCTTCTCTCATACATTTCCTTGACAAGTTCTATCAAAACTGTTTTTTAGACTGTAGTGACATCCAGGGCTAGCTAGCTGGTTAATAACTAAACCGTTAATAAATAAAAAAGAAATAAAAAACAGTTAAATTGTTGACATTACTTGATAATTTTTCAGTGGTGATGCACAATAATAGTAATCTGACCTTCCAAAAAGATATTTGGATGTTATTTATTAACATTTATGGCATTTGGCTGACACTCTTATCCAGAGCATCTTGTGTTTGATATCATGTATGTGAATATAATGTTAGGCTCAAGGCTTTTTGGTATAGCGTGATAAGCTTACCCAGCCAGCACAGGGACGGCATTTTTGTTACCCACTGCATTCTGGTATAAAACCTAGTGAAAAACCTTGTTCTAGCACCAGGACTGGCGGGAGAGTATCCACTATGCCATCCAACCGCTCCTGTCAATCTCAGTTTGTACCAGTTTGATATTTTTACACTTTATACAAACACAATAAAGATGCTACAAATGGTTCTTTGATACCACAGAAGAACCATGTTTGTCATAGAGAACCTTTAAACAACCTAACAAACTTTTTCTTGATGTAAGGGTTCTTAATCAATTTAATGTTCACATCTCTTTTACAAAAAATAGTTCTTTGTGGAACAAAAAGTGTTTCTTCTGTGGCATCACTTAAAAAACCTTTTGTCGCAGCTATTTTTTTTAGAGTGTACCAGTGGGCTTAAATTAAATCATTGAATGAGAACATCCTGAAACCTGGTCCTCCATGTTTGAATATTATTTTCATCATAGTGATGAAGATTGTATCATTTTTCATTATGCTTTGTTTCTTTCAATTTATGTCCCATGCTTTATAGTTATTAATGACCTCTACATTTCTTGTATCCATATCATAAATGGATTCCCAAAAGCCAAAAAGCATCAAATGAAAACGGTTGACTAGTGTTTGTTATATACCTTGGCATGTCTTCTTGGCTTTAAGTAAGGCTGTCTATGGACTGTCGAAATGTGCTCTTTCAGACCTGTGTGCATGTCAGTCTGTGTATACCTGTTGGCCACTGTAAGCCTGTGCTCTTAAATATTTCACGAACTTGGTCATCCCTCATAGTGGCTAATGGTGTGTAGAGTAATTAATTTTAAGACTTGTTTAAAAAGCAGCAGTTGAATTTATTACTGTGGTTGAAAGGGGCCTGGGAAGGGGGTGGATGTTTTATATAGGGCAGAGCAGGACGCTTAATCAGCCTTCAAGGTGTCTATTGGCTTTGAGCACAATCTTTTGATTAGAGGATCAAAGCATCTGGTTGCGCTTGCTTTTAACGCCTTTCTCTCACCGAGTAAAGAGCCATTCTTTTAGAGCAGCAGAAGATTTTCACATACAGCCAGTCTGTATATGCAGCAGCTTATCCTGTATTTGTTTTTCTACATATAACACATTCAGATGCGTGTAAATGTTTGACATTGTAATACATACAATGACATAAAAACAAAGCCTTGCCTTTTCTGAATGTGCTAAAATGGTCAGTAAATTCACGGTTGAGATATCTAGGTCTTGGTATCTAGGTCTTGTGGAAGCCCTTAAAGACTAGTTAATTTTCTTTAATTACTCATGGTGTGTTATGAGTTGTGTTCCAGGATCATTTTCTTGAGATCTTGAGATAATGAAACTCTGATTTCCCATGATAACAAATAGTTTAAGATATCCACAACCAAGATAGTGAAATTGGGGGCTTAAAATAGCCTAAACAAAAAAGTTTGTGCTTTCTAAGTACTACCATGTTTTTATTGCTGTATAAAGGATAAATATAGATTGGCTCTTGTTGGATACTCTATGTTTTTATTTCACAAAGCGAGCATGCAAGATCATTTAAAGCATTGTTTGGATGAATAACATACAAAAAGCTACTGACATGTGATTTGTATTCATATTCATGCATTGTCATATTATTAACAGAGAAAAGCAGGTTAAGCGGTAGAATGGTGATATTGCAAAAGGGGTTGATGCAGCAATTCATTCAACCTGCAATTAAAACCTGTGTGTAAATGCATATAGAGTATCTTTCAGTAGACCTATGACATATAAAGTGGGATGTAATAATTATCCAGCTACAGACAACACGATAGCAACAATTTAGCGACACTTGTAAGTCTGCTCATCTTTTCCTGATGCAGAGGTTAGACACAGCAATGGATTTTTATGTCATTACAGAGATGCAGCATGTGAAAGCACGGAATCATTTTGCTAATGCTCACCAATGAATGTGTTGATTTCATTTTAGCACCTTTAATGGCCTCATTTGGCCGAATTATGTGTAATAGGTTTCAGAGAACTGTAAATGCCTCCTTTTAACCCAACACAAATTCTGCTTTCTAGCGCTCTCCCGCAGACCTCGGAGCACGCTCAGAGCTAGTGTGTGGAAACAGGCAGCCAACTATCTGCTCTCCTCCTAATGCAGTATTGACCCAGCCACCCTTCTCTCTCTCTGTCTCACTCCAGTTAATGCACTTTCCAGTAAGATCACTTCAGCTGAATTCCCCCCTCGACTGTGGGCCATGCCAGCATCCTCCCATAGGTTTGAGCTAGGAGGCTGAGCTCTAAACAGAGCCTCTTTAATCCCCGCCCCCATGCTCCCAGCTGCCTCTGTCATCCCCACAACTGCCTGTTCCTCCATCACAACACACACATCACAGCAGGACAACAAGTGCTCTCCACGTTTAAAAAAAAAAAAAAAAGGGTCACTGGATGTCTCAGTCATGGATGTCCCATGACGTCTGCCTGATCATGCCGTTGCTAAAAAAAAAAACACTTGTATGTTTTCAATTAGGACAAAAAAGATGTTGCCAAGAGCTATGCTCTTCAAAATACAGGTACCAAAAGGATTATGTTGAGTGATTCTGTGGTAGAATGATCACTGGACATTGTAATTGGAGATGCACCAATATGGGACTTGTGGGGCAATGACAATATTTTCATGTACATTTCTACTAATGCTGATTTTATAAATAAACATTTATAAAATGTACAATATTAGTATCAATGCATCTGGGTAAGCATTCCAGAGAAATTTACAATTTAAATTAACTGAATCAGTGCAATAAATCATCAAATATTAGTTTAAAATATTAGTCATATTTAAATATCAGTTTAAAATATTAGTCATATTTAAATATCAGTTTAAAATGTTACTCATATAAAATTATTTGAGTATTTAAAATAATAGTTACGTAATATACCTCTGGAGGCTCCAGTAAGACTTTGGAGACTGTTTACAACAGTCTGAGACTGAGGTCATTTTTGAAAACACTTTATTTTTGTCGTAGAGAAATCCATCTTAGGCCTGGATTCAGATTAGGCCTAATATGGGCATGACACTGACTGCAGAATGCTGACACTAAGTCTGCCAGACTTACACTTGATTTGACATGATCTTTTCATTGTGCATTATCCATGCTTTTAAGGGTTTGGAGAGGAATACATTCTCAAAGATTTGGTAGCCAGAGACTTCACAAGCTTCCAGAGATTTATTTTATGAACACAATCCATTCGTTCTAGGCAAATACATGATATATTCAAATGTTTGTTGACTGACTCCCCTACTGAATGCATGCAGCTACTTTAAGTTGCACCCTTTGCTGCACAGATGTGGTAATGCACACACATACTCGCTAACACCCTTGTTGTTGGAAGCAATCAAACCCTCACAGCAAGTCTGACCTGGACAGTAGAGACAGTTACTCCAACAAAAGCAGGATCAATTAATGAGCCGGTGTCCTAAAACGATTGCTCATGTAGTGTGTGGCCCATTATATTTGTTTGATGAGAATACGAGTTGTTCTCCAGTGATGGAGTAGCTTTTGTTAGTCAGCTAAGCTTCTTGTGTTTTGCTGGTGTAGTCAGAATGTATGCAACTTGGCTACATGGCCTCATTCATGGCCTTCATACATTCAATGCATTTTGTCCTGCAACTGTTCTCCTTAAAACCAAACTTTGGTTGATTGTTATTTATTTATTTAGCATACTGATCATGTAGCAGATTTTGATGTTGTTAAACTCCTGGAGGACCCCAGACCCCATTTTGAGAACCTTGGCTTTAGAAGAACAGAGAAACCTCTTGGATGGAAAACATACAAGCCTATTGCCTTCTGTTATACATATTTAATGACTACAGGACAAGTCTATTGCCTGTGGTATGAGGCCTTCGTAAGTGTATTGCTGAAATAAGCCAACAACACTCAGAAAACTCAGACCCACTCCCGTCCAAGCTCACTTGACCAAACTATCACTTAACCGACTTCATAACTGTATAACCACCCTGGTGACTAAGGCCGTACCTAGCCCCACTGGCACCGTTAATTCATTCTCAGTGCTGTCAGCTCTATGTGGACTCTACACACTACAACAGCAACAGCAACAACAACAACAACCGTACAACATGATGCGTACCTGCACTACCTCGCTGTAACGTCACACTGGCCTCCCTGGTGACATAGCCGTCCCTAACTCCACTGGCACTGTTGATGCATGCTCAGTGCCACAAGTTCATGTGGATTTTACACACTTCGCAGCTTTACCTACACTATTACAATATATGCAAAATACAAACTACATCACCCACCATGCTACACCCGAACATTCAATCACACACTGCCCTTCTTTACCCAACCTCAGCCATTCTTATCCACATTTCTTTCTCGCCTACCTTCAGCACATGGCCTCTGAATCCAAATTCAACCAGCAAAGACGTGACAGACGTCTCTACAAAACCCTCTCTCCTTTCTTTGTACGAGAATATTTGGAATCATGGTGTGTTCTGTGTTCAGTGAATGTTGCAAAGCATTAGATTTAGAAACATATAGCTTGCTGTCCTGCTGTCCTATGTAGGAGAACAGGACCACCAAAGCCATCCATGAAATATAACTCAGCAGAGGTTTTACAATTACTTACTACAGAGAATGATTGTGTGTGTGTGTGTGTGTGTGTGTGTGTATTCATATGAAGAAAAGGGCAGGGAGATTCCTCCCACGCAATCACTCATCAGTGCACTAGTCCAGTGTTCCTCACATGCACCACACATACCACACAAGTCTGCAGCATCTCACGGTTAAGCTAACATCACATTGAACTCTCTCTCTACCAATTAAGATGATCTAAACACTTAAAACACTTTTTGGAAGCTGGACCATGTTCAGGAATTACTTCGAAGCAGCACTTACAGAGACTCCGGCCAAAATACGCTTTCACAGCGTGTAAAGACGATGTGCTCATATCACAGTTAAAGAAATCTACCAAAGAGCCTTACATTACATCTAGAAAAGTATTTAATGTCATGAAAAGCACTTTAGGGAACTCATGCAGAGCACAGGTTGGCCAGTAAAAGCTTATTTTTCTGTTCCGACGTTCTTCATCAAAAGAGTAGCTTGTAACACTAACAGCGTTCTTCAAATATTAAATAAATCTATTAGAAAAGTTTTTACCAGTGAAAAGCAGACCAAGCGTCAAAAATAGACATTCCCAGAGTCTGCTCAAAGCCCCTGAACCATTTTGTTTGATAGGGTTAAAAAACAGGACCATGTTGATCTTTTGATATTGAAATCTATTTAAACCTCCTTTTTAAGATGCATGCAGTTGTTCAGCGATCTAGGGTCACTGATGATGTCCACAGTATACCCAGAAAAGAAGATTGTTACATAATCTATCACAAAAATGTGACATATTGTTAAATGGCCCACACCAGAAGACCCAGAGGGCCTTATGTCATTTGTTCTCTCTTTATGTAAATACTGCACTTGAGCGCACATAGTATATGTCATTGCAGTCACACAAAAACCTTGTATCTCCATTTTATATCTCCATTATTTGCATAATGTGAATCAGGCAGTTGTGCCTTGTATCAAAATTTCATGAAGAGTGGACTGTTAGGAATGCTCAAAAATTACTTGGAATTAAATATTTTCACGTTGACTTCTATTGAAAGTGAGGACGAATTTTTTCCTCCTCCTGTAAAGTTGCTGTTTCGAGGACACTCAAGGTTTTTGCACTGTGTTACTAACCAGGGAGCTAAAGCTTACTCAACCAGCAAAGGCTGGCCAACTAGCTATTCTGTCTGTCCCTCTGTTGTCCATCCATTAATTTCCTCTTTCCATCTGCTCGCCCATCCATTAGTGTATCTATCCCTTCATTTGTCAGTTTGTCTGTTTGCCTGTTCTCCTGCTAATTTGTTTGTCTCTCTGTTCATTACATTCCTTTCCCGTTTGTTTGTTTGTCCATCTTTTCATCCTTCCTTTTGTTTGTCCAGCTGCCTGTGCTAGTGCTCTATATGTGCATTCCCTGGATGTAAATCTTACATTCTCCACAGAAAGTTGGATAATGGTGAGTGATGGGTGCAGCGGAACTGCAGCACTACCTGCACATGTAGAAGAGTCAGACAGACTCACTCATTTCTCATGGCTTCACTCCCACTGGTGTATTTTGTATGAGTGGCATAACAGACTGGGAGGATGGCAGTCAAGCCTGCTCTTTTTAATATCCAGACACATCCAGACATTAATCAGATCAGGTCTGATCAGCAGTGTTGAAGCAGTGTTTTTTAATATTTAACACTTGCTGAATGTTTAACGTAGACACTCAGTTTTACTGTTAGACCTTTTAAAATGACAGAATATAAAAAGTACCAAAACTCAACAACTGGACATGGGAGGTGTAGCAGTCTTAGCTTAGCTGGCCACCAACGTCAATTTGATGTAGAATAGAAGAGCTAACATTGACATGTTGTTGCTTTTAAGTCGTGATGTTTAGTAAACAAAATCCAACGTTATCCGACCTTAAACACCTTGTCATGATGTATGGTGATCAAAAGCTAATGTCTGGTCAGCATTATAATCTTAACACCCACTTGAAAGGACATTCTGACATCATTAGACATCGATTTTTTGTCGGTTTCAATTAAACATGCTGTCGTGTAAACAAAATCCAACATCTTCCGAACATCTCACGTCAACATCATAATGATATTGAACATAAAGAATATTGACATATAGGTGTAAGGGATGCTGACCAAAACCCTCTGCTAAACATCATAATGTTAACATCTACTGGACATAATAAAGAGATTGATATATTTTAGTTTAAATTTGTGTAGTAGCCAAAATCCAACATCTGTCTAATGTTGGAGCTTAATGTCAAAACATTGGTTTGTGACTTCAACCTGATTTTCATCTACAACTAAAATGTAACATTTGTCTAATGTTAGAGTCCATCTTGCTGACGTCTAGGTCACGTCTGGTACCTTCAGAGAGCTTATCTGCCATGCGAAACCCTTTGGCCTTCTTTTTAGCAGTTTTTTTTATAAAGTATCATTTACATCAATATTTATACAGTATATAGAGTAGGTAGACTCTGTGTACCTTCGTCCACTTGGTGCCAGTTCTGCAGAGGCCACTCATGCTTGCCTGTAATTATTAATGACACACTGTACTTTCTAAAAACAACACACAGGTATATGAGCTGTGAGCTGACTGTAACTATGAGTCACTGTGTTTGCAGGGTTCAGCTGATTCCTACACTAGCAGGCCGTCTGACTCAGATGTGTCTCTGGAGGAGGAGCAGGTCGGCCGCCAGGAGCGGGAGCAGCAGGCCACTGTGCAACTCGAGAGGGCAAAGGTAAGATGGCCATACCCACTCATGCTTTGTGTGTACCATTCAACAGTGTTCAGAAACACTATTGAGTGCATCTCGGAGTTGACTAACTTTTGTATTCTTCTTGCCATCCGCATTCACACATGTAACTCATTTATAAGCAAACTTCTGTTCCTCCTCTAACTGTACAGCATGAGTGTAGGCCGGGTCTGTTCACATAGCTTGCTTATTGGAGGCAATGTACAATGAACTGGCAGAGACCAAACATGCTGGGAGATCAATGAAAGAAACTAAAAGTACACTAAGCTAGAATCAAAACAAAAGGAAATTGAATGGGATATGGAAGCAAACACAAGGCATGAACAGATGGACTGACTAAAGGGACAGATACAAAAGCAAATGAACAGCATAGATGACAAGCCAGTATGCATACAGACGGGAAATGCTCCACAAAGACTAAGGGGAAATCCAAGGACTGATTATCTTGTACCAACAGGGCATGTAAAGGTCTGGAATACGTCTTGTGATGGTAACTGAACAGTCAATTCCTGTAGCTGACATGTTGAATGAAGGAGAAATTGGCAGCCATGAAGACCAGAGCGACTTTGACAAGGGCAAAATCATTATGTCCAGTTGAGTGGTTTGGAGCATCAGAAATGACTTGAGGGTTGCTCCCATTTAGCAGTGCTCCAAGGATGACAAACCAGGAACCGGTAAGAGGGTGTTGGGTGCCCAGGACTTATGGTGTTGGGTATCCAATCAAGGCCTAGAACAGAGGTCTTTAAATCTGGACCTTGAATCCAGTTTCCAGTCCTGGACTGTGTAATCCTTAGTAGGTGTGACACTTTGAAATGAATCAATTACATTAACTCTTTCCTTAACTTCCAACGAGAACAAAATCCATGACTAGACACTGGATTCAAGGTGTAGATTTTATGAACTGAGGTCTAAACCATCAAAAGGCTTCTGTAAAACAAGTCTCGGAAATGCACAGTGCATCACACCCTGCCGTGCATGGGGCTGCATAACTGCAGACTGCAACTCATCCAGAATGCAGCGGCACGGGTCGTCTTCAATGTCCCAAAATTTAGCCATGTCACTCCACTGCTGCGTTCTCTCCACTGGCTTCCTGTAGCTGCCCGCATCAGATTTAAAACCCTGACGCTGGTCTACAAAGCCAAGAACGGACCAGCCCCTCCGTATCTGATGGCAATGGTCAAAAGCCGATCCGCACCAAGAGCCCTTCGAGCTTCAAGTACGGCTCGGCTCGACCCCCCATCCCTCCAAATCCGTGGAAGACAAGCGTCCAGGCTTTTTTCTGTCCTGGCACCAAAGTGGTGGAACGAGCTGCCCCTGGGTGTCCGAACGGCCGAGTCGCTTGCTGTCTTCAAACGCAGACTGAAGACCCACCTCTTCAGAGAGTACTTGGACGAATAGTTCTATGGTCGCCTTATTGTATTGTGTTTAGCAATGTCTAAGCTTGGAGGTATCTTTTGTATTATTAGTCTATTCTAACTAGCTAAGGTCTTTCTTGGGTAAATAGCAAAGCACTTTGTAAGTCGCTCTGGATAAGAGCGTCTGCTAAATGCCGTAAATGTAAATGTAAATGTAAATGTTTTGTCTTGTAATTTTTCAAAGGGGTTAAACACATATCTGAAAGAGACACTCTGTGTTCCAGGCTAAAGCTGTGGCCTTTGCCGTGAAGACCAATGTCAGTTACTGTGGTGCTCTGGACGAAGATGTTCCTGTGGCTGGAACTGCCATTTCCTTTGATGCTAAAGACTTCCTCCATATCAAAGAGGTAACACTAACACACATGTAATGAAAAGACAGCTTTGGGGTTGTGTGATAGTTCTGTTCCCAGTGCTAAAATCTTCTCCCTTGTCTGTATGTTTCCACAGAAGTACAACAATGACTGGTGGATAGGACGGCTTGTGAAAGAGGGTTGTGATATAGGTTTTATTCCCAGCCCTTTAAAACTGGAGAACATTCGTCTTCAGCAGGAGCAGAAGAGGGGTCGCTTCCATGGGTAAGAGGCAATAATAATAATAATTATTATTATTTTAAATTTTTTTTTTAAGTCTGTGTAAAGTTTCATTTGGTTTCCTTTACCTCATTCTCATATTTATATCATTCAGGAATTTCCAGAAGAACTTACATTTTAGTGAGGCATGTTTAAAGCTTAGCATCTGTTCTTACAGTACCTCTTTAACCGTAAACCGTCTAGTTTTAAAAAAAGGACCCGCGCAATATCAGTATTATATTGCCATATTAAACTGGTAGGTATTTGACCACACACATTCAAAGGGCTTTTTTGCCTTTATTAATTCACTGACAATTTGGTCTAGATTAAGTCTAGAATTATTGGGCAATATTATTTTTTGTTTGTATTTTTAAAATTGTGTACTCCAGTAGTTTTAGCTACACAGCACAGGTATGATTCTCTTCGCTATTCAACTCTGCTATATTGCAATAAACAATAGAATTTAACAGCCTTAAAGTAATACATTGATTATACATATATGTAAACATGCTATCACTAATATTGCTGTTGTTGTTATTGTTATGTGTTTAAACACAAATACAAATCCCAGCATTGCTGCGACCAAAAATAAAAAAGCTTGTAATTACCAGCATGTTGGCCAACATTGATAAAACTATAGGCCATGAATACAGTGACGCATAACACTCTGTGAATGAAGCCTGACTCTCAGGGTTCCCTGTCAACATTAATAATCTTATGTGTTGTGCGTTGAGTCATGCGCTAGTCATCCCTCACCTCTTCTACCGTTTGATTTTCCTGTAAAAGAAGTGTTAATGCAGCCGTAACCTAATGATGTAGCGGGTTATTTTTAGGTCTGTACAACCAGCGTGTTGAACGTCAGCCTTTTTCGAACGCCCTCTTCAGTAGGGAAATGCGTTTGTTTAAACAATGCCGGTTTCCTGTAGCGCTGTCCTCCACCTCATTATTGTTCTTGTGACTCTCACAATGATTTTCAGCTGTTTCATGATCATACTGTGACCTCAATCTTTCCATCGCCCCACAAAACTGATGATGTCTCCACACACTTGGTGTTAGATAAATGCAACATTGTGTTAGTTGTGTTGCATATTACTTCATAACAGACCATTTGTACTGTATGTCAGACCATTTCAGTATTTCTAACACTGTCTATTCTGCCCCTACAGGAAGTCCAGTGGAAACTCTTCCTCCAGTCTGGGAGAGATGGTGTCCGGCACCTTCAAACCCAACCCTTCCTCTGCAGGTAAGAGCAGATACTTGAAATCTTACTGCCCAGCTCTGCTCTGCTCGGTTCAGAATTAATGCCCTAAAAGGTGGAGTTTCAAGGGTTTAAAGAGTGACCAAAAGCAGCAACACTTTGAAAGAGTGACACGATTTTATATATAAAGATTGTAAAATAAGTGTGTCACTGATATAGACGTGCATATTTACAGTTCTCTCGTTTTGCCTTTCCACAGCTAAACAGAAGCAGAAAGTGGTACGTAAAGCTTTTTGTCAGACAAAAGGAACATTTACAGCACGAAATTTAGCAAACATGGCCAAATATATCTCTTGCTTCCAGGGCCTGTACTCCATGTCATTCACTCAGCTGATTGCAAAGTGATGACATGAAACATATTGTACGACTGACTAAATGTGTCATATTACAGGCTGAGCACATCCCTCCTTACGATGTTGTCCCCTCCATGAGGCCAGTGGTTTTGGTCGGACCTTCTCTAAAGGGATACGAGGTAGGCGTCGTCCCTGGAGATGTTCCTGCCTTTGTTTCGTATGTTTGGACATGCTGAAAGGATCCGAGAAGGAACAGGGCATCTTTCTTTAAGCGCTGAGGGAGAGGGGAACTCGGGCTGTCACTGAATAGCAGTCATCTTCTCCACATTGTGTTGCCACGGCAACAACCTTCTGGGTACAGCACGCCATAGTCTCAAAAGTGGAGCATGTTTTGAAATTAGAAGCAGAGAAAATCAACAAAAAAGCCCCAGATATCACTGTGACAATAATACAGAGCATAGAAGCTCTAGTCTGTCACTTCAACTTCACAAAGGTTTCACATGTCCCTGGAGCTCAAAAGGAGAAGGAAAGAAAAAGAAAGCAGGCTTGGAGAAAGACGGTGAGGCAAACAACGTGGAATGAGACGGGCAGCTGTACAAGGAGCAGTACAGTGTGTATTGTTGTTTGAGTCAATTTGAACCTTTTAAATCTTGATTTAAAACTAAAGGTTGAAATTAGTTCCAAAACTGTTCAGCCTTTAAGAGAACAGTTCATATTCTGCATCTAAGCAATTGGGAAAAAGGATTGGGAAGCTTTCAAATGAACGTCCGTAATGCACATTCTGTTGAATAAACTTTTTAAGATGTAAGCGAGTCAGTCAGAGTGGGTAGATGTGAAATAGGTGAGTAAGTCTGTAGTTTGTGGTTTTATATGTGGACTGTGGACATTGTGTTTCACATGATCACATATCTTTTTCCCACTGGTGATCACACTTTTTTCATGGGATCACTTTTTTTAGCTGATCACATTTTTTCACTATTTTTTTTCCACATGATAACAGATTTTCATGAGGAAAATAAGTAATCACGTGTTTATTCATGTGCTCACATTTGTTTTTACGTGGACATTTTTTTCACATGATCACATTTTCAGAGGATCAATCTTTTCATGAGAAAATGGGTGATCACATGCTTTTTATGCGAGCACATTTTTTTTCACGCGATCACACTTTTCACACATCACACATTTTTATGTGATCACATTTTTTATCTGTACACATTTTCACATGATCTCACTTTTGTTACACATTATTACACATTTTTATGTGGTCACACTTTTTTCTACTGGATCACTTTCTTCATAATAAAATCACATTCTGTTGAATAAACTTTTCAAGATGTAAGTGAGTCAGTCAGAGTGGGTAGATGTGAAATAGGTGAGTAAGTCTGTAGTTTGTGGTTTTATATGTGGACTGTGGACATTGTGTTTCACATTGTGTTTCACATGTTTCACATGCGGGGCAGTGGTGGCTCAGCGGTTAGAGCGCCGGGCTATCGATAACAGGGTTGTGGGTTTGATACCCGGGCTCGGCAAGCTGCCACTGTTGGGCCCTGGAGCAAGGCCCTTCACCCTTTCTGCTCCCCAGGCGCTGGAGTTGGCTGCCCACCGCTCTGGGTGTGTGTGTACTCACTGCCCCTAGTTCACTACTGTGTGTGTGTTCACTACCACAGATGGGTTAAATGCAGAGGACACATTTTGCTGTGCAATAACAAATACGTGCACCTTTACCTTTTACTTTACATGATCTAAAATGTACATTCACTTGTTCACACATTTTTTCATGTTTTTATGTAATCATATGTGATCACACGTTTTTTTCATGTGAAATGGTCTAAAACAATAATGGTGACTGGAACCAGCGGTCGTAACGTCTACAACACAAACAGTGTTGTTTCATTTTTGATGCTGTTCACCTACACATATCTCCTGTGTATTATCTGTAATGTTGAAGATGGTACATCAGTGGTAATGTGATGAATGATGGTGAATTTCCTTGGGTACTATTTTGCCTTACAACATATTTTATGTATCTCTGTACCTGCCATAAATAGAAGTTAGAATTGCTTTATCAACACCTTATCCTAAATCTATTATGAAAAATCTTAAAGAAAAAAAGGCAGTGTACTGGTAAGTGAGGGAGCATTCAGAGGCATTGCACTTAGTATATGTCTGGTTCCATCCACCATCTTTATGAATAATTCTGACTTTATGGCTTTCTCTAGAATTGGGTATTTCACATCAGACCCCTTTGAATGACTCATTCAGTAATGACTGAATGACTGTTTAATTCCAGATTAAATCCAGATTTTTTGGGAAAATCTGTGGAATAAAAAACAATGGTAAAGTCATTTGGCTTTAGGAGTGCACAGAACGACTGCAGTATGAGTGTGCTGTGTTTGTGAATATGTTTCTTGTCCTTTTCTCAGTTATTTTAAACTGAGTGAGTGTGTGCTGCTATTGTAATGGGTGAGGATAATAGATTATAAGGGTGCTTCTCTTCGTGTGCATTGTAACCCCAAGATTGTAAAAGGTCACTGCTGTTGACAGGGCATGGGGCCATTAGCCCTGTGCTGTTCATTCATGGAGAATATAATAATATGTGTTGCATTTTCTGTGAATGATGTAGAGACACATCTGGTTTCACCAAAACCCTTTAAAATTATCCAGTATATAAACAGTCACTGATCCCATCTGACACCTAACTAGATAAATATTTCGAGGCAGATTGAGGAATTATTTCCATGAATAATTATTAATTAGCTGCCGGTTGCTGTAGGCAAAGACTGCCATCCTGGCAGAAAGCCTGTTTCATGGGGGTGGATCATGCTGGACATAAGCAGTTCAACATGGGTTGCTGGAACTTTTGCTAATAATTTATGGTTGGCACTAAACAGAGTGGTTTCGCAGTAAGAGCCATGCTTCACTTCATTAATTTGTCTCTTTCATTTTTATGGTTTAATTAGTAGCTTAAACAGAAGGGGTCATTTGTACAAAATAAACATTATTGTCCTGAACTCCCTGGCTTTATGTTGGACAGTAAATGCAATTTAAATGTTTTGTGAGTGCAGATGCCAGGGGCAGAGTGAAGATAAAGAAAAAATATGGTATAAAAAATGCTAAAGGGACAGGAAAGAAAACTCATCTTAACACATGATACAAGGATAAGCCAAAAGTGTTATGACCACTAGCTTAATATACTGTTATTAGTCTGTGTGCTGCTCAAACAGACCCACAAGACCCCTGAAGGTGGCCTGCAGTAACTGGCACAAAACATTACAGCAGATCCTATAAAAATGTCCTAGAATGGAAACGTGCTTACGTTGGCATAATTAAATAATAAGAGTCCTGTACATGGAAGTGACACTTATATCTTCATTCAAAAGAAAATCCATCACAACCAAAACAGAGCTGTACAATGGGCCAATTCCAAACCCCCAATACTGTAACATAACAGTCTTGACTCATTTAATTTACACCCCCAACATTTACATGACCAGCCCACTACTAGTAAAAAAGCCTTTTAAGGCCAATTCAGTGCAGCAGACAGTTTTCTGAGTTTTCATAGGAGCCATGTCACTGCCAGATATCTGCTAAATATCTGAAAATGGTTTGGTACCCAGACAAGGCCTCATGACCATGGCTTTCCCAGATTGCACTGTCTGGAAAAGGGGAAACTAAAACTCAGTGTGAAAGGAAGCTAAAAGCTTGTGTGAAAAAGCCCAGTGTGAAAAGCCTGGCTAAAAGCTTACCCTAGCTTAGGGAAGTGTTGCCAGAGAAAGTGGGCCTTGGGGAAGACTCCACATTTATCCGAGCTAGACTAAATATAACCAGCCCTAGCCTACCTCCTTTAACTTTTATTCATCCCTCAGTGAGTACCGAGAGGACAGCACCTCTGTCTGCAGTAAAAACGAAATATTAAAAGTTACAGTTTACTTTGCTACAGTGCTGAAAACGAAGCTGATCTCAAAGCTGATCTCATCCGACCCGGAGACCGTCTACAATTGCTTCAAGGTCCACTTTCAGTGCTTGCATTCCCATGAGAATGCTTTTGACAGTGGACAGGGGTTAGCATGGGTACTCTGGTCTGCCGCTGCTCAGCCCCATACACAATGCAATGCACGGTGTTTTATGAAGTATTCCACCCAGAACCATCATTAAAACTTGCTGTGACTTGTGCCACACAGGGCTCTTCTGTTGCTTCCGCCCAGATGGGTCTTCATTACTGAGCTTTGAGTAACCAACATCCTGTCACCGTCTGGCCATAACGGTTTGGCCCTTGTCAGAATCGCTCAGGTCTTCGTGCCTGCGCATTTCTCCCACATCCAACACGTCGCCAATGGGAAGAGGCGCTTCATATAGCACCCATAGTATTATTTAAATGTCCCTAAGCAAGTTGCACTTGACCAGATGCTTTTGGTCACCACCAAGGACCTTCTGACAGAATTCTGGTTGGATATTTGTCCACTCTTCTAGGTAGAATTGGTAGAGTTCAGTTAAATTGGTTGGGTTTCTGACACTAACTTGACTTTTAAGCACAGTCCACATGTTTGAGGCAATTGCATAGGCTTGAAGTTAGCTTGCTTCATCCATTCCACAGCCGCCTTTTTTGCATGTTTTATGGTTATTGCCCATTGAGGCACCCACGTGTGTCAAAGTTTCAGAAAACCCCATAAAGAACATGTTGCTACCACAACCATGCTTAACAGTCGGTACAGTGTTGTTGGGGTTGAATGCCTCACCTTTACTTCTTTACTCTTCCAAACATCTTTGTCTTATCTGACTATAAAACTTTCCTCCAGAAAGTTTGGGTTGAACGGAAAGTTGTACTTTTTAAAGCAGGGCTTCTTTCTTGAATAGCAGTCTATCAGTCCACAGCAAAGTAAAAACTGTAGAAAGTGGCACTGGTGTTTCAACATCCTCTAGTTTATGGCAGGCCCCAAAAATACTTTTTTCTTTTAAAGATACAGTAAGTAAGTGGTCATAGTATTTTGGTTGATCAATGTACTGTATATATCTGATTGGTTAGGGTTGTCTGTTTGGTTAATAAGGTACACACCAGACTATTCTACTTTCCTATTTCTGACTTTGTGACACTATACTAGTTTCTCAGTGTCTACTAACTTTTTACTAATTCATTCTTTACCTTTCCTTCAATCCATTCATCTCTCTGCTCATCCTTCACTCTGACCTCCACCCGGGGGCTTGTGCTCAGGTGACAGATATGATGCAGAAAGCGCTCTTTGACTTCCTGAAGCACAGGTTTGATGGCAGGTGAGGAGGCTTTATCTTTCAGGAGAGGCTATTTTACTTCAGCTATGTAAAGTATCTCCAGCCATGCCTTGTGTCTGTGATGTGGATGAACTTACATCAAATGACTTTATCCTTTTGTTTTGTAGGATATCGATTACAAGAGTGACTGCAGACATCTCTCTAGCAAAGAGGTCCGTGCTGAACAACCCCAGCAAGAGAGCCATCATCGAAAGATCCAACACCAGGTCAAATCTTGGTAGGTTTTACTTTTTGAGGACCTCCGGTATCAGTATTTTTAAAGATGTTCTGTGCATTATGAAATTGTAACTATACAGAAACTTATCTGTCTCCCTCTAGCTGAAGTTCAGAGTGAGATTGAGAGGATCTTCGAGCTGGCCAGATCTCTTCAGCTGGTTGTGCTAGATGCTGACACAATCAACCATCCAGCCCAGCTCACAAAGACCTCACTAGCACCCATTATCGTCCACGTCAAAGTCTCCTCTCCTAAGGTGAAATGGGCATTACTTTTAGATTTACACTTCACATCACCTCCAAGCTGGTGACTGTCCAGTTCTCTCAGTTTTCTTTGTAATGTGTTGCTGCCCTCTTCTGGCTTGATGTCACATGCAGTTCATTGGCCTGATATTTAATGTACCTTGAAGGTGAGCATTTTTAGCTTGTGATGAGTGAAGAGAAATAATATACATTTTTTGTTGAAGCTTATGGTCCAATTGAGCCATACTCAATGTTAAATGTAAGTGTGTGTGTGTGGTACAATGTGATGGACTGGTGTCCTATTTAGGGGATATTCTTGCACCCAGCAGTTCTGGGTAGTCACTGTAACTCTGAGCAGCATGCAGATAAGAAGAATGGATTATGGTCCAACTCTCTGCTAAACTTTGTATATGCACTTTGTGTTGGCAGGTTTTGCAGCGGTTGATCAAATCACGTGGGAAATCACAGAGCAAGCACCTGAATGTACAGTTGGTGGCTGCGGACAAATTGGCTCAGTGTCCTCCGGTCAGTATTCATTTTCTACATTTCACAAATGATAGTAGTGGCTTTTCTGTCTACTTAATTCACAAAATATTTCATTCACCTTAAGTGCTCCTTTTTTCTCTAATACAGGAAATGTTTGACATTATTTTGGATGAGAACCAGCTGGAGGACGCGTGTGAACACCTGGCCGAGTACCTGGAGGCCTACTGGCGGGCGACACACACTTCTCTGAGCACTCCACTCAACCCTCTGCTGGGACGCAACCTGGGGTCCACTGCTCTCGCCCCATACCCGACAGCCATCTCCGCTTTGCAGGTCAGTAAAGCTGTCAGATTCCTCTTCTGGACCAGACCTCAATGTGATTTAATGTGTTTGGGATTAGTTGGATGGCACAACCCAAATTTTTAGACTTGAACTTTGGACAGCTTGCATGGCGCTCTGGCCAAACCCCCCAACCCTTTAGAATCAGGGCGTCCACTGATAATGTGTTGATGACATGGTGATGATGTCATTGACGTGATGTTCAAATATCATCATTCAGATTTTTTTTGTGTTGGTGCCCCATTCCCCCAGCGAGATGCCGTTCTGGACAGCTACCCATGTCACCCATATCTAAATCTGCCATTGCCTGCCATTGAGGTGTGGAATAATAATAATAATAATCACCCTGCAGAATTCCTTAAAAGAACAAAGGCTGATATAAGGCTGTAATAATGGATGCATTAAAAATTAAGCATTGGCTGTTGTATTTATTAGTTATTGAAAAAACTGTGTGATTGTTTGTTAATATTCTGCTTTTTACCCTGATGCTAAAAACAACTGAATGGATCTTTTAACTTCTAATTATTATAATGAAATAAATTTAAGGGGAATCTCAGATTTTTTATACTGTGTATTGGAAAAATGTCTTGACAAAACATATGTGAATAAGCTTGTTTGTGTAACTTTTAAAAAATCACTGCTTTGTGTTGTTCTTAGCAGGGCCAAAGAAACAGAAACAGCAATCATGCCACCGACCATTCCCAAATTGAGAAGCGCAGTTTGATGACCTCGGACGAAAACTACCACAACAATGAGCGCCAACGAAAGAGCCGCAACCGGCTGTCGTCCGCGTCCCAGCAGAGCCGAGACCACTACCCGCTGGTGGAGGAGGACTACCACGACCCCTACCAGGACACGTACAAACCCCACCGCAACCGTGGCTCTCCCGGGGGCTACAGCAACGACTCCCGCCACAGGCTCTGAGTCCAGCGTCCTCCACATGTCTACAGCCACAGCTCCAGTGTCTTGTGTTCAGTCCTGTTTCTGAAGTGTAGTACCTTGTATTCCCTCTGGCACTGGGTCTCACCAATGGGCTGTTGACCTTCTGCATAGATCTGGGCACCTTTGCCTTTCATTATGAGGCTATTATTGTCTGCAAAATGTTTGCAAAAACATTTCTCCATTTAGAAATATCCCACTGATAGAGGGAAATTATGGTACTGAAATTGTGGGCAGATAAGTGGCTGACTGTCTGGTAAATGATTCCGCTGTACGATGTACGGGTCCAGGTTCGGGTCCAGGTCAAATGGTCTTCTAGTTCCTCATGGGCCTTGTTCTCTGTATGTTTGCAGGGCTAGCTGTCGAGGCATGCTTGTTGGAGCCCTGAACCAGTGCCAGCATGCAGAAATGCCACAGCGCCAAGAGCCTCCAACAAACCTAGAGCCTTCTTTTTGCACGTTTTCGGTAGGAAGCAGAGCGAAGCGTTCCAGAGCGACCTGTTGGTACAATGATGTTCATATGGCGTTAGATTTGGAGGTACTCAGGTACGGAACAGATCACATGTGCCAAAATGTTGAGTAACGTTTGCTCTGACCTCAAATCCCCAACCCGACCCTCAATAAGCCCTGTCCACCTTTCAGAGTAGCATTGTGCAATTTCTGAAGAACTGTCAAAAAGCTGCATTCTCTGCATTCACTCGCTCTTTTTCTTCTTTTCTAGAAATCTCTCTATGGCAAATATGTCGTAACAGTTTAGAACGCTTGTTCTGTTCTCATGTTCTGTATTTCCAGTGTGTAAATCTAAATTCTGAATATGATGTTTTTCTTATTCTGAGACTGGGCAGGAAAGCTATCAGCAGGTTCATTCAGTAATACATGCTACTTACGTGAACAGGGACAGGTTAACCCTTAGTTCCAGAGTGTCCTTCAGACCCCATTCAGGTTCACAGATGCTTATTTTTGAATCATTTACAGCAGTTTATGTCGCGTCAATAATCAAAATTCGTACTCTATGTAATATACTCTTAACTACGAACGTGCTACAAAGAGTTATTTGGGTGATACCATAGAGGAACCATTGTTGGTTCCACACATACCAGTTACCATTTTTGGAAAAGACTTGTGTGAAGAACCTCTTAAAGATTTAAAGAAGGTTCTCCACACTCATATCTCCAAGAACCCTTTGTAGCACTTTATAGAGTATAGACGATGCCCTGCGCTTTACAGGGGTTGTATAATTACAAAATAGGCAACTTAAAATTAGATAAATCAGATGTAGGAGCTTTGTCAGTAAATTTGTCTAATTTCTTTAGAGGCGGATTTTTAAGTGCTCAGTATGTGCTAATGAAGAGTCGTAGTATTGTTACTTTGTATGATCTAATGCTGCTCTCAAAACTTCTCATTATGCACCAGAAATCACTGATGTTTGGGCAGAAGTTGGATAACACACGCAGTCATGCAGTATGTGCGTTTGGCATGGCGAGCTCAATATGAGGATGTAGTTTTACGTGCGATTTTCCTGAACACATTCTGATAGGACAAACTGTCACCCAGTATGTTGTTGATGTAAAATAGGTATTGTGTGGAGATTAATGATGCGTAAACTTATTTGATTCTTCGCCCAAGGAAGGGCGCTGTACAGCAAGTCTCCTGTTATAGGAATATAGCACATTCTGTAATGTGATTGCACTTGGGAGTAGCTTGAGAGTAGAAAGTAGTCGGCTTGAATAGTCATCTTAGTAAAAAAGCGGCAAACCTAGATCAGGCATTAAATATTAAAAATGTAAAAATAAATACAGAAACAGATTGTTGTCCAGCTTGTATATGAAGAGTGTTAAGGGAGCAATAAATAGATCTGAACCAAATATTAATAGCAAAAGCATCATATCAATTGGAGTATTAAGTATTAATGTTGTTGAATATTAATTAGAAGGTCTGGTTATCCAATATATGGGTACAGCTGTTAGCTCGGACGTTATATTATCTATGAGTACTCTCAATTTAATCAACCTGGGCCTTCCCTTTGGACAGGATATTCATAACTGAGTAGCTCTTGATTGTTTGGTGGTAGAATAGACAGTACACAGCGTATTCCAGTGAGCTCAGACAACCTTTAGCAGTTAGCAGGCGATTTTTAAAGCTGAGCCGAACACAGTGCAGTTGAGTCAAGTGCCCTTACTGTACTATCACTGCCATTCCCATTCTACTTGAGCATTAGCATTATATAATATACTGCAGTAGTTTACCTTCCACTATACATGTTACACACAGGTGCAATACCATGGACTATTCTGGGGCCTTGTACTTTACATACACCAATCAGCCATAACATTAAAACCACCAGCCTAATATTGTTTGGGTCCACTTCGTGATGCCAAAACAGCTCTGACCCGACACTCAGCAATTTCTGCTCCAGTAGCTCTCCAGTGGGAACCAACCAAATTGGCTAGCTTTTACTGGTTTACTGGTTCTCCCTTCTCTGGGCACTTGTAGTAGGTACTAACCACTGCATACCGGGAACACCTGACAAGACCTGCCATGTTGGAGATGTTCTGACCCAGGTGTCTAGCCATCACAATTGTATGGCTCTCAGATCCTTACATTTGCTCAATTCTTTTCAGAACTGACTGTTCACTCGCTATATATATATATATATATATATATATATATATATATATATATATATATATATATATATATATATATATAATCAAGCTGCCATTGTCACCAGATAAGCATTTTTTTCACTTCACCTGTAAGTGGATTTAATAGTATGGCTAATTGGTGTATATTAGCAGTTACATAATAAATAAATCACAAGATGAAATAATGCCATGACAAATATGCCTGCAATAGCAGGCTGCATAAACTTTTGCACTGCAGTTGCACTGCTATATATCTGCCAAACATGGAACTGATTTCTCTCTTAACCACTCCTCCAGAATAATGCACTTTGCTGCATAGTGCACTTATCACTCGCTATTTTGATTTCCTACAGTTAGGTTGCAGACAGATGCTCAGTAACTGTTGGTTTACGACATTTAGTTCATGTAAAAATACACAGTCATGGTGCTATATGGTGTGCAGCATTGTTGTGTTAGGTCTTTTGCTAGTTTTAATGCAGTAGTTTTATTCTATGACAGGGATCCTTCTAAGGGATGAAAACACCCCCAAAACACGGAATGGATTTATTTAAGGCAAACAAGCTTATTTACTGAGGTCCCCGCTGCATATGCTGATTTGTAGTTGCATATCTGTTATGTATTGTAGCTATTGCTCAGGGTCCTTGTCAGTCTCTTACTAGTTTGTGACATATCACGTCCATCTGGAACATATTTTAGTCACATTTCAGCTCCCTAGGTTTTACTTATTCAGTTATTTTAGTCATTTTTTACAGTCATTGGTTCCAACTGTCACTTGTCGCTCTTTTGGACTCTGTGCACTGTTTTCCTATGTTGTTTGAGAACTATGCCTTAAATCTGACAAAATGTGCATCTTCTTGTGAGATTTCTTGCTTGACAGTGATCTATTTCTTATTCATTACGTTTAACAGAGTACAAATCTACATAATACAAATAAAAAGTACTCTTCCTCTTACAGTCTTTATAACATTTGGGTTAGAATGATAAGTGGTGTGTTGCTGATAGATAATCTCCCTTGAGATTCTATTTTAAATATTTAAACAGTATATATTTAAACTATATATATAGTATAGTTTATATATATATATTCTCCTACAGCTGCTGCTTTACTCTGACACCTCCCTCTCTGCAGGTGGGAGGGGGGCTTCTTTTTCCCGTAGGTCACAGTTCATGCACATTCATGAGAGACAGCTCGTTAGTAATAAAAAATGGATGACTATGTAAGCTAGAATAAATGACAGCCATTTACTATGCAAACATGTACAGTGCTGCATGCTGACGCTTTACCTCCTTCTGCAACCTCGCGGCTTCTTTGGAGTTTAGTTGAAATCGTGGTTCCTTTCGAGAGTGATGAGAAAATGCATGTCTTCAGTTCCTTTTTGATTAATCAAATTACAGAAAGTCGGGAGAAGGGTAGGGGGAACATCTCTGTATAGAAATCAATGAATCGAGCTACATTTGTTAATGTTTTCTTTTGTAAAATAAATTTGAGCCTAGAAGTTCTTGTAGCCTCTGATGTGGTGTCCTTCGAGCCTTTCTTTGCTGCTGCTGCTGCTGCTGCTGTTGTGCACCTGCCTGCACTGTTTGAACAGCATCCAAGCCAGCCAAGTAAAATCACTGTCATTTAATTTGTCATGGGCAGCTTGCGTAGATTTCATGTGCCAGGTCCTGTTTTAGGTCTGTGTGACCATGAGATTCGTTCAGTGTGGTTTTCTAAAACTGCTCTGCAAGAGAGGATGAAGAACCATTGTAGGAGTAGGAGTGTAAAAACCTTTGGACTAGTAAAGAACCTTTACATCAAGAGAAGATTCTTTAGACCATTCAAAAGGTTCTTCACACTCACACATCTCTTATCACAAATCCAGTTCTCTATGATGTCCCAGTTACAGCACCTTTATTTTTAAGAGTGTAGCTCCACCTACTGCTGGTTCTTGGCCAATGCAAGTAATGACTATATGTCCAAGGTATTAAGGTGAATCCAACGCTCACCCATGAATACCTTTGGGATGATCTTGAGTCCTGTTTGTAATCCAGAACTAATTATTCAACAGCTGATCTCACTAATGTTCTCCCTTAAGAACATTCTTGGGAAAAACATCTGCCCTTGTCCAGTTTGTTGATGATATGTTGATTTACAGGAGATTAGACTGACTGAAGCTCACTTAAGCAACAGCAAGACAACTAGCCATATAATCATGGCCCTTTCATACACTCTACGGACAAAAGTATTGGGACTCCTGCTCACTCGATTTTTCTGTAACAAAGAGTTTATCCTGCTTTTGTTGGAATAACTGGCACTACTGTCCTCGGAAGGCTTTCTATGACATTTTGGAGCACTGCTGTGAGGATTTGATTGCATTCAGCGAGAAGAGCGTTAGTGGGGTCAGAATATTAGATGGTCACCATCCCCATCTTATTGGCTCACCCCTAAAGTATTGGATAAAGCACCATCATTCCACTGCTCCACAGCTTATTGCTTTATACTCCTCTAGCCCAAAGTAGCTGAATGCATTTATTAGAAAGGGGGGGCACAAACATCTGGACATATAGTGCAATAATGTTCTCGAACTTTCAAACTGTTTAACTCTTACTGTAAAAATCAGTAGCATTGTTTTAGTGTGTTTTACCATAGGCAGATGTGATTTGTCTAAGGGCGTATTTGGCCCTGGTGCAGGTGAATCACTTCTTCCAGAATTCAGCTGCAATGATGACTAACGCTCATGAGTCGTTGCAGGGCTTTTTTATTTTATTTTGCTTAAATACAATTTATTTGAAGTACAGATATAACAAATACAATATACAAGTTACAGCCTGCAAGTTCCCTATAAATCAGGGGCGAATTCAGATTTACACACCACACTGCTATAAAGCCTTTGAAATGCGTTCATTCTTTATACTGTACATATAGAATAGTACAGTATAATATATATTATACATTTGCAAGATGTTTGTTCACTTTTCCAGCTTGTTCAGTTAGACGTACAAAGGATTTTTTATTTTTCTCCAGTGCGTCACGATTTCACTGCGCTTGGTTGAAGTGGCTCTGGTGGAAGCTCAGGCTCCTTTGGTGGGGTGCTCTCTTTGGGTTTGGCCTTTTCACTCTGGGCCCGATTCTGCTTCTCTCGCTCTAGTGCTTTCTCCATCTCTGTGTAGTAGTCCAGGGCTTTCCTGACCGGGTCAATGATATGTTGCTGTTGAAAACAAAGACATTAAACCCAGGCTTGGATTGTAGAGCTGTCATCGACATGCTCAACCTACACTATATGTCCATGTATGTGTTTGTGGACACCCCTTAAATAAATGCATTTAGCTACTTTAAGTTTCACCCATTGCTGACACAGATGTGCACACACACGTGTATTTTTGACCTTTTCAAAAGATACAGAGGCTAAGGTAAGGATAGGTGTTAAATACTTCCCAAAAAAATATAAAAAATGTATTATTTTCCCAGAGTTCCTCAATCTTTTACACAAGACTGTATGAAGTATAGAGAAATACATGTTTTGCAATCCATGCTCATCCTCACCTCTAGACAGGGGAAGAGATTGGCCAGCTCAATGAAGAGGGGGAACAGAACAAAACGGATGAAGCCGGTCTGAGAGGAGGGTTTGGTCACTTTGTCACGGTCCATAAATGGGGTCACTGGAAGTCCCTCCAGCTTTTCCATGTCACTCTAAACAGTTTTAAAGACTGGAATTAGCATGTATATGAAGCTGTCATTCACAGTGTTTGACTAAATGTTCACAGCTTTGTCCCTCAAACAGAAAGAATTTGTTGTTTTTAGGTGATTTCTTTTTTTTTTTATGTTACCTGATTGAAAAACTCCTGCAGCAGGCAGTCCAGCCAGGGCTCGGCCACATCCATGGGCCGTGCTTCATTGGAGATGTCACTCACTTTGATCATGATCATCATCAGCTAGACCACAAAGAAGCAACCAAAGAACTGTCTTAAAATAGTTTCGTCATATCTCAGTCCAAAGCTTAGACTCCTAACTGCATCTAAGCAAGGCTTCAATAACATGCTACATCTGATGTACTCCAAAGCTTTCTTCTTTTTTAATCTTTTGTTATAATAAGAAGCACACACACTCATACACACAGAAAACACACTTATCTTCTAATGTACTGGATTAGTTTTCGAGTTGGGATTAGTAGAGAACAACATTGCCTCATCTTCAGGGGTTCTTTAGTAAAGACAATGGTCATATGCGAAACCATAAAGAACCATGTAAATATCTTTTTACCTGGTTAAATGTTTCCTCTCTATGATAATTAACATGTTCTATATGGTTCTTCTACTTAGAAATACAATTAAACATGTTAATAATACTATATTAATACAGATGCAGTGAATGTGCTCTCACCACATCCCGGTGGTCCTTGTTGCCAAAGTCAAAGGCTGGCAGAATGGCTTTAAACTTATTGAGGATGTCTGTATGCCTGCTCATATCTGTGGCCAGGATGCACCTGAGGAAAACACAGTCACAGCTGTAGGATGCTGTGGTGTTCACTTAGTACATATGGCTCGAAATCTGCTTTAGTGAAACTGACACAGTGGATCATACTTAATTATGCCCTCCCTGATCCTCTTGTACTGCTCTGTTGTCAGGTTCCGGAAAATATTACTTTCAGTCTGAAAAAGATGGAAATGAAGCCTCAGACACTTGCAGGTCTCTGCATGTCATGTATATAAACACACACTGATATCTGCAGTTTCTGTCTGCTGTTTATCTGCTTTACATCTACTGTACTACCTGAGTAGTACAATTATATGAGTAAACAATTATATGTGGCATACCAGTACATTCACTACTGGTTCTATAGCGTACATTACATTACAAGCTGATGCTGTATTTTTTTTACTGCTAATGGACATGGACTATACACGTCCACACCAGCCTGAGTTCATGGCGTGTTTGGTATCTTTGTAGAGTTTGAACACGGTCGGGGCCGTTGTTACACCAGTAAAGGGCTGTGTTTTACACCAAAAGTTACACTGTACACTGTTCGCATCACTAGTCCTAGTCTCTTACTGCACCAACCCCACTGACCTTGGAAACATGATGCATTTATTAAACATTTAAACACTAGATTTCCTATTACTTTGAACAAAATTTTCCTAAAAACAAACAAAAAATATAATAAATGTTAAGTTGAATAAATAATATATATGATAGGAAGGGCCAGAAGCACAGCACTGTAAACGAAAGGGGTGTGTGAATTTGTTATACAAGACAAAATGAGCATCATTGTAAAACTGAATGCAGCACCATAATTGCCTTATCTTGAAAAAGCCAGAAGCGTAATTGAAAATAAAATTTTACTCAAATCCAGAACCTCCAGAAAATCTGTTGGGAATGTAGGCTTCAGCAGACTTGTGCTTGTGGAAACACCATTGTCAGAGGTTTACATACATTCATCATGGACATGAATGTCATCTACTATCAGCAAAACAGCCTCAGAGCATGTTACTACCACCACCATTCTTAACAGTTTGTACAGTGTTTGTACAGGGGCTGAATGCCTCTTTGCCTCTTTTCTCTCCCAATACTTTGGTCTCATCTGACTATAAAACTTTCCTCCAGAAGGGTTCTTCTTTGTCTGTGTGGTCAACTGCAAACTTTAGTCTTTAGTCTGAATTTTGAGGGTATCGATCTTGGATCTATCGATCTCGTTGCTCCAAGCAAGTCAAGCAAACTCGTTTATGTGGGCACATATAAGATACCAGCTGTAGTCAATTGTGATCACTAACAGGAAGTTGGGTTTAATGGCAAGATAGGCCATAATTTTGGTAATATCGCCATGACATTCATGTCCATAATCAGTGTTTATATTTTCCATCAAGCTGAAGTCCTCCTCATTTCTAATTCGTAAACACCTTGCAGCTCTGCAGGCTTACAGAGTAGCTGTGAGGACATTGAGCACCTCAGCGAACGTCACAAAATGCAGGTCTGGAGTGTGGAGATTTAGAGCCAAATTAGTTGACGTCTTTCAGCTCCATGCTGAAATCTGAACTCTGAAACATAAACATTGCTGTTAATGTAGGATAGTTAAGCAGTTACCTTTTCCAGTATCTCGAATGCTACAGCACAGTGATGATTCTCTAAAGGGGAGATGTCATTGTACCTCAAGGCCAGTTCAGTGCGAGCATTTATCTGAAAGACAGTGCAGGGTTTCATTGAAGTACGTGAAAAATAGGTTTTACAGCTCAACCAGAGCGAACAGTTCAGTGCTTCTAGTGTGCCTAATGATGTGCAACAACATGTAAAAATGTAGTATTGGGGGGGGGGGGGGGGGGGCCTAAATTGCTGCCACTATAGCTCGGGGAGTCGCAAGTTTGAGGCCTGGAGTCCAAGACAGCACAATTGGCCAATGGCGTTCACTCCCTCTTAAAGCAAAGTTGGCTGGCATAGGCATCTGTTATCTGGTGTGGAGGAGCTGGGGGCCTGCTGCTTTTCTCAGAACTTGTTGGCGGCAGTTCGAAAAGAGGCAGTGGGTGGCTTAACTAGTGTTGGGAGCATTGCAAGTGCTAGTGAGAGCTACAAAGGGGTTAATTGGCAGTAAGAAAAAAGAAAGAAAAAGGGGAAACTGGGAGAAATTGGCAAATTGGGGGAAATTTGGGAAAATGATTTGAAAAATGATTTGAAAAAATGCAGTATGGAAATGATACATTGGATTTCTCACCTGGTAGGCGTTGTTGTAGCCGGTGTGGTCTAAATCATGGCACACAGCTGAAGTCAGCATGATTAAGAGGTCAACACTGTCGATCTTACTTCTCAGATCCGTTAGCCATATCAGCCCGTACATCTACCAACAACAGAGACACCGATGCAGAGACAGCGAGATACTTACTGTGACAGGTTAGAAAGGGGGATTTTTTGTGATTTTTGACACATAACCTTTCAGGTGTGGGTTTCCCACAAGCAGCTTAGCCCAAAGATGATTCTTTAATGGGCAAGTGAGCATCACACTAAGATGCTTTCAGGAAACTGGGCCCAGAGTGGTTTGGTGTGAAATGGTGACTGAAGAAGTGTATTTACTTAGATTTCTTTACAGTGGTGGTGATAGGGACCAGGGGTCATAATGTCTACTCAAATCTAGCTATCTTACTTGCTATCTAAAACCACTGGTTAAACCCACATGTGCCTTCTGAGCTGATGATGCTAAAATCGTTATAAATGTGGCTAGACTGTTGTACCATATGACACCCTGCATGGGTTTTAAAAAGCAAGGCCAAAAGCCTGGCAGAACTAATATACACAATGTTTCATGCATCAGACAATACACTAATCAGCTATAACATTAACACCTGATATTGAGCAGGTCCCCCTTGTGCCGCCACAACACATCTTACCCCTTAGGGCATGGGCTCCACAAGACCTCTAAAAGCATCCTGTAGAATCTAGCACCAAGACTAATATTAGCAGTAGATCAAGTCCTGTAAGCTGTGAGGTGGGGCCTCCATGAATTGCATCAGTGAGCCTTAGGTGCTGCCTAATATATCCAGCCCTTGATAGAAGCCACTGTAGATGAAGATAATCAGTGATAAGCAATGTTTTTCACTTCACTTGTCAGTGGTATTAATGTTACGGCTGATTGAAGTATGTTTTAATTCTGTGTACTAACCTTCTGTAATGTAGTTTTAAATGTTTTGGACCTCTGGTTACTATGACCACCACTGCCTCCATAATTTTCTCACAAAACCTCTCATAGAATTGATGTTCTTACTGGTTTAATTATGCAGGAAGGAGGGCAAATTGGTGGAATTCCCATCTTAAAGGATCAGAACTGATTGTATCCCACTTCAGGTGGGGTTAGTCATCAACTCTGTAACTGCCAGACCCTCACTAGCCTGTTCCTTTCCTTTAAAGACCTCAAATGTTTCCCAGACAAAATATCCAAACCATCACCTGAGCAAGGATTAGTCTGCAGCAACCATAAACTAACAAATAACCACGTTTCTTCTTCTGATTATAGATTTTAAATCGAGCAGTAGTTCTCTAGTGCTAATCTATCATGCAGCATGTCCTTCACTAATGCCTGAAAGGTTGAGTGGATAATTGAAGTGCTTGTGGTCAAGGTGAGCTGATTGCAAACTCTCTCTCTCTCTCACACACACACACTATTTCTCTCTCACCATCTGAGTGACACAGAAGCAGTGTTTGAAGTTGTGGAAGGGGATGTTGTTGTAGCGCTTGTAGACCTCGTAGAGGAACTGCTGCAGCACATCCAGCTCTATGTTGAAGGTGGAGATGAAGTCTAAGTCTGTGTACATCACCTGCAGCAGCACCATGATCTCAGCGTCCTCCCACTGCCTTCACACATACACACACAAACAAGCGTTTTTTTAGACTTGGTGGGTGTTTGATGACGAATGAAGCATCTGATGATATGATCAAAATGGTTCCCAATACTTCCATAAATGTGTTGTTGGATGTGTGAAAAATAGGTTGGAAAGTAGATGATTGGCAAGAAGGAGTGGTCGCATTTGGGAGTGCCATAGTCCATAGTGCCAAAGACAATAGTGTGAAGGAAGAAGCTGAATCTGCAGGTGTATGGAAGCATACAGTCATACAGGTCTACTAGCAGTGGCAGAAATCCCAATCACAGGAAATTCTTGTCAGAATTGTGGACTGAAAGACTGATGGACAGGGAGTGCCGCTGTGAACTGCTAATAGAAGTCAGCACAGGTTATTTACCATCAGTTTCTAAAAGAACACTCCACACGAAACTGCAAACTGTGAATATGGAGTAGAGTGACACATAAGAGGTCTGCTCAAGAACGATGAGAATTTTCTGTAGACAGGTCTTTTTGCCACTGCTGGTAGACCGGTATGGCCATATGCTTCGATACATTTGTAAATCCAGCTATTTCCATCACACTATGGCCTTCAACACACCCAAATGCAATCACTTCTTTTTGCCAAACATGAACATCTGCTTTGTGACCCATTTCCCACACACTGAACGAGACGTCCACTGCACTGTACCACCTCTTCTTAATCTATTGATCCTGTCACACACCCCACAGGTATATATAGCCCAATCATCCTCGCAAGGCGACTAATGTTTTGTCCAGGGAGATAACATGGACAGTAATAAAACAATTAAATTTTTCTCTTAACATATCCAAGCTTGGAAGCGCAGAGCGCAGGATGCTACAGCGTCCCTAGGTAGAAGACAAGGTTTCATTGCCTAGCTCTAGGGCCGGACGTAGATATTGAACCCACAAACCTGTGATCTAACCACCTTTCTTGCCCTTTTTTGAAAAATGTGTTACTTTTGTAAAGAGTGAAGTTCTACGAAGTTACCCCACCTGTTTTCCTAACCAGTAACGCCACATTTTTCGCTCCTGACTACAACATGACGTTTTTGTCTCCTGTATTCTAATTGAAGATGCACAGCACCAGGTTTTCATGTTTTGTCCCCTTCACACATTGCCTTTATCACTCCAGCTGGCTTTAATAGTGTTCTTTGACAGAGGCACAGGTCTGACACGCATTCATGTGCTTTATCCTGAACAGTGTTTGCATCTGTGCAGAACTCGCATCCTGTTTTGTTAATGTGAAAGGACGGGGTTCAAAAACTAAGCCAGAAGACCACTGCATTAATACAGTCTTCAAAGCCTGAAGCCGAGTGCTCTGTTTTGAAGGACTGCTATTGATTTGTAAGCCCCCCCAAACAACCATTCATATTGATATGAGTTCTTTTGGGCAGATGAAAGGACTGAATCTCCTCTGGCCTTTTTATTCAAGGCAGAAGAGCTGTGCTTTCGCTTCCACAGTGAATGTTCATTTCGCTATGGCAGGTGCCTCAGCTCATTTGTTGGACTTACATGGGCTAATGATGTTTAATATTTTAGCAGCTTCTGCCCAGAGAGAAATAATGATCATTTTCAAGAAATAATTTGAAATCTGTCCCAAAAATAGTGGAATAAGATGCTGAATAATTGAAGCAATGTGCACGCTTCTGACTATGGTGATACCAAGGCTGTTCACACTGTTATTCATTCAGTAGTTTTCTACCCCTAATTTAGTCAATAGGTTATTTTCCAACTACCACCCCATCTGCTCTTTTTTTTTTTTTTTTTTACCTCAGTCCCATTTCCTCCCTGTACCTCAGTCCCATTTCCTCCCTGTACCTCAGTCCCATTTCCACCCTGTACCTCAGTCCTATCCTCTTCCTCTAACTCAGTCCCATCCCCTCCCTCTCCCTCAGTCATATCCCCTTCCTGTACCTCAACCCCATGTCCTCCCTGTACCTCAGTTCTATCTCTTTCCTGTACCTCAGTCCCATCTCCTCCCTGTACCTCAGTCCCATCCCCTTCCTGTACATCAGTCCTATCTCATCCCTCTAACTCAGTCCCATCTCCTCCCTGTACCTCAGTCCTATTCCCTTCCTGTACATCAGTCCTATCTCATCCCTCTCCCTCAGTCCCATTTCCACCCTGTACCTCAGTCTCTTCAACCTGTACCTTTGTCCCATCTCCTCCCTCTACTTCAGTCCCATCTCATACCTGTACCTCAGTTCCATCTCCCCACTGTACATTAGTCCTATCTCTTCCCTCTACCTCAGCCTCCTCCATCTGTACCTCAGTCCCATCTCCCCACTGTACATTAGTCCTATCTCTTCCCTCTACCTCAGCCTCCTCCATCTGTACCTCAATCCCATCTCCCATCTGTACCTCAGTCCCATCTCCACACTGTACACCAGTCCCGTCTTGTCCCTCTCCCTCATTCATATCTCCTACCTGTACCTCAGCCCCATTTCCTCCCTGTACCTCAGTCCTGTCTTGTCCTTCTACCTCAGTCCCACCTCCTACCTGTTAATTGGAACTCACCAGTTGTCAAAGGTGGGTGTCTTAAGGTACTGTCTCACCTCCTCAGAGACCTCCAGAGAACTGTGTGAAGATCATGTGATCGTATTAAAATGGATTTATTGTAATGGTTTGCTCATTGCTGTGACTGAAAGTGAAAACGTTTCAGCTCGCCTCATCTGGAGGAACTTCTCCCGGACGTGTTCACACTCTTCACGCGTCTTGCGCAGTGTTCTTTTGTGGTAGAACGGCGAAGGTTTGTGGGTTCCCTCTGAGAGTTCTTTAAACAGCCCCAGCCAGCTCAGGTGCTCCACACTCTACAGAGAAAGGGTGCTTATTGGTAGGGTGATGAGTCATAAAGATGGATTGATTTTTATCTAAAGGCCTGTAAATGGGCCCACACTCAGTTCTTTATTTACACATTACTTGTACATAGTGATCACAGAGTGGCAGGAGGTGACACTCCTATGTGGATTATACAAACTCTGTGTACAGCAGAGCAGCTGAATTCACAAATTAGAAGAGTCTGGATACATTTGGACATATAGTCCTCAGGGTTGTGAGGGTTACCTAAAATGTATTTTAGTACAGATTGTAAGACAAGACAACTTTATTTATATAGCACATTTTAGAGATGTCAAGTGTCACAAAAAAAATATTATTTCCTATTTCAAGATTGTAGCTTGTCCATAAAGTGAACAAGTCCATCAAAACAATAAATAATGCATTACATAATAATGCAGATGACCTGTTGGACAATTCAATGCATAGGATTACTATATTAAATTAATGTAGACAGATTTGTTTTCATTGATCATGGATAACTTGTCTTTTTAAAATCATGTAATTAAATAGAGACAATAAAAAACAATTTTAACAAGACAAATAAGCAATAAAACTGCACTGGTAGGTGACTTGCTAGTGCAGGCCGCAGCCTGAGATGGAACGGGAAGGCAGACTGTGGTCTGCGCGAGAAGCCAGATCCCCCTGTTGGGAAAGGAGGTGGCGCATAGATGGGTTCGACATTTGTTCGACCTGAGAAGCAGGGGTATATAAAGGGGCTTAAGTGAGGCCTTCTCCCAAAATTTGGTTATTTTCATAACTCCACATATAACTGCATGTGCTGTCAGATATTATGCCGCACACAAATGGTCATTTATGTTTTACAAATTTAGTGACATGGACAAATCTTTGTTGAGCAATAAAGAAACACATATACATGTGCAGTGTAAGTTGTGCCAGTTCAGGCATGAATAGTAATATGCTGTGTAAAAGGTGACAAGTTAATTTCTTTCCAATTCCAAATTGGGAAGAAAACTAGGACAAAACAAAGAGTTCTGCAAGGGTTCTTCATAAAACCATGACAGTGTGCTTACATGCTTAGACATATGCTAGCTTTATGAGTCAAAAAATGGTTCCACTAGCATCACGAGTCAAATAATCGTACTACTAGCATCATGAGTCATATAATGGTTCTACTAGCACCTTGAGTCATATAATGGTTCTACTAGCACCTTGAGTCATATAATGGTTCTACTAGCATCACGAGTCATATAATGGTTCTACTAGCATCACGAGTCATATAATGGTTCTACTAGCATCACGAGTCATATAATGGTTCTACTAGCACCTTGAGTCATATAATGGTTCCACTAGCACCTTGAGTCATATAATGGTTCTACTAGCATCACGAGTCATATAATGGTTCTACTAGCACCTTGAGTCATATAATGGTTCCACTAGCACCTTGAGTCATATAATGGTTCCACTAGCATCATGAGTCATATAATGGTTCCACTAGCATCATGAGTCATATAATGGTTCCACTAGCACCTTGAGTCATATAATGGTTCCACTAGCATCATGAGTCATATAATGGTTCCACTAGCATCATGAGTCATATAATGGTTCCACTAGCACCTTGAGTCATATAATGGTTCTACTAGCACCTTGAGTCATATAATGGTTCCACTAGCATCATGAGTCATATAATGGTTCCACTAGCACCTTGAGTCATATAATGGTTCCACTAGCACCTTGAGTCATATAATGGTTCCACCAGCATCACGAGTCATATAATGGTTCCACTAGCATCACGAGTCATATAATGGTTCTACTAGCACCACGAGTCAAATAATGGTTCCTCTAGCACCTTGAGTCATATAATGGTTCCACTAGCATCATGAGTCATATAATGGTTCCACTAGCATCATGAGTCATATAATGGTTCCACTAGCATCATGAGTCAAATAATGGTTTCACTAGCACCTTGAGTCAAATAATGGTTCCACTAGCACCTTAAGTCAAATAACGGTTCCACTAGCATCACGAGTCAAATAAGCTCTCTTGTCCATCTACAGTTTTATTCAAAGCATTAATTAAACATGGATTTTTTAGATGAATGTGGACCAGAGTAGGAACTTTCTGTAGACGTCTGTACAAATCTGCATGTTTACCTCCAGCTTTTCTCGGAACGACTCCACCTGTCTCTTCATCTCATAGACAATAGCTGGAGTCTCGCCAGCCTCAGTGAGAATCTTCTTCTCCAGGCTTTGTAACCTGGTTAAAAAGGTTTTATGAGAGTTTATAAAAAGTACATGTCTGAAAAACTAGGTGTTTATCTTATACAGATGCCCACCTTTTCTCCATGGAGGACAGATCGAAGCCCAAGGCCACTGCCAGCTCTGTACCTGAAACATAGCACAACGGTCGAGTCATTTATTCTCCAAAAGCCTCACTATGCTTTATATCCCCACTGACTCAAATGAGTTCATTATTCCATTGAATGCTTCACAATCCCCTCATCTGTCATCTAACTTCAGTTCTAGCTTTTCAGAACATGAAGGACAGTGACTTCTCCAGTCCACCAGCTCATCTCTGGCAAGGCCCTGACTTTAAGGCAGAAATACCTAATGGCTCACTGTTACAGTCTGCAGCGACCACCTCTAGCTTGTAGCAGGAGTGAGGGCTGTTGGGGGTCAGCTGAGGGGAGATGTTGATGATGTTGCCATTGGGGTTGTAGAGCTTTAGGATATCATGAGGGCCAGCTTCAGCAGCTGATCGGAACAGATCTGTAAAAGAAGCATGCACATGAAGTTAATTTAAAATTTATTTAACATTTTAATTTAATTAAAATGTTGCTGCCATCACAAAACCTGCCATCACAAAAACTGATGAGTTCTATGAGATTTTCTCTGAACTCATCAGTGTAATCCAATAATTGTGTTATAATGAGGTCCACAGAAATTGCCATAGACATTGTTCTGATTGATCTTTTACTAACCCCTTATTGCAGAAAGGCTTATTACACACCAAGGTGTATTATTCAATAACTACAGGGACTTCTGTACAAACTGGTGGGACAATTAATTGGTAATAGAAATGTGTAATAAAACTTTCTGTGGTAATAACACACCATAGGCTTTTTAAGGGGTTGATTAACTTCATATATTTTTATTAAAATCCCCCATGTAGATCCATAGATCCATAGATAGATAGATAGATAGATGGATAGATAGATAGACTTTATCGATCCTGCTACTGGCTGCTAAAAGGTAATTTAGCAGCCAGTAGCAGTCCCATAATACAGCACATTAATACAATATAATAATAAGGAATAATCAAGATAAATAATAAAGATAAGTAAAAATGAATAATAAAGAATTAATAATGTACAAGAAGTGCTACATAATACTGAATACAGAGCAGATAAATAACTATACTAAATAAACATGTGCATATATTGGTATTTAAGTAAAGTGTCAGTGGTATCCAGGAGTGCAGATGTACAGGATGTACAGTAAAGTATAATAGGGCAGATAAATAAAACCTTTGATTAAACATAAGAGACCCAGTCCTCATCTGTCCTCCTCCCTCTTCCGGCCCCACTGGGAAGAGTTGAAGAGCCTGTTGGCTCTCGGAACAAAGGATCTCCTGAGTCTGTCTGTAGAGCAGCTTTGTGACAGAACCCCGCCACTGAACTTGCTCCTTTGGTCCATAATGATGATGTGCAGTGGGTGGCCATCATCACCCATGAATGTAACTAAGAACACTGCAATGAATCTGATAAAATAAGTTCTAGTGTTCTGTGTTAGACAGCTAAAATAATTGTTGACACCTTTGTCAACACCCAAATTCTATTTATTGGCCTATTAATTGACCTCTATATGTGAGAAAGGTCCAATCTCAACCTCATGATCCAAAAGCAAGTTTAATCCTTTCACAAGTGCAGTCCCACCCATGTTGTCTGAACAATCAGCTTTGAATGTGAGGCAACAATTGAATTCTACTGGTTCATCAAATCATACACTGAGTAGTGTTCCCACAACATACAGCGCATCCTTAAAATGCAGGAATTTGCACAGAACTTTCTTGTGATAGGGTTAACAAGCAGGTTTTGTAACAAGCACACTAAATAGCCACACCTTGAGTTTCTCTGTCTCTGAAAATGTGTTACACATGCGTTCTCCTTTTAAAGCATAACTGTATGGCTCTCAGGCTGCTCTCAGCGGTCTTGAGCCTATGTGAACATGGATGTGACTCTATCCCTGAGGAGACCAGCATGAAGAATGTTGTACACTTGATGCAGAGCCTACTACTTGAGCACAGCTCTGTCAGCACCACCTGTGGCCCATGCTCTTGAACTGGATCTCACACACTGACACACTCCACTCACTCAAAACCTTCTGATTTCATTCACGTTCATGCTCGTCAGATCTTTGCTCTACAACATACCTAATCCAATATTTTCCGGATAAACACATGAACTACACTTATAAGCTATAAATATGCTTTTAGTAGATGTTTTTAGCATCTCCATTTTTGCCATTTTACTTTTTATCTTTTTCTTTATCATTTATCTTTTTATATTTATCGTTTTTCTGGCAGAAATGATCCAAATTGACTTGAATTAACATTATGAAGATGTTTTTTTCTCCTGTAAAGTTTCCATATTGGAGATTCACTGGCAGTTTTTATAGTATTTAATGCTAAGCTGGTCAGTCAGGGCTTGCTGTTCCACAAGCCCGGTAGCACAAACATGATTCTTAAATGGTAAAGTGAGCATCACAGTGAACACTCCCTCTATCTAATAAAATGATCTTAACACTAAGATCCTTTCGGGAACCTGGGCCCAGGAGAGTGGACCACCATTAGACCAGCATATTCACAGCTGGAGTCACTCTTTCATATGGACTGACTGACTGACTGACCGACTGACTGACTGAACAGAGCTGGCTATTGTCCAAAGCCCTGTTTCAGCCATACATCAACTTGCCTGGAATTAAGCGATAGTCCTCGCACACTAAGGTTCCACCCACCTTTGACATCCTGTGCAGGACAGTCAACAGGAAACTCTGCTTGCTCTGGTCTTCCATTCACTGTGAAATAAATGATTTTAGTTTCCATGCCTGGCGCTGACTCTCCCTCACTGCCCGCAGCTGAATGGGCTGTTTACAGTGTGACATCTATTTAACAGAGTACCACTCCACAACTCCTCCTCCTCCTCCTCTTCTGTCCCTCCTCTTCCAATGTCATCCCTCTCTCCTTCTTCAACCACCTGCGCTCTTTGCTTGATATTCAAAAGCTCTTAATGAGGCTGTAGGCCAGCAGTTGGATGTCTCCTCTGATGGCTGTGAGTAATGTAAGCATGTAAGTAATGATAATCCGATTGGCATTGTTGTTTTTGTTCTTATTTTTCTGTCTATATTTTTGCCTGCTAACTCGACAGATGGTCTGCTATGTGGTTGCTAGGCAGTTACTAGGTGGTTGCTATGGTATCCCAGGTGGCTGCTGTGTTGTCATAAGTGGGCGTAAGGTTTCAACATAGCCAAAGTTTGTTCACCCTTCTTATGTCCCAATGATACACATACATGAAAACACCCAACCAATAACATTCACAGCAACCACAGCAACCACTTGGCAGCACACTAGTGGCCACACTGAGTCAAAAACTAACAAGGTAACAACCATGCCCCTTCTGGTGGTTTCTGGTGAACTTGTAAACCCCATATCTGCAGCAATGCTCTGTATAAAAAGGTCAAAAGAGGACATAAACATAATAATAACAATAATAATAATAATAATAATAATAATAATAATAATAATAATAATGAGCACAATGAGCATAATCAAAATAATTCATTAAATTAAATTAGTATAGTAGTAGTAATATTAGTAGTAATAGAATATGTATTTAATTATTTTTAATATTTAATTAATATAAAAAATAATTAAATACATGTAATTTAATTTAATTAATTATTTTGATTATTATTATTATTATTATTATTATTATTATGTTTATGTCCTCTTTTAACCTAAATTAATTAATATTATTTTTACATTTATATTCATCATACATACGTACCTTACATTAAAAAATCACGAGCTGACAGATCCAAAAACAATATTCAGAGCTGAGGGTCTTCGGGAGCCGGACTGGGGGGGGGGTGATACTGGCTGTGTCCTCCGCTCCAGAAGAGGTCGCTGTGCTTTAGTCTAGGACTCATCGGAGGACTTTTATTGTGAAAGCTCGCGGGTGTCCAGCCATTTGTCACGCTGCTGTTCAGTAGAAAACGTGGCTGGTCTCAGTGCGGTGGGCTGTGTGTTAATCTAGCCGTATTTTACTTACTAACTTATATATTTGCGGTTTGTTGTTGAGTTATTTAGTCGTTAGTCATGACAGAGGGCAAGAAGTCCTCGAAGTCGAGCCCGAAGCTGCTCGCCCTGAACCCAGCCGAGGACGCCGAGTTTCAGAAGAAAGTGCAGCAAGTCAGGAGCCGACCGAGAACGGTAGCTATAGCTGAATATCTCCTTCTGTTGTTTTTAACAGAGAACGAGTGCACGGAGGGGTGAAGTGGGATTAAGTCTTTAATGGATTATTATGATTAGTTTGCACTAATAGATATGGCTGATTTTCAGCTCCTCGTGTTTGTCCAGCGGAGTTGTGCTGTTCCTCCACACCATGTGGGGATTCAGCTAGTGCTGCCTTCAGACCAGCCACTTACTGACCAGCTGCTCCACACAACTAGAGCAAGACTTATAGAGCAAGTAAATTAGCTTTGAACGATTAAAAATTTATTTAATTAAACATATTTCGAGGGAGATCTCGAAAAAAACGTAGGTAGCTATTTAATACTCTATTTTGTTGATCTACTTTTATAAGAGAGCTATGGACTTGCATCTCATAGGATAATCAGCATTTAAATAATTATATTAATAACAATACTGAATAATAAGCATCCCTATAAAGTAGTGCTGAGTACTACATATTTATACGCCACTGACCAAATGACTGCTATGAATGCCATCTTTAATATCTATGTAGCCATTTGTATTGATCTGTGTGTCCTGTATTGACCTTCTGTACTTGTTTTTGTTGTCTGCAGACCCTGAAACCTGGAGTGGTGTACGTGGGCCACATTCCCCAAAGTTTGGCAGAACCACAGCTCCGAGCTTATTTTTCACAGTTTGGCAAAGTTACCCGGTTACGGCTTTCCAGAAGTAAAAAGGTGACCATGTTTTTGTGGTTTGCTGTAATACATGTAGAAATGGGGAATTTGGATGATGGCACATTCTGAAAATTACCTATAGCATGACTGTTGCTGTAGGTAAGATAATTGTGCCCAAAGAAAGATGGTACATTTAGCTTATTGCCAGATGGATATAGCTGTGCAATGAAACCCATGTGCCTACAGGTACAAGATGTATGACTGGTTTTTGGGGCCGTCACATTATCATAAATGTGTCTCTTTATTTTTGGGGTTTTTTTTTGCTGCTGACTGACGTCGTCTTCTTTCCCAGACTGGCCGGAGTAAAGGCTATGCCTTTGTGGAGTTTGACTGTGATGAAGTAGCCAAGATTGTGGCCGAGACCATGAACAACTACCTTATTGGGGAGAGGTTGATCAAATGTGAGTGGAGCGAGTAAATGTGTTCAATTTCTTAGAGCTGTGCAGTGTAATGCTGAACTGTAATGCCAATGTGGTTGAAATATGGTTCTCTTTTGTTACTTGAAAAGGTCACATGATTCCACCTGAGAAGGTCCATGAAAAGCTCTTTGTGGGTTCTCAGAAGATTTTTAAGAAACCCAGTCATCCTGCGGTTTCACGCTACAATAAGAATCACAGCCCAGATGATTTGAAGAAGCTTCCTGGAAAGCTTCTGAGCAAAGAATCCAAGCTTCGCAAGAGACTGGCAGCAAAGGGCATCGACTATGACTTTCCAGGATTTGTAAGTATTTAAGTTTAGTTTTTTCAGGTAATGTTTGAGTTGCCTTTCTTTATTTAGCGATTTGTACTGAAGCAGTGATTCTAATCTATACTTTCACAGGCGGCTCAAGTTCCGGCGAAGAAAGCTCAGGCAGGTGCGGACACTTCAGTCTGCAGTGAGGTAAGCTGTGTTTTAGCACACAGATTTGTTTTTATTATTTAACCTGTCAGTAAGTTGAGCTAATAGGTGTGATGCCAGTTGTAGCAAAATCTTTTAATGTATTTGTAGGCACAGTCTGAAAATTACCCCAGTTGTCTAAGTTTTCTGGAGTAAGATTACTGTGCTAACATTAAACTGGTACATTTAGCTTATTGTCAGCTTTTATAGCTGCACAATGAAACCCATGTGCCGACACCTTACTGCTCATGTATCACAGGCTTTGTGTGTGTCAGATGTGCTAGTCTTCATCCTCCTTATGTTAGGGCATTGCTGGTGTGTGTGTGTGTGTGTGTGTGTGTGTGTGTGTGGGGGGGGGGGGGGGGGTGTAGGAATAAATTATTACATAAGCTATTTTATGTTTATTGTGTTAATAATTAAAATAATACTAGAGCCCAGTTTCCCCCAAAACCTTAAGTGTAAAGGCAGCTTTATGGGAGAACAGTACTTCTTGCCTCTGGGCTCCCCCCACAGTTGGGAAGTGGAATACGTGCTTTGAGCCTCCCCTAAAGTATAACGCGCTTGCCTGCATTGTTGGTCTGTGGAGAGATGCAGAACAGCCAGGAAAAGTGAAGGAAGCTTGTCGACTGAGGTAGTAGAATATCATTACAGGATTTTACCCAAATTTGACTTGAGTTACACAGCGTTATGAAGTTCTCACGTGTGCTCCCCTGCCCGCTTCAGCAAAGTTACATAGTGCTGTTAGCCACTAGTATGTCAGTGAGAGGGAGGCTGTTCTCCCTATTACAGGTCAGTGGAGCATTAAGTTGATCTTGAAGCTGTTAATGTTGCTTTAAGATCGTCCTAACTGGTAATGTAATTCTCACTCAATCATTTAAATAATTTGTGATGGGCAGCATTTGGGGAAACCCAGCCTAGATTGTAAATGTATTCATGATTTCCCTAATCAAAAAATACCCAGCTGACAGTGGTCTAATTATAATTGGGAATTATTAAATTAGAAGACACATTTAATGTAAGGCAGGTTTGTTTGAGTGTGCACTGTTGTGCAGTAGGAATGACTGTTTTCCTTGTTGAGGTCATGATGATCAAAAAGCTTTGGATTTGCTCAATGGCAGCAAACCTGCATACAAACTTTAATGACTCCTCTGCTCTTTACAGGATGCCACACCAGTATGCACCCCTTCGGTCTTGGAGAGGAGAAAGTCTACAAGAGTAGATGATGACGACGATGACGTTGATGAGGAGATTGTCCTCAAAACACAGTCTACATCAGTGAACAGTGAAGATGTTGAAGATGACGAAGACACTGAAGAGGAGGATGAGGGTGGATCAGAGGAAGAACAGCCAGAAGCAGAGAAAGGATCAGATGATGCGGAGGCTTAAACCTTTTGTTTAGGACTTCAGATGTCTTGGTTCTTTGGGGGAAAGAAAATCCTGGTGATTTGTATATAGGACTTGTTCAGTTCATCCCACAGATGAACAAAGAAAACACACTGCTGAGGTCTTTTGTTGAGACTTGAACTGTTTCAGCGATTGTTCATAAAAGCACAGATGTCTTGTCTGTGGCCTTGTGGCTGTGGTTTAGTGTGCCGGTTGCTTTGTTAAGGCAGACTTGAGTTTTACAGTCACTTAACCCTAAAAATATACAAAGGACTACATGTAATACCTGTTTAAAACTGTGTTTCGGCTGTCGCTTGAATTCTGAAACAGCAGAAGACTGAGGGACTGACAGCCGGACAACACGACATGCTAAAATGTGGAAAGCATATAGCCAGTATGGTTTTTGTTGTGAGCAAAAAAAAAACTATGCTATTTGTATCCTGATGATAAATTGGCAAAATGTTTCAGGGTGTATCAACAACTGTGAGTATTGGTATCCCTGTTTGATTGAATTCAGTGATGTGCCATATGAAATGAATAAAGATCAATATACTCTGTTTAAATAACACTTATTAATATGGCATCACTGTTTAGATAGTTGATCAGGCTTTGTGGACACATTCATGTGTCCAGGACATCCAGTTCTGCGCCAGATGGGTGTCTGTTTTGTCGCTTGCTCATTTGTCTTCTTTTTTCCCTCCTAAAAATAAATACAATTTATTAATAGGGAGTTTCTCCACAATTATTGCAGTAACAGTTCCTACCCTTTGATGAAAACTTAACACTCAATACTGAATGTAGCTGTGAGTTTGACAGTGTTCAAGCTATTTATCAGTCACCAAAAGGTTGCCGTAGACTCCTTGAGTTTCTGATCACCCTGACTAAAGCATCCAGTGTATGATTTTCTGTAATATATGCAATTAAAATATTTAATTTTTAAAGTCTAAAGCTGCTCATCAGATCAGTGGTCAAAATAATCAGAAGCTGTTAATGTGCTCTTAATGCAGAATGTGAGTTTGATATTTGGATCTATTATAAATTCTGAGTCTAGTAGTGGAGGTACATGGCATCTGCGTTCCCATCAAGGACAAAAAGACAGATGGGATTTGGCCTCTGCCTTTTACCCATTGATCACACACCATGACAGTGAGCGCATGCTCGGAGTGGTGGGCAACTATTGCTGCAGTGCCCGGGGACCGGGCCTCACAAGCTGAAGGGCCTTGTTTAAGGGTATCATACTTCCATGCCTCATGGTGCTAGCCATAAAAAAAAAGACAAAAACTAAACATTTTGCTGATCTGTTACATTTAGGGTGAGGGATTTGTTTTGTTCATTTTTTTATGAACTATTCTTTAAAATGGAGGAGAAAACAGGCTCAAGCAGGATGTAGAATAAATCATTAATTCCATTGTTTAGATTTTTTTCAATTTTGTGAATGCAAACGAATTATGATAATTGTAAAAGGTCATTATTACTATAATTCCCAGCAATATTAACTTGAGAAACAAACGTTAACGTGAACTTTCTTTAAATAACCACAAGGAGGCGCCAGACGTATTTTAATATCCACAATCTGAACAGACCGCCCAGAAACAGAAAGTATTAATAATTCATACGTTTTATTTATTTATTTAAAGATTAACGTTTGTTTTATGTTTTTTTTAACAAGCCGTATGTAGAAATAAAACATTTAAAATATAAATGTTCTTAAAAGCACTGGGTACATTGTCGCTCTCACCTTGTATGTCCAAACTGGCGACTTTACAGGAGGAGGAGAAGCCCTGGGTCGTGTCTGTATAGGTAATGGAGGTAGTTCAGGGGCGGAGAACCGGCTCTGGTTCAGGGGTCTGTATTTTTATATTTTCCTTAAAATGATGGTAATTTGTAAAAAATAGTACAGTAATTTGAAGACAGTTGTTGACATGTAATTAAGCTATGAACGTTATAATAATAAGCTAGTTTAGGTTTAGGTATTTTTCCCCACAAATTGCTTCATGATAAATCCGTATACAGTAAAATGTAGTTTTTCGCGCATGCGCAAACACAGAGTCCGTCATTGTCCACCGAGCGCTGCGAGCGGAGGAGCTCCTCCATGCTACTCCTATCCTTCTGTGTCTGAAACGTGTCTGGGTTTCTTCATAAACACACGTTTACATGGTGAGTCGAGAAGTTGTGCTTTTTTTTTAGGCCGCCTCGTCTCATGTACGCGTTAAGTGGAAAGATATTTATCGGGTTGGTTGTCCGTATCTGTTTGTAGCTATGTGAGCTAGCGCTCCGCTAGCAGCCTTAGCCTCGGGAATAATCAATGAAATCGGCAGCGAGCTGCTGTCAGATAGCTACAGTACAAACACACCCACCCGAGACTCTTCTGACACGGCTGGCGATGTTGTGTGGGTTATGTAAGGTGTTACTAGTTCTGGACTGTGCTTATATCTCCCTCAGGGACGGGTCAGTAACCCGGGGTGTTTTGTAGTGAAGCTCTTAGCCGCTGGCTAACGCTAACGGGGCGATGACCAGACGCGTCAGGACACAATGCAGAGATTACACCACAGCGCCACGATTCCTGACGTTAATGTAGCATTTCTGTTCACATATAGCTCCCGTTTCACTGCTTAACGTTCAGCTAGGCGTCTAACTTAATGCTCTGACCTTGTTAGGAAGCTGCTCCATGTCTCTTAGGGCTTCGTTTTGTTCTTGGGGTTTATTGTGTTTGGGTTAGCTAGCATAGCTAGCCTCTGCCGTTTGACTCCCTGCTGTAGCGTCTAGATAGCCAGTAAAGCTTGAAGCGAAGGAGAACCAGGCACAGAAATATAGCTAGATAATAGTCAGATAGGCAGGTAAGCAGACCTATTAGCTAATAGTGCAAAGACCAACTAACCAACCAAAAGTACATTGGATTTTGGTGGTCACTGGTGGCCTCCTGATCTCTTGGCAGTAGTAGTCTAGCGAATACGCTGGTAAACCACACCACGGTCGAGCGTAGCTAAGGCAGCGTTAACCCGCTGAACGCTGGTTAGCAGCTGGTTAGCAGCTGGTTAACGCTGGCTTTCTAGGCCAGATTGCTTAAGGAAGGGGTATTAAGACAGTAATCAGTTAGCTAGCTAGTAGCATCAGTCATTGGACTTGGGATTGTGTCAAAATGAGTGGTCTCAAACTCAAAAGAGCTGCTTTTCTGCAGACCTTGGCTTCAACCTTAATCCACCCCATCTGATCCATCTAATTACTAGCTAGCTACCTTCAGGAGACCCTGGTTGGCTGAATGTAGTGATGGAGTTGTGTTGGAGTTGAGACCTGCAGGAAGGCAGCGTGACCATTGGTTGAGTCTAAAGTCACTTGATTACATTTTTTTAACAGTAGATCGGATGTCTTGCCTGTTCCTTAGTTATTAGTTCATTATTAAAGTGGGTTCTGGAGGGTGCGTCAAAGGATGCAGGGTTTCAAATCTAACTTTAAGGACCTGTAAATGTATTTAATACAGATAAGTCTCCATTAAGGGCGTTGTTGACTTATCTTTCTCCAAAAGACTCAATCTAACATCAGTAAAACAGCTGATATCACCGAAATGTATGTGTTAGGGGTTTAAAGTGTTGTCCTGTAACCAAATACAAAGCACCCAGCTGCATGTCACGCTCCTGTCATGCAACCTGCTTGTTAACCTCCACTTATCTGGCCCAGGCTAACCTCTCTTTTCATTCTGTTGACCGTAGGCAGCACAGCAGCAAAGGACTACTGAATTATGAAGCAATGTTCCACTGGACCCTCCCTCTCCAGCTCTAGTTACCACATTCGATGCTGCTCCCGGGCTCGGCGGTTTTGCTGTTGGTAGCTCTCTGGCTTGGTCTCTCAGAAAGAAGGAAAGGAGAGTTTGCAATCCACATCAGCTGTTGTCGGGGCACATATGGTGCATTGCTGCCATTCCCAAGCCTACATCCCCACAGCTCTGCCTCTTGCTCTCCTGTGCTCTTCTTCGGATCTGGCCCTCAAATAGGATATTAAGAAATTTAGTGTTTCTTTTTTTTTATTTTTATTTGTTTGTGTGTGTTTTTGTGGAAGACTGGCGTCAGAAGACCACGATTAGGGCCTCGTTCAGTTTTTTTCTCCCCACTACCTTTGAGGTGGTGGTAGAACGGAATAGACCATGGAGCCCAATATGGAGTACTGTTTGACACAGGTGCTGCAGAAGGATGTGGGCCGGAGGCTGCAGGTGGGTCAAGAGCTCATCGACTACATCAGCGATAAGGACAAGTCCCATGACCTGGAGCAGGACCAGACTGCGCTAGATAAAATGGTGGATGGCCTTGCCACCTTATGGGTCAACTCTAGCAACTTCAAGGTAAGAACGCAGTTCCTTAACAACATTAACTCCAGGCACAGCAACTATTTTCCTGAAATTGGCAGTAAAGACAATCCTGGGATCGATCCTCGAAGTGCATTCACCTGGGATGTAGCAGGCTTTTTGAGATCACTGTGAATTTGCACTTATTTGTGTTGACAGGTTCCATGATCACAAAGCAAGAGCCTTCATTGTGTCAGTTACAATTTAGGATGGCTTCAGGCTCAATGATTTTATTTTTTGTAGTAAGTGCTCTGCATATTGATTAAGACTACAACGTTAGTACATCCATGCAGGACATTTTGCCTGAGATAAGATAATCATATGAATGCAAATGTTTATTTACAGTAGGTACAGTATAATGCTAGGTGGTGTTTTAGATCCTTGAGATAAAGAAACACCGTCCAGTTATTTTTTTTAAATACTAGGTCCATTTTCAGTATTTGTCTAAGTGATCCCTCAGTGCAAAGTCATGCTGGCTGCTGCCTGCCGCTCTAATGTCTGCTGTAATTAATGGAGCTATTGTCTGGGATTGATGCCAAAATTTATCTTAGAAACAATGTCAGGGCACTTTCTCTTTCAAACATGGACCAGGCCACACTGTGGCACTGAGAGATTGATTTTTGTCTACCTTAATCTCCCATCTCAGTAAGCTATATAAGCTATTAGTGTTGTTGTGTCTTTCTGAAAGGGTTACTAGATTTTTTTGGCAAACAATAGGTCCTATCCAACAACTCCCTTACTTTTCTCCTGAAAGCGACCTGCTGCTTTGCTGTTATCGTGAGATGGGAACACTGAGATAACAGGCACAAAAAGTTGTTGTTTTGATGTTTGTTTATTTTCACTCTTTCTAAAGCTGTTCTCATAAGCTGTCGGCCCTTAGAGCTAGTTAAAGGGCTTCTAGTCAGCTGAGGCTCTGATTTTGGCAGGCTTTTGAAGCAATCACTGGACTGGAAGCCATCAGTGGAGCCTTTCTCATTCATTTCTCTGCCCTCATTTGAGCTGTAATGAACAAAATCCTGACCTGTGAGAGTACAGAAGGCTTTCTGCATGACGAGGCCTCAGCCAGCTCTCTGATGTAACGTCATCGACGTACAGTATCCATTGTTTTATAATGGGATGTACCCTTTTTCCCTGTTAGTTTTAGTTTTGGAGTGATGCTTAATATCTGGGGAGGTGTTTCAGGAAAGAGGCCTATTGATTCTAAGCTTGGAAGTGACTCGTAGACAGAAAAGCAATTCGTCATTGCTAGTTAATTAATTTACTCCCAGACATCATATCAGGCTTCTCAAACTGCAATACAACATTTTCCAAAATATCACTAGCTCTGTCTGGATAATTACATTCTTTACGATGTATGTGAGCCTTGTACAACTAGCCTGATCCCTGTAATTGAAAGCTAACAGGGGTGCTGCAAGACTTTGTCTAGAGTAGGCAGTGATGTCTGCAAAAGAACTGTCCTGTCTCATTGCTGCTGGTCCTAACCCTCCCAGGGTTTCTGTCAAGTCCTATGTGACGTTTAGATAGCATATGAGATGGAACTATTGCTTATTTACTTTAGTTGGTCTGTTATATTTCAGCTTGTTTAGAAATAAAAAATAGTTATTAGTCTGTCAATAACTTAATATTTTCAATTAAAATGGGATTTTACCTTGTGCATAGCTCATTTTTAAACAAAGCATCCAATTTAATATGTGGTAAAAGGTGGAGTCATTTGTATTATATGAATATAAAAAAATCAGAATCAGTTGATTCTCCTAGAACTCATTTCAGACTGTTTACTTCTAATGATTTATATGTTGGTGATATCATATCAAATCAATAAAGCAGATTTTCACACAGGACAGCTTTTGTGCATCTGTGTCTACAGTTTTTAAAAATATTTAATAAATAAATAAATATATGTATATTTTTACATTATTTATGTTTATTATTATTGTTATTGTTGTTGTTAGTATTATTTCATTAAGGTATTAACATCCCTCCACATGGAAACAGGCAGGTTGGATGGTCAACCACCCGTGTAGGCTAGCAGCTTCAGCAGCCCTAAGCATTTAGCCGTTCAGCTGCACAGTTCAAATTAAAATGCTGCTCATCCTTTCAGCCAACAGAGATTATAAGCTGAAACAGAGCTGAAATAGCCGACAGCTCACCATTTTTGCTACACTTCAACAGCGGTTTTAGCAGTTCCTCACCGTGCCAGCGTTTCTTTAGATGCTCTCACTCTTCCGAATCTTACGGCAATTTAGTAAGAGATGCTAAATCCAACTTCGTAGCTTACTGTCCCTGCTGTCTTTTCATTTACTAGATGTCAACAGGACGCATAGACGTCAGCAAGACAGCTAATCGATGACATGATTTGTTACCAGCAGCCTTTTTATTATTGGCGTTATTGATTGTCTCTTAGTTGTTGCAGCTTCCAGGCCCACTTCTCTTGAGGTTCAGACCATGACTATAACTGTACTGTAATTGGACTGTAATAGTAGCATTAAGTGCAATAGCATTCAATATGCTTTAGCATATTTGATACTGTTGATACTACTTATCTGCATGAAGTGAAATAAAACCTAAACAAGGAAGTGTGCAATGTGGACGGAGCATTCTGAGCTCTCTTGGGTTTGCAGGTTACCTTAAAATCAAGAGCAGGGAAAAAAACATAGATTTTGCTGTATTCAGTACCACTCTATAATGTTGAATGGAGTTATGAAATTTGTGATTTGACCATCATAGAAAGCTGATGTGGTCAAGCTTTCGAGTTTTATGCTCTGTTTCTTGGCTCCTCACTCCATGGTCTTTTTGTTTTGAGCACTCTGTGATCTGAATGGCAGTAAGCCTGGCTAGACTATCAACATTATGGGGTGATTTTCCATCTGAACGTAGCCTTGCTCTTATTTTTTTTTTAGTTTTTGTTATTGGCACGCAGACCTGTCCGTCATGAGTGCTGGTGAAGTGTGTTTGCTCGTGTGTGTTTGTGTCAAATGGTGACGCTGCATTGCACCTCACCCGCAGCAGAATATTCTGCCTTTAAGCAGATTAAAGAGGAAATATGCTGTGCTGTGGGCACCGAGGCTTTCTCTGTCCTTCCCTCTCTCCCACCCTTGGCATCAGTGCAGCATTAGGCAGGGCAATGCCTCTGCTGTGGCAGGCAGCCATCCGACTCTGCCTTTTGGCTGCTTTTGATTGGGTTCAGCTCAGGCTGGAGCTGCATGAGCTGTAGTGAAGCATTTATTTTGAAAGTCTGCTTAAGTGACAGCAACACGCTGAACCTCCAGCCTTCATGCTAAACCCTGGAAATGAGAGATGCACAAATCTGTCTGAGTGTCACTGCTGACTACCTCAGGTCTTCTCTTCAGAATTAATGGCTGATGGATTGCTTATTTTAAAATGTAAGGCCTCTGTGACTGAGTAGATATACCTGCTATACCTAGACAATAGATTAAGGTTTCAGGCCCAGGTGGTTTTGTCATTTTATGCCAGGGCAGCTCTGAGGGGAAGACGTGCAGTAGTGCCTAATCCTGTATGTAAATCCTTTCAGTAAAGACTGGACATTTTCTAAGCTCTGTACCTCTCGGTGCCGGTGGTGTTCTTATTGGAATGATTTCCTGGAGAGAGATTAATTCTAGTCATGAACTAAATTTTCCTTTCCATTCAGGTTGCATATAGGGCATAAAACAGGCCCAAAGACCTCTTAAAGAGCAGTGCATGCAAGACGGCCCAAGAATCTCTCAGAATTGAAAGCCTTTTGCAAGAAGCAAAAGGTGAAGACTCTTATCTGCTGCAAAAAGTGTTTACAAGCTGTGATACTCGCCAAAGGGGGTGTTTCTAAGTACTGACAATTCGGAATGCACAAACTTGTGCTTTGTGCTCTTCTTCTTGTTGTGTTATTTTGAAAAGGTTTTAAAGAGATATAAAAAAATAAATTAAAAGAAAAAATAAATGTTAAACTATATGCCTTTTGGTAAATGTTTGCTCTCATAGGCCCTATTTGGACGGGGTTAGTTTTACATGGGGTGGGGGGGTAAAGTAATGTTATTTTACTGTAGGCTTTTATGACTGATTAGCACAGGATAAGAAATCTCAGCATAAATTACTTAGATGGGAGTGGCTACTTAATTTGCATGTTGCCATCACCTTCACAAAAGTGATGGTAACCAATCTTATGACCCTCTTAAAGTATGAAAGTTAGCAGCTACATAATCATAACACTTATGCAGGCTAAAAGCTACGCTACATAATGACTTACACAATGACCTAAAGCTGCCAGAAGCATTGTCTCTCTGAGGAGTCTTTTGGCTCATCATCTGTATTTGTGAGGTTTGCCACACACACATGACCCAAGATATCTGTGCCACGTATGACGGAACTAATTGACTCCTCAAGCGCCTCTATACTTGAAAAAAGCTGTGGGAAATCTCATTTTCAACAGGATACACATCTCGATACACACAGAATTAATATCACCGGTTATTTTTAAGGCTCGTTTTACAAAAAGGGCCCCGGAATCTTTACTGTCGTGGGAGCATGCAGATAAAATAAAATCACTGAGAGTAGCAGTTATTATTTTGTCCAGAGATGCCTGAACATTTGCGTATTTGTTCATCTTACTCTGCACGCAGGAGACCAGAGTTTTGTTCCCTTTCCAGGCAGGAACTGCTGCTGTGTGTATTATTTGAGCTGCCGTGTTATAGCTCTTTGCATGGAGTTTAGCATTACAGTAAATGCTGTGATGGACACACTGTGTGGACTCAACAAGTATATTAAATTCCTACATCTTTCTTCTCTTATCATCTTATCTTTCCTGATCACTGTTAGTTTTTATTATATGGCTGTAAACAGTAGGCAAATAATGGGACATTCACCTCAAAGCCAAATCACAGCTGTTTGTTAGCTCTATTGGAGCGATGTGTGTTGATCGTAGCGTGTGCATGCGCAGAACTGTCTCATGACCCATGGCTGATCAGTGTGTGATGGGTGTGGAGCCATGCTGGCAGCAGGAGAGCGCCATGATGCTGTGATGCAGGATGCAAGGGAGGATGGGATGCTTACGGAGTGGTGGGGGCTGTGCTGTGTGGTTTGTGTGTATATAGTTGATCTGTAAGCTGTAGGTTTGATGAGCACAGCCATTTATTGTAGAAGCATTAAGATTCAGTTCAATTCAAAATGTATTTTGAAGAGATCCTCATCCATGCCTTATATGAGCAAGCACCACAATGGAGGTGGTAACAACAGTAGCAAGGAAAAACTCCTTCATACTAAGAGGAAGAAACCTTGGGAGAAAGCAAGACTCAGTCCGAGGAACCCATCTGCTTTAGGTCGACCTACGAAAGATGTGTGTTAGTTTGGGTCAATTAACCATGGGACCCTTTGTGACCAATTTGATACAAAAAAAGGCTGTGATACAAACATACTGTGTATGCATTTGCCTAAATATTGTTATAGTATCATGCAAATAAATAGCATTGCAATGGTGATAATCATCAAAAACATCACTGGCATAGGAGGCTGGTGGTTATCTGTATGACACACACGTTGCCAGAATACGTTGCCAGGCAGCTTGGCCCAGATAGATACGCTTGGCTCGTCCAGAAACTTACTGTGGACATTTGACGTACCAAGGAAGCTGAATCTGTTGGTCTACACCCTGTCCCTTAGCTTGTAGGCACAGCTCAGTCTCCTGTTTGTAGTAGATGTGAAATGATTGAGAGGAATGGGTTAAGTGAGGAATGAGTCTAGTCATTGAAAAATGTTGATGAAAATTGTGCAGTGCCGCCCCCCTTTCCGTAAATGAAGAGACCCACAGGTCCTGGCTGGAACATTTGGTTAAAGCTAGTTTATGAACTACTGAAGAACATTTATATCTAGGCTGAATCATCCTCACATTGTGTGCTGCTCAAGGCTGAACTTGTGGTGATGTGGTAGTTAGAACTGTTATCTTCTTGACATTTTGTGAGGTCAATGTTTGTTTGTACCCCTTCATCTACATACATGTCGTATTTATTATAAAACAATATTAGAGTGATGACTGTTACAGTTAAACATGCCAAAATTCAGTACATTTGAGGTACTGTCTTTATATATATATATCTCAGTATATTTGATTTACCCCTGATCAGATACGAATCATTGCAGCTCATGCACGTCGAATTTCTAGGAGTTGCACAAAAAAGTCCTTATATTCCAGTGCAAATATGCAGAGGTGTATTTTTAACTTTGGTGGTTGTTTAGCTAGTAAGCATGCTTGGCCGTTAATCAGAAACACAGAGCTGTTTCTTTGCAACATAAACTGACAGAATGTGTTTCTGTGTGTAGCCTTGAATGTAGGGTTATGCATGGCCATTGCATATAGATCTTGCTTTCTCACCCATCGTTTTTAGCTGGTTTAGAATCGAGCAGATTTGTAGATGCAACCATCTGACTGTAGTGGCAGGTTTTTAATTCTAATGTAGTTTTTGATGCTGCTCATTTATGGTAATGGCAGTGGTCTGATTTTATAGCCATCATTAAAATTTTCCTTCACATTTAATTATTTAGTGAGTCAAGAATATCATGCAAACCTTTTGAATACAATTAAGTTTTTAAATATTCATTTTGTGTACCAGTACATGTATTGATGCCAAACTCGTATGGGCGTTACAGTTCAGTGAATGTGAGTGTGAGTCTTATGGAAGTTACACCCAGAAACCCTAAAGCCAAAGCTGTGATCAATTCTTAAGAATATCAGGGGTTTAGGTTTGGAGTAACAGTATTGTGGAAAGCGTAATGGGTTAACAGGCATAGAGAAGGGAAAGGCATATTGATCAGTAAAGCTAACCCAAGGTCTGAGCATGCCGTGCGAGTTTAGCTTAAATTGATTAGCGTCTGACTGTGAAATGTGACTGCAATGGCAAGAGAGTGCTGGGTTAGAAATGAATCAGACATGCTAACGTATATATTATATTGGATATCAAACAAGCTTGCACGTCAGGAGAGACTTTGACACTTGATGGGCTAAACTGTAACTGCACTTCTGTCTGTTCAAAATACACGAAAAGAAGACTGTAGTTATTTGTTTGGGGGTTGCTTTTTCTCAGTGTACTGAACTCGTACAAAACCGTGACGTCCAAACCATGGTGTTAACCGAACTGCGACTTAAATGTACAGTTGCGGCCTTAATATTTGACAACCACGTGGTTTAGGTTGTACACTTCGTCAGCGGTTTCCAGTCCTGTATCTGCCTATACCTTCAAATAAGAAGGTTTTTAGGGCTTAAGACAAAATTGACTGAAGTTACACTTAATGGAATTTTTCCAATTAAACCAAATAAGGCAGCGTCTCTGTCTGTCGTCTTTGTGAGGATGGTAGACTGGTTAGTTAATGCACAGGCACTTCATCTCCATTTTTTACTCAGCCACTCTTTTCTCCCACTCAGGCTTTTTCTGTTCTGTCATTGTGTTCTGTCAATGCTCCCCATTATTTAGAGCCTTCTAATGAAGTCTGTTAGTCTTGTCAGCCTCCACTGGTTTGTCCTTTGAGTCTGTGATTCTAGTACTAAAGTGTCTGCTTGAAACCATGTACAAAAGTGTTTGTTAAAATACTAGCTCTGGCTTATTTATAACTGCTGTATATATGTGTATATATAATTTTTTGACTGTTATTGATTTAATGATTTCTTTGAGTGTTTCGATAGTTTGAACCAAAAGTCTTCTTGACATTAAACACAGTGTGGAGTTGATCAGTGTTGGTGGATTTCGCTGAACTTTTACTTTTGTTTACATTCTGTATTTGTGCTGTGAACAATGGGTCACTTGTACAAAATGCCTTTGAGCTGCGATGTGGGCTTGTTGTCATTTCGTTTCGCAACGGAATTGCACTGGCATGACGTTAGCCTTGTCTTGGTTTCTCGTTTGTTTGAGGTGACACCAGCCTCCAGTTTAACCTGTTGAAGTTGAGCTTTGAATATTTAAGTTATTCGTTAGAATGAAAAAACAAATTAAACAAATTTCAGGAATGATTTCAGGCTTGTGGTTTTACTCGATTGATTTAGAAAAAGAGGGCAATGAAAATAACACTGTGGGGAAAATTTATTTCCCAATGTTTTTTCTTTGGCTGCGAGACATGAGGATCTTTTCGGGTACAAAAACTGGAGAAAGCAGGCACGTATATTTAAGAGTGAGTGTGCTCTTCCTTCGTTACTCATCCATCTTTGACGAGGATGCAAAGCTGAATGAGGCTGCATGTTCTTGTGTGATGTCAGGGCAGAAGGCCCAGTGCTACTCCATCAATCAGCACAGCTGTTGTGACATCCCTGTTGTCCTGTCACTGAGAATAATGCAGAACATTGATGTAAATGAACTCTCCTGTGTGAAGCCTTCCTATCAGCTGTAACAGAGTTGTAAGGCAGGGGCCGAAAGAACAGTAAAAGTGATGAGGTGTCGCATCTTGCATGGGGAGGTTTAGACATCTGTCAGGATCTGTTAATTCACATGTCGCCTGAGCAGAGCTCACACCAAAACGCTTGTCTGGAATTATTCTGTTGTGATGACTCAAGCCTCTTGTGTGTTTCAGACCACACACGCGCACACACGTGCACACTGAATTATTACAGTGCGGTGAGTGTAGGGCAGCTTTAAACTTTAACAATGGATCTAATTCCCCTGTTTTATTTGGAATTTCGTCAGTTCCAACTTCTGCCATAAAGCTAGGACTCCCCCATCACATAATGCTTCGAGGGTGTAGGGAGTGAAGGCTAGTATGTGCTTCGTCTGGGCCCCGTGAAGCCAGCCAACTGCTTTATGAACTGCAGCCATTGTAACAGCATCGGACAGCTGATCACGCTTGGAGGAGAACACAAACTGCCGGTTCTGTCATCAGCTAACAGACGCCCACACTGGCTTGCATTGAGAACAAGGCCAATTGGCCTCACTGGGTCTCCCCATCACAGATAGCTGTGGCCTCACTGGGCATCAAACTTGCGATCTCCTAATGAATGGGCCAATGCTTAGACAGCTGCATTGCTCTAGATTTCTTGGACTGTACCGGAGTCTAGCTTTGAGTGAATTGTTGACTTTTGTGAAATTTGGTGTGAAGGATGGTGTGGACACATTAACCATGTGAACATATTGTAAGGGAAAGTTCTGTTGCAGGTTTCTGAGTAGTGTACAGGGATCTTGTGCAATTTGCCAGTGCTTGGGGGGGATGATGGCAGAAAGATGCATTGTTGTGCATTCTCCAGAAACAGTTTCCTGCTGTTTTTTTTTTTTTTTTTCCCACTCAAGAGATTTCATTGTTGCTTTGGGAAATCTACACAATTTCTCCCTGATAACAGATTCTATGAGCGAGCTGATGGTCTATAAATGAGTAAGACAATGAAACGTCTGAGAGAATGAAATTAAGTCGTTTTTGAGAAGGGATTGAACATGAAATGCAGTGCTGATCCTTTTGCTCTTGCTTTTTTTTTTTTTTCTTCCTTTTTTTTTTGCATAGCTTTAAGGATTTTCTTTTGTTGCTGGTTGCCCATGACCCTGTGGTTCTGACAGTCAGCAGCAGTCACCTTGCTGCCTGAGCGACTTCAGTTATTAATTCTGTGAACCAGGTTTAGTCTTTAGTAAACCTTCTGTGTGAAGGTGGTGTGTACTTGCGGTTGTTTGGTATGTGCGGCCGATGTTTGTCTGCATGTCTTTCTGTCCCCTTCACAGTATATTGTTGCATAATATGTCTAGACAATGGTCACTTTGTCCTCCAGCACGATTGTATGTTTTTACGAATAGCAAGGGAGATGCCAGGCCAGGCAGGCAGTCTATAATAAACTCAGTTGCACTCACTCATCTGTTTTGAATAGTTAGGGAGTGAGTGTTGGATTGTTGAGTTAGTTGGGGATCAATAGTTGAGTTCAGTGATCTTAGTTACATAACGAGGCAGTGTGTTCTGAGCTGGGGCTGAACCATGAATAGGTTCTTATATGGAAGTGACTGTGAAGGAGTGTGATTGTCACATCTCAAAGTGTTTTGAATGTAAGAGTACAGATTCAACCTAATGACAGTAAACAAGTTTGATCAGGCAGAAGAAACCAAACACACCTGTAGCCGTGTAACTACACCTACTGACACCTACTTGCAGTCTGGCTTCATGCCACAAGGCAGAACAAGTGGATGTGCCAAAAAACAAGTCAGCATTCTGAACACTATACTACTGATTAACTAACTGTGCCAACCTCAGATCTTTTAATGCTTATTTATTCTGGGTGGAAGGAAATGAAACGCAATGTTTCAAAACTTCTAATACGGATATAAAATAGATCTCATTGAATCCCTATATGCCAATAAAGGGAGCATTAGCTACTACTTTTATAATGCTAATTTCCATTAGTGTCCCTTTTGGGATTTGTTTGCGATGTAAAAGCACATTGTGACATTCTCTAGCACAAGTAATGCTCCTGATATTAGGAAGGTAAGAACACATGTCTTCTACAATACATCGAAGCTAGCCACCGCTTCTCTTTGAACGGAGAGCCTCGCCGGGCAGCCGACATGCTCTAAGGAAAGCTAACAGACGCCTGTGGTGGCAAGCATCGCTCAAGAGTGATGAATAGAGAGAGCGCCATCAACCCACCCGCCCAGGGCGCGGCCAATTGTGCTCTGTTGGACTCAACCGCCAAAGTGGCATGGCTTGGGATTCTAACTTGTGACCCCCGCGCTATAGTGGTAGCGCATTAGACCGCTGAGCTTTTCGAAGCCCGTAATTATCTGGGGGTTTTTAATGCTGTCGGGTGGAAAAATAGCTTCTTTTCAAGGAATATAAATGGATACTTAATTTCAGCTTCAGTAACTTCAGATGTAGGTGTTTGTCAGTATGTTTATGGGCCAACATTGTGCATTTAACAAGAAGACCTTTTATTTATACTATATACAGTATATTTATGTAAACTGCTAGACCACTGTGCGTGGCATGTGTCCAAAATGGACCCAAAGCGTATTTGTCGCTTGATTCCTGCATTACTGTGGTGCCACGTGACAGTTGCACAGTCAGTGTGATGGGCTTCATTGACTAATATAGGCGCATATTGATTATGACACTGGCATGCCATGCCAGCTTATGGCATGTCAAGCTGTTGTTCAATTCAGTACACATTTGGTCATCAGATGCTGATGAGTATAATTTCTTTTACTGTAGTATTGTAGTAATGGTACATTTTTGATTTTAATATTGATATCAAATTCTGATATTATTAAAACCATATATGCTAATACAATTTGCATTAGCTACTACTTCTATAATGCCAAATTCTGCCAACTGCCAACCTTGAGTGTTGAAGCTTGCAACGGATATTATCCTTATTGTGTGTGTGTGTGTGTGTGTGTGTGTGTGTGTGTGTGCGTGCTTAATAAACATAAACAATCAAACCAGGTGTTAAGACACAGCTGTGCTGGGCTGGTGGGTAGGGATGCACAGTGATGACCACCGACTGAACAGTATTCCATTTAACTGATGGAAGATGTATTTATTGAACTCCAGAAAAGCAAAATGGTTTAGGTGACCCTGTACTACTGCAGTACAATATCTGCATTTATTAATTTCCCTGCCTTTGTAATCCCTTCAGAAATAAATAATGCATTTCTGTATAATGCTTTAACACGCTGTGTTTCATGCTGTTTAAAAGGCTTAGGGGTGGTCTGTATTATTCTGAATACAGAATTACCACAACAAGGGTATCGCAAAACCCTGAACCTTCCAATACACCGTAATATAGATGTTTTAACAGCACTGGTATACACTGGCTGCTCTGGAATGATTGTCTTGCTCTTGTTGGATCGTTTTTTGTTAATACAGGCGCTGGTTCATGTTTTTGGCGCGCTGTGCTTTCAGTTTGTTTTGTGATATCAATCTTCCCTGCAGTGATCTGTCCCATGAGCTCTGCAGATATCAACATCAAGCTCTCATGACATTAGCGTAGGCCAACTGCTGCACCCAGTGGTGCGTCTCCTACAGCTAAGAAGTGCCTGTGGTGTACTTACTGGTAGCAGATCGGTGTGCTAGTGTTGGCATGTTCTGTTATGGGTTTAGCACTCCGTTTCACAGAGTGAATTAAAAGCTTTATCCTAGATAGGCTCTCTGCATGAGCAGTGATGGTTTTTAATAGCTCTGATAGTGAGTGAGGGAGTTCAGAGAGTGTCAAAGCTCTGCCTCGTCTGATCCCTGAGGGCTCAGCACTTTATACCCTCCTCCAGGCTTATCTGGCAGTCCCTGACCCTTAAATCCAACCTACATTACTCAGCACAGGCCTCAGACTCCGGCCTGCTCGCAACAGCTCTTTGACTAGAGGAACCTCAGACAGGCTGTCACAGTACAGTCATAACAGTGGCATGCAAGGCTAGTCAGAGTTTAAGCTGAAAGTGCTGCTGTTTGCAGATTCACTGTGTTTGAAGGGAGCATTTATGTTGCGGAAGAACCGGCTTTTCAGTTTAGGTTGATGGTGGAGTTCATCCAGAAAAGGGATGAAGGCATCTGGGCGTGAGCACCGCATTGTTGTCCATCATGGATGTTTTCTCCTTTTTGGCGACTTCGTCCTCAAGGCCTTTCTTAATAGTCACTGACTGAGTCATTTTTCTGCTCATGAGCAGCTGCTGAGCAACATTAGCCTCATGTTACAGCCGCCTTTATTCGCCTGTGCCCCCAGCGCTGGTCCAGAGTGAACTGAGCGGGCAAATGGGCTTTGAGCTCGCAGATCACTGACAGCACGCTGATTCACGACTAGGCCGCCCTTTCTCTCTGTGATAGGGTAGGCAACATGGCGGCGATAATGATGGCATGGAGAGAACAGGCCGGTGTTTCTGTCCTGTGGCCTTGTCTGGGCCTGTAGGTTTCACTCGGCTGTAACTCAGCCCAGCTGTTCTCCCTGCTCATGGAAAATCACTGCAGAGAGTGAGAGATCACAATGAAGGCAGCAGTCTGCCTGCCTGCAAGCAAAGCTGACCACCTGAATGTTGATGTTTTTAATACAGTGAAATTTGCTGAGGTGAGCACGTTTTGGGACTCTACTTCTACTTAACTTAGTAAACTTCTACGTGACATTCTCAAATTCTTTGTGTAATGTGGATAAAACAAAAATGTAAATACTGAATCCGAAGAGCGGCTGTGGTGTTTGGCACTACGCAAAAGTAAGATTCAGCACTTGTTTTCAGTATTGCAGTTTGACCAACAATTCAGTACCTTTCAATACTTTCTTTACTTTAATTATTTAATTAAACAGTCACTAGGAGGGTAAGGACTTGACACGTTTGTCCTCCAATACATGCAAAGCCAGCCACCGCCTCTTTTTGAACTGTTGACGATGCTGTTTTGCAGGGCAGCTGACCTGCTCAGAGAAAAGCACCGCTCTGCCACACCAGCTAACAAACGGTCAACATCGCTAGAGCCAACTGTGCTATCTTGGCCTCCGGCTGCAAAGTGGCATGGCTTGGGATTCCAGCGGTAGCACATTCCACTCGAGACCATAATTCTGTGTTGTGTGGTGGACTTTTTTTATGTGTTCTTTTTTTTTTCTTTTTGGAGGGGGTTCTCTGTAGTGTGAGTGTGTGTTTTGGATCTGAGGTTTTAAGTTTTATCTGTAAGAGGTTTGGTGTGTTCACCATTCCAGTGTCCCACCAAAAACACATGGAAGTTGAATTGGCTATGCTAGACAGCCCTAAATTGGTGCCCTGTTTAGGGTGTATACCTGCCTTGCATTCAGTAATTCTGGGGAGGCTCTGGACCCATTGTGACGTGGAGAAGATGATGAGTGAATAAATGATTAGTGTAATGGCACCACTAATTGTAACATGACCAGAAACCGCGTAATTTGACTGCATGCTAAGCAACTTGCCTCTGATTTGTTTTTGCTTCATTTTCTTTTGGTTGAAATGGTGTTACCGTGCAAACCTATGTGTTACCTGTGAGTTTATCCTGTAATACCATACTGGTCCTTTTGTTGGACAGAGATATTGCCATGCCATACAGAACTGATATGAGGTGCTGCAGTATAGCTGCTGTACATGTAGCATATCTGGCCTGGATACAGTGCTCTACTGTGGACACTGTAACACTGCGCTAATGGGGACAGGCAGATCTCCTGGGAAGCAGAATGAGCTTATTTTACTGGTTACATCAGTCAGGAAGGCAACCTAGCAACAAGCCCCACCCAGGTGTCTTAACAAGTGATGAGTGGAAGATGCAGAAACGGTGTCGTCGGTTTGGGAATGTAGCACCGTTCAGCAGCATAATGAACAAGGCAGCTTGATGACACGACAAGAATGCTTGAAGAACCTGGAGTTTGTATATGCAAATACACCAGGTTTTACTCATACAATTATGATCTGAATTTACTAGGAGTAAATCTAGGTCTGTCTAGTGTTTTACTTTTTGCACTTTTTGTCTTATTCTCCTGTAGATTAACCTTGAAAGGCTTTTGTTGGTGGGTTGGATGTATTGTAATTTTGGAAGTCGTCAATTTAATCGTCGTCAATTTAGTCAAGACTGTTACTGAACAATTTAGGTTTGAAGTTTGTTTGAAGTTCATGGTTCACTTCCATGTACTGAACTCTCATTATTGCTCTATGAAGCTAGCACTGTTTTTCATAATAGAAAGCTGTGGAAAACCAAAGATTAGCAGGAGGTGTGCTAAATAAGTGTCAGTTGAATTGGTCCAACTGCTCCTTTGGGAGAAACACTGCAGATCACAGCCGTTCACAGTGGTTACTGAACCTGAGATCTTAATATTAATAACTGAATAACATGCCTAAGCTTAAGGGGGTTTAAAGTGTGTGTTTGAAGTGAGCCAAGAAACAGAAAGCAGTAGAAACAAAAGCTCAGGGAAGACAATAGCCCTCCTTTCCCAGGCTCTGTGGTGGAAGTGTGTGATAAAAATAGCCATAAAGAGTGTGTTGAAGTCTGCGAGAAGGAGAAGGAGAAGCAGCCATGAGAGGATGGGTTTGAACTGCAGGGCAGTGGGATAAGGGTTTACCATCTGTCTGTCTGTCTGCCTGTCTGTCTTTTGGAAGCAAGCCAGCAGCTGTGGCTGGGAGTGGTCTTTTTGACAGATCAATGATGCAGAGGAAGACCATGCGGTCTTCCTGTACATCTAAACCCACTAACAGGCAGGGAGTGTTACAACGTTGCACAACCCATCACTCCTTACGTGCTGGGAATGGTGAGAAGGAGGCCTTATTTATACATAAAAAAAAGTAGAGCTCTTTTCCTTTGCTTCCTGCAGGCCATTCAGTTTTCCTTAGCTGATGTGGCTTAGCTGTCTCTCATCACCATGATTACTGTAATTCTCCTTTGTCTTAGAACAAAGGATCAGGATTATACTTTCAAGCCCATCTGCTGATGGAGCTAAAGTCGTTGAATCTGTAGGTGCAGGAACCTCCTCCTATAGCAGTGAGTAAATATGCTGAGTGATGATGTAGTAGAAGACTAAAGATAATGTTTTAATGATTTGATTAAAGTATAGAAGGATCATCTTGAATAGATTAACGTCTAGATGTCGCAGCAAGTTGCAGACATTAACATATACATTGTCTTATTCTTGCTTCATCTATGTAACCCGAACACTTAAATTTGTCCAATTTAGGCACACACATGAAAATCACAGCTTGACAAGAGTAGGAATTCATTTATCAGGATTTTTATTATTTAAACTGCATATATTTACAGTCCAGTACTCGAGGACAGTTCAGCATTTCTAGAATAGTTTCCATTGGCCTACTTTTTGAAATCAACCACATTTAACTCAATTTAATTCATCAGCTGAACTGCACTGTGGAGCTCAGGATGGAGTCACTGGGCTGAGTGGTGTCCTCTAGAGGGGTATTTGGTTAGTGGGGTTAGTCTTTACTGTGATTTCCCCATGAGGCACATTAGTGTTACACTTTCTACAAATATCTACAAATGGATCTTTTGGTCATTATCAATGATTATTGTATAACTGATTGATTCCAGCTTTAGCTTTGAAGTGAAATGTCTACTCGACTGAAGCGTACATAGGAAAATGAACAGTTGGAACAGTCATGGAGTCAGGCTTTCGTGCCACAGCATTGATACGATTGCTCTGGCTACAATGAAAGGAACTGTATCTGCTAATAACATTACACCAAACAAAGTGGATTCCGGTTTCAAAACTGGAGGGAAATGGCGTAGGTGTGGGTAGGTGATATGGCGATATTATGGTGAAATGGCAATTTAATAATTTGGCTATACTTGGAAACATTTATGTAATACACAATATGCACCACACTAAAAGTAAATAAATAAATAATCAAACAATAATCGCTGTGATGTGTTCAACATTTCGAACTGCGCTGCACTAAATCCAATAAACCTGGATAATTGTGCTTCTTTTTTAATATTATGTAAGTTTTCTGCAATAATATGAAATGAAAAGCTCATCATATTGTCATATTGCTCACTCCTAGATCTTACTCAGTGTGAATCTGTAGTTTTGTGTTCATATTGAAAGTGATTGAATATATTTGTGCGTTAAAATATGTAACTGTAAACAGAGTGGAAATAGCTGTGTGTGAGTGTGTGTGAGAAATCTGTGAATCTGTGACGTCTCTGTGGGTGATGCTGATTTAAATTCAAGATATTTTTGGTAGTTGGATATTTCTCTAGTCTATGAATCACCATAATAATACTGGAATAGTTTGACCTCTGATACCTAGAAACCAATGTTTTTGCCATCTTTGCTAATGTTGCTTTTTCCTCCCCCCTCTCTTACTCTAGTTGGCTCTGCTGGGAATGGACATATTGTCTGCCTTTGTGACACGATTGCAAGACCGTTTTCGGACCCAAATTGGAACAGGTAACGTAGGAAAGCGACGTCTGTCTCTCTATACATATATGGAATGCTCGTTGTAAATGCTAAGTATGTAATTTATCACTCGCTTTTGGCTGTTTGCGGTGTATTGGCTGTTTACATCTTGTTTTCTGTGCTTGCAGTTTTACCTAGCTTAATTGATCGGTTAGGCGATTCCAAAGATCAAGTCAGAGACCAGGACCAGACGCTGCTGCTAAAGATTATGGACCAGGCTGCTAACCCTCAGGTACCTGGAAACAAGCAGCCTACCTACAAAGTGGTGAAAACAAGTCCGATAATGAATCTGAATGGGTGGGCAGGGATGCTGGGGTAATTCTTTGCTGCAGGTCCAAATCATTACATTTTGCCTATAATTATGCTTTTAAGACTATGTAAGAACCACCTGCGTCCAAAACCACATGCTAGGGTACTGTAAATACTGTGCTAATGGTGGTAGGGCTGTGTTTGAAAAAATCTTTTGGGCAACATTTGTAAGTGATTTATTGACTGTACAAGTTTATTTGTAATGATGCATAATAAACCGTGTAACACTCTGTTATGCAAATGATTTTACACAAATTATTACCTAAATTTTGTTAGTGTGTAATTGGCAGCACTTTGATTTGTGTGTGTGTTTTTTAAAGCATTGTAACTGATCTCGGTCAAGCTTGCCTCTTGTTCGGTAGTAGACATCTCAGGCGCTAGAGGTTCTACTAATCAGTAATTTCAGACGAAGCGGTGTTAAATAATTTGCGTAACAGGGTGGCAACAAACTGGAAATTGTGCATTATTACAACTAATAATGCAACTATTGGTTATTTTTAAAAAATGTCCTTTGTACATCTGGTGTATCGCATCATATCATGAAGTTTCTGCCAGTATCCAGCTTTAAATGGTGGTGGTGGTTATCCTGGGAGATTTCCTAAAGGACAAATTGCACTTGGTTAATGGGCAATATCCCAGGCCCGCAAAGGAAGGAGTTGTCAGATCCTTAATAAGATTAGCATTCATTAAATTAAATTGATACCAGTGCATTTGTGTGATTGTCCTTCCAGTATGTGTGGGACCGAATGCTGGGGGGATTTAAACACAAAAACAACAGGACTAGAGAAGGAGTCTGTCTTTGTCTCATTGCAACACTAAACACGTAAGTCTCTGAAAAGTCATTGCTTTTAATCATTGGTTTTATTCTCATGCTAGCCTTAATCTAATCTGTGTATGACGATAGCCAGTAAGTAGGGCACTTTGTTATTAGCTGTAATGTGGCTTTTATTAATTACTGACAAACAAATTATACACTTTTAAATGCAAATAGTCTCATAAAACATATTTTTCTTCTTTGGTTGTAGATCAGTAGATGGAATCTGTTCATTTCTGTCTCTCTTCTGTTTCAGATATGGTGCCCAGGGTTTAACCCTCAGCAAAATTGTACCACATATATGTAATCTACTAGGCGACCCCACAAGTCAGGTAGGCTTTCTTTTATGTGTGTATTTGTTTTGAGCATTGGTGTTTACATGGCCTTAAGTGCTCCTTGTTTAAAGACTAATGACTGACTTGTGAGATAATAGTCTTCATATGGGCTTATTAAAAATTCAAAACTTTCTCTGGATCAAAACACATCCATTTCTGTTTTTCTGTGAGCCACAGTGCCCCCTGGTGGTTGTTTTGAAACATTTCTGGAACTGAGCATTTTATTGTAGGACATGTCTGCAGTTTTTAGTAATTAAATACAAAGTACACACAATTTCTCTCCACCAGAAGTGTTGAGAAACCACTACCAAGGCTGTCTATAGTTGGTAGCTTCTGTTTCAAAGAGAATTATGTTCTGTGTTCGCTTATGCTCTTGGGTAAGTACTAATTTATAATGTACTTAAGACCTCCTTGATGTCTTACCCAGGTGAGGGACAGTGCCATGAATTGCCTTGTGGAAATATATAGACATGTTGGGGAGCGAGTTAGGGTGGACCTCAGCAAAAAAGGATTGCCACAGTCCAGGTGAGAGACACCACTTTTGTCTTTACACTCTACATCCCACATTGCTGCACAGTCAGCCGATCAGCTCTCCTTTTACAGAATAATAAAAACGATGCCTATAGATATACAGTATATGCTATGCTACATATATGCTATACATATTTGGTCAAGGTTTTGAACTATACATTTTATTTAGGAGATTTAATTCCAGCAAACCAAAGTCTTTAAAAAATCCAAAAAATACTTCACTTGAACTGATGAGCACTTAATTGCGGTCATCTTTAATTAGTGAGGCATAAAACTGCTTTCGGAAATATAACTGATTGCAGGTTTACAGTTAAGCTGCTTCTTCAGTTAGGTTCATTTTGCCAGATGTGAACACTCTACTCGTACTTGACTGGTCCACCAAACCTCCAACAAGCTTGTATTTGGTGAACCCTGGTTGAGGCTTTTAAGGCTACTCTGGCCTGCACTAAAAAGACCATCAGAACTCGCCTAATGTTTCATCTAGCAGAACATCAGTGCTGTATTGTCTGCTCAGCCTGGTTGTCTAACATTTTACATATGCTTGTATCATTCTTGCCACAATTACTGCTGCTAATAATGATAGATGTGCATAAAAGAATTTTGGCACGTGGACCACAGAACGTTTTTGTTAATTACATCCAGGCATCAGTGACCTGAAAAGGCTAATTATCACATTTTTCCACTTACCATAAGCATATTTGATGTGCCAAGATGTTTACTTGCGTCAGTGTGAACTGGAGTTACTGGTTTAATGTAAGAAGAAAATTTAAGTTTGATCTTTTTCAATGATGGACTAAAACCGGTCAATCAATTTACATTGATCAGCAACATTAAAACCACTGTCAGGTAAGTTGAATAACATTGATTATCTCATTACAGTGGCATCTGTCAAGGCGTGGGCTATATTAGTCAACAAGTTGATGTGTTGGAAACAGAAAAAATGGGCAAGTGTGAAGATCTGAGCCGCTTTGACAAGGGTCAAATTGTGATGGCTAGACGACTGGGTCAGGGCTTCTCCAAAATGGCAGGTCTTGTGGGGTGAAGTCCATTCTTTGATGAGTCAGAGCTGTGTTGGTGGCACTAGTGGGACCTACACAATAAAAAGTGGGGGTTTGTGTTATGAATGATGGATGTTTATTAATCTGGCAGCTATAATGCATAACAACAGACGTCAAACATGTCTTGGCTTATTAATCACATTTGGTGTAAGGGGGGAAATGTAGATTTTTACAAGAACTATTCTTTTAATTTAAGAATCTGCATGGTGCCCATGTTCTTACACCGATGTAGCGTGAAACAAATTAAAGCAATAGTGAAGACACTATTGGATGGGCCCCATTTACACCTGGCATTAACATGCATCTTGAGTGATCGATCATAAGTGTTCAACAGAAAGTAAAGGTGTGAAAAGGGGTACAGTGCATTTTGAGGATTCTGACTGACCATTCGGAAGTGGTCAGAGACACATATGACCACATTATTCTAGTAAGACAAGACAAGACAACCATATTCAAAATTTGTGTTAGACACAGATGGATTTTTGCTTCCGCCATCAGTGCAGTGAACACACACCAGTGAAACACACACAGTGACAGTGAGCACACATGCCCGGAGTGGTGGGCAGCCATTGCTGCGGTGTCCGGGGAGCAGAGAGGGTGAAGGGCCTTGCTCAAGAGCCCAACATTGGCAACTTGCAGGGCCCGGTTATCGAACCCACAACTCTGTCATCAATAGCCTGGTGTTCTAACCGCTGAGCCACCACTGCCCCGTAGTAGTGTGAACACCAAAGCACCCTGATGCATCCCCGACAGTAAAGCACCGCCCGCATCAACGGCGTCACTGCCCCAGCAGTATGTACCAACCTGAGACCACTCCGTCCGCCGCCTGCATGAGTCAGCAGAGCTTACTAAAATAACAAACTAACTAATGGAGAATGGCGACACTCATGGCTGATACACAAGCGCAACTAGATCAGTTAATTAATTATTAGTGTGTGCCATGCACCCTTCTCCAGGTATCTGTGCATGTACCTAAAAAATTTACAAATGTGCAATACACAATCAGAGAGTGCAGTGCATAGGAAGCACTAATGTAAAGCCCAGAATGTGTCCCTAATTACAGCTTGTCTCACTACATGGGCATTGGAAATCAATAAAGACCTGCTCCAAGCCTCTGGCCAGTGCTCTGCTTTTTAGGTCCAACTTCAGCTCTTTCGTGTGACAGCTGGACTCCTCTCCAGCCTCTCATGTCCTTTAGTGTTTGGTAAGGGGTACAGTAAATTGAATCAACTGTAATGGTCAGATTAACTCCTCTACTCCCTGCCCTGTGCTGAGGAACAGCTGCGTCGAACACATGCACAGTAAGAGGAAATCCAGTCAGGGTGATTCATAGCTGCTGTAAGAGCTGTTGTGCCCTCTGAGCTGTTACTTTTGGACAGGCCCATGTAAAACATCTACTGGGCACTGACCACAAGCGAAGGACACACACAGATGAGGACAACATGCCATTTATATATACATTTTTGAGGCCTGATTGTGCCTATAAAGTCTGTGTCTTTTAGCTTCTCATTGAGACTGGGGTCAGCCTAAAGGGAGCATCTGTTCTTCAGATCCTGTCATTAGTGTTTTTAAGGCTGTGAGAGATTCTTTTAGACCCTGCCTGGGGGGCAAAAGCATGACACTGGAGCAGCTCTGTGATCAGCTGTTTTCATATATTTTCTATTTCCCCTTCACAGGGGATTACCGGCACAAATATCACAATACTTTAAGGCACATTTAATTGATTTATTTTCACAGTATATTTTGTATTATGATGTTTCTGTTAACTTATTATTTTTTAGTTATTTTTTTAACCAATTTGGATCACCACTTATCCAACCCATGTATATTCTCCCCATCATATGCAATGATCCTGACACTGGGAGGGTGAAGACTAACACGTGCCTTCAACACATGCCCAGCCAGCCAGCACCTCTTTTTCAGAACCCCGACATTTTAACATCACCTCCGAGGAATATATGTTGGTTCTGGTTCTGATATGTTGGCCAGCAGACGCCAGTTCTGGCCAGCATTGCACTAGAGTAATGTGAGGAGAACGTGCCATCCACCCACCCAGGAGAGAGCAAGCCCACTTCTGCTCTCTCAGTGCCCTGGCTACCGATAGCTAGCAGCAGTGTATTTTAAAAAATGCTGTCAAAAGTTAAACTTGGTACAATGATTCTTTTTTTTCTTCAGATTTTGCTGCAATACATCCAATAAAAAATACAATACAGATAAGTTTCATATTGGCCACATATCCTAGGTAGGCAATTCCTGTAAATAAATGTCGTCATCATTGATTTTGCCTTTGACTTTTTTGGGAGGATGTCTACTGTGAGATTTTGTCCCCTAATATGACGGATTTGCATTTAAAAATTCAGAATATGATTTTCCACCTGGTTAAATCTTTTGTCATTTGCTTTCTTATGGTTTTTAAGTATTTCACATATGGGGCTGCACTGTGAGTCTTATTTCTTGTTGTATCTTGGTATGAGTTTCCACAATAGACACGTCATTAAGTGCTGCAGTGACTGAATGGATCAAGCTCAAACAAGGGCTCATCAGCTACAGTGTACTCCACCTGTCAGTCAGTTTTCTTGCAGCGCTGCAGTGTATGTGCTCCTTGTTTTCCAGTATTTAGTTTCCTCGTCTGTGCTTTATCTGTCCGTTTTCCCCTTGTTTACATTTAGCCTTTCCCTTGCCGTTAACACTTCCTAGCCCTTCCTAGATGTAGCTCAGCTTGGCTGTAACTGTGCCCTAGCCGCTAAGCTCCAGGGCTAGTTTGTGTTTAAGTTTTAGTTTTTAGCTGCTGCTGCTGTTTTCTTTTAAGTGTTCTTGTCCGGGTATTCAGTAGTATGGTATTGTCATTAAACCCTCCACTAGTATCCAATTACCTGACTCTTTCTGTAACAGTACAGTGCATAAAAAAGTAAGTGTTTAGTTTAGTGTTAGTGTAATCAGTAATGTATTCCCTATAGTATCATGATTGCTGGCAGCCTTATCAGACATCCCATTTTATGTCCATATCATGCCGCCATAATTTAGCATACCGTTACGCAAATCTTCAGTGGTTGTGCAGTCTTGCCCTTTATGTGCCATAATAATAGCAATCTTTTTTGATCCATTTAAGAAAGAAGAGCTCTTAATTAGATTAGTGCCATTTTCTTGGTGGTCTCCCAGTTGGGGACTGTGGACCCAGTTCCTAATCCTTTTTACTTTGCGAGATTGCTACACAATTAAAAAGGATTGAATTGAAATACTTAAATTCAATTTGTATGTTACAAAAGAATCCTTAGTTTGTGTGACTCAATCTGCAGTTATTTTTCCATAACTTTTTTAAATGCAGCGTCCAAACAAAAGGAACCCATCAAAGGTATCGTTGCAGCAAGAACCCATCAAACTGACAGCGCAGTCTCTGTCGCATTAGAGGGAAATCAAATGTAATTGACTGATTTAGAGGCTAATGTTAGGGACGCAAAAATGCTTTAAAGGCTCCACCTCATTGAGTAGTTTCTCCTTGTCTGAAAGACTGCTACTCTTACCACAGTGTTTTTGTTGAGATGCAGCATCCTATGACACTGAATAATAGTGCTGGCTGATATGACCTTAAATCCTCACTTACAATTAATGTATGAAAGTTTAAGCTGCTCGAGCTTTATTTATTTATATATTTTTTCTTATCCCCATCATTGACTGTGGCAGGGTTTAGCATTTCTCTTGAGCTGCAACAGCTAACCAACAATGTGACCATGCAGATTTCTGTCTGTCTGTCAGCTTGTTTGTTCAGTGGTAAGGAACAGAGTAATGTTGAATAAAATAGCTGATAACCGAGCTTGAATCCAGTTCATGTAATGCACATCCTAATAAGTCTAGAGTTCCTGTGTCAGTACATTTGGAAGAGTCTGAACAGGAGGGGGGGGGGGCATTTTCTCCTCTCTGAACTGTATAGAAAACGTTCTAATGGCAAAATTCTGCTTTGCCCTGTCAGGAAGTCGAAGGTACTGTTCCATCTAGCACAGCAGAAAGAGCTTGCAGAGAGTTGGAAAGAACCAGCTCTCGTCTGCAGTGCCCTGGGGAAGTATGTCTGACTCACTCATCTCTGATTGAGCTGAGTTCTGAGAGGGTGTAGGAGGAATTTTTCTGGAGGTGTCCAGAATGTGAATCTTTTGTGGTGGGGGTGCACTCAGGGAAGGGTCTGGTGGTTTGTGCTGCGTCTTCATTCGAGGTTGGAACACTTCTGGCCTGCACAGGGTAGACAAAGGTATTAACTCCCTGCCTAGGCAAAAATATACCAATAGGTCTTGAACATTATATTTGCCTACCTATAATATGTTTAGATGCTAACTTGCTCTAGTTATTAGGCACCTGTCACTTCTATTGCTTTGCTTCCCCTCAAATATACTGTGACATTTAATGACATTAAAGGGAAATACTGAAGGGTATTTTTAAAGAATGGGGAAGTACGTATAATTAAGCATACCATGCTATATCTTATTTTGTTAACAAGCTGCTGGGCCTCAATAATCAATACTGACCTCAATTTTAAGCCCTCTCTGCAACCTTTCATTTTCACCGAACCTTTCAGTACGATGGCTATGACCGTTTAAGGCTAGATTACATTCAGTGCCTTATTGTAGTTATTGTAGAAGGTCATAGTTTTGGTGTTTTAGGTAACTACTATAGTACAACACTATAGTACAGTGTGGTAAAAAAAAAAAAACTTTACTATAACATAGGGTTTTATGATGTGAGACAATTGTTGTTACTCTCTTATACTGTAAGTGATCTAATGGTTACAAAATAGAAACTTGGTTGAAAACTTGATGATTTTAAGTTATTTTAAATCTCTTGGCCATTTGGACCCCCTTTTCCATCAGAGGTGGACCCCTGAAAGTATTACTTTCAGAATGTGAAATGTCTACTGAAACACACTCACTCGTTCTGAAGGTTTCAGGTAGTAATAGACTCACCTTTGTACACACTGAGTTTAATGCTGCATATTGTATTTATGCAACATACCTGGCAGCAACCTTCAGTCATATGGACATGGTTCTTAGAATCAGGGGGTCATGACTTTACAAAGCACAGCTATTATTGGAATGCCCTCAGACTATGTTGCTTTAGGTACTTGTAGATTTGCAAAAGTAACCATTATTATTCAGAGTGTGTCTGTAGTTTACTGAAGTGTTGAAAACTGATATAAAGGCATCTCTTGTGTTTTTGAAGAAGAAATTAACCTGTTCTCTCCTCTCCTTTTTCAGATTGAATGTGATTTTTGGCAGATTTGATGAAGTCCAAAGATCTGGGAACATGATCCTCTCTTCTGGCTCAGGTAAGATGTTTAGAGGTCTACTAACAGGTGTGCAGTGTTATCTGTAAGCATGCTTGAATGAATCCCAACACTACCACAAGGTAAAGGTGATGATTTTAGTTGACTATGGCTCGTGGAAGAACTTTATTGGAATAAGGCTTTATTGGAATAAGTATGAGCTTGTACTTGTACTGTGGCTGTGTTTTAGCACTGATTGTTCAAGGGGGAAAAATCTAAAAGTGCCAGAGAATGCATTCATGTATTTTAAGTTGTTAATAAGGTAAAACTGGTTTTACACCTCCTTTTACCATTTTATGATTTGGCCTTAATGCTCCATAAAACTCTTTTTATGTAAGAAAATAAACATGTCCATTCTAAATACTGTAACGATCATTGCCCACATACTTCAGTGCATCCTTTATGTTGGCATAAATGTGGAGTAGTATGTCTAGAGGGCAGTTTAGTGGCAAATGTTTCTGACACCACAAACATGACAACAATGGAGGAGGTTGTGATGATGTTCTTCCAACAACAAATATGTCATGTCCAAATGCCAGTGGTTGTGTCTCACTTGAATTACTGGCTACACTGCCGCTACATTTTCTGATGTGCTGAGCATAAATTTGTTTTTATGTTTATGGTGGGCTTGTGATTTTAATTTGATGAGCTCTTCTCTGAATGAGCTGGTTTATGTCACCACAACAGCTCAAGGACACCACGTAGCATAGCCAAGCATAGCATACAGTAGCGTAGCATTGGTTTCAGCACTAGATCAAGACCATTGTGCTTGTCTTTTGTAATTATTCCCAAGTCTGACCGGATAATGTCGCTGACCTCGTGGTTATCCCCTCTGCACACAATTGTACAGTTAGCTAGCTAAAAAGAGGGTTAGCTTTTGGTCTTGCACGGGTACCCACAGCAGTCCTTGACTGAGCGCTGTTTCCGACGGTCACACCCAAAGCATTTTACAGAGCCCTAGACCTTGAAAGGCTTTGTCTAGTGGACTGGATGTTTGTACGATGAAACGATGAAAGTAAAATCACTCAAGACTGTTGCGTAGGAGTTTTGTCATTGTGGAATTGGCTCATTTTATAACTCTGTTTTAGTTTGCTGGAATTATTCTTGAATGAGAGAACTATGCAGCTTAGTTTTTAGTCATAATTTGAGATGGTGTGTAATCTTAAAGTAATGCTTGATACTTGCCTAGATTAGAGTGCTCATGTTGGATATTTAGCTTTCTTTTATGTTTTTTGTAATGACCTCCTGTGTTGGTAAAGCTTTTACTGGTTCTATTTCTGACTAAATTAAAGACTCCACCTCCCCTCTTTTAAGCTGGTAACAGTAACTTTCTCCATGAAAGCAGAGTGTGTTATATTTTGAATTTGAGTGGGGAATAAAGATGAAGCATTTTCACTAGGCTCAAGGTTGTTCTACTTGTCTCTGCCAGAAGGGTGTGTGTCTGTGTCTCTATCCCTCATGTTTTGTGTTGGGCTAAGAGCCAGGGTTGCAGGCTGCTCAGTAGTTACTGTGCCTACGGGAGGGTCTTACTGGGGCCTTGATATGTCACATTCTCTCCGCGCAGGGGGAAGTAGTAGGTGAGAAGGCAAACGAGTGCACATGGCATTTAGTTTGTGTATTGTAGGTGGCTAAGAAGTGGTCCATTGTAGATCCACAATGGAGCCAACTCATTTTCCCCCCTCAGAATGACATTTTGTTCTTGGTGGCACTGTTGTGTTAAACCACAATATTGTTGTCGGTATGGAATGTGCCCCTGTAGATGGCATTGTTTGGAAACGGATGATCCATATCTGTGCTTTATCAAAAGCAAGGAAAACTGTGTACAAGCTTGTGCACTAGGGGCATAAGGATGCAAGTGTTTCCCAATACAGAGGTCAATATTAGAAATGATTCCACAGAGTCTGATTACAGTGGCACCTGTGAAGAGGTGGGATATGCATATTATGCAGCAAGTGAGCAGTCAGTTCTTGAAGTCATTTTGTTGCCCAAGTCCTTGTAACAGGACTTGCTGCTAATATATTGATGTCAGGCACAACAGGAGACCTTCAGAGGTCTTGACCCTGACTTAGCTGGTCAAAGCACGTTTTGGTAGCATGAGGCAACTTGCACAGTATTAGGCAGGTGGTTAGATGGTTTTAGTGTTATGAGTGATCAGTGGATATTACACAGTGTTTCATCTGAAATTCTCTTCTAGCTTCACCCTCTATTTACTTCAGTGTTCCAAACTTTCTCCATTTGGATCATATGGCCTATTTGTCTGAGGTCTTCAGGGCTCTCTCATCTCTTTGGCATGGTGTTCCTTGCTGGACAAGCTGTGCTGACTGGTTATTAACTGAAGCGCCAATGCTGGCAACTCTTACATTTCATTGCATTATCAGAGAGGGGACACCTGCAGACCAAAGAAATAAAAGAAGTAACATTTTTTTTGTTGGTTTTTCTTTACAAGCTCACACTTTTCGTGGCACTGCATGAGAGACCCTTGGAATGGACAGAGGTCCATATCAATAAAGTTCTCAGTATGCCGTTTCAAATGGGATTTTCACAGTTGCACCGTTACTATATTTATATCATAGGGTGAGACCAGCCTAAGGCTCCCACCTCATAACACGAGCGCTCAGATTTGGCAAGACTTGCTGTTCCACACTCACACTTCTTTGCCATGAAGACAAATAGCCTGAGCTGCTCGACACTCCTCTGTAATGAGTGGCTTCATTTGGAAGCTCTCTAACTGTGTAGTTTCCTTCATGGTTGCCAGGAGACCAGATTTGTTTCATAATTCTGGGGGATCTGCTTCGGTTTTCTCATCTTGCAGCATAAGTGTTAGCATGGCTAACCCTTGCATACGCCATACTGACCTAGATACTCAAACAGCTCTTAATTCTAGGAGCTCAGACTACTTTGAAAGCCCACTGAACACCGAGGATTAGTTTATTGATGGCTCTCCTCAGTCTAACTTGTCCTTGCATATAAAGCTTTGCTTCTTAGTACTGGACTTTCAAACGCTTCAGTAATGTCCTGCAACAGGACTTGTCTTTCATTTGGCTGGTAATATTCCAACCGCTTCTAAATCTGCTGTCCTAGGCCTGGGGCATCCGGACGTTTCGTTTCCTGTGGAGAGGAGTGAGGGCAGCGCTTTGCTCACCGATACCGGCTTACCCTCTGAGCACCCTGATGCAGTTTACATAAGGAAGTGAAAGGAGAGCACACGGGTTAAAGCGACTGTTTACGTAGCCACCTTACAATTCCGGCACGTGGCTGTAGACGCGGCTCCAGCCTTTCAATGCGAGAGTGGGGTGGCTTTTGTCTTGGGTGCAGTCACAAGACTAAAGCGGTAGGAAGGAAAGGGAGGGAGGGGGGCCAGGAGACTAAAGAGAGAGAGTGAGAGAGGGAGGCTGTGAAGGAACTGGGGCAGTGCTTTCTGCATGTTCTCTCAGCCTGCTGTATGAGTGAACAAGGAGCTTGTGCTATGACAACCGGGGAAGGTAAGAATCAGAACCCAGTACCGTCTCTAGTTTAACAGACAATGAAGGAACTGCCTGGGGATTAATCTCTCTTAGAAACTGCTCAGCTGCTCTGAACAAGTGTGTGTGTGTGGTGGAAGAGAGGCATGCGGCATGTTTACATGTCAACATGTTCATTTAGTAGTCTGTAGATTTTCATCAGTCTCAGGAGCCTTATTTCCTGCATCTTTACCAGCCTTCATCTTGTTTGAAAAAAAGGAACATTATGGTAGGTGAAGTTGATGCACCCCAAATAGAGTCAGCCATGAAATCTGATCTATAGTGAATGGGACTAGTTAGTTCTCTGTTTAAATGACAGCTTCATCATCACAGGGTGTTTCTTTTCAGTGTTTTAGCTAAGGAAGAGAAAAGTCGTCACATAAATCCATAATGTGTCCGACTGTTCTATATTAGGAGCAGTGTGAGGTGTTAATAGAGATAAATGTTTGTCATTTGTCTTGTCAATTAAATTACATAACATTTTAAACCAGTTGTTATGGAATTCTGTTTTTAATGAGCTAGAAAGATGGCTGCGTGAGCTAGAAAGTCCAATGTCCTGCAGTCGTTCTGTTGACCGATCATGTTTCGGGTTGATAAATAGCTCATTGAATCTTTTAAAGGGCCTCTAACCGTATGTCCATACCACTCATTCAAATCTTAAGCTGCAAAATAATAGAGCCTAATATGTTAAAACATCATTGTTTTTGTGATTCCATGAAAGCCATTGCATGTACACACACCTCTCTGCAGCCTGCAGCAGTGACCCATCAGGGTTAGCATAGGTTAGCTTTATTTTTTGCATGGTATCAACTACACTGTATTACTGGCTAGTGTTGCTCTAGTCCTGTTTTTAGCTCAAAGTTAGGTAAAATTGGGTTCTAGGCTACAAGCTAACCTGGCCACTTTCATATACTCCCAAAGTAATCGTTCCGTTTAGCCATAAATGGCTTGCGCTAGTGGGCTGGGTGTGAATATAATGTGCCAAGACTGTTAGGTAACAGTGTTATGATTTTAGACTTTAGCTTTAGCTAGATTTTCTTTTTAATGAAGAGAGGGCCCTGTTAGAACTTTCACGGTATATTTCTTTCAAACTTATTTATTCAGACAATGGGATTGTGTTCACGTTGATTATTATGGGTGGGAGAAAAATTGTATTCTTGGATGCATCTTGTTGTGGACGTAGACGATTCTGAATCGATTCACAAATGTCAAACAATTCTCAAAATGTTAATGTTGACTGAACACAAAAGGTGGCACTTGGAAATATGGAAGTGCATCACTGGACAGTCAGTGCTGCGCACATAAGAGACACAAGATGGGTGAGTGAGGTTTTTTTTGTTGTTGTTGTTGTTGCTTCCAGACGACCATTGAGCAAGCAATGTCAATGTTTTCATCCAACTCTGAAAGGGTGAAGTGATTTACAGACTCTATCGCAAATTTATTTCTAAGGATTTGCATCTGTATCCACTCGTGGCGAGCCAGGTGTTGGGAATATGAAGGGTTAAGGCTTTGGAACGCATTGCATGATAGAAATTGTAGTGTGTTTAGCTGTAGTTGGTTGGCCACACTTTAAAACCTGTTCTGACCATAGAGCTAGTGACTGGGTCATGACAAGAAGTCAAGAAGCTGAAATCAGGAACGGTGACACAGGGCTTTCACGCTTTACACTTTGGAGCTGAGATACAGCAGCATCCTTTCTTGAAGATATTTTACTGACACCAGGATCTCCAAAACAAAAGACATTGAATCGTTGAAGAAAGCAGGTGGGGTAGTTGTAAACTGATGCGTGGACATGGGTGCAGTAGCAGAGGAACGGCAGATTGCGAAGAAAGATTTAGTTCTACAACCTGTGAAATTTGATGCCTGCATGTTAAACCTGGCCTCTCAGGCTTTATTGATCTGTTTTATTAATAAAAATATTGGAAGTGTATTGATGAGGGATCAAGATGTACTAATCATTTCATAATCCCATCACAGCCCTCTGAATCGTAATCATCAGGTGCCAAGAGATTCCCACCCATAATGGACTTGTGGATAGGCAGGTGGAATGGAACTGGCAAAAAATATTGCAGGAATATCAAACAATCTTTCAAAAGCTCTATTCAGGCACGAATAGAGCTATAGTCTCCCGCTTAAGAAAAAAAAAACGTGGATATCTCCACCTGGTTTAATAGCACGCGAAAAGTGGCAGAAGCATTTGATGAGCGTGCTCTCTGTATAAAAAAAAATGGCATGGTGGATTTTGACGGGACTAAAATCACCGAGATGCACCAGTAATAATTACACTACCCCACCGGACAATTCTACACAATTTGGGTTTTTTTGGAATTTGAGTGAAAATAAATTAACTTAATAATTATTCTGGATTCAACTGCTTTTAGTGCATAAACACAAATGTCCTCAGTGGAAATTTGTACAGTTTGGGCCTTTGGACCAGCTGTTAAATTTTACAAAGGTTTTGTTTACCAAAATAACGGCAGTTATCAACTTAGTTAAACCAGAAAAGCCCTTAGAAACCAGCATCTACAGTGATTAGTTAGATCTTTAAAGCTAGTGAGAATGTAATAGACGTGTCATGCAAACTGTGACGTCAAGCTTCTTCCAGCCAATAGGATAAAGGCCTGTACGAGAGTCTCCATTGCCTCGCTTCCCTTGCACTGATTATTTTAGACTCTTATAGTCCACTCCTCTTATCTCCTTGCTTTCAGTCAACATCCCCCTCCTGTGTTTTTGGACTGGTTTCTTTTGCCTTTTTTGTCTCTCTTTCTTTGTCTGTTTTGTCTGGCTTTTGTTGAGTGGAATGTTAAACAGGCTCTATTGCTGTCTATTTTTGGAGAGGCTTCATACGGATCAGGGTTATTCGTTGCAAAACTCAGTTTCAGGTGGATTCGCCCCGTGGTAGCTATATAAAGTGTTATTTATATGGCAATGAAACCTTTCCTAAAAACTAGCTGAAGGCTATTTGGATCAAACATGTTTTGTGTAGTGCTTGTTTAGAGTGAGGAGGAATGGACAAGGGGGAGGGATTAAGATTTTACTTCTTGGTGTGCTGCAGCATGACTTCAGTGACTGTCAGCTTAAAGCATGAACCCACTAACAGTATATGACTCAGCAGCAATGTGTATAAGAGGAGAAGAGACTGGTGTGGAAAAGAGGAGCTGCGCAAAGAAGAATTTACTGTTTGCGTTCTTCTTATGTAAGAGTGTCGCGTCACGTCTGAGCTTCAGAGTTCTACTGACAGCGTCAGATCAGGGCTGCTGGTCATTTGATTGCTGCTGGCTTTATTTAGCCCTTTCCTTTGAGTGGTGTTTTGCATATACAAGTGCATTCAAGGGTGTGCCGTTGGAGCTGCCAACGGATATGTTGTTTGTTGGCTTAGTAGGCCTGACCTTATGTAGTTCCTGACTTTATTAAGGATTACACACATCGGTTTCTGTAACTCAAATGACCTTTTTTATCAGTTATGTAGAATATTTGCATAATGGTTAGAAGCTAAGCGCCTCATGGACCTGGCTCATATCTCAGTCACTTTGTCACATACTCATGTTAACTATCTAAAGATGACAGGTGTACAATTAGGACTAGATTTTAGTGCTTCACATCAATGATACGGTGTGTTCTTGAATAGATGTAGAACTGTAAGCCACTTTTATTATCCTGGGATTTGGCTGAACTGCATTTGTTTATGTATAATATTAAATGTTAATGGTAAGAGGGGAGACAATATAATACTACTTTGTCTTAATCAATTGCTTTTGTCAAAATATCAGGCTCATAGTACCCTCCTTACCTTCTTACACGCCTACGCCTACACCGCCCTGTTCAGAATGGCTGGTTTGAGTGCCTGTTCCTTTAAATCATAATGAGCAGCTGCTCACCCCCTAACTTCATTTTTTTCATTACTCCCGTCCTCTGGATTCACAATGTTGTAGATTAACTTTTGAGTTCATTCTAGGGTGTCTGTGTGCACTAGCTAGCTAATGTTTACTTCACCTTGAGTTCGCATTTTTCTTTCTGTCTTTTTCCTTTGTTTTCTCTCGCTTTCTCATTCGCTAATAGAAAACCTAGACTGTTCTGAACAGTGTTTCGAAAGCCCTGTGTTCTGACTTGGCCAGCCCACAAAACACTGACATGGTTGTCTTATTTGACAGTTTGTGGCTTGGTAGGCACTGCAGATGCAGGGGGAGAGATTTTAGTTCTTGGCGTGCTACATGATTTTTAGTGACTGTTGCCCCCTGAACTATTGAAGTGTTTAAATAATGGATGGTTTTATATTTTAGCTCGTGTAACAAAATATGTTGTTAAGAACATATGGATTGTGTGGTAACCATTATCTGCTCACTTGAGCAGCATGGCCTTGGCAGGAGGAGTGAAAACAGCAGGTCCTTAACCCTCAACAGCTGCATGTGAAGGGTGCAGGTTACAGCAGAAGCCCAAAATGAATAAGTAGATGATCTGTCTTCTAACGTTTAGGCGAAGCTCCAGAGCAGATGGATGAGGCTGGGCGTCACATCATAAATTCAGTCATTACAATACAATAATAGACAATGTTTAGATTTTCTTTTTTTACATTGAAGTGTACCAATCCACAGCAGTGATGCTGGAAAGGAAGGCATCACTGTCATGATGATTGCTCTCTCGACCTATCCTACAATATATGGACATGGCCGCAATAGTTTTTGCTGTCCTCGATATTGCCCATAGAATTTACTTGCGTGTGTTTTCGCCAGTCATGTTATTCTGTTCCCTCCGAGCTCAAGTCTGTGACATGCGAGCTCCAAAGACATGCATTACATCTGTCTTGTAGGAAAAGAGTACAGTGTGTGCAATGACCAATGCATCTATAATGGCACCTCCATTTAAACAAAGTGTAATGTAATGAGGAGTGGTGTAACGTATTGCGCGCATGTTAACCATGTTAACATCAAGCATGATCACACATCTGAAGTGACCTCAAGGTTTGTCTGACTTCCCCCTATTTTGCGGATTTGAAAAAATTATCCAATTTGTGACACAAAAGCAATGATCTACTCTGGACCACGAGTTCTGTGATACATTACACTGCTAGCGACCCCCCCCCCCCCATAATAGTATGCTATTATATTATCATCAAAATGACTTATTGTTTATCACGGGGCAATTCATTAAAAAAAAAAGTCTTTTGACAGGCCTATGCTTTAAGCAAGAACAGCAGCAGTGTCTGCAAATACAGAATCTGGAGGTGTCCCAGTTTGAGTTTATTTGAGTTGATTTTTGAGAAATATTCTAATTGCTGATAAAACTTTAAGTGAAGTGAGATAGCAATTCAGTGTTTGAGCTTTATTATCAATCAGCAGTTCATTATTTTATTATTGTTTTTATAATTGTTGTTATCTCGTTGTCAGGGATTCAATGAAATGGCAGTTCTGGGTCGATGCCAGTATCTGATATTTGTCTTTGTTTTTCTCATTATCGAACCCAGCTACTTAGTGGATTAGCAGTGCACGGAAATGGACGTTTCTTTTGCAAAGAGACACAAATACAGTAATACACAGACTCGCACTATTTCATCTCTGTATATATATTTGTATATTTGTATTCTGTACTTTTTTTGCTTATATTTCTATATTTTCATTTTTATATTCTATTCTTAACTTAAATGTAACTTATTCTATTTTTATTTTCTTCATTTTTATTTTATTTTTCTTTTGCACTTTTGCACTTTACTTCATTAAGTTAAGGTTTAGTTAAGTTTAAATGTAGATTTTTATTGTATAGCTTGATGTGAGCAGACTGTCAAAAAAGCATTTCACTGCAAGTTATACTGTGTATGACTATGTATGTGACAAATAAAATTTGATTTGATTTGATGCAATTATACCAAGTATTGCTAAATAAAGTATGAATTTACATGCAGAATTTGAGGAACTGTTAGGTCTAGCAGTCTTTGAACTTTTTTTCCTACTGTACTGTCAACTTGCTAAGTACCAGGTTGATACAGATTATTTAAGGTTAGAAAGATTACATACTGTAGGGTCTGAGAGTAGTACTTCAGCTAAGCTGTCAGTAGCTATACTACACACCTCTGACCGTTTCAAAGAAGACATGCATTGACAGAGCAAACATCAGCGCATAAGAGTGTGTGTATATACTATGCTGGACTGTCTACAAATGTTAACCTGAGTTTCCACCAGAAGTTTTGGAGAGTGCTATAACCTACCCATGTGTCAGGTACTAGGACAAAGTGTGGGCCTGGGGGGCTGACTTTGTCAGTCATTCCGATTTTTCACATCATTCCTGTAAAAGAACAGCAGCTGCTAAGTTTTTGCTGAAGATCTTTAATGTTTGGCTGAATTTTCTGCTTTTGTCAGTCTCCACCCAGAAACACACCCATAACATTTCAGCAGCATGGCTCAATGTGGTGCAAAAGGCCTTGTACAGGCAGGGCTCATTTCCAAGTTTGAAAACCTGTGTTTAATACCTCAGTATTTTTCTGAGGCTTCTCTGTTAATACCAGCTCTACGGAGTCTGAATTCAGTAGAGATGTTCTTTGTTCTTTTTGTTTTGAACCTTGTGCTTGTCCCTCAGGGAGCAGTGCTGCTGTTCGTTTTTTATCATCAGCACAGTCCGGAGGACAGCAGCAGCTGACATTGTCCCGTATCACAGTGAGAACCGAGGGGGCAAACTGAGAACCGAGTGGGCAAACATCACGTTTGTTTGGTCTGTACTCTTAAGCAGCACTGGGAGACTGTTCCTAATATTGGGAAGGCACAGTTGAAGTTGTTGCCTTGGGTAAAGTTACATGTAGCCATTTCTCGCAGTGTGGCTTAAGAAGTTGGCACTTAGATCAGTTGGGATATTACTGCTGTCATGCAAAACATGTTTCACTTTTTACCACAGTTTGAATCTGGCAGTGGTGCTTTACACGTTGATCGAATTTCAAAATGAATGGACCAGTAGAAATGCTCCAAAGGGACTTTTTACATTCTATTGAGTTTGTTTTCCTTTGTAAAGCCATTTTAGTTATATAAGTTTTTTGCATAAGACACATGATATGCTTATATAAAAAGAATCAAATACTTTTATTGATCCCAGGAGGAAAATTGCAGTTGTTACAGTTGCAACTGTTCATGTAAGAATAAACATTCTATTAAATAAAATGTAAAACAAAAAGAGAAGGAAATAAAATAATTATGTACATGTGTATAAATTATAAATTGTATAAAAGGAAGGTCTGTCTTTTGGGTGCTTTTGAGGACCATGTCCGTGTCTTGTCTGACAATGATTTTAAAACAATATACAGATTGTAAAACAATATGTAATGTGAGCATGTTGCCAAGCACCTCATTACCTAGATGTTAACTGCAGTAGCTGGTGTTGGCTGGATGTTGACTGCTGTAGCAGAAGTAAATTTAAAGTGTCAAACACTTTAAATTTAGATATAGATAATATAAATTTATATAAAAATAATATAGATACTATATTATTTCTGGGCCAAACAAACTTGTCTGCACATCATCCTCTGACGAGAAACTACTTGTGTAGAAGATGACTCCTCATCAGCATCCAGCCCTGTACTGGTTAGCTGTGTAGCTCATTAACCCCTTTTATAGAGGATTCCTCCCATTGCATTTTCAGCATGAATGCCTGATGATGTCCCTCAGCTATTTTTCAATAATAAAAAAAATGTGTTCCTCTCTGTACAGCCAAATTGTTGAGCTACTAAATGGGCTTGCCTTCTGATACCAGTCCTGTGTACAGTAAAACTAGGTTTTTATGAGAAAGTCCTTTGTTTCATTAACTTCATTAAATTCTGAAGAAAAATGTTATAACAGGTTCAAGTAGAACATGATTTTGGTCATTGTGTATTCTCATACTAACATTATTTGCATATTCTGACAGCTTTTTGACAGACATCTGACCAAGTCCACAGTAAATGCTCTTTTGTACTGTGAAAAGATATATTTAAATGACTTGTATCATTAACTCACAGGATTTACACATCCATTACTTTTATCAGCATCCTGGTGGATTTAAGACCGCGCCGTTTTGAACTGAAAGCAGTGAGCTGGACAGGATCGTGTACAGACTCCACAAGGCCGGGTTAGTTTAATCTCAGTGTAAGAATCTGACTCGAAAAGCTGGTCTTTTAATTATTCAGCAAATCAGTAAACATTGCATAAATAACCCAGAGAACCCATATTCTCCTCCAGCCTAGTAGAAATGCAGGACGGATGATAGCAGAGGTTCTGAAAATCCCCCAGCAGAAATCTGTGGCTGGGGGATTATAAAAGATGACATGAAAAGAGGATTCAGAATGGAGTGAAACAAGGAATCCACAATCTGCAGTTCTGCTTACAGCTCAGAGAGCACTACACTATATAGAAAACTAAAAACCACACTCTGCACCAGAGGAATTGGATGTGGTGACGTGTAAGAAGAGTTTGAACTGTTTGCTCTTTTTAATGCATCAATCGTGGCTTTAAATGCAATTACATATCTGTTCATGCATTCATTACATCTACAAACAGCAATGAAGTAATCACCCATTCTCATGCTTAGAAAATAACCTCAGATGGACTTCATTCTTTGGTCTTCACTGGTTTCATTAGTGTCTGGTGTTGGCCAGAGGATAATGTGGATCCCCCCCATGAATTTAAAATACATTTTTGCCTGTAATTAGCAAAGGTTTGTTTGGGGAAGAAAGCGTTCTGAATTTCATGAAGAGAACACCTCTCCAACTGTTATGCAGGGAGGTTTTGCAGCCAGTGGCTTGAGGAGCATTGTACTGGTAGACAAAAGAATGGTCTTAATTAAATGCCAGTTAAATAAGTTCAGAAAACAAACGTCACACTGTCTGTTAGTAAGTAAATAAATGAAAAAGTTAAAGATGAAAGGGAGGTTGCTTCTACAGCAGGATGGCGCTCCTAAACATACATCAAAATCCACAACCCACAGAAGTAGAATTCTTTTTTTTTTTTTTTTGCAAGGAAGAATAGGAAACATCCCCTAAGCAATCATTAAAAGCCGTTCACATGCTGTGATACTTGCCAAAAAGGTTTTTTTTTGTTTGTTTTTTTACTTTAAAAAGATGGGGGGGGGGGGGGGGGGGGAAGTAATCTTGTTTAAAATATTAAAGGAATGAGTCATCCTTTAACTTTTGGAAATCCAGCCACATTTTACCAGCTTTGCTGTTTACAGGAACCAGCTGTTTGACCAGTATAAATACAATATGAATTGACTTCTGACAAGTTTACTGGGCTAGTATTCTGTAGGCTGTTTTCTTTAACGCTTCCAGTTCTGACTGGTGTTTGGTATGGGAGGCTCCGTATCTGCCATACTGCAGGATAAACCTCTTGTGGCTCTTTCCTGTTTCACGGATGTCCCTTCCTCTTGCCTTGGCCATGGAACAAAACATGCACCCTGATTGCCTAAATGCTTTGTCTTCTGTTCTCTTCAGTGTTTTGACACTGCAGCTCTTGATATAGTATATATTGCAGTAGTGTGACCAGAGTGCCTTTATTCGGTACATCTATGTAAGTCGACTTCTGGGTATGCTTCACATTTCTATCATTTCAGTTCAGTGGATTCAGGTCATCCTAATGTGCTTTAATGTTCTACCAGCAGAGGGAGGCACACCTTTCCTAAGAAGGATCCAAAGCTTTGTGATACTCCACTGTCACCACAGCTGATCTTTCTGGATGAGTGATGGATAGTTTTTGTAACTGATAGAGAGGAATCAATATCCTGCTCTGTTGCTGCTGCATGCTCAGTCATGCTGTTGAGGCTTTCATACATTTCAATACATAAACGGGGGAGGGGAGTAAGGGATTAGGGTAAAGTAATAAAAACATGTCATCTTCACAATGGACGGTGTACAGTATTAATCATTGCACATCACGTGACTCTGTGTGATACAATAAGCATTAAGAAACAGATCAAGAGGACAGGGTCGTTTGGGTTTATCCTTTGGCATTCCTGCAGAGCGTCAGAGTCAATTTTGCTTTAGTGGCTTTTTAGTAGATGAATCAACCTAACATTTGCGTCACCGACTGATCGAGTACTGCTCACACCGATTTGGTCAGGATGTTTTAATGCATTATTTTTCAAGGTGTCCCATCAAAAGAACCTTTTGATGTGGAAAATTGGATTCTTTTATTAAATTATCATGTGCATAAAACTTCTGTCTATATTGCTTCACCCTTTGTAGACTCTGGGTCGACCGCCCTGATTTTTCCAGTGTGAAAGCTAGCAATACTGGTGAATAATGAGCAAATGAAAGAAGGCATATCAAAAGAATGAGCCAGTTGTGCAAGTGTTACCCTAAAGGGCTTCAGATGAAACTCAACGGATTTGTTCAAAGGACATCTTTGTTGAGTCCTCCCTACGCCCCTCCAAAACCTTAACTGTTGATTCCGCTCAGTGAAATGAATGTATTGTGTGTTTTTAATGTTGCACTCAAAAAAATGTTTACACGTGTTAATAATATTATTATAGTGATTCTTACAACTGATGCCTGAGGGAAGTGCTAAGCTGAAATACTCGTAAACACAGCCGCATAGACCAAGGGGTGTCCAAACCTATTCGGAAAGGGTGAGTGTGCCAGCAGGTTTTCACTCCAGCAGAAGCACACATGATCGATTGCTTGAAGACTCACCAGTTGATTTAATAAGTGGTGCTGCTGGATGTTTAGTGTGAAAATCTTGCGCCACATTGGCCCTTTGTAGAGAATTTTGGACCACCCCTGGCAGAGATCAGCTAAATCGTTAGCTAAATATTATGTTTGTTTTATATAAAATGATGTGGGTTGGTGGTGGTGGTGGTGGTTGGTGTTGGTCGTGATTTGGTTGTAGTGGTTGGCTGGTTGTGATGGGTTGTTATTATACAAACAAAATTAAATTAGATTAGTCGAATGTAAATGAAAAAAATGGGCATGCTTCATATTTCTGAATGCCAGAGTCATAAAACCATGTTTCAGCTGTTCATAATTTATATATTTAGCCTCCAGAAAATTAAAGTACTTATTGCTGCAAAGGTTTCTGGGGAAACTCACCCAGGATCAATAAATAGATTTTTCCATTCTGTTCCTAGAATACCATGCTTTAGTCAGAATGTTTAAAAGTGGAGTTTGCTCACATACCTACCAGTGAATCAGCAAACTCATCACTTTCTCTGCATGCTGTTAACGTATTTGGTCAAACACAGTTTGCACCCAAATCAGTGAACATTGTAACTCCTGCTTGTGTAAATAAAAACAAGGTTAGAGAAGGGAAAGTGGGAGTCTTTGCCACTCCCCAGTAGCAATTGGAAAATGACCACAGAGCAGAGATCAGACCACAATGCAAATGAAGGTGACATCACAGCCTGTGGATGCATATTGTCCCTGTAGCTCCTTTCACCTCGTGGTCATGAGCATGCCTCAGTCCCACTGCAAGTGAGGAACTGGGATAGTTACTGACAGCTTACCTCAGGAGATCCCACTTGCGGCAATTTGTTGGGCTAAAAAAGCAGCACAACACACACACACACACACACACACACACACACACACACACACACATACAGAGAAGAGAGGACTGCGCTCATTTGTTGTCTGCAATGTCCAGAATTACAGCAGTGTCTGATCTTGACTGAAAGCATGCTGAAGAAGCTCATGTGCAAGAAGATCTGTGCCTGTAAGCTGCTGAGCTAGCTCTATTCTTTTACAATCCTCTTGTTTTGACTACCGATGGACTTTACTGCTGTTTTTTTTAGAGATCTGTGATGGTCAGCTGTGTCTGTGATCAGTTGAGCTTTCACTGACCTTCTCAGTGTTTTCATACATGGAGAGAGACTAATCTGTTCCAGAGAGAAAAGTTTAGCTTGTTTTTAAATGTAGTGTTAAACATGTTTTTATTAAACCGCTTCTCTTCGTATCTGCAGATAAGAACTTTGATGATGAGGATTCTGTGGATGGAGGCAGATCTTCCTCTTCTTCCTCCTCTAAATGCTTCTCCAGCAACAGACGGGGAGGCAGTATGGGATCTATGAGACGCCCCAGCTCAGCCTCAGGACCGCGGGCTGCAGGTAGTTACTACAGTCAAGCCTCTTGTTCAGCAGATGACTCGGTTTTAAGAACAGAGATCTGTAGATCATAGAGCGAACACAGATACCAGCTTGCTAGTTGAGCTAACTGGCTAACGAGCAAGTAAGCAGCAAACACTGAGCAGTACACTAAGAATGAGCAAGGTTTTAGAAGAAGCCCAAGGAACAGAAGTACAGATTGAAGACATCCGAATTAGAATTATGTAACATCGCTGAGTACATTTGGACTAGATTGTTTTGAGGCAGACATGAAGGTGTGATGAAATATTTTATGAAAAATGTTAGACAAGAACATTATTTTTTACTAGTAATAAGTTGGTAGAAATGTTCTACTGGATTGTTAAAATAGTATGCTAACTGTTCTACAGGCAAGGAGGGAGCCAGTGCAGGAGCTGTGGATGAGGAGGACTTCATTAAGGCTTTTGAAGATGTTCCTGTTGTACAGGTAAGATGCAAACACCTCCACAACCAAGCCAGTTTTTAAAATTCATGATCATGTAGAGCAGACTGATATTGTTCATGCACTGTGTGTTGATCACTGTTGTTTTTCTGACAGATCTATTCCAGTAGAGAACTGGAAGACGCTTTGACTAAGGTTCGTGAGGTGCTATCAGATGATAAACACGACTGGGAGCACAGAGTTGTTGCTGTAAGTGATGCTCAAGCTTCTGCACTTCCTACCATTCTATCTCTGCACATACATTTGTTTTAAAATATTAACTGAGGAGTTTCTGTCTTGCTTTAAATTGAAGCAGAAAGATTTTTTATCGCTTCATTTATTATTATTATTAAAATTATTATTATTATTATTATATTCATTTATTTGTTACAGCTCAAGAAAGTTCGATCGCTGGTCTTGGCTGGAGCTACAGAACATGAAAGTTTTCTTCAACAGCTCAGACTTTTGGAAGGTGCCTTGAAGCTCTCTGCAAAAGATTTGCGCTCTCAAGTTGTCCGAGAAGCATGCATCACCCTTGGGTATGGATCACTCCTGTGCATCACTTGCACCACCTCTAAGATATGATGTATTGCGTGTTCAGTGTGTGACATTTTATAAACTGCAGTAATATGTTAAAAGCTGTAGCTGAAGAAAAATAACCCTTCATTAATTGCAGGAAAATTGATATTTAAAAAAATCCAAGTCAACCTCCTTTCTATCCGTATTTTTTTTAGTCCATTCCTTTTAAAAGTACTACATCAAACTTGCTGAACGTCATGTGGGTTATGGTCACAGCGCATGCTCTTTAATGCAGGTCCTTAATTATTTCATCTTAATGTATTTCTAATGAGCTGAGACTGAACTGAGTGGAGCGTTGAGTAGAACTTTACTTCTAAAGAGCATCTGCATGATGGATTTGTGAACAGGCATCATGTTTTAATGTCCTCCGAATGTCTGGCAGATACATTTCTCCCTCTACCTGTAATCAGTTATTTTATATATATATATATTTTTTTAATTATATTTATTATGTATTTTTTAAATGATTTAGTTGTTTGTCTGCCCTCAGGCATCTTTCCTCAGTGTTGGGAAACAAGTTTGACCATGGCGCAGAGACCATCATGCCCACTCTGCTCAATCTTGTGCCCAACAGCGCCAAAGTCATGGCCACATCAGGCGTGGCCGTCATTCGCCTCATCTTGCGAGTGAGTGGTGGTAGAGATGTGCAGATTGTTTAGAAGTGTTCAGAAAGCACTTAATTTACTCTCCATTAAAACTCTTGTTTCCCTCTAAACTATGTATGTAAAGTGTGGCAGAGTGCAGCGTCAAAAAATTGGAAGCATTTTTGCCATTTCTATTGTTACACTACTAATGTGCATCTGAGCATTTAGTATTTAGTCATTTAGCTGATGAAGAAACTATGATGACCTTCTAACAGAATGAAATGATAGTTCCTCTAATAATTGTCTTTATTTGACTCTTTCTTATTCCCAGCATACACACTATCCTCGTCTCATCCCAATAATCACCAGTAACTGCACATCTAAATCAGTGGCTGTTCGAAGGTAAGGACCTTCACATCATTGACTAATGGATAGGTGCTGACTATAAGTCAAGTTTTGATACTTCCATCAGTACTGATGGACGCAGTACGCAGAGAAGTTTTAGAATAACTGTCGAGTGAGTTGGTCTGTATTTAATAAACAAACAAACAAAAAAAGTCTCATTCTAAATCTAATAATTCTATTATTCTTCATAGCCTTCACAACTTTTCAATATCTTTGTGCAACCACAGAATCTTGGGTGAAAACTAAATCATAAAATTACATTTATTTATTCATTCATTTATTATTGTAGTCCATTCAATTTCTAACTTTGTTTTGGTCCTTGTGCCTCTTTAGACGGTGTTATGAATTTTTAGACCTGTTGTTGCAGGAGTGGCAGACACATACACTAGAGAGGTGAGTCCAGAAAATGAGAAGCCCTGAAGGAAAACTTGACTGCTTTTTACATTTACATGGTGTGTGTGTGTGTGTGTGTGTGTGTGGGGGGGGTGGGGGGGGGGTGCTCACTTCAGCTCTACAGCTCCAGCTTTTGTGACATTTAACTTGTAGAGTGTGTGTAACTTGTCTCATCTTGGCTGAACAAGTGACTGATGATTCTTTTCGTGGGTCTTAATTGATGAGCGGCAACCATGCGTCACCATCGTTTCCATGGCAATATTCCCTGGAGCCCTATTAAAAGGAGCGCTGGGCTCCCACCCTCCTCTTTTCCTTTGGGCTGCCTTTGCTGTTCTGAAAGGTCCGATCACAGGTCCAAGAAGTTTCAAAGGACTCGAGTCTACTTGGTACTAAGGGACGCGCTGCAGGATAGAGCACAGGCACTGCAGTGAGAAGGTTGCAGCTTGTTTGGGCTGTGTTTAACCATGTTTCCGTACTTTCCCAGGCATGTTGCAGTTCTCACCGAGACCATCAAGAAAGGGATCCATGATGCAGACTCGGAGGCCAGATCCGTAGCTAGAAAGTAAGGGTGCAAATTTGAATGAATTTTACTTGCTTCAGACTTACTTTGTGTTTCTTTTGACACCTGCATTTAATTAGTCTTATTTCTGAATCTTATTGTTGATGTTTTTATGTCATTTTCAGGTGTTATTGGGGATTCCATGGCCACTTCAGCCGGGAGGCGGAGCACCTGTTTCAGGCTCTGGAGTCAACCTATCAGAAAGCCCTCCAGACTCACTTGAAGAGTTCTGACAGCATTGTGTCGCTGCCTCAGTCAGACCGTTCCTCCTCCAGCTCTCAGGAGAGCCTCAAGTGAGACCCATTCGCCAACATGCACCCAAAAACTCACCTGCTTAATATCAATTTGCATATATATGTATAGATGGGTTCACATTTCTGTCATTGCTCAGTACAAGTACGGGGCAATGGAAATACAAATAGAAGCGCTGTGCAAAAACAAAAAAACCAACCAGATGAAATGTGTAGTGACTGAATACAAGGAAAATGAATATATATCTATCTCAAATATGATGGATGGATACATGGGCCATAGTGTGTACTGGTGTAGAGTGGAGCTCAACAGCGTAATAGTGGATGAAAAGAAGCTGGTCCTGAATTGACTGATTCTGTCATGGAGGCTTTTGTATCTCCTCCAGAACAAGTTTGACTTTAGTCGTCTGCCAAAGTCTGTGAACCTCATGAATACCTACATTCATGAGTGCAAAATAAGCCACCAATGATTGAATTAGCTGTTTCTAGTAGTTCTCAGAACACATATTTTATCTGGTTGTATTGGAGAAGCATTGTAGCCGTTCAGTGACAGTGCAGTATGCAGTATGACTTGTCTGGCTTGATTGAAGGAGCTTGTGCCATAATTGACTGATGTGTTTCCTAGCGTAATGATCCCTTGCTGAATATTAGGCAATGATCTCATCGCTGGCATTCTGGCATCTGCTTGATTTGTCTGTTTAGAGAGAGTGAGATCATCGCTCTGCCTGCGTTATCACGTGCTTATGAGTGATGTTCTCACTCAGACAAAAGCACCAAACACTGTCACTATGGCTGCTGTTTATAAACACACTTGTCACCAAAGCATATATTGATGATGTGTTATGTTAGCTGCTGAGGGTTCTGAAAAAATGTTCGGCATAATCGTGAGCACATATTTTCGAAAGTAGGTGTTGACCCCAGTCATGTTGGCCCTGATTTTGAAGGATAAGATGTACTTTGCATCAATAGGCTAATTTAAATTTTGCACACAAAACAGCGACTGCTGTGTGAAAAGCTGGTTTTCTACTCTTTTGAATTCGGCTTAGTTGTGTTTCGTTTCCATAGCAGCTCTGTCTGCTTTCATCTAAACTAATCTCCTCACACTGCCGTAGAAAAAGCTCCTGGATCCTCATCTTTGTTGTCAGCTTATTTGCTCTCAATGTTTTTGCAGAGTATTTGACTTTACAAATTTGTCACTTTTTAAAGACTTAAAGACTTTTAAAGGCTCATCTGAAGGCTTTGTATACCCTTTCACATCCATTGCTGTACATAACTAATGACTAGATATTAATTGTCATTTTACTCTCTTTCTTTAGCCGGCCACTGTCTGTGAAGAGTGTCATAGGAGGAAGCATGACCAGAAGTAAGCAGTTTTCTGTACTGGCGACCAGTTTAATATATGCTACCAGTGAAATGTTTTAGAACTTCCCCAATTTATCAGCAGTTCAAGTCCAGTGAATAACAGTAAAATCCAGTAACCTCAAATGGTACGCAGGTAAGCAGGAAACTAGCAGGACTTTTGAGGAAATACATGAACAAAATCCTGATGGGGGGGGGCAATGGGAGTAATTTAAGCTTTGAAATTTACAAACTCTTTATCTGTATAAAAGCAGTGTTAAAACACTGTTACTGCACTACCACAGTACTTACACCACAACCCTGCAAATTTGGATTGCTATTGTAATGACTAGATTAATGACTAGATTGCGGTCATAAAAACACCTAGTTCTTAAATGTTAAATGTATAAGTCTTTCCTTTAGAGACATTACAAAGTAATGTAAGCTAAAGAGGTCTGGTAGAGGAAGAGACCTGCCATACTCAAACACAACAGAATCAGAAAAACAGATTATGAGATTCAACAGTAGATTGGGTTATAAGCAAATCACATAACAGGACCTTGTATAAAAGCTTAACGCTAAAACAAGTCTCAGTTTCAACTATGAAGAGGAGGCTTGGAGCTGCAGATTTGACAGGTAGTAGGAAAGCCAGTGCTAAGACGACCAAACGAGAAAAGCAGACTTGCTGGGACCTTGCAACACTGCCAAAAAATTGTGGGTGTTCTAAAACTTTTGACCAGTAGTGTACATGTCTGAGTAAATATCATCATACTGTTGCAGCCCACCAAAAAACCTTGGTTGTATCTTAGAAAATAGAAAAAATCAACTGTTTTACAAAGCACTTTTTAATGTTGCTAGTTTTTTCCCTCTGTCCAGGTAAAGTAGTAAGCTCCAGAGTCCCCTCCACACCCGGCTCCCTCCAGCGCTCCCGCAGCGACATTGACGTGAACGCTGCCGCCAGTGCCAAGTCCCGCCTGTCCACCATGCCTTCACCTTCCCCCTTCAGCTCTGCTGCAGCCCTGCCTCCAGGATCCTACGCCTCCCTGGGTAAGCTCTCCCAACCCCCTCCCACACACACAAACATCTCCGAGCACTCAGCTGTTGGATACTCTAATCCTTAATTAAGGAATTTTAATGAAATGCCCATAAAATCACTGGCTTTTATGGCCATAGCAGCCCATTAATAAAGCTGATGGCCAGCATAGATGCTATTAAGCAGTGCTCTGATGAGGAACCAATGATGAAAAGTGTCACTGATGCCTTGTGATTCTGTTAGCGATAGTTAACAGTTTGTATTCATTATTAATTAATTTTTTTATTTGCTTGATAATTCAACATCCTGGTCTTTTTGAGCTAGGACACACTTAGTTAGTTTAGCAGTGCTCAGTTTCTTTTCCTCCCTGTTAATAGCATCATACACAAACCTTAGTGTGCTTTTTCTGCCAGTCTTATGTGGCTTAATACTGCATTTATCCTGTCCTGTGATATTTTTGATCCCTTACTTGCAGTCATAACTGATTCTTGCCCTCTGCTTCCATGCAAAATCTAACTCTGGTTACAGCCCTGTCTTCCACGCTTCCTCCAACGTAACTAACTCTAATCTCTGCCTCTTATACTTCTCCTCTTCACCCCGCACACCCCTGCTTTTGTTTTTATTTTGCCCCAAAGATGGTACACCTGGTAAAATAGATGGTAAGATTTGTGTGTGTTTGTGTGTACATGTGTCTTGGTCTCAACTCAGCCCTTTGGAGGGCAATAGGCAGTGTTGTTCTTTGTGTTCCCTGTATGTTAAAGGCAATTTAACTGTGGTGACCCTACTTCTGCATGACCTGTCTGCATGATGTTCAGCCCCTTTCAAAACTAGTCTTAGTCTTAATAGAAAGCTGTAATGTAATGTAACTTTTAGAAACAAAAAGGCAGCAATTAAAAAAAAGCAGCGATTTTTATTATTTTGATTGTTTGAGTGATTGATTAATTGATTGATTTTATTGATTAAATTAGTTATTTATTTATGGCATCTGGTTGTTCTCTCCCTAACCAAAGTCTGCGCAGAAGTCTTATTTTTATTAAAGCTTTTTTTCCTATCAGATCAACTTTTATGTGGGTGTACAGACTCAATGTAGCAGTTCTCTTAGAAGCATTAATTTCCTTGTCTAACTTTCGGATACGCCCGCCAATAAATGCCAGAATGTCAGAAGCCCTGTTCCACTGTTCCAGCCCGTTGGCTGGGAGGCAGGAGGGATACTTGTACTCTTATTGGACATAGTATACGGTGCGTTAAAATGATACCATCTGGTTTATCAAAACCCTCTCCTCGCTTCACTCTCTCCGTTTTCCTTTTTATTGAATTCATTAAGCTATGTTGTTCACAGACGGAGCAAGAACACCATTAATGGGCGCTGAATAATCTCTGAGAAGAGATTTCTTACCTTATGTCCTCACCTTGTGTTTCTACAGAGTTCCAGGTTTTGCATACTCTGCCTTTTATTTTGGTGGGACAACAGCGTAATGTGTTGACTGAGTTCATTACATTGGCATACTTCAAAGGGAGACTGGTATACATAGAGTACAGGCATCCCGTCAGTCTGCCCGCCGTTGGGCTAGTGTAGTGGAGTAGGGCTTCTGAGGCACATGTGGGAGGGCATATCCCATTATGATCACACCTCACTCATGCTGTCGGAGTTAACAGTAACCGTCAGTTTTTTTCCCAAGCATGTCCAACACACTCCTTGTATGGTTTCAACCCAGATATTTTTTTTTATTTTAACAGTTCCTTTCCCTGTCTTAATGTCTGTCTCTTCTCATTCATAAAGGCCCGTTTCTCCTTTTATCTGCCCTCCCAGCTCTTGCACCATGTCTCTGAATACCTCTAACCCTGTGTTCTTTCTGCGTGTGTTCTCTACAGGCCGTGTACGCACAAGAAGACAGAGCTCCGGCAGTGCCGTTGGTGCTAACAATACAGTAACGGACAGCCGAGGCCGAAGCAGAGCTAAAGTGGTGTCTCAGTCCCAACGTAAGTGCTCATAATCTCATCTCCTCTCACACATCCTCCAGGCAGCTCCAGCAGATGGCGTCACTTATCCACAGCCCGCATCCCAAATCTGTGGAAGCACCATTTTCATTTCCAGTAAAGCATACTCCCGCAGTATGGCACCTCCTCCTTGTGCTCATACATCTTGCGTCTCTGTTGGCTGTTTTCAGTGTTTCCGTAACACAGATTGGCATCCTGCTGCAAGTAGTTTACCATGCAGTACTGTAATGTCTTTTAAGAGGCCGAGTTGATTTGACCAATGCACGACTGAATAGAACATCTGTAACCTCTTGCCTGGTGCATCCTTGGTAGTCATGTCACACTGAGCGTCTTTTGTAACTGGCAACTTTTCACCTGTCCTATGGCTTGCCTCCATACACAAGGATCCAGATCAGCTAACCCCACTGGTGGTAAGCCCCCCCCACGTTCATCTGAACAATGCTACTCCATTGTCACCTGACCCAAACATCACCCTGCATGATGTTACCCTACAGTTGTCTCATCAAACCGTAGAGCATGTTTAAATTGGATCTGTTCTTTTTTTTCTCCACCTCCTTTTGAATGTAGAACGTGTTGATGTTACGATTATTCTCATAATGATTAGTATGATTAGTGATGATTTTTTTTTCTCATTTTTTGTCTGGTATTTGTATGTGTTTGTTGTCTATTTTTCATTTTTCTTAAGTCTTTCGTACAGCAGAAGTAGATCCTGGATCAAAATAGACCTTATGTATTTTATTTGTCTGCATTCCATCAAAGCTGAAATCTCTCTCTCTTGGGCATACTCTCAAGTCAACGTCCACATTTAAAAAAATCAATAAATATGTTTTATTTTTGTATTGTCACTTTGACGTATAGAACTTAATATTGTGATGACAATCTGGAGTGTGGAACTTTGGCCACACAGCTTTAGAGCTGTCTTAATGTACTCTGTATTAAAAAGCCTCGAGATAAGTAGCCAGGATGTTTAAAAAGCTGCTACAGTGAATTCAGCTTTGATTGAGTAGAATTTATATCTTTACTCAGCACTTTCAGTTGCCGTTGCTTCAGAAACTGAGGTGTTTGATGTGCCACTAATGCTCACTGTTCTTTCTGGCCTTGTTCTTGGCAGCTGGCAGTCGTTCCAGCTCCCCTGGCAAGCTCCTGGCTCACACGTATGGCAGAGTCCCCCGGACCACTGCCACAGCTACACCCACTGACAAGCGCGCAAGGGTACCAAGAAGCCAGGGCTGCAGCAGAGAGACCAGCCCTAGTAGGCTGGGTCTTGGTAAGAACATGCACCATCTTAAGGTTGAGAGACCTTAACTTTGAAGCCTAACATCCATTAACCTAGTATTTGTGGATTTGTTTACTTTAAGTTACTTTTTTAGTATGTAAAATTAAGAAGGCCCAAAATCAATACTTGGGGAACCTCTAAGGGCATTTTCACACTTATCGTTTTTTTTTTGTTTGTTAATTTTTTGTTATTTTGTTGTTGTTTTTATGTTTGTTTGTTTTTTGGTACCCTGGTTCATTTACCATGAGAGTTTGCTTTCTACCTCTGGCGTGATCTAGAGTTCCGATTCCTTGTCCTCCTGGAAGCGGTGGTCTGGTGTTGGTATTAAGTGACCGTTGATGCACTCTGCAGGGGTATTGTACTGTACTGTATTGTGAAAAGCGCACAGTGTGAAAGCACTCTGTTGCCTTTTAAATGTTGGTAATCTACCAAGGGAACATAGCTGCATTGCCTAGTGGCAATTTTCTGAACAAAATTCTTCTTCAATAAATTCTGGGATATACGGCACAAGTGTGAAAATGCCCTATTATAATAAATATTATGTTTATAAAAAAGATATTGTAAATTGGTGATGATTGTTCCTAGACAAAAGCTAACATTTGTTAGGGAAGTTCAGAGTCTACCTTACCATAACGGTGATTTTGAAGGATTGTACTATGTAAGTGGCAGTCTGCTCTGAACTGTTTGTAGCATTTGTAGCATCATCTCTTACTCCTCCTTAGAAATCCCATCAATCCCATGGGTTACATTTCTAAGGAATAATGGCTCAGTATTTGGGTCAGTGTTGAGGATGCTGATGCCATTATTTTCTTTCTGACTCAGTGGCTCCTCACTGCTGTCTTGTTCATGTAATTGATGTACTTGTTACAGAGAACTGGTAAGAATGTCTAACCAGCTTCTTCCATTTGTGCTTCTTCTCATCAGCTTTGTCACTCTGCATTGAGATCATTTTGTCTGCCAGTCCTTTGTTGAGAGATTTCATGTCTGTACACCTGGGAAAGCTGCCTCTTTAAAAAAAAAATCCAATCAGTAAATATTTCTATCAGTAGGCTTTGAAAATATTTATATAGCTATTGATTTAAATGTTTCTTTTGAAATTGATCAGAAACTAGATGTGCTTGAGTTCTTGTCCCAAATTTACTGTTGTCTCGACTTTATATTTGGCACATTGTGTGTTTTTGTTGGTTCATGTTTAAATGTTGCAAGTTGTACTGTCAGAGGCTTTCTAAACTGTCTCCACCAACTAATTCTATCAAAACGGTCAGCTTTTGCTTTCAGTGTCTAACCCTTTTTGAAATGGAGAGACATCAGCACCTCCTAGTGCAGCCCTTGTCTCCCCAGCATCCGTCCTTTGTCCTGGTTTTGGCCCCGCTGCGGCCTCACTAACGCCCTAACGTGTGTTCTAACAGCCAGGCTGTGTGGTAAAGCTCTTCTTCCTGCTGCTTCTCCTTACCGCACGCTAGCCCGGAGCAGCCGCATCCCCCGCCCCAGCATGAGTCAGGGGTGCAGCCGTGACACCAGTCGCGAGAGCAGCCGTGATACCAGCCCCGCTCGGGGCTTCACTCCTTTGGGTGAGTAAACCATGCAGGTGACTGATGGACTGAGTTCACCATCAGCAGACCACCCTGCCCTCTACTCTACAACCCCTACACTAGTCCCGAATCCCCCTGAGTGAATAAGTACCCTTCTGGCCCTTCTCCCATGTGGTTCCTCCACTGTACCAATCAAACAGTCCCATCCCAAAGCCCCCCCACCCTCCTCCCCCTGTGATCTTTACTCCTGTCTCTTGCTTGCCTGTTTTGCATGCACTGATGTTCTCAAGGTTCTACAGTGATCACTACTACTATGCATTTCCAGATGACCATTTTCTTTTGAATTGTTTTGTTTTCCTCCCCCAATACAACCTGCTTTTAGACATTGCCCAGACATTTCCGTCACTCACTTGACCGAGTGATTTGTTTAAGTGCATATCAGTTGTTGTGTAAGACTTGAAACAGTCAAATATTCAGCGAGAGATTTTGCGGAAATGTAGGAAAAAAGGCACCAAGTGTACTGCACTGTACAGCTCATTGCACTCTGTGTTCATTGCTAATCTGCTTCCACTGCTTGCGAATGGCTCCTACAGTGGCGAACAGAGAAATGTCTTCCTCATCTCTTCCGCTGCTCAATCATAGTTACCATGGTTACCAGTCTACCACTTGTGTGTCTCGCTCACAGTTAGTTAACGTTTCGGTTTGAAGGGGGCATGATGAATGTCGTCTCCTGCTGGGATGGCACTCATCCATGGTTTAGGTGTTGTAGTGCGGCACTAACCCTCCCTGGGGTGTCAACCCCCCCACTCTTCCTGTCCCTACAGCCTCCCGACGCCACTCTCGCTCCACCAGTGCGCTGTCCACGGCCGACCCCGTGGGCCAGTCAGGTGACCTGCATGTCCCCCTTTCCCTGCCCTCCACTCAGGGCGAGCATGCGTTCATTCGGTCGGCTCAGTTTCGCTCACTCAGGCTAAAACTTTCACACTTAATTAAGTTTTAGAGCATCTGTTAGGCTTCATATTATATGAATATTATATGAACTAGTCAGTCTGCACTGAAGACGTCTTTGGTGCGAGTGACCTGAAGTGTGAAGTTTTATGCTTGTTGTTGAGCCATATTCATTCAGTCGTTTTTGTTGCTCATCCTTTGTGCTAGTTAGTGCTCATTCACTGCTTGTAGCTTCATTTGATTGAGTTGATTGTTGGGACAGTGATGGTTATGTTCTTTTGGGTATGTGATTTATGCAGTTTCATTCAGGAAGTTATGTTTGGTCCATATAACATCAGTTTGCTGGGTTTCCTTATCAGCACATAAGAAGCATAAGATGTCAGTTCTCATCATTTGTGATCAAGTGTGATGCATTTCATATAATTATTATTAGTCTCTGTTGAAACTCAAAGCCCATTTCACTCCAGAAGGTACACGGTGCACCAGAACCCTTCCGTGATGCTAGTTATTCCGTATCGGATTGGACACACACACATCATGGCAAACTTTAATTTTTCAGCATTAAGAATGCAAGCTATGAATGTTTTGTTTGTGTATTGCCTAAATAATTTAATTGTGTTGACTAAATTTAAGCATAGCTTTTTTTTATATTTATATTTGTATCTTTTTAATTTTAAGCTGTTGCTACCTGCACACTTTGTTTACAGTATCAGATGGCAAAGAGCATATTGTTGAGGAATTTAAATATGTACTCTTGGCTCCAAAGTAGCTCTTTATTGGCCTAGACTGTACATTTAGCAAGTACACTACAAACAGCTGGAAGGCAGTGTGCAAATGCTGCTTTAAAAATAGTCTTTCAGCGTTTCGGCTGCAGTGCCATATGACGCATGCGGCTGGTGTGAAAGGCTATGTTGATGAATGTAGGAGCGCTTTTCTCATGTAGCCGCACCTCATACGGCAAGTTTACCACATCTGGTGTAAAACGGGCTTTATGATTTTTAAGAGACCCAAAGGCACAAGCTTAGGATGCTACTCAATGTAAGGAATTAGTATCTGCTTTTATGATTTAGAAGTGGTTTGTGGTTTATTTAAGAGATGGATGCCATGTGGTTTTGTTATGCTATTGTCCGTTTTGTATTACAGTTGCTCATGCTCATTCAGTTCTTAATTTTTTCTTTTCTGGATGCTTGTCTTTTGATTATTTCTTTGGTTATTTTGGGTATGTCCACCTTCTTATCTTTGTCCAATTTCTCTCCAAATGTTGTGCCAAGACATGTGGCACTTTCCTCTAGTTGTATAACTGTGTTTAAGTCACAGAATTGCAAGGTAGGTATCTTCTTTTTGAATTTTCTGTGTGGTACTCCTAACTCCTTCTGATATTGTCTGACCCTTCTCAGATCGGTTTGGGCTAATCCACCAGGCCCGTATCTCTGCTACTGTGAATGCCATGAGGGTTCTGAACACTGGGACAGAAGTTGAAGCTGCTGTAGCTGATGCCTTGGTAAGATTCCTCTATCTTAAATGATCTCTCCTTTTCTGTCTTGTTGTGAATATTACTTACAGGGCCAAAATGAAAGACTGTATTAAACTGTAGTCATTACAACATATGCTAAATGAATGTTGCAGATATCACTGTATATTTCTATGAATTCAGTGCCTCGGTAATGGCTGTATCAGTTACACAGCTGTGATTTTACCTGGGTGCAATTCTGCCTTCAACAGAACAGTCATTGAAATCTGTGTCTTTTTTTGCTCTTCCTTTCTTGTTTGTCTGGTAATATCTTCAGCTGTTAGGAGACTCCAGGAATAAGGTAGTTTTTGAATTCACACTGTGTTTCCATCTTATTCACTAATCTGCCAAAGTCACTCATATCATCGTGCAGTGAGTGTCGAGTGAAGCTGTAAGCACTTCAGAAACCACCCCAGGCATTTCATTCTAATTTATCAAGCGTTTCTAATTAACGCGTTCATCTTCTCTGCACAGCTTTCGCCAATTTCACCCTCTTCAGAGTTAAGCCTCCATAAACATACAGATTAAAGACCGCTTTTGGTATAGCAGCAGCAGCAGCATGTTTCATCTGCATACATACCTAGATTTAATTACTTCAGTCTGTTGTGAGGCACATCATCATTAGCACTTACTGTACTAATGATATAAGCTGGGCTGGCCTCCATGCATTGCTGGGCTGTTGGAAATACTTAAGACAAAAGCTTTGGGTTACCTGGGTAACCAGCCTCTAATACGTTTCGTGTTAAATAGTCGACATCTGATTACATTTTTTTTTCACTAAATTCCTAATCTTTGAGGAAGATTTCCTAGCCACTTTTAACATTTGAAGCCATGTATGGTATTAATGATCATGTGTTCACTTAAATCCTGCATGGCTTCCTTCTCAGGTCAAAAGTTATGCAGACTTGACTTGTGCCTGGTGAACCTTTTAAAATAACTTCCCAGGCTGGCTCCTTTCTTAGTAACAACATTTTGAAGTAAAGCTTACATTTTGTTCCATGTTGAGCCTCTGGTAACCTCTGTGCACTGTTTCCAGCGCAAGCCTGTAAGGCGACGGTTTGAGTCTCCAGGGATGTTCTCTGATGATGATGCCAACAGCGATGCGTCCAGTGCCTGCTCCGAGCGCTCATGCAGCTCGCGCAACGGCGGGATCCCACACTACCTGCGGCAGACGGAGGATGTCGCGGAGGTGCTGAACCACTGTGCCAGCTCCAATTGGTCGGAGAGAAAGGAGGGCCTGCTGGGCCTGCAGAACTTGCTCAAGAGCCAGCGTGTTCTTAGGTACGCCTTGAGAAGCCTGCTCAGAAAAAAAAAATACAGACACTAAAGTAATCTCATTCAGGGCTGCCACTAATGGCTATTCTTTTATAGATAATTTTGTCCGTTAATCTAAACAAATTTTTAGTTTAAACCTACGCTAAGTTTATTATTCATTTGTTGATGTCAATGCATCAACTTCAGCAACTAATTGTGGCAGCCCTAATATCAAGCTCAAGGACCAACACTCGCTGATTTTCCTCAATGTTTTTACAATTCAATTTCCCTTGTGTTTTATGCGTGCTTCAGCCGAGTGGAGTTGAAAAGGTTATGTGAGATCTTCACCAGGATGTTTGCAGATCCTCACAGCAAGGTAACTTACAGGGAAGCTTGCATACTGCTTATGGAAGTTTACTAACTTAAAAGAAATAACCTATAGTGTTTGGTTTAATCCCTTATTTAAATATGTTGTCTTTAAGTTTTCATAAATAAATTTAAACATGCTAAATGTAACCTGTCTTGCATAACCATTACAAGTTCAGACAACATTTGTAAAACATTTGTAAAACAGGCTGGTTTGTGCTCACTAATGGAGTGTTTTTGTTATTTGCATGTTCTGCCTTGGTGTGGATATTAATAACAGAGAGTAAGTGAAGCTTGCTTGGTTTTTCACTGTTCTATTGAAAAAATATTTATTATTGTGATGTTTATTATTTCCTGACTACAAACATTTTCTTTGTATATGCATCTTTCAGCCAGATGTTTTAAGCTTACATCTGATGATAATACATGGCTTCTCTGCTTCAGGTGTTTAGCATGTTCCTGGAGACTCTGGTAGACTTCATCACAGTTCACAGAGAGGATCTGCAAGACTGGCTTTTTGTCTTGCTAACTCAGCTGCTTAAGAAGATGGGAGCTGATCTTCTGGGCTCAGTTCAGGCTAAAGTGCAGAAGGCTCTGGATGTCACCCGGTTAGAAGATATTCTTCGTCTTCTCGCTTTATTTAAGTGCCACATTGAAATGTTTATTTTGTTGTTTTATATATTTTAATCGCTTGTTTTTGTCCTGCAGTGAATCTTTCCCATTTGATCAGCAATTTAACATTCTTATGAGGTTCATTGTTGATCAAACCCAAACTCCCAACTTGAAGGTAATGGTTTCAAGTATAGCCTTGAAGCTACTTTTATTACAGTATGCAGTTAGTCAGCATTAGCGGTTCATTGGTTAGCTATGTATAGTAAATGCTTTTGTAACTGGCAGGTCAAGGTGGCTATCCTGAAGTATATCGAGTCCCTGGCAAGGCAGATGGACCCTGCAGACTTTGTGAATTCCAGCGAGACTAGATTAGCCGTGTCCCGTATTATTACCTGGACCACAGAACCCAAAAGCTCTGATGTCAGAAAGGTACGTCTCCAAAGTGCTGGGTCACAGTTTGGTAATATTTTTGTCTGTTTTGGTGTAAGAAGATTGACTTTAAGAGAGACTTAAAGAGACTTCGTCTCTCTGTATTGCAAGATCTACCCATTTTCCTGTGTTAACAGTCTAAAGGCAGGGTAGAATTGGTGGTCAGTCTCTGTCAATGTCTTACACTGTTACACTATCTGCCCTGCCGCTGTGGCCTAGACCCTTCATAACTGGGCGAGTGAGGAGTTTACAGGCAGGCCCAGCACTGCAGCCCTGCTGCCTGGCGAGGGTAACCTGGAGGAAAGGTGTAAGCAGGTAGTGCCCTCCCGCTGGCCTAACCACCAAACCAGCACGCATCACCGGCCTCTAACCACCGCAAAAGTGTGACATTTAAAGCGTGACCTCTCTTCTTCTAACCTGCATACTACTGCCGCCTTACTTTTATATCTGTAAAATTAGGGGGGGGGCTGGGTTAATAATGCAAATTAGAGTGACAGGTGATAAATTAAGTTCTAATTTTGTTATTTTCTCTGACTTTCTGATTAGTGGGAGTTGCATTGCTGTGCAGAAAATGTACAAAGCCAAAAGCTTTTTCTCCTTTCTCTTCTGCCTAACACATTTTGTATGTCTTGACACAATAACAGTGATTTTAAGCAACATGCATGTGTGTAACAGTTAAAAAAGTGTGTTGCAGGATAAAAAGATCTGAATTTACCTGAAAAGGGCATTATATTGAACTTTGCACACAACTCTCACATGTGAACTGCCTCTGTAATTTTCTTGTCTGAATTACTTCCCATAGTGTACAACTGCAACAGTCTTAACCAGCATGCTTGGATTCGGCAGTCCAGTTTTGATTGCATCTCTGATTATGTGTGTGTTCTGTGTTGCGTAGGCTGCCCAGGTTGTGCTGATCTCTCTCTTTGAGCTGAACACACCGGAGTTCACCATGCTCCTGGGAGCTTTGCCCAAAACATTTCAGGATGGAGCCACCAAGCTTCTACACAGCCACTTGAAGAACTCCAGTAACACCAGTGGAGTGGTAAATTTCCATAACAACTATCTCACATTACAGTATTTACTATACATTTGTTGGAATACACTTCCTGACCAAAGCATGTAGTCACCCTGAGTGTTTGGTAGCTTTACCAGCCACGTTCATAGTTAATAGGGGCATAAGACTGCTTAAATGATAAGATGCTAGATTATATAATCTTTGGAACAAGTCGTTTTGTTAAATTCTGCTCTGCTCTGCAAGTTATTATTCTGAAGTGCAAATCAGTGGCACCGCCATGAGGCAGAAGACCATGCAAACTTAAGGAATGGGATCGCGGACTGCTGTACTCACCATTTGCGTTCTCTATCAAGTTCCGCACTTACTTTGGACTTGCTATCAGCCCAGGATCTGTGTTGTTGGAGCATCATGGATTGAATTTCCAAGTAGCTGCACACAGGCCTTAGCTTACCAATACTGGACCCCAAAAACACTTACCTCTGAGGAGTGAATTACTGGTCACCATCCAAAATCCTGCCGGATGAATCTCTTGACTGAAGTGTTGTATTACCAACTGCATATTTATGCCTGTTGTTTTTTTAATTATTGTTTCTCAACAAGCGCTTATCAATTTTATCCTGTGTCCACATACTTGTCAATTAGTGTAGACGGATAAACAAACATTGATCCAAGTGCTCAGTATCCATGCAAAAACAAATACAAAACACATAGCGCTGTTGTTCAGTCAATTGCTATTACTAGTCAGACTGGATTGCTGTTGGTTTGTCTGAGTAGAGATTTTACTCTCCTTTTCTTTCTATTTCAGAGTTCCCCCAGCAGCACAATGGGACGCACACAATCTAGACACCCATCCAGCAGGACTAGCCCCCTCACCTCCCCCACAAACTGCTCTCACAGTGGGCTTTCATCAAGGTACATTGTCTCCCCGTCTGAGTCAGTCTTCACTGTGCCACTAATGCATGATTGCACTCTGGGCATGGTATTCTGGTGGATAATCACTGCAGGATATGGGCTCTTGCTTCTTTAATCTCTCTCACACAAACCTTTCCTTTCTTGAAAAAAAGCTGTAGTGTTTCTTTCCTCAAAACTCCTCCCTCAAAAACCTAAAACCAAATTCTAGTTTTGAGTGAGTTTTTTTCTGATTTGGAGCTACAGTCAATTTACATTGACCTCAAATAACAATGCAGTATACTCTGAGCTTTTTAAGATCTAATGATAAGTCTGTATTGACTGTAGCTCTTCTGAAAGACCGCAAAACCCCTCACTGAACACAGATGACAGTTGATGGGTTTCTGGGCCATTCTAAATCTCTCTTTAACTCATACTGCTAACCTCAACATTCCAACTAGCCTGTTTATCTCTCTTCCTGTTCCTCCCTCTACATCCCTTCCTTTTCCTTTTCTTCTCTTCTCTTTATCTCTTCTCCTCGTTTTGTGTCCCTCTTGCCCCGTTCTCTTCCTCTCTGGCTGTTCTTTGGGCACAGTCGATTGTGGGGTTGGAGTGTCGATGGGTTCTCAAAGCACCCAACTCCCCCTCCTCCTCCGTCTCACCCCTCAGTCCCTGCCGCCCCCTCCCTCAGGGCCCTTCGCTGCGCACTATCACCCAGGTAACTCGGCCGCTAGCCTGTCATTGCGAGGAGGGGCGGCACAGGTGCTAAGACCCCACTCACTCATGACAAACCCCATTAGAAAATGACATCATGCTTTTCAGTGAGTTGAGCCTTGCAGAGGTTCTTCTGATGAACAATGGAATTATGTGTAATGTCGTCATTTTAATGTCTTTGCTTCTAATTGCTAATGAACTACATTTGACCTACACATTATTGCACATGTAATACATGTGTCCAAAAGTATTCAGACTCCCCCTTCTAATTACTGAATTCTACTAATGCTGTCGCACAAATTGCTGACTAAGGTTTTCAACTGCACACACAGCTCATGTAATGCATAGAAAAGCACTGACAGTAAGGTGGGACACTGTAGAGCAGCTGCACATGCGCCTAACATCAACTTGCCCAGTACCATATGTCAGCAAGTAGGAGTACAATAGCCAGCAGTTTGGTGTTGTAGGACAATTGTAGGAGATGAGCAGCTTTGTCTTGCCAAATGCAGTGTTCAGGGCTAATGGCAGATCATTACTGTTTGATGCTTTGCATTCCTTCACTTTTTTGCATTCCGTCACTCCACACCTGTTTCTCCACACAAGTCAAAAGTGTGCTACCCTTGAGCCTCACTTTGCACCATGACTTGATGATGATGTGTGTGGACTGAGCGCAACACTGACTGTCTTTCCTTCCCTTCCTCTTATCCTGAACAGTGTGATGGAGTATGACACAGAGAATATGAACTCTGATGAGATCTATAGTTCACTACGTGGTGTAACCGAGGCCATCCAGAGCTTCAGCTACCGTAGCCAAGAAGACCTCAATGAGCCAATCAGGCGGGAATGCAAGAAGGATGACGCGGTAGGCCATCTTATAAGTTATTCAGTAGTTTGAAGAAGGATTTACCATCTCCTCCCTGTGAAATCTGCAGAGAACACATTAAATGACTGCACAGAAGTTTAGAATCCACCAGAATTACTGGTGTTGTGAAGTTTAGAGTTAGTTTAAAGGAATTGGACCACTTTGCTTCAACTAAACAACATCCTATGTCAGTTTTTGTCAGTGCGTTTAGCGCTGGTCAACTTAATTCCACACAGTACAAGATCGCCCAATACATGATGCTTTCTGTTAATCAAAATATGAAGTGGATCAGATCTTAAAATGATCAGTAGTTAAAAAGGGCATCACACTGCAAAATATTTGTAGGGGTTTTATGCTAATATTTAATTCCTATTTTTTACAAAATGTATTACATTATTAACTTCTGTTTTTATATAAACCCTCTCCCAGGTTGGTCGGGAGGCAGCATCTCCTGGCTCTGATGCTCGGTTAGGTTTGGATATAGTCGAAGGAGGCCGCACTGCCTTGGATAATAAGACATCCTTGCTCAACACCCCCTCTCCTCGTGCTTTTGCTGGACCAAGGTCTCGCGAGTTTGCACCTTATGGTTACGGTGACACTATTGGAGGTTACGATAAGAGTGCTCTGAAAGAGGCAGTCTTTGATGACGATGTGGAGCAGTTCCGTGACTGTGAGTTTGTGCTTTCTATTGTGCATACAATTCTATCATGCTCACCTTGTCTGTCCCATACCACTTCATATTGGGGAAGTGTCATCCTTGTCTGTATTGGAGTTCATTTACTTGAACATCCTTTTTTTCTTCTTCTTCTTCTTTTTTTTTCTTCAAGCTGCATAGTAGGTTTGATGGGTGTCACAGGCATAGTTGGTATAGGAATATATGCTCATTATGAAAGCCTTAGCATATCAGGATACATATAAGAACTAGCTGAAGTGCTTTCTCCAGTGTTTGGTATGGTACATTTAGATGTGGAATTGTAGTAAGTCACTGGGAGAAGGGAGCATAGTGGGTTGTTATGATCAATAAAAGTACAATGCGTTTTGCACAAAGGAACTTTGGAAGGTTTGTAGGAAGGGTGTGTAGGAAAGGTTCTTCTGTAGTTCTGCAATTCTACAATTTCCCTCCTCAAGCATACTGAATGTGGTCATTTTTCAGCAGAAAGATTAAATCTGTGCTTGCAGGACTCAAGATCCTTTTAAAAACATTTATCAACAAACAAGTCAGGGCATCCTTGTGTATATGCACTCTTTTTTTGCACAGAGGAAGAATGAAGTAGGGGGAGAATTAAGAGTCTTGGTTTTCACAGAGTGCTTGTCATCACATCCCCTGCTATCCTCCCCTCCTCCTCTCCTTCCCCCCCTCTACAGGCCGTCGGCAGGAGTGTGGTGAGAACAAGATGGTGCTCCCCAAGGGCTTTGCTCCTGGTAAAGGCCTGCACAGTAGAATAAGAGATTTTCTGCATCTTGCATACATTTGGGCATTTGTGTTTTCTACCTTTTAAGTCCAGTTCATTTCATTGTTTACCATTTAACCCATCTCATATTGAGTGGCATGGCTGCTTGTGTGCTGACAATGCTATAACGAAGGCACTCTTTCATGCTTGAATCACTAATACAATCCAGTAACTTGTAGAACTGTAGTACGTTTGTTGTACCTCTTTAAAACTGTTAACATTATTGCCAAGTTCTTTTCAATTCTTATGTTGTTGCCTCTTGCCATGGATGAACACTAACACAGTTCTAATACCTGTAAAGAATGTAGCTGCACAGGACAAAGCCTACATGCATACATGTACATAACCTAGATAAATATTAATCCAGAAGCTGTTAAGCATATTAAACTTGTAGCTACCATGTCTGCTCTGTGTTTGTAGCTTTTAGCGGGGCATTTTCTTGACATGTTCGTTAGATATGGGCGCTGTTATGCAAAAACTTAGTAATTCCAAAACATCAACTTTACATGTAAAGAGAAAAGGCATCTTAAAAAAAATTCAGTGAATGTCAGTGTAAGAGATTTTATTGTTCCAAGTCATTTTGGAGCATTTCTATTGTTGTAAAGAACAACTTCCAAAATCAGATTAACAGTGGAAAAACAACGAAAATGGAGATGAAAAGTTTTTGTGTGATGACGGTGAAATGTGGCCCGATATCTACCTAAAGTTGGGCGCTACACTCAGTTTGTCCTGTACTCTGACTAAAGTTGCTCTAAACCACTCAGACCTGGTGGCAGACCTGCTGAAAGAGCTGTCCAATCACAATGAGCGGGTGGAGGAGCGGAAAGGAGCGCTAGTGGAGCTGCTGAAGATCACACGGGAGGACAGCATGGCTGTATGGGATGAACACTTCAAAACAATCCTGCTCTTGCTGCTTGAGACACTCGGAGACAAAGATGTACGTTTATTCAGAGCAGTCTTTAGCGCTTGCAGCTGTTGTCTTAACGCTGTCTCAGCACTTTTCATGCTGTGATGCTGTGAGTTGCAGTCTGCACTGTGAAATAGAACATTAATCAAGTTCATTCCGATCCAGAAATACAGCTGTTTAAATTCTGCATATAATGAACTTTTTGCACTGCTGAATGTCTATGAAAGTTCTTCCGTGGCACATATGGTTGTTCATGTTGGTGATTTAAATTGGGTTCTGTCTTACAGCACACCATCCGGGCCCTGGCTCTGCGTGTTCTCAAAGAGATTCTAAGGAGTCAGCCGGCCCGCTTTAAGAACTATGCAGAACTCACAATCATGAAGACACTAGAAGCTCACAAAGACTCTCACAAGGAGGTCAGAAACATTATTTTTTTTTATTGAACATTGATGATCTGTTCTGCTATTGCTATTTTGTAACTTATATTTTTGTATAAGGTTTATTTAATTATATGTAATTATAAAGTCTGTATGCCCAAGACCAAGACCCAAGAACAAGAAAAACAAGCAACACTTGGTCATAGAACCCGCACATGTGACTTAATGGTTCATTGAGAGGTTTTCTTAATGCCATTGAGAAACCATGAGCCAGTTGATCTCTTTAATCCCAGTAGAAATCTAATGACTGCACCTGTGGAAAGAAATCACCTTGGTTACAGCTTATCTCCATGCAATCCTCCCTCACAGAGTTAAATGAAGGAATTAGGAGAAGACATCCCTGTCTTTAAGGAAGAGCTTTAGTTCTATATGTAGAAACATCACAGCCACAAACATCTTGATTAACTTTACCAGCTGCCTACATGCCTTTTAGGTTTAGGATTTTATACTGTTTTAATTTTTCCCAGGTTTTTTCCCCAGTTAAGCTGTTTCTGGTTTACACTCACTAACTATGTCTCCTCCATTACATCCTACCCACTTACAAAGTGAGGCTCAGTTATGCTTTTTTGGGGTCTCCTGGCCACAGATAGCTGTGGTATCACTGAAATCAGTCTTGTATTGACTGCGGTAGACTGTGGTAGACTCAATTGCATAGTGGGTTTAATAATCTCAATTGTTTAACTTTGGGTGCACAGATAGCTTAAAAAAGTATAGCCACAGATGAATTTAATAAATAATTTTATTGGGGAAATCTGTGCCTGCTATACTGCCTCACTGATTCATATACATTGTGTATTTGTAAATAAAGAGAAAGAGTGAGCTATGATGGAAACCATTGACTTGGTGTAAACATGGTGATGTTTACACTAGAACTTAAATGCATTTCTTTCTTCTGCTGTACACACAGGTTGTGAGGGCTGCTGAAGAGTCTGCCTCCACACTAGCTGGTTCCATCCATCCTGAGCAGTGCATCAAGGTTCTATGTCCCATTGTGCAAACTGCAGATTACCCCATCAACTTGGCGGCCATCAAAATGCAAACTAAAGTTATTGAACGCATAGCCAAGGAATCCCTCCATCAACTGCTGCCAGACATCATTCCTGGACTCTTACAAGTGTGTCCCTTGTATTTTGTTTTGTCAAGTAGCTCTTTGTGAAATACTGACTATTCAATTCAGCTCCAAATTAAGTATTTTCTTACTCAACAGTTCATTTCATTGTCAAAAAAGAATAAATCACCACCATTCTCAAACTATCACCACCACGTTCTCAAGCTTAAACTATAATATGTAGTGTTTCCACAGCTCTTTATGTAATTTATCCACTGGCAAAAATGTTTAGTATTTGTAACATTAGCCTAATTTCAAATGGGGGAAACATTGCCTTTATGCTTATGTCGCCATCCCATCTTCCCCTTAATTCTCCTTTGACCTGTGTGTCCATAACATGTGCATGTCTTGGTCAGTGATTACGCCTATCGTTCTGTTTTCCCGCAGGGTTACGACAACACTGAGAGTAGCGTTCGTAAGGCCAGTGTATTCTGCCTAGTGGCCATCTACTCTGTGATCGGTGAAGAGCTTAAACCCCACCTGGCACAGCTGACCGGCAGCAAGGTACAGTCTCCTGCTCTCCAGCCACCCCCTTTATCATTCTTCCCTTTGTTTTTTACGTGTTGGAACAGCAGTCAAATAAATCTGTATTTAATGCCCTTTGACCTTGAGTTGCATAAGATTGCAACACTCGATCTTGATGTCGATTTGCAATTTTTATTCTCTCAATTAAAAGTATTCTGGGGGTCCTACCCTTCTATTCACTGTGATTTCTAATTTAGGAAAAAAACTAGGTTTCGTCAATCCTACCCATTAAAATAATGTCCAGTAGTGTCCCTCCAGTATTTGCTGCTGTAGTATCAAAGTAACGGTTACATTTGAGTAGCTGTAATTTTTAGCTAGATACACAGTGAAGCTGGTCATTTGGTGAGCTTCTATTAGGTCTTGTAGCTATTAATTTCTAAAAACTGACATGCTACTTTTTGTCTGTCAGTGTCGAGTCTTTACCATCATTGTGGCCATGTCATTGTTAAAATATGCCAGATTCACAGCACTGTTTGATGCTCTCTCCTCAGATGAAGCTGCTGAACCTGTACATCAAAAGAGCCCAGACCACCAACAGCAACAGCAGCAGCTCCTCTGATGTGTCATCCCACAGTTAACCCAGTTGAGGGGCCATGTTCATCAGTACCCTGCTGTCACCAATGGGAACTTAGTTGTGCCTCCTTCAGACCTCTTTGTTCCTCTTTCTTCTCTTGTTGTCTTTCTGGATATTTTCAGAAAAGACATTTAGCCCATTTTAGTCTTTTTTTTTTTTTCGTTTTTCCCTTTATTTCCTTTCTGAATGTAAAGAAGGTTTGAACTGAGGAGATGTGCTTTTCTTTTCCAGTGTGTTGCTAGAGATCAGATCTTCCTTGACTGACATCACTTTCTAGATTTTTTTTTTTTTTAAGCATAGACTTTCTTCATCTCTGAAGAAATGGTTTAAGACTTGATATTTAAAGTTAATAATGTGGTCTTTTTCAAATCTATAGTGTTTGCAATACTTACATTGTTTATTTGTTGCTTTATGAAGTTTTACAAGACCATTGGGGACGTTTTAAATGGGGCACAGTTGTGAAGGTCCAATAACGTCACTTGAAACTCAGTTAGTGATAGAGGATCATTTGGCTGGCCGAGTGATTTTAAAAATGTGATTTAAAAACAAGGACAGAGAGCCGTTTTAAGGTGAAGCTAAAATGACAACCAAAAAAAGGAAAGAAAAAAAAGTAGGACTAAATGTAGAACTTTATTTCCATTTGTATCAGAATGACCTGCCACCAGATCTGCACACCTTACAACACAGAAAATATAGTGGGAGAGGTTTTATCTTTAAATTGTATGTTTTGTGTTCATCATTGAAGGTTGTTTTAAAGTCTATTGATTTGTATTAAGTTGTTTTATTTTATAAAAGTGTCAAATAGCTTTTAAGTTTCTATGGTAAATTATGCCCAGATATGGTGGCATGAAGTCACATGAGCGAACAAGGACAGACTACTGAATGAAGTATGTTCCTCAGTCAACCTGGGATTTTGCTTTTCCGTTCACCAAATTCACACAAATCGTCTGCAGTAAACGGCTCAAGATTTGTAAATGTAATTCTTTACTGGACAGTGTTTTTACAGCTAACAAATAGCATGAAAACACTACAGTTTCCGAATTACAGCCAACAGTCAGACTTAATTATTTAATTGCATTGTAAGCTCCATGTGACGGGTGGAGCAAATTACAGTGAAGTGGCTAAAGTTCTGTCCTGCTGAAGTCAGTCAGTGGCACATTCACACATCCCTGCCAGTCATTGAAGTCAAAGTTAGTAACAGACACTTGTGATGAGCTATTAGCTGCTACTGATGTGGGATGCATTTAGTGTATTACATGTGAAAACCTTGTATCTCCAACATGGCAACTTTACAGGAAATTGCCTTTCAATATTTGTCGTTTTGGAGCGTTTCTATTGATCCGTTTTAATTCAATGTGAAGAACACCGGCCAGGTTCACATTAGGTCAAAAAAAGTGAAAAGTGGCAATTATGGAGATGTGAGGTTTTTGCAAGGCAGTGTCCATATACTATATAACCTTAAACCGTGAATACAATCGTTGATGCAAGGAACGCAGCAAAATCCTGGGTGAACTGCTCATTATATAAACAGAGATTTTTAAGAAGCCCCATTTGATTTAAACACGATGACAATCTGAAATGTAATTTGCGCTCAGTGAGGAAGTTAAGAAGGTTGGAAAGGGGGGGAAAGGGTTTTTTGAGCCATGAGTCAAATTAAATGAATGCAAGGCACGCAGTTTTTTCACAGGTGCCAAGCAAAACTTGACAAGCAGTGAAGTCTGAAACACTGAATGAATCTTTGTTGTTTTCATTCTTTCTAATCCCTGAATCACGTTTTCACAAACTGCTGAACCAAGTCCAAAACCCTAATGAATATTCCACAGTGGCGGAAACTTCAAACACTACCATGCCTTACATTCTCTTTACTCATAGTATGGTTTGACCACTCCGACTGTTTGTTATGAGCGTGTGCTCTGACTGAAATGTGAAAAGGGGCCTGTAGATGCAGTGCCTGTGTCTGTGGCTCCAAGAAAAATCCCTCAACATTGGCTCATAAAGTAAATGACCACAAAATAACAATGTCACATTGTCAAATGTCTGAACTTCTCACCTTTCCTTCTGCAGCGTTTGGCTGTCAGATGCTTTTTGTACATACACTTCAATCATTGCTTTGCAGTCGTCACAGAGAAGAGCAAAAAAACTTTGGGTTTTGCACTCTTTTGCACGTTAGCAAATAGCCTGCATGTTTTGGAACTTTGGACCATCTTGCGCTGCAGTGACTGGCCTTGTCGTTGCTGTTTTAGAGAACTCGCCTCCCCAGTAGTGTGGTCAGTCTGTAAATACAGTATTATTGTTTTGCCCCCACCCAGTGAGAGTAGGCAGCCGAGTACAAAAAAATCAACACAGGGCTCAACGATACGACCAAACTTTCACGCGTCTGTTTCTCCATATATAGACCATGAGAAAACCTGAGAGCAGGGGCTGAAAGCACCCTAGTTTCCATGCAATACCACATATTGGGGCATGTGGCTTTAACAAAGGTACACTGTGTGCGTGCCTTGTTAGTATCCAGCTTTTCTTGATTTAAATGACCATGAACTAATTCCGAGTGTGGGCCATTTGATCTGGGGCCAATTTTAAAAAGGAGCCAACTATGAGGTTTAACACTGCAAGTATTAGCTTTAAGTCCATCAACAGGGGGTCTCGATAATCCATGGAAACATGGGGGCCATGAAAAGTATTCCAGTTGTTCTCTACGTGTTATAACTTTTTGTCATGTATCGCTCATATCTGTATTTATACATTTAATTTCTTTTATCATGACAGCTGTACAGTTGTGTTTTTTTTCTCCTTTCTTTTTTAAGGGCCACCTGTGATAGATTTGCAACCTAAATCTGTTTGCCCTAGAAATAAACCAACCTGAAAGTTTATTTATCGATTTGTTGCTTCATTACTGTGCAAAGTCAGATACCAGCCTTCCTTTCTTTACAGGTCAAAACAGTCAGTAAGTTAGTTTTTTTTTATTTCCTCCAAAAAGTAAGGAAATTTGTTTGGTAGATTATTTTTTTGTTGTACCAATGCTTCTTGGCAATTAATCTTATCCTGTTCATTTCCCTTTTAAATGATGCCACAGTTGTAAGTTACATGTATTTTTGGGATGAGTGTATATAAAAATCATTTTGAGGATACAGATACAGGTTTTCCAATCAAATATCAAGTGGAAAAACAAGTTCTAAAAATAGAATTTAAAAAGTATTAAAAGGTTTTTAAAAAATGAGATGTGCAAGACCTGGTAGACCACCAGACCTGTTCCCATCAGATAAACGGCACTAAAAGCTTTCATGTTTGAGAGAAAGTGATGACTGACCAGATACCTCAGCTCATTATGTTTAAGGTTACTTGGTTACATGTGTGTGAGTGAGAGAGAGGGAGAGGTACAACACTGATGTTGAGTAAGTGAGCCTGGCTCACATCTTCATTCTAGTTCATGCCAGGTGTTCAATGAGGTTGAGGTCAGGACCAGGGAAGTTCTTCCACACCAAACTCGCCTAACCTTGTTTTGTGCCCTGGGGCAGTCACAAAAAATTACCTTCCCCAAACTTTTGGAAGCATACAACTGTCCAAAATGTCTTGCTATGTTGAAGCATAGGCCAGCACCTGAAAAACGATCCCATTGCATTATCCCTCCTCCACCAAACCTTTCTGTTGGCAAAGTGCAGTCAAGCAGGTAACGTTCTCCTGGCATTCACCAGATCCTGACTTGTCCATCAGACTGCCAGATATAGAATCGTTAGTTATTTTTGTGCACTATGCTTCTCAGCACTCAGCACTCCCAGCCCTGTAACTCTGCTATGTGGCTATGGTTCTTAAATGCTTCCACTTTTCAATAAAACCAATAAAAACTTCATCTGACTTGTTCTAGGAGTGACATCCTATTACAGCACCACACTGGAATTCCGTAAACTCCCCCATTCTTTCACTAATGTGTGTAAAGGCAGACTGCATGAATAGACGCCTGCTTTTATACCTGTGGCAATGGGACTGAATGAAACACCTTACCTACATTTTAAGAGCTGTCCCCCAATACTTTTGTCCATACAGTGTGTACAGACCTTTGCATGACCCTGCATACCTGATACTGTATAATATGTGTGTGTGTTGGTGTTGGGGTATGGCCTCTGCTTAGTGCTGTGGTGGATTTATAGGTTGAAACTTTCTCTTGTCCTCAGTGTTGCTTTTGTAGGTTTCTTCAGTATAGGCAGCGCTAATGCTGATCAAACACCATCCAGCAGCAGTGTGTCTCTCTAGTCTCACAGACTCATTATGTGAACCGGTGCTGTGGTGTTGGAGTTGGTTGTTTGGTAGTAAATCGTGCTGGTGGACAGTGATGATGTAAACAGCAGGCTCTTTTCTCAAAGGTCAACAGAAGCATGCTAATCAGCTGCATGTCCAGCAGGGATAAAAAGGCTGAAGAGCTTCAGCAGCTTCGTCGAGCTGGTCATCATGCTCCTCTGGCACTCTCAACCAGACACTTATGAGCAAAGGGGGCAGAGCAGCTTTGTACGGTAAGAGTGAGCAGCGTTATTCAAATGGGGGGCATATATGCCTTGTGTGTATTTGACTAGTCTAAAGTGCAGCCTGCAGAATAACGTGGGTAAAGGCAGAAAGCATGGCTAGGTGCCTGATTTTATACCTGGGGTATAAAAAGCTCGATAGTTTAAAATGTAGACTGCTGAGTTATCATGTGATTTCTAGGAAAACTACAGAATCTGTAGAATTGCTGTAAGAATCTAGTAAATTCACACTACACAGGTGTTAAAGTAACTCCCGGACAGCTGCTGTCCAATGAAAACCATGTATCTCCATTTGTAAACTTTTATTTTACACTGACTTCCATTCAGAGCTAAGAACATTTTTGGCTTAAAAATAAATTCCACAGCGACAATACATAGATTATTTAGGATGGATTACTGTAGATTGTTTGTAAACTAGAATACCAACAGATGCTCAAACAGATATTTACAATATTTATTCAATTGGAGTGGGTGGATTAGTATTAGGTTTTGGATTAAAGTTGTGGTTAGGGTTAGGGTTGGGTATAGAGGTAAAGTGCATAGAATCGGTTACATACAAATTAAAGTTCAACTATATTTAATATAGGCCTACAGTACTATACAAAAAGCTCCTTATCTGGACAGTGCTGTTTAAAAAAAGGAAGAGCTCCTTATCTGGACAGTAAGTGTTTATTTGCTCATAAAACACTAATATTAGAATAAATGCAAATAACATTACTATTCAAAGTCATGGTTTTACATCACTGTGTTCATTAAAACATCTCCAAAGCTCCTCATAGAAATCTTCTATTACTTATAATTATCATCCAACACCTGGTTTGGTAAATCAGTGGTTAATGGTGTTAAATCAGGTTAAATCACGAAATTCCACATTCTGGCTGATGAGGACATTCAGGAGAAACTTGGAACCAAGCTTTGTTCTTCTTACTAGCTCACAAGATCTCAGCTACTCTCTTCAAAATGAGAAATTCGTACTGTGTTTATGTTTATACATGAGCTCTAATGAGATCTGGAGTTTTAGAAGTAAAAACTTTAGATGGCCGAGAGAAATGGTTTTAAATCATGTGCTTAGACGCCTAAAACATCGGCACTGTACTGCAGATTTAATTGAATTTGTTTTATTAAAAAGGTAAGGTAAAGGATCTGTGACTGTACTGTGTCTTCCGCATTTTACCCGTCTATGGTAATGAACACACACAAGTGAACTAGAGGCAGTGAGCAGAGAGGATAAAGGGCCTTGCTGAAGGACCCAACAGTGGCAGATTGCAGAGGCCGGTATCGAACCCACAACCCTGTCATCAATAGGCTGGAGCTCTAACCGCTGAGCCACCACTGCCCTAATGTCAAAGCTGAGTGTCTCCAGTGGCCTCTCAAAAGAAAGTGATTTTGTAAGGGACAGGTCTAATGGTATCTTAATCCAATTAGATGATTAACGCGTTTTAACACACTTCCGTTAGCCATAGGCAGAGTACAGGGCTTATTCTTCTTCTTTCCTCCATGTCCTTCAGGGAAGCCCTTGCATCCTTTATGAAGCATGAAGTCGGGCAGCGCCCACTTGCGGGCCACTTGGCCCCCTTTCAGCATGTTCTCTGTGCAGCCACGTCCCCTGCAGCCAAACTTCATGATGAAACTCTTACTTACCTAAACCAAGGTATCTACAGTTCCTCTGTTAGTTTAAAGCTATGCTTTAACTGAATCAGACTAGTAATTACTGAGGAACACACCATCAAATGAGTTTTTTCTCTTTCATGGTCATTTTGACCAGGCTGATTTTATTATTTCTGCAATATGACTCCCATATTTCTGCAACAAACTACATTGCAGTGCATCCTATGACTAACGTAAGAGCATCCAGGACAAGTGATGGATCTGACTGTATTTCTGCGTTCATTTCACTTCTCTTTGAACTGCTTGACAGCTTGCTTGAATTCACGACTGCAAGCTGTTATGACTGTATGTGATTTGTGTTTGGGTTGATGGTTATTATTACTGTATATTATTTCATTCAAAACACATTGTGATCTGAAAGCTGGTAAAAGTTGTGATAAGCATTCAGACGTCCTCTTCTTAATCTGCCCACGTCTGCGCATGCTCCACTGTCCTTTTAATGTTCACCACATATATCATATTATTATTCAGTGTACTCTCCAGTCAGATGTGTTTTATTATTGTACAGGAAACAATTATGAACTGCCCTTTAGCCTATGGTCAAACTGCAGGCATAAAAATGCTTTACGTTAAAAAGAAAATGCAGATTGTCTTAAGTCTTAACTGAATACATTCACAGGTATATACATAGTGCTGAAGTTCATTTTATTTCATTAACAGTGTTGATGTCAGTAGTGATTTCTACTTATTAAGGAAACAAATGTTTTTCAGTAACTTGTAGGCAGTGATTTTGGAAGAGATGACCACCTTAATTTAGCAAAAACCAAGAGGTGATGTTCAAGCTTACTAAGTATACTTTCTGCTGTGTTCACATGTTTCTGGCTGGGTGACTGAAGATCTGTCTGTAATCAGGTCTGTTTGAATGCAGGTCAGTTTTATGAAATCCGCATGCTTGACAGAAAAGTAGGGGAGTGTGCACACACGAGTAGCACATGTGTAAAGGTAGGTTAAATGTATTGTTCCTGTGAGCTTTCACTTCAGGCCTAATATGACTTTGTTGTATTTGTTGGTATTGATCCCTCTGCTTATCAATACACAGGTGACTATTTGTACCTTCTCTTTCCACTCTGCTATCATTTGAGGCATTTCAGTAGTCTCAGTTCATCTTGAACCCCATGTACTTATTAAAGAAGCTCATTAGCAGCAGTCCAAATAGATTGTCTGCTCTAAAATTTACGGTCATATCAGAATATTATGACCATCCCTGGTTTATTTAAATCAGCTCCACTTAGAACTCTGTAGTTCTATAATTACAGAGTGTGGTCCATCTGTTTCCCTGCATGCTTTGTTAGCCTCCTTTCACCCTGTTCTTTAATGGTCAGGGGCCAACAGGACCACCACAGAGCAGGTATTATTCAGGTGGTGGGTCATTCTCAGCACTGCAGTGATACTGACATGCAGTGGTGGTGGTGTGTCAGTGTGTGTTGATCCTAAGATGTAATCATCAGCAAAATAATAATCAGTTGCTGGATCAGCAGCAGAAAAAATACACAATATTGTACAAAATATAAATAAATTATACGATTTTACGTAACACCGAAGTGGACATGATCGTGTAATGAAGGGATTAGAAAACCAAAATGTCGTGATAAGCACAAACCATGGGAAGAGGGCCTAGATATCAGATACAGGAATCCTGTCTTCTCTAATATTCCCAATTTCCAGAATTGTCTGTTAGGGTGTGTTCTCCAGTGGGAAAATGGGGTTTGAAATCAGTATCAGCCATATAGAAACCCTGAGCTCTGTTTTAATACTAGTCTGCCTGCTTTCAGAGCATTGTGCGTGTGGTATTTCATGACCGGCGCCTTCAGTATGTTGAGCGTGTGCAGCTGGAGAAATGGAGGTGGAACCGGCCAGGAGACAGGATTCTTGATGTTGGTGGGTTTTCTGTACACACTCTCTTAATTTCAGACATGGTTAGATCTGCATGTCAGGAGCAGAGTACATCAGTTAGAAGGGATGTCTGGATACTTTTGGACAAATAGACCCCGTTTACACCTGGTCACTTAATCTGACTAGTATCTGGAATGTATCCTGATGGGATTTTAGTCACATGCATTTACATTTGGGAGTTATGTCTGGTTAGTCAGACTGGAATCCAATTGCTGTGTGGGATGGGATATGCAAATTTGCTCGTTGCGCTGCAATTGGTGTTTCGGTTGTACTGGGAGGGTTTTTGGTTGTTGAATGTGTGTTGAAGAGAACGATGAGTTTACACTGCTATAATATGTGGCTTCAATGTGTCTCAGATCACCTCCTGAAGAGGTTTGATTGAGTGATCGGATTTGTGTCTGGTCAAAATGCAGCTTGGGTGTGTTTATGCTTGCATTTTTATGTGGCTTGGCCTGGTCTAGATACTGTACAATCCTGATACTCAAGATGCATGAAGTGACCAGGTGTAAATGGGTTCTGTTTCTGCATGATTTTGCTCACAACAGAGTGTAAAATAGTGGAATCTGTTTAGTCTAAAGCAAGTCAAGTCAAGTCAGATTTATTTGTATAGCTTTTTATAACTGTTGTCGTCACAAAGCAGCTTTACATAATTAGTAATTAGTAAAAGACAGAGACAAAAAAGAAATAACATAAGACATGAAGGATCAAAGACCCCCAAGTGAGCATGCCAACGGCGACAGCGCCATGGAAAAACTCCCTCAGAGCTGAAGGAAGAAACCTTGGGAGGAACCAAGACTCACAAGGGGGACCCGACCCATCCTCCTCTGATCAGAACTATTTAAACATTAATGATAAAAATGACCAAACCAGATACAACAGATATATAGTTAATAATGGTGGTATTAAAAGTGGCAGATAGTTACGAGTCCATTTAGGTTTTAACATAACATTTAACATAAACAGGTAGCAGTGGTAGGAGGGTGTGCCGCTGGTCTGCTATGGGTGGTGGTGGGTGGGGGGTCTGATGGTCGGATTGGTAGGTGGCAGTTGGTATGCAGGAGGATGTAAGTAGAGTGGACCTCAGCGGGCAATCTTCCAGCAGGTCGGGCTGGGTGGCCATTTTACTCGGAGAAGGTAAAAAGAGAGAGTTAGTTCTGAGAGGATTTTATGGAGAGGAGAGAATGTTGAGCAGTATCAGAGTGTGAAGCAGACATGGGGAAGCAAGAACCCAACTTGAACTGAAGGCTCAATTAAACTCTACATTTGCAGGAGTAAGAAAGCTCGACACCTTTAGAAACAGTTCAGGCCAATCACTGAATCCTAACATGATTCTAACATGTTTTTGCTACTCCTTACACATTTACCAGGGACATTAAATAGGGACAACATTACTCTACATACAAAAGGTACTATACACACATTAAAATGTGCTTACATCATCAACCTCAAAGACCTTACTAAATTTTCTTTCTTTTATTAAGATGTTGCCCTCTCAGTGGGCATAGAAGAGCCTCATGCACACCCGCTGCAGCTCAACACCATTGAGTTCCTCTGGGACCCTGTCAAAAATGCCTCAGTATTCATTCAGGTAGTTCTCCTACTGTTTCTACTGGTCGTTTCACCCAGTCATTCACTTATGTGGCAAACATAAGGCCTGGTTTGACATTTGCTTTCCTGTGAAGAAGCATGTGATCTTCTGTTTCTAGGTAAACTGCATCAGCACAGAGTTCACAGCCAGGAAACATGGTGGAGAGAAAGGAGTTCCCTTCCGTATCCAAGTAGATACGTTCATGCAGAATGAGCATGGAGACTATCTGGAGCATGTGCACTCTTCCAGCTGCCAAATTAAAGTCTTTAAGGTAAATACATCCGTATGGTTGCATGGTGTTTAGATGATATCATTCACTCAGTACTGCACTAATGCTGTGTGGGTTTGAAATGTCGTAATTATCACAGCAGACACTGTTTTCATTAAATAAAACCTGTCATCCAGCCAAGGGGAGCAGATCGCAAACTGAAGACAGACAGGGAGAGGACTGCGAAAAAGAGTCCCCAAGACAGAGACAAGTATCAGCCGTCCTATGAAACCACCATACTCACAGAGGTAAAACATCTCCCAGGCCCTTCAAATACATCAACACAGACAGTTATTTGAGAATTAGACCCCTGCCCTAATCTTTCTCTACATTACTCCAGTTTGTCTGATCAGTAGCTCAGTAGTGCACAGTTTCTCTCTCCTCCTCAGTGCTCTCCTTGGCCTGATAGTCCATCCATCAACAGCAAGAGCAACACTCCATCACCTGTGTGCCACAGCTGTAACACCTCTTACAGCTTCACAGACGGGTAAGCCTCTTTCATCACTAGCCATCCTCATATGGGGGTGTTTGCACCTCATTTTTCATGCTGAGAACTATTTTCTCTACTTAAATAAAAGCACATGAAAATCATTGCACCTCAACACTTTTGAAGGGCAGTGTTGTATTCATATGAGTAATATCACTATAATCATACAGTAATGTTGTATCATGGAAAACAATCACAACTAAACTCACCCTGCCATTTACATTCAGACACTGCTCTCCATACCAGCAGGGGGAGCTACTCCCTACCAGCTACTCAGATGTAAGTTAGCAGATGCTTAACAATAATAATATTAATACCATGTTTTCTTATCTTTATAGGCTTATATTTAAAGTCAGTGGCTGCTGCCCTAATTACACGGACTCTTCTTCTTTTTGCCATGTAGCCGCTCCTGCCAACGTTCTCCCCTGAGGAAACACAGGAGTGGCTCCATAGGAACAGGTTCTCTCCTTTCTGTAGGCTCTTCTCCAGATCCTCAGGTAAGTTTCCTTAAGATCATGCCACAGCTTTTGTATTCTTTTCTTATGCTTGCTCTCCAGCTTTTAATGTCCTGTGTAGAGATTTGATTGCCGCATTCGGGTGTCTTTGCAGGTGCTGATTTGCTGAAGATGAGCCGAGATGACTTCATTCAGATTTGTGGTCCTGCTGATGGAATCCGCCTGTTTAACAACATTAAAGGGAGGTGAGGCGACTTATTTAACTACCATACATTACTCAAATACACCTTTAAGAAAGCATTGTCCTGTGTGCTGGTTGTTGCCCTTCATCCAACTGCTTCACCTGAGAGCTGCGATTTTCCTCAGGTGTATACAACCACGCCTCACTATGTACGTCTCCCAGCAGAACAGCAGGAATCAGCCACACAACAAACCAGGGGGTGATGAAGGTAAAAGAACAGTCCCGTGTGGGTATATAACATTTAGATGGTGTCTCTCCATGTTCTTCATGCTTTCCTCTGATCTTATTTGTCCACAGTGTACCATGCCCTCCACTTGGAGGACTTGACTCTGCTTGAACTCACTGAGAAGATAGCCAACCTCTGTAGTGTTCCTGCACAGCAGATCTGCCATGTCTACAGGCAAAGACCAACCGGGATACACATACTGGTTTCAGATGAGGTAAAGGTGCAAAGAGATGTTGTTTGAGACTTTTGTAGTCAGGACGTTCCACCTTCAAACCAGGCTGTGCCAAAAGTATTGGGACACCTGCTCATTCATTCATTGTTTCCACAGAAATCAGAGAGATTACAGTTATATTATGTTTATCCTGCTTTTGTCAGAGTAACTGTCTCTACTGTCTACTGAAGGCTTTCTGCTAGATTTTGGAGCATTGCTGTGTGAGGATTTGATTGCATGTATTATATAATATATAAATAATATATAAAAAAAATATAATAACAATATGAATATATACTGTTTGCCCAATTTGTCTGATGCAAGACACTTTGTTAGGCAATAAATTAATAAGTTGTCTTGCATAATGTGCAGTTTGGGCGTGTGGGGGTGGGGAAGGGGGCATTCGTAAGAATTGATAGTCCATTCTTAGGACAAATGATCTAATATTGCCACCCATTTATCCAGTGGATGAATGTTGTTAGTTGATCTTGTCACACCTGCCTCTGTTTGTGCTCAAAAGCACAAGTAATAATCAATAATCCCCAGAGTGCTGTAATCCAGGCACACAGATGTTAGAAATTATCTCTAGAATACATAGCTAATAAAAATTCCTTGTCGTTTAGTTTGCTGTTGTTCACATCTTGCAATACCAGTATACTGCACTTGCCCTTTTTCAGATGGTGCAGAATTTCACTGAAGAGACTAGCTTCATCATTAGCACTCTAAAAGGTAACCAGCACACATACTGGTATTATCAGCATGAACCCGAGGCCTGATCAACACAGATTAACTGCTGTAAAGCAGATGTACTGGTTCAACCTTTTTTTCACTGACATATGGATTCAGAACTCATCAGACACATGGTCACTCAGTTTCTGCGTGTTTGATTCCTGTGATTTATGGTTTTATGATCATGCTTTGGCTGTTGATGTGTGATTAATGATAACCATAAATGTTCCTCAGTTATGGCAGGTGAAAGGAACAAGGGGTTCCATGCAGTGCTGAAGTTCTGAACACTTGCAGGACCATTTCATGTGACTTCCGCTGCTTTTTGAGAAACAGGCTGACGAGTTGGGATATTTAAAAGTTATGATGAATTTATTTTGTTGTACCAAATGTACTTATTTCATTTTGTATTAAATGTAATAATAAATGAATTATACATTTAAAATAATAAGGCTGAACTTCACTTGAGGAACACTAAGTGAAGCCCCCCTTGAACGATCCCCTTTTTATTGCTTTTATAAATGGAGGCCTCAAACCACATACTGCTATTCTATACTCTATACTGCTGCTAATGGCGGTGAACTGTGTTATAAGGGTGTATGAGGGCTAGATGCATTTCTAGAAAGATGTTGACACCTACTCACACTGACATTTTTGGAACACTAGGTGGTGCAAAACATTCGATACTGCTTAGTACACTGGTGCCTGTCTGATCAACAATGGGCAGGGGTAGAGTGAAGGTTAAAATATCAATGAGTGGATCTCCACCAGCAGCTGAGATTACACAGCTGACCGGGTTTCGGTTAATGACTGGTATGAATGAATGGTTGGCGGAGAAGCATTTGTTACAAACCACTTTGACACATCATCTGATTTGCCATGATGTAAAGTCAACCCCCACCCGCATACAGTGGTTTTTCAGCATGTGTTCAAATATTTTGTCTGACAGAAGCAATTGATAAGTTTTACAAAACAAGGCCTATTTGCAAAGTTGGTACTTGACATACCACTACCTATAGGATCATCAACATCTAGCTGGGCCTTGGCCGAGAGATCTTGGATTCCAATGAAAGATGCAAATATCAAGAGGATGTGAGAATGTGCTTGTTGGACCTGCTCAGATTTAGCGTACGTCATTAAAGACAAAATCAAAACTCCATTTGATGCCCATTTTCCCAGCACCAGCCAAACAAACACTATCTGCAAAACTACCTCGACTTTCAAGAGTGTAATATGCCATTGTCAGCAAAAGGCAGAAAACATCCCCTGTTAATGATACCAGAGACTCCACAAGAGCCTGACCCCCACAGGCTGGTCAGAGATGCAAGCCATCCTGGACCTGAAGCAGCAAAGCAGCCTCAAATAAAACTGCACCTGCATGCCTGACAGTGGGAATTGGGTTCTCATGTTGGACTGCAAGGAATTATTAGCCATGTTTTCTATTTATACCCCATTGCTAGAGCAAGCAGCCGCTTTGTTACTGTGTGTTTACTGCACAGATGGGTTAAAGGTGGAGGACAACACAAATAATGAATGTGGTTTATTCCTCCTTTTCACTAGTGACTATGTGTGTTTGCTCCCTGCCACAGATGGGTTCAATTCTGTTGTACTGCTGCACACTGACTGTAAATCTTCATTTATAAGCAGCTTTGTTTGTTCAAATTCTGCTTGCTTTTTTATTTTACTGATATAGAATATATTTTCTCTTGCTTTCTCTACCCTACAGTAAGTGTTGTGTGTGAGAGAGATTGGTGGATGGGGGTGTTGGTCTTCTTGTGTTGAGAGAACAATCAGCTGAACCTCACGTAAGGGCACAGATTAATATCCTCACTGAATTATGAACATTTACTGTTACTAGGAAATGTCAGACAACAAGAAAATAGTGCTCAACATTGAAGTGATTGAGTGTGACTCGGAATGGCAGTGCCATGCATAAGTTCAGGTATCTTTTACCAAGGTCTCAGAGTTGAATTAGTTTGTTAGGGCTATGGCTTGTTCACAATCATCGTTAGAAAGGTCAGATGATGCAAATTTCAAAGCTTTATGACTTAAAGCTGACTCCTCTAGCCTTGTCCCAACAATTAGCAGACATGGGCTCCTAGAGGTATTGTTTTATCTTTAATGTTTTGCTGTATGAAATAGTTAAAACAATTTTGTAATTTAATAAATACATTTATATTAATTAAAATAATAAAAGCTATTTAGAAAGCTTGTAAAACACATTAGCTTGACAAACTGTACAAATGCAAATTGTCTATTATTGTCTAATCGGCTACAAACCAACACATTGAAATAGTGCATTGAGACCTTAAGGTCATTTATGACGCCACAAAATACATTTAGGACACAGGATAATAAACTGAGGCCAGAAAAGAATACATTTGAACAAAGATAAATTAGCTTGTGGATTCAATTTATCATCATCTTATGGCCTTAAAACATTATTGTGTGATCTGTATACACTATCACCACCTGTGTGCTGGAGGTGAGCCTCAGGTGAAGGGTGGAACTTAGCCCCTGAACGCTGGAGCACATGACCTATTCATGAGCTCCCCACTGAGGCCAGCAGAGGGAGACATTACACCAGCAGCAATGTGGAGAGCATGCCAAGGTGCATGTACTAACAGGCCAAACTACATTGCAATGCATCCTATGAATAACATAAGAGCATCCTGGTGGACTTGATGGATTATGTTAAAGAACAAGAATCAGCCACTTAGCAGGCTACAGTAAGGGGTGCAGAGTGTATATAAAAAAAAGTCCTATGTGGTCATATCTTTTGTAAAATATTATGTGCATGTAAATTCAGGCCAGGCTGAAACATGGGTTATATCATATGGACCAAAACACTGGGATACCTGCTTGTGCTTCTGTTAAAGTAACTGTCTCTACCACATTATTAAGAATTAATAGTCCACACATCTCCAGTGTATAAACGTTGTTAGTTGAGCACTTTCATATCAAGGCATACTAATGACTGAGTAAAGGTCACCGTTATAGCAAGAACTTATAGCAAGTTATAGCAAGCATGCTTTATTGCATGTTTCAGGTGTAGCGCTCTCTAATCTTAACTCTTAATCAGGGCAATTTTCATGGCATTCATTATGTGTGTTGTCCTCCACCTTTAACCCATCTGTGCAGTAAACACACAGTAACAAAGCTTAGCCAACCCTGGGTGTCGAACCATAACCCTGTCATTTATACCCCATAGCTCTAGCCACTGAACCATCATCACTAGAAAACATGGCTAATAATTCCTTGCAGTCCAACATGAGAACCCAATCCCTATGGTCAGGCATGCAGGTGCAGTTTTATTTGAGGCTGCTTTGCTGCTTTAGGTCCAGGGTGGCTTGCAATCATTGATGCATTGGTGAGTTGTAGAAAATCAGCATGTTGGAAGGGCCAAGTCCAGATCGAAAAGGGTGAAGGGACCTGAAAAGAGCAGTTCAGGCACGGAAGCTCCCCATCAGAGTTAAAGCAGTAAGAGGAATGGACCAAAATTACTCCAACCTGTTGTGAATGATTGATTACCTGCTTCCGGGAACATTTGGCAGCAGTTACTGGGGGGGGGGGGTTTAAGATCAATTTGCTCAATAAATATAACATGTTTGTGTCATTTGTTTTCTGTCAAGCAAAGCTGTATTTCTAAAACAACTTTGAAAAGTATGCATGATTGGAAAACATTTAAATCCAGGTGCTTTTTTATATTGAGATGAAATAAGTTTATCAACTCAACTAAAACATTATACTCAGATGGACCATTTTTTTGGATCATACTTCAGAAGTCAACTTAATGCATTAATGCAGAAATCTGAAAATCAGGACCTTGAATCCAGTCTCCAGTCACAGGCTTCGTAATCCTTGGTTAGGTGTGACACTACGTGGCCAATGAATGACATTTGACTGTTCCAGCAAAAACTAAATCCAGAACTAGAAGCTGGATTCAAGGTCCAGCTTTGATTACCTGAGAAATAAATTGCACCAAATAATTTAATTTTATATGTATTTAATTATATGTTGTATTTTTTATAATCCTCTGTTGTACTGCAGGTATAATAGCTGGACTAATGTTTACACAGTCACAATAGCTACATCACTAGCCACTGGAAAACAGAACTGAATGGAAATCCAACTTAAACCCACAGAAGTGAACCAAATCCTCTAAGAATAATAAAAACTCAAATAATACAAATAAGTGACCAGTTTCCTTTCTCTGAGGTCTGTGTTATAAACAACTTTACCAAAGCATTAGCTGCCATTTTATTATCTTGCATCACTTGTGGCCACCGTGACCTGGTAGGCAGCAAGGCTCAGAGACGACACCCACACAGGGCTCAAGTGACTCACCAAGCATCATTTCTCTCACCCTCCGCCTGCCCAAACAACCTCAGGAAACCAGAAAGGACCTAGTAGGGACTGGGTACTAATATCGGGCAGCTCAGTCCTCATTCTCTCCTCGTTAACCCCCTGCGTAGGCCTGAACAGGTCCTTTTATGTGGCTGCCCAGGTGAACAGCTTCAGGACGGTGCAGGGTGGCCCGCACACGGCTCTCTCCCGCCTCCTCGCCGCCACACACCGGCTGCGTCCAGAAACCCCAGAAGCTGCAGCTTTTCCTCCTCCTCCTTCTCCTCCTCCTCCTCTCCACAGTGACCCGGAAAGAAGCCGCTTAAAACTGCCCTCTAAGCGACTTCCAGTGGAGGAGACATGAGAGGATCCCAGGAAGTCTGTTAAAGATTTAGGAGGGGCATCACTGCTGCACGCCCAGAGACCCAGGAAACAGAGAAAGCAGCACACAATTATACTTAGCTTATACTGTTCACTGTATCCATGCAATAAGCAGGAGTTTAATTCATTATTATAATAAATGGGCAAAATTGTGTCAGCTGGGCAGTCCTAGGGGTGTGCTTAAGCGAGTGTTGTGATTGGCTGAGTTCATCAGTAGTCAACGTCATATCTAAAAGGGCTTAGCTGATAACTGCTCCTTCCATCCATTCCTACTGCTCCTCTCCTAAGGAGGAATAAGGTGGAGGAATCGAGGAGAGGAGCAGAAGGAGAGGAGGAGTAGCAAAAGTTTTTGGACGCAGCCTCTTAAGTGGAACAGAATGCTGTATGCTGAATGCCACAGCCTTGTGCAGGGGTTAACAGATTTACCTAAACTACCTGTTCTACTTGTTACAGTTAGGATTAACAGATATGATTACACCTTTTCACCTGGTTTAGGATGCTGTACAGAATTCAGAAAAGCATCTAGGAATAAACAGAATTAAAAACGTCACGTCATTTGTGACGGCCATAACATTAACACCACCTGCCTAATATTTAGTAGACCCCCTGCCTGAACAGATTTGACCATTCGAGGCATCCGAGACTCCTTAAGACCTCTGCAGGCATCCTGTGGTATCTGGCACCAAGACGTTAGCAGTAGATCCTTTCAGCCCTGTAAGTTGAGAGGTATTGCATCAAATAGCCTTAGCTGTCTATGAATCTTTTGCCACTTCACCTGTCAGTGGTATTAATGTTACGGCTGATCAGTATACATCCTATTCAGCCCTGACTCATATCACCAAACCTTTAGTGGCTTCCACATATGAACAGATAAGTAAATTGTTAGGGAATCTGGGATTCCCTATTCCCCCTAAAAACAATACAAAGCAGAAATTACTCAAAAAATGAACATTAAAATATATATATCTATATTTTTTATTTTATAACCAATGCTTTATAAGCAACACGTTGGTTGTAAAGCATTAGGCCTTGTGGGTGGAGCTCATTAACAAAACATTGTGCTCACAGCTCCTCTGTAGTCATGAGCTAGGACCTGTGTGTGTGAATGTGTGTCAATTAAACCTATTCTACCAGCCAATTCCTCTGTAGGTTCATAAGGTCAGGGTTTCAGATGCAGTCACACAACATAGCTTCTGTTGTTATGAGGCACTACATTTGTCCATTCATGCATGCGTGTGTGTAAGTGTGTGGGACTGAGACAGTGAATCTACTGAGAAAGACATGTTGACCAGAATGTTGACTTCTATCTGTCCTCGTCTTCTTGCCCACGGACTTGTGTGATACTAAAGAAAGTGTGGCCTCTGTTTGCCAGAACTGAAAAAAAAAGATTATAGAAAATGAGAAATATGTAAAATAATAAATATTTGTAGACTCGATTTACTACATACTGCATCTTTCTAACTGTGTTACAGGAGCATTCCAGCCAATGATATGTTGTTATTTATTAAATTTACCAAAAAAGAAAAAAAATAAGCATGTATGTGTGTGTAAACCCTTCAGTCTGGGTCTTTAATAAAGACAAATTAAATAATATATGTACATTTCAATATTTGAATAGCTCTTTACAAGGTACAAGCCTCCATGAATCGCATCAGTGAGCCTTGGCCACCCATGACCCTGTCGCCAGTTGACCAGTTGTCCTTCCTTGGACCACTTTTGGTAGGCACTGGCCACTGCATTGCAGAAACGCCCCACAAGACCATCTAACCATCACAATTTGGTCCTCCTCAAAGTGGTACACAGTGGTTGCCCATTTTTCCTGCTTTGAACACTTCTCCTTTAGGAACTGACTGTTCACCTTGACAGATTGTGACCATTGTAACCATGGTCATGTTATTCACCTCCCCTGTCAGTGGTTTTAAATGTATGGCTAATCGGTGTATTTCAGTGGTTACCAAGCCTATTTCTATAGAGCTACCTTCTCGCAGCCTTTGGATCCAACTCTAATGCAATAGGGCTGAATGGTGGTGTTTATATTGGGGTTTCTGCACTTGATAAACCATGACCTTTCTCAAGAATACAATTTAAGAAAATTCATAGGCAGATACTGGTGGATGAGGGCCACGGTTCTTCGGTAAAATCAACAGTAGTTCTTCTACGGCATCGCTCCAAGAACCCTCTGTAGCATCTGTAGTTTTAATAGTGTAATAGTGTATATAGACAGAAAACCTGATACTGCTTTTAAAGTCAGATACCGACTGTGAAGCATGATGCTGGTAGTAGTGTGATGGAGCTGAGGGGTATACCACAAAGCAGGATCGGTCAGTTTATGCAGATAACTTAAGCCCAAAGTCAAGTCCGCCCAACAGAAAAATAGCTAAGGGGCGTTCCTACTGGATGATCCTCCACTTTGGTCTTCAGATATCCGGCTAACTGAGAAACCCTGCTCTGCTTTCCTCTGCTACATCTGAGGAAAACTGAATTATCCTCTGCACCCCAACCAATGAAAACCTCCTTTTCAGCTTGGGGGCATTGCATTTCTCGAAGAGTGAAACCTGGGTGGTTTTCTGTGAGAGACTTGCTCAACTTGTTGATCCAGGAAATGCTCGTACTGCAGTTTACAGCCATGTATTTAGTAAACAGTCCCAATCCCAGTGCTCTGCTGATAGCCCGGGCTGGGCTAGATAAGAGAGGGAGGCGGCTTTAACAAAAGGAGGAGGAGGTTTTACTGGGTTAGTTTTGTCATACTCTGCTGTCATTACCTTCAGTTCCTAATATTTGGTAGCCTGTGAACTGTCCTGCACTAAGATTAGTGTCGATGCCAGATGTGCAGTGATATTACTGCCAAACAAAGATGTAATTAATATACTGTAATAGTAGTCAACATACACAGACACTTATTTAGCACTAAAGTTTTACTGTTCTGCTGGTCCATGTCTTTTCTTTCTTTTCTTGGTTTATTTGATTTTTCTACAGATGTGTCTAGAACCCTTAGAATGGCAAAATACCATTACACACCAGTACAAAACCAACAGGAACCAGTGTTGAATGGCTTCACTCAGATTTTTTTTTTTAATGTATTTAACTGAATTCAGCTTAAAGTAGGATATTTTTGAAGAGCTGTAAAATGGAAAATGTTCACAGGATGGAGACTTGCTATGTGGGTGAGGTCTGTGTTGCCTGTGTTGCCTGAACAGTTATTTGCACTCTGCCTATTTTGCACTATGACTATTTGCACACCTGTACAGATGTTCTTTTCTTTTCTGTAAATACATCTTTCAGCTCTTTATTACCTTTATTACCTTTAGTACTTTCTACTTTTTTTTAATTTATCCCCTACCCTATTTATTGTTTAGTGTAATTTTCCTTTAGTTTAAGACTGTGTTCTGTGTTTCTTTGTTACTTGTCATACGTGTTGCTCTCACCAAGACAAATTCCTTGTATGGGTAACATACTTGGTGAAATAAAGAGATTCTGATTCTGATTCTGATTCTTAGCTTTAGCCCTGCTGTTCATCTCTTCAGGAAGAGACTCGTCTTCTTTCGCTTCTGTTTTCTCTGCAGGAGAATCGAAACCTACCTGCAGCGCCTGCAGGGGCGTCGCGGTAAACACCGCGTCTTCACTTGGGCTCAAGTATCTTCAGCCGTCTGTGTTTTAACCTGCGCCACAGTTCCGAGAAGAGCAGACCTTTATTTCGATATAAACAGAGAAAAGGAGAAAGTGCTTCCGCCTCAGCATCTGTGGAGAAAGGGGAAGTGGAGACTCTCGTTTGGTGGTTCTTCGAGAGCTCTGGCTTCTCTGGTTTAAGGCAAGTAGTTAGCGTGTCTTCAGTGAAACAGATATATGTATATATATATATATAAATATATAAAGCACTATGCTTATACATGTTATGATATTGTTAATATAGCTAGCTGTCTTTTGATGGATGGGAGCATCAGTGTAAGGGCGAGCTGAACGGCTGTATCGTTAGCCACTAGATAGCTAGCTGTCTTGTTACCGGTCCCGAATGCTTCATTGTATGTGTTCCTGAACTGGACCACTTCTCCTACTTCTCTTAAATGCAGAGCTGTGAAATGTCTTTTTAAACCCTTCAGTTACTAATTTGCAAACGTTTGTCTGTTTTCTGCAGTGTGCGGTTTATTAGGATTCAGAGCCAGTGGGTTGTGTTCCTGGCATCAGTGTGCTGAAATGGCTCCTATTCAAATCCAGACATTTGCTTTGAAACAGGAGCAGAGCTGCAGATTGAAGAGGACAGTTAGTTAATTCACTCCAACCTGTGAGTTGATCCACATTACACTCCACTAATAAAGTGAATAAATGCGTTTTCCAATGGTTCTGTGTTAATAAATGCATGTTGCTTTCTTTCTAGGACTGGCCTGTTTGACTTTATTTTTTCACTCCGGCTGGATGAGGCGTACCCCCGCTGTTTGTTAACAGGATGGCTGAAGGAGGGATTTTGGAGGTACCGTACTTCTGTAGTTGCATTTCACACGTCTGATGGCAGTGTCAGCAGGATGCTGTCTATTCGACAGTGTGCTTCATTATTCTGGCTGGTTTATCAGCAGTTAAAAGCAGCTGCTCTATATGGCCATATTTGGTTATCCATAAATTTGCAACAATCCTGAATGAACCTTGGTCTGGCAGAGGTAGGTTTGGTACAGTAAGGCAAATGAGATGGGAATTATTATGCCTGCGAAAAATGTAAAGTAAAAGCAGACATGAAGCACTAATTACGCTGATGTAGAAGTTTATTTGACTTTGGTATAGTCATTTATGTATAGGTAATATGTGTTGCCATTAAGAAACTAACCACGTGCTGTGTGACAGCTCTACCATGAGGTTGGTTGACACTAATGCAAGACAATCTCTCATTATACCAGTGAAATGATCACACAGTGGTCCTTTGTGAAGGATCTCCTTGAAAGTAGAGCACCAGGAAAGTGTGACAACCAACCTCATATTCCTTTACACTGTAGTGACTTTCAGATAGATGATCGCTCACAATATGATCAGTGTCTTTCATTGAATCTTGCCATGAATCTAACAACATTCTTTGGTTGTGTTTTCAGAGTGATGGAAATCAAGTGCCATATTCATCTGAACTTCCGGCAGAGATTAAGGATTGGGACAAAACCCATGTGAGAGACTGGATTCTCAGGTTAACAGATGTGGATGATGAATGTGCAAATACATTGTATGACCAGGATATTAATGGACCTAGTCTCTTAATACTGGAAAAGTCTGACCTTCTGGAAGCAGGCATTAAGCTGGGTCCAGCAAAACTGATCATTCACAAGAGAAATGAGCTTCTTAAATTAAAAGAACAACAGTCAAGCAGCCCTGAAAACCGCTCCGGGAAATCCTGCAAGCCCTACCCTTTCAATCAGTTTCATGCTGCCTACAGATATAAAGAAAACAGCATCCTAGATGTTACAGAAACCGGCGCTCTAGACCTGATAGAACCATGTCATGAGTACAAAGCATTTGTCAATTTTCAAAATGTAGCAACAGAGGAAAAGCTGCAGAAGTTCACAGAGGAAGTCATCAGATTTGCTGCCGCCTGCATGAACAGTCGTACTAACGGTACTATTCATTTCGGAGTTGGAGACAGGCCAGACTTCAGTCATGGGCAAATTTTGGGGGCTAGTATCGAAGACAAAGAAGCCTATGTTAAGAAGTTGGCGAATGTGATTGAGAGGTTTGAACATAAGCACATTGATGTGGCCAAAAAATGTGTTAAACCTCCTAGGTTTGTTGAGGTTCTTGAAGCTGACATGACATTCTCAGGAAAGTATGTCATAGAGGTAGACATAGAGCCATCGTTTTTGGTTTGCCAAGACAACGTCTTTCACGTTTATAGCCAAGACACAAAGAAAACAAGAAAACGATTTAAAAGTGGGGATTTGATGACCGAGGAGAAGGGCAGTGCAAAGTTATTTTACATCCGAGACAATAGCAGCAGCAGGAATCTTCTTGCCCAGGTTTCCTCCACCAAGGAGTACACCGGTTATGTTGAAAAGGTAGTGCAGCTGAGCCAGATGAGAAAAGAAGCTGAGGCAAAGCACCTCACTGTGGTTAAGAATAGTGTGCAGGGTTCTAAGCTCTGTGAGATGCTAACAGGAGGCTCTCAGTCTTTGGACAAGTCTCACTTTGAACGATACGTGCTGGTCACCAACAAATCTCATCCAGTTCAGAAAGAATCGCTTGCTTTTCTCCTGGACATGAACCTGACAGCTGTTTTGGACTTTGATCCAGAATCTGCCGAGACAGGCTTGAATAAGTTATTCGAAGAGAGAAACGTTAACGATCATTTGCCTTCTCAGTATAAAATCACAGAGGCAGTGGAGGAAATTGCAAGTAAGCTAAAGCTGACCAGAACTACAAGCTGGGTTTTCTGTAATGGAGGAATAATGGATGAGAAGCCCTCTGATGTGGATAATTGGTTAACAGAGAAAGGTTCCTCGGTTCGTGATGTTGTGTCCTTCCTTTGTCGAAAGGATGTGTTACCATACAAGAAGTTTCTCATCATATTCATGCTGTTGAGCGATGTTGCTGACAGAGATCCGATGCTTGAGACCTTCAGTATGTTTTTGCAGGAGCTGAAAGGCACCGACCAAATCTTATGCATCTGTGTTAATGAAAACTCATACATGTACTGGAAGGAACTCATTGAGGCACGATATCGAGTCGACATTTCTAGAAGATGCATCTATGAGCTCAGTTTTGCTGAAATTAATGGCACTGTCCTCAGTCTGTGGTCAGAAAATCGCAAATCAAGCCGATTCCTGCCTGGTGGTGGCGGTAAAGTTCTGTTGTCAAAGAAAGTGGAGGGCAGCTTGAGTACACTGAGTATTTTGTGTGTAAACCAATGCGAGGGAGGAAATGAGGACAAGTTGCAACTGGAGGAAAGTTTTTATAAGGGCGGGAAGGTGTCCTGGTGGAACTTCTACTTCTCAGAGCAGCCAGGATCAACACCTTTCATCAAACGAGACAAGTTTGACTACATCACTGATACTATTATTCCAGACATGTGCTCCCTCAGACAAGCTTGCGTTCGCTTCAACATACTCCATACTCCTGGCTGTGGAGGAACGACTCTAGCCATGCATGTCTTGTGGACACTGAAGGAGAAGTTTCGTTGTGCTGTGCTGATGGGCAGAACAGATTTCAGTGATGTGGCCCAGCAGGTTGTTACTTTGTTGACATACGAGGCAACTGAACAGCAATCCCGGCTTCCCGTTTTACTTATGATCGATGACTTTGAAGACATTGATGCTGTTAATGATCTCCAGCAGCACATTGAAAAAGAATGTCTGAAGAGAAATGCGACTTCCAAGTCTCCCCAAGTCATTCTGCTGAACTGCATGAGGGCTGAATCACGAGCGCAGACTGAAGCAACAGATGACACTGTTTTCATCGGTAACAGACTCTCTGAGATGGAGCGGAGATTGTTTGAGAATAAGCTGAAGGAAATTGAAAAGATCTACAAGAATGCTGAAACATTCTATGGTTTCATGATCCTGAAGAAAGACTTTTCACCGGAGTACATACAGGGGGTCGTGAAAAATACACTGAAGGGCTTCAATTTTAAGTATAAACAGGCTCAGCTCATTGCAGTCCTAGTGCTCTTGGATTGCTACTGTAGGAGTGCAAAGTTATCAGTCTCTGTGTGTGAGGAATTTCTTGGTCTGTCAACAAGGCCAGATTCTGAATCCTGCAAAGTGGAAGACGAATTTGGGAAGTTTTCTGCACTTTTGACACGGTGCACAGTAGAGTCCAGTGTGGTGTTTGAGGCTGTGCGAGTAATCCATCCCAGCATGGCAGAGCATTGTTTGGAAGAACTGACGACTACTTTCAGCGTGTCCAAAGCAAAGATCACTGACTTCCTTCTCACAACAGACTTGTTTTATGAATGCATTCAAGGAAAGGAAAAACTTGTGCAGGATGTTCACAACATGCTAGTGAGGAGGAATTACTCGGCTGAGAATCTCCAGGAAGACTGTAAGTTTTCACCACTTATCCAAGCAATTGCAAAGGAGACGCCCGGGTTTGAGGAAAATGTCTTGCTCAATGCTGCGAAGCGCTTCGAAAAAAATGCAGTGATATCTCAGCTTCTTTCTAGATACCATTATCTGCAGAAGAAAGACTTTAGAGAGGCAAAGGACTGGGCAAAGAAGGCTAGAGAACTCCAAAGGGATAACTCCTACATTTGCGATACATCTGCACAGGTGATCAAACATGAGTTAAAAGACGCCATCAGCAATGACCGCGACAATCCAGTTAAAGCGGACAAGTTGAAAGAATATCTCAAAATGGCTCTCTCTGCCACTGAGGCTTTCAGGGAAACACAGGAAATTGCAAGAAAGGAAGTTGATGTTCGGTTTAAAGGGAAAAAAGATTTTAGCCCGTACAATACTGCTGGCCGCCTTGGCGAGATTCAGATTGCCGTTACAGTGATTGACATACTGGAAAAGATCCCTGTTTTTTCTAAAGATGAACTCCGTCATCATATTCTTACTCAGGTTCTCTCGGGTAAGATGAAAATACAAGACATGGCAACAAATGATCCCAAGAGACAAAAGCATGCATCATATTACCATTTTCTGCAGGAATTTGAAGACCTTCTTTACAACCTCAAAGACAACATGAAAAAGCACTTTGACTTTCTTGACAATTATTTTGTCAACTTGGGCTCATTTTTTTCCCAGAAAGACAATCGAGAGTTGAGGACACGACAGGAGGTCCTAAGGTGCTTTCGTCAATATGCCATCCTGTTTTGCACATCAGATGCAAAGGAACTGTTGAGAAACAAGATGTTAAGCAACATGCTCAAGGTCGACAAAGCTCGTCAGTATCTGGAGAAGAAAAAGGCTGATTCTTACAGTGGTCTGCTGGAGTGTCTGTCTCGCGAAGTCTCTTCAGAGCACATAGAACAAATCGTCAAGCATTATAATTTCATTTTCAAGAACACCGGCCCACGAGATGATGGGCACTTCAAGGACACTGTCAACTTCATCTATGCGAATATCGTTCTCAGTCAGGTTCGACCTGAATCTCAGCTCCTCCAGCCCTACATGAAGATTTTTCAACTACTCAGTGACACACTTAAACTTCCCACCCCCCTCAATGAAAGCTTGCCGTTGCATTTCATTTCAGTGGTGATGCTGTGGCCAGAGACTATCTCTGTCTTGTCAGGTGGGAATTTGAGTGATAAGTTGGGAAGTTACGTATCACAGCTGAGAAATTCTTTCTCAAATGAGATGAAGCCAGCTTGCAATGGCAAGAGAGCAGTCATTCATTTATACTTGGGGAGGAAGACAGGTTATCAACGCCTGATCACGCAAAAGGAAATCGACAAATGTGTGGGATCAGAACAGAGCATGCAAAACGGAAAGATATGGAGGAATGAGAAAGTCCGAAATATCCTCCGCAAAGTCACTGGAACAATTGGTAGGCATGTCATTATAGCCGACACTTCGAATGAAAACGTGAAAGTTCACGTTTCTCCAGTGTTCAAAAGTCAGTTGTGTGGAGAAGAGGGCGCCAAAGTGTCCTTCTTTGTTGGATTCACCATTAATGGCCCAGTTGCACTTGGCATACAGCCAGAGTCTTAACTTTTCTCATAGTCTGATTGACAAATTACAGTTTTGCCACTCCTTTGACTGTATACCCAGTATGTTACATAAGCGCTGAATCTGCAGTCTAATTTCTTTTGGTGTTATAGCTGTTAATGTTAACTGTATTTGTTTTCATACTGGCGTTCACTTTTGGCAACTTCAACTTCACCTAGTCTCTCTCTCTTTAAACCTGTGTTCGGTTGATTAGCATTAAGTAGCTTGGCATTCCATACATCTTCATAGGAAAAAATTAAATGTTGTAGAACATACTGTGAATAAATTACTGTGCTTCTGGCTAAAGACATACTGTATATAATGGGAACACATTAATACTTTACATTTATTTTTATACTTGCACTTTACCATCTTATAATGTATTGGTTAAACTGAAAGCACTGACTATGAGCTCATGTTGCCTAAAAAAGTGATGAACGTTTTATACTGAGATGCAATGACCAGATTAATATTTCTATAATGGTATTTTGAATGAACTGGTTGTATAGGAAATGTCTGCATTTTTTTTTTCAGTTCACCTTTAGGTAATATTCAGATTTTATAAAAAAGAATATATATATGTCATATTGCTGCTGTCCAATGAAAAACATGCATCTCCATTTTTGTCCAATTTTAGTTTTCTCCATCGTTTGAACCCTGTAGCTACTCTGTACACTGTGTGAAGAATTCTGAATGAATGGACCAATAGAAATTCTCTAAATGAACTTGGAATAGAATATTTTTACATTGACTTTAATTGAGTGTTAAAAAGGTTTTTTCCATCTCCTAAAAATTCACCATGTTTTTCATTGGACACCGGCCATATGTGGGAGTACTTCAGGAGAGGAATGTGGCATGCAAAAAAATATGTGTATGTAATGCAGGTAAAACTTTCTTCTTGCTGTATATTTCTAGATTACTAAAGTTTAAATGTATGTCCAATTAACAAATAAAAACATACATTGAATTGTTACTAAATTCATCTTCATTTCTCCTAGCTGAGAACACTACATACAGTATAAGTTACAGTTATTTGAATGGACTGTGTAAATATGTGTCCTCATCTAACCAGTGGACTAACATTTTCCAAGCCAGATTAATTGGTACCTTCATTAATACCATTCATTTCTACCCCTTCTAATAGCCATTTGGAATGGCCTAGTCAGAGTCTGGCCTTAACCCTGTTGAGATGCTGTGACATGATCTGAAGAGGACTGTGCACTATAAGACATCCCAAAAACTGGTAAAGAATTTAAAAGCATTTGTAGGGAAGAAGAAGAATGGTCCAAACTCCCTCCAGAAGTTTGTTTTGAAGCAGTGTTTCATTGCAATGCCACAGTGAGTTCTGCTAAGTGAACTTAATTGATCCTTTAATCAGTTGCCTGTTTGCAAAATCATGTCAATGGTGAGAAATGAAGAAGAAGAATGGTCCAAACTTCCTCCAGACTAATAACACAAGTCTTAGAAGCAGCTACAGAAAATGTTTATTTGTGATAAACTGGTTGAAAAATCAAGAATATTTGTTGCCACTTCTTTTTTTTCTTTGTTTGTATGGAGGAAATATGTTCAGTTTTATTTTGGTCACATGACTTAGAATGAAAAAGACTTTGCCCACATCTGTATAAAAAGAAATCTAAGTTACTATCTATTAACATGTGGTTTCACAGGATGCCTGGAAATCTAGAAGTTTTGGAGATTTAAGGTTTTTGCGTGACAGCAACAATACAATCTCTGAACTTGATTCAGTTTAGAGGTTTTGATGACCTGAGAGTATTAACCTCTTTTAAATCTATCTATCAAGATGTGGTTTCACAGAATGCTCTGAAATATAGATGTATAGATGTGGATCTTCCTCTATTCCACCACTAGGGTGTGATGGAGGTCTGTTTTGAAGCAGTGTTTCAGATTCAGGGCCACAGTGGGTTCTGCTAAGTGAACGTAATTGATCCTTTGAAAATGAAAAGATGCCATATGCAGTTTCAAGATTTTCAGTGTGTTCAGCAACTTGAACATAAAAGGGTGGACTATTGAACCCCCTCCTCTTCCTGTCTCTCAACCCGTTTTCTGAATTCTGACCCTTGTCTGTGGGCTGGCACACAATGTGCAGATTGTGATTGTGTTTTAATTGAAATGGGAAAATAAAAGATGGTTTCCTCTGAGTGAGGTAGATTTATGGAGCCTGTCCTGCCCGCTGGCCCCATGATCCCTCTGATCTGCTTTTACTTCCTCCCCATTGTGACCTTTGGGGTCATTAGAGACCCCGAAATGGCCACATTGGCCAGCAGCCGATGTAGTGCTGCTTTGTTTTTCCACGAAATTACTATATTTAACCCAAGCAGCAGCCGGCCAAGTCCAATACACATCTGCTTGAAATGGGCATTTCCTATTGTGTTATGTCTGAGCGTTTTTGTTTATTCCATCCAGAGTGATATTTCTATTCGTGCGTCCTTATTGTGAAATACTAATGGTCCATTTTTGAGGCAATGCAGTATATAGTTGAATTAATACAAAAAAATGAGACCAATAAATAGAATGGATGAGAGAAATGTGCCAGATTTGTGTTTGTTCATTCCCTCTTCATGTGCTTTTACGCTGTGTCTTTATTTTGATGTAGATTAGCAGCTTTATGGTTTAGGAACTACTCAGGATCTTAGAATCAGTTCCAGTTATAATCAGATTATTGTCCATTTCTGAAATTTTACTGTTGTCTTAATTTACATCATCACTGTCACTTAAAATTATTGTTTCTCCAATTTTGGAATTTTTCATTTACATTGTGTCACATCATTTCATAATGAATAAACCAATGGAAATATTTACCAATAGAGAACTTGATTTAGTTTAGAGGTTTTGATGACATGAGACATGAACTTCTTTTAAATGATCTTACATTTATGGTGAAAAATTGGAAATGATCAAAAAGCTGAAAACCAGGTAGTTTAATGTTTCTCCAAACTCTCCAACAGAATGCCCTCTCTTTAGACTGACTAGAGTTTTTTTTTTTTCTTATCACACAAACTATCTGAAATATTTTATTGATTATAAACAGTAGAGTACTGTAAGAATCGATCAGTCTGTCTGGACAGTAAGTGTTTGTTAAAGTAACATTAGACTAAATACAAAAATACTTGAGTATAAACATAGGTGAAGGTGTTAATCGTAAAGGTGCTTCATTTCCAAACCTCTGCTTTTACAGTTACCCTCCAACATTTGAATCCGTCATTACAGTAAATCGGGTGAGCAGCTGGAGGAACTGAACAAACCCATACAGTGACTGGAGTTCAGAGACGTCAACGACCAAACCTGTGCTCTTCCAATCAACACCTCAGAAACTTTAGTTCTGACTACTGACTACTGCACCTGTGTTCATTTGTACTTATTTAATGTTCTGACTTTTTTTACTCCTGAGAACCAACTTCTCAGGAGTGGAAGCCTGAACCTTTAGCACAGTGCTGTACCCCCCAAAAAAAGGTAAGGTTTCTTTGGGTGGTTCCACCCTAACCTGATGTCCTTTAGATCATCATCTCTTATGTACAAACTGCTCTCTAAAAAATGATCCCTTCACCCAGACAAGCTGTAGGAATATGTTCAGTGTCTTTTTTTAGATCTAGGCATTCTTCACATTCTTGTGCCCCACTGTTGGATCACATTTAAAGGGAGATTCCCCTAACATCTAACCCCCCTTTTTTTCAAAGCTTTCGCCTCTCTTTGGTGCCTCAACCCAAGAGAATACCGAGCCCTCTCGAGACTTTGTTCAAACACTAGGCTTCATAAAGACAGAAAACTGGTTCCAAGATTCCAGCCCTCTGATGAACGTACTTCCCCCTGTGTCAGCTTGTGGATTAGGCCTATTGTGAATAGAGAGGAAGAAGTTGGCTTTGAGATAATGAAAATCAGATGGACTCGGTTGTAATGGTCAGAAAATGAGAGAAAATCTTTCACTGCAGCAATTCTGTTTTAGGAGGACTCTCTACGGCATTCTCCCAGATGTAGGAGGAGTGTTGAACTTAATGTATGTGACCCATGTTGGGAATTCGGTGCACCTCTAGCTGGAGTGAACCCTGAAATTCCTCAGACATCACAGAAAAAGCGAACGCCATCAATCATTTTTTACTTTTATTTGCACATGTATAGCCAAAGTAAACTCGTTGGGATCAAGATCTAAATCCCAAAGCTGCATATCTAATCCGTGCCTCCCACTTTGCATGCTGGCAGTGATTTTCCCACAGACAAGTGGATCAGAACTGAGGCCGTTCAGGCTACTTGTTTTCATGTCCTGCTTTGCTCAAGAGATACTGTTGATCATGAAGGGCAGCATGAGAGACCTGAGCATTTCCACCTGAGAAGAAGTGATCCAACCTATTTGGATGCTAAAAGCAAATGTAGCTGTATCACATGCTCTAAAAATGATAAAGGTGGTGGTATCACGTCTTAGGTCATTTCTTTTTTTTGTCTAGAAATGTGACTTTTGTGATGCTGTCTAATTTTAGAAGGTTTAAACATTTAAATAAGAATTTTGCTGATTAAATATTACTACCAATCATTATTTAATACACTGTATGGACAAAAGTATTGAGACTTAAAGGGAATTTAAAAAAAGGTTGCCCTGCTTTTGTTGGAGTAACTCAATTTTGAAACATTGCTGTGAGGGTTTAGGACGTTTAGCACCAAGAGGGTCAGTGAGGTCAAATAATGTTGGATGTTGGATGTTGGTTCACCACCCCACCTCACCCCCAACTCCCCAGCTCATCCCAAAAGTAGAGAGCACAGTTTCACTGCTTCACAGCTCAATGCTGGGGGGGGGGCTTCATACCCTACTAGCGTTAGGCATGGGGCCAATAGATTGCTGTTCATCTGCTCCAGAGAGTACTATTATATTGGCAATCCTTCTCTACAGGGACTAGACAAGCTGCATTTGTGCTTTTACACATCTGTGTCAACAGTGATGCAATGGAAAAGTAACTAAATGCATTTATTAGAAGGGGTGTCCACAAACGTTCGGACATACAGTGTAGCCAACATTACATATAAAGCTCAGAGGACAAGTGGGTAAACTGGTGGTTTTGGATAGAAATAAAATGGCTAGGTGTGTGTCACAACTCCTGGTTCCTATCACCATATCTGTCAAAACATCTGTCACACCAAAATACTTTCAATAACTATTCCTGTCTTAAAAATTACTGAATTGTATGGATGGGGCAGTGAGTGGTACAGCATTTACATGTTATTACAATTACACTTATTACAATTATTTAAAAACTTGAGGTTTTAAATGTAGTTTTTAATGATATTAGATCGCATAAGTTGATATTCATGCTCTTAAGAACCACTAATTAAAGACACTGGTAGTTGAGAATGTTTCATGTGTGATTTCCAGGTCACATTAATTTGTAAACTGTATAGAGCACTGTATGGAATCCTTTAAAAAAGCGCTGGAGACAGTCTCTAAAGCAGATGGTGGAAGCAGATGTTGGTTTGCATAGGATCAGATCATGAATATTTACTTTTTGATTATTCTCTGATACTGATAGTTGCATACTCAGGGGACAGGAGCTCCTCAGTCACGGAAATGTGCAGTTACCATTAACAAGAGCCCCTCCTTTACATTATGCAGCTTATGCTGAAGCCGCAGCTTAAATGACGCTGCAGTGAGGTTCCTGCTTGTATGTGTTAGATCACATTTAACCATTGTTCTAAGGAAATAAGTGCAGAATCTTCTAACACAGTGGATCCACTTCACATGCTCTACTCTCATCAGGTTACTCAGTTCATATGTGTAAACGTCATCTGAGGAGTGGAATGGAGTCTAAGATTCTTTTTAGCTTTCTATGTGGCCGCTCAGTGTCTGCACGTTTAGGTTATTGACTTAAGTATCAGTAGAAACAGCTTCAAGACACCTCAGGCTAAGAGAATAAAAAATGCCTTTAGAATGGAACCTCGGGGAGATGACTGCATTTAAAACAAGCAGGCAGGATTTCAGAGAGCGTAGTTAATTTTTAAACATATTATGGATTCTCCCTCTGAGGTAATGTCTCTCAGGGAGGCTGTATTTTGATTTTTAGATAAGCCTTCAGAATGAGTAGATGTGATCTAATATTATGAACGAAGCAGTTCACAGCTTTTGTTGATAATTCTTTTGCATAAGAGTTGTGAAGCATTCGTGTCAAGCTCTGATACAAAAATAGCCCAAATCAGATGTTCTAAACCCCCTGGAGATCTACAGCTGCTATGACCATCAAATGACTTTATAAATAAAATATTGCCAGGATTTTTTTTATTGATTATCAGTTTGTTTTGAAATGAACTCATGCGAATTGTACGGGTCTATTACACAGATCTGCAGTCATATCAAAACTATTGCTCTGTTCACAGAGTAGAGTTTGGCCTTTGCCCTAGTTGTAAAGTATTGGTTGGTGAAGTTTAATTCATTTTTTCTTTTTTTTAAAAAGAAGCTATTTCTTGTCCCCATTAGAGTCTGTTCAGATATTGGTAACTACCTGGTCATTAATTATGATGTTTTGCACTTACTTAATTAAATGAAATACAATGAATAAGTGCGTATGATAGATTTACAGAACATCCGACTATATTCACAGTGAACTCAAAACAAGTAGAAAATGTCTAAAACTGGTCAATAAATATGAAATGATAAAAAAATAAATGAACCTACTACAGAAAGTTGGGATCACTTTAGCCAAACTAAGTCAAACTAACTGAACAATGAATAGTTGAGATACACTCAATAGTTGAGATACACTCAATACACTGTTTGTTTGTGTGAGATCAACTTTTTGAGTCAAGGTGAATGTATTCAGTTGAGTTGTTTCAATGAAATATGATGACCTTCAGGGTGTGCTTTATATTTGGCTGTGTAACTTTGATGATTAAAACTAACACCTTTCCCATTGGCTCCTGGCACCATCTATTTGCATATTATGTATGTCTCTCCACCCTCATTCACCAACCCTATGTAGTCATTCCCTCCAGGCTACTTTCTCTTGGGTGCACATTTGCATTTTTCATAATGTAACTTTCTGCCCTCAGTGTTGTACTTCAGAAGAGCAAGATTCCATTTTCTGCACTGCTGAGTGTGACTGGATGCTGGCTGAGTACTGCAGTGTTCACTGTAGTTGCATAACCACAGGATCTTACGGTCAATGTTTTTGATAGATTATTAATGGTCAGTTAAGGAATGGAATAACTAAATGAGTTAATAAAAAAGTTTGTTCACCTTCCGCTGAGATTTTGAGTTAAGGTAACTCAAATGATTCAATTAAAACAATAAGATTTTATGAATTATTTTAACTTTATGTATTTGAGTTCTAACACACAATGTTCAGTATCTTAAGTATATTTAAGTAAACATTTTAATTTGTTCAACAAGCAAGAAAGTTGTCTCAAAGTTAGGTGGACTTCCCAGGCTTACAGTGTAAGTTGAATACCGGGGCTCACTGCAGCCTCAGCTTTCTGTGCTTGACTGACAGAAGTGCAGTTGCAGCATCCTGAGCTGCTTTTCTGCTAACAGATAACAGAGTGGTCATCTGAGTTACTGTAGCCTTACTATAGTCAGCTCCAACCAGTCTGGTCATTCTCTGTTAATCTCTTTCGTTAAAAAGGCATTTTCATCTGTAGAACTGAAACTCACTGGATGTTTTTTTCTTTATTACACAATTATAAGTAAAATCCAGAGTCTGTTGTGCTAAGAAATACCAGCAGATCAGCAGTTCTAAAAATATTTAAACCATAAATCACATTTATCTCCATTCTGATGGCTGCTATTAACAGGACCTAGAGCTGCATGATTTTATGTTGCACTGCTACCATACTATTGGCTAATTAGATAACTGCATAAGTGAGTAGCTGTGCAGGTGTGCCCATTGAAGTTCTAGGTAAATGTACATGTGGATTAATTTATTGCTATTCAAATAAAACCATGTAGCTCCACTTTTGTTGTTTTTCCACTTTTTGACATTTGATCATTTGGAAACTCCTGCTGCTCTTTACACTGTGTTGATTTTTTTTGCCCTCTTGTAAAGTAACCATTCTTCAGATATAAAGTTACATTCTGACAGTGATGATACAGTGTACATTACAGTGTGCATTCTTACACACTGAAATGCTCATGTTATGCCTTCATCCTTACTGCAATGTCACCTTTCATGCCGAACTAAAACATCATGCTTTGCCCAGAGCGTTGCTGAGTGTGCCTCAGATCCTGACCTAGGTCAAATCCCTCTGATCCCAAGTCCCCTTTGATGGAGAGCCTTAACTAGGACCCAGAAGAAAAGACCACGGAAAGCCTGGTCAACTGAATCTCTTTATTATGATGACCTGCCCTGCTGTGTCATGGGTCATACTGAGACACTATTTAAAGCTCTCCGAACCCTCAGATTTCTCTTCCTTTTTCACAATATTGTACAAATTCTTGAATGCATGTATAGTATTTTTATTTGTATAGTATCTTTTGTATAGTATATACATAGTAAACTGTATAGTAAACTTTTGTCAGATTGTCCTGCTAATGATGTTTCTGATAACTTTATGTAATACTATTATCTATAAATATGGACAGATGCATTTCACAGTTTCTTTCTCAACAAATCGTTCAGTACTATTCCGCCCAAACATAAAGACTTAATTATAGGGTGTGCCTTTAGTTCAGGATTCACTACAGGTTTAAGTTAATCCATTAGGTTGAGACAAAATGGTGAAAGGGGGTTGAAGACATTGAGGAATTCAGCTACAAAATGATTTTAAGATACACAGTGTTCAGTTTTTACATTGGGGACAATAGTTCAGCTTTTAAAATGAACCACGGATAACCACCAAGATCTGCACTATAATTGATATTTACTTATGTACATATATACCATGTCATTAAATTCAGGTGTTTCATTCAGTCTCATTCCCACAAGTATATCAAATCAAGCACTTATGCATGCATTCAGCCTTAGTGACAGATTAGTAAAAGAATGAGTGGTTCTAATGAGTAAGTGGCTCGAGCTCACTGAATTACAGCGTGGTACTGGAATAGGATGCCACCACTGCATAAAGTCAGTTGGTGGAATTTATTCCCTCCTAGATATTTCAGGATCAGCTGTGAGTGGTTTTATTGAAAAGTGAAAGCGTTTAGGAACAACAGCATCTCAGATATGTAGAGTCAGACCATGTAAAGTTCCAGAACAGGCTCTCTGAGTGCCTAAAAGCCTCCAGTGCTCTGCAAATTAATAACTGCTGAGTTCCAAACCTGTTGCAAAGCTGTGGATGCCTTTGGATACTCTTAAGTGGGAGGTCATAAAAGCTTCTGTAAGTGTCCCAAAACCTTTGTCAATATAGCGTATATATTAAAATATATGCTCCATACATTATGCATGTATGCAAGTACCCAATATATGATACCTACATATATGTATTTAATATATTTGAAAATAGCCTATATGCCCAGTGCTTTATGGTTATGTGTGTATATGACAATATTTCAGATTTCTGTGTGGAACTGTTCTCAGATTCTTAAAGATAGTTTTATGTAAGTAAAATATTTTATATGAACATTTTTTTCCCTTTCATTATAAATCTTATATATTTATATTTTATTGAAATAAATATTTATATCTTATAGATTTTATAATCTAAATGCTTGAAATGTATTTGTAGGACAAACATAGTTAAATAGTTAAATCTCCTTCTCCAGGTGTTTTCAGGTAGATGGTATGTGTAGTCCATTCAGCATAAAGAACGCCTTTAAGTCTGTTGGCGCAGCATCCCAGGAGACTGCTCATGACGCTGCCTGGGAGAACGCCCAGAGTGTGCAAAGCTGCGTAAACGGACAGGAGAGACAACGCTGAAGATTGTTTCATAAATACATCGAGTTTTGATTAGTGTAACAGTTTTTTGCTCACTGCTTAATTCTACATGTGACATTTTATCATTGGAAAACAGCAGTAAAGCAAGGAAAACCTTCTCCAAATATGTGTGTCTAAACTACTGACTGGTAGTGTATTTCTGTATTATTGACCAGCATATTGGAATTACTTCTTCTAACTGTCTGTGAAATGTCACATGATATTTACGCCCTGTATTTCCCCCTTTTTCCTGGTGGTGTGAAGTACGTCACAAAGCCTTTTACGAATGGACTTGGATTGGAGTTTGTGGAGCTCCTCATTGATCATCTGAAATGTCCTGTTGCCCTGGTGTCTTCAAAAACAATAACTCATTCACCTCCACCTGGGTTCTGCAGATTCGATTTATTTAGAGATCTGATCCAGGCGTTTCACACCCTCAATACTGGGGAAACAGACCTCACAAGTTGGATATTGGGAGACTTGGGTATTGGGAATTTCAGTCTGGCAGGTGTGTCATGTATTACACTGATTTTCAGACATTTCTCTTGCACTAAATTAGACTAGATTTCAGATGTTGTAATGACTTCAGCGTCAGTGATTCATAAGTAACAGGCATTTACAGACAATATAATTAGCGGGACAGAAGTTCCATTTTCTTGGACCTCTGGAGCTTCTTGATTTGATCAGCATGTTTCTGGGTGTCCAGCCCCATGGGCAGGCAGCTGCCCACCCCCAGCTGTTTCTTGTCCTCCAGAAAGAGGACAGCTGCGTGCGACCTCTCCAGGGTGACTTCCTTGTCTGTTAAGTATAGATGCCTTTGTTTTACCCCCCCCCTTTTTTTGGGCTTGAATTCCATGGCACTTCTTGACCCGGCCTTCTCTGTGTACCCCCTGCCTTGCAAAGTTCTAATCTGTCTCGTGTAACATTTGTGTAACAGTTCATCATCATCTCGCTCCCTTTTTGCATTTTTTTCTGCAAGCCCTTGTTCTGGGTACTTCTGATATTTCTTACCCTGGGGCTATTTTTCCTCCATCTTTTCTCTGAGAGAATACGGAATTCTAGTGCCATAAGCAATCAGCAGGCTTTGGATCTTCAGCAAAATGTGCTGTAAGAGTGAGAATATTTTTTTCCCTGGCTTTTCTGAGGGTTTATGACACAGCCAATGCAGATAATATACAAAGACAAACCTTTATTCCCATCTCCCATATGCCTGCTGCCTACCATCAGCGTTCTCTGGAGCACTAAGGAATGCATGAAGGCTAGTCAGATGCTGCATGTGTGAATTTAAAATGGGTGCTTGGAAGTAAAGTAATGGATCATTAGAAATCTCTCAAATACCACTAACTGCAGACAGTAGTGTGTATATTATAATGCAAAAAAAAAAAAAAATGTAAAAATGTAAATGTAAATGTAAAACCTTGATACAATGTAAAGAACAACTGCCAGATTCACATTAAGTTGAACAATCCAATACAAGGTTTTTGCATGACAGTAACAACAGGTTGGAAGTTCTAAAAGTTTCTAAAAGTTCCTCAAGCTTTTTTAGCTTGTTATTGGGCCTTGGGGTCTTCTTTAAATTCCTGAAACTCTATAAATATATATATTTTTTATGATGCCCACTTTCATTGGGGTGGAGAGAGAGAGAGAGAGATAGAGACGACACAGATCCTCTGGTAGAGAAGAAATACCCAAGTGTATCAAGATACTGTATTAAAAATATACAAAAACTGTACAAGCTTGGTAAATGAGACGGTGAGATACAAACATTTCCTTTAATTCAAGCATTCAACAGCAGAATGCGTTGATTTCTTTTTTCTCCAGCACCGTAGACTCAGACATTCCTTTCTGTAAGAGGTTGTAGTCCATCCTAAGCTTCATGAGGGTGAGGAACATGTTAATGAGGGTGCGATCTCCACTGAGAGAGTGTAGAGTACTTGCATATTCCTTTAAAGACCTCTTGGAGGAAGGCAGGATTGACAACACCCCCCCACACACACCTCTCCACTCCACAGTCCCTCACTCAAAGAAGCACTGCTGTCCTTTTCAATCACACAACCTGACAGGCTTCTTCCAGAGATTTACAGTTCCTGGAGGGCACTTGGAGGATAGCTGACAATATTGACAATATTCATAATCATCATAATCATCATAATCATCATCTTGGAGTACAATAGAGATTATTTTCCAAAAAGGCCTCTTGGAATGAACAAGAGGGCACCAAACTGTACTGTACACGATGCCAACAAATGAAGGTTGTGCAGCTATTGAGTAATTAACATAATTTAATGCAAATAGCAGAGTAACTGTTAACAAACTGCACTGAAATGAAAAAGCAACACAAACACCTATAGCTCTAGAATCGTAACTATATACCAGGTTACATACACTCGCATCATTCTAACTCACATTTGTATTCTTTTTTTGTTTTTATTTATTTATTTATTTATTTATTTATTTCACTTATTTTCTTTGCAAGGCACTTCGTGAACCACTTTCAGTGCACTGCTGAGGAAGGGGAGGAAAAATCAGACTTATTCCAAGTTAGCCTGAGACCATTACCCTGATCTCTTTGTAAAACATATGGCTTCCTGACATGGATATATGCCGTCGTGAGGCCTTTGCAATTCAGTCTGATTGCATATAATATACAACTCTCTTTAATGCAGGTGTTTGGTAATGCTCACCTGGAATTCCTTAAATGTCACTGTTATGTATGCATATCAGTGCTTTCTCATAAAAGAACATATGTACATGTTTTGCTCCCCATAGGACATAAGTGGCTGCTGTTTCACATATCTATATCATTATACATATAGTCTACAAAAAGTAGAAAGATCACTGAGCACAGGATATGTCAAATCTTTCCAGATGTGTCTAAAATATATAACCGACTCATCCTCAAGCCATCATGTTCAAGAACTTGCTTTCCTCTGCAAGCGCAGTCAGCATGGAGCTCATGTCACCGATAGCCATGTTGCTGATGCCTGCCGGCACCGAGGCCAGTGTGACGGAGTTGCGTGGGGTGGTAAGGCGTGAGGAACTCTGGGACAGACTCTGCAAGAGGCCAGGGCTCAATGTGCCGGACATAAGGCTGGAGTGATCTCCATCGTCCAAAATAGCATCGAAGTCTATTTGAGTATGCTCAACAGTTTGAGAAGTGTCCACCGTGCTGGTGACTTGGTTGACCCCAGGAGATGCCATTGTAGCCCCTGCGGAACAAGGAGCTTGACTGGCACAGGGAGACATTGGTGAGACCATGCTGCCATCTAACATGTGAACCTCACCTGAATAGCACATGCTATTCCCGTTGGTCACATGGTTATGGTTAGTGCCAGCAGGTCTCTTAGGACTAGCCTCAGAGGTGTTAAAGTTGGAGCTGGCATTGGACCCAGAATAAATTTGCTGGGGCGCAGCTGAACCTGAGTGGTGCCTGCTTGAAGGTTTGGGTTCAGAAGGAGGCCTAGGGTGAAATGGTACTCTGCTACCGTTTGGAAGGGCTGTTTGGGTTGGCGGAGCACAATTCTGCTGGTTGAAGCTATCCATGTGCGAGTAGCTGGACCTGTAATTGTGCATGCTTTGATTTTGCAGAGCCATGCCATCACATGGACGCTGGCCGGTGTTCCCTGATGAAGGGTTAAGGTTCATTTCCTGCCTATAAGCTAGCTGCTCATTGAGGTTCTGACCAGGGTTGGCGTAAGACTGTCTATACTGCTGGATGGAGTTCGTCCTCTGGGTGCACCTCTGTGAGTTAGACTGCTGTGGAGCAGCCAAATTCTGGCTCATTGGGGCAACCTGTTGATTTGTGCCAAAGCTTTGATAAGCGCCAGTGTTCTGCTTTTGCTGGACCAAGGCCAGGTTAGCTCTGAGTAGCTGAAGCTTTGGATGCCTTGCTGTGTTGTCCACTGTACCTGAGCTGACTTCATTCCACTGTACGGGCATGTTATTTTTGTTCATGTTATTGGATGATTGGAATGGCTGCTGGGAACCTGGACTGATCTGGCAGGGGGGCATCACTTGCTCTGCGTGGTTCAGGTTAGCATCAACCAAGGCCATGCGTCGTTGCCCGTAGAACTGCTGATGTTGCTGGGAGTTCGCGTTGCTTGGGAAATCCTGGGCCTGACCACTGCTGTAGGCCATCCCTCGAACCTGAGCTGAGCCACCATGCTGGGCCCTGAGGTACTGCACCACATCGTCTGGAAGCACCATGTCATCTTCTGTCTGGTGAGCTCCGTCGATGGCCATGTTTTCCATGACAATGTTCTCTGAGATGCTTGGTGGCCTCTGGTTGAAGGGATGACGATGCAAGCTGCTGTCTGACCAGGTGTTGTTCTGCAGGTTGCCTGCTGGCAGTCGGGAAAGGTTCATGCTGTTCATGCTGTTGTAGCGCTGAACTCTGGGCAAGGAGAGTGGATCCAGAGTTGTGCAGCGGACGGGGTCACTGGCTCTCCTCGGGAGACTGTTTGGAACTTCATGAGGCATCATGCCAGGGGCACCGTAGCTCGTATCACTGCATCGCCTTGAGGTGGCTGCAACCCGGGCTTGAAACAAATGCGCAGAGCCCTCCTGGGAGTCATTGTACAAGGCCATTCTAGTTCTAAGACTCATGCGATCCATGTTGGGCAGAGGAGTAGGTGGAGCACCCCCAGTGGCTGCGGCATATTTGGCCTTCAAGCGGTAATGTTGAGCTGGTGTGAGACTCAGCAAGCTCGGCAGTGCACCTCCACCACCACCACCTCCACCACACTGACTGGCCTCGCTGGATCTACGGGACAGGTCAGTAGAGATAGGGTCATAAGAGTCCGCTGAGCTGACGTTGTTGTTACGTCCCCCAAACTGTGAGGCTTCGCTGGAGCGGCGGCTGGAGTAGCAGGGTGAGATGCCTGAGGATCTGCGGCTGAGCGTGTAGGCCGAGCTCATCGTACTGGTTGTGCTGTCTCTGCGCTCGTTCAGCTGGTTTAAGACCGTCATCTCGCATAAGGGCAAATCTCCAAAGCGTTGGCCTGGTAGGCCAGCACTCTGAGAGCCCATACTGGAACTTTCAAGCAGAGACCCTGAAGAAAATTAAGAACATCATAACTAAGCTTTAGTTGATTGATTATATTATTTATATAAATATATACACTTTAAGTATTGGGACACCCAATTCATTGTTTCTTCTCAAACCAAGGGTGTTAAGAGATTATCCTGCTGTTGTTGGAGTAACTGTCCCTACTATCCAGATTTCTAAGGCTTTCTACTTCATTTTGGAGCTGTGAGATGTGATTACATTCAGCGATCAAAACGTTTACCATTCTCAATACATTCCAAAAGTATGGATGGAGCACCATCATTCCAGAGTTCCACTGCTCTACAGCTCAGTGCTGGACGGCTTTATACCCATTTAGCCCACGTCTGGCAATAGGCATGGTACCAATATGTTCATGTTTATCTTGTCCAGAGTGTCTCCTTTACAGGGACGAGACAGTCTGTATGCGTGCGTTTGCACATTCATTTGAAAGGGGTGTCCGCAAACATTTGGACATATAGTGTACATTGGTTAAATTTCAAATGCTATGAAATCTCACAGCTGCCATACTCACCAAGAGCTGGTATAGGAGGCAGCTTGGTGTTTCGGACTTGAGGGGTTGTGTTCGTCCAGGAGCATGAATCTCTCATGGTCTTTAGCTTCTCCTTCTTGATATGCTCGATCTGTATGAGGCCCCCCCTGTTTTTGCGCAGCTGGAGACCTACTCCTGCTGAGCCCCCTGGAGAACCAGTGGAATCCACCACAGGGGGGTCATCCAGAGCACTCAGATCCCCCAAACTGCCTCCACTGTGCATGGCCATCTCTACTCCACTGTCATTGTTGGTGGTGCTACCAAGCGGCGACGGTTCGCTGCTGCATGATGATTGACCACCAGGGCTGGACTGATACATCTAGAAGTGGTAAAAAATGATGTATGTTTTTTAATAATTGCAGTGATTACATGAAAACACTGTAGAAGAAATCGTGAGGACTGTAATTGTTGACTTTTACCCACAGGGAATACTCTAATATTTGTTCAACACAAAAGTCCCTCCTTGACAAAAATAAGGGAAAAACGAGAGAGCATTCTGAATCTCTTAGGGGGAAGAGTGATGCATTACACCAGCACAACTGCATCTCTCGCTGTATGGCCTCCCAGCTGAAAAAGCTTCAGTGATGTAAATGAGTTCTGACCAAGTCTGAACTAAAAAGTGCCTCTTGATCAGAGTGTGATTGCTGATGCTTTTTGTTCAGTCTGAACACATAGCAGTCCCAGCCTCTGAATATTAATTTGATAATGACTTTTATCACTGTACTACAGAGGAAACTGGCAGATCCCCATGCAGCAGAGGAACAGAACAGAATATGGTGGGATAAGATGAACGCCTCTGTGTTCGTTATGAACACAAACAGTTAATGAAAGGAGAAGGGCGACATGCACAGAAATGAAAATACAATTGCAAAATGTTGAATGCAAAAACATACATCCATAGAAATACACATGTCAGAAAAGTTAATGAATGTATGAATAATAATGATTAAATAAAGGCAATCATGAATCATGACAGTGTGTGTTGTTCAGATGAACTGGTTTTGACATGCAAGTAAAGGCAATTTGTGCTCACCTGAGCAAAGTCTGTCCATTAGATTTAAAGCATGAGAGGCATTCAAGAGTCAGGTAAGTGTTAATAAAGCAAGGCAGTACTGAAGAAAGCAGTATGAGTATATTAGAAAAGTATCACAGTAGTAACATAAAAATTAATTCATTTTAAAAACAGGTAACAGGTGTTAATAAAGCATGCTACTGAATCATCTGCTATCCTCGAGCATTTGTTCAATATTGAACAAACAGTAAACTAGCATTCCTACCATTGTGTTCTCCGTCTTGATAGACTTCACTTGAAGGCAGTCCTCCATTCCTCTGGTGGTGCTGTTGGCTTCTGCTGACCCCTCTGTTCCTCTCCCACCATGCTTAGTGCTGGCCTCGTTCTCACCGTTCCCTTTAGGAGGCTGGGATTTCGTTGGAGCATCACCCCGTTGTTTCTTTGTGACATGCGCTTCAGGACCATGAACCGTCTTCACATGCTTCCTGAGAGAGCTGGGGTCCGTGTAGCGCTTTGTGCAACCTGGAATCTTGCACACATAGGGTTTCTGCAGGAAGACAGATTCAATTTTTACATTTTTAACAAAAACACCTGAACACTAATATAACCTCTAGTTATGTTTTATCAGACAAAAACATAGTGCATCCAGCAAGAAGGGAAGCCTGGAAAGGAAGGAAGATGTTCAATTTGAACTGACGCAACATGGACAGAAACGAAGGGCATGAAGGACATGATGGTATGGATATCTCTATCAGTACCTCGTTTGAATGTGTACGGTTCTGATGCTTGGCTCGGTCTGAGGCATTGGAGAAGGCCTTGTTGCAGCCCTCATGCTCACACACGTAGGGTTTCTCTCCTGTGTGGGACCTCAGGTGGGTTTTCAAGTTCTCCAACCGAGAGTAAGCCTTGGCGCAGCCTTCAAACTAGATAGAAAACAGAGATATAGATGCTGAAGCAGGGCACCACATAGTCATGAGATATGCACAGGCCCTTTAAAACAAATAATCTGGTGATTGCAGGTATTTCACCACTTGTACAGCATGTGTCATCACGGTTAACTCTGACTGACTCCTTTTTCTTTATTAAAAATTCTTTTGTACTTATAAAACACTAGTCTGGAGTGCTTGATTTGACCAGGTAATTGGTCATTGGTGTACAACAAGATCAAATCAGACCAGCTGTTAAAGTGATTATAAAAAGTCAAAGGACCCGGCTCTTCTCTTTGCTGGTCTGAAAGTTTTTTGATTGGAGTGAGATACTGGCTGTGTTTCAATAAAAGCCCCTGAACCTTTCGTGTCTTTAGACTGTAATTACGTCTCTGCCTTGTCAATGAGCTCCACTAAAGTTTTGTTTCTAGTATGATCTCCAGCTACTAATAAACGTTATGGAACTGGGAACTTAGGGTAGTAAATCAATACATTTTTATGCAAATCCAACAGATGGAACATTTAAGCCATGCTGTTTTACTTCATTCATAGGAAGTCCTTTTATTAAATCAGGGATATACTGTAGCAGATATTATAAAGGAATGCAGGTAATATATAAAATTAGAGAGTTCTACAACCAACAGTTGGGCTTCCATGGTAGCTTTCTTAACTTGCGCTTCCCTGCACTACTTTATTTGTAAGAATACCTATACCTTTGGTTTCCTGATAATGTAAGGTTCTTTAAAGAACAATTTGAAAATTAGAACCTTTTCTTTTTGAGGAACCTCGATGACCTTGAGGTTTTACACCAATCAGCCATAACCTTAAACCCCCCCAAAACAGCGAGCCATGGACTCCACAAGTCCTCTTCAGATGTCCTGTGGTATCTGGCACCAAGAGGTTAGCAGCAGATTCTTTAAGGCTGTGAGGTGGGGCCTCTATGGATTGCATCAATGAGTCTTGGAGACCATGACCCTGTTGCTGGTTCACCGGTTGTCCTTTTTTGGTGTCATTTTGCTAGGTACTTATCATTACATACCGGGAACACCCCACAAGACCTGTGATTAAGAGGCTCTGACCCAGTCATCTAGCCATTATAACCTGACTTTTGTCAAAGTGGCTCTTTGCTTTACTTGTTCATTTTTTCACATACATTTTAAGATCTGACTTTGCATGCTGCCTTATATGTATATCACACCCCTTGACAGCTGATGGCTGATTGGTGTACATATGTAGAACAGTCGCAACCCATAGCTGTAGTACCAGTATTTTCAAAGGAGGTTTTTGGTGAGAAATCTATTTTTTTGGAATTTTCCACATATCCCACTTCTTTACTCTCTAAACTGGAGATACCTGACCACAGTTGCTAACAAACACTGGGAACACTGGGAAAAACAGATTTTTTTAAGGGAGTAAATCAAATTGTGCTCTAAACCACATGAACTATTGTGCATGTCAATAATAAAGACTTTGATGAGGTTCGAGTGGGTTGTATTTATGGAAAAGATCTGGGTGATTATTGACTTCCAGTGTTTGTTAGCAACCTTAGCCTCCTCGCTCCGGTTTCAAACTAAAGAAACAAAAGCTGGACTCCAAACACGCCTTGGCTGATGAACTACATCTGGGATAAACGGAAAATTCTTTAAATGGTGCAGAAACGTGAACGTTAAATCAGCGTCTGTGCGCAAAGAAGTATTAACCCCTGCTCTGGCTCTTACTGTGCATTTGTGTGGCTTCTCCCCGGTGTGGCGTCGCATGTGCACTACCAGCATGTACTGGGCCTTGAAGGGCTTCTGCTCTCGTGAGCATTCCTCCCAGCGACACACAAACTCCTTCTTCTCCCCGTGGATGTGGTCATTATTGATGTGCTGTAAGGAGAGAAGAGTCTCTGTCAGGCACTTTAACACTCTCGTGGTCATCCGTCAAAGGGAGGTACAACCTTCGATTCATCATGTGGGGACAATAGAGTTAGATAGTGGCTGCACTTTTCAGACCTGCATTAGAGTGAGATGGAATCTCTTTTGATAGGAGACAAGGTTGTGAAGGAGGTTCTTCACACCTGAGGGTGTAGAAATCCCCCATCTCTGATCACAAAATCTATCAGTATCTATTACCGAAACCTGACGTGATCCTACTGATCTAATACACAATGATGCTCTATTTCATGTCGATCAAATGGCTCAGACTAAAAGACAGTGAGATACTGTGCGCTCCAGCAGAGCATTCTCTTTGATTTCCTCCGCACTGAACTTAAAAATTAAAGAAGCTGAAATAAACTGAACTTGAACTCTCTCCACTGTGAGAATGGTTTGTGGGATAAAAGCGATGGACAGGATGGTACGAGGATACTGACACTATATCTTCTCCCATAGCTGAGAAGTGATTTTCCTCTGTCTGGTTTCTTTTTGTAGAGGAGAGAGTGAGTGTATGTGTGTGGCTAGGAATGCACTTCCAATTTCAGCCTTATGCTCTTCATACCGAGCTAAAACCATAATTTAGAGCCACGGAGAACGATCACTTAGAACAAATAAAACCAAAGCCCATGCCATTATTTTGCTTTCTTAAGGTGTGTAATTTAGTTTGCATGAAAAAAGCCCAGATTGAAGCCTTAGGACCAAAAAGGGGGCGTGCCGGGAGGAGGTGTAGGTCTTGTTGCTCTGGTCTCTAAACACAATATTTCCACAACTCCTTCTACTCCCCTTCCCCCCATGCCAATAATTATACCCTTTCCACTTGCTCTCCCTTTCCTTAACCATCCAATCCACTTTCTCAGAAATCTAATTATTGCAGGACAACGGCCATGTCATTCCTGCACAACTGCTCATCTGCAACCACTTGAGACGCAATGTGTTTGTACTTCTGGCAGTATAATTGCCCTCATGAGTTGTTTAGAGACCCAATGTCTCGCATTACTGATAGAATACGGCTCTTTTCAGAAACGTGCACACACGTAGAGACTTGCAGTACTACAGGCTTCTTCAGTTTGTTCTGTCTGGATTGAGAACAGGACCAGAGGCTACTTCTTTTGACCCCAGAGGCTTATTTTGTAGATGGGCAAGGCTCCGAGCACCCAGACTTGGCCAGAAATGTCTGACTGACACTGGGTGTGTGTGTGTCACGGTGTGGAGAACAAGCTGTTAATCACAGAGTGCTGTTCTGAGGTGCTACAGCAAAGGAGAGCCACACCAGAACTGCTAGCATGACGACGGATTTACTGCTGGGCCTAAGGCAAGGTCATAGGCCAAGGGGGCATGCAGAGTGAGAGAGGCTGCGAGTATGTATGGAAGTGTGTGTGTGTGTGTGTGTGTGTGTAAGTGTGTGTCTATGTGAGATGAGAAGGCTTCAGAACAACTGCTCGCACCCCTGTGGAAATGGACATGCTCATTAACCCCACACGTGTCAGAAACAGGAAGCGATCAGTTACAGCACTGCCTGAATCAGTCTCTAACGAACTGAGCTTAATGAGGGAGGGCTTACTTTTTAGCTTCAGATCTATAATGTGTTATGTTCCTAATTATTTGTGCAGCGGTCTGCAGACACCTGGCGGATGTCACTGATGTTCGGTCTTGCCAAAAAAAGCCAAAAATATACAGGAAAAAATGAATTAAAAGCATTTTGTTACATTTTTTTTTTCTGTGCCGTCTGAAGCAGAATTTGACTTGTTAAATGTTTTGTTCCAGTATTTATAATTTTTCATCATAAGTGTAACAAGATGCCTGTTAGCATGCTAACCTGTAGCATTCATGTTACTATTTTGCTAAACGTGTTAAAGAGAAAGAGGTGGCATATCTGTGCTTGTGTGTACTACATCCCCCATCATCAGACACATGGCTGACACACGCTAGCTACCTGAAAACACTCTGCTATCTTCTTATAGCCTTCTGTTGCAATAACTGATGGACGTCAGCTTTCTAATTTTGTTTGTGTGCTAGGCAGCTGCTTTGAGAAGCCTGTGGCTGCTGAGTGTTGGGACCAGATTTTAGGAGTCTTCAGAGGGATTTATGGAAACCTTTGTAGAAGTTACAAGATCTCTTGGGATGCCAAAACTTTTGCATAGTGCTCCGTACCTGTTTTCAGTAAACTGAACGTGAATGTATAGATTCATATATAAGGATTAAATATATAACTATGTAATTACAAATAAACAGCACAGCAAAAATACTATAAAAGTAGTAACTGTTTGGAAAAGAAGTGCTAGACTAAGGCCTCTTTTCCACCGCAGGGCAGAACACTTCTGAGCATGGTTGATATGCTCAGTTAGTTAATAGGCTAACTTGCTAACTCTGTGAAATCAGGGCAAGCATGTGGGACCAGACACATCCGACGACAGCAACAACAGTTGCGTAATTACTACGAGATGGCGTGGAACTTCCTGCCTGGTCCTGATTTAGCAACACATCAAAAGGATAAAGAACCTGTAACTGATATAACAGGTCTACTAGAACGGAGTAGTATGGTGCCGCCTTACTAACCATTTGACCCTACAGTGGAAAAGAGGCTGATGTGCACATCTGACATTGACTCACACAGACTGCCGTTTAGTTGAACTCATCTTGTGAGCACTGTAGGATGACTTACATGCACTAACTGCTCCTGTGTGTCGTACTCTTTAGAGCAGCCCTCCCAGTGGCAGTTGGTCTCATACACAGCCTCTGGCTCCTGCTTGCACTCGTCCTTGTCCACCTCCTCTCTCAGCTCCATATGGTCCTGTGGAAAGGGCCGAATCTGCAGTCAGTGTCCGGGACAGATAGAGGGCTCAAGTGTGAAGTGTTTTATACATGTGTGTATAAAATAGAACTACACTGCTGGACAGTAGAAATGTTTTTTTTGTCGTTACTATTATTAATCATAAATTAATTTTTAACATTGGTGTATTTTTTTGTATTATATTTTGTCTATATTTTTATAAAAGCCCTTCATAACAGCCTTAAAGCTGTGCATTACAGTCATTTCATCATGTGCAGAGGGACTGGAATTGAACTTTTCCCCAAATTTTCACGTTGCTACCAGTGCTGGGAGGGAGAAAGCTAGCATGTGCTTCCTCCGAATCACATGAAGCCAACCACCACATCTTTTTTAAAGTACTGCTAACGCAATGTAATGGAACAGCTGAAAATGCTTGGAGGAGAACACTACCTGCCAGTTCTGTTACATCAGCCATGTTGGCTTGTATCGCATTGCAGTAGACTGATGCAGAGTGATGCAGAGAGAGGGAGGGCCATCCTACCCAACCAAAGAGGCCAATTGTGCTCTATGGGACTCCCGCAACACCTGTGACTGAACAGGCGATCTCCTGATGATAGGGCCAACGCTTAGACAGCTTTGCCACTCGGGAGCCCATTGGGAAACTATTTGCTGCTGATCCAGAACCTGCTGTGTAACCTCTAACCTGATCACTAAAGTTAGAACACAAGCAAGGGAGCCCTTTTTTGTTTTCAGACTCTTGGGTGCAGAACTGTATTCTTGCAGGTGTTCATTAAGCCCTGTATGAATCCTTTCCCTGTTTCCAGGGCTGTTTAGTAAGTAACCCACTTTTCTGCTTAGGTCTGGGAACGTTCAGCATGCTTTTGAGGCTCTAATGATTCCTGCATTAAACTTAAATGGTCCAAACCCTCTCTAATGTGGTGAGCGAATGGAATGCTTTACGGCCACATCCAATACCCCCCATCCATGCAGTCGTTTTGTTTGATAGTGTTTAAAAAAATACAAAATTAAAAAGGAATGGATTTGTTTAGCAGCTAATGGAAGTAGTAGTCAGCCCTAAAGCCATGTGTGACCATAAGAAGCAGTAAAGCAGTCCCAAATAGTTGGACGGAGGGTGTGATTTCTCCCTCCATGCTGACTCCAGCATGTTTGTATCTGTCCCTCTACACACACACACACATCCTCATCAATTCCCAACAGCCCTGTGATCGCACTCAGCACCCGTCACCATGCATCATACCGCCATAATGTCACTGCTCGTGAGAGGAGTTGCAAATTCATCAAAAGAAAACAACACACAGAGGGAAAGAGTGAGAGATAGGAGAACAAGGGTGAGCTGAAAGAGGAGCTGAGAGTTATGAGTAAAGAGGGAGAACCAGAGACAGAGAGGGAGAGGGACCACACTAATGTTTAGCTGATTTGTCATGGTGACACTGCAGCCTGGCATAGTTTACAGCAACAGGTTAAGACTGGAAATGGACAGTCTGTGACTTGTCACAGGTGGAAGTTTTTCTCCTTCTGAAAACTGTGGAACCACATAGAGATGTGTGGGACCCGTGTCTCAAGCAGTCTCCGAATATCTAACTTGTAAAACCAGCTTGTGATACAAACTGTTTGGGAAAACCTTCTATTTTACATTGCTGTAGTTTATCCTCACCTGAAAGGACATGAGCTGATTGTGACTAATTATTTGTCCAACAGCTTTTCTTGTGTTTTATGTATTATCAGGTGTGGCAGGTGGAAAAACAAAGTGCAGTGCTCTTTGGTTATGCTCTCTAAGCTCAATAAATGCAGAGTACATGTACAACCTACATGTAGCATTCAGTACCTGAGAGCAGGGGGAGATGGGGCGCATCCCGTCCACTTCTGTCTTCACCTTTGACCTCTTGGTGATCATGGGATTGACTGTGCTGCTGACTGCTGAGTCACTTCCGGCGTTCTGAGAAAGGTGAAAGACGAGAGGGTGGCGAAGGAGTGGGAAAGAAAGAGACAGAACCGCAAAGTGAAACGGAGAGTCATCTTGGTAGGCACAGTGTCGGCACCGCGGCTGCTGGCAACAGTGCCGGGATTTCAGAGCCGCAGAGGCACCGTGCTCCAGATCCCATCTTTCACAAAGTGACCCGCCATGGAGACTAAACAGTTTAGACTGCCCTATTTGCATCCGTCAGATGGAAATATGAAAAGGGAGAAATTATTGCCCAGAGAGTGCGACCGCGGACTTTGATCCTTAGATGAAATTTTAACATAACACACAAAAGATCTCCAAGCACAAAGTCTGTCCTTGAAAATGCAAGACAAAGAAAAGTGGGGGGTTGAGATCTGGTTGGGGGGGGGGCAACCCAAATCCCACCCAACTATTGGAGTACAGCGAAGGGCACTGTTTTCAATAACTCAATAATTCCGAGATGGTTTTGTTGAAAAGTGGGGGAAATGTGTTTCTCATCACTGCTGAAGTGTGTGTGTGTGTGTTTTGTGGTTGTGAAACAGAAATGGAATGAAAATGGATCTGGTGGATGTCTGGTTATGATGAGAGTGGGTCAGAGAGTTGGAGGAAGTTTACATTCTGGGCGGCCATAATGTTTACATGGGAGTGATAGAGGAGGTGGAAGCAACACTTAGAATCTTGGACGATGAACGGAACACATCACAGGAGGAGGATGCCTGGACTTAATTGAAAAAAGAAATACTGTACGTATGACCAAGCAATTCCAAAATTAGTGCATGTACAATACGTAGGAAAACATAGTCTTTACACTCTCATGAACAAGCTCAACTAGCCAAAATCACCAAGATGAGGATAAATGGACCAACAAACAATTTTGAAAAGCGAATCTTGGGAGATGTTGATGCTGATGCAATCATCCTGACGCACTCGATATGTTCTAGCGGCCTCTCTCACCTGGTTGGCCTCTAGGCTAGGGTTGCTGCTGGTGCTGTGGGCTGCGGCACCTCCCAAGGGCTGCTGGCGGCTGCTGAAGGGGGGCGAGGGCTGCAGAAGAGGAGGCGTGTGACCAAATGCGCTCAGCCCTCTCTGCTGGGACAGAAGCTGCTGGTAAGCCACCGGCGTGATGGGATGCGGGAAGGTGAAGGACGGACTGAGGGTTTGGAAGAGATTTTGGAATTAAGGGGGTTGTCAGATTCTGCTTCAATTATAGTCCAGTGTGTTTTATTTAATACTCCAGATTTCTTAATTAAAATATTTAGGTGTAAATTGCCTAAATAATAAAAAGTTTTATGGTCCAACATTTTGAAGCAATGCCATCAAACAAACACTTTTGATTCCTTAAAGACTCATTTTGTAAGAGATGTGAGTGTGAAGACTGGTTAGACTGGTAGACTTAAACTGGTTAAGAACATTTTCAGCACTTGAAGGTTCTTCGAGCCTTTAAAAGGTTCTTCACACTCATATCTCTTTTATAAAAGTTTTTTGCAGAACCAAAACGTTTGTGGCACCTACATATTGTATAAACTGTATAAATAGTGTATAAACTGTGCTAGTTCTAATATTACTGCATGTTTTAATATGATACCTATTCTGCACAGATAGCATCTAACACTGTTAATATCCAGTGGTTCCTCGTGTATGGTTGGTTGGAAAGCAAAATATTGCCAAACTGGTGTACTGTCACATTTCTACTGGACAAGCTTGTCCATTCTACTGTCTCATGTACCCAAGTCATGTTACAATAATCTAGAGCTCTGTTCATGGTTATGGACACAACTAAGATTGACGTATATGATGTGAAACATTGACTCTGAACCTTTTTTAACTGCAATTCTGAACTTCTGAACAGTAGCTTATGAATGAAGACATAGCCAGGAAAACATATCCTCTACTGCGATCAAATGGTATCGAATGTGGGACTGGGCTTTCCTGTACCTTATGCCCCCGACGGAGAGGTGCCCGTAAGAGCTGCTGGCGTTGGAGCTGGACCGTGAGTTATTGATGTACGCCACCAGAGAGTTGGGAGAGGTGCGGATCATGGTCTGCAGGTCGATGCTAGCGTCCGACAAGGGCGAGATGGAGAGCGCCCGCTTCCGGCTCAGCCGGGGCGTCAGTCTGGGGCTGGGGAAACGGGACACTGGGTAGGAAAGATACACACAGAAACACACACGTGAACTCTTGGTGACTGCGCAGCACAGAGCTGAAGTCTCTTTCCTTTCTTATGCCCCTCCATGCTTTCAGTATGGGGCTATGTGCAGGATGGGTGGGGGGGGGGGAGGTTGGGGGTTTGCTTCACCTCCTTTATCTTGACGATCGCTCCCACACTGCTGCACGTTCACAGCCCACTATGAATAATTAATCAGCGCAATCGTTTACAGTAATTACGCTGATACCAATCTCACCAAGCCTGTGGCACTGCAGCATGCTAAATAGAGGCAATTTAACAACTTCAATTTCAGAACACAATTAAAGAGTAAAGGCACTGAGCACGGTCACATGATACTCCTTCTCGGTAGGCCACGCTTGTTCTCCAGGAGAAAACAGATCATACAGCTGATTTGGCATGTTTTCCACTGCTTATTTTCGGTGGGATTATTAATAGCAGTATCGCATTTAGACCATTTTACTTTTCTCCTCCATCAGACTTCCAAGTATGTTTTTAAGGAGGGCAAGCTCTAATATTAGTTGCTCCTCAATGCATAGAAATATAACTGATGATGCCAGGTTGACAAACTCTCCAAATTTTGCTTAGGGTGCTCTTTGATTGTTTAACTGCAGATTTTTGCTTATTAGTGCACTGATTTGTGTGTGAGTGTGTGCTGGTCCAGCTGCTCAGTGCCCAACAGGTGCTGTGCATTAGCCAGGGAGTGAGTGGACACAGAGCAGGAGGCCATTCCGCCCTTCAGGGGGCATCACCAAAGGTGCTGGCTACAGGAAGCTCATAATGACTCCACACAAACACATGCATGTCACTCACACCAAAACTACATCCAGTGACATTTCAAACAGAGGCCTTTCCAACTCTCACCAGCTGCTGTTTAGATACTCAGCCCTTTAAAAGGCCTGCATCCTTCTTTTATCTTCTGTTTTATTTTTTTTTATTTATTTATTTTTTTTCTGTTTTATTATTTTTTTATTTTCAACCTTATAATTAAGCATCCTCTTTTTGTTACAATTTTTGATAAATGTGGATAAATGTGAATGAGCATTGATCTGACTGCCGTGAATAGGTGGAGCTAAACTGATGTAGGCTGGACAGGTGTATAGATGTAAATGAGATCTAGCAATAATTAATTTATTAATATTGAATTAATTTATATATTTACAGTATTGTTCAAAGGTTTTATGTGCATTATTTAATTTAATCTTGGAAATTAGAGTGTTTTTGCTTACGCAAAACCCAGATCGCAATAGAACAGATGCAGATAAATATAAACACAGTAAAAAGTACCAAGAATTTCTCATTTTGAAGAAAGTAGCAGAGATCTTGTGAACAAGTTTAATGAACAAAGCTCGGTTCCAGTTTTCTCCTGGATGCCCCCATCGGCCAGCTGTGAATGTGTTCAATTCCATCACCTGATTTACCAAACCAGGTGTTGGATAATAATAGAGTAATAATAATAGTAATAATAGACTCCTATGAGGAGATCTTTAGAGATGTTTTATTGAACACAGTGATGCTAATGTTATATATATTATTGTAATATAAAATGTATGGATGCAATTGGACATTTTTCACAGGTGCCTAAAACTTTTGCATGGTACAGTATTTATCAAATTATATATGTGTAGGTCACAAAAAAACTGTATCTTCAAAATGGTAACTTTACAATAAAAGGAAAAAAACGTAATGTTCAATTGAAAGTCAATGTAAGTAGGTAATTTTAATATTTGAAAATGTATTTTGGAGCATTTCTATTGGTCCATTCACAATGGACACACTTTAAAGTATCGGATTTAAATGAAGCCAAAAAGTAAAAAACAGCAAAAATGGAGAGTTTTGTGCGTGACAACAACAATTTACAACATCCTCTATTACAAAAGTTCTCCGTAATATGGGCCCAGTCATGTATTTTATGGCATGAGCTCCATTTCTCTGTTGTTTTATTACAAATCTTTCACATATAACATGTAAAGCACATGCGACAAAACACCAAGGCTATCCAACTGCAGAGAATTGTTGAGGTATTTATGAAAGAGCTGGCAAAGACAACAAACACATCCCCAGAATTCTCCTCTGTGAAGATGATAAACGTGTCACGTATCATTAGCATTGTGTGAGAGTGCTGGCGTGAGGTGGAACAAAGTGCTCTTGATTTGCAGGCCTGCAGTCTGAAGTTGTTTGCGGACGACAGAGAAAACACTCGTGCCAACGGGAATTTAGGAATTTACATGCGCAGATCTCCGTCTTCAAACAAACAGAAGGAAGAGCTCAATATGGTCCACATTAAGCTCACCCTCATTCAGCCCTGTTAACCTTCCTCCTGCCACATTCATACGCTACAGAGGGTGACTGCTTTGAGCTGCTTGTCTCCTCCAGTGTGAGTGCAGCGCCTGGAGGGCAGAGCCCCGTCTCGCCTGCCCGAGGTCATGGGGGCCCACGCGCTGTGGGATGGGCTGTTTTTATAGGCTATGTGGCTCTAATTTAGGGGTGTGCAGGTCCCTGCAAGAGTGGTAAAGCAGATGTGCGGTGCCGTGTGGCTTTTGGGTGGCTTCTGCGAGTTGAAGGTAGCCCGTGGCCCCGGTGGGAGGGAGGAGAGGCAGGGCAGCTCTAATTGGGGAGCTGGCCTGATATATGGCTTTAAAATTACAGGCACTCTCGGCACGTTTACAAAAGAGGCGGCAATTATTGTAGGCATCTGTCGCGCTGCTTTAATTGGGATGCCTTTTGTGGAGGTTCGGAATAATGCAATCGGTGGGTGTTAATCCTCTGATCACCCCTCCGCTTCCAGACGTTACTCCATGCACCACTGGCCTCCTGGGGCTGAACTGCCAGGCTAACACTGGCCAGGCATGTCTTAACGGGCACTCATGGACCTTGTACCTTTTGTCCATTATGACAAGCTTTTGAAAGTCTGATGGGAGGCCGTAGTGAAGAGATGTAAGCTGTGCTCTGTTTCCTGAGACAGGGAAGGACTGGTGGTAAGTGCTAAGGCTAGTTTATGTACTTGGAGCCAGCAGCTCTGCCAACTATAGCTAAAGCAGCCTCTAAGACTTCCAGCACATGACCCTGAACCGAGGTGAAACAGACTTTTCCGAAAGCTATGGAGGCATCCTGGCATGAATGCAGATCTCAGCCCTGCCCTGCCTGAGCTTTTTGGCAACAAGGCAAATGTAGCGCTTACTGGAGTGGGCGAGGGTTTATTTTTTCTGGTAAATCTGACTAATGCTATGAGTGCAAATTTTATTAGAGAAGCACTGCAACAGATGTCCTCCGGGCCTCAGTGTCCCACCACAGCCTATAAGTGTTTGTGTCTGTGTGTACAGCATACTTCACTACTGTGGTGGAGTATCTGTACTTACATTTATTACAGATACTTCAGTATTTAAATTTTTTAAGTATGTTCCAGGATAGAACATTCTACTTTTCCTCTTTATTCTTCTGCATGTAACATAGTACAAGTCGGAGAGAATTGTACTAGCCCAAAGAACATATGTTGAGGAACTGAACTAGTGTCTCGGCTCCTCTCAAGGTTTCTTCCTCTTGATCTTGTTGTCACTGGCTTGCTCAAAAGAGGTTCAGACTCAAATCTCTGTAAAGCTTTGTGAAAGGCACTGTGCAAAGTTATAAACGGTCATATCAGAATATTACGACCACATAATTAATGTCGATTGCTCAATACCTCTCGCTGAACTCGTCATTCCCCACTGGCATCAATGGCCTGTGGAGCATTACTGCTATACAGTTCATGGTACATTTTCACTTCGGTGGCTCTAGAACATTCCAGGATGTTAGGATGCTAGTACCCTATTACAAAGCTCTTTTGGACATTAGTCAAATTGCATCTATTGCCCATGACAACCGTTTTGCACTCTGCTACAACTGACTGGTGTGCTCGCTTACTTATACGTGCAGCAAGCCCTGTTGTGTGGCAACTGTGACACTTAATGATAGTTTAGGACACTTTCATGATGTGAAATTTCATTTGTCTGCAGTCTATAAACTTGGACTGTGGAAATATTTCCAGCGGTGCCACATTTGTTCAATTTCCCCACACACTTAATCCAACAAAATAGGACTAATTAAGCTTTCTTTTAATGATACCTGCAGCTGTTCAGTATTTTTGTCCTGACAATGTCCACAGTATGCTCAGGAAAACAAATTGTGGCATTTTTAATTGTGATAAATTAGCATCATGTTGCCCACCCCCTAATTCTAAGAACAGCTTCCTTTAGTGCATATGTCTAAATGTACCATACTAGTGAAAAGACCCCCTCTATTACGCTCAGAAACCTCTGTCCTCCAACACCACGCTTTCGCCTGCAGCCGGACACCAGACGTTTGCTTTGGCAGCTGCTATTGTTATGGGAGCTTGAACGGTTCCCTGGTGGCTTCGCTGCACAAATGAGTTCACCATTAGCCCCACTTCTTTCCTTTCAATCTCTTCAGATTGCTATTCTCGAAGCATCTCAATTAGAGACATCGTTCCATCTCGGCCTTGTTTGCTCGTAGCCAGGGCAGGGGGAGCGAGGGCCAGCCAAAAAGAGTCAGCAAAGGCAAAGGCATCTGCTCAATGTATTATCCCAGTCTCTCTGGTATCAGGCAGTTTCTGGCTGTGATCCGTGGCCTTGCTGCTAGCGACGGGGCCCGCTTTATTTATTTATGCATTCATCCATCCACGCAGGTTTAAGGCCAGCATTTCCAGCCTCGTCTATTCAAAGGCACAGAGTGAGACCACTCGTAGCACTGCACGCGCAATAGATTCACTGTAGGTGCACACAAAGGGCCTGAGGAACGTGGCTGTTGGGTGGAAATCCCTCTGTCCGGGAGGGGGAATGGGGCGATGTTGCTTTTAGCAGAGCTTGTGCTTTCGCTCTGTGTGTCGTCCTGTCAAGCGCAGGGCCATAATTAACATGTTAAGTACACACCATTGGCACGGACGTGCACTTGGCACGGCACTAGAGCATTTAAGCAAGGCACACTCTCACGGCTGACGCTGATTCCTTTCATTGTTTTTTGCTAAGGCCTGTTGGGGCAAATACTCCTGGCGCCCATATCATGAGCAGGGGCTGAAGTCAAAAGAAGGAACTAATTAAATCTGTAGCTCATCGAATCAACTGAGTAAAAAAAAAGATTTACATTTGGGGCATTTGGCAGTCACTGTTATTCAGAGCAACTTACAGAATAGCCTCTTTCCACAGGCCCCCAAGTGGCCACTCAATCATTTTTTTTTTTCTGTAGAAATTATGGTGTGTTTAAGTTTTTGTATTTTGTTTTTGACTGTAACAAAATAAAAAATCTGTTCTCAGTGTGTGTATGTGGTCCATTTTTGTCATAGGAACATGCTTTAGCAAGAGGAACTGGAGCTACTAAATGTTTGTAATAACATAAATAACGCTGTCTTTGTTGCTAGATGCACTGTAAGAGTTTCTGAGTGACCTAAACTGGCTTGGATCACTGCTGTGAGGCTCTTAAAGGCATTCAGCCACAATGAGGTCAGGTACTGTTTCCACTCCAAGTCATCTCCAAGGTATGAGATGAAGCTTCACTGCACAAGAGAATGCTGTTCTACTGCTCTCCAGCCCAATGTTGAGGACTTTATACCCATCTAGCTGATACCTGGCATGGTGACTTCAGTCTCATGTGTGGCTGCTCCAGAGTTTCCCATTCTATTGCCAATGCTTTTCTTTATTATACAATCAAACACATGTTTAAGACATGGGTGCACCTGTAACTGAAACAACTATTTCTAATTACTAATTAGAAGGGGTGTCTGGATACTTTTGGACATTATGTGTACGATGCAGAGTGAGCCTGCTTTCCTGATACAAAGAAAAAAAAATGGGTTGAATAGGAAAATCTGAACCGTTTTGCCTAGTTTACACTGAGGCCTGCTTCTAGTCCAGTTGGTGTCTCAGCGCACCAGTTAATGTCAATGTTTTAACCCACCATTGCATTTAAAATGGCAGGCTGTCAGAGAAATTTACAGTGCTGCGCAGGTTGGCTCTAATGATGGTGCACAGAATTTTCCATATGCGCATTTCTCATTTTTACAACAACGATCACCATTTACAGGAACACCCCAACTTAAATCCTCTCCTCCTGTCGGCTAATAGTGGAAGGGGGATCGTTGGGAAAAACAAGGCAAGTACTCTGAGTTCACTGAGGACTCGCTCTTGTGGTGGGTCTGCTGAATTTATTAGTACATAAATTGATTTTTAAATATGCATATGAATTTTATCAGTCCTCCGTTCCAAGACAAACGGTGGGCTGTGTGATGCATATTTATCAGCCCCTTTGCCCTGCTGAAGGGGCTCCTTTATACGGAGGTCCGGCCGCCGAGCCATTAACTGGCACTCTGTCTCAAAGAGGGCTCTATGTCTGTGGGCCAGCGCAGAGAGGCCTATACCCGCCAGTGCCCAGAGTGAGACCACATCAATCCGGGCAGCAGAGAAGGCCAACGACGCGGGACGGGGCAGCGGAGAAAGACCGGCGCTGTGTTGGTGTTTGTGGGCGTTTGAGCAAACAGGTTTTCACTAGACAAACTATGGCTCGGCGGAGGCCTGGGCTACGCGGCCGCAGACCCGGGACGCTCTCATGACCATCTCATTATGGCCTGTGGATAACAAGCCGTCGCGTGTTTGATTAGCAAACACAGAAGTAATTGCGAAATGCAATGTGAGAGTGCTAGAGTGTGCGTTTTTCCCTGCAAGGACGTGAGGATCCATGCAGGACAGGCACGGAACCAGCGAGGCATAATGGAGAGGGATAAACTGATTCCTGTGGGTGGCTGGGCTGGATCACACTCGTGGCATATGCGTAAGAGCCAGTGCCAGCAAAAGTGCTTGATTAAAGCTGACTTTCACTGATTTTTCCCCCATAGTTCCCCATCTACTTAAACACTATTAGCCATTCATAAGGCAACACTTCTTTGGATCCATTCAGGTAGAACCTCTGGCCTGGATCAGAGCCAATGTCCTGTTTAGCTCCAGGACGACCCTGGCTCAACCTGAAGACCCCTTTCCCCAGCCTGGCTCACCGCTGCGCATTACACCATTACAAGTGAGGCCGGTGCCTCTGGGCATCTTCTTAACAATGCAACACTGTCTACCGGTGTGCCAAGCAGCAGTCGGCATCTTAAAAGATCAGGCACCCTCACAGCTACAGAACATGACTAATTGGATCACATTACAAAGCACCAGGAGAGTGCTACATACCTGCCATAACACTGCTTCAGAAACAAAGAGCAGAGATGAAAGCTCTGCCATAGCCTGCAGTACCCCCTCCATAAAAATCTGTCTCTCTTTGAGGGCGCTCCATTTAAGGTTATGGTGGAGGTGTAGCAAGGATGTTACTTATAATAACAAAGCACACCTGTTGCACAGGCTGAATTAGAGGCCCCAGAAGGAACATCTCATAAATTGCTGACTAGGCTCTTGTTTATAGACGGTTTTCACTGTGAGTCATGCTTTATATACATGTAACAAAACATCCTCCTCCATTTGAAGTGGGAACCTTGTGGCGCATCCTGTAACTCAAGCCATAACTCAGATTACTGGACTGCAACATTTGTATTACGCTTCCATCTTTCCATCGCAGCTTGGGGTGCGAGGCTGTTTTGGCATTAGCACAATCCCATCCCTAGCTCATTCATTAACCACTCGCATCCAGATGCCCACTGCCATTATTATCTGGGACCAGATGGGTATTTTTACTTTTGAACTTGAACCAACACAGACTAAATTTGGATGGAAATATTTTAAACGCAACAGTCTTTGACACAGACATAGATTTTTCAAGTCAATTCTTTGGGGGATAGGATAAAACAAACAAATCTGGAATTTTCCAAAAATATATTTTTTTAACCTGCAAGAACCCACACTCTTTAGTTTTGTAGTAGTTAACAAAGAAGTCAGGATAGTTCATTAATGATATGTTTTAAGATTAACAGCAGGTCAATAAGCTGCATTTTGAGGCTGATTACAGTTTCCTTTGTGGTAACATAATGACCAACAGGGCTAGCTTCTAATATCACATGAAGAAGCACTGTTAACACCCACTGATTCTTTTTTGGTCTAAAAGCAAAATACCACCACACTGAAGCATGGCACCCTTCTTCTGGACCCCATTACAGCAGAGAATGTTAGATGCACTGTGAAAGTTTCTGAGTGAGCTAATTGTTGGATTGTGGGAATTTGATTGCATTCAGCTACAAAAGCATTAGCGTAAGGTCAGATATTGATATTGGATGATCAGTTATGGATCACAAATGCAAATCCAAGTCATCTCTAGGTTATTAGATGTTGCTCCATCTCTCAAGATAACATAGCACAGTTATACTACTCCACAGCTGGGGGCTTTATATCTCTTGAGCAGATGCCAGGCACTGGGCATGGCGACTGCATGCTCATGTGCCACTGTTCCAGACCTGGAGATTCTTTGTTTCATTTGAACCCCAGCCTTTGTTACCAGTCATTCCATTTACCAGTCTTGGCTTGGCCTTCACAATTTCTATGTGTGTAATTAAATAGTTGATGCTTTTTTGTATAGCTTATAATTAACTCAATACATCTATAAAGACTAAGTGGACAGACTATAACTGTGTTTTCTATTGTATCCATTTGAACTAGCCATACATTAGAAGGATCATACAAAGAGAACAGTTCAGTTGAGGTGAAACATAAACAAAATCAGATGGCACATAAAAATAAGAACTGCAATTTTCATAAAATCAGCACCTATTTTAATTATCATGACATTTAATATCAACTATCAGCCCAAGGTGAATGGTTGAATGGAACCAACATAAAAGTAGGTAGATTTACTCACTGTCCACTGGGCTGATGTAATCAGGTAGATGTGCTGCCGCGGCGGCCGCAGCTGCTGCCCCCGTCTGCATCAGCAGCTCTCCATAGGGACTGCGGTGGCTGGCCATCAGGTGATAATACTCAGCTGGGTTGGTCCCAGGCGGGGGAGGGGGGAGTCCAAAGAGACCCCGCTCCTTTAGGTGCTCATGTGTCACTGTGCAGGGCAAGATGAGAGTAAGATGAGAGAGGACACTGGAAGGCAGGTGGTTCTGGGCAAAGGAACAAATTTAACTGACCCTTAGTTGTACCATAACATCACTGTTACAATAATAAAAAATATATATTAATTAACATTTTCCAGCTTTTTACATTTTGTTAGGCTATCTGAAAACATTTAGAATGTTTTCAATCCTAGATGAAGCCATGCAAATGGTTCAGAAATGAAAATAATGAAGTGTTCTTTAAGTTGCACTGCTGATAGACGCTAACTTAAGAAAGCTTGTATGTCAGAAATACAAAGTTTTCTAAAAAAAAGAATGATCCCATGTCTGCAGAATTCATAACCTCCCTGGTCACATGATCAAATAAGGGGACTCCCTTTAAGTGATGTAAAAAGGTGTTAACACCTGCACCTAGTAAACCGCAGTCTAAAGGTGTCAGGGGCAATCTGCATAAGAGATGAATTGTTTTGCTTTCTGCCTGGCTCGGATAACCATTAGCGCCTCCTCCCCCAGTTTCCTCTCCCTCAACCAACATGCTGGCCATTCAAGAGGAGAGAGCTCTGGCTCATTCCTCTTCCCTTTTGCCTGCTGGGCCATTCATGCCACATCTGATCTATCAGGGACAATTAGGGCGCTGCGTGGTAAAAGAGAACAGACGCGTGTTTATGCTGGATTCATGGCAGAACAAGGCCGTTTATTTTCTCCACGCTCGCCAGATCGTGGACTGCTGTCTCTGGAGAGGTCCAGTGTGAGACTGCTCAAGAGTTCGCCCCAGTCTGGCCGGCTGAAGCTAACAGGCACTAAGCAGGGAGGGAGGGGGTTTGATGACCAGTAGTACTGACACTGGGGACTTCCCCACAGTCTGACCAACACATTAGGAACTTTTACACAAAAGGATGATTGATTTGAGTGTGCTGACTGTTGTTTGCATACACTCTTAAAAAGTAAAGCTTCTAAAGAGATCTTGGTTTTAGAGCTCTCCAGAAAAAAAATGGCCATTGAATCTTTATATTATGTGAAGGCACTTTAACCCCTTAAACAGCCTATGGTCTGACAGTGGGCTGAAAGTGTTATTACAAACTTCTATTACCAAAAAATAGCCCCATTAGTTTGTACAGAAGTCCCCACCATAGTGTGTAATAAGCGTTTTTGCATTTAAGTGTTCTTCACTGTTACAAATCAACAAATATGTTTTTTGTCTATGGGGCCCTTTGATGCCAAACTGTATTTACTATGGCATAATGGAATAATGAGAGTTTGGTACATGGAAGTGGCAAACCGTGAACCTAAAACACTGTTGTGTCCTCCTTCAAAAGCATATCCGGCATAACCAAAACAGGGCTAGTAAACAGGCCAGTCTGGACATGTTATGTTTACACTCCAAAATTGACTTAAGCCAGTGAAATCTGGTAAAGCTGTAAAATCCGTAAAAAGCAAAATCCCCAAAGGCTACTGCTTCTAGCTGCTTCTGCATCTCACCGTCATCCACTCGCTTCAAAACAAACTGGGCTACTTCAGCTGAGTACCAAACTGGAGCTAAACACACATCAGAAGAGAAAGTATTTTTGTTACGGGCAAGACTGGAACGGACTGGGTAGTGATTGGGAGCAACCTTGAGCAAATCCAGCTACAGTCCCTTCAGCTAGCTAACCACACGTGCGGTACTGAGGGGACAGAACGAGAGGACAGCCACACTATCCGGTAAGATTCGGGAATAATTACAGTGTTAAAATAAATTTTATATATAAAAAAAAAGCTATAATATGTGGCTTATGTGAGCCGATTACAAGCGAATAAGAGTAGAGGTATAGTTTTTTATTGTTTTTACAAGCCCTCTGTAAAAAATCAGTGCGTTTTATTATGAGGCAAAATAACAGGGTTGTAAACAGGGTTGTAAATGACATGTCAAATGTTTTCGTCCATAAACTACGTAACATACTACGTGACTGCTTCTACATCAAAGATTAGGTTAATCTACTGAATTAATGCATTCATTTTTCATTTAAGAACCATCCATTTAAACATTCTTCGCTCCAAATAACCCATTTTTACCAGGTGTGGTTTAAAGATTACACTCTGTAAAGAGGCTGACAGCTGACTACTGTTCTGTACTGGCCCTGAGTATAGAAATGTGTTGAATAACTGAAAAAAAGCCGATATTAAACAATTCAAGTTTGACAAATTGATAGTGCTTAAAGGAGTCCTTTCTTTTGCACTCTTTTTGGTGTGAATGAAGGTGAGAGGGACTCTTTTGCTTTGTTAGTTGTGCTCACTCATGCCTAATTCCCTCCATTTTCTGTGCTTTTGTAATCGGTGACACAATCTTTTCCGCATTGCTTTTTTAACTGTAAAAGTACAGAGCCATTGTTGTCAACAGACTGTAGAAGGTGATTTATCTTTGATTGGGCCTGCTCGTCCCAACCTGTTATTGTAAGATTGCTGGTGAGAACTAAGCTGTCAGCATGGGAGTTAAATTTGGGGAAATTCTCTGTGGGCTGTTTTCTTTACCTATTTCCATGGTTTCCTGCTCTTTCCCACATGCTATTTAAGAGCAGATCTCCAGAATGTTTTAAGTTTCAAAGCGTATTTGACATTGGATTAATGACCACAACAGGGGAGATAAGCCCTTATGTAAACCTTCACATGGCAGAGTGCTGCGACAGTCTTTGTAGTGTCTTTGAGTTTGTGAAGAAGTGGAACCATTAGCTCTTCTTCCTTCTAAAGCGCAGCCTGCTGCTTTCATTTCAGCCTCTTAATGCACGGCCATGTACTGTAAACTCAAACACCATTAACACCGCCGCTTTGGGGCCAATGTATCAAAACCACAGCGTGACAGAGTCAAGCATAAAGCTACATCGCTAACCATTTATAAACCAAATGCATGTAACTGGCATATGCTCTCATTCTGAACTTAAATAAAGTTAAATAAATTTAGCATTTCCATTCAAAAGCGATGTCTTGACTAAACCATTCATTCAACAGGTCCTTTAGGGTTCCAAAAGTGATTCATCAGTTTCATTACGTCAATCACCTCTTTTCAGCAACTATACAGTAATTAACATGCAATTATATCATTGATTACATTTTAATAAATCATTATATTATTATAATAAATTATATAATTGTAATAAATTTAATACATTCAAATTACATTCTGTATTGATAGGTTGAATTTTGCCCAAAACCAAGACTGCTATGGCACCACTGCAGCAGAGAGGGTTAACGGAACCTGCATAACCACTGGGCCACCAGTGCCCCATCAAGCAGCCTCAAGGAATAATAATAAAAAAAAAACCTTACCATCGGCTGGGCTGAGGCCTCGAGCAGCCGAGATGACGGACAGCGGAGGGCTGCTGTGGACTGAGCGCAGGTAGTGCTCCATGTGGGGGTTGACGTAGGGGTGCGGCGGGCTGAACGGAGATTCACCCGTGGCAGCAGCGTGAGGAGACAACCGGATCAAAGAGATATCGGAGATGACTGGACTTCCAGCTAAACCAACAGGCCTAGAAAGAAAGACAGAGAGAGAGAGAGAGAGAGGTACACATTAAATAAGAGATGCTAGAAGCATTATGTACAGTACATACAAATGCATCTATTGTATATTAAATTCATATTTGCAACTGATTACAAGAGTGCAAAATTATCGTAATTTGGAGGATTATGACCTGGGCCATTCATGTTATTGCTCAGCACAGAAAACAACTGTCAGATTCAAATGATGTCAAAGAGTCCAAAGTGGCAAAATGGAGATACAAGGTTCTGCCATATGTTTATACTTTTTTAAATGTTTGTAGGGCTGAGTGGCTTAGACGTCTAATGTGCTACCACTATGTCCGGTGGGGCTCGGGTTCGAAGCCAGAGCCATGCCGTTTTGCCATTAGCAGCCAGAGTCAGAGTGAGCACAACTGGCTATGCTCTCTCCAAGTGGGTAGATGGTGCTCCTTTCATCACTCTTGTTGCTGTGGTTGGAGGAACTAGGGTCCCGATGCTTTTCTCCGAGCATGCCTTCTACCCAACAATGCTGCAGTGGTCGTGCTGGCTTCACATGTATTAGACAAGGCGTGTTAAGTTCTTACAATCCTAGTGTCAGGCGCATTGCTAGTGCTAAGGGGAGTAACGATTGGGATTAGTTGGCAATACCAAATTGGAAGAAAATGAGATAAATTCCTCAAACAAATAATAATAAAAAAGAGGAGATTAAGACCTGCTGAAAGAAACAGGATAGATCAGGCCTTTACTTTGTATGAAAGCAGCTGCCTTTGTCAGTAATTGTGCATATGCTTGATATACAACCGGAGCCACAATTAACCCACTGACCTCTGTCCCTGTCCTTTGGCTTTGCACCTTCAGTACCTTAAGTACAAGCAGCACCCAGTTAAGCTTCCTTTCAATCAACTACTATTATATACATCTTAAGTACAATGACAAAAGACTTTTCATCAGCAAAGAATGTAAGCAACGAGATCTGGGCACTTCTCTAAGATTAATCTGACCTAACTGTAAAAAAAGGCCATTTTTTCAACACCCACGCTACCTATTATACTCTAACACAGCTACCTCCTTTCTTCAAGCCTTGGGCTGTGAGCAAGTTGAGACTAAGTGTGTAATACATAAGCGTGGAAGCGATGATGTCTGGGTGGGATAGCTCCGGAGACGAGACGAGACTATTTAATGTCCAGTCTAACTCACTATCGTCTTTGACGGAACCAACTTAAAGAACAAGATGCCAGAATGGGAGTTCAGAGAGATAGCCCACAGGTCAAGGTGGGGTTATAAATGTGTCATCTCCTGGCAGGTAGCTGGGCCTTCTGCCCACCCATGAAAGCTCAGCCAGGAAATAGACTGTAACTGTAATACCTCCTGAAGGTAGATCACTGCCTCTGTCTGACCTCCTAAAAAAAGGCCTTTTGATGAGATGCATGTACAGATCTGACTGTGGCTCTGCTTAGCTAATTCGAGTTATACTCATTCATAGGAGTGTTTATGGAGATGGGAGGACACTTGCAGAGACAAGTAATACACTCTCTGGAGGTTAGGAGTAGCATGTTATACAAACATTCAGGTACGAAATGCGTTTGTCCTATGGCCATTTTGTTGCAGTTTCGCTTTATTAGCAAAGACCCTGGGATGATGAATGGATGAACAGATGATGCAGAAATGCTTTAGGATTACACCAGCCTGCATTAATAGTCAGGAAGGTATTTTCTGTGTTCTGTAAAGTTAGGATTTAGGAGAAGGTTTTGTTATATTTTTTTATTTATTTATTTATAAAGGACTTAAAACATGTTCCTTCGATGCATGCAAAGCCAGCCACCACCAATCACTACCTGCTGTTGCAGTATCGTGGGCAACAAGGAGAGAGAGCATCATCTACCCACCTGATGCTCTCTTGTACTAGGGATCTCTTGGCCCCCGGGCCATAGTGGTACCGCCTTAGAAGGCTGAGCCACTCGGAGCCCACCACTGATTGGTTATTTTGAGGATCATGTCACAGAAGCTGTATAGAATCCCACTCAAAATACAGACTGCGGCAAGATCTTTGCATTTTCGTTTAAACAACAGAAGAAAAGCCTCTGCTAGTACACCATCTGTAGCCACAGCTTTCCAAATGACCGAAAAAACAAATTCCTGAACATCAGTGGCAGTGTGCAAACTTTAACAAAAAAGTAATGAATGTTTAACTATCTGTGTCTGGAAAGCATTTCATTATTAGAGATTTTTTAAGGTACTATATTTTTTCTCATTACAGCAAAGCATAAATGTACCCCGAATTTCCCCACATAGTGATTAAGCTGACGACCTTCCGGTCCCAAACCTTTAATGCCCCCCAAATAACTCTGAATCAGCAAAGACATACTGAGTGTCTGACGTGTGCTTCTTTACTTACTTACACTGGAGCTACAAGGCTAACGTACCTCGTAAACATAAATCCCACCAATTAGCACTGCACATACTACATGCCTAAATCATCATACACATACTTCAACCCATGCTGTCACCTCTTATAGACTTGTTTATATGCTTTCTGTCAATGTATGACCCACTGTTATTTGTAAAACTGGACCAGTGGGCAGTTAACATAACTGTCAGGCCAGTTTTAACGACTACAGTAACAGAGGCTTTTACACCTGCTAACACATAAAACAGGTGTTTACTGTACTCTCTGTTAGCAAACGTAGAGCAAGTCACAGGGTGGCTATGGTGGTATTTGTGCTGGCGTTGATTGGGGGCTGTAGCGGAGTGGAGATGTCAGGCAGAATTAAACAAAGCTAGCCTGCCGGCGCGCTCACACTTCATTTGTTCCCCATCACTTTCCACACAGAAAGGAAGTGATCACATTAATGAATCAGAGACAGAGCTCTCTGTGAGGGTGCGTTCAGTGCTCAGCCTGGGAGAGGGGGGGTAGGGGGTGAGTACACTGATGTTCTGCAGATTAAGACATGGCAGCTTTCAGGCCATAGAAATAGTCACCAGTTCCTTGTTTCTGAAGAAAACAAAGGAGTGAGGGAGTGTCCTTAATTCATGCTGAGGGAAAAACTTTCACATTAGGCTGAAGAACTTACTGGTCTGTCCAAACATACTTGGCTGTAAAAAGTTTAAATACTTCATATGAGTTTATGTCGATTGCAGGAGCAAATCTGAAGCGCTTTCCTCAAGCAGGCCTACAGCTTGACTATCTGAAAGGTGCATCTCAGATGCATTATGCTTGGCACAAGCTGGCTTCATCTCAGTCGCTCACTTATACCTCCTCTGTGTGGAGGCCAACCTGCACACAGCCTGAGCCCAGCTCAGTTTCCAGTAAACGCCTGCAGACTACCAGGCTTGTGCAGCAGCCAACTTTCTGCCATCAGCCCCCTTGAAAGGATCGCCATAAAGACGGCTCTGTTCTGGGGGAGCTGAGAGAAAACAGACGCCCCATACACAAAACAGCCAGCCCTCCCCTCCATTCAACGGGGGGAGGGGGTGTTCTCAAAATTAACGTTCAGCTCCAATAACGCTGTGATTTTACAAACTGGCACTTCTGCACACACTGCTAGCAATTGGGCGTTTGCCCGCTTTTGGTCACAGTCTTGATTACTGAACCACAGTCTTCCTGACCGCCTCTCCAAAGAAACTGTAGTGGTGCAGGTGGCAAATCTGCCAGTTTTGGGTCTTTTAGGTGAGTTTAGGAATGGTATCTGTGTGCGTCCAGTCAGTCCAAAGTACAGTTCTCATTGTCATCTGATCTAAAAAGCTAATCAGCGACTTTCCAAATGTATTTTTTCTTAATTTAAAATAAGTTACATTAATGTAATTACATTTTTTACAGACTGGCAGTAAAAATAAAAAGTGTTTAGGTGTCTTTAAAGGGAACTATCACTACATTTTGGCCAAAATTCACAAAAATGACTTTAGAACAAGATGCCAACAAGATGATGCAAGACACCACATCGCTTACCAAGGGAAGGGAGTGGGCTGAGGACGTTCTGGTGATGTGGCGACACAATCGGCAGATTTAAACACCACCGAGAACTTGTGGGACTGTGTTGGGAAATGTGGAGAGGAAAAATCCAACCGCTGTAGGAGGTCTGGGAACAACAGTGAAGAGCCTGATCTTCTAGTGAAAACGTCCACAGTACTAAGTACAGAGGAAGCACGACCTAGAACTGCGAAGAACTCATCAAACCCAACTTTACTGTAACCAAGTACTCTTCACCTAACCTTAACCAGCACCTTAATCTACAAGTAAACCTGGCCTTAAGCAGGTGAAATGAGAAATCCTTACCATATCTCCCTTGATGTTGGCGTACTAGTTTCTTCTTATAAGCGCTGTTTTTTTAAAAGAGCTGTTTGTGAGTAGTTTGCTCAACAGTGCTAACAGTGGCGGGTGAAAAAACGACCAAACAAGTCTTATTTTTAATCTGGAACAATCAACCTATATGGATGATATATATATATATATATATATATATATATATATATATATATATATAAAACAACATTTGAGTAATTTTCTTTGACAGACAGTGTACATATAAAATAGTCCAGGGATGACTTAATGCAACAAACTCTGTCTGGGATCAGATTTTTCTTTCTGTCCCTTGCTAGACAGTCAGAAATGACACCATAACATGTTAACACACAAATAAATCAGGAAAACTACTGAGTGCCTGTTTGAGCCCTGGATAAAAGGCCATTATTTACAGCTTTCCCCATTGGGGACAAGTAATAGGAGGCCCTTCTGACAGGCAAAATGACTAAAATCATGTTGCTCCACCTTCTGTCTGACAAGATGTTACTTGACCGGCTTAAAGAGACCTTAGTCACGGGACAGACAGGACCATGGAGCATTCTGAGAGCTGGCGCTTGAAGATCCTAGGAGGCTTTCATCATAACGCCATGGGTGGTTCCTGTGAGTACATCCCAGCTGAATGGCAGTTTTGTTTTACAATCACATAATCTGTACTTTGGGAAGAGTTCTTCTGCACTGACACCATCGCTTTGAGTATCACTCAATTATGGTAGGCAATTGTTCTGGCAGGCGTATACTATATTTACTGGCTTAAGGCCTCAGCAACTTCTCCATCTTGTGTATCTATATGCACAAAGACATAGCTGTTAAAGCTTATACAATAAATATGATGTACAGAAATCCGACAGTCGTTTCAACTTAGGGAACACTTTGACTTGCGGGGTTCTCCTGATTGGCAGACTTCAAATCTCTTAATTGTTCTGAAATTCTTGCCCCCAAGCTATGTTCTGCACAGGTATGCTGTCTGGTTGAACTGCTTTCTGGCATTTATCCTACTGGCTGAGGAGATGAATTACAGCCAGACATGGTCTCGTCTGTGCTTCTGGACAGGCCTTAGAAGTTAGATAAATCACCCCAGGGTTGGTCAATTCCCACCATGGCTTTCTAGAAGCTCTACCACATTTGATTCCTGCTCACTGTTCCCTTCGCTGTATATGCAGCGCTTTTTCATGCCAAACCAAACCAACAACAGAGTGACCTGGAAACCAACAGGATTAGTGCCAGAGTTAAAGCATTAGTTACTCTTTTGACTGCGATGTGCAGTATATAGTTATACTTCTGTGGTTTGCTGTGGACATAGAGCAGGGTCAGTGGAGAAATAATGGCCTCGCCTGTGGTTTATTTACAACAGAGCATGATGGATGCCTTCTTCTCCTCATGCACATCAGCAATGCTTTTACTATGCCCCATTAACACTGAAAAAAGCTTAGCCTCTAGACCAACAAGAAAAGCCACAGGCAAAACCAAATGTGTCAACAACAACAGGTATATAATAGAGTTATCAGCCAAAAAATGAGTTAGGTGTAAAAACAGATGAAGCAACGCAACACACAGCGTTGTGTGCTGAGGCCCTCCTGTTAGGGTACTGCAGCGCTGTTGTGGCCTGTAATTCCACCACAGGAAAGCTTGGACAAACCTCCATACTACAATGTCAAAATGCTTTCCACAAATAGAGGCAGTCACTGAGTGGGAGGGAAGGATGATGTGTTTTTCTCCTTCGCTGTTGTTGTTGTTGAGGTTCTGGGAACGCAAAGCTACATTTTGGATGCTAATTACCACGTTTACATATTGGCATGCATAACTCACAATTTGTTAGGCCTACACTAACACAGTGCTCCCTCCCTTTGCTGTGTCTGTAGTGGTATAACTGTAGAATTGTCAGTCAACCTTTTTCCCCCTCAGAAGATTCCTGTATGCTTTGGAAAGCTTTAAATGAACCAAACGGACAGTAGACACAGTTTTGAATAGTGCACTGTTGTTGTTCAAGTCAAGTTAAATAGGTAGTCTGTTTGTATTTTACTTCTGTAACTCAATGCATTTTCAAGGGAAAGGGTCTCTGAGCTAGCTCAATCATAGATGGGTGTGTGGGTTAAGGGAAGATTAAATTGTTGGTAAAAGTATCATTTTTCAATAACCACTGGAGCTGGTGAGGATCACTGGTTCGAATCCTCCTTCGGATGTCGGAGGAGGCATGTGTCAGCCCTCACCATTCTATTATCTGAAGCATTACATGTGATAGGGTAGATTAACTAAAGAGTGGGTAGGTAATTAAAAGCGGTCACAAAATATGGAAAAACAAACATTTTGTCTTGTTTTTTTGGCGCAATATAATATTTAATATGATATGATCTTATATCAAAAATGGTTAATTTAGATTTTAGGAATATAAAAAAATATTCCACCATTTTTTCCATGCATCTATTGTATACTCAAGCTAGTATATACATTTAAACTGACAGAATTTCCTGGTTTTCAACTAAATCAATTCTTCCTTTTCCCAGTGACATGTTTCCTGGGCCACTGGCTGCCACACAAGCTCAACGCACGCTTATCCACTGCCTGTGCTTAACAGTTGGAGAGGTGTTCTCTTCAACTTTACTTATTGTGACCCAAAAGGTCGATTTTAACTTCATCAGTTCACAGAAATACAGCAAAAATAGCACAGTAACCCTGCTTAAAATATTGAAAATAATGTCTGATCTTTAACTTGCTGTGTTTTGTAGATCGGCTCATCTCTACTCCGGAGAAAATAACTAGAGCATTCCTTTCACAAGGTTACAACCCATTTAAATAAGAGTCCAAAAAGCATGGACAAACTGAATCTGTTGGTGAGGAGGTACTACATTACAGGCCCTCTAATGAGGAGTCCTACGGATGTCAGAAAGCTGTCTGCCTTTAGTCACGGTGTGAGCATATTGTGTGAGCACAGCTCGTTCTTCATACAGGGCTGAAGCCCTCTGTGGTCTCATTGGGCGGCGACTTTGACAAAAAGACCAGACTCTCATTACGTTACATGCAAACAATGATGGACAATAAGTGTACACTGCAGTCATGTTCAGCAGTCAAAGCCAAGACCCCTGACACTCCAGCTCGAGTGGATAACAAAGCACTAACCCGCCGACCAGTGACACTGCGCTTAATTCGCTGTGCAACGTACATCGTAATTAGGTGAATGTAGAAACAAAAGACAGCTACATCAAGGTCTTGATGAATTAGGGGGCCTCTGTCAAGACCAAGTCACATTAATCAAGGCAGCCAGAGCAGGACTCTTCTCCTCTCTTAGCTCTTCTACGCTGTGTGATAAATAGCTCTGCTGCTGCTGGGCGCATGCTACGTATCACCATCAAATCTTAGGATGTAAATGGGTTTGCCCAATTCTATCGATTGCCGCTACACCTTTCTTGGTAAAGCATAAAGATAAAGTAGGGCAGAGTGGGTGAAGTACAACAACTGAATATTTAAAACATCTGGAGAATTGAACCGAGCCTTGTAGCCCTTTAATGGTCTTACCAACAAATATACAGTCTACATTTCTGAATATTTCCTAGTTTCACAGCACCACAACATCAAGTAATATTTTTTAATGACAATACATGTAATGTGGTTAATGTAATGTATAAAATGTGCACCCATTCGCCCTTGCAAAAGCCTTCTCGTTCTGAGAGGTTCTGAGGTCGTCTTGCATTCACTGCTTTTTTAAAGTCTATCCTTAGACTTTCAATGACGTTGAAGTGCGGGCCAGGGCAAAACCCTCAGCTTGCGCCTTTTGATGTGGATCATTGTGAATTTTGAGAGATTTTTTGGGTCATTAATTCTGTTGAACTGTGAAATGTGCCCTGTGCCACTGACTACAACACAAGGTCAAAGTATGATTAATCCAGCCCTGTGCTTAACAGTTGGGCAGGTGTTCTTTACATGAAAATTTGCACCCTTTTTTCTCCAAGCATACCTTTGCTTATTGCTCAAGTTCTATTTTAACGACAACTTAACAAAAACAGCACACTAATCCTGCTTCAAAGGTTTTACAAAATGAGATCAGTTTATCTTCTACTCATTTACCTTGACCAGGAGTGCTCGAACCTTTGCATGCCACTGTAACTGTAGCATGTACGTGCACTTTAAGCAGTAATTCTTTTAGAATCCAGTTCCTCGCTCCAAGTTCTCCAAGGATTCTGGCAAGAGTGAGATTTCTGACCTCACTCTCATACACCAGTATTTCATTGTATCAGGTGGAGTTTGGTGCTGAATGTGTGTGTGAGCATGTGCAACAGATCTCCCTCATATAAAGCCCCACAAATAGAAAGGAGATGTCCGTTGGATGCCAGGATCGCAAAGCTGTCCAGCACAATGAAATACTAGTGGGGGAGAGATAGAGGATGGGTGGAAATGTTAACATTCTGTCAGTTTTGCACTAAACAGGCTTTCCTCCATCGGTTTTCACTCAGTGTTTAATCTGCCCTTTGCAGGGCTTCTCTATATAGAAGCTTTCCTTTCAGGTTTCAGTGCTGCTCTTGGAAGAAGCTGAGAGATCTCCCAGGCTGACGACAAACTGCTGTGCTGGACTGACATCTGCATGTTGTACTGGTGGCATTGTGGGGTTCAGCTAAACTTCATTTGGCAGCTTCAGTGTCTTTCTCTTGGCTAATACTAATATTTAACAAATCTATGCAGGTAAGTATCATACAGTATTAAGGGGAATTAATGAGTATAGTCTGAAAGCCGCACTTTATCCCCACCACACACATTCAGTACTGTGGGCTGCGTCGATGTTGCACTGTCCTGTCTGTTTACTTTGTCTAATGTCTGTTGAATTTATGGTATTTAACATAATGTTCTGACTACATGTTTGCTCTGTATCTGTACTGTATTGTTTCTGCTCTGTGTTGCATCATCGTCCTGGAGGAAGGTAATTTTGCTCCACTGTGTACTTGTACTCAGATGGAATGACAATAAAAGCCTCTTGACTTGACTTGACTTGAACTTGATAACTAAACCTTGACTTCATTGCCAATGTCTTTGATACCTGCTTTTCAACTACAAACCGAGCTGGCTGTGGATTAAGCCAGAAAGCCACAGTGTGAGGTGCTGAAAGTGGGTATATGAAGTGATGACAATGTATTGCAAACTACTTAGGAAGCACTAAAGGTAATATTATGCCTATGGAATGTTATTTAGACAAAACAGCAGCCTAGATTTACATACTTATTGGCTCACAAAGGCTTTCCCAATTCTGAAGCACTATCTTTAAAATAAGGGTGTTACAAAATGATCTTTTAGAAGACCCATTGTTGTTTCCATAAAGAGCCGTTTCTGTAAGAGAGATGTGGGAATACATTCAAATTGGTAAAGAACATTTACATGCATGCTGCCTGCCATCAGCAGCCAGATCGGTAGATGGCTCTTTCTCTTCCCCCATGATGCTGGCCAGCACGGGTGTCTGCAAGCTGAAGCATCAGAGCTAGGTAACCTGCGCTGTCCTCTGAGCGTGTTGGTTGCCGGTGGCGTTGCATCTGCAGCAGTTTGAAAAGAGGCGGAGGCTGATTTACATGTGTCGGTCCTCACCCTCCCAGTGTTGGAAGCATTACATGTGATGGCGGGATAAAACTAACGAGTGGGTTGGGTAATTGGCTAAAATTCTAAAAAAACAAAAAAAAAACAAAACAAAACAAAAAAAAAACAATTCTAAGCAAATAGAATAGAATGATTCTTTAGGTGTGTAAAAGGTTCCTCACACTCACATATCTATGACAAACATGGCTCTTTATGGAACCAAAGGTGGTTCTTCGATTGCATCACTCAATGAACCGTTTGTAGAGCGTAGTGTTGTAGAAAGTTTTGCTATCATGATAAGTCACAACACTTATTATGCAGGGTATAGGTACTCCCTCAACAGTAAACAACTGCATGCATCACCAGATGATTATAGACAGATTATAGTGAGCCTAGAGATGAGAGTGGATGTCTGCCTGTTCTGACATGATCTTATTTTATACACAATTTTTTTAAACAAATTCTTTGGTTTTCCAACTTATTTGCAACCCCCCCAAAAAAGTGAAATAGTGAAAAAGCCTGCAGTACTGCATATTTTGGCTTTATTTACCATGCCTTACCTAGTCTATCTAGAACCTAGTTTCCAAAGATTTAACAGACTTACCCATGCATTGCATGAAGAGGGTGTGGCTCATAATGGTATCTACCCTCATGGTGGCGCATGTCGATTGGTATCGGTGTGTGGAAAGTCGGGAATAGAGGAGGAGCTGTGGATTCAAGAACAGAAGAAAGAGGGAGAGAGAGAGAGTGAGGGAGAGGGAGAGAGAGAGAGAGAGAGAGAGAGAGAGAGAGAGAGAAAAAGAGAAACTTCAAATAAGTGTCAGGCTTTCAGATGAAATATTTTCAAAGGAGGAAACAGGGCCTACAATGCCGATCACATGAATTTCAGAGGCGGCAAGGCAGTTTTGTGCAAGATATTGGCAGTATCATACAAGAGAAATGGGATAAATAAATAATCAAAGTAACTTGGAGAAATCCTACATCTTCAACATGAGACAGGCTGAAAGTGGGCTTCTGACAAAGACCTGCAGCAAGGCTGTCTTTGAACTGAGGGGTGAAGGACGGTAGAGACTCAAGGAAGAGAAGACTCTGCCCAAACGCAAAAACCAACCTGACAGCAACGAGAAATAAACTCACATAAATACACCTTCTGGTTTCCTGATCTATTTCCAGGCCACACTGATACGGTCTGTGGTGAATCTTCTAAGGCAGAAAGTCAGAGGTAACTGTAGTGTTGCCACACTACTGGAACTTCAACTTGACATGATACTAGGGTTGCGTATTGGCAAGAACCTTGCGATACTACATGTATAATGACACAGGGGTTACGAATCAATATCCTGCAATATATTGTGATACTGTGAACAAGGCGATATATTGGGATTTTCTTAATCTAATTTTAGGAAAACTGTCATCGTATTAAAAACACTGCACCATATGCACAACATGCAAAGAAAAGTTTACTATTTATGCAGTCAAACAACACAACACAACACAAAATTATTACAAAATTACAAAATGTAAACATCAAAAAACATCAATACTGTTTTCTGATACTGTGAATTGATACAGTGTTGCAAAACATAAAACCGCAATACTTTGATTTAACAATATTTTGAGAAGTTCCGATTTGCTATAAGATTTTCAACACCATGGGAATGGGTTTGGGGGTTTCTAGTAATTGCCAGGTTCATGTTGAGTGGAGTACAAGTACCTGAATGTGCCAAATGTCCTTCCCTGCAGTCATGCAAACATAATGGAACTTCTTAACTTTCTATGGAAGTCAATGTAAAGTCATTTTTGGAGCATTGCTATTGGTCCATTTATCATGAACATTTGACACAGTGTAAAGAATTAAAAATTACGCCAAAAAGTGAAAAACGTTTTTTTTTTGGATGACAGCTATGCCAAAATAAGCCTACATAAGATCTCACAAAACAGGGCTGAACATGAAGTTAAAAAAAAAAAGTTTTCAAGTTTTTAAAATGTACAAGCTTTGTATTATAGCTTTTACATAACAATACTTTATGTTGATTTTTTTAATTATTAGAATACTGGGATTGTTTCAATGTTTCAGTTTTGATACACAGCAATATTGTTTTTGCCAACACTAGTAAACTCTTTTTTACACTGGCTTACACTGAAACAGCTCTTATTCTTAGCAACGGGAAGTGAGTAAAGCCATTCTGGAACATATACCTCCTGAATATCCCCCCGCCCCTTCAGACAGGAATGCGTTCAGAGTCTGGGCTTCTCCTTTTTGAAATAATTGAAACCTTACAGACAGTGTGGCACCCTCTGTACCTCTTCACCAATCATGTGAAATGTGCAACCATGTGAAAGGTGGATTAAAGCTCCTTGCGAGTTTTTATTCGTCAGAAAGGGCCAGAAATCTTCTTCCCGTCATAAAAAAGGGCACTGAATTAAGGAGACCTTGTTAAAAAGCAACATGCATTCATTAATGACTGGAATGTTCTTCAGGGCCCTGGCTGCTCAGCCTTGGGTAAGCAGTGTAGGGTACACTGTCTGCAGATCATAACCAAACTTGGTGAATATTATGGCTATAGCTATTGGGTGCTTAATTATTTCCTCAGCCAGGCATGGGTCCTAATGCGTAGGTATCTGTCAGTGCCATGGCTGGAGAGGGGCCATTTTCTCAGGCCTGCTCCTGGCTCACATTAAAATTCTTAAGGTGTCACGTGCCTGAGTGATTCAGGCATGACCTGAGAGCAGAGAACATGGAGGAAAAAGGCCTGTGATCATTATCTGTACCTGAGAGGACCTGAGGGTACAGCAGGGTACAGAAAGGAGGGCTGCAGGCCTCTATGAGGGGGCCGCTCAGGGAGGAGGCCCGTATGAGTCAGCATTCCGAACCCATCACTCTCACTCTGCTCATAGGATTCACTCTGAAATGCACATGACTGTTTTTTCACTCCCAGTCTGCTAAAAGAGAAGGGGTCATCCTTAGAAAGGTTAAAAGCAATGCTTTGCTTGATCTCTGATTCTTGAAGGCATAGGGGCATCCTGGTGTCCTGAAGGTAAAAACATAATCCTTTTCTAAGCAAGAGGGTAAAAGTGGTTTTACCCTTTTAACCTCTTAAAATCCCAGCTGTATTACACCCTAAGGCTTATTATTCCATAAGTGACAACAGTGCAAACAAGCTGACTTATGCTTACGGTGAGTAGAAGTAAAAGTGTGGGACTGTTGATGTGTGAGAACGAGAACAAGAGTTTTCTTTGAAAACAGTCATCTGCAGTAGCAGTTAAAACTTAAGTAAAAGCTTTAAAGATGAACCAGCTTAAAACGATGCAGTAACTGATTACAGAGCGTTTTCTCAATGAACTCAGTTTCATCAATTCAGTTTCAGCAAACGTTGTCCTAACTTATTCAGATTTCAAAACTGACAGAATTTCAGAATTTGAGAAATCAAATGTTTTCAAATATTTCCATTTTCCCAAATGGAAAAATGTGAGAAGGTCTAATGCGCTGCCAGAAAGGCCTGGGGATCGAGGATCAAATCCCAAGCCATGTCACTTTGCCATCAGTATCCGGATTCTGACAGTGCACAACTGGCTGTGCTCACTTTGGATGGGAAAATAAAGCAATGTTGGCCGGCACAGGCATCTGCTGGGGACCCAGCGCTTTCCTCCGCGCATGTCGGCTGTGCTTCTAAAAGAGGTGATGGCTGGCTTTGCATGTATCAGAGGAGACATGAGTCAGGTCTTTATCGTCCTAGTGTTGGGAGCATTGCTAGTGCTAGTAGGAGCAACGAATGAATGTAAATAAAATAGAATAAATTATGATTACATTATGATGTAATTAATCAAATAATTATGTAATTACTACTACAATAAAACAGAATGTTATAAAAAAAAGCATGCATCTGAGCAGTCACCATAAGGATTGTGTGTGTGGAAATGATCTGATGTAGACATTTGTAGTCTCTGTCAAGTCAAGTCTCCAAGTCCTGGAGAAATGATCAGCGTCTGTGTTTGTGCAAAAGTAATGGAAAAAACAACTGAGGGGTAAGCAGAATAACACAGTTATAACACAGCATCTGTAGAATATATGAGGGTGCTTATAAAGCCTGGAGACCTTCAGGAAAAAGTGACCACATACTTTCAGGTTCTTGGGCGGCTGTTTTTTCCCCTATACCACTGAGTTAGGCTCCCTGTCCTTGGCGAGTTGGGAGTGAGAGAGAGAGAGAGAGAGAGAGAGAGAGAGAGAGAGAGAGACGTTCTTCAAGCGTGATGTAGGGCCCAGAATAATGAACCTCTCTATGAGGGCATTTGGGAGAAGGAACATGTGCATGCATAACATCTTCTTTCACGCTTCGGCCAAGTCCATGTGCGGCATGTCAGTGCGTGAGTCCAACATATGCAGCATGGGGGAGGTGGACTTTTGGGATGTCTGTGTCATTAAGAATGATGGGAACTTGTACAGGAGAGCGTGAGGGATTATATCTCAGCCCAAACACCATTTCTCCATACTCTCATAAGCTTAATTCAATTTTTCCTTTTACTGCACCAGGATATTTTACATGAATCTTTCATTAGGGGCACTGCAAAAGGAACCCATTGCACCACTTCAGGCTCTGTGCTCGGCCATGTCAATTCCAAAGGTAGCGACAATTAGCTCTAGGGTTCGGTTCACCACTACAAGTACTCTAAAGTCATGAGAATGACAGTGATGGCTGTTTATTAGCTCGCAACATAACACAAGAAGCATCACTTTATGAGAAGACAGTAATACACACTAACGCCCACAAGAGTCCACCGGGAGAAGGAGGCATATTTGGAAGTGTCTGCTGGAGGGGGTGCAGAAGAGGGATTGGCTGAGTGGGCTTTTACTCCATCACCCAGACAGCTCCATTGTTCTCAGGCCAAAGGAGGAACCACAGGCCAATGCCCTGGAGACTTCACAGGTGTGATCACATGGTTAATGCAGTCCTTCTTCCAATGGTGTAAACTTAAAGGTCCTCACAACTTGTACGGATGGGGACATTAGCATTAGTTATTACTGTTATGCCACACTTGGCCCACTACAGCCTGAAAAAAGAAAGGTTCTTTGGAGTGATGCCACTGTTTTGTCTCCTTAAAGATCCTTTTGGAAAGAACAGATTTTGAGAGTAAAGATCTAATTGAAGGTTTAAGGAATCTCCAGATGTTTTGACAAGTTTGACACAGGTTCTTTACTAATTAAATGTTCTAAACTTTATGTCCAAGATAAACAAGCGTAGATTACTTGTGTACGAGGATGCGGGGCAGTTCTTACTGGCTCTTGAAATAGACAAATAAATTGCTATTTTTTTGTGATGCTATAGAAGAACCCCTTTTGGTCGCCTAAAAACACTGTTCTTTAGATGAGGATGTATGTAGTGATGCATTAGTGTGTTTAACCCCTTGTTGGGGTTGTAATAGAACTTACTACAAACTTCTATTACCAAAGAATAGCTTCACCCATTTGTACAGAAGTCCCTGTAGTTACTGAATGATACACCTCAGTGTGTACCAAGCCAAGTGTTATGGGGTTAAACTTCTTCATTTAAAGATGTGATGTACAGCATCACTTATCGATCACTTTGTGGCACCTTGAGCATGTGCTAGTTTTATCTACACTAAGGTATATGATAAGGAAACCTCAGCCTACTCGTGTTCCTTTGGAAGGTGTCTTGTTTGTTTAAGTTATGAAGAAATATTATTGTTTCAGACCCCCATATTAATGTCTCCAACGTGCAAAACATCCTGTCGAGGTCTGGTGAGAACCAGCCACCTCTTTTTGTAGCAGGATTAAGTGAGGATTTGGTCTCCTTTTAAAGACAATGCCAGATGAGAGACATTAACAACGGGCAGTCTGGGTCTCAAAGCGCAGGAAAAACATTCACTTTTCATGCCCAAACGAAGCCGAGAGCGGGGTGGCTTTGTAGCGAGAGGAGCTCATCCTCAGAGGAAGCACTCAAGAACAATAATAATATCCTGAGAGGCCAGGCAGCAGCAGTGTAATTAAAAAAGCTTTTCTGCCTTGCTCCAGGAACAAGGAGGGAGTGAGCAGGAGGGAGTCGACTCCGACAGGAAATTCCAGCCGAAAAAGCTGGCAAGGAGCCTAACTACACAGCACCATGCCAACCACTACACACCAGGTCCTCAAGCCGCCTTGAACCCTGGGAAGCCGCAGGCCAAGCGGTAGCTTCCAATAGCTGCAGTTGCTCTCGGTAGCATGCAATTTGTTTACCCCCTCGCTTTAACATCGTAAGCCTGTTTTCACCAACTGATACACATCCACTTCCAACAGACTGCGATTTGTAAGAAGCCTGAACGGCTTTGTTTTTCCTAGTTATCCCACACCTGGGAGATGTGCGCGCTGTGTAACATCTCTGTTTAGTCTGCCTTGATGGTTTTTTCCCAAGGCGTTAGTTGTGGCGGCAGCAGGATTAAGGGTTTAGGGGAGTGCACGAAAACTGCATCCAGCAATGAAAGGAAGTATTAAGTGAATGACTTTTCATTTAACACCCCTGGAGCTTTGCAAAATGATACACTTCATATTGACGGTGTTCTTTTGGTGTTTTAGTTGCCCGAGTTCTTTTTAAATACAGTAAATATGCTATTGTAAATTAATACTTTGAACTGAACATTGCCCATATTACATATACAACCTTTACTCATAACTGCCCGAGTCAGAGTTCTCACTCTGGAGCTACTGTGAAATTCTCCAAAGCAACTAATATAACTTATAACTTATTGAACCAATGCATGAACCGATTCCCGGTGGAAAGCCATACAGCTGAAGTTTCGAGGGCTTCCATGTGACCTACCTATTGTTAGTGGCCATTGAAAGCTTAGCTCCAGTCATGTGGCAACATACAAGTATTTACAGCACCTCACCATAAATACAGTAGCCCCAGATGTGGAGGATCCTCAGCAGACCCTATGAATCTTTCCTGTTTATATTTACAAAGCTGGGCCCTGTTAGCTTTTCTCTGGCAAGCTGAAGCCACATCAAACCACTGGCCAGATTCATTCAATCGCTGGCCCATGTAGGGTTTGGAGATCTCCCTTTATTTATTAGCCCTGTCTGAGGTCCTGGTCTACTGCAGAACCTCAACCAGGGAACTAAAGCTATCAGAGATGGGCAGTTGTGGCCTAGGGTTACTTGCTAATAAGCCCAATGTATCACTGCAAACATGAAGGCTATACAAGGCTGTGACAGCGTTAGTAACCCGAGACTTAAATGTGATGCTATTGTATATTTTAGTGTAGTTAGCATGCTATTGGCGTACTTGCGGAGCTAACGAGGTGATAAGGGTTTTCGCTAAGGCTAATTACACATAATGCTAATCACATACCTGACTGTGCCCTAATTTATCACTGGAAGGCTAAAAGTCTTATAATGCTTAAAATCACCTTTATTCCTTTTTCTTGAAGGCTTGTAAAATGAAGTAAGATTAAGATGAATTTATTACATGAGGACAAATAAGTTCATTATTATCAGAGTTGTAGATTTGATAACGGTTTGTGTGAAATTGGTACTCGGGGAGCAAAGCTTTACAAGAGGAAGGTGAGGTGAATGAAAACAACTTTACCAAAAGCTGTTTACCATTTATTTAGTGTCTCACGTTAACACATTTGCTAGTTACAGATGAAATTTATGATTTTGTAAATGGCACTCACACATCTGCTTGTAAACAAATGTATGCCTTTTGTAAATTGCTGGTTTTTGGCTACTCATGTTCCGCTGTTCCACATAATGAGCAAAACCAACAAAACACTTGGGGTTTTGTATAATCATGGGTTCCCAATGGGATTGCCATTTCCTAAAACTCAGCGAGTAAATTTTCACCATCACCATGAGAACTCTTGAGAAAGCTCATACAGTGCCCTTTCTTGCCCTTTAGCCTTCAAACTCTGGCCGACATAAAAGACGACCATTGACACAATGGATGTCCAAACATCCTAGCATTGGACCGTGCTGCCTCAGCACTACTAGAGCACGAAGAAGTCCAATTGAGAGAATTCCTGTGTAGGACGTCCTCTCTCAGATGGACAAAGCATTCATGCTGGAGCCATGTCAATTCTTCTGAGGGAATCCCAGCTGGAGTTCACCCTGTGTCCAGGGTCTCTTTAGGGGAAAAAAAAGTATATGAGCGCACAAGAGTGAGAAGCTATGTTCTGCGATAAGATATGCTTAGGTCAATGGTCCATTTACATAAAACAGGCACCTAACTATCCAGTCTAATCCTAGCTCTGGCTCCAACTTCAATGGGTTTCGAGGGAAGAATTTGCTGTAAAAGCACAAACTAAAAACAGCTGTGGAGGCACACAGTAATTTGCCTTGTGGATGCTATTCCTGGGGGTAAGAATTCAGACAGACACTGCATGGTTAGGGTACTCATCCCTTGTCCTCTACAGGGGGTTCTCCTTTTTTGTGTATCTCCAGACACATACTGAGAGCAGTTATGTCCTCTTCATAAAACCGTTGCTAAAAACTCCCCTTATGTCTTCTTATTGTTCTACTATGCACAGCTGTAGTCCTTTTTTCGACTTCCTGTGACCAGGAACATAATCGTGGCAAAACACTCCCTCCTGGTCCTCTATGTGTGATGTCTATTATGTGGGGCTTCAGGTCAGTAGGACCTCGTCTCAATGCCACCAACAACAAGACCCCTCATTAAAATGCTTTTCCATTGTGACCACATTACTCCCCATGGATGCAACTTCCCTCTACTCCATTATTCTTTGGGCTCATTGTATCGCTCCAATGCTCACCGTCTTAGCCATCTGCATATTAGCCCTGCCACATTTCAAGGAAGTTGTAATTCCGACGACACAGCAGCAGAAATTCTTAACTTGAACTTACTGTCTCACACAGATAAAAGTAAAATGATTAACTGCGGGTTACCTTTTTTAAGTCATTTACAACCCTGCGTGGTGCTGCCAGCCTCAGCACCACTGGACATGTGGATAATGAAGTGCTTTAAGGAAACGTTGCCCCTCAACTCTTGTTTTTCCAAAGGACGAGAAGATTAGGCTCTTAATTAGTGCTTCCAAAGAGAAGGCTCAATTTACGGGATAGCAACAGAGCAAATGGGGGAGGGAGCAGGGGAATGTCCAACAGTCTGGTATGAGGGCCTCCCTATTACTGAGGGGAAAGGGGGATGGGAGGGCTGAGAGGACCTTTCTTTCCAACAATAGGGGTGCATTCCGCCTTTACGGCGATTCACAGGACGCCGGAGGAGGGTCTATAGCGGGCTCTGGCTCTCAAACCCAGGATGACCTGTGAGTAAGGGGTCATAGAGGTAATGACTACATCAAATGGATCCTGGCCCTATTGAAAAAAAAAAAGATAAACAGCCTCAGTCAGCAGTATGGAGAGGGGGAGCAGCTAGAACTAAGGGCTGAAGAGGGAAGGGGAATGGGGTAGAGTCAACAATGGCATGAATTAAATTGCAAACTCCAGGACCTGGCAAGCAAACAAGCAGTGAGACTGTGTTTTTCTTCTCTGGAGTGGAGTGTGATTGCAACAGTGCCAGTCCTTCAACAGAGGGCCTTAGAACAAGAGATGGCGATCTTCTATGTATCATTCAAATGACTTGCTAAAGATTCATGAGGAAAACGTGAGACAGATTATCAGCCACTTGAAGACCTTGAAGATTTTCTCCTTACTGGTTCTGAAGGAAAAAAACTCTATAGTGTAAAAAACCTCATGCGCAGTATTGTTTCTTAGGAACCGAGTAAACCTTGAGGAGCACTTGTCAGGTCTTTGTCCTTTGCAATAAATCATGATGGGAGTTGTGTCCTCTCCCGTTCCTGTGGGTTTCTGTGGGAAAACTATCTTGCTAAGTCATGCCTTTCCCGCCACTGTTCCTATTTCAGGAACCCACCTGTTTACTGGGTTAGATCCTGAGCGTTGGTGTAAGACTACATCCTGCTGAGATTCCTTTCCAGTTAGGTTTCACCTCTGATCTGACATTCAGAGACCTTTTGTTCTCAGAAGATCAAACCTCTTTCAATTGCTAAACATTTCTCTCAGTGGCTGACCACAAACTGGATTCTCCTTTCTCAAGGATTTCTCATTGATGCCAGTCAGAGGCCTGGGGAATCTTACTTTTCCGTAATTCTATTTCGATAAACCTCAGAGGTTTGCCAAACAAACGCAATACGACCAGAAAAGGCTATGATGCACACTTTATTCCACTGCATCGATGTAAACAAAAACGGCTATGATGGCTACTGAGGTGAAATCAGGTAACAGGATACTCAGCAGCAGCAGTGCAAAGGGGCTAGTGCAACCGTAGCACTGAGAGAAAGCTGTACTCCATCGTGCCTCTGAAACCATACTCTGTTTGGGGACTTTCAGACAGTGTGCAACTTCACTGTTTACTTGGCTGTCATGCAAGTATGAAAATAAATAAACATGGAGCTATGAGTAACACATGTAGCTTTCTTCAGCTCCACAGTGGAGAGGGCAGAAACTGGATGGATGGGGCTAAGTAAGTCTGCACGTTCGTCTTAATTAAGGTCTTAATGGGTGAGAGTCAACAGAGCACCAAACCAATTTATCGTTGCTGTTTAAACAAAACCTTGCGACTCTGCAATGGTAACTTTTAAGAATAGCATTGTTTTTCATGGAAGTTTATTCAACAGGTTTTTGATGATAATTCTGGACAATTCATTAAGAAATGGCAGCTGAATTTTGTTGGTGTAAAAATGAAAACATGTTTTTGAGGTTTTGCTAGGACACTGACATTAAACTTCATTGTTAGTTAGCCCCAAATTCGAGCTCAGGCATGCCACACGTTTGTACTGATACGACACATGATTTTAGGCCTACACTATCTACACTGTCTGCTGTTTGAGATGCTTTGATGACTAAAGTGTACTACATTTGGCATCACTTTAAACCACAACAGTTTAAAATATTTTAGCAAATGTTGACACAACAAACTAATTACAATGCCCGCATAAGCTGCTAATTGCCACGTTTGTCTACGTTCTTGCATTTAGACTCAACCTCAAGCTAAAGGAGCAAAAGTCATTTCTAGGGCCAATACGTTTTTTGTTCACACACTTGTTTTAAGTCCTTTTGGTGCTCTTGTAAATATTGTCTGACAAGCAGAAGCACGCTTCCGTCTGGCCCTCGGAGTGCACTCTGCATAGGGCAATATTTATCTTAGAGCGGCCTGCCAGAGGAGGCTGGAAAGGAGAACAAGGGGGCTAGGTAAACACTTCAGAGGGGTCTGAGACGGCCCTCCAACACTTTTCTGAAAAGTGCTAGTGACTGACCTCCAATTCAACACCATCGCACTAGCTGGAGATCAGACAAAAGCAGGCAAACACCCTCTTGTTTGACGACAGTGGAAGTAGTGCTAAGTACTGAGGGGAAACTGCTGTACTATGCTATTAAAGCTAGTGTATCAGTCTCAGCAAATATGTGTATAGTTTAGATGGCAGATATTTTCAGAAAATCCATGCAGTAAAACATTAATCACTTAGAACAGCAGTGCATAAGCTGTGTGATTTGGTGTGATTTCTAAGTTAGTACTGACACAAAAAAAGTGTCGAAAAACTGCTGGGATGTTTTTTTTCTACTCAAATGCTGGGTTGAGCATATTGGGTCATTTTTGACACAATTTTCAGCATTAATTAACAACAACTGAGGAAGCCGATTAGTCGGTTAAACACCTTTTCTTCAGGCAGCAGCGTGGAATCAAGACTGACATGAATTGATGTGTAAACAGATCAATCTGTGAGCTATATTTCAAGTTAAAACTACAAACTGTATTTAGTATGGGAGAGTAAAACCTGCTGCTACTGGTGTCAAAATGCAGCAATAAATATTGTTGTGAAAATGTATTGTATGAATATTGTGATATTTCATGGTTTTTCTCAATTTATAGCTGAATGTCAGGCAATTTAAGGCAGACATTAACAGTATCTGTATAAAAAGTTTATTGTAGTTGGCAAACATTTATTATTTTGATTTGTGTTGTAGTTGCTTCTTACTTCCAATGCAACTCTTTATTTGATGCCATTTAATTTAAATAGTCAACTGATCAATTTTAAATTTCAATTTTTGATTTTAAAAATTAAGAATTTTAAATAATAAAGAAAATTAAATAATAAAGATATGATAAGCCTTTATTAGTCCCACAGTGGAAAACTTCACAGTGTCACAGCAGCAAAGGGATAGCAAGACACTCAGATGCAAAATGTTGATAAATTACCAATATGTACACAATATAAATGATAGAAGAGAATGATTCATTAAAGAGCACATAATGATATTTATACTGTAGATTATGCTATCAGATATGGTAAAACATGGTCGTGTGGTTCTTGAATTCATTTCAACAGTTTTCAAAAATGTTAACTGAAGCATTGAAGCACTGAAGACTGATGTTTCTTTTATTCAGTGACAGAAGATGCACAGAAAACCCTGGACACGCCGACACTTTTAACGATGGCAACATGGTCACATGTACGGCGTAACTCCTCTGGGGTCAGATTTCAAAGAAGTTTCAAGACAATAGGTGTCAATAGGGTTAAAAAAGTATATCATGGGTCAGATTAAAAAATTCACAGATAGGCACACCACAAAGACCTGCCTGCCTTCCGTCCTATTACTTACACTCTGAGAAAAACGACTAATAGTGAAGAACATGAAAACTGTCATCTTAATGCCTTCATAGTTAACCTCCTTTCAGCTGTCAAAATGCACAACCCACTCAAGAGTGTCCAGCTGCCAGAAAGTCAGCTCTCATCTCATCTGCCCATTGCAATGACAATGAAAGAAAATTAGGATTGAAAATTGTCATCAATTAAATGAGGCCGATGGAGGTGAAACCGAGGAACCTAAAAGCCGTGTGCTGTGAAGATGGAAACAGGTGGAGACTAAGAGCCCTTCTGGCTGAATGGCTGCAGTCTGACAGTGAGGGAGAGTTCCACAATGAGCTCTGTCTCTGCTAAGAGAAGGGTCATTAACACAGATAATAGAGAGAAGCATCATTTTAGACATCTTAATTTGGTAATTAGCCATTAATGACAGGAAAGCGTACTCGTTAGAGGACTGACTGTACAAGAGAAAGAAAACTTTGCAGTGTGTGCACTTAGCTTTCAGAATGGGTGGTATGTCTCAGCATGGTGACGTCCACTGCAGAATCAAAACATCGCTTGGTCAGGGCCTTCAGCTCAGGCTAAGCTCTGGACCTATAGCAGAGCTTTAATGGCTGCTGTGGGCGCCACTGTCTAGAGTACAGCAATAATAGAGTGTATTATACTATGTTTAGTTCTGACCTTGCAATGTGAACCGCTGACAGGCATTCTGTCAGGGATAACGTCTCCCAATAACGGCACTCCGAAATACCCGTCCGCTTCATTGGCCTGTAAACAAGCAATGACCGGAAGCCGCTAAAAAAATTAGCAGTTAACCGGCCTGCTAAACAGAACTGTGACTAACAAGACAGGGTGCGAACAGCACGTGACAACAGTGGCATTAACTAACCCAAACTTTCCCCAAAAAACAACAAAGCTCTCTACACTCCCTGCAAATGACCGAACACCATTTTCAACAGACGTCCTGTTTCTGTTTCTGAAGCTCCACGTCACGCTCACCTTCTACCTCAAAAAAAAACACTGCAGTTAGGCCAGCCATCTTTCAACAGAACGTGTTTAAACTACCCAAACTGATACAGTGTTTCTTACTGGTTCTGTCTCTGGCCTTGTCCTAGATATAGGGACATTAGACATGGAGATTCTGATTCTGTGGAGTTTGCCATCTTATAACAATTGAAAGTCACCTAGCTGACTTTAAGGACAAGATGTCTTGTTTACTGTATATAAATATACTACTGATCTTTAGCACATCAGCTAAAACTTTTAGATGAAGCAAATAAAGTGGATTATCTCATAACAGGATAGCAGTTAGAAAGTAAGTGAACTCAACCAACTGTGTAAGTTGAAAGTAAGTGAACTCAGTCAACAGTAAGTGAACTCAATTGAAGCTCTTAATATCAATTTGTCAAATGCGAAAGAAATGATGGGGGAGTGAAGACCTGAGTGACTTCAAAAAATTAAAGGCCAAATACTTTTGCCTAGTCAATTTTCAAAACAGCAAGGCTTGTGCAAGGGGTGCTCCCAGTCAGCTATGGTGAGTATATACTGACAGTGATCCAAGGAGGGACAAACCACGAACCAGAGGCACCGTGCAAAGGCCTCAAAGTATTCATTGCTTTCCTCGATGAAATCTATTCCACATGGGCCGATGGACTACTGTGGGATGTGACAGAAAACTGTAATAATGGTTATGGGGGGGGGGTCATAGCAGTCTCTTCAATCTGGTGGTTTATCTAAGATATCTCACCACTCACAGGACTGAAGGGATTTCCCGCAAATGTATTGCTGACAGATACCACAGCAGGCTTTCAGAAGTCTATTAAAGTCCATACCTCTGTGGGTTAATGCGGTTTGGTGGCACATAGATGCCCAAGAACACATTAAAGAGGTGGTCATAAAATTTTGGCTTATCTACCTATGTTTTTTACATAGGTAGCATTTTTTTTATTTCTTAATCACCACCCTGGACCCATCACTGAAAAGCCGCTAGGACCAGGGCTGACGTCTGTCCGAAGAAATGTCAAAGCAAACATAAAGCAGAACTGACCACTGACTCACTCTGTTCCTTGCAAAACCAGTTGATCCTTCTTCCGAACTGAAAGGCCTTTTCTTAGCCGCAGTGATCCTGTAGCACACAGCCACACAAGATGGCGCTGTCAGGAATGATAGACTTCCACGTTAAATCAGGAGTTTGTCATTAAGCCCGTGTGTAAATCACTTCCAGCACTCCTAATGAGAAGTCTGGATGGGTATCAAAGTGAGAGGGGGTTTATGTTCCCCATAAAGAGTTTGTACGAGAAGCTGCATTACTTGCACTGAAACGTACTTGACGGAAAACACAATCTTGTGCGTTTAAGTTCGGGTTACGTGTTATGAATGTAGCGCAGAGTAACAATAACACTGGCCTGAAGTGGTAACACATGCAGAATCAGGCTAACCCGCAGCACACAATGACAGACCTCAAAAGTAAATTAGAGCTCATCCACACACACAAAGTTAAACAAACATCTGGCCTCTTTACCTCAGTGATAGGAACAACGTGGAGTGAAGCAGGGCAAAGCCTGGCTGAGACCTGATTAAAAAGCATTGCTCCTTTCCCTCAAAGTAATCTCAAAGCACATTGAAGTTTAACAGTCGCCCGTCGCCCTGACGAAGATACACATGTGCCACAGATGTGTCTGGATCCTCAGTTTGTTCTTCTCATCGCTAATGGCTCTCATATGTTTTTTACATATATATTTTTTTTTACTCTTTTGTCTTCCCGTTTAACAAGGCCGTGCAGACGCAATGTCACTGAGGGCTTCTTTTATGTGAAGTTACATGTCTGATATGAATTACTAGGAATTATGAATTATGACAAAAAGCCATTTACTTTTGTTTTCACACGTCGCCACATTCAACAACCCTCCTCGAGGTCTTCTCGTGTGTCTCGCCGTACACCAGTACCACTCTGAAGACCAGATACCATGCCGCTATTAATCAGAGACATGCTCTCCAGCCTCTTCTCCTAGCATTTTATAAATTCACAGCCAAATGGTCACTGGTGATAAACAACATTCCTGGTGGTGTAACGGCAGAAGAACGCTAAAGAACCCTCTCACAGAGCTCACTAACTAAATCCTAATATAAACTCAATCTGATGCTTTGAAATGATGCAGTATTCCCTCTGACAGCAGGCTCTGAGTCATCTGACAACTCAGCTTTGGACAGCAAAGATTCCTCTGTGGCTTTGAAACATCCTAACATGACTACACGGCCTTGTATGCTGTCATGTTCAGAGTCTATCTGAAGACGAGAGATGAACATGATTGGAGGGCTGTCGTCATTGAATCCAAGAGCTTATGTAGCACCAGCAGGCCGTGATTTTAATTAGAACATCTATTATGCCATCCCGGTCACCTGAAAGGCATACAGGAGCATCACTTGTGTAGACAATGAGATACACTATACGTTCAAATGTGTGTGGACACTGCTTCTAATGAATGTGTTCAGCTACTTTAAGTTGCACCCATTGCTGGCACATGATGTGCAAATGCACACACACACACAGCTTGTCTAGCCTGTAGAGAAGTACTGCCAATAGAATAGGACTCTTTCTGGAGCGGAAAATATGAACCTGTTGGCACCATGCCTAATGCAAGGCTTGGGCTAGAGGGGTATAAAGCCCCCCCGCCAGCATTGAGCTGTGAGGCAGTGGAGCTGTGTTCTCTAGAATGATGGTGACCCAACCAATACTTTGGGGGAAAGATGGGGAGTTGGTAATGCGGTGGGGTGGTGATCATACAGCGTTCTGATCTCATTGATGCTCTTGTCACTGAATGCAATCGAATGCTCTTTTTATGCCCTTGATTTCAGAAGAAAGAATAAATGAGCAGGTGTCCAAATAGTTTTGTCCATACAGTGTAAATGAATATCGTTGCTGTTGGGACAAAAAAACAGAGCTCTGATTATTCACGAGCTAGCCATTAAAGGAAAACCAGTGTGTTTTCAGTATGTTTAAGGCCAAATAACAGGGTTGTAAATAGGCTTGTAAAACCACATCTGGGCATTCTGCACCCCACACACTTACTATTTATATATCAAAGAATGTAAGGAATAAATGCTTTCTATCGCAGCTTTAACTTTGAATGGAACAATATTTTTAGGGATGCACTGATATGATAACTTGTGGACAAGGATATCAATATCCCTTAATTTAGTATACACATCTGCCATTGCTGACATTGATGTAGGACAACAATTACATTTAGAAATTGGGACTAAATTAATAAATTACATTTATTTCTGTTACAAATGCAGTAAAATTAATTAAATGTAGGTATTTCGGTGCAGTAGTCCAGCTAAGGTCACCTAGACATTCAGTATTTCTGGATCTCAATATATATTTCACGTGAAATCTAGAATTATTGTATTATTATCATTTATTTTTGCCAATACTGATATTATCCACATATATGTTAATGAATCCAGGGTGTAATTCTGATCCTATTGGTCCACATCATGAGATATTCACATAATGTAAAGACACTTGCAACTTCAACAAAAGAGACAAGACTTTAAGAAATACAAGATTTGCCACTTTCGTCAATTTGCCTGAGAGTCAGTTCTAAACGACCGAGGCGGTCTAGGACATACGGTAGCCATTTACCATAACAGTGAAATATTTCGGCTTTGGAAAGTTTGCCTGAGCGTGTGGCGCGCTAACCGTCACAGGATCTATTACACAAGTTATGCCTATTGAACATGAGAAGGTGTCAGTGATGTTATTTCTTCTGTTTGACTACATTTTCATTAGGAGTTACATGGCAATTATGCTGTCTCGCTGCATTTGACAAGCTGCCATGTCGAACTCGCTTGAGGTGTCAAAACGGAGCTGCACAAACACGGACTAACACAAGGCCTATTTAGGGCGAAATGTGGGCTGCAGTTCCACAGCTAGTGTGTGAGTGTGTGCGCCCGCTGCAATAACATTTCAATGTCTTGTTCTGACACTGAGAGTTTTCCATGGACACCAAAGCTAGTCTCTGATAAAAGAAATCCGTTGCTTTGCCTGGAAGTCTGCGGAGACTCCCGAGATTTTCTTTGAGGCCTTGCAGTTATACAGCCAAAAACTGAAAAATATAAATAATAAAAAAAAGATGTAAGATGATCATTAATTTTATACCATAAAAAAAGAGAGAAAAATGGCAGAGGGTGCTTGATAGAATTTCCTTGGGTTGCAAAGTTCAGTTTCATGAGAACGTGCTGGGCCGCTTTAAACCAATGGGAGCTCCCACAGAAATCTATCTGTCAACATAAAGGATGACAAAATCATAACACTGGAGGCAGATCTCTATCTGGAGACCGCACTAAGACCCATGTGGTGCTATATATATGGCGACAGGGCTGGCAAATCAGATAAGGCTAAGCATATTTGCTCTCAGATCCAACTCTGCAATTCAGTTCATCAATGACAACTCCTGCGTCAACATTGTTCCCCTTTGCAGTTCAGTCATTTCGCCATTTGGCTGCTGAGCAAACACAGCAGGAGACTGACTGAGGATCTTCTAGTGACACGGCAACCTCTCTGGTTGCTCTGTGGTGTAGGGGGTTGGAAAGGGGGCTTTGAGGATGGGAGGGCTGCCCTCTACATGCTTGTGATGAGTGTATGTGGTGAGCCGGTGGGTTGCGTGGGAGAAACTATGCCCTTTTTTTTTTATCTCTCTCTGCCTTCTCTTGGCAGGCCTGGGACGGCTCCCTCTGGGCCCAGACGCCTCTATGTCTCTACCAGCAGGGTGAGGCCCGCCTGACGGAAGAAAATGTTACCTGGAGCAGAACGCTAATTGGCTGCTGCCCAGACACCTCTGGCTAATGAACACGCGGGGCGCTGTTACAGAACGGCAGGGAAACAGAAGGGAACAGTGGGGAAAATGTAGGTGAAAAGACACTAATTTACTAGTTCCATTTAGAATTAGTTACGTCGAGGGTAAAAATCAACCTAATTGGCCTCACCAGCTGTTAGATGAGATATTTTGGGCTTTTTCTATGTGCCTAGCAAATGTGAAAAAAGATCCCAACCACTCAGGGACAGGGGATAAAAACACTCGACCCTTGCAGCTGCCTGCCCCCTTCTGTTCTGTACTCATTATTCTCAGTTTGATCTTCTACCTGAAGCCCCCAAAGCTGGAACGTTCACATGGATAAGTCTGACCTCTCTTAATGCATGGGTGTGGCAGTCGGATACATCGCCTCTGTGTTTCCCCACACCCAATGACTCTGAAACCCACTGTTGCTTCAGCTGCTGAACATTAGCTCTGGGATGAGTTAATGGCTGGCTGCAATCTGGCTGCTAACTGCTGAGGGCTAGATACACATCATCCTGTCGGGCTTCCTAAGCAATCAAGATAAGTGACAGTATTTTACTCGTGCTCAGTTATATAGAAATGTAAATTGTAAATTTAAAAACTATGTTTAAAACTATGTAAAATAGAGCATAAATAAGGGAGTGGGGGTGTTTCCCCTTTATTTACAATTTCCACCCACTAGCTAGAACTTCCCTGGCCACTCGTACATGACCCAAGAAGAACCGGGAGGGTGAAGGCTAGCATTTGCTTCCACAGAGACTGACAAGCTGCCACAACCACAGCGTCACTGGGCAGCTCAACACGCCTGCAGGAGAACAATAACTGCCGGTTCTGTTACATTTGCTTACAGACACACCGACACAGACTAGCATTGTGCTAAGTGAAGTGGGGGGAGAGGGAGGGCCACTCCACCCACAATGAGAGAGCCATAATAGAGCCAACACCAAGAATTGAGAATGAATTTTGGGTAAATTGTGACAATTCATGTTTACTGTAGCTCCAGATGTTATTAATATGCTATGCTAATGTTTCATAAGGTAGTTTGGCATCATTATGAAACTACAGTGCAATTAAAGCTAAATTACAGCAAGAAATAACTTGTAAAAAGTTAAAATAGCTTAAAAATGATCCAGTCTGACTGATGTTTTAATGGTGACCTGAATATGGCAATTATTACACAGGTAGTAAAACTCACGGAACACTTAAGCTCTCCACATTAAGTGGTTAAATAGTTTTTTCAGAGTTGAAAGAACTGTTTGTGTTTCTAAATATAAACAGACCCCCCCACCCCACCCCCTTCTCCTCTTAAGTATCCTGTGTGTGTCGTGGGAATTTCAGAGCAAGCATGATCCTTTCATACAACACAACTGTGTTGAATAAGGAGGATTAGGAGGGGATTTCACTCTCAACACTTGACCCATGGCTGTGCCAAAGCCAACACTTCAGAAAAGTATAGTCAGTACACATGGCCTGTGTACCTTTGAAAACGTACACTTCCACCAAACTCTAAACCAGCAGCTGTTCATTTAAAACGCTGAGCATTATGGCCCAGTGCTAGCCTTCAGATTTAGGCTCACAATATTAACGAAGGGCCTCTGACACAGCTTTGATTCTGGGTAGGACTGCGATCCCGCATGTTTGTGATGATGCTTCAGTGGCTCCATGCCACAGCATGTCACGAGCGTGTCTTGTTTATTCCATCGGTTTCATGCCATCTTCTGAGTCACAGATAAGAACCCCCCCCCCCCCCCGAATCCCTGCTTAACTGGCTGGATGCTGGAGGGAGGAGGAGTGGGATGAGCACGGGAGCGAGGAACAAGTCCGTATTTGCAAACGAGCTGTGCTGACCTCGCTTTGCTTTGAAGCCCAGGCCAAGAATGCATAGTTTACATTGTGGGAAATTACCTGGGCCACAAACACAGGGCTGGAAGATTCATCCGGAGATGTAAAATTCACACTGATTTGCACCGTGTCATTCAGACTGACCTCAAATCCAGACACACTCCATGGCTAAAACACCCACTTTCCTGGTTTTGATATGTACACATGAATATGCTATTTTCCATAATGCCATAACTCAAGCCAGTTATGGGGAAAAGCTGCTGTTATTAGAGTGATTGAGATTTCACGCTGTTACCAGAGCTGTGAAGCAACTTTGACAAAAGGCAAACGAGCAGGGAAACTTTCTTACATTTCCCATGTACATGCTTTCTGAGTTTCCAAAGATGTCGGTCTCTGGCAGGCTCACTCTGCTGCCCTCAGGCCACACAGAATGAGAAGAGTAAGCGTCACTCCAGACACTCTAGATCCTGTGGCCTACTTCACACGTGCACAAATATATAAATAGAGAAAATGGTATGTTGTAATCTTTTTATTTTAGCACTAAAGATTTTATGAAATATCTTCCTTCTGTATAAACACACACCGACCGCATACCTTAAAGATGCCATGGAATACATTTATTGAGCATTTTAAATTGTTATTTAATGTATGAACAGTATGTGTGGGACTTTTTGGGGGCAAAAAAGCTAGTACTACTTACAACTCTGTTTTGCCTCAGATTTTTTTATTATTTATTTATATATTTCATCAATTATATATTTATATTATTTATTCATAAAATTATATTTAAATGTTCTGATTATTTTAAAGGCTGCTTTACATTACCAAAACAAAAACAAAGTTTTTAGAATTATTCCTGAGTCTTACTGGATAGTGCTGCTGCCCTCTCTGGCTCCTCTCAGTGTCCGGTCAGAATGGTGTGCTGTTAGCTAGCTGAAGAGATTGTAACAGGTCAGCCTAGCATGAGCATTTAGATGATGCATTTAGAATTTAAGATGCCGGACAACCACATCTATGCTTTCTTATTTGGCTGGACAGTTTTAAAGCATGCTGGATAACAGCATCTCCTTGATTGCTTGGCTAGCATTAGCTTTTAGCCTTTGTAGCCTTGCTTCCATATTCTCTTAAAGTAGCCATTGCGTTTAGCCTTAAATGTCTTTCACTAGTGGACTGGATATACATATATAAGTGTAACTAAAATGAGCCCAGACTAAATGTAGAGATTTGGAATCATCTTGTTGTACAGCCCTGTTTTACGTTTTACCGAACTCTCATTATTCAACTATGCCAAGGAAAATACACTTCCATTCTAGGGCCCCAATACTGTCCACAGTATTGTATATTCAATGCAAACCACACGACCTGTCCTGTTCTGTCAGGAACAATTCCCGAGTAAATGCTCATGTTTTCCTTTCTTTAAACCATAGCAGCCATATTGCTCACTTCCACTGGGCCTGAAATTAGAGGGCGTATCACGGTAGAAGTTCTAAAAGCAGCCGTGCCTCTCCACAGACCGAACGCCAAACTACACCAACTCTCCTCTGTCCAAACAAATCCCAGTTTCTCTTGGGCTTTGACCTCATCTCCATGAAAAAACAAGCCTTCTTTTTAACAACCGCAATCCACCGCAAAGCGCAGTAAGGTCACTTTACCACGTTGTGGGCACACGCACTGTAAAGGAAAGCAAGAGCTACGGCAATCAGTGCTACTCTTCACTTGCTCTCATTATTTGGCCGGACGGTTAACAAGAGCACAACCCCCTCATGCTCCAGGCGACTGTCTGTCCACCAGCGGTTGGAGGATTCCTCTGTTTGTTATCCCTCGGTTCGCTGCATTTACACAGTCAACCCCTGCTGCTTATTTTGCTGGTCACACAGTTTACTATAGCCTGTCTGGGCCGGGTCCTTGGAGCATGTCCAGTAATGACTGCTGCTGTCCGGCCCTTCCCCTGACTGTCTTCAGCCCAACTGCCATCAAAGCCAATCTATGGGAACAAGGGCAATTTCCTGGAAAGTCACATATTTCTCAGAAGATATTTTTCTGTACAGTGACAGAGAAGTTACATTTTAGACATTACATTTTAAACACAATTATCATATCGATACACTCACAGAGCACTTTATTAGGAATACCATGGTAATACTGGGTAGGGTCTCCTTTTGCTCTCAAATTAGCTTCAGATCCTCATGGCATGAATTCTACAAGACACTGGAAACATTTCTTTTGAGACTCTGGTCCATACTGTGAATCTCCCATTCAATCATATCCCAAAGAGGTTCAGATCCGGCGTTTCACAATAAGATGACACTCTCTTAGGGCCTTTTGGCACCACAGGCTAAACATCTAATTGACCTGAGCATGTCTAAACCTACATCCTCTTGATAAACCTTTAAAATTCTTGATTTTTTTGTTTTTGAAGCTCTGTCTGACTTGCAAGTGCTGGCAGCTGACTCTGAGGAATGTGTGTCTGTGACTAAGTCGGTTGATAGGTGTGCTAATTGCTAATGGACTATAATGTGGGAGAGTGACTGGTAGCTGTTTACACTTGTATTTATATCAAGTATCACCAGGAAAGCAACTTTTAGGGAGGAATTATGGCATCTACGTAAAAAAGTATAAGTAATAGTATAAATAATGTTCTCTCTTTAACCATTTCTAATCTTTTAAAAATACAGGTGCTACAGCGATGCCACAAAACAACCACTTTTGGTTTCATGACGAAGCATCTTTGGTTTAAATTTCTTCACACTCACACATCTCTTATACAGACAAGGTTCTTTATGGAACCAAAAGTGGTTCTACTGTGGCAACGCTCAAAGAACCATTCAATCTCCAGTTTTTGAAGTCCATTTACATCATTCGGCCAATCAGAACAAAGCTCATTTAAATATTGCCGCTGTCATGTAAAGACCTTGTGTCTCTATTTCTGCTGTTTTTCACTTTTTTCATTGTGAATTTGCCCGTTGCTCTTGCTCTGTCAGAATTTCACAATGGATTAATGAACCAATAGAAATGCTCCAAAATTACTTGCAAATGTTTTCACATTGACTTCCATTAAAACGTATGATTTTTTCCTTCTCCTGTAAAGGTGCTATTTCGAAAAATGTTAGCCTTTTTTATTTTTTTTAGAGTTTTCTGGAGGGTTTCTGGTACATAAACCCAAACAAATGACCTCCAAACAATAGGATCATATGATTCCTCTACTTTCGAACTTCTAATTACTTACACTGTTACTGTTTCTAGACTAAAGAAATACAGCAACTCCGTTTGTTAGTTCACAGTGTGCTAAGAGCCCAGGAACCTACTTGAGGACCAAATGCTCATAAAGCTGGTGTAAACAGAGTGTGACTTTAAGGAGCTGTAGGTTCTCAGCAAACCCAAGCAACCTTAGTTCTGTTTGTGTTCTGGATGCTATGGCTGATATATTGCTCGGCAGTGTATGTTGTCCTTTTCTATCCGCCCTGGATGCCTGGATGGCTTCAGACATGTTCTTCCCGTCACGCTTAACTGGTCTGCTGGCCTGGCTCAGGGCTAAGATGTGGGTAGTGGCTGACACCCTGTTTTCATTATGGCGAGCGCAGATGTGTCTGAACTTTGGACACACATCTCACCGTGTTTCGCCTGCACCCTAGCCTGAGGAAGCAGCTTGTTGACACAAGTTCATGTTTACATCTCTCACACCTTCTGCTTCTTCTCTTTTAGACCCTTCGCTTGTTTATTGTTCCTCACTCCCACGGTAAGTACATACTGCACTGCTAGCGCAAAAACGACCAGAGCTGGAACGACTGCTTGGGTAACAGGTATCGACAGTGGGATCAATCTGGGAAGAAAGAAAGAAAAAAAAGCACCCGCTAGGACACCTGAAGAAAGAGAGAGCCGGTGGGGCCGGTGGATCCACACCAGGAAGCGAAAACAGGAAGGAACTATCCCTGAGTCTGATGCCAGGATTAGACCGTGCACGCTGGGGATGGCATGCTTTTAAAAAGGAGCGGAAGAAGAAAAGAGAGAGGGAGAAGCGAAGAGGGAATGAGCGGGGGGAGCCGGCTAATCCCCTAAAGCATCCATATATTGCTCCCAACTCCTCTCCCACCGCTTGTAAATGGCTTGGAATGTAACATGTTGTCTTTGGAGCCCATGTGTGTGGACTCCTCCAGTATGGAGAGATTTATGTGTGCAGACGTTGCCTAAAGCTGCCTCTTTCTGACTTTTAACTAGAGGCTTTGAAGCAGGAGCAGAGCCTTCTGGCATTAAAGCAATATCATAGAGATGTACTTTCATTTCAGAGTCATTTATTTATGGGATCTTCTTGGGTGTTGGACTGTATCTCTGTCAGGACTCAAATGTGTGATAATACGTCTCAACTTTTTTACAATGTAGCTCAAATCGCGTCAAAATGGGTCTTTCTTCAACCCCGTAATCATGAGCTTCTCTTCTTTTCAGAAGACGTCTTTCAGTAGTATTTCTAAAAGCTCTACAATATTCTTCAGAAGTTACAAGTTAACAGTACAAATATATTATTCATTATTTTCACTCAACTTAATCTTAGAAATATGCCAGACATTTTAAGTGCCAACATCAAAATGTTGGAGAAAAAAAAAAAAACAGAAAACATTAAAACCCATGTGGCTTAATTCGAGCTTCAAGCTAACTCTGAGGGAAAGTGAGCTGGACTTTTTCTAGCCGGCCTCGGTCTGTATCTAGGCCATGACTTCTCTGACTTTAAGTTTCTTAAACTGCTTAAGAAACCAGTTCAACTTTTCTAGCCTCTTTCACAAATTGTCATGACTTTGTTAGACACATGGTAAAAAAAAAAGAGAAAAAAAAAAACAAAAAAGAGAAAAAACAAAATCAAGACATCCCCCTGCTTTCACTTACCATATCTAATCTTTAAATCCCCTTTAGGGCTGGCCAGTCCCCTAAAGTGAAATTTAAGATGGAGGGGTGGGGAGGGAGCCATGGCTCTTGGAAAGCCATCACGTTAACTGTTTATAAAAGCCACATGAATTAATCTCTTCACAAATCCCCTTAGCCCAGTTATTCACTGGGCCGCCGCTGGTGAAAGAAGTAGTTTCCACAAGGATATAACTGATTCAAAGTCAGAACACATACAGAGTTGAGGGCACAAGTAAAACACAGGGTTTTTTTTTACAAGAAGAGTTCAGCTGACACGTAGATACGCCAAGTCTGGCTGCTTTCGCAAAGTTTTTTATTGCCAGCGTGGATCAAGGCTCGCAATTTTTACGATTTTCGTTTGGTAAATGATGACCCAGGAATCCGTAGCTCATATTTCATCAGATATTGCTCCAAAAAAGGTGCCTTAAAATTAGAATTTTTCCCACTCAGAAAATATATCAGTGTCTTGTTGAGGAAAGCAGTCGGTTCCAGATAGCGGGCAGCTGTACTGCTAACAGGAAGAGAATACTGGACTGAGTCAATAGGCCTTCCTGTAATCTGCCCATGAGTCTTCTCAGGTATCAGCCATTGGGAAAGGCGGTGTCAATATATACAGGACTCTGTGTATAGTTTGTTCTATTCTGACCCTTAAAAGCCGATACTCAGACCAAACAACTTGCTGTTTGTTTAGTCTGTCATGGTAGTTGAAGACTAAAGGTGCTTTAGAACTGCAGGATTCGCTTCAAACGTCATTTATTTTGGTGACATGTAATCAAGTTATAGTTCCACTTGAAGAATAAGGGGGACTTGAGTAGCATCTTTTCTTATTGGTTTAAAAAATCCAAATCGAGCTTCAAAACAATCTGTTTTAATCAAGAAGGAGGAGCTGATGTGGATGTAGGCCGCTAAGGCTTACCTGTGAAAGATCCCTATTCTCTGATTGCTTTTCACAGAGGCCAAGAAACCACAGCGGCGGAAGGGCCTCATTTAGAGAAAGAGAAAGAGAAGAGAGGAAAAAAACAGAGCATAAATCCCTTTCTCAGGAAGATTAGTGGCTGTCCCTTTAGAGTGGGCTACGGACGGAGCAGCTTTTTTAAGCCACATTTTTCTCTGCCAGTGGCCTGACCCCTTGCTCATCCCCCCCTCACTTCCCCAGGGCCGCCTGCTGCATGGCTGAGTAGAATACCCCCCCCCCCCACTTCTCTCTTCGACATTCATCGTCTCCACAGAGACCTACCCAGGAGAGATGAAGCAAGTGTTCTTGCTACTAACTCAAAGTACTACAACAGTAAAAGCCTCAGGACTGGAACACCCAGTCCATCTAATGCACCCATGCTCAGTATTGGTCACTTATATATATATATATATATATATATATATATATATATATATATATATATATATATATAATATTTAGTACATAATAAACCTCATATTTAATGGCAACTTTACAGGAGAAGGAACTTTCAATGGAAGTCAACGTAAAAAGACTTAATTTCAAGTAATTCTGAAGCATTTCAACTGGCCCATTTATCATAAAATCTGATACAATGTAAAGAACAAAAGTCAGATTCAAAGTATTTTAAAACTGAAAAACAGCAAAAAATGGAGATACAAGGTTTTTATGTGACAGCGTCAATATACTTTTAAACAGCAGCCACATCCTCTATCTCATCAGTGTCCATTTTACAGAAATGTGAACACACAGTGGAACATTACACTAGGAGTCCCTCACTCTGAAGTCTGGACTGAGCCGGGGTCAAGGAATTTGGTGCGGTCAGAAAGAATCCTCCATAAACCTCCTCTGAAACAGACACCGTTTACTAACCTTGTAACTCTGAACTTGTACCTGCTTCGAGCACATGTTGCCTTAAGTGGAGAACAGCAACTGGTCAAAGAGCCTTATAAATCCCACAGATGGAGTGCCTTCTTGCTGCAAGTGTGAGGAAGGCTATACAGCTGTGGAGTGTCAGTAGAAATTTGGGTGCCCATTAAAATTCATTTAACGAGGCACGTGGCCCAACACCTACCCATATGACCAGAACCTAGGCCAAGGTAAAGCTCGACTCAATGTGAAAAGGCGTAAAGAATTCAATCAGAGCCAAGTGTAATAGTGTCAAAGTACACGGTAGGAGCGTTTTCACCCTCTCTGCATAAGGACATATGTGGCTTATACTGCTGCAGTTTGTAATGGTAGATTTACAGAACCTCTTAACTTTCACTGTAATTTTAAGGGTGGGTTCTCAATCTGATCCAAGTAATCGATCTGATCTTTTTTTTTATATTTGGTAATTATTTCCCCTTTTCTATCAATTTGGTACAGCCAATTTACCCACCCATTCATTCAACTTCCCCTAGCATTAGCAATGCTCCTGACACTACGAAGTGAGCGCTTAACACACGTCTCCTACGATACATGTGAATCCAGCCAATGCTTCTTTTCGAAGCGCTGCCAATGTGGTATTGCTCGGAGGAAAGCGAGGAAGGAAAGCAGATGCCTGTGATGCCTGTGAGTGATGAGGGGAGAGAGCACCATCTACCCACCCAGAAAGAGCAACGCCAAGCATGCTCTCTTGGACTCTGGACATTGATGGCAAAGCAACGTGGCTCGGGATTCGGACCCCGTTGCAACCCGTGTCATAGTAAAGGTTTAATTTGTAATCAGCCGTGATTCAAGAGGAAAAGATGTGGCAGGAGTGTATTTCCCACATGGTTTTGGCACTAGCATTGCAGATATTACAAGTTTCCTCTGTAAAATAGATGCAGATAGATATGAACATGCCTTACTGGCTGTGCCTCTAACATAGCAGAGCAGTGGTAAAAACAAAGGATCAAACCCGGATCAGGTTGACAGAAGTCGATGCCCAACCTATTAAACTATGCCTGGATTTTCTATTTCTATGTTACAAGCATGTGTGTCCTGCTTTTACAAAAATGCAACAAAATAATTCTTAATAATTCCAATAAACTTCTTCTGGCAGGTCATCAACGTTCTCCATTAAACAGTAATGTTCTACCACGGTAAACTTACTGTATCTATGCTCACTCTCTGTGGAGCAAGATGGGCAAAGTAAGTGAAGTCTGAAGGCTCCAACAGTCACGATTAGTAATGCATAACATTTAGGCTCCAGAGTTCCGAACAAGCTCCTTCGACATCACAGTGGAGCTTTCCAAAACCGTAAGAACATCTCACTCTCAAAATATTAAATAAACTGTCTCATTAATCTCAGGTCACGATAATTAAAATGCTGTCCGGTGCTGAAAATCGGATGCAGAGCTGGAGTAAGCAGAAAATATTAATGATCGTCTTTGTTGACTTTTGAGAGTATGCAAACCAATGCCCTATTTTCGCCAGCTTCTTTAAACAATTAATGATCGTTGCCTTCCTATGGCAGGCCACCAAGCCCTTCATTAAACAGTAAAATGCCACAATATCAAAAGGCCATTAGCATTTCAAAGATCTTTCACCATCCTCATGTTTGTCAGAGGACTCTGACGGACAGCGCGGACCAGTGCTCCACCAGCTGCTTTAAGTAATTTATAACATTTATACTCTGGAGGTAAGAACAAGGTCTTTCAACCTCGTTAGCCTGGGTTTTCATCACACATTCACTGACATCTTTTAAACATGTGCTGCCTTTCTCCCCTTCGCTTTATTCTCTCTTTGCACCATCAAGTCAACAAGTGCTAAACGAATGAACCTATCGGAACGTACGTCCACACGAGTCCGCATCTTCTAACCCCTGAATTAAAAAGGGTTTCTTGACTGTACCAAGAAATGGCACGTGTTAAAAATACCATGAAAGCATTCCGCAGACCTGTCCTTTTTACGAGATTTATGGACTGATTTACATAGAAGCTCTGTTGGGCCTGCTGTCATTAAAATTCATCACTGTCCTTGAGGTCACCTCTAAAGCATTTGATCATCTCCTCTTTAGTATTTCATGCGTAGGACTCGCTCACCTGAAGGTGAACAGCTTCTGAAGCATATGATTTAGGACAGCCCGCTCTCTTAATATTGATAGAGACTGAGTTAAGGATTTCTGATGAGGTCGAAGGCTTGTTCGAAATAAGTTTGCACACCTCGTGTCACGGCGGTGGGTGAGGGCTTCTTGGGCAGGTCCGAGAAGCTGCTAACATCCAGGCCTGAGCCCTTGCACTCCTTCTTCTCTGGCGCAGCTGGTGTTGTGGTCTCCATGACGGGACCTGTAGAGAGCCTGAGGATGAGAAGGACGAACAGCAGTGTCAGTGTCTATACATGAACAGCATCAACCATGACAAGACACATTATGGGAAAACAGAAATGAGTGAGCATCAATGCAGAGTCCTTCCACAGTGCTTTCACAAGTAATATTTGACATTATTTCTACAGGGATACAAATGCAGTAAAATGAATCAAATGTAGATATTTCTTTATATTCACTATATGTCCAAATGTTTGTGGACACCGCTTCAAATGAATGCATTTAGCTACTTTATGTTGCTACCATTGTTGACACAGATGTGCAAATACACACACACACACACACACACACAGCTTGTCTCGTCTCTGCAGAGAAGCATTGCAAACAGAATAGGACTCTCTGGAGCAGATACACATGAACCTCTATGTCTAATGCCAAGTTTGTACTAGAGGGGTATTAAGCCCCGTGGCACTGAGCTGTGGAGAAGTAGAACTGTGTACTTTTGGGATGAGTTGGGGAGTTCAGGGTGAGGATAACTATAGTATAGTATAGTCAACATATAGTCATTAATTATAGTCATAACATATTTAGTACCAGTCAAATGTTTGGACACACAAAGGTGTCGCGGCTGGGGGTTTCAAGGTAGGTTGAAAGTTGTAAGTTGAACTGAAAGGAGATGGTCTGGTCATATAGGCTATTAAAGCTATTTACTGGTTTATGCATTAATGTACATTAACATACTGTGGTTTGAGAGATATTTCTACCCTCACACAACTAAGGCCTGCTTGACCTTTAAAAGTCAAATCTAAAGTAATCTAATCTGTCCAACACTGATCATTTGCTTGTATCTACGTTATACGATTTGTAGGAGACAGAACTAAAAAAGAGAAAGAAATGGAACAAACCAGTTTAATTAAAACCTTTTTCAGGAAATCTTTGTCAGGTCTGAAAGACCTTTAGCAGTCTTAGAGTAGCAGCACTCCACAAGCATGGCATAGCTTTATTAATGCAAACTCAAATATTATCTGATCAGGATATTCAATTTTAGCAGGACCATCCAGTGGTGATTACAAAGCATACAAAGAGCTTCCTCTCCTGTATCTCCATCAGTGCAGTCAAACGCTGAGCTGAGAGCAGATGATTTGGCAGCGTGCCACTTGTTTAACTTCGTGGAACCTATAAGATTATCCTTGGTGCAGTGCAAACAAGTGCTGGTCAGAGACTGAAAAGAAGTCCCTCTTTGGGGCCTTTCAGGCACTGATTGAGGCTATCCACAGTGTTTGCTTTTTAGCTGATGAACACGTTCGTTGAGAGTGGCTGAAGAACAGATGTTGTCAATGGTTTGATTAGCCAAATTTCCCCTCGTATGTTTTTTTTTTTTTAACAGACCATATCATTTCATGAAATGCAAGCATACGTAGCAAAGCATTTTCAAAGGCTCATTTTTATTTTATACAAACTGGATTAAATACAGTCATAACTGTGTAGTTTTGTGTGATCCTCAAGGTTACAAGATGCCAGGCTATATGCAGTCCCAAGAGGTTGGATGGGTGCCGATAACTGGTGAGCAAGCTAACATAGCAGGGTTTATTGTGGATGGTGAGGTAATCACGTATAAAAGCACAAAGACATTACACCTGTTGGTAAGTCCAGGCACAGAGCTGTCCAAATTGGACAGCACATGAGAATGGCTGTTCTCATTTATAGTTATTGGAGCTGAACGCCACAGTTTAAACGTGTTTATGCTTAAAGGCAACCAGAAGGGAATTAACACTTACGTTCTCTAAAATAATTTCCAACTGAGTCACTTTTTTAGCCAAGGAAATGGTTTTCTTTACATGGACTGGAAAGGGGTTCATGGTTTCAGACTAAAAGCAGCAAAAAAAGCCATATTGGACTTTTTTTTGAACAGCGTCGCTTCATTATGGCATTATGGTGAGCTTGCGTCTATAATTGCCCCTTTAGGAATTTGCTCAGAGTCGAGCTGAAACCAGCATGTTAGTGGTCAACGAGACTTCATATTGCATTGCAAAAGCCTTGCTGTTTAAACATACTAAATCCAAATATCATTTTTCTTATGGTCAGCGTCTTGTAAGACGAACATAGGCCATATTCATCACCTCCCAGGGCTGCCAGTTAAAGATTTCACTGCCAAGGTAAGCCGATTAGAGGTGGGCTGTTGGGCTTGGACGGCATCTGTTTCACTTCTTGTAAGCCAAGAAAGTCCATTTGCCATCCTGTGTCATTGACGCCTCTTATAGACTTTTCTTTGGAGATGCTATTAAACGACTTGGATTTCAAAAGATCCTTTAATAACCTTTGATAATGTGATGCTCTTGCTGTGTAACATCTGCAATCTCTCTGTTGTCATCAAATGACTCTTGGCCAGTTATAACATTTTACTCTATTGTAAACGACCCTCATGAAGAATTGCTCCCCAGGTAACTTGGACCCTCGCAGATCAAGGTTGTTCTAGTTCCATATCATTAGCAAAATCATTAGGCAAGAAAGAAATGAGTGTTTGAAGATACTGTCCAAATTCCACTATGCTACAACCAGCACCATAAAGCAAGAAGGGTTCCACCTGGTCTGCTTTGAAGAGAAACGCTTTGGAGCACGTCAAGCACAACTAGGAATCAGTGCTTCTTCCACTCAGTTCTGGGTGCCAACAACACAGGCACCTTCCTCCAGTAGAACCAGGCCGAGATTGACCCTTTGACAGGGCTTCTGAGATCTGATGGGCCAGTACAGGTGTCAGGAACCGAGTGGACAGGTGGTGGCGAGGGCGAAAGAACAACAAGAGAGCGCCTCTTTCATTCTGGATGGCTGCTCTGACAAGTGCAGCGTGTGAAAAGGATCAGAACCTCGGGTCCACGTGACTGAGGTCTATGGGACCCCGCAGGGGTGAGGGCTAATCCTCCATAGTAGCCCTGCAGAGCTCATCAGTCTAACCATGACTATCTTGCAAAATAGCTCACAAATGAATCCACAATTTTCATATAACACATTTTATGTTTAAATGTTTGTGGACATTCTTTTTGATGAACGCACTCAGCTACTTTAAGTTGGTCCCATTGCTGACACAGATGTGCAGATGCCTTGTCTAGTCCATGTAGAGATGTACTCCCATTAGAATACCACTGTCTAGAGCAGATAAACCTATTGGTGCAATGCCTAATGCCAGGCATGGTCTAGAGGGGTATGAAGCCCCCCAGCATTAAGTGGAACTGTGGGTTGAGTTGGGAAGTTGGGGTTGAGGTGGGGTGGTGATCATCCAACATTCTGACCTCACTAACATTCTTGTCGCTGAATGCAGTCCAATCTTCACAGCAATGTTCCAATTGTTTCTAAATACAATTAATAATAAACAATGAATGAGCAGGTGTCTCAATACTTTTGTCTCCTCTGTGTTATCGACTTGCTTGTTGGTTTTGAAGCATTTTCTTTCTAACTTAAGTGATCCAGCTAAACAGTAAGTATGTGGGCTCTTAAAGTGTCAAATTGTATTTTTTTTTTCTCCTCAAAGTTCACACTGAATGAGATTTGGGGAAATGAATGCGTGACGGACAGCTCTGACTGTTTTCTTTTGTGGCTGTAATCACTCTGAAAGGAAGCAACAGGTGTGCAGAGGACCCTTGTACTTGCAGGCCTGGGTACAAACTACCAGCCACACAAGTACAAAGTGCAACCTTCTTGACCCTGCAGAACAAGCAGTTTCAGGCAAAGGCAGGACTAAAAAATAGTCCTTATTAAAGTCCATCACTCAGGGTTAACAGTAGTATTAACAGTGTATTCCATGAAACCCAGTTTAGATGTATCTGATCTGCTGTAATGCTAAATGCAGCATTCATTAGAAAAATTACAAGAACATTAAGCAATCCGAAGAGTCCGAAGGAGATTTCTTTGACAAGTTTCTCAGCAATGGACTGAACATGCACGTATGCCTCGGAGCCTCATTCCATTTCAGCTGCTCAGTTCTTTCACCAGTTCTCAGTGGAATGCAAACACACATCAAAGCGAACTCTTAATTCCAAATGCTGGGTTTCTTTACGCTTCTTTGGCCCCTATCTTTGGCACAGGAGCACGATGGAGATAGAGGTCCACCATCGTTCTCTCACAGAGTCAGTGACCCTAAGAGCAGGTCAGGGTAAGTGAAGTTTCCTATTTCTGAGTCATCCTCAGACAAAGCCCATTCTTTGTTAGAGCTGAATCATATGGAATGCCCTGTGGACCAAGGAAATACAGTTACTATTGTTCTCAAGTATCAAATTGTCTGTTCCTGTTACACTTTCCCCACCTAATGCTTAAAAACATTTAATTAAAGTTGACATTTTGCGGATTTCAACATCACTGAAGTATTTTTACTGCAGCACAGATTTTACCCAGGATCTGCAGTATTTATACAAGCTAATTTATTCAAAGACAGAACAAGAGGTGGAACTAGGGAACCAGGCTTCTGATATAAAAACTAAACAAAAAACAAAACAAAACAAAAAAAAAAAACAAGAGCAGTACTATTTTTTAATACACAGGCAGTATGCCTTTCCTTTATTCTATCCCCTCATTCTAATAAAAAATAAGTAGCATTCATATTCATCAAGTTCATATATGGGCCTCCATGTGAAACGATTTCCTTTGCAAAAAAGGGCAAACTTAATTCAGACAAAAACACAGCTGTTTTTTGAGGCCAGGCCCGACCGCTGCGGCCTGATCCACCAACGTGGTCTTCCTCCTTTCAGTATGAGCACTGTGGAAACCTTTAATTTAATTCACTTTTTACTGACCAGCATTTTCCCTCGAGGCCATGCGGCAGTATAATACTGCCTTGCTCGCTGTAACACTATGTCAAAATAATAGTTTTGAGGAACTATATTTCATGGCGTTCCGGAACACACACTCAGGCCTTGTCCTTGAGGAGAGACGCTAAATTTACTGCGGAATTAGAGATTCCAATTTAGCTTTCGCCTCCGTTCCTTTACAGTCTGGCTGGCCAACAGCAATATTAACGTAGGGTGTTTTTTCAGTGTAGTTCTACTCTCGCAGCTTTTTGGTGATTCCGCTGGTTCTCCAAAAAAAGTTCCCAGAACTCATCATGACACAGACAGGAGATCTGCTGCTACCTGAAATCCAGAACGAACGTTTTTTAGGCAGATACGCACAGCTACTGCTATTGAAGTCAGATGCACAGGAGCACCTTCAACACAAGTTAGCTTGTGGTGAGCTGGGGCTTGGCTTGAGTCGGTAATACCTCCAAGACTAACTGTCAAAAAGACAGCCAGCGTGACCCAGAGGATGAGACTGCCCTTCCCCCATCAAGACTTCAGTAAATGCAATATCCTGTGCTTGATCTCTTTGTCCACATCCAATCTAAAACAGATGTTGACTCCACAACCTACGCAGAAGCATGAGGAGGAATCCCTGTCTGTTTTCCAAGGCTCTACAAGAAAAATGTGGCTGTGTACATTTGAGGTGCTAATGAAATCATTACGAGAGTTGTGTTTACTATTTAAAGGGTTTTGAAACAAGGTAAGGCTTACTTGGTCGACACCCTACGAGAGTCCTAAGGCCGCAGCTGTTGCATCTCACATCACAGAGCTCATGAAAGAATTTCTTCCCTCTCAACACCATTTGCTTGGGTCGCTAAAACGGAGCGGTGTTGTTAGCGCTCTCTGGTCACAGCCTCAGCTGTCATTCCTCTCACCCTGAACCAAGAGCAGGCCGATGCACCCCTTATTAGAATGTTAATTACACCCTCGAGAAGGCAATTATAGTTATTGTGTGAAGTATTTATGCAACAAAGACAATGGGTAGTATGTGGTGTGGTACAGTAAACAGAATACGTCTAGAAAAGCAATTATTTAACGCTAGGAATCCCGACCGCAAAACCGTTACACAGATGGGATGGTGGTGTCAGAGAGAGGCCGAGGAGGGGGTGGAGTAAAAGGAAACAAGTCCCCCATCAAATCTAATGAATCATGTTTACTAAAAATGTTCTACCTCAGCTTTCTTAGAGTGACTCACTGTAGATTCCAAAAACACACAGACGAGATTCAGGAAATGGTGGAAATACAACGTCTCAAGTTGTCTGAACTGGTGAATCTTGTGGGGTGATGTGTAATGAGTCAAAAGCAAAGGTTAACAGTCTATAAAGTAAAAAAATATAAATAAAAATAAAAATCTATTCAAATCTAATCAATGACTTAAGACACGTTGTTTAAAGCCACTCTTGTGCCTGTCTCTCTAAAGATTTCTCAGCACTGTCACTGTGGGTGAGCATATTTTATCGCTCAGTGTGAGACATCCATCTGTGTCCCGGTTTGTTGTCTGAGCTGTGAGTCAGCAGTGTGTCGGCTGTAGGGAGGAAAAGAGGGGCCGTGCGGTCTGATGCCGAATGTCTGTGTGGAAGGGGGGGGGGGGTCAACGGTACCAGCTGCTTGACACCCCAACACCTATACAATCTCTGATCTGATCACCTACAAGACAGCTGCTCCAAGACGGTAGGCCAATTTTTTGCTCTGCAGCAAGACAGATGTTTTATGTTCACGCAGGTACTCTTATCCAGACCGACTTACAATGATAGGTGAATGTAGCGTCAGGGTCTGTCTCAACAGGCACATTAAGCACTGCAGTCTTCTTCCAAGTCAGCCCTGTGGGGACTTCAACAATGTGTGGACATAGGACGAGATGTCCTCAAGGGCGCTGCGTTTTAAAAAGCATGTGTTTGGGAAGCGACTAATTTGACCTGGTAACAGAAATGAGCAAATTTCTGAGCAATGAGCAGAGCTTCTCCAAAGGGTACATATAAGATAGTTCTAGTTCTAAGTTTCCCCAATTTAGTTCCCTGAGTTAGCTAGGACTCTCCACTCACACATGATGTGGCCACGTTGGGAGGGTGGTAAGCTAGTATGTGCTTCCTCCAAGCCCATGTTGGCCTTGCATTGTGCCAAGTGACGCAAGGAGAGGATGGGCACCCAGAAAGTGCAAGGCTAATTATACTCTCTTGGAGCTCCTATCCACGGATGTCTGTGGCCTACCCTGGGATCAAACACGCAATCCCTTGGCAATCCCAGACGTTTAGACCTAAGGAATGAAATCTCAGACCCCTGTTCAGGTCCACTATGTTATCCACTACACTATCCAACCACTATATAATGGAGGCATGCTAGTTTCCTCTCCTGTTTGTTGGCTGGTGTTTGGCATGTGGCACCTCTCATAGCACAGCTTAACTTCTCTAAGACGTGATGTTCTAAAGCCTACCGTGTGGAGAGCCATATATCTAAGCTACAACAGGGATCAGGCAATGATGATAGGAACGCAGATGATCCTAATCTCTCTGCGCATAATGAGTGAATTCCTTGGTGAGCAGCCCCGATTTGGCCTGGGCCCAGCGCGGCGTTCAGCAAGAGGCCAACGAGCAGGAGTGGACGTGTGTGTCAGGGAGCGGGGCGGGCCGATTGCTAAAGACTACCACATGGCTTCCCTCGCTCAACACGTCCCGCTCGTCTTCCAGCCCGGCTGGAGAGGAGTCTGTGGCCTGGCAGGGGTTCAGCAGCTAACCTCCAGTGGTCCCGCTCGTACTATGGAGCATAACGGGGAGATCCGTCTACCCACTCCGTTCCTGGCAAAGCATGGTCTGGAGCTACGGGAGGACAGCCGATAAATCACAACACACTTACATCGGCCTCTGCGCCTTTAATAATTCGGTCTTGGAAGCACCGACAGAAAACTCCCCTGATAGAGACTGAGCCGCCTATGGTTCAGAGTCAGCTTCTGCATCAGATTAGCGCCGACAACAAACACTTGGAACAGTGTGGCATTGTTTGAGGCAACGTCTGCGAGGGGAACAAACAGCAAGGAGGTCATGAAGATGATACCACGACCGCTGTGATGATACTTTCACTACCGGCTGCTGTCGAGGGCCTGCCTCTGATGTAACAGTGGATCATCCGGGAATGTTTACCCTCCAGGAATTAATTAACTTGTGTATGAAACCTTGTCCTTGGAGAAGCACAACATGAGACACTTTACAATATTTTGATTCCTTGGAGTCTGGCAAAGTACAACTCTTTTTTTCTGACCACATATTACCACACACATATATCTGTGGTGCTGAGCGATCAAAGAGCCTCCAGCCATCTCATCTTCCCTCTTCTCAATGAGTCAGACATTGAGCAAGAGCCATCTTCTCCATGCATTAGCTCATTTTAAAGGTGGTCTACCAGTGATTCATTGCAAGGACGACTGTTCTCATGGCCTAAAGGTGCTCTGCGGAGCTACACATCGTAGAACCACCAGCTGTCTCTACATGGGCTACATTGCTCAAAAAGATGTATAATTTTGGTAAAGTGTAATGTTTACTCTTGGTCGAGCTATGAAATAAATTTGAGTCCATCCCCCGCACACTCTGCCTGGTGGCTTCTATGAATCACAGGTGGATGTGTGGTTTGGGAAATTCAAGCAGTGCTCTGTGGACACAGACGTTGCCCAGCTCCAACAAATCATGTATAAGTTTGTATAAACAGTATTCATAATTTCATCGGCTGATTATATTTTTTCCATATTCGTGTGGGAGGCCTGAGGACAAAAGAAAAGGACAAAGTAAAATGTAGGTCAAAGTAAATGGAAAGCACAAAAGGAAAGGCCTCCCTTGTTGTTTTAACCATTTATTACAATTTGGAAAGTGTTTCCCAGTTCATCACGTACAAAATTGCACAACCGACGTTTTACAGTCTTTTTATCTTTCCTTGTTAACAAGAAATTGTCAACTTTTTCTTACCTCATAAATCTGAAGGTACATGCCTCCCTTCTTATCGGAAGGTATCTCCAACAATGTGTGTGAAAGACCTCCTAAATCGGTCAACATGTATGCCATTTCTCTGTCATGTTCTCTGATGGACTGGTGGTCTTTAACTAGCCGTATTTTCTTAGGTTTGGAGTAGTTTCCGAATGACTAATGAGCTCAATCAATCAAACCTTGGGCCCTGTGCTGATTACTGCCATGCACTTTTAGTGGCTTATTAAAGTCTTACTGAGGCCATTTCTCACACACAAGAGTGTGTGGTTTCATTGGTTTCTTTGATGATAGGCCCAGAGTGAACAATGTCAGTACTTAACAATGCCCTGGTAGCTACACAGGAGTGGGAAAAAAGCATGAAGGATCCTATCCACACTCCAAAAAAGCGGATGTGATGTGGTCTTGATTAACCCCAGACACTCATGGAAGAATGAAGCAGATGTCTGGAGAGGTTTCCAACACCAGTGGCTAAAATGCAGGGATTGTCCTAAGCCCTAAAGGCCAGCGCTGAGGAGCTGGAACTCAAAAAGCACCCTTTGAGAGGGTAAATGAATGTAAGCAGTTAGCACTCTTCATCCGTCTGTTTCCTCACCGCTCTGGCCTCATCTCCAGATAAACTCAACACTGGGAACACTGCAGATCATTCAAGTCCCAACAATTCACTCGACAACACAAGTGTTCTTCAGCTACTCTGTCTAGGCTGAGAGCTTCAAGGTCTTCTGTGACACAAACATAGTTCACGAAACAAAGAAGCATCCAGTTTGAGCTGTGCTCACAAACTGCCCGCCGAATTACGTTCTTTTCAGAAGATGACCAGCTCCACCAACTCCAGTGCACATGTATAGCATATACAACATTTCTGTTCAATAAATATATACTTTCAGAATACTGATGACTCTCGAAAGCTGGTTTTCATTGAAGTTGTTAAATATTAACTGCTCTTGTGTCCCATAATGGCCTCCAGCATTTGAACAATTACTAAACAAAACAAGGTGAAGAGCTATTATTTTTCCATCCATCCATCTTCTTATCCATTTCTTTCTGGTAGGGTCACAGTGGGTTCCTCCGGAGCCTCCCTGGAATCATTGGGCGCAACGCAGGAATTCCCTCAGGGCGAGGCACCAGTGCATTGCAGGGTATACAAAGAGTATCTTGTTATAAAATTATCGATGTTCAGTCTAAAAATGTTCTAAAGGGGCTCTAAGTGGATTAGAGGTCTACTGCCCTGCCACTATGGCCCGGGGGTCAGGAGCCTGAATCCTGAGCCATGCTGCTTTGTCATCAGCAGCCTGAGTCTGAGACAGCACATTTGGCCAAGCTCTCTCCAGGTTGGTAGATGGCACTCTCTCCCCTCATCACTCTAAAAGCAATGTTGACTGGCACAGGCATCTGTTAGCTTCTGCGGTATACCTGGGGGATTCGGCACTTTCCTCAGAGTGTGTCAGCTGCCCAGTGATGTCGCATTGGCAGCAGTTCAAGTCCTTATCCTCCTAGTGTTGGGAGCATTGCTATTGCTAGGGTGGAGCTACGAATGGGTTGGTAAATTGGCAGTCCCAAATTCGGGAGAAAAAAATAAAAAAATTGACAAACAAAAAGTACATTGAAAATGTTCTGTGGAGCCTCCCTAAAGCAGTTAGAAACATTGGTTACGCCTAACCGAGGGCCAGCATTCATAACGCACATACAAGCCTTTCATGACAGCTGAAATAAACCTACATAAACATTCATTGTGTCAGTTATGTCAAGTGTTATGACAGCTGACGTTTGTTGAAATAAGCCTTTATAAATGTTTATGTAGGGCTTATTCCAGTTGTCATGAAAGGCTTATGTAGGTGTTGTGTCGCCCCACAAATGCCGCCCCCCCCCCTTCAGTAAAGTGCTGGTGAAACGTTAAGTGGTTGTCAGGCAGGACATAAAACATCAAAAATAACTCAGTGTTTCCACTTTCTGGCATCCTGGCGCATGATGAGGAATGAGGTACAACACGTGAGCTGAGGACATCACACTGTCTTTGTCCCACCACTCTGCGTGGACACAAAGTAGAGTTCCACATTTCAGTAGAACAACAACTGTAACCCTTCTAACCTCTGAGTTCCCCTGGCTGAAACTTTTCACTGAGCTGTCACTCGTGTTTTCTACACCTCGTCCACCGCTGCAGAAGGAGCGCATTCATGTTTGTTTTCTAAGGTCCTCCTTTTTTATTGTTCATTACATTTTGCACACGAGAAAGAGTGAGAGAAAGAGAGCGAGCGGGCGAATCCTGCAGGCCTAGAAGATGAAAGTGATGCAGCCATCCCATGTCACAGAGGCTGATGACCAGAGCCCAAGCAGGGCTGAATAATCTGAATAGCCGATCATTTCTTTACACCCTTTCACTCGCTCTGCCTCTGACTGTTGGAACTCCTCATTTCACACAATGGCAAATTCACTACGACCTTTCTTCTTATGCTAATAGACTCAACTGGGGCTTCACAATAAATTTAACACATACACAAAACACACACTCTCTCTCTATCGCTCACTCACACACACACACACACACTTTGTGCTGTGTTTTTTTTCACAAAGTTGAGCACATACAATAATTCTTATACCATATTAAACTATGAAACCACATCCCCCACATGGCTCTCTGAGCATTGCATAAGGCAACTTGATATGATAGTTCACATGTTTGAGCACAATACCTTGTATCTGACAGTAAAGTGTTTAGGAAAGGTAATAATTTGGTTCATATCAAAGTAATCAAATGAAACGCTGAACTGGATGTGATTCATTGAATTAACAATGAAACCGCATGCCTTAAAAGCTGAATTATGTGTCCAAACTGAGAAATTGAACAACTAAAAGCTGAACTATGAGTAAAAACACAGAAATGTAGTGAATTAAAAGCTATATTATGTGTAAAAACAGAAATTAAATGAATTAAAAGCTAAATTATGTGTAAAAACACAGAAATGGAATGAACTAAAATCTGAATTATGTGCAAATAAAGATATGGCATGAACTAAAAGTCAAACTATGTGCAAAAACATAGAATATGAATTCATTAAAAACTGAATTGTGTATGAAACCAGAGAAATCATTCAGAAGTAGAAATGGAGAATCTGACTTCATTAAAAGCTGAGTTCGGTGTAACACCTGAGAATCTGAATGGATTAAAAGCAGACTTGTGTGCAAAAACAGAGAAACCACTAATTGAAAGTTGAATTATGTGTGAAAAATACAAAAAATCAGTCTGATCAATTAAAAGATGTGTGTAAAATCAGAAAAATCATTCATTAAATGTTTATTAGATGTAAAAACTACATGGCATACAATTAATATATGTAACACAAAAAAAGAATGAACTAAGAGTTCTACTTACAGTAGAAGGGACCTGAAAAGCTAAATCAAGACAGAAGAACTGTTCTAATGAAATCTACCCAATTCAGGAACAGTAAAAGTCCTCCTCTGACACATTACCTTATGAACACCACACAATATTCATTACAGCCTTCTCTGTAATCAGCGATCCCTATGAGTGCTCAGCATACACTGTTCTTCACCCTTAAGTAACTGGTGCTTATTTCAGGGCCTGAGACCATGTGAGGATGTGATGATAAGCCATGCTAAATAAGGAAGACCTGCAGAACTGTTCCTATGCTGTTGGCATCGAATGTAATTACAGATGTGTTGTTACATCTATAATCATGAGATTTCTCATGTTTTGGGTTTGTTGGAGCTAAATGTTTTGGGTTGAAAGCTACCTAAAGTGAAAGATGCTAAAAGCTGATGTGTACAGTAGTATTAAGATATCCACACACAGCTCTAATAGGCCGTGTGTGTGTGTGTGTTTAGGGGTTATGAGCAGAAGTTGGTAGAGTAGTGTAAATAAAAACAAACAAACAAACAAACAAACAAAAATCACGGCAGGTAAAGCAAAAGTACTCAAGCAAAAGTAAAGGTAGCTTTGCAGAAGAATGAAGAAGTGGTGCTTAAGGACTAGCTAGGTAACTTACAGGGCTGCAGTACAGCTGAGTACAGCTCCACTGGCTCAGTACGTCATATATCAGCTTATTTCATTTATAATAAAAATAACAACGCTCACCAGTCACCAACATAACAGATTGAAATATAAAAAACACACACACAAAAATTAGTCACTAAATGTTAAAGGCTTACAAACTCCATAGTAGCCTCGTTTTCTCACGTATTTTCTCAAGTATTAGCTACGTAATGAAAATTATAAAAAAAAATAGTACAAGAAAATTGTACTTTTTAAGTACAAAAAAGTATTTAATTACAATTAGATTTTTAATATATATATATATATATATATATATATATATATATATATATATATATATATATATATATATTTATATTCAGTTTTTTTAGGATACTAATTCTGGCCAGGTTAGTGTGAAACACTTTTTAACAGAGTTAGTCCGGACTAGTCTAGCCTAAATCTGGGTCTGGAAAACAGCTTAACTTCTATTTTTATCCAGATTTGATCAATCGGGTGTCTAAAGTAGCACTATGTAGCCGTTGTTTGCTCGCTAACTTGTTTTTATTGAAAGCAGCTGCTGAACTTTCGATACTTTCTGCAGCTCCAGCTTCTGAGTGCGGCATGAGAAACCGCCAACAGCGAAGTTGTCCAAAAAAAGTGACAAGTTCTGCTAACTTTAGCCCGTTTTTACACTTTTACACTGGATCTAAAGTATCCAGTTTCCCAGCCATTAAAAGTCGTCCCGAGTTCCGTTCATAAGTGCAGCTGAACTTGTGCAGGACTGTTAGCCCTGCAGCTACAGCCCCGACCCCACAGAGTCAGACACGCTTCAGTCAGGGGATGGTCCTCAAAACACTGAACGCGAAAGCAGAGCGAGAAACCGAGCTACAGCCGAGCTTACCTCCGCTTCTGGCTTCACCTCTCAGGCAGTTCGCCTCCAAACTTTCCTCTCCCCCAAACTGAACTCTGAACGAAGACCGAACGCAGGAGTCGCAGCTCGCAGCTCGAACCCAAAATCCATGAATGTCCTTCCAGCAGAAAAGCCAAGCGCGGCGTTTATCTGGCCCTTCCTGCCAGCCCCATCACTCAGTGGAGCGACAGACCAGCAAGCTCGCACGAATCCTCAAACTCCTGCACGCACACACACACACACACACACACACTAAACTCTCTCTCTTTCTCTCACGCACACACACACACTGCCTGAACGCGTCTGCCCTGCTTCACTGTTCGCGCAGGAAAGTTGGCCCAGGCTGAGGCTGAGGCGGTGGGATGAGCAGGAGATGAGTGTGAGTGTGTGTGTTGGTTTGGTTTGGTTTGGTTTCCCACCGCTCTCCCCTCCCCAGATCTGTCCACACATCCCCCCTTTTACCTCCCCCTCTTACAGCAGCTCAGCACGTGGGTCAGGTTTAGTCCACAACTCAGGAGAAAGTTTACTAGAGAGAGAGAGAGAGAGAGAGAGAGAGAGAGAGAGTGTGTGTGTGTGTGTGTGTGTGTGTGTTTGCTGTGCAATTAAACTCTGATACACAGATTTTCCCTGAATATTTATTAAAAGAACAATGTTTATCTACCCATGGAAGCACGTGTGAAGATGTTAGCTTTAGTACACTGGAGGAATGCACTGAACACAGCATGTCCAAGAACTGCACTGATGCAGCAAGATAGATAGATAGATAGATAGATAGATAGATAGACAGATAGATATAGATAGATAGATAGATAGATAGATATAGATAGATAGATAGATAGATAGATAGATAGATATAGATAGATAGATAGATAGATAGATAGACAGATAGATATAGATAGATAGATAGATAGATAGATAGATAGATAGATATAGATAGATAGATAGATAGATAGATAGATAGATAGATAGATAGATAGATATAGATATAGATAGATAGATAGATAGATATAGATATAGATAGATAGATAGATAGATAGATAGATAGATATAGATAGATAGATAGATAGATAGATAGATATAGATATAGATAGATAGATAGATAGATAGAGATAGATAGATAGATAGATAGATAGATATAGATAGATAGATAGATAGATAGATATAGATAGATAGATAGATAGATAGATAGACAGATAGATAGATAGATAGATAGATAGATAGATATAGATAGATAGATAGATAGATAGATAGATAGATAGATAGATAGATAGACAGATAGATAGATAGATAGATAGATAGATAGATATAGATAGATAGATAGATAGATAGATAGATAGATAGATAGATAGATATGGTGTATCTGTCCCAGATCATATGGCACAGATCATATGGCACAATAAACCCCTATAAACTTCAGGATTTGGTTCCATGATGCATTAAAATGCATTTATAGAGTATTTGAAGCTGCTATTTGGTGTATAAATAGTGTGTGCTTTCGGTTCAGGTGACAAATGCTCAAATATGGTTTTCCAAGCCTATTTACAACCCTGTTATTTGGCATCAGAATGAAACACGCTGATTTTCCTTTCATGGTGAGCTCTAGGTAAAAAACAGAAGATCAGCTCTGCTTTTATTGGCTGGTTTATGGCCCTGAGACAGCTCACAGGAGCCGCGTAGCATAGCACAGCTTAGCCTAGCTTAAAAAAAAGCCTAAAAAACCCCCCAAGCAAACACAGGATGTTTCCCAGCTGCATTCTTCACAAGGTATATACTATATTGCTGCTGTCCAATAAAAAACATGTACCTCCATTGTTTGTCCATTTTTAGTTTTCATCATCATCTGAACCCTGTAGCAGCTCTTACACGGTGTAAATAATTCTGGATAACTGGACCAATAGAAAGGTGGCAAAAGACTGTATGACTGTATATAACTATATGACTTCCATTGAAGGTTAAGAAGGTTTTTTGCTTCTCCTGTAAAGTTGCTATTTTGGAGATACATGTTTTTTATTGGACAGCAACTCTATACTAATCTTAATAGCGCAGGTTTGGGAGGTTAGTGCACTTATTATATTAACATACTAGCCCGTTTTGTACTAACAGGAAATGATGAAGCGTTACTATGCCAATATACATGTCATGTCAAATCAAGTAAAATTTATTTGTATAGCGCTTTTTACTACTGCTGTTATCGTCACAAAGCAGCTTTACATAATCAATAATTAGTAAAAGACAGAAAAATATATAACAAACAATAACATAACAATAATAATAAAATATATCCTAAATATATAATAATATAAATATATATTAATAATAAAATAAATAACATAAAAAGACATGAAAGATCTAAGATCCCCAGTGAGCAGCCAACAGCGATAGTGGCAAGGAAAACTCCCTCAGAGCTGGAGGAAGAAACCTTGGAAGGAACCAAGACTCACAAGGGGGACCCGACCCATCCTCCTCTATTTAAACATTAATGATAAAAGTTACCGAACCATCGATACTGTTGAACAGCTCTGATCATAATCATAATATATTAATCATGTTGTAGTTTAACTTATATATAGTCATGGCAGGGATGGTCATGTATTAATAATGAGTAATGATAGTTAATAGTGGTGATATTATTAGTGGCACATAGTTAAGAGTCAGTGCACTTGCATCATTATCCACCTTTTTTTCCCAGCAGTGTGTAGCTCATCATCAGGCCTTGCTTCAGTCGCCTAGTGTTAGCTTATAGCCTGGCCTCCATATCATGTAAGTGTTTCGTAAGAGAACTGGAAGTATGTACATTTTGGGGGCTTAAATATAAGTTTGGAATTGGTCCACTTTCCAAGATTTTGTCTAAATAAGAAAACAACAGTGTCTGAAGATCACAGTGCATCACTTCCTTGTACCGAATTCTTATTATTCAACTATACTAACCTCAGTAGTTGAGATGTAAGTAGTTTGGTGTGACGTGGTGTTCTGTAGCCAAACTCACATCCTACACCATTTATTTCTCCTACAGTGATGATGACATGAGAGTGGTGTGTTGGAATGTCTTCCCACAGTATATACGTAAATACACCCATCCGGGTGAACGAGTGAACATGAAGAAAAGGGTTTGGGGCCTATCATAAAACAATATCTCCGGTATCAGGCAGTGTTTTTGTAGTCACATGATACAATGGCTTCCTGTAACTTTGGGAGGCATTTAGCTCTGTAGATGTCTGGGTTCCATCACCATCACTGTGAACCATTCTAGTTAGTCTCTCTTCAAATCCAACCACTCTGAATGAAACGCAAAACATTAGAAAAAGCAGCAACATTTCTATTTTATCACTTTTTATCACAACTTGCACATGTACATCACACACATGTATATATGCCTACAGAATAAGAGGCACCAGGTAATAGATGGTAACAGAATAAGACAAAAAGTTCTAATCTAGTAGGCCAAAAGCTGAGTTTCTGTTCTAAAAGAACTTGTTTATTTATTTATTCATTATTTATTAAGCAGATCAAATGTTGCACAAAGCCCTGGAGAAGCCCGCTCCCCTCTAGTGAATCTACAAACCATGACAAAAACATTTCTATGAAATTTGTGAGTTACAATGACATCTAGAGGTCAGAATGGTGGCGTACGTCTTGAGAGAGCAATAAAAATGGCAACTGACAATAAAAGCTAATATTGGAATAAATGTTCTTCAGCTGAGATATGTCTGATATTACCTTAAAGTTAATTTCATTACCTTTAATCAAATAAAAAAAAGCATTTTTAGCTCCAAAAAGTTACTTCTCTATATACTGTATGTGTCGGTTAGGCACTGAAGACCTATTCGACTTCAATAAATTAACTCTCCTTAAAAATGACTCTCTGAGATACATTGTGCAGATTTGCACACACATTTAAATGCATGAGGGCATGAGAATGATATGCACTGTGTCGTCTTTTTAATGGAGGGACATAGTGACAGACAGACATTCAAGACATATTAGTACCTTTTTTGGACTTGGAGCTATACATTACTGCAGTGAAGTATTAGGCTACAGTGCTTGAAGCTAATCCAAATCCTAAACTTAAACTGACAGCTCTTCTGGTCTGTCATGGTAACATCAACGATTTTATATATTTTTTTGCTATATTTGTGGGGACATCTGGTCCCTGTAAGGACACAGAGACACACTTTAACGTATTTATTTTAATCAAAGTCAACCGAACAGAGCCGAGAAATCTGGCTGTAAAAGCATTCTTTGTAAAAGTGCCTTTCAGGGCTGTCTCTCTGAGTAGTTGCTGCGCACTCCCCCTTGCTGCTGTGTGTATGTCCGCCTGAGTGCCTCTTTATAACACAACTGCCCACTGATCCCCACACCGTTGCCAGGGCAGCAGCAGCAGCAGCCCTAAGTTCCCCATTCTCTGTGTCATTGGGATCAGCTCAAAAGTGGCATTATGTCATTCACCTCAGTGTTCTTTTGGTCAGCCCTGCACTAAACTCAACACCATTGTGCGTTTCTAAACATCACCTGGTCTCCAGCCTCTCTCGGCCTTTGGGGTAAATAGTACGTTACTTGTTCGGTACATTATGCCTGAGAGATCTTGATCAAAAGTGAGTGGAGCACATGTGTCCGTGGCTCTGCCTGTGTTGTGAATGAAGGGTTTTGCACACAGGCCGCTCGCCTTGTTCCTGTGCCAGCAGGCCCTAAGGCAGGAATGTTAATGAGCATGTTGGGCTTCTCCATGGATGGAAGAAAAGGAGGGATCTATCACTCTCACTGTGGAGGAGGAGGAGGGGGTGTGTGGGTGTGGTTTGGAAATAAGGAGGAAACAAGGCCATAGTAATATATTTTTCCATATGATATCATGCATTTTTCAAAGAGCTCATGAACACATTAAAAATAAAGGTGCCAGACGTGTTCTTTGGAGCAGTGCCATAGAAGAACCACATTTGCTTCCCTGGGGAACATTAAAATGGCTGTTTCTTTAAACATGTGATGTAAAAATATGAAAAAGCGTTTATGAAGTTTAAAGAACCTTGGCGTAACGTTTCTATAGAGCTATATGTCCAAGCTAAGAAACATTAAGGAATCTTAATTTTTTTTAAATGTAGCCAAAGCAGGCACAAGCCATCTTGAGCAGAGACTCTAGATCATTCTGGAGGCACCTTGATCCTCCTATTATGTTCACCAATCAATTCCATAATTGAAGCCTGAGAAGAACATTTGAAGAACGTATGCCACTCTGCAGTTTAATTTGACCCCACTGACCCACTACTCACTCATCAACAACAATAGCATATTATAAGACTATTATTTTGATGTATGAGATGTCTGAATATTTAACCATGCAGTAATTATTGATAATGATGAATTATTAATAAGTAAACAAAGCCTTTGTTGCTAATCAAACATAAAACTAAATGTTTCCCGCATGTCCTTACACACTGGCACTCTTTCATAATATTAAAAATCATCAGTGCGGCCTGTGCAAGGGCTCAGACAATGATTAGGAAATGAGGCCTGAAGTGTATCACCAGTTGTAATTAGGAACTGTTTGCTCTCTTTTTTTGTTGACTCTTTGAGCCTTGTACTATAGCACTCATCAAACATGGGCTCCTCTTAACTGTTAAGTGGAACGTTTCTTCAGTTTAAAACTGTGGAGGAACCTTAAAGGAATCATTTTCTTCTGAAAAAAAAAACATATACTTTACTATATTTATAAAATGTAATAAGTTCTATATATTTATATGTAAACTATATAAATACAGTAAAGTATAGGATTTCTTTAAGAAGAAAAAAACAAGGGAATATATATATATATATATATATATATATATATATATATATATATATATATATATATATATATATATATATACTCTGTGTATACCACTATACACACCCATTACAGACTGACTTGGAAAACAGTGTAGCCACTGTTGCATGCAAAAGTCTCTTTATTTATTTTAGGTATTATGGATATTTCTTATACATATTCATTATGTAGTCATTTCTGTGCTCGTGCATTACAATAGGCTATAGCTCTCTCCAGCTGCTGCTTAAACACTGACGTAAACATCTGGCACAAACACCATAACACACAAACACAAGTAAAAGGGCAATGACTCATACATTTTAACACATTCACTTTCACAACCTCTACCTTACACTTCCTTTGAGCAATATGCCTTTACAGGAGGGAGAATGTGACTCAGATATATGTATTTATATATTATATATATTTTTTTATGAATGTATCACAGAAGTGATTTTTTTAATGTGCAAATGTGCTCACGTGGCCTCAGCAGGTTAGGTTTGTGAAAGGCCTCCTTAATCCCCCCCCTCCCCATGTCAGGTAATTTCAGTCTGATAGGCCACTTTCAGACAGTGGATGCATTGTCTTCACTCCCTAATGATCTTTAGTACACAGTGCACCCTGAATCACCTTTACATTCCCTTCCAGTGAAAGCAATGTGAAGACTTTGCTGTACTATTTTATTGTTTTTTTGCTCTACTATTTTAAACACATACGAAAAAATATGTATACCCATTTCCCCCACACAGCGTCCTCTTAGTGTAACCAGTTTTGTTACAGGAAATAGGACTATGAATGTAAGTTACATAAAGCATTGGATTTGCTTTATATAAAACAAAAAAAAAACATAATGTGACATGTGGCACGTTATGGCACCATTAATATGCTGTGTTTAATTTTGGTAAATGAAATACTTGTATGCATTAAAAATCATGATCTAAATATCTGCAGCAAAATATTTGAGCTTGTAATGGATTTGTGAAGTTTATTCACTTAAAAAAAACTCAACAAAACAATCCTGCTTTACAATCTTATTTTTGACTTTTTGAGTTTTTTGGGATGTTTACTTCCTAATTAATTGAATGGAAGTTAATTGAATCCATTCTTTTCTCTGCTAGTAAAATGTTCCAGCAACACAAACCCGCAGCATCAATTCACCACTTGCTTAACGCTGGATAAGTGTTCTTCTCATGAAATTCTGATACCTTTGCTCACTGTGGGCAAAAACATATATTTTAAGGTCATCAGTCAGATCTTCTTTCCAAAAAAGCATCATCATGTTTAGATATTCTTTTAAAAAGATCTGACACTGGATTTTGTGGTTGATAACACAGTGGGGGTTTTCTAATGACTCTTCCATGAAGTTCATGCTTGTGCAGGTGATCCTGCACAGTAGAATAGTGCACCATTTCTCCAGAGTCTGCTAAACCTTCTTCCTAAAGGTTGTTCAGAGTGAAACAGTGGTTCATATTCACCTACCTCACAGTCCTATCAGCAATTCCTTATGAAAGGTTTCCTAATCTTTTAAACCTCAACTTGACTTCCACTATTCCAACATTCTTGTTAGCCGCTATTTAAAAAAAAAATTACATTAGGAACTGAGGACATACCTGAAAACACCTTTTAATAGGTTTCTTCTCTTTTATGGGCATATATTATTTGAACTATCAGAGTGCCAGGCAGCTGCTTTGAGGAGCCTGTGGCTGCTGATTGTTGGGACAGGGTTTGAAGAGTCTGGTTATTTATACAGCTTTGACATTTTCATAATCTGGTCCTTCCTAAAGATGACTGTAAAAAAGCCATAATAAAATAAAATGTCATGTCATCTTTAACTTCGTGCCTTTTGGAGATCAGTTCTACTCACTGCACTATTTACAGTAACATACATTTTGACCAGGGCTGCCCAATCATTTACATGCCCCTGTAACTGTTTTAATTGGTCACTGGTAGTAGACTGATATTTCAGGCTCACATTTGGTAAAGCAGGTTTGATATAACATGGTAACATTAGAGTATTTTCAGCAAAATTATATTGCTGGTTATTAAGACATATTAAGGTAAAAGCATGTAAAAGCAACTCTGCAGTCTGGAAGTACAGCAACAGATGATGGAACATGGCTCCATCTAGTGGAATTGTCCTGGATGCACACTTAGAGGTGACTAAGGCCTAAACTCACTTAATGGATTGCCAACAGAATATAGTGCTGCACTTTTCATATTTCAAACTAAATAAAGGTCAGGCTAAAATGAGTAATAATCACACACACACACACACACACACACACACACACACACCTATATATAATATAATAGGTTTGCTGAATTTCTCTAAAGGCCACTAAGCTGTGGTAGCTGGTGTCTGTATCAAGATCTTCTGAATTTTTGGAATAACACAATCTACAATTTCTATCATAATCCCTCTCATAAAATCAGATCATTACAAATGCTATAAGAGCAGTTAAGTCTATTCTGGGTAAACTGTTAACTGACAGACACCACAGATGTACTAACAAGACAGTAAATGATTACCAGCTATCACCGCTATTTGTACACACTGCTTACAGGCCATCACCAATATTAGGCCTAGAAGCAAAAGGCCGACTACATGGCTGCTTAACCCTATTCAGCTCTGCTCACACATTTTTTGTGCACAGATTTTAGAGGGACACGCGGCTTTAAAATAAAACTCCAGACAATCCAACAACACAACAAGCTCAGAAAATCAGACTCATTAAAGAGCGAGGCACAGGGTTGCCATGTTCATGGTTTTTCCTCCAATAGATACAGTCTGCAAACGCATTCACAGGAAACTATGATAAGGTCATGGGCTATGTTTTTTTGGGGCCACTTGTAAATGTTCCATCCATCCACCCGCTTATCAGCTTCTTCCTCGGGCTCAGAGTTCACGGTGGGTTTAGAGCCCACCCAGAATCCTTTGGCACAAGGCAGGAATACCCCAGGACTGACTATGGCAGTCAATTGCAGTGTACCACACACACACACACACACATTTACTCACAACTTAGCATAGCCAGTTAACCTCCTACGTGTGTGTGTTGTCTGGAAAGAAACTGCCCAGGAAACCCACACGAACACAGAGACAAACCCCTGGGAGACAGAGACCCCAGGCCCCTTGACAACATAAACTACCTGCTGTGCCACTGGGCCACCATTTGCACATGTTGGACAGGCACTTGTTTTAAAGGGCAGGGGTGGCTCAGCGGTTAGAGCGCCGGGCTATCGATAACAGGGTTGTGGGTTCAATACCCAGGCTCGGCATGCTACCACTGTTGGGCCCTTGAGCAAGGCCCTTTACCCTCTCTGCTCTTCACTCCACTCTGGTTGTGTGTGTGTACTCACTGCCCCTAGTTCACTAGTGTGTGTGTGTGAGTATGTGTTCACTACCACAGACTGGTTAAATGCAGAGGACACATTTCGCTGTGAAGTTTACACTGTACAGTGACAAATACGTGCACCTTTACTTTTGTTGCAGCTGCTTGGAATGTGGGTACATCTTGGGCTATTTTCAGTGTCTTATTTACCTTTTCAGATTTGAGCAATTAACTCTGGGCTGAGGACTGGAATTATTAACGAATTCCTCGACCTGTCAGACCTACACATGCATGGTGCATCACATCGAAGATCAGAGTATGAGATCACATCCATGATAACCCGTGCTTTGCTTGACTGCACAAGGGGGCAGTGGTGGCTCAGTGGTTAGAGCGCCGGGATATCGATAACAGGGTTGTGGGTTTGATTCCCGGGCTCGGCAAGCCTCCACTGTTGGGCCCTTGAGCAAGGCCCTTTACTCCCCGGGTGCTGGAGTTGGCTGCCCACCGCTCTGGGTGTGTGAGTGTGTGTGTGTACTCACTGCCCCTAACACATGTGTGAGTGTGTGTTCACTACCAGATGGGTTAAATACAGTGTACACTGTACAGTGACAAATACGTGCACCTTTGCCCTTTACCTTTACAGCAACCTGTTCGCCACTAGATGGCACCCACGTGTCCTTTGAATGAAGCTTTGAGCAGCGCAGCGATTTTCAGTCAGCTCAAAACAGTTCAGGAGGGATCTGTGTGTCAGACAGGCTAACTAATGATTTAAGCATCATGATCATGACTAACATTTCATTTCATCATTGCTGATGAACCCTTTGCTAAACCGTCACCAGTCAGATGCCACAGCTGACAAGCTGTCAGATCTTATTAGTGTACAACTTTACTAGTTACTGGGGAAGAGCTAAACACTCGACTGCATACTCTGGAAGCTGCGTAGGCATGTTTAAATGGCTTTTGGGAATCACTGCTCATCCGAAGCCATGATTCATAATTACTGTCTACACATTAGCTGAGGTGTAGTACATGTGGGAAGGAGGGGAAGCCTGCACAGGCACAGCGTTAACAGGGCTGTGGGCGGTCCTTAGCTTGCTTCTTAGTGGCCCAGTTCTCCAATCGCGTCTTAACTGGTGGAGAAAGTGTTTAATATGATGTAAATGTACATATATTAATATAGCAGCTTTGTGTGGTGTGGGAATTATCACTAACAGTAGACATATGCATCCATATGGAAATCTGATATGCAGCAATTTATAGATATAGAAAATATATGATCTCAGAATATGTGGAATTCCTTTATATTACAACATTTTGTCATGTATTATAAATCATGTGATTGATTCACAATAACTAAAATGTACTTATATGGTTACAATAGGAACTTTTTCTCTATATATATATATATAAAGAGAGAGAGAGATAGAGATAGTATGTTGTGCTGTGCGTAATGTGGATGGTTGACGATGTCTGAATTTAAGAGGAATCATCCAATCAGGGGAGAGTTTCATCGCGTGCAGTTTTGGGAGCGATAGGAGGCCTCTGTATTAGCCGTCGATGGCGTCATAATTAGAGCACGGCTTGGGTATTATGACGTTTTTCTGATGAACGTTCTCTCGCCATTCTACACTCTTCGTGTACGCCTGAACAGCATCACTGCTGCGTTACTCAACATTTTATTATCATTTATTAATGATATTTTTCTGTATACAGATCCTTTCATTCTTCTGAACATTTCATTTTATTTTTTCTACCTAAACCTGAGGTTTGGAGGTCATTAGCTTTGAAAACAGAACTTCAAATGGGAAAAGAACAGGATCAAAGAACAGGTAAATGTCTTAATTTACTGTTTTTTAAACATTACTAATTTAAGTTTACACCCCTAACTAACAGGGAGTGATGGGGAACTTGTTGTGCATGGTTCTGTAGGGGTGTAAAGCACCACAAAAGGGTTGTTATTGTCTGAAACCCTGTACAACTCATCTTTTTTAAAATCCCTTTCAAAGCCAACATGAGAGGTGGTTCATCCTTCCATGAGTTCACCCGAGCCCCACAGAAGGCAGTGGAAGGTCGCTCCCGCTTTCCAGTGATTGCTGGAGACATTGCTGGAAGTATGAAGCTTTCTTTCTGAGGATTTCTTAAAGAATGTTAGCCACATTTGCTTAAAGGGCTTTGACTAATGTTATAAGTGTAAACAATCATCAGAGCAATACTAATACAATCCGCCCTGCTGTGTAGTGTACAGTGGCAAAAAACAAAAATAATATATTTTATTGCCAAGTAGTCCACAATTTAGATACTAAGCATAGTCTTATGGTGTTTTTTTTTATCCTTTTAAAAGCCAACAAGAGAGGTGATTCATCCTTCCATGAGTTCACCCAAGCGCCACAGAAGGCAATAGAAGGCTGGTCCCACTTTCCAGTGGTTGCTAAAGGTCAACAAAAAGCAATGCAATACCAGCGTGTGTATAAAAACAACCAGAAAGAAAAGCTCCCTGTGATCCAGACCAGCGCAGTCAGAGTGCCACTCGCTGTGTCCAACAAAGACCTTTTACTTTCAAACCAGGGACTTAGTGAAATTTCTGGTATAATATCCAGATTTCCAAGACCCCCCGCACCTCAGACAGTCTTTCAGCCACACCCGCCAACCAACAGGCTGAAGAGACCTAAGGCTGCCAGGGGCCGTCGCACCCAGTTCACTGGGTTCTCCATGGGGCCAAGTTACTTTTATTAGAATCCAGGGGGCTTTTTTGAGGAGACATAGAGTATACATCTCTGCCATTTTAAAACTGAGTGTTTGGACAGAAGACCTGTGGGGATGGACTGAATTCATCTATGGTGATGATGACTTCAGACTGACCTCCTAGGGTGGATAATGTTCAAATTGTTCAAATCTGGTCCACCTTTCACTATGCCATGGTTGTACCACTGGAACATCTGTAGCCCACAAAGGGCTTGGAATATTCATCATGTTGTCTCCAGCTCACCAGGCCTGCAGATCCAAACACCAGCTATGTCCATATTATCACCAAGGAGACCCTCTTGGACCAGGGGAGATGCTGCTTGCCTCTACCTCCTACCCCCTTTTGTAAAATGTTGTGTAAGTTGTATGTTGTATTCTTTTTAAATAAACGTTTCTGAGCAATACTTCAGTTTGCTTTTTTCTGACTCTTACTATTAATAAAGACATAAGACTATAAAAAAGAGCAAAGGTATTAGGTATTGCTACATCAAATCAAACAAATGATCAAATTAAACATGAGCAACCATTAGCTTCTATACCAGCTACACCACTAGGAATGTGATAAATTCAACCAAGGTGTGTTTCAGGAAAATAGGTTTGTAGTTGGGAAAGCATTTTATGAAACAAGTTTCACTTTAAAGTCTGCTATAGCCAAGACTTTAGCCAAGACTACTGGCAGAATAGTATGCAAAAGGAATTTCTGCCTTTTGGGATTTGTCTGTGACTTCCAACTATAACCGCAAGCTTGACTTTTTAGTATGAAAGTATCTTTCCAGAGGAAAATTTCAAATCAAACTAATCAGGTGTGATTAAATCACACATTTCAGACTTTAATTTAAAGGTTTATTTGCATCTATAAATATATATATATATATATATATATATATATATATATATATATATATATATATATATATATATATATATATATATATATATATATACAGGCCCCCTCATTTACAGGCACTATAATTTTTTTGGGACATTCGGTTTCACAGGGGTTTATCATTTATTAGGTGTGGTTCATTGTTTCATTAGTGCAGGCTTTGGAATCTGTAGTTGCCTTTGTTCAAAATGAGGACAAGAGCTGTGCCAATGAAAGTCAAAGAAGCTGCTATGAGGTTGAAAAACAGGAGTAACACCATTACAGACATTGCCAACTCTTGGTTTACCAATAGAGAAATAGAGAAAAAGCTAACAGAAAAGAGGGAAAAACACAAGGGTTAGGAGGAGCAAGACAGCAGGACAGGATCCAAAGTGTAGGCACCAGCATCCAACCACAAATAAACTCGGATCAGTATTACATCCCTTCAGAAACGACATCTTGGAGACTGTGGGACAAATAATGCTAATCAGGTTTTCTGTGGATGCAGGGTTCTCGCTCTATACTAGAAGGGGATAAATATTTTTGGAAATATGTGCTCCACATAATAAGAGGAAACTAAGGCTTAGATTAAGCTTGAAGTTCTTTATAGTCCTTGGAAACAGCCTGATTCAGAAGCCCACACTCCAAGGTCCCTGATCTGGATTTTTTTGATGGAAATCAGTCCTTACATGTGTGTTGAGGTTAAGACAGGGTGGCACACTATTTTGCGTGGGTCCCATTGTGTCTAGACTTCTTTTGAACCCTAAACTTTTACAGTACAGTTGATGGTATCACAAAGCCAAGTCCTGATTTGTCATGCTAAAGTTTCCATGAATCCAGTGGAAGTGTTTTTGGTTATTTAGGAGGTGGTCGATTTGTCATGGGAAGGTTTGTGTTGTTTTGAGAAACACCACCACTTCAAAACACTGCTTAACTGAGGGACTTCGTTCCGTGGTTTGACTCGGCCCGCAATTAAGTAACCGTATATACAGTAATTCCCTCCTACTGATGCTGAAGTCCCCCTGCATGTCGGCACTTAATCTTGCCTGCCAAAATGGCTCTACAGCTCTTCTCACTGCTTGTACACACTTGTACTATCACCCTTATCGTTCACTTTAGCAGTGTCATAAAGAGTTAACTAGCGATAGTTTAACGTTCGGATGCACAGCCTATCAGCTAATGCGCTTCCAGCATGCATGCATGCTGTCTGGACCCAGATTATATCAGAGGAGTTGCAGCAGTCAGGCCATGTTCATCTGTGACTCATAAACCACTTTATTCCCTCGCCCTGCCATGTCGTGCTAACAATGGCTGTGCCAGAGCATGAGACCTGACCATAAAGTCCTCCCCGCTAATGACAAACTTACGCTCTCTGAGAAAAAGACCAGAGGCCTCTGAAGTGGGGCGGTGACCTGGAAAAACGCCTCCGGTTTTCCCGTAAAGTGTGGTTGTGCTTGGATTGGGGTTTTGGCTCATTTTGTCGGGTAATGATAGAGATGGTTTATTGCTGTTGTTTGAGCCTGAATAAAGAACTGGCCAAAAGAGATGGACGGAGTTTGCAGAAGCACAGGCTGTCAGAAGCGGAAGGCATGCTGAAGTGCTCACAGAGTTGGACACTAGATGGTAGCAATTAGTTGCTTTTTGCAAGTCTTTCTTCCTTGCGAGTCAAAGCTTTCATTGAGGACTGGATTGGTGAAGTCTGTTGTTATGGTGTCAACAGAAGTCAAAGAACTTTTGGTCAAAATATACAATAATCAAGTTTCTGTGCATTACTGTATTTAATTGTGATATAGTAAAGACACAGTAAAGCGTTAGGTCTCTTTTTGAGCTGTGGGTGCACTCATGGAGTAAACCTCAACAAATAGAGGCAAGGGCCGCTCTATATATACACAATTCAATTCTGTACAGTTTAGCACTATGGTCTTCACCTAGCACTGGGCTAAAACTTGCTAATGATAAATAGGCCTAAACACATGAGAGTGTTTGTTGTGAGTGAAAAGTGAAATCAGCATAACAGGATGAGCTATACATCACATACACTCTTAAAAATAAAGGGTACTAAGGGCTCTTTGAGTGATGCCATATAAGAACCTCTTTTGTAAAAGAGATGTGAATGTGGAGAACCTTTACATTAGTAAAGAACCTTTCCATCCACTTCTTCATTCCTTTACAGGGTTCTTTGCAAACACGGGGCCTCATTCAACAATATCTTCTCAAGAATTGTCTAGGGTTTGTTCTTGAGAATAGTCCTATTGTCCAAAAAGTCAATGATTCCTGATATCATAATTGTATTATATGCAGAATAATTGACAGCTATGATGTTTTCTATGATGATGGATCCCATTGTCTCTTTCTCGCTCTCTCTCACACACAGATGCTGCCCACAGTTACGCTGTTGGCTGGATATTTCTGGTTGGTGGACTGTTCTCAGTCCAGCAGAGATGCTGAGGTGTTTAAGAACTCCGTCTGCATTGCTGTATCTGATCCACTTCTACCAGCGCAACACACACTAACACACCACCACCATGTCAGTGTCACTGCAGTGCTAAGAATGTAAAAAACAGATCTACGTGCTACAGAACTACATGCTGCTATAGAGTCAGTGGAGCTGATAGAATGGACTGAATGGAATGACTGTAGAACCAATGGAGGTGGTATTAATGTTATGACTGATCAGTGAGTATATACATTGCATTCGGAAGGTGTTCGGAACAGACCATTTCACTCTGTTCATATTTTATGCTGAGGCCTTGTGCTGTTTTCCCAATCAGTCTGCACTCCATACTCCACAATAAGAAAGGGACATCAGAATTTCAGAATTTGATGGCAAATTTATTAAAAATAAAAAATAAATAAAACATTGCATTGACACATTGAGTATTCAGACCCTTTACTCAGTACTTAGTTGAAGAACCTCTGGCAGTGATTACAGCCTCCAGTCTTCTTGGGTATGATGCCACAAGGTTTGCACACCTGGATTTGGGGATTTTCTGCCATTCTTCTCTGCAGATCCTCTCAAGCTCTGTCAATTTTGGATGGCGACCGGAGGCCGGGGATTCCCTTAACCCTGACCACTCTCCCTGTCCCAGCCCCTGGAAAAACCCTCAGCATGATGCTGTAGTGACGGTATTTGGCAGATGATGTTTCCTTTAGACATGACACTTCGAATAAAGGCCAAAAAGTTCAATCTTCTCATGTGTCTTTTACTGAGGAGAGGTTTCTGTCTGGACACTCTTGAATAAAGCCCAGATTTGCGGAGTGCTGCAGTGATGGTTGACCTTCTGGAGGTTTCTGCACACAGGATCTTTGGAGCTCAGCCAGAGTGACAATTGGGTTCTGGTTCACCTCTCTTACCAAAGCCATTCTCCCCTGATTACTTAGTTTGGCAGTTTGAACAGCTCTAGGAAGAGTCCTGGTTGTTCCAAACTTAAAGAATTAAAGAATTATGGGGGCCAATGTACTCTTGGGAACTTTCAGTGCAGCAGATTTTTTTGTAGTCTTCTCCAGATCTGCCACACAATCCTGTCTCTGAGCTCTATAGGCAGTGCTTTCCTACTCATGGCTTGGTTGGTTTTACTCTTATATGCATGGTCAGCTGTGAGATCTCATGTAGACAGGTGTGTGTCTTTCCAAATCATGTCCAGTCAAATGAATTTACCACAGGTGGACTCCAATCAAGGTGTAAAACCAAGAGAAATGGGAGGGCCCCGAAGCAAAAGGGTCTGAATATCTATGTCCATGTAAAATTTTAGTTAATGAGAATGTGAAAACAGAATTTTAGAATTTTTTGGCAAATTAATTACAAAGGAAAAACTAAAATTTTACAATTTTACACAAGTATTCAGACCTTTCACTATGACACTTGAAATTTAGCTCTCACAAGGCTCCCATTTCTCTTGACTATGGATTAGCTTACTAAACAGTCTATGTACAAGAAATCCCTCTTTGTGCAATCCTGACTCTTTTTCCAGATGACGACTTCCATCCACATATTACACACCCGTTCCTAGTTATTTATGGCTGCCTGTGTGTTTAAACACATTCACACACACTTGGCTTGGTATTAGCGTGTGACCTTGTAAAAGACCTAACACCAGGAAAAAATCCTCAGGGAACTTGAGCATTGTATTTATGGAAACTCCGATGACTAAATAAATTGCATGGCGACCCTTTTGCTCCTCCCAGTGTTCATGCCTGACAGGTGTATAACATGTAGGACAGTTTCCTCTATACTTCTGATTATATGCTTGCTTTTCTTTCCAATTTGTGAGAAGCTCTATGACCTCAGTGAGATCACTTCTGACCCTTGCGTCTCCATGTGCTGTAAGCTTGCCTGCCTGATGCACTTCCTCTTCATGAGAATGAGACTGTATAGAGGCTTGTATATTTTGTACAGAATTCTGCCAGGAAGATCACTGTCAGTTTTTTTTAATGAATTAGATTTAGAATTGATACTAATTTTCGAATTTGAATGACATCGTCATCATCATATCACAGCTTTAAAATGCAAATCTTTGCTTTTTCCATTTGTCACCATTTTAGCCACATAAGCCTGAGTCACAATAACAAGAAAAAACAGGCCAGCTGGACAAGGCAAGTTTTTTAGTTTTGCTGGACTGCTGTTGGCTGCATGGAATCGTCAATGGCATTTCCACAATGGGGAGTCAGGGACCAAAAATATGCCCTTTATTTGGAAAAAGGTTTTGTGGCATAAAATGACATCTATTATGTTTCATGTACCATCTCATGTGACCCTGCCTGGTCAAGAACTTAAATCTTTTCCTTAGAGCCTTGAGATGTAGCGCACATAGATGTGAAAAGGGCTCAGGACCTTATGAACATGGCCTGTGACTGACGCCGTGAGGCCAGCGGTTGCCACAGTTCCAATGCAAATGCAACAATAGCAAGACTAACACCACAACAGTGATGCTAGCACCACATTAGTGACGCTAATGCTGTGGTAGCAATGCTAACCCCGTGGCAGCATTGCAGGGCTAGGCCAGCGGCCGATCATGTTGAGTCAACATGCTATCGCTAAGGAATTTGGCATACACATTAATGTCTTTGCACCACTTCCCTTTCCAATAATATTTTCAAGCCAGGAGACCCAACCACAGCTCACCTAAGAGTACATCTCCTCTTGGCAGCACATATACTTGCTAGCTTTGTGAAAAAAAATGTCCTCAGACCGTCAGTCCCAGAAAATGTATTTTCTAGGCGAACAAGAGGCAGCCCTTGCACATGCTTGTTTGAACAAGACTTGTCACTCACTCAGTCAGCCAGTCGGTAAGCGAATTTGCCTCTTCTAGGCCACCCTCCAGGCGGTCGGGCAACAATGAAACAAATACACAATAAAAGATCATGGTCTGAGCTTTACAGTGTTTGTTAAAGGACCTCTTGAACTATTACAGAACTAGAAAATCAGCAAGGGATGCATTCCTTGTGTGAGAATGTGCCCAAAGCACACTTGGACATGTGTGTATGTAATCATATACAGGCCGGATCACAGTATAATCTTACTTAGATCCTCAATTTGCTCACATAAACTTTTGTCTATTTTTTCATCCTCACTGTTTTCAGTATCTTTCTCTCTGGTTTGGTTTGGTTGTCTTTGATTCCAGTTCCTGGTGGCCTTTTGAGGAAAGAGCGACAGCTTTGCAAATTTACCAAATGTAATGAGAACAAACAAGCCCTTCTTTTTTTCTGTGGCATTCCATTGGTGCTGTGGTTGTTAACAGGTGGTTTGACCAGCTGCATATGCTCAAAGATACCACAGAAATACCCTTTGGTGGGGTTCTGTTGGTAGACATATCCTGTTGTTTTCTGTTCGAAATCTGTTTGGAATTAACTTCTTTTATCTGGTCATTTGCATCTCACTTGATAAAAGGCTTTGGGGAAGAAACTTCTCGAAAGCTGTGTGCAAGTTCACTACACATTCATCTGGCGCCTGTAAAAAGTGATAGCTATATGAATTGAACTTATTGCCAGCTTTTATAAAATGGGTATTGCAGGGGGCATTGCAGGTCCTCACCAAATCCACTGTGGATCAGCTTTTATTAGTTTCTGTGTATTATGTACAGGAACTGTGTATTATCATTACCATTTTATCAAGTGTTATTATGCCTCATTTCCAATATATTTGCGATTGTCTTCTTGGTTGATTTCTCAGCCGCCACATGGATGTGGAAACATGAGAAGATGGGCATGGTTTGAGCTTTGCTCTCAGCTGCAGATGCGCTGATAAAGGGCCGTGGCTTCGTGCGTCACTGTCTTGACATGGCTCTTTGAATACTATCTGCCCCTTTTCAAGCAGGCCCAACCAGCAGGGAGAGCTGCCAGGACCCCAGGGTAGGGCTTCATCTTGATCTTGGAGATATGCATCGTTCATCTGCATGGAAAGAAAGGAAACTGTCCCCGTGATGCCAGTGTCACTGGGGCCAGGCCCTCTGATGCATGTCTCTTCTCTTCCTTTTTTCCAAAGCATGGATGACTCTGCTTTGTGCAGTCATGTCTGTAAGTATTTGGACAGTGACACATGTTTGGCCTCTGAACACCACCTCATTGAATTTGAAATGAAGCAATCAAGGTGTGATTGAAGTGTAGACTTTCAGATTACTTCTACATCATGCTACATGCTACACTCAAGAACAGAAAGGCCAGATTGAACTGCTAGAATACTAACATGCCTGCCCAGTTATGGAACAATGATTCTTTGTATAGCTGCCAATGATGTGTATAGTTTGGGAGAAGGACCACGCCCAAATTCCTCCTCCTCCTGTTATTACACATCGAAAAAAAGCACTCCTCTTCCCTCACCTTCTTGTGATGAAAATGAACTGATGCCACCCAGAACTCCAGCCCAAGTATACCAAGCATTAGACAGCTTTTCACTTGCTGAAGACAAAACTGAAGGCAGGAAGACCCACAAACAAGCAGCTGACGGCTGCAGTGAAGGCCTAATGAAGCACCTTAAGGAGTATATACATAGCAGTTGGCGAAGTCCATGGGTTACAGATTTCAGGGAGTCATTGATTGTAAAGGGTCCAGGTATTTGCTTATCAGGTCAGCTTGTTCAATTACCTTTGGGTCTGTGAAAATGGAGGGACTGTGTATAAGTGGCTGTAATTCCCAAATGGTTATTTTGACATTTTTGTTAAAACCCTTAAAATAACACGATCACACTAATGCTCTAAAAGTCTATTCAAAAGCATCACTTCACATCTTGCCTCAGATTGCTTCATTTCAAATGCTTTAAGGTGGTGTACAGAGAGAAATACACTAAATCTGTGTCAGTGTCAAAATGACAAATGACACTTGTAGACCTGACTGTATATTCTAACACTGTTCAGGAGCAATACAAGACATGACAGACAGTGGAACAAAGTATGTGACATCTTTTGGTCTTCCAGTAAAGAGGAAAGTGTGAAAGGTCAGTGAGTTCCCTATTGAGTTGAGTTCCTGAGTCTTTAGCATGTTTCCCTGAAAAGGAACAGAAACAATGTCCAACAATTTTCAACTTTTCTTGTCCATACCAAAATGACTGCAGGTACTTCAGTCTGCAAACTCTTGGAAATGAAATGTTAGATTTGATCTGCTCAGAAAGCTCCAGAGACATGTATGTCTTTTTGTAGTCTTGAAGATGCAGACCTGTTGTGATTGCTAACACAAGCTTTTAGCATTCAGTGTTAACTACAAAGGCTCCAGAATGACTTTAGGAGATCGAGTAAGCTTCAGCAGAGAGACCTGATTCCTCTCAGGAGCACCTTAGAAAGACAGGGTCAGAGGTCAGTGGGTTCCCCCTTCCCACTTTTGTTATCATCTGTGGCTTTACAGCTAGAAGAATGAGCTGACCCTCCACTACTTGCCACAACACTCCTGCTTTGTAGCTGCTTTGATGCAGTGCTGCCAAAGGATGGGGGATGGATTTCTCCTTTGACAGGTGTGCTTGATGAAAGTTCAAAGTGCTTAAAATCATGTTCAAAGAGCTTTGTGTTTTGGGCCCTGAGAATTGGCTTGAAATTTGACTTCAGGGTGGAAAAAACACTGAGGGGGGCTTACACTGACTGATATCTCACTAACATTTCCATTTTCCAATAGTGTTCAGCTTTAGTGTTTGTGGCGAACCAATTGTTTTTAGTTGGTGCTCTGAACCAATCAGAATGTTCTAATGACTACCTTGTCAGCAGGTGTCTTCTCATGTTACTAACCTGCATGCATGGTGTTGTGGCATTGTGGAGATTTGGGCATTTGACCAATAAGACATACAAAAGGCTTATTGTGCACCTGGGGTAACTGAATTGGAAAGAGTGTCATAGAGTTTGCTTTGGAAAGAGAGAGAGAGAGGGAGAGAGAGAGAAAGAAAACGTTGAATGCTCAAGTGGTTTGCAAAGTGCAGTTTTATTATGCTTTTAAAGGTCAGCGTTATAGAATCACCTTGATCACCTTGATTCTGACATTTTCATGTCACCACCAGTCTGTGTCAAACATCACTAAATTCTTTGGACACCTACTCCCGTGTATGAGTGACCTAACGGAGACTAAACAACTTTTACACCACTTGTCCTTTGGTGCGACTCTTGTCCAAGACCTTTTCCGGGAATTTGAAGGTGGGGGAGACTCAAGAATTCCAGGAATTTGAGCATACTTGTAATAAAAAGGAGCTGTAAACCGAATGGTCCATCTGATAATGACCTGAGGCCTGAGCTGTCTAAAAAAAGCTGTCTCCTTCCCTTACTGGCTGCGATGATTCCTATCATCGCCATGGACCTCTCAAAGCTCACTTGTCCAGCTGGGCCTGAACTCATCCCAACACTCCACTCTAAACAGGTAGTATAGGCCTGAGCATTGGCCCGAGATTTACTGTGTGGTAGCAGGTAGCTGTGAAAATGAACTTGGTATGCTTTTGTTTGAGGATATATATGTGAGACTGACATCAACAGGAAATGGGTGTCTTTGCCAAGGCCTACAGAGTCAAAAGCTCAAGGCCCCGGACATGTAAAGAGGTTGTGTTGTCGGCCAAAGCTATGCAGTGTGCCACGTGTACTATGGCCACAAGTTTAATCACTGCAAATCTGTGTAATCCCATTAAAATGCTACCAGAGTCTAGACCGAGCGGCCTGTGTGAGTGAGGCCATCCTGACAAGTTAACCTTCACTGAGGCAGTGGCCGCATCCGCCCCTCTCCTATAAACAATGGATTAATGCAGGAAGCTAAAAACAAAAACCCCAGTTAAAGCCACACATCATCAGCCAGACAATGACCTGTAGTCTTGAGGAAAAACAGACTCTGGTCGTGGTACACTAGGCTGAAAAACTGTTGTGTGTGTCTTCCCTTGTTTGTTTATTTACAAGTCTTGTGTTTCAGGCTCTTTCTGCTTTTTGATTAGATGTTAGGTCAGATTTGTCAAGGAGGAAATGTTCCAGACAGGCAAGTGGATTAAATGTAGAATGAAATGCAGACCCACTAGACATGTTTTCACTGCAGACAGAGGCAGCCACATAATTTGTGTTACAATAATATGCTTATGTATCATGGGTGTTATAAGGGCAAATAATTACTCCTAATCTCCCAAACTCTGCTCTGGGTTTGATGCAATCGTCAAAAGTTATTTGCAATAGGGAGCTGGTCATTGCAGGGTCACCCCAAACCAAACCCATTTACTCAGATTTTAGAGCAGTATTGCTATTATTCTTATTGTTTTCTTTACTGTCTTCGCTGGCATAATCACTGGCAAAACTCTGTTCCCTCTGGTTTGCATAAGATGTCATCTAAAAGTCTAAATGTCTTACCCATCAGTTCTTTTTCTTTTCTTATTCTTTTGTTCACCAAATCTTTTAAAGTTTAAAGGAACAAAGAAGGAAATAAGCTCAAAGCAACCATGACCATGGGCACCCTGCATGGTCAGCACTTAGTTACAACCTCCTTTGGCAAGTACCTTAGCTTGTAAAAGCTAAGTCTTTGAGGTCCTGTTTAGGGTTTTTTCACCCATTCTTCCTGGCAAAAGTCAGATTTTTGATGAGGTTTAGACCAGGAGGCAGTGAAGGCCATGGCAAAACCTTCAGCTAGTCTCTTGTGGTGTGTTTATGATTATTATTGAAACCATTCCCTTTTCGTCTTCAGTTTTTTTGTATAGACAGTGGGATGTTTGCTTTCAGAATTTGCTGGAATTTAATGGAATCCATTCTTTCCTCTACCAGTGATGTTCCCGATGCCACAGGCTGCAACACAAGGCCGAAGTATGAGTGACCCACACTCATTCTTTTCATTAAATCCTGTAAACGTATTTGGTCACTGACAAAAGTTTCACCATAACTTTTTCAGTTGCAGTTCATTTTTGCTGTTATTCTTAACCCTGGCATCATCATTGAAGAAATCCTTTCCCTGCTCACCAGCTCTCTCTAATGGCCTATGATTTTCCATCCCATTTTCCATAATTACATTTTCTTTCATTAAACTGCTCATTTAATTGGCGTGTCCAAGTTGAACGAGAATAGGGGTTGATTTCATTACTATTTTACGTGTCTATTTCAGGGCACTGAAGTAAGCATGACAATTTTATTGGTCAGGTTGAGAGAGTTTTCTGGAGAACTGCCAATGGTGGGTCCCAATTGCAGTGTTGACATTGTTCATTCTCATCCTTCACCTGCTATCTATTACTCGTGTTGTTGATAATGAGGTAAGACGAAAGTATTTTTCCATAGCCTTCGCTGTCGGCTGCACTCTCCCCACCCCGGAGAGGTGAACTCAGTGAAATTAGTGCATAGCTCTTGCCATTCCCATTTGGGTCCTTTCTGCTGTATATATATATATATATAAGCATGCATATATATATATATATATATATATATATATATATATGCTGTATATATATATATACACACACACACGTATACTATATATGACAAAGCAGTGCTCAATGTATAGCACAGTGTGTATTTGCCCAACATCCCTTTTGTACCCCCCAACCGGCATATCAGTAACAGAGGCATTATATAGGCTTTGTTCTGTGTGTGAGCTGTGACGGACCACATTTTTCAGATTTCAATGCGCTGCCATTTCCCTGGAGAGAGATGTCATGCTAGTGTTCATTACCTCCCTTGAGGATGGACAGTATCGCTTTCACGCATGAACACCTACTGAAGCCATTGATTCCGCACTGCCCAAGAGGGATAACGCTGCGCTGGCCGGAGCTGCCTATTGTTACTTTGTTTATATTGCTTTTGCTTTCTATCTGTTTATGCCTCTAGCTATCCCACGAGAGTAAGACTGAGTGTACCTTATGAGATTTGAGGCACAAACAGCAACCTCGTGTTCCTTTCAGAGAAACTGTCCCCGGCACTGTAGTGCTCTGTAGACAATAGTGTAGAGCTGTGGCCTTACGCAAAACCCAGGCCATGGAGTGTAGAGGTAGGGCAGTTGTTCCACCAATCTCACATAACTTAAGTTTTGTTTCATTCTTAGACTCATTAACCTGCATACCTTAATCAGGAGTTGAGTTATCAAAAAGTCCATATTGTTAAAGAAATAATAATAACAGCTGAATAAAGTAGATACATGTTGTTTACATGTTGTTACCTGTACAGCCCATATGTGAAGACCAAAGCCCTCTTTACCATATTTAAAATGGTAGAAGATTCTAAAAAGGTTTTGCTGATTATTATGGCAATGAAAAAATGTCTGTTGCACAAGAAACGACTTGGGATCATCCTCTACACTTCAACTACACTTCACCTGTTGCTGAACTGAACCAAACACTCCCCAAAAGATTTGTGCTGTCATTTGTGCTGACCCAAAACTAAAGAAAGGTGAAAAACGCCTAGAGTTATGGGTGGGAAGACGAGTCAGCATGGTCTGTACAGACTGCAGAGTGGGTTGGAGGTGAGCAGCACAGCACATTGAAGGATACCTGAAGGATACCCTATGTACGAGGTAGATGTTTGTTTCTTATAAGAATTTCTGTTTCACCTTAAATGATGCTGCAGTATCTGACATGCACTAGCGCCAGAATGGAGGTGCTGCATCATTTAAGGTGGAATCTAAAATTACAGTATGCACATTATATTTCTGACCAGTATACACTACTAGATTACACTTATACTAGCCATGTTCTGAAATGCGATTTGGAAATCTGAGTCTGTTCCACTCACACATTACTCGATTAACTTTACAACCGTCAACTCCAACTGCTAAAAACTCTGTAGACTAGAGCCAATTAGCTCAGACTCAGCCAGACTGAGAATCGGGGCTAATATATGGGTTAAAAATGTGCAGTGTAACCCCGGATTAAGCTGCAAAAACAGCCCACATTGAATATGTTGTTTTTGTGATGTCAGAAAACCCAACACATTTCCATACTTCTTAGTGCCCTAAGAAAAACCTAACTTTGGCAGTCACCTAAATCACCTCTATATCCTCTTTCAGAAGTAATGTCAATGACACTTTAATGAGAGACCACAGTGACAACTTAAATGAGTGATACAACATGTAGCTGCATGTAGCTTGTTGTCTTGTCACACTGTCAGCAACTTTTTACATGTAGTTTTTCATTCCCTGACGGGTAATGACACATGAAAGCCACCCTGCCATGTAGCCTATTGTTTTTATACTTGACATGACTTGATTTGTGAATATCACTAAATGCTTAGGTCTACCTAGATACTGTTCCTGAGCTCTTCAGAAATCTATAAACGGCTTATCTAAAAAAACAAAAATAAATGAACTAAAAAAAACTTTTTTTTTATTTACACATATGAAATACTGGCTCTGCATGCAGTACAGTGCAAAAGCTATTTATCTGGGCTGTACATGTTTAGAAAAAAAAAACAAAAAAACAATGCAAACATATGAACTTTACATTGTGACCTGATTTGCATGTTAGCTTAACCATTTAAAAAGCTCCTCTGGAGGCTGGCTGGTATTTATGGTTACCATCTAACACCTAGTTTATCTAATCAATCCCTCCTTTACATAAATCACATGAGCTGCTGTTGAACAGTTTTAAAATGAAAAAAGCTTATTAAAATAAGCTCTTCAGCTTATTTACAGGTGGTGTGATCTATGTTTGTTGTTGGTATCAAATTAAGCTCTTTCCTTTACCAGTGTAATTTTTGTGTGCCACTGGCACACAAAAAACAGAAGTTTGGAATGACACTTTTGGCCCACTGGCGGGCCATAGGTTTTTTGAGGGGTTGAGGTCATGGATACATTTCTTATCTAAAAGCCCAAATCCCAAACATATTTATGGTGTTTTTTCCCTTTAACATTGAACAAAAGAGACATAACACACTAATCTTGCTTATGTGCCTTTTGAAAATCAGTTAATCTTCTACTCATTTAACTATTCAAAGTTATTTGGAACAGGTGGCCCAACACACCTGTAGCCTGTAGCTAAATATAAACTAGCAAACACAAAATAAGTTGACCATCAGTTCAAAAAGTAATGTAAGGATAATGCCAAATAATTATCCTAAGCCAACTATATACACTATAGTTATTAGTAATAGTTCATTTTAATGTTTTACTTTTCTCCCCCTTTGCTTTGATTAGATTATCATACCTCGAAAATGTCAAATCATAACACCCCTACCTGAGCGCTAACACACAAGGCCTATGAAGGCCATCTCACATCTAAAGTGAGTACATCTTTCTCTAACATGCTCATACTGGCCCGGTTCCCTCTCTTTTAGCTGCTGCTCAAACTCTCGTTTTTTTTTTTCTTTTTCTTTTGCAGATGGCCACAATAGTGGACCTGTCATCTAATGCCTCCTTCTTTCACCATTCCTGTTTCCCACAGGTCTCTCTGGAGTGTCCATATGGTGTTCATTTACTAAGCCAAGAGAGGGATACTGGAAAAAGGTGCAGTGATACTGGAAGTTTGACACAGGGATGCCTGCAGCGAGGCAAATGTCATTTTCAGGAATGGCTTCTTTAACTGCTCGATAATAGCCGCACTGTAGCGTACACAATGTGCCGTTCATGACCGTGCTCATTCATCAGCGTTTCACCAGACACAGCAGATCATTAGTGACCTCATTAGTGACCTGTTGATCTGTTTACCCTTTCTGTGTATAAATAAGCGCTGCATTTGGAGACGTCTGCTTACCTCAGGTGAGTCTGGGCCCGTGCTTGTTTGTTTTGGTAAGGCATGTGGGTGACACACTTACATGGGATTCACCTGTACCTGTTAAGTCGAGAGGAGGGATTAAGTGCGAACCGGTCATTAGGGCTCTGGCAGTCTGCATTGACCTCTGGCTGTGTATCAAGTTAAGTGTCAGTTTGAACTCAACTCAACCCTTTGTACCGGCAATTCAGGAGTGCCCTAATTATTATATATGCTCAGCATAAGAGCAGCTTTCTACACCTTCAGCTGTGTAATTTGCTCTCTGTTTATCTGTGTCTGGACCATAACTGCTTTGGAGGGTGTGCTATTTTATTAGATGTTTAGAACGACACAAATACTCTGCACAGTATGTTTAAAAGTGTTGTGTTTGATTGTAGACGTGTGGAAATGTTATGTCTACATTAGGAGAGTGGAGCGAGCTGCTATTGGGTTTCCATCTAATTTCTAGGAAGTGCAAGTACAGACTAATACTGATAGTGGCATGCAAGGGCACAGCCTACACAGTGTTTTGTAGCTATAATGGGATATCGGTGAAGTGAATCCTTGTCCTAGTTGAAAAAATCTATATATATTGGCCTAGTAGTAAAGGGGTTGTAAGGTCACACTCTAGTACAGACTGAGGGATTTACCTTGACACGGCAGACCTGGACGGCTGATGCTGTGGTGGACCAAATGCTGTCTGGCAGTCTCAGCAGCTAGCCCAATCCAGTCTGGCACAGCCCTTTGCCATTGGTCCATTCCCAGTAGAGAGCAGGAACCAATGTATACCAATGCAGGGAGTATTGAACTGTGGGACAGTCTGAATAGGCCAGTGGGATGTACTAGTTCTACAAGAGGGGACATACTGGGACATACAATGTCGCTGTGGATTTTGGAACAAAGAAGCTCTTGTGGAGGATTCATATGATCAGGAATTGAGGGCAGTCTGTCCCCAGTGAACTGACCAGGTAAGAAGCTTTAACATGTTTTATTTCTGTAGAGTCACTTCAGGTGGTTGGGCTTGAAATGTGTGTTGAATTTGGCAACGTGTGAAACTTTTTTTAGATTAGTAGGCTGTCTTTTTTTCCCCCTTCACACTTATTATTATTTTTTTTGCAAACTGAAAGGGTGTGTTTAGGCAGGAGGAGGGAGTATAGTCCTAATGTTCTGCAATCAGTGTGTCATGCCCCTGAAATAAAAGAAAAACACTGTACAAACATGCTCGATGTCAGAAGCTCATTACAGCCAGGGGGCTGTTTCTAATGCAGCTGAGAGGAGTAGTAAATCACTCTATCCCCTGAAGCCCTGTTACCAGCCCAGCCCAGCAGCCGTGTTTGCCTTCTCCACGCGTTGACGTGCCACTCCTCTAATTCTCCACTTTTCAGGCCTGCTGCCACATTACCACGGAGAGTAATCATAAAGACTTGAGGGAAACAGAGGGACACATTCAGCCCTTACACAAACACACATGCACATTCACACACCTAGGAACGTACTGTAGATACTTGACGGCTCCAGAAAACTCAGATCTCTTAGGTCCTCTTAGCTCATTTCGGCAACAACAAGCCCACATTTGTAACCACTCAGGCGAGTGGTATGCATATAAATGCACCAGGGTTAGATATGAGATACTGCCATCCTCAGGGATGAACGTCATAAGAAAGCACACGGGAGCTTAGTGAGCTGCCTTTCAGAAGCGCAAGAGAGGCCAGTTCTTAAAGAAACAATACATGGCCTCGAGATAGGCCTTACCAGCTCACTTCAGCTGATGTGAACCAAAAGGGATAACAGGGATGGAGAATTGCAGCATTGTGCAGGAGCGATAATGGTTGCTTTCTTGTGCACATTAAATGGTGCTCTGGATGACCCACGAGGCCCCCTGTGCCTTTTTTATTTTTTGCATGAGTTAAATGCCTCCCATTCAGTCTTGCACAGGCACCCCACTTAACGCTCATGGAGGTTGTTTAAACAACTGTTAAACAGCGGATTAAGTTGGATTTGGCCCAGCAGACGTGAGCTCTGTTTTCCTGCTGCACGAGTTTACTCACATGCATTGGCACACTGCACACTGTACAGGTAAACACAGCTTAAGCAGTCACGGGCCAGGGCCAGACTCCACCAGGTCACCCAAACACCTACGCCAAGATGACATGACTGACTGCCAGTTCGCCCCACGTGGAGTGTTGGACTAGTTCAAGGACGTCACTCCACTTCCTAAGCGCGATCTGCAGTGTCACCTACTTCTGCATCCTAGTTACCGAAGTCCTGTCCGGTGAGACTGTGTAAGGCATGAATGATCTAATCTCTTTATGACTGCCATTACCACTTTCTTTACAGATAAGAGAACCAATACCAGAACATTTGGTCAGTGAAACAGGATGTATCCTTATCAGGACATATTGACAGTATCTTAGATTAGGGAACTACACCTTTTTGAGGTGCTTCAAGCTTCCATTTGATCAACATTGAAATCCTTAGAAAAGTAGTATCGCAGTGTACCAGAGGCCAAGCTCTTAACCCTGGAACCCAACCCTTTGTTCAAAACCTGCAACTGAAGCTGTGCAAACCATGGTTGACCACTTCTAACAAGCTGGTTCTTTTGACTGTTGACCTTAAAACCACCAGGAAAAGTAGTCTTCTGATAAAGCACCAAAGATCTGGTTTCCACAATTCATCTTCTTGAGAGATTGGTGCTGAAGTATTTGAATGGATTAATGACTGTTAAAAGTAATGTGAGTTTAAAACACTTACATTTTTATTTTTCTTTGATACTGTTAACTAGGGTGTGCCGACCTGATACCCAGTATTGGTATTGGCTTTATAGTAGCCAAACTCACAGGATTGGATATTGGGGAAAAAAAGTATAATCTGATCCATTACTCTAAACTATCATGTAAATGCAAGGTTCAGGCCTTCATGCCAGTATTCTTGGCTTCATAACTCAGAATCAGTGTGTCCTACAGACAGATATTATAACAAGCATATATAACTCTAGTTGGAGGGGTGAAGTAAATTTATGATCAAAACATGGTCAAATATGCACAAATATCTAAATTCTGTTCCTTGTAGTTACTGAATAATACACCTTGTGTAATAAGTCTTTTGTGCATTAAGGGGTGACAATAATACAGCATATGTGACTGTCTCTAATGAATTCTTTTGGAGTTTTTAGACAAATACAGTTACATCAAACTATCAAAAAATGACAGAAAATTGACCTTGGGGTCTTAGGGTTAAGTGAAGGAAAAATATGGTATCGGATTGCTGTTAGTATTAGCAGATACTTAATGCTGCAATATCAGTACTGGACATCGTGCCAATATTAGGGGTGGCACAACAAGTGGTATCGTGCCACCCCTACTGTTAACCACATGATCCTTTAAAAGATAGGAATAGAGAGATCTCTCTGTTTACTGTCATTATGGTCTGACATGCCAGTATCCAAAATCATCACAACCCTACACATTATACAACTATACACTATACATTTGTACACACAGCAACAGTTAAGGAGTGGCTAAAGTGTGTACAAAATGTAATATTTCCATTTTCAGTATAATTGAGCATTCAGCATTTAAGCTGCATACACATGTATAGGCTCTCTTTGCCAAATTACACATTCAGTCTTTTAAATTTTTTATTGAGAAGTAGTAAACACAACTTCTGCAGCTAATCAAACATACAACACCGGGTTTTCATCAAATCCTACTGCAAGTTACTTTGTGTTTCATAACATAAACAAAAAAAATCATCAAAAGTGCAAATGTTTGGCCACCTTAATGTGAATCAGGCCTGAGGCATGTAACCAATTGTACTGGCAGTCGAATCAAATTTCCAAGGTTCATACAGTGTCTTACTCTACAGACCTTGTACTAACACTCAACAACCATGAGCTGTCTGACATAGCAACTGTCTAAAGATCTGAAAACTAATCAAATGCCCAAAAGCAAGTGTTCTCAGCTTGCGGTTTCTACAGTGTGGACTGTTGTAAGAAATGACAATTCAGAGGAACTGTGGACGTCAAGATGAGACTAATGAAACTCTCAGAAAGAACTGCTCATGTACTGCTGAGGAAATCAAAACTCCCATAGAACTGCCAAGAAGCATGAACATTTAGCTGAGTCAAGAGGGTGGTGCACCGTTTCACTCTGCAGCTTACACAAACATAATCCTCATGGAAGAGTCATAAGAAGGAAACTCACAAAACTCAACGATTAAAGTCTGCCACAAAACATCTAGAGCAGCCAGAAGGGGTTTGACTGATGAAGTCAAAATAGTTAAAAAAAAACAAAAACTTTTTGGCCACAATCAGCAAAACGTATGTTGGGGAAAAAAGTCACCGCGTTTAATGAAACACCTTGCCAACTGTGAAGCATGGGGTGGGTCTGTCATGCTTTAAGCTTGTGCTGCCACTAATTTTAATGGTTATATTGCAGTAGTGGATGGAAGTTTGCATACCCTCCAAGGCCCTGTTTTTTTTAAATGTATGCTTGTCTTCGTGATCATCTTTGATTCAGTTAAACCTACATATAGCCACATTTTGACGTTTTGGCTTTTGATGTCTATTGGTTTTTTGAAAGGAAGAATGCTTTCTACTAGATTGTGAAGCATTGCTGTAAGAATATTATTGTCAAGAGTGTTAGTGAGGTCAGGATGTTAGATGATCACCACCCCACCTCACCCCCAACTCATCCCAAAAGTAGCACCATAATCCAGTTCACAGTTCCACTGCTCCACAGCTCAGTGCTGGGGGGCTTCATACCCCTCTAGCCCACACCTGGGATTAGGCATTGTGCCAATAGCTTCATGTTTATCTGCTCTAGAAAGTCCTTTTCTATTGATAATACATGGACTTGACAAGCTGTGTGTCTGTGTCAGCAATAGGCATAACCTGAAGTAGCTAAATGCATTTGTTACAAGGGGTGTCCACAAACATTTGGACATGTGTGTGTATTTGTGGATTTTGGTTTGGCTTGGTCTATTGATTTTAATTTGGCTACTTCTATTGATTTTGATTTGTCTATATCTATTGATTTCTCTGCCTCGTGATGTTCTCCATTACTGGCACTGACACTTGAAGATCCTAGCCTTCCGTTCTCATTGCCGAAAAGCTGCTAATGCCACTGTAGGCCATGAGCCAGTGTTTTGTACCTACTTGAGTTTCCTGCAGGATTGCAATGCAGATGTAAAGTAGCCTACTTCCATTAGCGGAATGCTGGTTTGTTGTGACTGAGAGGGAGATGGTAAAAGCTAATCTCTCTTGCCGACTGGAAAGTGATTTAGGTGAGACTTGTCGAAGTTCTATCTGGGCCAGTGCTTCCCCCGGCTCCTGTGAACTCCAGCTTCTCTAAAATGAAGCTACCCTAATTCTGAGAGCCCCTATTCACTCCCTCCCATGTCTTTGTTATTGGAGGGTATAAACCCCATTGAGCTGTAGAGCAGTGGAACTGGGTTCTCTGGAATGATGGTGCTCCATCCATTACCTTCGGGATGAGTTAGGGAGTTGGGGATGAGGTGAGGTTGTGATCATCCAACATCCTGACCTCACTTACATTGTTGTCAATGAATGTAATCAAATCCTCACAGCAGTGCTCCACAATCTAGACAATGAATCTAAACAATGAATTATCTGGTGTCCACATACTTATACATTATATACTCCATATAATGTATGTGCTGTTTTTTTGGTGTCTGACCATGGTAAACATACACACATCACATGCTGTAAGCTGCATATTTAAATAGTTTATGAACCCCTCTATGTTCTAAGCTCTTTTTTTTTACTAGCCAGGGAATCGAATCGAACAGTCTGTGGCACAGAAAGCAGCTGTGTTACCTAGTTCAACGCACCAACCACTACCTGTTCTGCTTTAGGGCAAATGAAGGATGTCAGTGTTTCCCATGAGTGGCAAGCTTGATGTTGCATGTAGAATTCAATTATGCTACCTGTTCTTATGGGAGGTCGCTCCTGTGGTGGTGCTGAATGAAATGAAATAGGGCACTGATGAGAAGGAGGCGGGGGTGGTGTGGACAGCTGGCCCGTCTGATCCCCTTAGTCTGCTCCTAAATTGGTTTTAGCAGCGCTAATAAAGCTGATTATCTCCTCGCTTCCAAGTCCCACTAACCCTGACACCCGGGCAGCTGGAGCCCTTCAACGCCAACTCAACCCCAGCCCACCACCACCACCCCCCCTTCCCTTTTCCTCAACCCAACCCCTGCCTAGCCTGGACTGCCCCCCCCTTCCCTCCTTTTTTCTATCCACCCAGCAACTTGGGCAGCTGCCGCTAAGCTTTCACAGAGCCTGTAAAAAAGCATGACAGAGGTGTTCCTTTATGAATCTACATTTACATTTTTGCTTTTGCATGTTTTTTTAACGAATATATTTATCTGATTCAGCTTAAACTCAGCTTTTCAGTAACACAAAATAATGTGATTGTTTTTCTTAGAATGTTTTCCACAGTTTTCCAAGTTTATGCTCTTATCGGGGATGTGTGTTGCTATCTAGCCTGTTCTGAGATGAGATGTTGACGTTTTTCAACTGTCTCTAGCCTCCTCTTAATGTCTCTAACAGTATCTGTAGGTTCTCAGTTCCTAATTATCAGAAAAATATAATTTTTTGAAAAACTGAATAAAATCTGAGTCTTTGAAATGTTGTACTGGAATGAGTTCAGTGTGTTCTTTGAAACATGGGGCCCTATTTAAGAGATCTTTTGGCGAGCCATCAACTGGGCCGCACCGTGCAGCTTGATTCAGGGCGTGTCAGTGTGTCTTTGCTATCGTAATGACGGGAAAATTACACCTTGTGCGTCTCGACACAAGCAAAAGGCATGCACTAAGTCTGTTAATTAATCATGGGTGTGTTTTGGGCGTAACGTGCAATAAACCAATCAGTGTGTCTCTTGCTATTCCCTTTAAGAGCCAGGTGCGGTCTGACTTTTCTGGGGCAAAGAGGGGGTGTGTGCATGTTGGGCACACGCCTGTGTTGACAATTCACTGCCAAGAAAGCAATGAATGTCGGCCTTGTTTCTTTTCAGTCAGTGGCACACCTCATTCCGAGACCACCACGCCCATCGGCATAGATATATTCGCCAGCACCATTTAAATGATACAAGTAGGCGTGAAAATAGACTGTTGTCAGGGTATAACAAAGCAATGAGCATTGTGATGCGTCTTGCACAGGGTGTAACATAGAGCCCTTGGTGTAAGGAGGGTCTCTAAAGCTTAAAAATCTTGGCCTTGATTGGATCCAAATCCCAGAAATCAAACATTTTGAATAAAAAGAACGTTTACAAAGCAGTCACCTCAGACTGAACCTAAACTTACTACACCTAAACCTACTACACCTAAATCTGATTCTAACCTAAAGGTAGGCTACACTTAACCTAACCCTATATCTAATTCTTACCCCAACCTTAACCTAAACTTAACCAAACCCTTACCCTAACCCTAAACAGTACCACAGTAGAATGTGAAATTCTTTTCGTTTATGCAGGAGTTTCCATCCATTAATCCCTTGTTTAGAAGCTCCACACTGCTTTCTCAATTCTTCCTTGAGAGCATGACAGGCTGAATTGTGTTTATTTGGCAAAACAGTGCCATCAGTGGACAGTACCTCCTTGATAAAAATATATGCAACGGGAGCTTACGGACGGGAGCTTGTTTCAGATTTCTTGGTTGTGCACTTTAGTGGTATTTTAAGTTTAATGAGAACTTTCAGTGTTCAGTCAGCACACTTAGCAACACAGAAAATACAAATAGATGGTGCCAGGGGCCAACTGAAAATATGTTTTCTGGGAGGACTGTACTGCCCAAACTCTGCATGTGTGTGTAGCCCAAATGGGACCCAGAAAGTTTTACGTTGGCCCCATATATGGATGCCCACCAGGCTCAGTGATGGGACCAGAAGGGGCTAAATATGGGGCCCATCTGGGTTGTACACTGCATACAGGGCCTAGATAGGGCCCATTTGAGATTAGGGTGGGCTGTAACAATAGGGCCCATTTTGGAAACCCAACCGGGCACAGACCCACTCAGAGCCCATGCCCAACTGGAACCCACCTAGCCCATGTTCAACCCATGGGAGCCCCACATGAGCATGTTAGCTGGAGTATATCGTAAAAATAGCACAGTGACTCAGCATGGGCCAGTCACTTTCCAGTAAAACTTTATTACAAGTTGATACAACTCTAAGATCCCATATTAAGGTATAAAATGACACAAATGTTCACCTAATGTGTGGGAATATCCAGTTTACAACAGGATGGCTATCCTTTGGCTATCAAGTGTTGACAAAGATGCAGCTGAACAGTTTTCCATACAGGTATGGACTATATAAACTGAACTATAACCTGTGATAAAATGAGTGGGCAGTACAGATGACTCTGCAAATGGTCTAGAATAAGACCAGTCCTGGGATTTCAGAGGGAAGAATGAGATGCTACATGCATACAGCACGTTGCTAGAAGGCTCATCTTCTCTAGTACAATGGATTTGGAAATCTGCTGTTATTTTATATATGGTATTTCATTTTAACCAGAAGATTTTTAAATATTAGAAATCTAGTAGTAAGACATTATTGTTCAGTAAACACTGAGACTTCTGTACAGACTAGTGGAGCTATTCTTTGGTAATATAAGTTTGCAATAACACCTTCGGTCCTAGGCTTTTTAAGGGGTTAGATAGCACTAGTCCCCAACTACAAATTGAAGCCTAAGATATTATGGTTTATTATAATATCATCAGTCAACCCATTCATGACTGTGAAAAACACATACAGAGCCCCTCCTGGCCCCTCTGTTATTATCAGCCTTATGTCAAAAAGATGTGTGAATGTGGCTGGGTTTAACTGCCATTATGCATTTATACTACACTACTCTCCAAATTGTCATATACTCCTGAATTGTATCATTGTTTTATCGATCTTTTTTGACCCAATGATGATAAGTGGTTTTGACAGATGTCCATAGCTTTGGAATAGAGCTGCTGATCCACTAATCCAGTGTCAGAAAAGATTTGATTGAAGCAGGAATAGAAAATGACTCCATATTTACCATTACCTAGTAAAAGACTTGGTAGGATTAGCCTGGGTCATCTCTCAAGCCCTCAGTGCAATGTAAGGAAGGCAGAGCTGTTAAGCAAATTTTGGGGGAAAGGAGTGAATGAGAGGGGGGCGGTGGAGAAAGAGCTGGGATCAGCTGGACTGTCTTCCAAATTGCCCTTAAAAGAAGGGGAACTGCCTGAGAGCAGGAAGCAACTTCAAAGCCTTGGATATTTCTCAACCATTTGTAGACTACACCGCAATTGCAATGTTCCTTTGTGTGACGCCTGGTCTTTACGCTGGAATGTTGGCGAGTTTCCTTCCATGTTGACTGAACTCTGCCTGAAGAGGCTACAAACTTCTTTGGGATTTTTTTAAGCAGACACTAACCTCACTTGAGAAATGGCTTTTAAAAAACAGCATTCTATAAACTTTTCAGAAATATTGGCAGAAGATAATGTGATGCAATGAAATACGGCTTTGCTTATATTGTTTAATTGCCATATGAACGAAAATGAGTTCTAATTGTCTTCAGTCATTATCGGTTATATTTGCATCTAATGAGATGCAGCTGCATTAATAGATACACTCTTTAAAGGGCCTATACTCTACATTTGTCTTGTATTTTGTACTTTGTTCTTTGGGTCAGCATACTTTATGTTGTGTGGCTTTATGTTCCCAAAACTTATATTTCCTGTATTTATTCACACAACCACTTTCCAACCTGAATAGGTGGAGATATTTAAATGACTCTGTTTTTGTGGCTTAGTTTCCATAAATGTACTGTCTGGACTTTTAAAATGATGGTGGAAGAACCAATTTTGGTTCTCTAAAAACTTTTAAATGGATATAGCATTTTATGGTTGTGCACTGCAAAGCAATGTGCAACTATATTGTTTTCTGATTCTTTTATAGAAAACGTCATTTTAATATTTTTTTCTACCATATCTCGCCCCACAGTTTTGATATCAACACCGCTTTAACAGGTTTAGTCAGTCTGATTGGGTAATTCGCGCTTGTATACAGATTTGTTTCATTCCATGTAACAATGGATTTGGAATGGAATGGAACAATGGAGTTTTGTCACCCTTCAAATGGTAACAATGATACAAATACACTTGTTTACACCCAACCAGCCATGTAAGGTGCCACAGAAACCACTTCACAACCATGTGCGACACCATAGCAACCATCTCGGATACCATAGCAACTGCCTAGTAACTACTTAGATACAACTAACAACATCAAAGAAATGGACTGAAAACAGTTTGCGATCACCTTGCAACACTGTTGCACCCATCCAGCACGCACTTGGGATACCATATCAGCCACCTAGCAACCACTTAGCAACAAAAAAACTTCATGTCTCTCTCACTTCAAATCTCTAAAAATCCATGATATTCCATAGGCTACTTTTTCCTGATGACTTTATGCATCCAGTAGCTTCAGTATGCCATTGGTGTTCAGTGTTTTCCACTGTCCAGGGCTTTTACATTCATTTGGAGACATGAGGCAAGTCTCTTCAGCTTTGTGACCAGACCCTGGTAAGAGAGACACTAATAGAGAGAAAAAAAAGTCCTGCTGAACACCCCCCCTCTCTCTTCTCTCAGGCCGGGCGTGCGAGTGGCGTATGGTGGCGGAGGCTGTGGTGTAACACACAGGGCTGACTGAGTCATGCTGGCAGGAGTGTGGAGTGTGAGGAGGCTCACCGCAGAGCTAGTAATGCACAGCATGCCGCTGCAGTGGGCCCATAACACACACTCACACAAACACCAAGCACAAATGGCCCAAGAGCTGTTAAATATTTAATGTCTAGCACCCTTCTCACATGTCCAAAAAAAAAAAAAAATCCTGGTGAGAGCCAAATGCTGCCCTGTGAAAGCAAACAATGCCATTGTGAGGGATACTTAGCCTCCTATTCCGCAACAGCAGTTTAGCTCCTGTGCATCTACATACATGAGACCAGACTAGGCTGTCACGATTGTCTTGACTAAACTCCAATAAACTGAACACAACTTTTTTCTTTTTTTTCAAAAACAACAGCAATGATTAATTTGACATTTTTCATGATGACAAAGTCTCCAACTGGTCTCATCTACAGCTAGGAACAGAACTTTTTAGACATCCATGTCTAAGGCTCATCTGAAATTTGCTGTGTTGGGGTTTGGGCTCCTACATTTGGGATTTGATAGCATATGTACCTTCTATATTCTAACAGAGTGCACACTTGCAAATAAAGGTGGTACAAAGGGTTCTTTGAGTGATGCCATAGAAAAGCCACTTTTGGTTCCATTAAGAATCATGTTTTAATACAGATGTGAAGTGTGAAAGACCTTTAAACTGGTAAAGAACCTTTCCATCAAGTGAAGACTCTTTAGACCTTAACCCTTAAACATAGCAAGGCTTATTACACACTATGGTGTATTACTCAGTCATTACAGGGGCTTCTGTTCATTCTTTCATAATAGGAGTTTGTAATAACAGGCCATTGGCTGTTTAAGGGGTTAAAAAGGGCCTTCAAACTAACACATCCCTGTTGCAAACATGGTTCTTTAGGTTCTTCTATGGCACCACTCAAAGAACCCTTTGAAACATCTCTATTGTCAAGACTGTAGGCCTCCAACCTACTGGTCTTGAGAGCAATACTGACACATGTAAGGAAATGTAAAACATTTATAGTGGCATTTCCAAGTAGTTAGTGTGAATGAGGGTCTATTGTCAGAGCCTGCACAGAGGATGAAGAGGGGATTGCATACGGCTCAGCCGACTTTGAAAGGCAGGAGTTTAGGATCAGTCCCCAAACCTATAAAAGTTCTTAGGGCCAAAGCTGTTTTTATTCAAACGCAACAGAAGAGCTGTTTACACAAACGCCTTTTATTTGAAGCTACCAAGCTAGAACTGATGTCATTATGAATGTACAAGAAATTATATTGTTCCACACTTCAAAGGCCGAAATCTGCTTTGGAAAAAAAATTGCGTGGTTATACGCGTAAGCTTTAACTCTACTGCAGCAAATCAAACCCAGAAGGCTTTCTTAAGGCTTCTGTTTATGAGCTAGACCATAAAAATAAAGCTTCTTAAACCCGACAAGGTTGAGAAGTGCCGGCGTCCGCGGTATTGCTCATAAAATACAGGATTATTTCCCTCTTAAAACATGCTCAGAGAAATGATACATGTGCATGTGTGTGTGTGTGTGTGTGTGTGTGTTTTGATTAGCCTTTTCTCAGTACTATATATTCCTAACAGCTGGAACTTTAGGGCAGAGATAGCCTCACTGTAATATGTGATAAGTTGGAAAGTTGGCTGTTGTTGGTACTGTCCCTTTAAAGACTCCTTTATACTCTCTTTATGTACAAAAATAAATACGTCCCTTTCAAACCATGTGATCGTCACTAGCCACATGCTCCTATGAGTCCTTTGCTGTAGCATGGATGTTCCGCTAGAATAAAAGTTCTGCTAGTAGTTTCTTTTCTGCCAGAGTTCCTTCATCGCCGTTTCGACATCACAGAGGTCATGCTTCGCTTGAACTATTGACTGCACTGCCCCCACGATTTCCAGTGGTACTGCATCCATTCCGTCCATATCTGTAAGCTTATGGGGAAACGTGCACCAATACGGACGAAATAACGCAGCATACGAGTGGAAATTTCAGTCTGCATCCGTGTCCGTATTTAACGTTGAGCATAAATGAACCTCATATATGCAAATGACAAACCCCTGTGGACTTAACAGGTGGATATATGCAAATGCACTGATTTTATGACATAAGCAAGAAATGCTAAATTTAAAAAACACTGCTTTTGCAGCTTAGTGTTTCTATGAGGATTAAATGGGCAGAAGGATCTTTGGTACTCTCACAGTGTTTACATTCAATTCCTGATTTCATACCACAAGCCCGCCGCACTATACCAATAAGGATGGTCTCATACTATGCCCGGTTGCCTTGAACCGTGTCAGAGCACAACTGCACAGGCAGCATCACTGATGTTTCATTCACATGTTTCATTCATTCATTCAAGTTCAGTGCTCAGGCATGGGTACTGTGCTCATGTTCAACTGAAGTGTGCTCAAGCTGGCTCAGGCACTGTACGGTACAACCACGCTAGTCAAACAAACCGGGCATGAACTCAGAGAACTTCTAGTGTTCTGGAGTTCATGTGGCTTCTGCTTTGAGCTAGAAGGCCAGACCCCTCTCTGTTAAGAAAAGCTAGGATTGAAAGATATGGCTGAGGTAAAAGAAGGTAATGGGGTGGTGTGGGTTGCAGAAATTTCTACATTGTAAAGAAGTGAACTTGAATAAGGAAGTAAAGAAGTTTTTTAGGACGTTAGGTTAGGTGGAGGAGGGGCATGAGGCATGTTCCTCCTCCTCCCAAAATTCAGTCATTAATGTAAATGTTTTGGGATTAATGAGGTGTTGGCTTCCAGCACTGGAAAGTTTATAGAAAGTTCATCTGGACTAAAAATCTTTTGGTGGTTTCTTTTTGATTGGGAAGGGGGGTGAATCTTGTCTTGGGTGGCATACATGGTTATAGTACTTGAAACAAACAAAAAAATTGTGTAGTCAGAATGAACTGGGTAAATGAACTGATGCCAGGAACATTCAGTGCCCACATTTTGCAGCCCATATCAAGTTTCATGCCAGTGCTCATATAAGTTTTATGAAACCAGCACACCTAGAATAGGTTATTCTCTAGGTAGGTCACCCGCCACAGCTTAGACATGTAATTCAGTGCTGACACATCTGGAGCATGTCAGGAAGTGTGTAGGTATGTGTGCGTGTTGCCTTTTTGTATTGACATGTCATCATGTCTTAAAGAAAAAAAAGAAACAAAGAAAGAAAAAGGAAATTATGTCTCTGTCCTGTTAATTAAAAAGGTTCATGTTGTTTGATTTTGATGGGCCACACTCACCAATCTCTTCCCAAAAATGGTCTCAAATTTGAGAAAACTCTTGATAAAGCTTCACAGCTCTGTTCTTACAATGACGGATCCCATTGACCTCAAAAATTGTCCAAATCCCAAATGAAAAAACATTGATGAATGTCAGAATCTGTGAAAGTGGTTACAAGAAGATATTTCTTGGTTTGTCCAGTGGACTGAGACCCTTCCACTATGACTCCAGTTCAATCCTGGGTCATGCTGCTGACATTAGCATATAATATACAATTCTATACATGGTTTCTAATTGTTTTAAATAAATAATGTCGCTCTGAATTTTCCCCGAGCTCCTTTACAAGATGTAAAGTTGATGACATGCCGTTACAATAGTGTTAAAGTATTGCATCACTAAAGGTGCTTTTTGAATGGACAAGCACACAGACAAGACGTACACTGGAAGGAACACAGCAGATATACAGTACGCTTTGTCTGATAGCTCTGAAATTCCCCTGATAAAAGCGTAAACATCTGTCTTTATCTTTAATTATCTTGCTGTGGCTCTGACTCAGTGAATGTCACAGACACTGCTTTGTTTGCCTTCCCCAAACAATATGAACATAATCTGCCTTCAAAAAGCTAATCTTGCTTTCTGAAATGATGTCAAAGCCTGAAATGATGTTAGCGCTCTGTTTTAGCTTGTTTTGACCGTCTTATACATGTTCACAAGAAGCCTTCATCATGGCCTTTATCGTGAAGGCAGAGTTTCATGTTTGAATATAAAGGGGGTATAGAGGTATGGTGAAGAACATGTCTACATCAAAGTCACTTACAGAAATGCCCTACATGTTTTACAGATAGGCATGCATTCATTACCCTTCTATATGATTACAGAATGTAGCTGATGTAAGCTGTAGTTTTATGATAATGTATCTTGCGTACAGTGTGCAGAATACAGCCCTCTTTATAGAGTTGTAATTGAGTTGTAAATGGGCTGATTACTGATACTGGTTGGTTGCAGTGACATTTTAATTGCGTATCAGTCTTGATGGCAATTGGTGGGAGCTGATTGGAGCTCTCTTGTTCATTTGCATTAAGTACACTCCAACAAATCATATATGTACATACTGAACAAACAAAAACAAACATGGTGTATGCAGCTCAGTCATCTGCACTGGACAAGGGCTACAAAATCCTGAGCTGGATGGGGATTTTGTACCAGAAGTATTTCTTAGATATTTATTAGAGCCTGCCCATGCATGTGCATTTCGCCTCATGAAACTGTAGTTGGGGGTGGTGGGTCCTGCTACAGTTGGGAAGTGGAATTCATGCTTTGAGCCACCCCTAAAGCACATGGCAATAGAGTAATATTAAAGGATCTTACACATATATGTTCCGCAGTGTAACACAGTTCTCACAAGTGTCATCCTGCCCACTTCACCAAAGTTACAAAGTGCAGTTTGTGGCACGCTGAACCTAAAATAGCGACAATAGAGATGCTATTATCTCTTTTACAGGTCAGTGGAGCATCAATATAATTGTGAAGCTGTAATTTAAGCAATACTACACGAGAGGATTAATTTCGGCTGTCTCGTGTGATTACAACGTTGCTACTTTGTTATGTCTGGTGTTTTTGCTCGCCATCATTGCTAGGTAAAGTGTATGTGGTGGAGTAATGAGAGCTTTGGTCAGAGCTATCAAATTAGCACTCTTAAAACACCTCTCAACACATCAATCACATTGTGAACTAACTATGGTATACTTTTAGGTAAAAATGCTACATAATGTTGCTTTAATATGACCAAAACATGACATCACTAACAAGGCCAAAAGGTCCAAGTTCTTTTCAGGTTAACCCTTTTGTTCCTGGCTAAAATGTGTAGACATGCCTACTTTGAGAATAAGCAAGTGTCTTGACTGGATTATAATCCAATCGCCAAGATCGGATCACAGTGATTGGATACAGTGTAAACAATACCAAGTTATTCAGTGATCTCTAATCAGACCTACAGCAATATATATATATATACAGCAATATATATATATATATATATATATATATATATATATATATATATATATATATATCAGTCTAGCTGGATCCACCACACATGTGTCTATTATGGTCCATCTGTGATAGAACTCAGCATCTGCCTGGAAATGCAAATTACAGCTAAATGTATCTTATTCAGATGTGACTGCAAATGATTACACAATCAGAGAAGATCTGAAAGAGGAAGCAAGCCTGTTATTCTGAATTACAGTGAAAGATCGTGTTTCGTCATCTCGTTTTTCCATTAAGAAGCCGGAGCGAACTGATGAGTGCTGAGGTGTTCCATGTGGTTCTGATGAACACATGTTTATCTCCCTTGGAATTTCAGATTTAACCTTTGTGCCTCTAATTAGAGACAGAAATTCACATGTCAAATGGGTAAACTGGTATATTGCCAGTAACTACTTGGAAACAGGGTGAAGGGAGAGAAAAAAAACAGAACTCTGGGGGGTGGGGGGAGGCGGGATAGGCAGGTTTTGTGTCTCTCTTGGTTAGTTAGAGAGCTCTGGTTTACTGAAAGGCAGCAGGATATCCGTCAGCATCAGGAAGGACACAGCTAATCAGGAAAACCACAGGCCTCTTAAGTGGGCCGTTTCGTGCACACTGCCCTTTCATACCAGATTGATCCCTATCTGATGGAGGCAAAGACTGCTAATCGGGATTTAGTCCTCCTTATTGAGCATGAATAAATTCCAAGACTTCCCTTAAATGATTTATCAGAGATAAGATTTTAATAGCTTAATGTTGCGGCAATTAATCTCATAAGAGCCTTTTTTCCCCTCCCCTCCTCTTTAAGCATGGTGGGCTGCTCTGCCGGGGTCCCACGCTGCATTAATCCCTTGAGCGTTTGTATGCCTCATGTGTGAGCAGGATTCACAGTCTGGCCTTTTAATTACATCTCATCAGGACTCGTATGAGATTGAAATGTCTATCGTTGGAGGAATTAAATCAAATTAAACCTCAGCTTTAGCATGTTTCAGTTTGTTGCTGGTGACCATTAGGGTGTGAGTAACAGGTGTTCTGGCCGGTGATTCAGTATATATTCTTCTAATAAATGCATTCAGGTACTCTAAGTTGCACCTATTGCTGAAACATATGAGCAAATGTGAACACACAGTTGGTCTAGTCCCTGTAGAGAAGTACTGCCATTAGAATAAGGCTCTCTGGAGCAGATAAACATGAACCAATTGGCACCATGCCACTAATGCCAGGTGTGGGCTAGAGCGGTACAAAACCCCCAGCATTGTGTTGTGGAGCAGTGGAACTGTGTTCTCTGGAATGATGGTACTTCATCCAATACTTTTAAGAAGAGTTGGGGAGTTGGGGACGAGGTTACACATTTGTGCTAAATGCAATCAAAGCCTCACAGCAATGTTCCAAAATCTAGCAGAAAGCCTTTCCTGGACTGTAGAGACAGTAACTCCAACAAAAGCAGGAAGGCATTCTTCTATCCAACAGACACTCTTAAAAATAGATACTACAAAGGGTTATTTCGGTGATACCATAGAAGAACCGCTGTTTGTTCAATAAAGAACCATTTCTATAGAAGACTCCAGAGACAAGTGTGCAAGAAGAAGAACTAGAGGAACTATCCTCAATTAGTTTATTCTGAAACTAACCAACAATTTGATACTTAACACTAATTGTACGTTAAAGTCTTTGGCATAGGCCTTGTCGTCTGCCCTGGTCTTGTAACATCTGGACCCTTGTAGATCCTACCAAATAAGGAAGGCAGGGGTGGAATGTCAGCAGCGAAGTAAAGGTCTTTTAAAGACAGGTGGACACTAGGGATAGAAAGTTTGCTAAAGCTTTTAATTTTGTAAAATACGTGTGTGTGAAGCACCTTTTAAAGGCTTAAAGTAATTGATGTAAATGTTCTTGGCCATCATAAAGGTTCTTCACACTCACATCTAATTTATAAAAATGCTTCTTTATGGAACCAAAAATTTTGACTTCTATGGCTTCATTCAAAGGATCTTTTGTTAGTTGAAAACCTGAAGATCTGAAATCTGCTACATTTTATGATTATTTTCTGGACAGTTACCATTTTAAAAATAAAAGGTTTTGGTCCAAAAGTCATTAATTACAGTATATTTGCTGTATTTTATGTTTTAATAGGATGCATATGAAACCCAGCACACAACTGATCTAGTTGAAGCTTAGCTTGCTCTATATCTGCAACGTTAAGCATACTTGCTGGACGTAAGACACTGTAATAAAGGAAGAATGCTCCTGTCGGAAAGAGAATACAGCTTGATTGCATCTGCACCAACACCCAGCGAGGGGTAGGTGCGGAGACCTGAACCCACATCTGCACAAGGCTGCTGTGCTTCTGTTCTAAGTGTGCTGGATAGAGGTTGACTAAGGACTTGCGACCTGACAGCAGGGCAGCACAACTCATATCTGACCTACTATACCCTTACGTTGCTTCAGGGCCCTGTCCCAATCCTGCTGCATGTTACTCCACACCCTGACAGGTCAACAAACATGCAGCAATCTGTCCCCTAAAGATTTGTTTTCCTGGAATGAAACGGCTCATGACTCAAAGGGGAGGGGGGAAGGGTCGCCAGAGCAGGATTAGTGGTGGAGTATATTTTACCAGGAACCAGAAAATGCCACAGTTCCAAAGCCCCCCTGTCATGCACTCATCATCCTAATTTCAGACTGCATTTATTCTTGTTAAAAGAAGCCAAGCTTATGTAAGGCATGATTCATTCATATGATGGAAAGGATGGAAAGACCACCACAGCAACATTGAGTGAATGCTGCCTCTGTACTTGAGCTCATTTATTTTTTCTGCCTCCTAGTAAAACTGCGCATTTCTTTTCGTCAGCTTTGCAAAGTAGAAGATTTGAAAATTCCGTCTTTCGAGCAATCCAAGAGCGGTTTCCAAACTCATGAGCTCCTTCCACACACACACACTTTTACTCAAGAGTGTAACAGGAATTAAATGGGAAGGGGTTAACTGTGAACATACTCCAGAGACAACATTCCATTAAGGTTGACTCATCATTTTTTGATATCTAGTCTAGTGCTCCACATTAAATCAATAAGGATCATCTACAAAATACATTACAGGGGTATATGTTCTACATGATTCCAGAAAGAAGCATCACAAATCTTCACATTCCCAGTTTTCAGGGGTGTCCCATCTAGTTTTACAAAGACTTTCATGGCAAGTATGAATTCAAGGATTTTAGCAAAATACAGTTTGAGGGTGTCATGTATTATTAAGTATTTAGGTGCATTTATGAAGTATTCTTCAATGTTGAAAATAGAAGGTATAAGACTGCAGTTGGGGTAAAAAAACCTTCAAATGCAGTTTTACAACCCTGTTTACAACCCTGTTACATTGGCTCAGAGAGAATAATTTAATGAGCTCAGCTCTGATTGGCTGGTCTATGCCCGCACGACAGCTTACAAAGAAGTCTTTTTTTGGCATCATAACAGTGTTATTCTTTTTTATAATATTCACAAGTCTTACCGGACAGTGTTGATGTTCTCTCTGGGTCCTCTCAGCGTGGTATGCCCTTAGCTATTGAAAGAGCTGGTAAAAACCATTGGCTAGGATAAGCATCTAGCCTAGCACAGGCTTGCTTCCTCCACTATTACTTCAGTATAAGTCACTTTTGAGCTCACCTTCAGCTATAGGAGTCGAAAGGCTTTTGCTAGTGGGTTAAGTGTATGTAAATTTCAGGGGATTCAATATTCATAAGTCAAGACTGTTATGTAAAAGTTTTGGAGTTTTGGAATTATCCTGTTTTACAGCCCTGTTTTGGCTGTATGTCACTTTCATGTACTTAACTCACATTATTATCCTATGCCAAGATAAATACAATTTTCTATTCTAGGATACCCTTAAGGGCTGCATGTGTGAACAACGCAAAGCTTGAACATTAACGCACAATGTGAAAAGGGCTATAGAGAAAGATCCAGGGAAAGGCTGTGAAGCTTAAACAAGCCAATAAACAAACAAATAAGTAGGGGGAATTGCCGATAAGCTGAAACAAGACTCCTGTGGGGATAAGTACACTCTACAATTGCTTCTACTACCTGCAGTAGAAGCCCTAGCTTTCTCTACCTGAGCTTGAGCTTTAGGCTAAAAGTACTATTGACTGACACTGTGGGTTAGCCTAGTCTTGGGTTACATTGTACTACTCAAGAGGATTTAACTTTAAAAGAAACAAGACTCTATTTCCATCTGAAGAACCAGCCTTGCAGTGTGTTTCTCAAGTCATCAGAATCCACATCAATGCTACTGGCACACCAGATAAACTGTGGTTTAAAAGATGGTCCTTATAACACTGTAATTTTAAGCTTCTACCCACCTGAGAAATGTGAATAGATAATGGACTTAAGATGTTTTACTTCCCCAAACTTTTGTTTACTTCCTCCCATTCTTCCTTCACTTGCCCCTTGCAGAAGAACCTTTGCCATACCCACCTGTGGAGAAAATAATATCCTTAGTCCATATTAGTGTTCTTTCCAAAGGCTTTGGCCAACAGATGGTTTTGCAAATCCCCTCTTGTTTGCCTCAGAGCGTGGACATGTGTTTGCAAGATTCTTCCTAATAAAAGCCACAGATCCCTCCATTATGTCTCAAAGATGCATTTTAAATCCATCACCCTATTGGACCTGTCCTCAATTTTCAAAGAGGATGCATTACACGATTACCAGGCTTGGGGAAAAAAATATTAAAAACTGTCCCATTCACTCAGCACTTATTGCACAGGAAATCTAGTTGAAACAGAGAAGATGACAAGCATTCAGCTGGTAAACAGGAGGGTGGAGTAATCCTTATAATTCCATCAGACAACAGCCAGTTGCTAACTGTTCTGTTCTGTCCATAAATAGGCCCAGAACTATTATATAAGAAAGACATACAGACTTTTATAAAAAATGGGGATATAAACCTATGTTTTTAGGGAAAATGTTCAGTCATGATGATATCATGCTCTTTTGCTCTTGATCTTATGAGAAACTCCTCCTTTTAATGACCCAAAATGGTGCTATTTTTTCTGTTAATATGAAAGCACCCCTGATACAATGTTGCCCTTTGGTTCCTATTGCAGGGTCATCCTTCCATAGCCAATTACTGACCTGGCTATAGTCAGCAAGACATCCCCCACTGGACACTTTTCCACTGCTTTGAGGTTAAGTCCAGCCAAGGGTGTTCAGGAGAAAGGGTATGGAGGCTGGCTTAGAACAACAAATGCATTGTGATGGGTGCATAGCTGTTGAAGCCAAAGCTCATGTTCAGATTTGGCTCACTTGACCCATTCTCAAATATAACGCTGGGTCGAATTCCTCAACCCCTTGCAAAAATTGCTATTGTAACCATATTAGGGGGGCAAACTTGTAGTTTTCCGAGATGTTGTCATGGGTTGAATCATTGGGCTAAGATGCCATTTGAAGTGGGCTTCAGGATTATGTGGCCTTCTTCACAGATGCTTGTTGTACCTCCTCAGTCTCTTCTCTTTATGGGTGGTCATTTTGGTGGCCCAAACCCTCCACAGAGTGCTTATTGTAGAGTGATCCTTATGTAACTAAAGAAGCGTTATTTGTTAAAACTTGTCTAAGGAATGCTCCTATGTTGTCTAGTGTTGATCCCATTTGTGACAGGCTCCCATTTTGCAGTTCCTCATGGAATGCGAGGAATGGCATTGCAACACAAACACATCACATGTGACACAGTGCAATAAGTGAGAGAATGATTGATGCCCCAAACTGGATATTATGATTTGCTAAAGGTATTATTGAGCTCTATCTTGCTTTTTAGATTTTTTGTAGACTTATTTTGCTTTTCTCTTTATATAAAAAAGACCTAACGTTGGCTCTTGTTGGTTGTATACACCGTTGCTCTAAGCAGCCTGTTTATTGTCATGCTGTAGAGTGTGGGTTTGAATGCTGAGTCTTTGTGAGCACAGCAGGACTGATCTCCGAGCGCATTCATGGACATTGTGGTGAAATGAAACCAGACTCTTGCAGGCTCTGAATCTCACACGATGCCTGCAAAGGCGTTCGCCGCAGTGGCACGCAATATAATGAGATCCAGTGTGAAGGCCCTGCAGGTGCTTTCTGCCCCCTAATTCCCACACCTGGAAGGGCACCAAAGGGCATGGACACCCTACACGCCTATTCACCAGCATGGCTCGCTGGCCACGCCCTCTCTATAGGATCCACTACCCCACCAACAGGCTAACAATGAGCATCACTATCACTGTCTATCTATTCAAGCCTGGGCGGGACGCACTAGTCATAAAAGCTGCTGTCACTTTGATGGCAGTTATCATAGAAACGCCTTTATGAAACCAGGAAAAAGAAAAAGACACTGCATGTCCTCCACTCTTTGGAAGTCTGTGCTCAAACGCAGCCGTTTAAGAACAAAACGAGAGGAGTTTCCAAATTATTGCAGGTGATTTTGAAGGCCAAATCTGTTTATGTGGAACTATAAATTATTAGCATACAGGTCTCAAACCTCTTAAATCTCCTTAAATTTTAAAAAACAAAAACCCAATATATATCATATATACATCAGATACAAAAGTCTGCCATATCACCAAACTGTAACTACTACTTTCTGGCACATGCACAGATGGACCCCAAGGGGGCCTTAAACCCATGTTTTTTTACCCTCAGACTATAAGCGCCCTTTTGGTCAGCGTATGTATAATGATTGTCTTGAATATGTCTTGTATCTTCAGAATCAGCTCAGCAAGACTCAGCTCAGTAACTCTCTTGAGCACTTCTCTGATGCAGTACTGGCGCCAAGGGAGATTTTCCCTCATTAATTCCAACATGCCCGCAACACCATAGTACTGGAAAGCCCACCAATAAAGAAATGACGGTGTTTAGAAAAGCATCACATTCCATGATGTGGTTATCTTCAGAAAAAAAACTAAGAGCACTAAGAGCTCTTTGTCAGTAGTTCCTTGCAAATGGCTGATAACTTGCGACATGAAGTTCACAAATACGGCCTTCTATGCTGGACGGGTTCAAATCTCTGATTAAGTAGTAAAACTTTTGGCTGCTTATCTGGAATAAAAACCTTTAACACTAAGATATCTCTAAAACAGGATCTCACAGTCTTACAGTCGGTAAGAGCAATATACTTGACATTACATTTAGGTTAATTCTCATTCATGGTGTCCTTATTTCCAGTGTGCACTTGTTCAGGTGGTCATTGGCAACAAGTTATTATCAATATATATTGACCCATGCCAGCTAGGTCTAGTGTGTGGCTGTGGTATTTGAGAATGCTCATAAACCTAGCTTATCTAGAACTTGTCTGATTATTGTATTTACCCCCGTCTGAATGCACCTGGGGCCTAAATCTCAAATATACTCAGATAGCAAGCGGGTCATGGCCATTGAATGACGTCTGGGTGCTGGAACACAGCCATAACTGACTACAGTTAAGAACTAGCCACAAAAAGTGCTGTAGATCGCATTAGGCCACATGTGGCCAAGAGTTTAAATGCCATGATAAACCTTAAATGTGGCTTCTACAGCCAGGCAAGGTCCAGGCTGTATCTGGCCCAGAACCATCTGCTATCTAAGTAATTTTCATATTCCAAAGATGATCTCCAGATAACATGCCCAAATTTGAGTAGAAATGTCATATGATAAAGTGTTCTTGCTACCAATGTTTTGGGACAAACAGTGAAGAAGATTTCAGATTAATCATAGGCCCCTGAGAGGTGAAAGTGCAGCTGGGGTCTCAGTAGGGGTGGGCCGGTATTGCGGCTAACTCTGTCAGACTAACCTCATTACAGTACCCTGACACACTCCTGCTGCTTTTTTAGAGATGACTGGGGGCACACTCATAAGGTGACCTTTTAGTTAGGGGTGGGTGTGCTAGAAGGCTCCTAAAAGTCAACACTGTCACCAAATATCAGTGTCATATTTATTTAGGGAAATGGGTAGTAGGTCTGTGCTGCTGACAAACTGGCCTGCAATCCAGGAATGGACTGATTATGAAAATTTGGGCAAATAGCAATTGTGACTGTATTTAATCCATTTAGAAAAGAAGTCCAGACAGACTGTTGGTGGAATAGTGCATTAATGCATTTTCCTTGTGTCCTGAGATAACCTGAGGTTCTATTCTGTGTAAATGAGCAGCCTGATGGTATGCACTCATTACGTACCCACCACATGCTCACCAGACTGGGCTTGTGACCGGAGCTGGTCCGACAGGCCCCGCTGCGCCCACTGTCCTCTCATTCATGTCCAGTGGCCAAGAACGCTGCTCTCGCTCTGAGGAAGTCACAAGCCAATTCATTTGCTCTTTTTGCGGCCATCTACAATATAACGCCGTTCATTCGTAACTCCAGTTGCTGCACCATGTGGTGATGAGATGCGCTACAAAACAAAAGGAGAGCCAGTTTAAAAGAACAGTTAGTCTCTAACTGTACAGCAGAGGCTATTGAGGCTAAAACACTTAAAGGAGCATTAGTCAAGATCCAAGAAACATGACTTCTAGTGGTTAAGTAGGTGAACACAACAGCACTGGACCAATTTCTTCCATTTAGATCCGCCTTCCATTCGTGACCCGCAAAGCTCACCTCTAAAAGCTTTCAGAGAGAATTATCATCTAATCATGCTACTTACGACTCTACATTCGTTTGATCAGAGCAGGCATCAATCTATATGAGGGGTGCGATTATTGACCTGTAAACATTTAAAATCCGCCTCGTAACCATTTGCTGCTGTGAGAATCGTCAAGTGTATTTTCTGCCCCCATGGGTTTATCAGTCACTGCCTGTGTTAGCTGGTTAGCATCATTAGCTGCAACTGACCAGTACCTCTAAAGGAGGTTCACCCAAAGCTTTACTTTACTCAGCTCTCTAAAAGATAAAGATTTATCCACCCCGTTTGTTCTACAAAGTCTGTCAGTTTAGTGCATTATATAGATATGTAATTCCAGGAGAAACATTGCAAATTCTGTAGAAAAATCAACTAAAAAAGATACCAAATTAACTAAAATGGCAGCCTATTAGGGTCAGCTCTATGTCAAGAACCGCACTGACTGACTGTGGTTTAGTCGTGTTCCATAGGTTAAGTTATAAATCTACCATAAAACACCTCTCTCAATTAGACCTTCTAGTAACAAATGTGTCCTTGTCCAACCTACAGCATTAGGAGCAATAAAATCATTCAACCCAACATTCTGTAATTAGTTTTGGCACAATAAAGGAAAAGCGAGAACAGAAACGTGCTTTCGTGCCAGATTTGTTGGCACCTTCGCTAAATACTCCAAGGAATTACTTCAATGAAATTATTCTTTGCAGAGCGGTTGGTTCCACTCTAACTGTGTGGAGCAGGAAATCTGACTGCGTTATTCCACCAATGTAATAAATTCTAGTGAGGAAAGATTCATTAAAACACAAAGACTGCCTCCATTTAACAAACCATCAACGTCCTTCAACGCTATAAAATGAAAAAAAAAAAAACCCCTGAAAAACCCAAACAAACAAGCAAAAACAAAGACACTCAGTCTTATTTTAGCAACCCTAATATGAAAGATTTACTAGGGTGAGTAAGAGCCGCTCTCTACTCCATTGTGGATTGAAATGTACCCATAGTTTGGCTTAACATGTTGTAAAGTTTCCAGACAAGGTGTGACCCCTCAACGTTTTATTTCCCTGCAATTAAAATGTACTTGTGGGTTTGTCTATTCAGAGCTTTGAAGTAATTCTGATTACCTGTATGAACAGATATGAACACATTTATCTGACTAACTGATTTGGCCAGATTAGTTTGACAAGTATGTAACACTTTAGGTTGTGTTTATATGTGCAGTTTGGTTCCCTTGGTCTGGACCAACAAGAAAACCATATATTGTTACATTTAAGTTCTGATTTCTTTAACCCTCCTCTACAGTTGTTATCAAAGCTAAACAAAAAACTAGGTCTGGCATAGCTGGACCAGCAACAACCTTTGTTGTGCTTTGAACACAATGTGCTGGTCGACCAGCATTACACCATCACCAGACCAGCATAAACCTGCATCTGTTGTGCTTTGAACACTGGTATGCTGGTCATCCAGCACCACACCAAGACCAGACCAGCATAAACCATAGTGTTTTGCAAGGACTGAACCAAAAGATTGAACTCTTTGGGCAGATTTTCTTTCTAAGTCAGTTAATCTTGCTATAGAGGGCAAACAATATACATGAATAAATTTACCATCATGAATAATGTCCATATGACCAATAATTTACGGGTATATTTGGCCACCGTTCTTCTATTTTGGTCTGTTTTGAGGTTTTGTTTCACTAGTTAATCTATCTGTCTATCTGACGGCCAGTCTTCTGTACATTTGGTTGCTGATTCATTCATCGAAGGGCTCACTGAAACCGCATATTATGGCATAGTTTGAATACTGTAGGAAAAGCACTGCAATTATGCCAGAGTCTCAACGAATAGTGTTGCTGTCCTCTCATTGTGTCCTCACAGTGCGATATTCTATTAACTAGCTGAAGGGATTGTAGCCACATAGCTTTTAGCATTGCCCCCACTCCCTTCCCTGGGCCTGGTTTTCTTTGGTCTTAACGGGAAAAATGGGTTTACATCCAGTTTGGTAGAAAACTAAGGTGGTTCAGTTTCTTGTTTTTTTCAGGGGAACATAGGCTGAAGCTAGCTTCAACTAGCATTAGGTTTCAGCTTAGCACAGACCCCTGTTTGCTGCTTAGGTTGCTGAACACTGCGAACACTGCCAACGGAAACACTGTGGTTATGAAGCCTGTGGCTTCTGTATTTCCATACCTAGAGTCTGGAGGTGATGTGCTGCTCTCCAGGATCAATAACTTCTTCCAAAGTCATCATCACCATTTTACTTTTTCACCAGCTTTGACAAGGGAACCAAGTCTTTAGAGAACCAAAAGTGGCTCTATGCCCTCCCTTAAAGGTCTATTTGTACCACCTTTATTTTTAAGGGTGTAACAGAGCAATAGTATCAGGATCTGTTTTAAATGAACCAAACCTGCCATGTCTGAACACACCCTTAGGAAAGAAAAGATGATTTTTCAGAGGGATGTTGTTGTAACATGGTTTATACATTTGCACTCCACCAGATTCATATATTTAATATAATTGAGGTGTTTAAATTTGTTTAAATTTCATTGAACAAATGAAATCTTATCTTTACAAGTTTCACAGTTTCAGCAACATTTCCAGCATTTTCAGCACATTTTCAGTTTCATTGAATGAAAAAAGATAAGCGGTTTTGACCCAACCTTGGAAAGCTTAATCTCGCCACCTGCATGAGTGGTGTTTAGTCTTGCGCACAGAGAGTTTCTCGCATAGTGAAAACAAACTGATACAATGTGCTGCTTGTGCCGCAAGCGAATTCACGCCACTATGAACGCACACACTTCAGATTTTGTGACTTTCACCTGTATGTTATCAGTGGAAAAAAAGACCAATCCTCAGCAGCATATCTCATGTGAAGATAGAACTGAAGTGCTGCTCCATGGGAACGCACCACTTTGGCCCTGTTCCCAAGGTCTGAAACATCATAGCAAGCGCTTGATACGCTTCTTAACTTACACAGCTGCTTTACTTTTAATTTGGGCAGAGCGGATTACAGTTTTCGAGGGAAAATTGCTTAATATAGAGAGTCAGTATAAAGAGCTGTGTGTTCTTTAGGACAGATGACAAGATATAAAATGTGTGTCACGTGGTTCTTGCACAACATGCAGAGCACCTGTGGCCGCTAGCATTTGTTTGTTCTTTAAAAGTGTTCATAAAAGGTCACCTGGCCCAGCTGCTGTGGACTGTGTGTGATGTCAAGTTGCTGTAACACCACAGGAAATAATCTGTTCACAGTGGAGGCTTTGAAAAACAGCAGACGTCCCAGGTTGTGTCTCCAAATGATTTACAGTCTTATAGTCCATTTTTTTGTACACTGAGTGAGGATCAGTGAGCTAAATATGTCATTTAATGCAAATATATTACTCAGCCTATCCAGCCTTAGTTAAAGCATGACATTACTCAAGAAAAAAACATCTATTTAACATAGGTGGAGGTGGGGAACAAACAGGGATCTATGCTAAGCTAAAAGCTAACAATATCTGACTGGCTTTTACCATCTCTTCTCTCCAAAATCCACTCCCTCGAAAACCACCTGGACTACCTCTGCTAATTACCAAACATCAGAAGGGCAATTATTATTATTTTTTTTTTATTTAGGCCAAACTTGAGGGCAAGGCTAAAAGCTAACCCAGCTACAATCCACACATCACACTGAGAGGACGACAACACCATCCAGTAAGACATCCAGAAATAATTACAGTGTTTTTGTTACAGTGTTAATATGATGCTAAAATACATGGGTTCTTCTAGGTTTATCAGTGCTGTAAACCAGCCAATCAGAGCACAGCTTATTGTTTTTTTGTTGTTTGTTTATCATGGGCCCTTCATTAAAGTCTGAGGCAAAATAACAGGGTTGTAAATAAGGCTTGTTAAAGACATGTGAGCAGTTTCTACCCTGACTAAAGTCACATACTTACTATTTATACATCAAATAACAACTTAAAATACTCATAAACACATTCTTTGGCACCTTTAAAAAACCTGCCCACGTCCCCGCCTAGATCCTTACCATGGATTTTTTTTAAGAACTATTTTGGACGTGAGATGTGTGGGTGTGAAGAATCTGTTTAAAGTCTGAGGAGCCTCCACATGCTGTAAACGTTTTCCCTAGAACAGCACACCCAAGCCAACCATTTAGGAAAATGTATTACATTGTTTTCCATGATATTACTATTATGGAAAACATACACTTTTATTAAATATTTCCTGTTCCTAAATTTATTTTATTGAGATTGTAGACCAACCTTACATAACTGCTCAAATGAGTAAGTACTTTTGGCAATTGCTTGGGCATGTTTTGCATGGCTGGTGTGGTTTGTGTGGGAAGCTGCTGCTCCTCAGTAAAAGGCCTGTGATGAGCACTTCCAGTACAAGCTGTCCCATTAATAAACTTAAGAATCCTGCAGCTCCTCGTGCCTCATGTGTCTTATGAAACGAAGCCAGAGCCTCACCATCTGAACCACAGGAAGCCCTGGGGTCAGCTCGACACTCATTGGTCCAAAACGTTGGGTTGTGTTCTTGAAATGTTGGGGGTCTTAACCTTGATGACCTTTCGGCTCCTGGTCCCTAATAAGTGTTGCTTCGATGGCAGTAACAGAATGGTTAAACATATGTCAAGGGTAATCAAGGTCCAAATGCACCTGACCTGATATAATCCCCTTTGAAAAGGCTCTCCAACTGTTTACCGTTGTTCACATTGACGACACCGCTAAAGGAGCTTCACATGGGGAGAATGGTTTATTGGCCCTATTTACCACCACATAAAGTGTCCCACGAGCTTCAGAAGATGAGAGCAAATCTCAGAAACAACAAACTGGAGCCCACAAGTCCAAAGCCGGCATTGAACTTCACCAAACATCAAAAAGGTACCCACCCTCCACTCCTGAATCAATAATAGCCTGTTCTGGTTAAAAAGATCTGAGGATTCATTTTAAAGCACTCCTGGGAGGTTTCACTCGAACCTCTTAAAGACACAAAATGCTATTAAGGACCAAGTAAGACATCTGCGATCAAATCTTTAGAGCATGACTAGAAGCATTTATTTGAGAGATACACCATAACACTGAGAACTTGTGTGTAACACTGAGCTTTATGCTATGTCAGTATCCTCAAACTTCTCCTCATCTCTTAATGATCGGAGGCTCCCCAGTTGGTCATCAGCCGTGCTGTGCCTTATGTCATCCCACTAAGACCCCTCCAGACTACCACGAACAGCCAAACCCCCACCTCACCAGTTCCAGTGGCCACTAGTGGAGGGTTGGGGGGGGGGGGGGGGTGAGGCTGCGATGACAGACTGGTCTTGCATTTCCACTAACGGTCATTTTAATGCACTGAAGGTCAAGGGATTAGTCCTGCAGGGGTCACCTCACTTGCACCACACTGATCATATGAATTGTACAACGAGGTCAGAGTGGAAGAGCGAGCTGGCAGGGCCTCAGTGTGAGCCTCAGCTCCCTCCCTTCATCTCTTAGGGTAGCAGCAGTCATGCAGAACTCACAAGTGAACACTGCAAAGTGTGAGCTCATGGGATTAAACTTTGAAATAAGGTTGGGATACCTCAGTGACATTAGGCAATTCAATCCCTGTGAAAATGATATCAGTCTGAGATGAAAAAAATAAAAATAAAAGAATAATATATATATATATATATATATATATATATTTTTTTTTTTTTTTTTTTTTTTTTTAAGCCTCAGACTTATGCATATGTATAAAAAAGCACATATCATGAGATTTAAGAATACTATTTTCTATCCTGGCTTCAGTACCGATTTCACTGTTTTTGATCAATAGCTCAGGGAAAGATATTGTCAATTATTCTATGTTACAAAATCTTAGTTTTTTGTTGAAAAACACTAAGACAACATTGCAGTACCAAGGCAAAATTGTTTTCTCCACATCTACCTTCCCTTTCTCCCTGAATGAATGCATCTCTGAGCGCTGCCTCGTGAAAGCCCAGGTTACACTGATTACCCAGAATGAACACAGGCCCCTTTGTTCATTGAAAATGTTTCGCCTGTCATATAGCATTACATGAAGGTTCTCTAGATACATTAAACAAATCTTTATTTACTCTTTGAAATACTTGATCTGGTTTCTCTGCCTTGTTGCTGAAGTAATTTACAACCCAGACAACTGTGATGATGGAATAGTTAACAAAGTTAATGTTGTGAATATATCAATATAGTCATAGTCATAATAACATAAGATTAATAAATATTTAAAATATATTATATATACATACATTAAGTCTTGTGCAAATATTTGGTCCAAATGATGCATCTAGTCTCTTTTTGTGTTGAGTAGTAGATTTTATTGAGTATCACTGGGGCCAGTGCAAAAGTTTAGACTCATTGAAAAGCTCAGATTGTTTTGAGAAGGTCTCAGCTGGGGATTAGCAAATCAGGCCTGAGACATATTTCCAACTGTAATTAGGATCTGTCAGCTGAATCTTTCCTAGCTTCATGAAAGCTCTGATTTTACTAACCTTGTAGTAATGATCATCAAAAAGGGACTCCTCAAGGCTCTGAGTGGCTTAGGGTGCTACCATTATAGGGTTTTGAGTTCTTTTCCCGAGCCATACTGCTTTGTAATCACTGGCCGGAGTCTGAGAGAGCACAATTGACCATAGGTAGATGCCGCTCTCTACCCTCATCACTCTTAAAGCAACGTGGGCTGTCTATTAGCAGTTGCGGCAGAGCTGGGGACCCAACACTTTCCTCCAAATGTGCCAGCTGTCTGGCGATGTCACATTGGCAGCAGTTTGAAAAGAGGCAGTGGCTGTCTTCATGAATATCACTCCTAGTGTCGGGCACATCGCTAGTGCTACAAACGGGTGGGTTAATTGGTGGCACCAAATTGGGAGGCAAAATTAAATTTTTAACTTTTTAAAGTATTTAAAAATTTTACTAAGCAACTAAATATCTGAACATGAAGGTAACCAAAGCCCACTAGGCAGGAAAAGGCTATTAAAAAGGTAATTTAAAGATTTTCAGCTAGTGGTTTCTACAGTGCAGATTTGTATTTAGGAAATGGCTGTTCAGAGGACGTGTGGGTGTCAAAATGAGCTCAGAAAGTAAACCCTTGGAGATAACTGTCAAGAAGGTGGTGCGCTGATACACTGTGTGGCATTGCTTCCACAAACATAAGCTTCTTGGAAAGGTCATAGGTAGGAAACATCACCTGCAGCCTCATCACCAAACGCAGTGATTGAAATATGCTAAAAAACATCTAGACGAACAGCAAGACTTTTGGACACAAGTGGACTAATGAGATCAAAATAGAAGTTCCTGGCCACAATGAGCAAAAGTACATTTGGAGAAAAAAATAGATTTAACTCTGAAGTATGAGGGTGAATTTATCATTATCACCAGTATCAGATTTCTTCATCTTTTAAAAATTTTTTTTTACAAAAAGTGTTTTCTGCTACGTGAGGGGTACTGCAAGTACTGCCACAATAATGAGTTAGATCTTTTATTATTAGCATCTACATAGGTTCCCTTAGTTTTTTTTCAACAGCGTTTTTATAATTATGATTTATTTAACTCATCTGAATACTTTGAATGAAACAATACAAAGCAACTCATACCTCAAAAACACACCAAAAACACTGTTCAACTGTTCAATCACAGTGAAAGAAGCATCACCAGATTTATTTTAGTTTCTATTAAGCCCAGAAGCCCATGTAAAGCTGGACACATGTTCCTTGAGGAAGTCACTATTCATTTAGCCATTAGCCTGCTCGGCCTGGGAGCTATGCACAAAATACTTAACTCACCCAACAAGCTAATGGCTCAATGAATGCCAGCTGCCTAAATGAACAGTCAGTTCATTATCTGAGGCACGTAGATAACCCTAAAAAGATGACCCCAAATCAGCATTTAATGAACCCCACAAACCCCAGTTTATATATAATTACAACTGCTCTATACCATGCACTGGTCTGTTCATGAGAAATGCTGCATGACATTTTTGTTTATATTCATAAAAAATATTAGAAGATCTTTATTAATTATGCACCAACTTAAAACAAACTTAGTAAATCATTTTACAATTATGGATTTTAAAAAACAGATATTCTGTACTTTAATTAGATATAATTGATACCTCATATTCCATAATAATAATAAAGACCTAGCTTTTTTATAATAATTTAAAATATCTGTGCTGATGCTTATTGTAAAATAACAGAATGGTGCACATGGGCAGGTTATTCTGTATTACTTTTCATTAGATATTGTTAAATCACTGTTACAGGAAAGCATGTTACCTCCAAAATAGTAAAAAGTAAAGAAGAAACAATAACAATAAATCAGTTCATTAATAAATAATATATACATTGCTGCTGTCTAATGGAAATATATATATATATATATATTTCTAGTTTTCTCCATCCTTTGAACTCTTTACCTTCCATGTACCCTGTATAAATAATTCTGGATGAATAGACCAATAGAAAAGTTCCAAATGGACTTGGAATAAGATCTTTTTACATTTCCATTGAAAGTTCAGTTTCCTCCTGCTGTAAAGTTGCTGTAAAGTTGGAGTTTTTCTGTTTTTCTTTGGACAGCAATATATAGCAAAAATTAAACTGACATAAATTCATACTAAAAGAAAATACTGCTTTGTTAAGTTGAAATACACTCCCAACAATGATCTGCATTAAATCTGCTTTACTATTTTTATTCCATGTTTATAATATATTGTTTCAAAAAATTTTAAATTAAAATCTTGATTTTGATCAATGTCCAACAAGGATGATTTCCTTTAAGTAGGAGAACACATGTAGATTCTTCATGGATTTTTGTGTCCGTTTCTTGGGAGCTCTTAATCAATGACAAGAACATTTGCCTTTGTCATCAGTGGTTGTGGGATGAGAGATGAGAGATGATGTCATTGGCAAAGATACAGCTGACACCGGAGTTGGAGAAGATAATAAATGAAACTAGCAGCAAGATCTTTAGAAGAGGAGGGCCTGGGGATCACCATATGCCAAAGAGAGGAAGAAAGAAGTAGCGAGTAGACCTTGAATAGAGCGAGGGGGTGACGGCTTGTCCTTTGAGTCCTGACCTTTGTCCTGTTCAGAGGGGCTTGTGTTCTCTGGCCCCTCTTATGACAATCGCCATGGGAGCAGTAGCCTTGTACAAGAATGGACTCAAACATTCAAACGCTTCCCTCAAACATCCTCTGGTGTTAGCTAGCTACATGAATAATACCAGGCTTTGTGAATGCACAGATCATTAGATTTTTTGCAAGAACAAGAAGTTTTAATGTTGTTATCAGGATTTACTTTGGAGCATCATTCTGCAGTTGTTGAACAATGAAGATGTTAAACAAAAAATATGTTGCTGCATGATTTCTTTCTCACATTTTTCATGTGTGATGCCACAGTTTTCACATGATCACATGCTATTTCCTGATATGTAACCACATGCTTTTCAAATGTGATCGCGGGTTTCACATTAATACATGTTTTTCACATGAACACATTAAGTTTTACATAATCACATTTTTCCTGTTATGTAACCACATGTTTCTTCAAAGTCATAATACATAACCACACATTTTCCTGATTCACCTTTACAAGGTGTTCACATGTTTTTTACTTGGTCATACATTTTTTAATCACATTGTTTCACACAATTACATTTTCTCCTGATACTTGCATGCATTTCCAAGTGTGCATGTGTACATGCCCAGGTTTTCATATAATCACATGTTTTTTTTTACATGATTTTCCCATATGTGATCGTTCACTTTGTAAATGTGATAAAACATGATTTGTTTATCCATTTGTAATGACCTCACCTTGCCATTTTCTTGTTTTGTTGTTTATTGTCTGGAATAAAATATAATTTTATGATGTTTTTTCCTTAATAAAAAAAAAAGTTATGCTAGCTAATTAGCAATCCCTCAAGAAAAAAACACATGAATTTCACATGTGAAAAATCATTTGATTTTTAGACACCTCAAACATTTTGTTTGTGTGAAATGTGTGATCACATTAAAAAGTGTGATGTGTGTTTTTTTCTGAAGGGGTTGCTAGTTATTAAGCATAACTGTTTTTGTAAGTGGAAAAATCTATTTATCGTGTTTTTATTCTACTTTTATTTGGGACAATAAACAAAAAAGCAAGAAGAGGGCAGGTGAGGTCATTACGAGTATTTACTCCCGGGTTTGTTAAATCTCCATTTCCGCAAGCTCCAGGTTAAACTGAATGCCAGGCCTTTGAGCTAATGTTAATGTGCATATGCTGTGCTATTTGAGCCACTCATAGAAGAATGTAGATCAGGTTTCTGGGGATGCAACACGACACGGTTTGTAGAGGAATAATCTGTATACAATTTCATTTGAACCTGTGCTCAGAACTGAAAGGTCTTTCTAAGAAATGATTGCTTCCACATTCCATCTCGGTTGAATTATCCATTTAGGTTTAACTCAGCTCACTTTAAGAGTCTCTTGGTGAATTACAGATCATGCTAATGAAATGTGTACTCCAGTTGTAACATTACAGAGTGAAGCTTTGGTGAATGTAAACGTAGAGATTTAAAGATGCATTCCGTTTAGAGTTGAACAGTGCAATGAAGTCCTTCCTTGAGCTAGTGAACATGTGAGCTAGGGTTGGATGCCAAACGCCTACTCATATATTAAAGACAGGTTCAGGAATAACCCTCTGGACCAAATAACCAGTAGATGAGCTGTGTCTTTTTTTTGTTTTGTTTATTTAGTACAAAAAATTAAAGACAGTGAGTTTAAAACGGTGTTAAGTCTAAACACTTCTTTATTTGAACTTTATTTCAAACTAAGCAGGTCTATGGACACTTCTGTAGTATTTCTTTACAAAAATACAGTACTTTGATATTATTACATAGTAATAGCACTGTAATGCTTAATATGCAAGGTCAGGCCACAGACTAATTGCTGATTAAGCTGTTTTGTTCAAATGCATAGAACGTATAAAGGAACCCATGTAAATATATTAGCCTCGTCAAGCAAACCTAAAAAAAACCCGTTTCATGGGCTGTTTGTGTGCCCTTTTTCCAGGATTCAAAATTCTGGACTGGTAGGACCTACTCGTTCTTACCCTTTATCCTAATATTAAATATCAGTGTTTATTCTCCATAAACATTACATTGCATTGCAGATCAATATGACTCAAAAGAATCACCTTTGCTCATGAAATTAAAGCCTCCAGCCGTGAATGCTTCAAGTGTCTCTAAAAAGACTTTGTCTTCAGTTTAAAGTTTTGCTTAGGCTAAATCTACCACGAATGAAGGCTACACATAGAGAGTGAGCCTGCTGCACATGTTGAGCACATGGTGCCAACATGTGTGTTTGTGTTTCGGCAGTAGAGTGTCAAAGTGAGGGGGGGGAGAGTGTGTGCAGGGGGTGTCATATATTATTTTTCGCTGATAAGCCATGGAATGATCCACCATCCAAACTGTTGCGTTTTCAAGCCCACAGGCACTTTAGTTTAACAATTTGTAAAAAGATATCTGAACTGACAACTGTTCTGACAGCTTGCACAGGGAAAGAATGTAACAGAGGCCCTCAGTAACTTTTTTTTGGGGGGAAAGGAATAAATTCAGTAAAATAGCAGCATTATCATTTACTTATCAAATGATAACACATCTGAGAAACTTACACTGCTAAAAATAAAGGTGCCATAAAAAAGCTCTTTAAACAATGCCATAAAAGAACTGTGTTTGCAAAAGAGATCTGTGAGTGCAAAAAAGGTAAAGAATCTTTACATAAAGTGAAGGTACTTTAAACCTTTAAAATGTTCTTCAGTCACACATCTCTACTAACAAACTAAAAAAATCTATTCTTCTATGGAATCGCTTGAAAAACTCTTTGTAGCACCTTAATTTTTAAATTTTAATTTTTGCTATAGATAAAAGTTAAGTAGTTAAAAACAGTATACAGTTTTGTGTAAAAGTGTGACCACTCTCGTTCAAATGCCACATTTTGTTGGTTTCCTAAAATAAAATTTACACAGAAAACAGAAAAAATAAATATGTTTTTATTATTATAAATATTTTTTATTATTTTTTATGTCATTTTTTTAACATTACGAAATAACACAATACATTTTAAATGTGCCATTCCTTTTGCACACATTAAATTTAATTTTGTTTTTTTTGGTTGCAATTTGTTCAATTGAGTCAAGCTACCTTACCATAGTTATGCTTTCAAGTGTGCAGAGGTGTGTCTCTGTAGAGGTTTTGTAGAGAATTTAAAATTTCACGTAAAAAAATATAATATAAATTGACCAGGTGTGCGCAAGCAAATGCAAAGGTTTGTATGTGTAAAGCAGTAATCTGTATCTTTTTGGGCTAACAGTACTTGTCACTATGTCTTTTGTGTCATGTAACCTAGAGCCTGTGTGAAGCCTTCCTATTTTGCCCAGTATGCTCACATTCCTCATTTGCTTAATTTCCAGTTGTCAGGGTTGGTTTATAGACTAACTTTTATAAAAACTTCTTAACTTGTCACTTGGTATTTTTAATATTGACTCTCAACAACATGCAAAAGCTACAAAAAACACATTGTAGACTTTGTTTTGTATTTAGAATTGTAAATTAGAATAGTATATTTCCCTCCTGCTTTCAGCCAGGTCTGTCTTTACACTGCACTGCATAAAATCTTTTGACATGTCATTGTAAGATATTACCTAATGTGATAACAAGCAGTTTGACTGGCTTCATTGAACTCAAATATATAGAAAATATAGTTCTGCTTTAAGTGTATCAGTCCAAACCTAAAATATCACTTCAACCTCTGCTCTGCTCTACTTCTCGCAGTAGGCCTACATGGATCCTGTCACCATCCGCAAACTGGAATGGGGCAGTGGTGGCTCAATGGTTAGAGCGCTAGGTTATTGATCACCCATGCTATCGGTCTAAGCTGTCACTGTTAGGCCCTTGAGCAAGGCCCTTAACCCTCTCTGCTCCGGGGGTGCTGTAGCATGGCTGACCCCGTGCTCTGACCCCAGCTTTCTAAGCTGGGATATTTGAAGAGAAGAATTTCATTGTATTGTACCAGTGCACAAATATATACTGACTATTCATTAACTATATATATATATATTCATTTATTATATGATTTGATATGCATACATTTTTAGTGCCTGAAAACCTGTACTCCATTCAAATGTTTATATTTTTTAGAACTTTTGATATTTTGCATTAAAAAAACAAGCTTTTCAAAATAAAAAGTGTCGAGAACTTGTTAAAGGTTCTTTTTCTATTTAAAGGTTCTTCAAACTCAATTTTTTTTTTATTTACAAAAATGGTTCTTATATGGCATCACTCAAAGAACCTTGTCAAACTTTTTCAATGTGTGCAGCTCCACCCTCTATCAAAATCATAACTATATATATACAGTTACTTGAGTATGGGTGCCTGCTTAGCATAAACACCTTCCCTGCCACTGCCCACTTTACTCTAAGGCCTTTTAAGCATCTGCAGCGGCAAAGAGTTTGTATGAATTCTGGTTGTATTTTGGTTCAGAATTTTATTCCTTCAAAAGTGTTTATGCAAAACAGGTTAATTTAGCCATTTGTTCCTGTTCTTAGCTGATCAAACACTCACCTCTGCTGCCATGTTATTGTTGTTGTTGCTTAATGAATTTAGTTTCCATGGTTACTAAGTTAACTCAGACTGATTTCCCGCAGCCTTCCCTCTAGCTGTTGCGCCACTAATCCCTACTATCAGAGTAAAATGGGAGGTGATGGGGAGGGGCTTATGCACACACTCAGCCATCAGATCATGAATTAATTACGACATGTTTAAATTTACAAGCTTGTGTGTGTAAAAATCTACATTTGGCTACTGGAGCCTGTTTTCAGTGAAGGGTCATTCTTTATGTGAGTCTGGTCGTGCATTAAGCAGAGCAGTATAGAATGAGTACAGCTGTGCAAACGAAAATTCCAAAAATGCCAACTGTCTAGAGCGTCTTTTATACACGAGACCTCTGGAATTCCACCAGCAGATGACCATAGTCTTGTTTGTGAGGCCGTGTATCTCAATTTCTGTGTTTTTCTTTTCACCTTTTGTCGCAATGAAAAAAATTGACTTTCTTTTTACATTGTGTCAAAACTTCAGAATCAATGAATTAACAGAAATGATAATGACAATTTAACCTCTTAAACAGCCTACAGACCACTGGCAGTTCGAAAGTCTCATTAGAAACGTCTATTGCCAGAGAATAGCACCACCAGTTTGTATGGAATTCCCTGTAGTTACCAAGTAATGCACCTTAGTGTTAATAAGCCTTGCAGTGTTAAGGGGTTACATTAATAAGATTTCTGTACATTATTTTTTAATGGAAAGTTAAGAATGTTTTCTGCTTCTTCTGAAAATACACCATTTTGGAGATTTTGAAGTTGTTCTGAAAATGATCCAGTAAGAATTTAAAGCATATATATATTTATATATAGGCAAACAGGCATGCATTCCTGTAGGTCTGTAGCAGTGCAATGACAAGTGGTGTCAATTCCAAACAGCACATTTGTACATACAGAGAATTCCACTAATGGGCTCTTTTCAAATTGTGCAGTTCCCATAGCCATTGAAACCAATGCAAATACTATGTACACCTGATCTCTCTCTTTTCCTTTCCGTCGCTCTTACTCTTCCTCTCTCTCTCATACTCTCTCTCTCTCTTGCTTTCGTCTTATCCTGTTTCAGAGATCCTCCTCTTGTGCAATCCTTGTTTCTCACCTCTTCTTTATTATACATTCAGAGTGTCACATTCCTCCTACAGTTGTTATGGAGAGAAAGTCTCTGTGAAATATTCGCTTTGCTCAGACTTGGCCCTTGACTAATTAGAGGACAGGGCTTTCATTTCAGAACCTATTTCTTTTTTTCTTTCTTTTTTTTTTTTTTTTTTTTTTTGTCTTGGTTGCACCCGTTGCTGGACCACCAGGCACAGGGCCTCCAGGCCCACACACCATTCACAACACAGCCCACAGGTCAGAACTTGAGCAGGCCTTTAAGAAGACAGAAAGCCTTAAATTGTCATTCTGTGAATAAGTATTTTCGAGTGCTTCTCTGGCATCAGACAATGGCTTGAAACCGATATCATGAACGTGGCCAAAATTAGTATGGCGTCCTTTATGTAGCCAAAAACAGGATTAGCATCCTACACAAGATCTTAAAAAGGAGCCCAGACACACAAAAAACAAACAAAAGTGTTAATCACAGACGTCTAAGCGTTCAGACCATCAATTTAGAGCTAATCCTAAAAGTCTAAGATCTAAGATGTGCATTTACCTAGTGAGATTAGGGCCTCGGAGGATACACATGCTGCTATTTGTCATTTCATCTCTTTTGAAAAGACAGTTTATGTGTTCTGTGTGTTCAAATATCAGACACTAGCAATTAGATTTGCCACAATTAGTGCTGCTTTAGACGTGAAACAGTTGATTCAAGTGAAAAACTGAAGACTACATAGAGGCTTTTATGTAATGTAGCGACTGGAGAGAGATGCAGTGGATATCAGTGGTGACCGGTGGTCAAGTTTGTGTATTAAGTGCTATTACACCACAATAAAGTCTGTTCATGTCCAAAAAGAACCGCTATAGCTCAATACTAACTTTAGCTTCTACTATAGAACTATAGCTTCCCTTGCTAAAGACCACTCGTGTGGAGGGGGGAAGTTAAAGAGAGCAGAAGGGGGCAGGGAGCAGAGAAAAACAAAGAGTGGAAATTCATGAGAGCTATAGAGCTTCTGCACATTGGCTTTGGTGTGAAGGCTCCACTTCGTTCAAAATCACTGAAAGAATCATTCCTGGCGAGAATAGGCCTTAAGCTGTAAGTTTTCATGTTGGATAAGGGATGGAAGCAGCTTATTTCAGACTGGCTAACAACAGAGCTAATTTTATCTGCTGAGGAGGACTCTGCGTCTTGTACAGGAGATCTTTTGTCACACATCAATGACAGTGATACAAATGAAACATCTGTGCAGGTACATCAGTGCATGTGTATTTCCACACGTTCTGTACCCTTTGCAAACATCTGTTCTACCAGCGTTTCTTCTGAAGTTAAGGTTATTAAACAGCCTGTACTCTGCTGGAAAGGCCTTACACTAAATGCTGGAACATTTGTGAGGATTTGATTGCAATCACCTAGAAGAGCATTAGTGAGGTCAGGTACTGATGTTGGACAATCAGTTCTGGATCACAAACTTCCCTCCAGCTAAGTCCTAAAATGTGCAGTTACGTGGTGAGATTACGGCCTTGCCTGGCCTCAGAGGTCACAACCCAATACTGGGGGGCTTTATACCCTTCTAGCTGATGCTTGCCATTAGATACTGTGACCTTAGGTTCATCGTGTAGCTACGCCAGATGGAAATGCTTTTATTATACAAGTTGCATGTGTAGAATTGAGAATTTGAGTCAGCAATTAGTGCACCTTAAAGTACACTATATGGGCAAACGTTTTGGGACACCTGCTGTTTCCTCTGAAATCAAGGGTATTAAAAAAGAGTTTATCTTGCTTTCGTGGAATAACTGTCTCTACAGTCTGGCGAAGGCTTTCCACTAGATTTTGGAGCAATTCTGTGAGGATTTGATCTCATTCAGCAACAAGAGCATTAGTGAGGTAAGGACGTTGGATGATCATCACCCCACCCCATCACCAACACCCCAGTTCATCCCAAAAGTATTGGATGGAGCACCATCATTCCAGAGAACACCGTTGCACTGCTCCACAGTTCATGACTCTAGCCCATGCCTGGCATTAAGTATGGTGCCAATAGGTTCATCTGCTCCAGAGAGTCCTATTCTATTGGCAGTACCATTGACAGTACTCTACAGGGACTGGACAAGCTGTGTATGTGCATTTGCATCCCCAATGGGTGCAACTTAAAGTAGCTGAATGCATGCATTTGAAGGGGTGTCCAGAAACATTTGGACAAATAGTGTAGCTGCACTAACTAATTCAAAAGAGTGTCTGGACTTCCAGAGGTTTCATTAAAAGACATTTGATGATAAAGCTGTATAATGGGAGTTGCAATGTAAGGTCACATGATATCTCACATATCTCAGATGTGTTCTGAGATGGGAAAGTGTATGTAGACCTTCTATGGTAGAGCTGACCTTTGGACTGCTCAGCAACTTCTCACCACTGGAGTCATGAGGCAAAGAAAGTTTCCGTCTCTTATATATTTCACTTGGGAAAACGTGGGATCCTGAGACCTGAAACGCATCTATGCACATTAACAGCCATGAGAACTTGAACTGTGCAGGTGTGAAGGAGCCTGGGATCTTCTGCTGTGGCTTGGCAGATTAGCTATGCTCCAGTACCGTCTCGGTCAGAGGCCAGTGTGGCGGCTTTAGTCACCCTCCATTATCCCGTTTCGGTACCTTAAAGTGTAGCAGTGGAGGACAGGCAGTTGCAGAGACATTAATCTGCTTCCTAATAAATATGTCATGTTCCAATTGTTCCACACATAAGGAATTAGAGGTAACACCACATCATAGGGACTGTGCAACAACAGAAGGGCCGATCGTGCTCTGCTCTGAAGATAAACTCCATTTGAAGTCAGCGTGTTGTCCCTACAGGCTAACAATGAAGAGAGCACATAAACAGCCTGGAGATTAGTGGTGGCACTAGTCAGATATTGAGGTTCAAAGCTGGAACTGAAAATTAACATCCACACGGGGGGGATGAAAGGGCTGCTGGATCACCTGCGCAAAAGCTGATCTGCTGTCAGATGTGGGCCATGTGGGCTGATTTGTGTCCTCCTGCATCCACTCAGACAGGCCCACATTATCACACCTGACCCTGTCAGCACCTCTAAGGTCCATCTTTAGGATCACAGAAAGAGAGAAGGTGGGCCATTGTGGTTGGGCCTTCTCTTTAGCTTGAAGTTATTCATTCAACAGCTCTATTGTCACCAGAATGTTGACTTTGGGACTGACAACGAGGGTAGTAGATTACGGGTTACTAGTAGCATTATGTTCACAGGAATTTAATAAACCGTTTTGACATGAAATAAAATCAAATAACTATCAAATTATAACTGTTATAGCAGTGCGACTTTACAGTTACTATGATATAGCTGTGTTCTGATGTATGCTTACAGTAAGCTTTAGTTTGTGCGTCCTGTTTATACATGTTAATGCAAATCAGCAGTCATTAATCTACCTTATATGTACACATGTACATTCAAATTAATGTAATTATATTTTCACCAGACCTATGACTGTGTACAACTTCTGAAAATGCAAATCCATTGGACAACTAAAGTATTAAGAGCATACCATCAATGCATATCAACATGCTCACCTGTAAATGCTAAGTTCAGCCCAATCCTACAGCAAATTGCTGTGTTATTACAAAATATATCTTAAGATAACATGATTTCCCCCCCAAAACTGTTTAAACTGTTTGACTAAATAGTCTAAACACACTTTGTTTACTAGATAAAACACATTAAAATGTTCAAATTATTACATTACAAGTAAACAATCAGAGGTTGATGTGTTGGAAACAGGAAAAGTGAACAACTTTTCCCAAATTGTGGTGACTAGACTGGATCAGGACATCAGGTAGGCCTTGGGGGGGGGGGGGGGGGGGGGTGGCATGAGGGGAGATCCACACCAAATTAAGCAGGTGGTGTTAATGTTATGGCTTATTAATGTATGCTCACTGCTTTTGAAGCACAAGCTCACACATGTTACAAAATGAAACTGTTTAGATAAATATAAGATATTTATAAGATGACACTTTTATAAGATATATAAGATATATAAGATATATTATATATTAAAAACTTTCTTCTTTTGCATGTGTAACATTGTTAGATGCTTCTTCATTTAAACATGGCTAGTATGGCTTTATAGATAACCATCAGGAATGACTGAAGCAAAAAGCAAACAGCACAGTGTTTCTTCAGTGCCAGTTAATAAATAATAAAAGATAAAGCAAGTCTTTATAAAGTCTTTGTGTTTACTGAGCTCATGATGAATCACACAGTAATAGTATAAGATGCAAGCAAGCGTTGCAACGTTGCTCGATATAACTCTGAAAATAACAAAGAAAACAAATTGCTTCCTGATTGACTTGCCATGAAAGACTGGAAAGATCTATAGCTCGCTGTAGCTGCCTAACCAGCGAGGCTCTTTCAGGTCAGTCTTCCTTTCATATCCTCATCTCTCATTTAGATTCAGAAAACCTCAGCAAACACAACACAGAACTACAGTGTGTGATTAATGACTCTTTTATTGACATGCTTCCTCACATGTGGTTTGCCCATTGTATTACATGTGGTTAACCAAAATAGATCTTAGATAGAGCGAGCCTTGGCTTCCGTTCTAGTCCTATTTGTGACAATTGTCATTGCCCAATAAAAGGGCACCCTATTTGAGCCTGTCATTAACATGTTTTTGGCCCTCCGCGCTGAAATAAAAGGCCTTCAAACCAAGCAGTCATCATAGTAGTCTCTCAGAGCCCGTTAAGCAATCCGTTTTGAAAAAATCCTCCTCCGAAGATGTTTTTAAACAAAGAGTAAAATGGGACCCTCTCTAAAAGGGCATGACTGTGATTTACATATTCCATGCTGAGAAAATCCACATGGAAGAACATTTTGTCAGAGGCTTGCGTATACTTTGAACATGTGACTATTTGTAGGCCAATGTTTTTACATAATAAATGCGAATTTGCATTGTGTGGAGATTATATTCGTTAAGTATGTTTTCCAGGAACCATAACGCGTCACATGCGCACACAGTGACCGCCGTCTTTACGCACGGGTCACGTTACAGAGCCTCCGTCCTGACCTTTAGAAAATGACAGTGTTTCTTTGGAGCAGGGTTAAGGGAGGGAAATAGGGAATGAGGTGATGATTGGAGTTCATCTGGGTCTAGCTGAACATGTTGTTCTGAAATATCCACGCTTAAGGATATGCAAATGCTTGAAAAGCCATTCATTGTGCTGTCAGATGTGGTATGCGTCAAGAGATCCCATTGTTTTGGCTCAGAGCTAGTCTTCTGACTGCGACCTTATCATGACAGGACATTCAGGACAGCGAAATCAAAGCCTGACTGTTTGTTTACAGGGATTTGGTTAATTCACAGCTCCACAAAGAAACACTTGCCGGTCTCCAAACACATGTCCAATAATGAGCATGTCAGTAAGTCTCTGAGCTAACACTGATAAAACCCGACCAGCTCGAGTTCTCCGGCGGCAAACCCGGTGACCCGCTGTGTGTTTGTCATTGACCTGTGCTGACGTGAGTGTGTCCAGGGCTCTGACCTCTGGAGCCTGCGAGTGGTCAAGGCATGTCAAGGCTGTGTCAGGGTGCGCCTAGCTTACACTGAACCTGAAGAAAAATACCTTGCTGTTGATGTGGCTGATAGATGAGTTTTCTCTAGCTGTAAAACCAGCTGCCTTTGACCATGAGTGCTACACCAGAAGGTGATCAAATTAAAAAACGCTGTTGCTCCCACTGTTACACCCTGGTGTTGCTTTGCCATTAAAGCCAAATGGAGCAAAAATGGTATAAAATCACCTCATAAACCAGCCGTGTAAAGCGATGACCCAGTCCTTGCTGATCTTTCCAAGCTGACTCTCAAAGAAAAGCATGAAAAACTATTATATTAAAGTGAGCCACCATGTTGGTGAAAATGTGCTTTGAATATTCACCTTAGAGAAGAACTTCAAGTTGCAGTGTGGTTTCAAATGAGATTTTGAAAGAACCGCAACTTAAAGATTTTGGAGCAATAAAACATAAAAATAAACAATACATGATCAAAAAAAAGTCCAAGCCAAGGAAAGAAAACTTAGTACTCTTTCCACCAGTACGAGCCACCAGTACACCAGCTGTGAACATGCCCACAAGCAACCTACAGCAGTGCAGCAGTAGTGTCTAGAGCTGGGCTGCCCAAAATGCGGCCTGCAGGCCATCAAGTTATCGCAATCCCTCCAGAGAGAGCGCATTTTTGGAGACTGTGTGTGCGTTGGTCCCGCCAAGACAAAAAGAGTGTGAATTTCTGGTTTACCCCTTAAACGGCTAATTACAAACTTTAATTACTAATGAATAGTGCAATCAGTTTGCGCAGAAGTTCCCATAGTTACTAAATAATAAACCTTAGTGTGTAATAAGCCTTTCTGCTATAAGAGGCTAAAGACTGGGAAAACACCCTTTTGATTGTGCATCTTGAAAGTAAAGATTGAAAACTTTCCACAGCCTACAACCTCCTGGAGGTGATTTGTTTTTGGGTAAGCTGCCTGACAAATGCAGAAATAGTCAGCTAACTGGCTAACTAATAAGCTGAAAATCTTATTGAAAATGTACTATGTAGGTACTATATATAGTACTATATATATTTCTCAAGTGAAAAAAATGACTTGTGAGATGGAATGACTACAAGGTAAAAGTGTGTTAAGCGACTAAGGTAAGAGTTGCACTACCGCTACTTCGGTTGTATTTATTTAACTATAGCTCAGTGGCTTAGCTAGTCATCAAGAGTGGCAAAGCCTTCACTGGTGTAATACGCGCTGGGCATTGTTGTAAGAGAATACAGATGAATAATAAACAAGGAAACAATATAAATGTGTGAATTCTGTCAAACTGCCTAGGCTGATAAATACAATGAGATTAATTCATGACATGACAAGAAATGTGTTGTATACTGGAGTTGAAGCCTTTGGCCTTGTTGGTCACTTGCCTGATCTTGGTGTTATTAGTTAAGATGCAGTATTGATCCACCTTGTTCTCCAGAGAGGATCCCTCTCTTCTCTCTCTCGTCCTTTGTCAGTTTTATTGACTGATGTCTTGATTAATTGGCCAGCAGAGAGGAAACAGGTGTTTGCTGTGCCCAGTGCGGCTTTAGCGTGCCGTGCTGCTCTCACCACATCACTGGCAGTGCAGAGCCCTGCTTGAGCGGTGAGCCATTGTTTGACTTGGCAGAGATTAGTGGGGCCATGCTACAAAGAAGTCACTGTTATTAACAGGAGTGCTTATTGTTAAAAAATTACCCATAGGAGGGGGACACAAAAACAGAGCATTGCAAAATTACTGCATGAGCCAATGACAGGTGCTTAGCTGGGTCAATCACTGTAGAATGGCGTCTGGTGGGCATTACCCATGGTCAGAAAACTACAGTGAAACAGTTAGACGGATCAAGATGGATCACCAGTGCTGGGCAGAATACTTATGACTGAATACACTGTCTTTATTGTATTTCATTACAAATTTCATTATAATCCTTACAGAAAAGGGTATGGAATATATTTGGAAAACATACTGATAAACTCATGGAAAGCCTCTTGTGATTTTTACTTCATTTCACTTCATTCTTAAGAACTTTGGTGTTCTTGGATGGCTGTTTTTCTGAAGGGCTCCTGAGTGGCACAACTGTCTAAGTGTTCGGTTGCATCTCTGGTTGCGATGCCATAGATATTCATGTCTAAGGGTTTCAAGAAAGCATCTGTTATGTCAATTAGCAGACATCCGCACTGAATGATTGACGGACAAGGAGGGCCATCCAAGCCTCACCAGTTGTGCTTGGACGACCCTTCCTTTTCCCAATCACAAGCATGAGTATATGTTAACTGACATTTATTGTTCTCCTCCAAATGTCCCATGATGTAGTAAAGGCCCAGTTGAGGCTTCTTTTATTAACTCAGGTCTGTTGTCTTTATTTCATTTCTACATCACATTGATTTATCTGCTCATGCTTTAGTAAGAAAGATGAGTCAGTTTGATGCGCATGTTTGTTGATTTTAAGATATGCAGTAGAAAGGGAGTGCTAAAAATTATTTCATATATATAATTGTTTATATTCTAAAAGCAATTTTTTTTTAAATGTCAAAGTTAACTGTTTAGAAAAGCAGGTATTTTCAAAATGTATTGTATACTGAATACATTGCTATTTTAGATACTGAACACTGTTAAGCAAAGAATCAAGAATCACTGGTAAAGTTTGGATGAATGGAAAAAATGATAGAGTTGCCACATTTCTTATATAATCACGTGATTATGAGCCTCACTTATTCAAGGCATTCCCACAACGTGGGCGAAGTTTTCTGCATCATGTAAAATTCTGCAGTTCTATAATGAGTTTAAACAAAGATCAAAGAAGCATCTCCTTGTGGTTCAAATGGCAGATTACTTTGGCATCTATCATCTGAACTTCATCTAAACAGGAAGAGAAACTTACACCAATACCCCACAGTGTCTACAAAGATCACTCATATTGCTTTTTGCTGCCATCCCACAAACGAGCTTCAATTTTCCCTCAATGTCAGAGTCATGGGGGTTCTGGTGTTTTAAAAGTGTCAAGATCAAAAGGTGTTTTTTACAATACATGCTTTCTCTTTTTGCTGGGGAGGCCATGAGCTTTTAATGTTGCAAAGCAATTACAGTAATTAAGAACAAGCCTTACAACCCTTGGATCTCTGCAGAAGCTTTGAGGAGTTAACCACAAGCGTAAAAAAAACAACCCTGAGTTGATGATAAAGAAGTCTGCATATAAATATGAGCGTCTTATGAAGAGAGCATGGAAAGCTGGACTCCAGTGTCCTCTTATCGGTTCAAAGACTTGAGGATTGAACAAATTAAAGGGAGCATTTGTGGGAGAGAGAGGGAGAGATAAAGAAAGAGAGTAAGAGAGAGAAAATGTAGTGGTTTTGCAAAATTATGTATGACCTAAGAAATAAAATTTAGAACCTCTATATTAAGCTGTATATGTCTGAGAACAGTATGTTATCTCATAGGTTTGCTTTTCAATGTGTAATAATAGTTATTCAACTGAGCACACTGGTTTCTCACACTAGCTCCTTACATCAGCACAGTTATGGTGTGGCCATTTTGTAAGAATTGTTTAGTTGCTATAATATATTTTATTAATGTAGTCTATTAACATAGACACTTGACTCAAGTCATTTACGTCATACTTAAACTCTTAAAAACATGTTCATAAAGCTCCAAATAGAAATATTTATTATTGTATATAATTTAGTTCTTCTTTATCAATACAGTAAAAAGTGAAAAACTGTTTGTTCTCTGTTAAAAGTATGCGATTTAATTTAAAACAGTGGAAGAACCTTTGAGCAACCTTTAAGAAAAGGTTTGTTGGAAAAAGGTTCCTTAAAGAACATTAAGAGGTTCCTCCACAGTTTTGTATCAAAGAACCCCTAAACATCCCTCAAGGAACATTTAATACTTTTAACAGTGGTGATTTTTAACAGTGGTGGTGTAGCAGGAATGAAAGTTCATTCAGAGCTGTTTGCTGGGGTGGAGTTTGTGGTGGTTTGCCAGGTGACTGTGAAGTGGAATGTCATATTTAGCCCTCATTAAATGGGCCGCTGCCTGTTCCGCCCAACACCTCTGAACTGTTATGTACTGTTTTGTATTAAAGAACCCCTAAATGTGCCTCAAGGAACATTTAATGCTGAATTTGCCTTTTCTTTTACCAATTTTATATTACAATTTGCGGAATTGAAATCCTGATAGTGTAGAGGAACCTTTTCTACAGTCAAGTGGCATCTAATTTTAATGGTTTTGCTTGCATTTTATTTCTCTATTATCTATTTTCTAAACCCCTGACATTGATCCTAACATGTGGCCACACTGCTGCCTCTACAGGATGTCACTTAGTAGGATCAAGCTTAATCTGTAGAATCGTAGAATCAATGAATATTATTGACTTGCCTCATTTCCCCAGTTTAGATACAACTGACACCTTATTCACAGATCAGCCATGACATTAAAATCATTGAAGGGAAAAACATTGATTATCTCATTACAATGGCTTTGGCTTCTGTCAAGACTATTAGAGCTAGGTCTCCTGTTCAGGCCATAAATCTCAAAACTGAAAAGCCTGTTGTATGTTAAAGCTTATTTCTGCTAGACTTCAGTGAGATTCCAGTAGTGTAGTAGTGCCAACTGGCCATTAAAAACATGCACAAGTGGCCAACGCCTATTTTCGAACTGCCGCCGTCGGCTAGCAGACGCCACTGAAGTGATGTGGGGTAGAGACATCTGCCCACCTGGAGAGAGCAAGGCCAATTGTGCTCTTTCAGGCTCGGGCTGCTGATGGCAGGCAGCATGACCTAGGATTCAAAGCAGCAATCCACGAGTCATGAGTGCAGCACCTAAGCCCGCCGGACCAATCAGAGACCCCCCTGTTTTCATTTCTCACAGTCCTGGTTAAGTTATAGCTCGTATTAACACTCAGTGATGTTGGTAGGACAGAGATGCATTCCACTCTCAGTTCTGCCAGTGACCAATGGTTATTCGCTTGTACTTCACATCATGAACTTTACTGAATGCAAAGAACCCTGTTTGAAATGCATGGAAGCATTAAGCCTTTTGTCAGAAGAATATTACACAAAATTATTGTGGTCACTTTCATGTCATAACATAATGCTTTGATGATTCTGACTGAACTGAATGCACCTTTTCGCCCTGAAGGCAAAGGCAACATACCAGTGACAAACCAATTAGCTATCTGTTTACACTTTAGGCTTACTTAAACCAGAACTTCAGTTGGCCAAGAAAAATGGAAAAGGTGAAGTGTGACTTGGCACATGTGACTGTCTGTAGGTGTCTCTGTGTGACGCCACGCCGCAAATCAAAGGTGTCAGCAAGCAAAACGACTTCAGGGCTGTGTTCTAACATATCAGAAGATTACTTATGACATTACGAGTCACTGGCTCCCCCGTTTGAACGCTGCCTCATTGCCTTGGGCCTTGGCGGGCTCTGCACTCTTCTGCTCCAGCCTGGGCCACTCTGAAAGCCTGGCCGAGCTGACCCTGGCCCCTGGGCATTGTTCGCGGAGCTTGGTATTCCCCTCGCAGCATGCTCCAGCCGCTGAAGGATGGGCTTTTAGGACTGCGTCCCACCGCTTGTCCGATTCAAGCCCTCCTCTCTCTCTCAGCCCTCCACTTCAATCCACCATATCCTTCCAGTTCTAACCCTGAAGCTCTTTCCCTTTAACAACAGCAATAATTCTTAAAATAAGAGCCTTTTTCTTTTCAGAGCCCTAAGCTTTTTAGCCCTATCTCTTAGCTTTTTTTGTTGGTAGTCTAACCGCTGCGTCTCTTCTCTTAACTTGCCCATACCTTTCGCTCTCATTAGCCAGAACAGCACAGTGCATGTCAAGTGTCATCATTTAAGAAAGGCCATTTGAATGGGAGGCCCGCTCCGGGCTACAGTGCCTCCACTTTGGTTGAGGAAAACAGTCAGAAGCTGTCAATCATGGCAAGGCCTAATTCTACTGAAGAGCGCAGAGAGTACAGCCTCATAATGACAGGCTTATAAGGATAATCCTCAAGCATCGCATAGCAATTCATATTGATTCATGGTCTGTTTTTCATGTCATGGTACCAACTCTGCCCTCAGCTTTGGTTTGTCAGTTTTGCATTGTTACGGCAGGCATGTGCCTTGTCAGGGCTCTGAGATCTGGGGAAAAATACCAAACTGGTTTAATGACAGTGCTTCAGGCTATGAAGAACCAACCTCATTTACAGAATTCGTCCATTTACCGGGTCAATGCTTCATAAATGTATCCCTAGCCCTCCACTCCTTTCTCTTACATAGGAGGATATGTTAACAATAAACATGTATGTAGAAATGTAGAAATAAGCGCAGTAGTGATTTATGTACTATAAATTATGCTTGTTTTTATGAATGTATTATTTAAACCTTTATTAGTACATAATGGAGGGCTGTTGTTTGAAAATTACTAATAATTGCATTGTTAGACATAATAATACACAATAAATGCTTTGCTAGACCTTGCCATGGTAATTACTGCACATGAATTATTACCTAAATATGCATGATTTTACTGGCAGTAATTGTCAGCACTTTGATGTGTGTGGGTTCTAGGCATTGCCAAGTTTATTGCTTTGTGTGAGTTTACTGCAATTTAAGAGTCAATACCAGAGTAATAAGTCCGTAATACATCAAGCTGTATGAGGTTAATTCATTACTAATAAAAAAGCACTAAAAAGCACTATATATTAAATGAGTGAATTTCCATCACAAATCCATATATATTCACTCTTTATTATGTCAGTATATACATGTTCCACATAAGAGTTCAATTTGTCAGCATGTCATTGTTAAAAGGAAACTGCCAAGCTTGCCTGTTTAAACACTAATCACCCATTACTAGTCAACAGACAACACTTAATAATCTGCATAAAAGGGGGGTATTATTACAATTAATTAATATAATTACAAATAATACAATTATTCATGTTTTTGCATAACAGACCTCCAAATATGTACTATTAAAGATCATAATGAGTAAACCTTAATGCATAGCAAATACATTATTTAGAACCCATTTACCCCTGGTCACTTCATCTGTCTTGAGTATCAGGATTATATCTGGATAAGGCCAAGACACGTAAGTGCAAGTGTAAATACACCCAAGACTTTATTTAAAACAGATACAAATTTGATCACTAAGACCACTTCAGGAGGTGGTCTGAGACGCATTTATAGCAGTGTAAATACAATCCAGACATTAGTAACATGAAGTGACCAGGTGTAAACAGGGTCCTAAACCCCTAATTTGTGTTCCTTAAAATAAAATGCTACCACTAGTGCTACCTGGATTAGCAATCAGAGAAATAGAGCATGTATCTTCGGAGGGTTACAAATGCAGACAATTTACCTCAATCTGTGTTTATTAAAGTAACGTTTCCAGACATCACACCTCACACAAGTTGCTGATTTTCCTTAGACTTATCTAAAGTGCCTTGTGCAGCTATTATTGTTGCTGAAACACACACACAGATCTGTGTTCCACATTCATCCTTGTAGGTATTCGCAGATAAGGATGTTTCTTTAACCCCTCGTTAATGGAAGGTAAGCAGCTACCTGGGAACTCCATTTGTTAATGCATCTGCTGCTTTTCCATCCCTTGGGTGTACCTGGAAATCTCACCTAGGTGGTTTTGTTTACCAAATTCCCAGAGCTCATTTGTTTAGCTATGTTCTTCTTGTGTGAGCCTGTACCTCACCAGTAAACATGCAGTCATTGTAATATTGCAAGGAAGAAACTTCAAGATAAAAATGTATGTTTTATTTGAAGCCATGGAAAAGTTTCCAAGTGGGTTTTGCCTGTGAGAGTAGTTGTCAGAGTTATTTTTGGGGCATGGAGAATTGAGGGGAGATGAAGTCACAGGCACAAAAGTGATGCTCTGTACGCCATCAACTGTGCAGGGCATGCCCAATGTTTGTTGATTGAGGTCTGGGCCCTGGCCTGGCTTGTGTCAACACAAGCTGCTGCTACTGTTGATTCAAGAGTCTCCCAAGTCTTAAACGTGCACAGATTAGGGGAGATACCGGTCACAATGGCTCTGATGAAATCTCTGCAGAGTATTTTTTATTTTTTTTGGGTGTGCATGACTGTGCATGAAGGGAACAAAACATATCTCACGTTGTCTGAATGGCAAAATAGAAAGTATGAGCATATGACAGGTCTGAAAGCAAATGTTCCATGCGACTCTCAGTGTGTCACAGCAGATAATTTTATCATAGAAGGCAATCTAAAGCTGGGGACTCCCAGGTTAACTCCTAAATATATGGGTGTTCACATGTTCACAAAGTTGTTTAACCCCTTAAACAGCCTATAGACCACTGGCGACACAAAAGTGTTATTACACCTTCTATTACGAGTAATAAGAATAAGAATAAGAATAATACATATATGTTTATATGTTACATTTTCTTTGATCACATATCTAAACAACAACAAAAAATAAGTGGTTAAGAAGAGGAAATGAGGTCATGCTATACGTTTAAGGCTAGGCATTCACATTACAACGGTAAATATATGTAAATATATGATGATGGAAAGTCATTTCATATTTTTCTAGTGGCTGAACATCTTGCCACTGCTCAGCATATAACTGGATATATATTAGATCTTCCACTGCTACAACTTCTCGTATCACCAGCATGGTAGCATGAGCAGAACCTAGGAACGGGGCATTTGGATAGTGTTTTAAGTTGTTATTTTAATGTAACTTATTGTTGTTTAGATGTTTTTTTCACCAAAAAAGGGCACTCTAGCCAGTTAGCCTAGTCTAGCCTAACATAGATTAGCTTAGCCCTGTAAAAAAGAATCATTTATTGTTTGTAATTATTCCCAAACCAACCAGATAGTGTTTTTCTCTGTCCCTTAACTTATCTAAGGTGCCTTCTGAGGCCTTTAGTGTTGTTGACACACACACAGATCTTGTGTCTTGGTTAATGCACCTCACCTCAGAATAATAAGGTAACATGGTCAAAATGTAGGAAGTTTACATCAATACTGAAGAATGGATACTGATTCTGTTGGCTTTTCTATTATCACCAGTTTTATACTTTTTAGTTTTAAAACCAATATTTGCACAGAGAAACATTTGTTTTTTTTATGTATAAGTAATGTATTGGTCTCTGTTTTACCCTGCATTAGGAATCAGAGCTGTTTTCCAGCATAAGAAGAAAAAAAGACTGTAAAGTTCCCAGCCCTTTTTCTTTTTGTCCAATGTACAGATCACGTACACTTAAGCTAGCTTACTGTGTTGCTTTCTATACAGCATGCACTTAAGCAGCAGAGAGCTTTAGGCAATTGAGCTTTTGAGTGTGACCTCAGGAAAAATTAAGCAAACATACGTTAAAGTCGGCAGGCAAATCTGCGTAAGCAGGTGAAAGTATTTCACATTCCCACCACGAGTTTGTGTAAGCCCCTTAATGAGATGCGCTGTGCTGTGCATTGGGACCCTGGCGGGCAGCTGCCTTCTTGACTGCTCCAGTCACTCATACCAGGAGATTAGTGAAGTACGCTGAGGCCTTGACCTGTGGACTCTGTTGCTCTTGGTGAAGTGTGTGAATGCAGGGAACATGCGGCTGCAGGTACAGCGCCTTTGCCGCGCTTTGCGTGGATCTGGGCAAAAGGGTCTTTTGTGCTTCGCCAGCATCAGACTTGGTCAGGAATGCAAGGGCTAATCTTCAGGTGCTGGAGCAAATTCCAAACTTCTCCTTGTTCCTACCTTTTTTTCTCTTCTTTTTGTACCTGGACTTACTTACCCCATTTCTTACAAACCTTAACCCCGTAAGAAACCAATGGCCTGCTGGTGGCACCAAAGTGGTATTATTAAAGGGTTAAGGCCACTGTGCGCGATGGAAAGTGACTGTTCACATACATATAGAGGTGCAGTGGCACAAATTATTATTTTTTGTTTAAACGTGACCCTGATGTGAGTTTTGTTCAGATTTTTTCAGAGCAGTGTGACCACAAACGTGATTTTAAATTCACATTACAAACCAATCAATTCTCAGATCTGAATTTACTTCCTTGACCATTTACATAGATGTTTGTGACCCATGTGACTCCAATTAGCCATATCTGCCCTTAGTGTGAACAGATCTTGACCCTGAGAAGATCCTTTTAACCGTCTTGTTAGCTGCTGTCGACATGCAGATTAGAAGTAAGATGAATTCTGATTTAGCAGACGCAATGCCCCATTTCGAAAATGCATCATATCAAATTCATTTAAATCTAATTAGATAGTATTTACAGAAGAAAACATCTTATCTGTGTCATTCACCCACACTAATTGGGTTTGTGTCACTCCAGCCCTATATTGTGAGCCTTAGCTACTGCATATAACCAGATCTAAATAGAACTTAATAGAAAACATGCTATATGGCATGCATGCAACCACAATGTGCATTTTACACATAAACATTATGAAATGATATTGGAACTCCAGTAAGAACACAGCAATTGGCAAGTGAGTGCAACTAGACCTAGTAGAATATGTGGTAACATACCAGGAGGTCACATATGAACAGTGGCCTACACATAATGAGAAAGATGAGCAATGTGTGGGCTTTCAAGTGGAGCAGCTGTCTAAGTGCTGACCCTGTTGTCAAGAGCTCACAAAGTCAACCAATGATATTTTTAGATTTTACTTTACTCTGTCTGGATGGATAAGATGGCCCTCCACTTCCCCCATCACTCAGGAAATTCACCTTAATGCCGCCTATTAGCCGAACAGACCTCTGTCCAATGACTTAGCCTTCACTCTTCCAGCTGGTGTGTGATTGGGGGTGACCTAATCTGTGAGTTTAATTGGACTCTTCGCTAGGTATAAACACTAGGTGAAGTTTGAACATTTCTGTGATGTTATTATTTGTACAGTTGAGTTTTCAGTCTTTGCGTGGGAAAGAAATGTCAAGGGTGTGGATTTTGTCACAACACTTTCAGAGCATATGTGAACACGTGCATCACAGTGAAAATACCATTTAAGGGCTGCAAGTGTGAATGACACAAAGACTAAACATTAGCGTAAAGGCATGCCAATAATGTAGGTTCTAAATGTGTGTAAAGGGTTATCGATATGGGCCATTTCAAGACACAAATGTGACCTGACAAGGCAGAAAGGTCAGATCTGCGCGAACATATATATATAATTCATGCAATATAATAAATACTGAGCGACATGAATACAGCCAAAGCACTGTGGGCCATTCACAGTTGATTTTTCAAATTGTATCCAGTAGTGCAACCTAATCCCCAAACGTGTATTGTTTTTACTGGAGTTTGCTCCTGTGTTTCCATAAGAGCGTGCGAGAGATCCTGTTCTGCATAAAAGTCTTTTGTTCATTTTTGTGCCAGCGCCCCTTACATCAAATGCCAGTAGTCATAAGTTTGACTTATCTTCCACCGTAACCAGATGTTCCAGCCTGTAAATGAATAGAGCAAATGCCGGCACTCTTGTTCTCTGTCTCCTTCTTTGTTTATTCTGGCTAGGGAACCTATTTATGAAGCGTGGACAATACAGAACCTCATAATCACACTACCATAGGGGCATCCATCCAGCTCCATCCCGGCTGTGGTCAGATCTGCTCTTAGACAGTGTCTGTGGCAGCAGGATGAGGATGAGTAAATGCTGTGTGTGACTCATGTGGCTTTGTTGGAGCTCACAGTTCCTTTCCTTATCTCCCTCGGTTACTGCGAGAGTCTGTCTGTGTATATACAGTATATGTGTGTGTGCGGGTGTACTGTGTTTACAGCAGAACATCTGCAGTAGCCTGTCCCACGCCATCTTTAATCACATTGACTCACTCACCGACCCAAAGTCCATGCCAGGGACGTGGCCTGAGGGTCTCTCTTGTCAGATCCATGTTTTAACAAGCCTTGCAGAAAGAAGCTCTTATGTTGTGCTAATAATGCTGATTTTCAGTTTTGCCTGGCAGATTTTCAGGTATGTTTTGGATCATTATCCTGTTGTAGAAGACATTCCCTTTTCAGATCGAGCCTTTTTGTATCATTTCTACCAGGATTTGCTGGTATTTTGTGGAATTCATTCATTCTTTCTGTGCAACATTCTCAAATGCCAGTGGTGGCAACACCACACCAAAGCATCCCACAGTTGGCAAGGAGTTCTTTTCATAAAATGCAGTTCTCTTATATATGTACTTTCCTAATCTTTTTTAATTGTGGAGAAGGAGTTCTAGTTTGACTTTATCAGCCAAACTTCATCATTGACTTAACTTGATTCAGAAACTCATCTGGCTTATCTGGGATTTTGTAGCTTCATTTTAGGCATTAAATAATTTAGTTTTGCCATCAGCAGCCAGAGCTTGAGAGAGCACAATTGACACAGTTCATCAAGCTTTCGCTCCTATTGTGATGCTGGCTAGCACAGGCATCTGTTAGATGATGTATCAGAGCTGGTTATTTGACAGTTTCCTCCAAACACGTTGGTGCCTAGTAATGTTGTATTGGTGGCAGTGGTGGAAAAGAGGCTGTGGCTGACTTCACATGTATTAGAGAAGACATGTTCTTGCTATCTGCCTTCTAGTGCCGGGAGCATTTCAAGTGATAGTGACAGTCCTAATGTGTGGGTCCATTATACACTATAGAAATTGCAAACTGAAAACACTTGACTGTTGTCTCCTAGCCTCCCTCTGCCTTTTAGGCATAATTAATATTAACAATCTTATAATTTTTGAAAAGTCAGTTAATGCTTAATTGGTTGGTTTTAGCCTTGGTAAATCTAATCAATCAATGTAAAGGTTTAGGGGTTATTTTAGGTTAATCAAGTCAATTATTTTTGTTGACTAGCTGTTTTGCTAGGTTGTTACTAGGTTACTGCAACAGTGTTTGAAAGGGTTGCTAGGTTGATGCTCAGTGATTGCTAGGCTGTTGGTTATTAAGTGGTTGTTAAGGGGTTGCTTGGCTGTTGCTATCACATCTTAGGTGGTTGATAGGTAGTTGCTAGGGTGTTATATGTGAATGTACTTGTTTTAGCTTCACTTTTAAAAACACTTCAAACATTTCCTTTGAGCGGTTTCAACAGTCATAAGCTGGAGAAATGATTTAGAACTTAAAATGGTAAACACCTCAAATTAGTTTCCACCTAATACAGGGAGCATCTGCGGTACTAGACAGACAGTTGCTTTATTTAGAATGAGACATACCTATGGCATTCCAGAGATTACCTCTAATCCACACATCCCACTGGCCTGCTCCACCCTAAGCATAGCATTTCGTCAGATACCCACCACATCTGGCTTTTCTCACATGCTAGTCCCATACGTCCTACGGCGGCTCCACTTCTGTTCGGCGGCTGTTCCGGTCTCCACCGTGGAGTATCTATGAGTCATGGACAATTACCCTGCGAGCGGCGGCCCGCTACCGAGGCCTGGGGCACAGTGACCCACCCAGCCAAGGCCGCAGGCCGGAGAGGGGCTGCCTATCTCTCTCCGGCTATGCCTGCATTTCCCCTCGCTACACAATCTAATCTCACCTCTGGCCTGGTACTCGGCAGCGTGGTCGCTGGCCCTTACATCAACTGATACGCATGTGGTCAACATCAGGAAGTGGCTGATAGAACTCAGGCGTTCCTCCCTGCTGCGGGGCATTAGGTAAGACGAGTGGAATCCATGGCCATTACCTCAGTCACGCTTGACGCCCCAGAGGCACCTTTTTTGGGCAAATGGCTCATGTCATCATCACAGCATTGAAAAAGAGGCATTAAACATTGACATGCGGTTTGTAAATCCCAAGTGGGAGCGAGGCTTGGCAGTGGTTTTAGGGCTTTGGTTACAGTAGAGTGGTAGGTAAACAAGTTGGTTCACGGGCCCATTACGAGTGCCACCTCCTTATTAATGAATGAAGCAGGTCGTTGGATTTTCCCTCTGGCAGAGCAGTTTGCGGAGGCGCTCTGGAGGTGCTGCAGTAATGCTCACTGCTTAAGCCTGGAATGTACTAAGAACGTTGTGAAAACTTCTATGTAAAAAGCCTTATATTCATGAAGTGGCAAATTTACAGGAGACAAAAAAACCTTCCTAACTTTTCCTAATGGGAGTGAATTTGAATAGATTTAATTCGGAGTAATTTGGAGTAGTTTGGGGCATTTCTATAGGTCTCTTCATCCTGGAATTTTGACTACCATATTCAAATTATGACAAAATATATGTATTGAAGGCCTGGCTCGCAGTCTCCGCTATACAGCCTAAAGGTGTTCTATCGGGTTGAGGTGCAGGCCAGTCAAGTTCTTCTACACCAAAACCACTCATCCGTGTCTTTATGGACCTTTCACTTTGTTATAATAGCACTGACAGTTAACTGTGGAATATTTAGTAGCAGGAAATTTCACGACTGCACTTGTTGCACAAGTGGCATCTTATCACGGTACCACACTGGAATTCACTGAGCTCCTGAGAACTACTCATTCTTTCACAAATGTTTGTAGAAGCCGTCCGCATGCGTAGGTGCTTGTTTTATACACCTGTGGTCATGGAACTGGTCACGGAACACCTGAATTTAATACTTTGGATGGGTGAGTGAATACTTTTGGCAATATAGTGTGTATCATCACTGTCTTGCAAAAATCTTAAATACCATTTTTGCATCTCCTGTTATCACTTCTTGACACAGAAGCAGTGGTTATTTACATTATGTTAAAATTGCATGACAAATGAACAAATAGAAATGCTCCAGAATGGCTTGGAATAAAATCGTTTTACATTTTTTTTACTTCAATTGAAAGTTAAGGAGTTTTTTTCCTACTTCTGTGAAGTTTCCATTTTGGCGATATGAGTTTTTGCATGATAAGTAAAGATACAAATAAACCGTTCCTTCGATTTGCTCTGGCACAGGTCCTCAGGGTGTTCTTTTGCTCCTTATCTGCTCGTCTTAAACAGTTACCTGTGCTGCGGGACCTGGCACGGCCTCTGGAATGTTCAGTATGCATCTGAAAATGTCAACAATCAAAGCATTTATAAAACTTTAAATCACACACACACACACATGTGCACACACACACGCACACACACATACAATGGGCCACACAATATAACAGAGGCTTTTGTTGTGTGCACCCAGTCGGCTGTAGATTGCGGGCAAGGCTCCAGTGCTACATAGCGATCTATGAAGTCTTTTTGAGAGTGGAAAAACTTAAGATCCTATCGCATCCAGGGCATCATCATCAGAGAATCACACACTGTGTGTGGCGCTCTCATCCCGCCTCGGCGCAGCGCTCTGTGAAATTCATTTGAATCAAGTGATAACCCCAGACTTTGACTCATGTTTAACCCCCCTGGGAAAAGCCTGAGGTCCGACAGTCATCTAAATCCCCCGGACCAGCCCTGCTGTTTGATTTTGTGCCTCTTTCTCCAGGAGCGGGGCTGGTGCTGCCCAGTAAACATCTGCATACGCCCTGTGAGGACCTCCATGGGCTGCATCAGATAAAGAGCAGAAAATAAACGTTTGCTAGACATTGTGTTTCGCTTTCCCAGCTAGAAGCATCTGTTCTTCCCGTTTCTAACAGGCCCTGCTCAGTCCTTTCAGGAATGCAGCACTGTGTGCTGAAACCTGTTGATCCACACTTTTTCAGAGTCGCAGTGTATGAGATAAACTACCAGTTAGAAGTCAGAAGCCTACTCCGGGGCGAGTTTTCCTTATTTTCACTGTGTTCCAATTTAGCCCGTGTGCAAAGATAGCGGTAAACAAAAATTATTGACAAAATAGGCCTCTGTTTTGCCGCTTTTGGCACTATCCCAAGCAATATCATGAGCTTATTAAGTTATGAGAGACCTAAGCACATTATTTAAAACCATTTATAATAATTATATTGTATAACCACCTAACCAGGGCACTGCATGGGGGGGGGGGGGGGGGGGGAGATGGTTTGAAGGGCCTGTGACTGACAAGGGCACTAAGAAATGCATTGATTGAGAATTTTGGCAGGGTTGTTAGAGTTGTGGGGCCTAATGTAATATTCCTGGCAGCACCCCTGGTAATGCCATGGTATCGCATTAGAACAGATGAAACAGCAATTTTTGCATTTTTCATAACAAAAGAGGTCTGGGTTTCTCTTGGATCCCTCCTGCCAGCTCATGAATGAGTCCATCACCAACTCACCTGTTGTCACATAGTACTCACTGATTTTCCAGAACCAGTACTGAATCAAAATTACTAATAACTCCCACTGGGACAGCTTTGGGGATGTGTTAATGAACACAGTGATGTAAAATCACTACTTCTAGATGAATATTATTTGCATGTATTCTAATATTAGTGTTTTACTGAGCATATACTGAGCACTGAACACTTACTGCCCATATATGAAGCTTTTTACCACTAATTTGCTCAGGTGTCTAAAACGTTTACACTGTACTGTTTATTACAGTATCAACTATATATTTATGTGTGCATTAAGTGCTGGCAAGTCTTACAGACCTAGAATAGCTTGTTTTGATTGGACTTTTAGATCTGTAAATGTTAAAAAGACAGAAAACACATTTAGACTTTGATGCATTTTCTTAATCACCTAACAGTTGACACACTTTGCAGTTAACTGTCAGGTCCTGGGTGCCATGTGTACAAGTGCATGAAATAGCATTAAACAAACTAGTCCTAGTGAGATCTTCTTTTTCCAGAAGCCTTTCCAGATATTCCGTCACACACAGAGCACATGGTGCTGCTGAAAACAATTGTCGAGGGACTGCTACAAAAATTCATTATTTTTTAAAATGTGGGCCACTATCTGGCTCAAAAGATCTGTATCTGTTTACAGATTTGACCTGGAAGTGGTCATGACCTAAATCTGAGGTTTCTGTTTCCGGTCCTTTAAGCAACCATTTCATTACTTTACGGTAAGAACAACGACGTATGACCAACAGTGTACATGCTATGTGCACATTACATATAGATGGCCCACATGGAGTGGTGGCTCTGCTGAAAGGTGACAGAGGGTGTTTTTAAAAGTAAATGTAAAACTAAGATCTATATATAAATAACCTTGGTTGTATTTTGGAGCTCAGTAAGGCAGGGTTTAGTTCGAGCGACTGGAGCAAACTGCTGATGACTAGCTGAATCTGAATCTGTGTTTGATCTGGCAGCCATGTGGATCCATAATCAAGTTATAATCAGTGTATAATTACTGAGGCCATGAACTCCAGATTCAAGCAAAGCTTTAATTTCTTCAGGTGCAGCCACAAATGCACACAAAGAAGAAGAGTTTATGGTAAATCTAGAAGTCATGTGGCATTAAATCGCAAATGCAATGAATTCCTCTCTTAAAAGTAAAGCTTCCTGAACCTGGTTTCTAACCCTGGTCCTGCAGGGCCTCTGTCCTGCACATTTTTGTGTACCTTGCTCCCAACACACGTGAACCAGCTAATCAGCTCATTAACAAGCCCTTCCTGAGTTGAAGGTGGTGTGTTCAAGCAGGAAACCACTAAAATATGCAGGGGGTCCTCCAGACCAGGGTTGGACCACCGGCAGTAGAAGAACCACTTTTGATTCTTCCATGCCAATCCTTTTTTCACTTTAAATCCCACTTTCATTTTAGTGTAATGGAGGTGTATTGTATTGGAATACAGCTCTCGGGATCTCAAAAGACGTGTTAGATTATTTGTAACTAATTGAAAATACTTAATAAAACGATCAAAGTTAAAGCTGGGTACAGGACTTCCATACACCTCCATGAACCCCCTTCCAGCACTTCCACCAGACTTAAGCCAATGCAGATATTGAGGCCAATCCAATTCACTGTTTTCATTGAGTTGAGATCAGTCAACACGCTATTTATTATTCACAGCTCAGGCCTTTCTCTGAGAGGGACATTAGAATGGCTAGAACTCTCCCATGAGGTCATCCAGCTCAGGATGAGAGACACATGATGGCTACCAGAGCATGAGCACCACTTTCAGTCACATGTTGACTAGCAGTGACTTTACGAGCTGACGTGTTTTGATTAATTTAGGCCGTACATTCCTATCATGCCCTTACTATAAAAAAAACCCCAGAGAAATTCTATCTGCCTTTTCTCTCTTCCTTCACTCTGTACCACTCGTTTGGCCTTCTCTTCATAAACACTAGAAAAGCTTCTCTTTCAAAGTTGAAGAACTTGACAACCATGTGATCAGGTTGCCTTTCTCTTTGTGTCACTGTCTCTGAGTTCCTTTTAATCAGGAGGCGTGTCACCCCGAAGCGACATTCCGTTACTCTTTCCATTGGCCTTCTCTTTTACACAGCTTTTCTGACATCAATTTCTCCTCACAAAGAACTCATTTTTCTCTACGATGATGAGGTTGGCAGCATCTTGAGTCTTGAGTCGCCCTCGTCCTCCACCAACCCATCAAAAAAAAAAAAAGGCAGGACAATAAGGCACCTGCGAAATAATGAGGCCTCAGCCAGCCCTGATGAACAACACAGGCATGCTGATTGTTCACTTTAAAGTGGTCTGAGATGAATCTGCAACCACACCTGAAATCCCCCTGAATGGAATTCCCCCACTCACACGCGGACGCGTATATGCTCAAACTCACAAATAAGCTCTTATTTCCTCTGTTCTTTCCTGGTGCTGGAAGATCAGAGAGCCAACGGGTGCTTTGTCATTGAACTTGAATCCACAGCAGAAGAGCGGCTTCATTCACCCCCTCGTCATTGTCATCGTCTCCGTCAGCGGTTTCAGCCTCTGCATGCACCACGTCACATGAATGTGAACAGAAACTCTGCCTGGCTTGAACAAAAGGCCAGCTGTTTACCCTCCTCTACTTTTAACTCTGGCGAGTGTGCTAAACATCGCTCACCCCCGCTTCTGGTCTAAAGGTTAAACTAATCGCATCGGTGCCAAGAAGTGGCCTGGTTTCACCCGCCCGTTTGCCAGGGCCAGGTCAGGCACATCTAGATGTCCAGTCTCATTATAGCACACCAAGGATATTGAGCATGTCTGGGATGGCAGGCTGACATAAGGACCTGGGAAGGGAGGGGGGGGACTAACTGTGGGCTTTTAGTCGCAGCAAATCAGTTGCCCTTTTCATGCCACACACTGCACTATCAGCTCTTTCATTGCAGCGACTCCTCCATCGACTCCCTGTGGAGGTGGCCCCTGTCGATCCCTGAGCACAAGCATGTGCTAGGTAGAGAGTGACACAAATGAAGGCTTTGTGGCCCTCAGTATACTCTAGTGCTCTAGGAGTCAGGAGGTCAGCGTGAAGGGAGGGCGGGGGGGAGCTGCACGGGAGAGAGAAGAGAGTAAGGCACAGTGGAAAATGAACCACAAACCTTTAGGTTGTTTTCCCACCAGCTAAAGAAAACCTGTGATTCCATGAGAATGTCTTAGGGCATGCCAGTGTAGAGCTCTGTGAGGTTTGTAGAAAAGTATAGTGGTGCACTTCATAGAACTAATGCAGGCTGCTCCATAACACCAGGGCCATTTTCATCTGACCTGCATGATTTGGATCCCTTTGACCTTTCGCCAAGGTTTCCTGAGGGATAACGAATGCTAATGTTAGTGAAGCCTGAGCAAACACATCTGTGTAAAGTTGCTTGTGCTGCTGCCATGTTCATTAACATGATTGATTTGATAGCACAAGCTAAACGCTTTGTCTGAATCGCTTGGATCATCTTTAACCATCTAATCCAGCGGCAATGTTTTAGTGGTAGTTTCATGAACATGGCCTGTACATGGCATGCACTGTGACTTTCAAAAAGCCACTTCAGAAGTAGGAACAGCAGCTATACTGACTAATGTTATTGTCTGCAAAGGTTGGATGATGATCTTTTAGCAGATAGTTTCAGTCCTAATCACCAGTGGTCTCCAGCGCTTCTATCCTGGAGAGCCATCATCTTGCTTTGGACTTTGGATCCAATCATAATCCACCCCTCCTGATCCTCCTAATTTCTGACTTCTGATGTCCTTAGCTGTATACAAAACTGTCCTATTTACTATCCCCTACATGCGTAAATCCATATCACTACATAGAGCACTGTAATAGGGAACAGAATTCGATTTCGGACACGTCATGTCCACAACACCGCAACACCACACATGTTAGACCGGAGAGAGAGCCATCTACCTACTCAGAGAGAGCAAGGTCAGTTGTGCTCTCTCTGGCTCCGACTGCTGATGGCAGCCAGGATTCAAACCAGCAATCCTTGGGTCACAGTGGCAGCACCTTAGTCTGCTGGACCACTCGGAGCACAGTACACTATTTATTATTGGGCATTGTGGGATTGTTACAATGCACTGAACATTCAGCACCATAAATGTGGCCACTGTTTCTAAATGGCAGAATGGCCCAAAGTAGTGCACAGGACACAGCCCCTTGATTTGCTGAAAGACTGTAGCTCTCCAGGAGGTGGCTTGGAGACCACTGATCAAGTGTTCAATATGTTATATTTGCTCTGCCATTGCAGTGCATTCCACAGTGATTTTGGGAAGCTCTTCGTTCAATGATTTACCAGTTCTTTCTCAGGTTCTTCAGGCATGACATCAAAATGTTGTAGGTGTCTCAGGCTGCATTTTTAGCCAGAGCAGCATGTGTTTGATCCCAAAGGACTACAATGTGGTCAATGCTGGTCTACACTCTCAAAAAGAAAGTTTTTTTAACTATGCCGCTTTGGATTCCACAAAGAGCCATGTTTGTAAGAGAGATGTGTGAGTGTGAAGAACCTTGAAGAATCTTGATGTAAAGCTTTGTTTCCTATTACCTATTACTTGCTTTCTTTATTGCAAAAATAGTTCTTTATGGAACCAAACATGGTTCTTCTATGACTTTGCCCAAATAACCTTTTGTAGCACCTTCCTTTTTGAGAGTGTATAGATCACAATAGATCTATTAAATGACATGCATAGTCTGTTACGTAGCTCTAAGGACCCCTAATTTGTCCTTTAACCCTGTAAACTGTACAGTGCAGTAAACTGCAGTAAACTAATATGCAAATGATGTTGCATCTGAATCCTACTGCTTATGTAATCATGTATTTCACATGATGGCTTTGCAGAATTAGCTTTAATATGCATTGCCTTGTCTGCATTATTGGTTGTGGGTGTTAAAGAAAAAATGAAGGTGCGCAGTTGCTGGGAATGATTGGATTAATGCATTTTCTGATCATTAGTGCTCTCAAATATGCTTTCAAGCTTCGACAGCCCTTCACTGGAGCCCGTAATCCCCTTGTGAGAGAGCACCAGCGAGTCCTGCACGGGCCGAGACCCGGGGTCGTAATGTCAGCCTAAGTTTGAAAGCGAGGTAAACAGGGGCTGAATAACCCCTCTGTTTTTAGCTCTGTTTTGATTTGCTCCAGCTCCCCTATAAATACCGTCCGGAGCTAAAGCACCCACTCCATACTATAGCTTTGTGCGCACAATGCACAATGCGTGCCAAGCGCAGCCCCCGCGGCCTCCACCTAAACACGTTGTTGCTACGATACTAAAGGTGTACGGAAGGTACATAGAGGAGTTGATGTAATCTGTTCACCTTTTATTTGGGGTTTCTGAGCGTGCGGCAAAGCTTACATTCCAATACATTTGGTAACATTTCAAAGGTGTCGGTTAGCTTTCATTTGGGCCCGATACTTGTTGTGTTAATGTCATGGAAATGTCAGCTTGTTGTGAAGGACACCAGCACATATATTTGTTACATTGTAGCCAAAGCAACTTTGATGAGATTTGTTATCATCAATCTTTTTCAACTTTGTTGACCTAACGCTTCTTTCACGCTCAGTACTGTGTGTGTTTTGGCCTGTGGTGGTTGGTTGGAGGTGTGTGTGTGTGTGTATGTGTGTGTGGCTTCACAAGGTAGCCTCCGGGATAACTGGTGTCATTAACATTCCAGCAGCCATGCCGGCACCGCTAACACTGCACTGCATGATGAGACAGCTCAGCCTCATATGATCTGTCTTTCTCTTGCACACATACACACACACACACACACACAAAACAAATTATACAGTCAAGTGTACACATACACACACACATATACACATACACACCCACACATTTTGTCACCCTCCAGTAGTAGTACCAGTGCTGACTCATCCCATTCCTTCGCTCTCTTGATTGGAACGTCCACCCCAAACATGTTATTTCACACAACACTCATATCTCCCTCACTTGGCAGATGCAGGACGACTAAATTTCAGGCAATTATCCTGCCTGTGTCCTTGGGTTGGGTGGCATGTTTTGGAAGGCCTGGCTTTGTTTTGCAGCGTTGCACTGGGATTCTGCAGAAACACAGTGCAGTTGCTGGTAGGCAGGTAGGTGTGCAGGCCTGCTCGGTTGGATTACGGTATTCCAACATACCAGCTTGTTTTCACAGCTCTGCTTCAAGGGTCTAGAAAAGGCATCGCGCACACTCACACACACACATAGGGCTTTCAGGGAACCCATTCTGATGTAATCAGGCCATGTATGTACATGTCGAAGGGTGGGAATCCTTTTGAACCTCACAGCTGACAGGACACCGAAAATGACAAATATTATCAGTATGTTTTGCTCAAACGCTTGCTTGTATGTCAAATCATCAGTGCAGATAGACAGTCAGTTAAGCCTTGCATTGTCTTAAGGGTAAAAATGACCCGCCATCATGTTTAACAGCAGAGAAAAAAAACACAAATCTTTTCTCAGGTTAAATGAAAATGACTCCAACCTTCGAAAAAGTGAAACATGATCTTTGTTCATACGTCCATGAAAGCTGAACACCGTCAGGATAAGTGGACTGTGTTTGGCTCATTCTGACCCTTAGGATTACACAAGATTTAAAGCTACACTAAATGTCCAAATATTTATGGACACCCCTTCTAAATGAATGTATTCAGCTATTTTATGTTGCACCCATTGCTGATCCAGATGTATAAAAGCACACACATGCACAGCTTGTCAAGTACTGCCAATAGAATAGGACTGTCTGGAGCAGATAAACATAAATGTACTGGCATGGACTAGAGGGTTATAAAGTATAGCTGTGCAAGTGTGTGTTTTCTGGAATGATGATGGTGCTCCATCCAGTACTTTCCAATTTTGGATGATGTGGGGTGGTGGTCCTCCAACATCCTGACTATGACTTCACTAACACTCCTCACCGCAAATTCTAGAAGAAAGAAATCGTCCCTGGACTGTAGTTAGCTACTCCAACAAAAGCAGGATAGACTCTTTTTAGTACCCTTGATTTCAGAAGAAACACGGAATGAACAGGTGTCGCAGTACTTGTGTCTATATCTCATAGAGATGTAGAGATCCAACCGGCAGTGCCTGAATGACCAGTTATAAGCTTTGGTGCAAATAACCACTTCCACAAACAGCACTATGATGCAGAGTAAGAATTTATTTTAAAGTTACAAAATATTTAAGAAAGCATATTTTTTATTTTTACATAAACTGTACAGAGATGACGTGTGGAACTAATTAACTTTGTAACAACAGCTAGAAATAAGTTTTATTAAATAGAAAACTGAGGAATTAAATGGTCAAAAGTCTGGTCCATACATTTGCTGTACAAAGTAAAAAAGACGCACACACACAAAAACATAAAACAAACCAAAAAAAAGAAACATGAGCTAAAATGGAATCCGTCGTTGTACCCTGATACAGTGATTAGGCCTCTTGAAAAGGATCAACAATTATTTTACACATATTTTAATGGCCTCGCCACTGTATTATAATAGCTAAAATATTGGCCTCTTTGGTTCCATTATTAGGTACATACATTTTTCACAAAATTCTGTTTACTACTATAAAAATAACGCTTTTTTTCTCAATGGCAGTTTTTTGTCTTTTTTTCATTTCTCGTTTTCGTAATTAATTCCGCAACTTTTCAGTGCAAATGTTTTTTTCTTTTTAAACAATCATCCGCTTTGGAAAGCAAGCGGAAGATCACATTTCAAGTATTGATACAGAGTTAAAGATTAGCAAGACAAAAAAAACAAAAAAAAAACAACCAAAAACAACAACAAAAAAAAAAACAGAAAACGCTCAGTCTGACTCGGATCACGATTACTATACATTGCATAGCTCATGCGGCACTTTCAATTTTACTAGGACTAGGAGTGAGGGTAGGCGCACCTCTCGAGAACCCTTCTGAAGGCATTTCGATACGCAAGTGCTTTTGAATTGTGCATTTCGAGCGCTTTCGCAAGTGCTGTGCTGCCAGCTGGTCAGTACGATGACGCCTCCACAGAGCACATGGTGCTGACAGCATTTATGAGCCACTGAAGTTCACAGCCAGAGAGTTAGAACATCGTACTTCACCTGTCAGACCTCCCTCCCTTGGTTCAGCGGTCTGCCACATGGACATGTGCGCGCCCGCGGGGCGAGACAAACAGTTTTGATGCACGCCGGCGCCATCCAAGAGGCCACTCGCAGTTCGGCGTTCAGCCTACCCGACTGATATGTAACAGTGCCGCACGTCGTTTCAGCCATGGCCGTAAGAATGCCTTGAGGAACGTGCGGGTTGACATCATCATCTCCATCATCCATGGTAGCTGAAGACTGATCTGTCACTGTCTTTGAAATGCTGTAGAAGTGCTGATGTTTTGAAGTGTGTAGGACGTTGATATGTCAGTGCTTTTTTTCTCACCAGTCCTGGAACGGTTTTAGCTAAGTACTCATACCAATGGGCAAAACCAGCTTGTCACAGGTAAAGTCGGACACGTCCCCCTCTTCCCTCGCTGTCGGAGAGAGGATGGGAGAGGGCCCACGCCATTTTTTTTAAGTCTAGAAATGGCAAACTAGAAAAAAGCAAACTTTTGGTGATAACTTTTCCCTTCTCATTCCAATGCCTTGTGTTCGAAAGATGGGACCGAATCGCTCCTCCGTCACGTACCTGATGAACCACCCACTGCTCCATGCACACACACTCTGGTGCGTGATTGTACTTGTTCTGAGTGTACATATAATAACACGTATTTATATGCATGTGGTACACACGGACCATAAATATGTCTGTCGCTGTTTTGTAATGTCGTTCTTTGATGCAGCGCAAAGTCTACAGTTCGCCGTGCGCCCTCAGGCACAGCCGCATTCCTCCACGATCATGTTCGGGACGTCCCGCTTGACGATGTTGTACTCGTCGTCGAAGTAGAGCATGGACATGGTGCTGAGTTTGGTGGGGATGCAGCAGGAGTTCACCGAGCCTGGGCTCATGCCCCTCATGCGGTACTGGTTGACCACGGCCGTGTGGAAGGACGAGGCCGAGCCAGGCACGCCGGCCATGTAGGCGGGACAGCTGCCCTCGCAGTAGTTCCCGAAGTAGCCCGCAGGTGCGATGATCCAGTCGTTCCAGCCGATGAGGCGGAAGTCGATGTAGAACTGCTGCCTGCAGCACAGTCCGCCGTTGCTGCCGTCGCACTCCAAGCCTCGCTTGCGGATGCGGTGCTTGCCGTCAGCCTGCCGGGCACGCACTACCAGGAACGGCCGGTGAGAGGGGTCGGAGGGGTCCACCAGGACAGGGACCACACTGGCCGCCTCGCAGCCCTCGCAGCGCACGTCCAGGTCCTGCCGCCGGCCGCCCTTCCCCAGCACGGCCCGCACTGCCTCTGACAGTGGGAAGGTGTGCCAGCCGCTGCGCTTCAGTTCCACCCGCTTCTCCACCAGTGGCCAGCGGCCCCCGCCCTGGCTGGACGGCTCCTGGTAGTGCACCTTTACTGTCACCTTCCGTCGCAGCCCTTTCTCTGGCCCACCAGGCAAGAGCTTGAAGTACAGCCACAGGTTGGCCTGCTGCACGTACAGGTTCTGGTTGCCCTCGTTGGAGATCAGGAAGTAGAGGGTTGACTTGGATGAAGTTGAATCGTCTGTAGGGGAGACAGAAGAAAAGACAGGGCTTGGTTTAATCCCCCAAACTTCACAAACTTCAAACTTCTTATTTGCCTGAAAACTTTATTTGTGCATATTTTATATTGCACAAATAAAAACAGTGGATAGCTGCATCCCTAAGGCTTATTATTTGAGAACAACAATGCAAAACGATTATTATTAAGCGCAAAGGAATGTATGTCTAGACATGATAATGGGTTAGGCATGTGCCTTGCTTTATTATTAATCCCTTAAACTAAGAATTCCATTCCTATTGCGCTTTTACATATTCATTTCATAATACTTACCACAGAACTCCCAATAGTTCTTGTGTAATATGCCTTAACATTACCAAACGAATAAGAAGCCCAGAGTAAGGGGTTAAATGACATTCAATTGATACATGACTTAAAGCTTGGCGCAAAAGTGCCAAAAAATTCATAAGATTAATACCCGCTTATTTATGCCTGCGGTGGATTTTGGAATTACATGTCTAACATTGCTCTGCTTATTACATGACAGCCCAGGCAGGTCCAGATTCCTCAAACGATCTCTCAGTCGCACTCATATACCACCCAGAGTGATGGAGCAGTGGCTGCAGCAAGCGCAGCCCTGGGCCCGGGCCCACTTGGCCTTGTGCTGTGGGCTGCAGATGCAGGGGGGCAGGGGTGGATGTGGGCCCTGCCCCGGGGGGTTCATTGAGTTCACAGCGAGTGCAGTGAAAAACCCCGGAGCTCCTGGAGCCTCCAAGACTGACAGCACAATGCACTCTGTGAGGTATTAGGAGACAGCCGTGGCACGGCCTAGCATTGAGCGTGTGGCCTTCAAATAAAAGGCATGATGAGGAAAAATAAGAGCCATTTACATGACACTGGCTACTTTCTAAATACAACAGTATTTTCGACTACTGTGAAGCACTTTGAAAGGTTCGGGACGCTGGGCTTTTGTTTCTCTCTCTTTTTTTTAAACCGCTCTTTTGAGGCAGAAGATAATTACTGATGTCACCCCAGTGCTGAATGGTGTAATTAATCATATTCCGTGTGATCTTTATCCTGGTTTAAATAGCTGCTCTGCTTGCCACTGGCACATGCTGAAATGGTTAAATGATCTTGTTTGTAAACTGATTAGGTGAGGTCAATGTCAACAGCTTGCCTCAGAAGATGGCTCTTTTTCTCTGACAGCCTGCCTGCCCCTATGCAGCAGTGGCTCAGCCCTGTCCAGACTCGTTTTCCCAACTCTGGCAGGGAAAGCAGCCCTCTCGGCAGCCCTAACTGCACACGTTTAAAGACAGAAATATAAAGCCCTGGAGACATGGTGTCAGGTAGCCAAATAAAAGTAAAAAAAAAAAAGGTTAGCAAGCAATTGCCCTGCAATTTTTTAACCTTTATTAACTGTCTCCATGCCCCCTGGTGCTACATATTCCGTCACTGCCTGTGCAGTGAGTGCAGCGTTCTCGTGCCTGCCTAAGAAGCTCCTGCTTGAAATCAATGACATCCGTCCTCACAGGGGAGTGGTCTGTCTGAATGATGTGTTGGAGCAACACCGTCCACTAGGATACACAGCCCCTCCGAACAGGGAGGTGGGGTGCAGTCTGGAAAGTGGCCACATGACCCACTGCCAATGCTCTGATTGGGCGCGCCCACTCTCAGCTGAGCTGGACCACAGATGGGCACTCAGCATTGTCTGCCCGACTCCATGGGAGGCCAGCGAAAGATGGGCCGCTTATCGGCTCACGTTAGCACTTTATTTTCGTACAGTCCGTCCCTGTGATCATGTGATGTTAACGTTTAGAGGTGATATATATATATATATATATATATATATATATATATATATATATATATATATATAGGTATTCAGGTGTATATGATGCACCCAAATGTGTGCCCAGAGAACCCAGAGAAGATTATTTCCTTGTTATTCAGTAACTACTGGGGTGTTAAATGAACCCAGCTTAATTAGCTTAGCATTAGGAGAAATAAAGGTTACAACCAAGCCCAGGCTGAACGGTAACAACAAGGTAACAACAAGGTAACAACAAGGTAACAACAAGTATTTTAGATCCGGTAGATCAAGAAGGCTGACTGCATGAGTTCACATCTGTGTTCTAACCGTGAGCACAACGGGAGTGAGGGTTTGAGCAGGGGGACCAAGCGCTCAGCTGATGCCTGGGTGGGCCACTGAATGTAGTGCAGTCAGAGCTGCCTCAGCGTGTTCCTACCTGTGTTGCCAACAAAACAACATGGCTGGTAATCCGCTACACTCATTACTCAACAGCTCAGACACCTCCAGACCACACGCTGCCACACCACTGCAAAGAGCGCGGCAGTACGGGAGTGGTCTGCTTATCCCTCCGAGACTCCTTAAGAGGGATGTCATGCAGTGCATGGGTAACTGGACTTTTGACCATATAAGCAGCCTGCTCATTCTAATGCTTCACTGGAGATTGCTCTCATGCTTGAAATGCTTCAAGTGAACTGCTTGGCCGGGACATCAGTAAGGCCAAGAATACAACCTGCCGTCTGATTAGATTCTGACCTCCTGCCAATCTCCCAGCACTGTAAACTCTACTTTCCACAACTGTATCCGATGCACACACACACACACGCAACAAAGATTTGCCAAAGGGATCAATGCAGGCAGGGTATGATTGGCATTTCTTGATGAAAGAGCAGGTCCTGTTGCAAACTCTTTGACCCTATGAACGCCGTGCCACACTGAATAACGTCAAATAATAAAGCCTAATTCCCTGCGCTGGACTGGACGTGAAGAGTTCAGTGAGTCCGAATGGTTACCGACAAATGAGAAGCCCACATCTCTCGCTTCGCTTCCGTGGCTACGGGACACCAAATCCTTCTGAAACGGCCCGTAGGACAGTGTTAGCGGAGACGTGAAGCTGGCAGCTGTCCTCACCTGCACCTTGGCAGGCCTCACCGCTCTGCTCTCCTATAGCAGGGTGTGAGATACAAGCCAGCCTGCTGGCTGATAACAGTGCCGCACACCACAGAGTAAAAAGAGTGAAGCGTCCAGCGCTCCCTTGAGAGGACTGGGGCAGTGCTCAGCCTACAGCGGCACTGATTTGCTCACTTATCACCTTTGTATCATATGGTCGCAGGGTAACCGGACAAGCGCATCTCGCTGAGGCTCAGAAGCAGAATGCCTCGGGAGCTTGTCCTAAAGCCATGCCCTGGCTGGCAGCCTCCACTCTGGGGGTTAGCGCCAGCTGGCCCTGAGGCAGAAGGGGTCTAGAGAGCGGGGGACCAAAGCCAGTTCTGTGACACAATGCTGCTCAAAGGTTCAAAGGTGTCATGAATAATGGGGGGAAATGCAAAGAGGCCTGGATTTGCTTTGATATTTTAAAAGCATTCTTTGCAGAACCGCGATATGAGCGGACCACCCCCCCTCTACACCCACTCATCCACCCAACCACCCCCTCCATCCCAGCCTCCATCACCCACTACGACTCAAATGTCTCATGCATTATTCTGAGTGATTTCTTTTGTTTTCTTTTTCTTTTTTTTTTTTTGCTTCCCAATGTTGACATATTGGGTTTAACAAGAACGCACAGTGCTCTACCAATAATTGCCTCCCTTTTGTTCCCTTGTCATGAGTGTGTTCAGATCATTCTTGGTGGAGAAAGGGGTTCGGAAACAGTCCAAGCTAATTGTGCTGCGCCGTGTTCAAGACCGGAGGATAAGCGTTATGATTAACCTCTTGCTTGTGTGCTGTCCGGCACACTCTGCAACCTATGAAAGTGAGAAAATGCAGGCTTGATCTTCTGAATTAATGCCTTCTACCAGTCATATCTCTCAGCCTGAGCTTCATATAGCTCCTTAAATGCATGCTAAGAACATCCTGTGCTTCTTTTGGAAGGGAGGTCAAGCAAAGCTTTAGGAGGAAATAAAAACAAGTGTGTTTCTTTTTACTATCATAAAAAGGGTTCTAGATAGTGCTGAGGAAGGGTTTTTTGATGCATAACAACAGTGGATCCCTTTTCAGGGCTACATACCATAATAATATTACTGTTTGTTAGAAAATGCAGCAGTTTTATACAGGCCCACCAAAGTTCAAATAACCACTTTGATGCTTAAATGGTTCACTGCCTGGTTCAATTGTCCCTAATGTACAATCATTATATACAAGAGGTTTAAAATGAGTCTGAAGAACCATTCAACCAGGCAAAGAACGACTTAAGCATCCAAATGGTTCTCTGAGTTGTGATGGGTCTATACAGAACCACTGCCTCCACTAAAGTACCCTTGAAGAACCATCTTTAAAGTTTTTCCAAAGTTCGTTTAATCTAATTCACACAGACGGATTTCTCCATACACACCAGATCCTCCAGAAATGAAGGATCTGGAGAAGATCTGGCAGCTAGCTAGCTGGCTGTAACAGTTTTGGCCGCATCATTCTCACTTTCAGTGATGCTGTGTGATTGCACTGCACTGCGTTACGCCCACTCCAGGTTTACATTACGCACAGAGGAACGTGCCTGTGCTCAATGAATGGGCGTCCATAGGAGTTGGGTTTGGGATCAACTCCCGGCACCACTAACTCAGTCAACTACGTTCCTCAGCTTAGCTAACATCTAACTAGTCTGTCCTAATTGTAAAACCACCCCGTTTGTTCAAAGCCTGGAAGCTCTAGCACTCTGTACACACCTGACTCTGCGAAGCTGATGATTTCTGACGTCTCCTCCTGCACCTCGTTGGCGTAGGCCGCCTGCCCGTCCAGGTGGGGGATCTCCACCCTGCCGTCCTCGCGCACTTTGCCCGCGTGGAGCTTCCTGAGCGCCGTGACCATGGCGGCCTTGGGGATGGGGTGCGTGATGTTGGGCCTCTGCCGCATCTGCAGGCGGCTCAGGATGTGTCTCTTGACGGCCTCCACGAAGTCCGTGTCCACCCTGTCCGAGTCGTCCGGGCGGCCGAGCCCACACGAGGCGCACGACTCCTGGGCCTGAGCCCAGTGCACGGAGAGCACGAGGCAGAGCACGACGCAGGCCACGGGCACGGTCAGACCCAAGCTCAAACTCATCTTTCTCAGCCTCTCTCTCTCACACACACTCTCTCTCTCTCTCTCTCTCTTTCTCACTCACTGACTCACTGTCTCTCTCTTCCTCGCTTCGGCTTTGGCTTCGTTCGGGGGCTGCGCACGGAGTTCGTTGCGCGCTCACGAATCTGTCATATCCAGGTAGGCGAGGCGTTCAGAGCGGGTTCTCCCACAAGAGGAAGCCAAGAAGTTTTCACGTAAGTTCCTACTCGAGCAGAGTGTCACTGACCAACTGCAGGTGGGATCTTCTTGGCGTGGGCTCCGTGCGCCGTGCATTCACTCATTCCGAAAGGATGGAGGCAACTCCGGTGAGACGCGGCTTCACTTCCAGCATCCGAACTCGAGCTCGGTCCTACACGGCTGGTGTGACACATGGGAGGAACCTCGCTGGCATCTCCTGATCACGGCGTGTGGAAGTTCAGAGCGCAGGGGAGCAGCCAGCGCAGGTTGAGCATACCTCAGCTCACTCGATAGTTTCTTCAGAAGTTCTCCAGAGTTCTCTCGAGTCTCAGAGGCCAGGTTGATGTTTCCTCCTCTTCCTCTTCCTCTTCTTCTTCCTCCTCCTCCTCTTTTTCCTATGTCTGTGGTCTCACAGGGAATTCCCAGCTGAGTCCTGCGCGCTACGTCGGCTGCGTGCGTGGAGTGTGTGTGTGTGTACGCGTGTGTGTGTGTGTGTGTGAGAGAGAGCAGATGAGAGAGGGAGAACGTTGTCCTTCTAAGCTGCTCTCGCTCGCAATCACGACACTGAAGCACCTCACGCTGGAAGTTTTTTATATACTTGGAACCACGTGGGGCGCTCCGCCAACTGGAGAGCAGAAGAGCTTAATGCTCGCCGAGAGAGCATCAGCTGCGGCTCATGGAGTCACTCCAACCCGTGATTAGCAGCTCATGTGGCGAGCCAAGGTGGGATATGGCTGACTGGACGCTTGAATGAAGAAGTGGAAACCGTCACAACATCCCCGGCCGGCGCTCGCCTTCGTAAGCCACGACTTTCTGCCCCTTTCCCCCTTTCAGCCATTGCTTGATAGTTGGAGGAGCTGTAGGCTACAAGAAGTCTGTGTGAGGGAAACAGCTACTCGCTTATCAACACTTCTGGTTTTCTCCTCAATAAAGATCTCAGTCTTTTATTATTATTATTATTATTATTATTTATTTGTTTTTTTACAGGTATTGTAGGCCATCAGATCACGAGGGAGCACTTGAGGAAACTAGCATGTTGTAGATGGTGCTTATTATGGTCGGGCTAATCAAACGATTTAGTAATAATGGCTTCATCATCCTTAATCATCCAGGGCCCGTTATCATCTGATTTGCTATACTATTTGAACACACCAGCACACAGAGTATAACACTGAGCTGATTTCTGTAGAAGATGTCGAGTGAGAGAAGTGTGTGTGTGTGTGTGTGTGTGTGTGTGTGTAAACTTTGGCTAAGAAGTGTTTAGTCGAAGCGATGTCGGAGGTGGTGTTTTTTTCTCTTAGTGTTGTGGCGCCATCTCTTGGCCTCTCTACATAATTGCATGGTCTCGTTGTTTTCATGTCCACCCGTTTTTCGACAGCGTCCCGCCTCCCTGCGCTGGGATTGGCTAATAGTTTTTAGTCCTGCGCTGGGATTGGCTAATAGTTTATAGTCCTGCGCTGGGATTGGGTAATAGTTCATAGTCCTGCGCTGGAGTTGGCTAATAGTTCATAGTTCTGCACTGGGATTGGGTAATAGTTCATAGTCCTCCGCTGGGATTGGGTAATAGTTCATAGTCCTGCGCTGGAGTTGGCTAATAGTTCATAGTCCTGCGCTGGGATTGGGTAATAGTTCATAGTCCTCTGCTGGAGTTGGCTAATAGTTCATAGTCCTGCGCTGGGATTGGCTAATAGTTCATAGTCCTGCGCTGGAGTTGGCTAATAGTTCATAGTCCTGCGCTGGGATTGGGTAATAGTTCATAGTCCTCTGCTGGAGTTGGCTAGTAGTTCATAGTCCTCCGCTGGGATTGGGTAATAGTTCATAGTCCTGCCCTGGGATTGGCTAATAGTTCATAGTCCTGCGCTGGGATTGGGTAATAGTTCATAGTCCTCTGCTGGAGTTGGCTAATAGTTCATAGTCCTGCGCTGGGATTGGGTAATAGTTCATAGTCCTCCGCTGGAGTTGGCTAATAGTTCATAGTCCTGCGCTGGAGTTGGCTAATAGTTCATAGTCCTGCGCTGGGATTGGGTAATAGTTCATAGTCCTGCGCTGGAGTTGGCTAATACTTAATAGTCCTGCGCTGGGATTGGGTAATAGTTCATAGTCCTCCGCTGGAGTTGGCTAATAGTTCATAGTCCTGCGCTGGGATTGGGTAATAGTTCATAGTCCTCCGCTGGAGTTGGCTAATACTTAATAGTCCTGCGCTGGGATTGGCTAATAGTTCATAGTCCTGCGCTGGAGTTGGCTAATAGTTCATAGTCCTGCGCTGGGATTGGGTAATAGTTCATAGTCCTCCGCTGGAGTTGGCTAATACTTAATAGTCCTGCGCTGGGATTGGCTAATAGTTCATAGTCCTGCGCTGGGATTGGCTAATAGTTCATAGTCCTGCGCTGGGATTGGGTAATAGTTCATAGTCCTCCGCTGGAGTTGGCTAATACTTAATAGTCCTGCGCTGGGATTGGCTAATAGTTCATAGTCCTGCGCTGGAGTTGGCTAATAGTTCATAGTCCTCCGCTGGGATTGGGTAATAGTTCATAGTCCTCCGCTGGAGTTGGGTAATAGTTCATTATCCTCCGCTAGGATTGGCTAATAGTTCATAGTCCTCCGCTGGGATTGGCTAATACTTCATAGTCCTGTGCTGGAATTGGCTAATACTTCATAGTCCTGCGCTGGAATTGGCTAATACTTAATAGTCCTGCGCTGGAGTTGGCTAATAGTTCATAGTCCTGCGCTGGGATTGGGTAATAGTTCATAGTCCTGCTCTGGGATTGGGTAATAGTTCATTATCCTCCGCTAGGATTGGCTAATAGTTCATAGTCCTCCGCTGGGATTGGCTAATACTTCATAGTCCTGTGCTGGAATTGGCTAATACTTCATAGTCCTGCGCTGGAGTTGGCTAATACTTCATAGTCTTGCGCTGGGATTGGCTAATATTGTATCCACACGGTGCTTGATTTAAAGGGTGCACTACTGTCTTTTTAGGTCTTAATTTTAATTATAGAGTTTTAATATAATCTGACTTTCATAACTATATATCTAAAAACAGCAAATCAGTTTAAAAATGATCTGTGCTAAAGCTACTGTTAGACTCTCAGTCCTGTAAACCCACCATCCTGCTTAAAATCTGGTCAGGTGAGGTCAGGTCATTCTTCTCGCTACCTTCCTCTGTCTGTCTTTTCATTAAAGAGCTTTGGGCCCTACATTGTAAGGCCAAAAGTGAAGCACAATGTCTGAGAGTGACCAGACGTCGGCGGGAAAGCCCTCTAAAAATAACACTTCCTCAGCGGCGAGCCAACTTCTTTTAGGTTAGTGGGCCGAGACAGTCATGGTCATGTGTGTATTACATCAGGCCAGACCTGCTGTTACTCTCTAGTGTGGCACCTGTGTCTGTTTGGCACAAGACCTAGACTCCTTAGGTTCTCTCTGTGTGGTGTTCACAAAATGTAGACAAACTCTTACTAGATACTCTTACTCTCATGTTGCCTTTGAATGTGAGGATATCAAGCTGTAATTACCTGAAGACTATTGAAATCAGTCATCGTAAGTGTAAAACAGTTAAATGAGCTCAGGGTTTTTAGAGGATTATCACAGTCCTCCTAACACTCATCTTACTCCAAATGCAGTACTTCAGTAGGCTTTTCTTCAGTGAGAAAAGTGGCGTGCAGATAAGCAACCAAAGTTGGCCAAGGTTTCACCACCCTGAACACATACAGACATAGAGTTTGCACCAGGTACCAAAGATCAATACTTTTACCAATACTGCAATTAGGCAAACAATTCAATCAGTCAAGTCTTCCTTTAAATGAGCTAGAACCAGGTTATCAATGTTCATTTTCATATAATAATAATAAAGTATTAAGGCATGTAGTGTAACCATAGCCTCAAGCCTTTGTAGAAGTAATCATTTAGTTGTTGGGTTTACCCTGAGTTGCAGGCCACGTCTATGAGCAAACGTTGCTTATTTACTATGTTATTTATATGCTATTATGCAAATTCAAGAAGGATTTCACAAACTTGTCTAAACCTTGCAGTCACTTTGTTACGTACCCTGCTTTTTTCATCTATGCTCTATATATGAGCATAAAACACATCAGGCACCGAATATAAATGTCAGTTTCTGCTTTAGTCCAATCAAGCCAAATTTATTTGTATAGCACTTTTTAGGACAGCACACTGTTGTTGTCACAAAGCAGCTTTACATAATTAGTAATTAGTAAAAGACAGAGATAAAAAAAGAAATAATGTAAGAAGACATAAAGACATTGTGTGATAATGATAAAAGTGTAAAGTATCCTTCTATCCATGTAACCTGCAAGTCCAATCCAATTCTGAGACTTACAGTACAGAGACATTTGAGGATTCTCTCCCCTCAGTGTTTAAAAGCACCAGACATCCAAAGCAACAGTGAAATACTGATAAATATGGACTTAAACAAAAAATTCATTAAAAAATACTGCGCGCACACACACACACACATATAATTCTGTTTAAGATTTGTTCATTATATATATATATATATATATATATATACCATGAAGTCAGTGAAACATGAAACAGTCCACTACTGACTCAAACAGACAGTGTAAAACATTCAAATCGTTAAGGAACAATGTACAAGTGTATGGAAAAAATGTGGACACCCCAGTTACATACATAAATGATTTACATAAAATTTTATGTTAAATTAAAAATGTATATATATATATATATATATATATATAGAGAGAGAGAGAGAGAGAGAGAGTCACATTTTATGTAAATGTTCTGTTATATATATATTTATTTATTTATTTTTATGGTATTATTAAGCAAATAAACTGCAGAAGTGGTCTTTAAAGGACTTGGCAACTTTTCACTTTGAAAATTAATAAAACATGTAAACATTTTATTTAATAACGTGTCAATAAAACACATTATAAAATAAAATACAGTAAAATATCAAAAGTATTACTTGTAAAATAGCATTTTTTAAGTCAACAGTGCATCTGGTTGAAATAGTTGGTATTTGATCTTTTATTGGACACCCCAGGCCATTCCTTTCACTCATGTAACTACAAAATGCCTCACCACCTCGACGTCAGCTCTCTGCTAATGTCATCTGCCACACTGAGATTGCATTCTGCTCTTTTATAGGTTTTCCCCCTAATACAAGCAGCAGGTTAGGTACTGGGAGGGCCAGATCATCCTCCGGCTCATCTGCTGAGTGCTCATCGTCCTGTGTCTTTCGTATAGCTTCCTGATTCTCAAAGGTGAGGCAGTTCCTCCACGGCGTAGGCTTTATTAAAGCCGTGCTAATGTCTTTCAGGCCCTTTGTCTTCACGCTGTGCACAGTCTGTAGCTCAATATCCTCTCCAGGCTCCCATGCGGATGAGCTGGAGGGGAAACACTTGTTCTTGAAGGGTCTGAGTTTGTTATTATTCATGCTGTTTGACATGAGGGTTTCTTTATCACTGAGGTTGGGTGGTTCAGGCTGGAAGTTAGGGCCAAGACCCACACTGCAGTGGTGAACTCGGCATGGAGCGGTGGACCCAGGCAGTGAGGGCAGCTTCTCCCAGGTCAGTGCGGTCAGACTGAACCTCCACAGGCAGTTCCTGGGCACACTCTGGGTCTCCCCTCCACCAAAGAGCAGCATGCTGTCCTTGTAGACCACTGCTGAGTGGCCCATCAGCTTGGAGGGCCCAGAGCTAGTAAAGCAGAGAAGCAGAAATTAAATCATTAGTTTAGCAATAAAGGACAATATAATTTATACTGCACACTGTACCACATTCTGCACAGTGTCACAGTATATAATGTATACCATCCCAGTACTTTATACTGCACAGTGTACCAGTATATAATGCATACAGCCCCAGTACTTTATACTGCACAGTGTACCAGTATATAATGCATACAGACCCAGTACTTTATACTGCACAGTGTACCAGTATATAATGCATACAGCCCCAATACTTTATACTGCACAGTGTACCAGTATATAATGCATACAGCCCCAATACTTTATACTGCACAGTGTACCAGTATATATTGTTTACAGCCCCAGTACTTCATACTGCACAGTGTACCAGTATATAATGCATACAGTCCCAGTACTTTATACTGAACAGTGTACCAGTATATAATGCATACAGTCCCAGTACTTTATACTGAACAGTGTACCAGTATATAAGGTATACTGCACCAGTGTATAATATATACTGCACCTAATATACCATACACTTCATGTGGCCTCTCACAGTACAGGATCCAGTATGTAACAATTACCTTTATGTAATGCCGTACCATACTACAAGGTCACATGACCGCCAGGAGGTTATATCCATGGTTATGTCCTTCTAAAATGACTGTTTTGCACTGTGGGATACAGAATGTCACAAGATAACTCTGGCTGCATTATAGAATGACTGGGGTAGTGTTTTTTTTTTTATTTATTTTTTTATTATTATTATTATATATTTTATTTACATATTATGGGAGATTTACACCAATCAGCCATATCATTAACACAACCTCATTGTTTCTACACTCAATGTTCTTTATGTTAGCTCCACTTACCATATAGGAGCACTCTGTAGTTCTAAAATAACAGTTTCTCTGCTTTGTTAGCCCCTCTCACCCTGTGTTTTAATGGCCAAGACCCCAAAGGACCACCAAACATCAGGTATAATTTGGAGGGTGGTGCTCTGTGGTCAAAGTCCTCCTATATGGTAAATGGAGCTGATTAAATGGACAAAGAATGTAGCGTCAAACCAAAACAGCAAACTGTGGACATGTCCTGGTTGAATAACTATGTTTGGGACGAAAGAGAGACTGTATAAACATGATTTTTGCTGAGCCCTCCTTTTAAGAGCTGTTGACTCAGGCTATTTAAATATCAATGGGATAACTGGCTGTCTTGAAATAATAGTTTAAGCTATACTTCTTATCAGGTTTTATTTCATTTTACCTGTGTGTATGCCTGATAAGAAACAAAACCCCCTCATTAATCATTAAACAGCTTGCTGTTAGTGAAGGTTAATTCAGTGACAAGTGAGCCAGTTTAAATGGAGGCAATGTGCCAGCTCTCAGTGCTAGGATATCTGCCTTTTGGCTAATTTCAATTTTCCAACTGGATTACTGTGGACAGGATAACTTGAGCACATCATTTCCGTCTTACTTCCTGTAATCAACATCTTCTAATCAAAACTGTCCTGGAGACTGTGAACAGTTTAGAGGATCCTATATCCAATAGATGGTTCTCACGTTCCCATATCTGCACTATCAGAAAATGCGTCAGACTGTTTAAAATGTAAGGGAACAAACTCTGTAATACTGCTCTCATCTACCAATAAAAAATATATAGAACACACAAACACACACACACAGACATGACAGAGATATGTTAAACATATTAATGTTTTTTTGTTAGATGTATTTGGTTTAAACTTGTATTAAATGAGGACAAAGTCCGTCTCTGGCCATCTCCGAATGTGGCCTGAGTGATCCGATTGTAATTCGATCACAATGCCTCTTGGGGGTGTTTACACCTGGCTTTTCATGCGGACAACTAAAATCCGAACATGATCCCATCACCAAAAACACGCGTTAATGGCAGGTCTAAACAGGCCCTTGTAGTCACCAGTGCTCTGCCAACTTGTGCTATCACTCTTTTTATCATTCTCCCCTCAACTGAACCCAGACAACCTAATCCACTCTTTAAATACCTCCAGCTACCAAACTACACCACAAGTCAGAAATTCTCAAAATAAAGACTTTTCATTTTCAGGAAAACATTTCCACAAGATCTGGAATTGCCCTCTGCTCACATGGAGAAGAAACACATATGATCACAATGATACAACTGAGGTTGGACGTTTACATACACTCATAATCAACATGAGTGTCATGGCAAGATTGGATTTTCAATTCGAGTCGAGATTATACATACAGGGCCAAAAATACATAATGAATGTTTCAGATGGCCAGGAACAATCCAAGAACCACCAAGGCACAGGCCTGCCATGGACTGGAAGGTTTACAGTGCCTTGGACAGAGAGGAAGCTACTGCCCAAGAAAGCCTCTGCTTCAAAATTGACACTGTCAAGCTCAGCTAAAGTTTGCAGCTGAGGCTTTTAAGGTCAGATGAGGTTTAAGGTTGTTTTTTTTAAGTTGTTTTAGTTGTTTGACCACAGCTACCATATGTATGTTTGGAGAAAGTAAAGGTGAGGCATTTAACCTCAGGAACACTGTACCAACTGTTAAGCATGGTGGTGGTAGCATCATGCTCTGGGGCTGTTTTGCTGCCAGTGTTACAGGTGCATTACCTCAGAATTCCTTAGCATAGCCTCAAACCATCAGCTAAATGGCTGACATTCGGACACAACTATGTGTTTCGACAGGACAACGAACCCAAATACATATCAAAGGTGGTTGTTGAATAGATGAAGCAGATTAAAATAGGTGCACTGTGCTTAAAAGTAGGATCTGTGCATCTTGCTAAGTGACCAACCAGATATTAGGTGTGCTGTATGTAATTTTTGCACCAAATTCTTCAAAGCTTATTTTAAAAATGAGGCTGAACTGTGTTCTTTATCCTTTCTGTGCTTTGTGATCATAGGATTCACTCACGATGCTCTGATGCAGCTCCAGGCCTGACTGTGGAAGCTCCACCTCCACAGGTCCCTCTGCTCCTTTAGGCCTTGTAGGCCACCATACAGGTACATACTGTCCTGGTGGGTCATGGCAGAGTAACTGTGCCTAGGTCCAGGACCTACAGGTGCATTACTCAACAGAGACCACACCCCAGAGTCTAAAACATAAACACACACACATTAATTAAAACAAAGCTACAGTCAAAGATGAACAAGGTGTCAGATTATGTGGATTACTGAGAGTACTGGAATCTGGAAAAGGCTTCGACACTGTTATTTAATCATGACTAAGAACACAAGTACATATGAATTGACCCGGCAGGTGGAATGGATAATAGTTATTTTAGTCTGTAGCCCTTATCGCAGAAAGGGCTACAGAATTACACACTAAGGTGTATTATTCAGTAACTACAGGGACAGGGAATCTACGGTTATAGAAGTTTGTAATGACACTTTCAGCCCGCTGGCAGGCCATAGGCTGCTTAAGGGGTCAAGCTAAAGAGATATTGGACCTGGCTTTTATTCATTTGGCAACGGTTAGGTGAAGCAACATATGATAATTACAATCAGTGTTAAGAACTGAATTGCCAATGAGAACGGTAGGTTGAAAAAATCCAATAAGGTGATTTTAGCTGTTCCCTGCACATATCTCTAGCTATATCTAGTTAAACAAATCACAGTAGTTACATACAGCAGAAGTATAACGTGCAGTCAGGTTTATGATATATACATGAACAACACTTTCCTTGTCATTGTATGGCCTTTACACCACTCTCTTTTTCCATTCTTTATTCATAACTTCCAACAGTGTCACAGAACTCAATAGCAAATGTACTGGATTAGTCTAGAGAATGATAATGGTCAAGTAAAGTAAAGGTACCAATATGGGTTTCATAGAAGAACCACTACTGATTCCATAATAAAGATTTCCATAGATTATTTAAAAAAACTAAAAAGAAAAGGCACTTTTGGAGAAGCTGCAACTGCTAAAAAAAAGCCAAAACATTTTATGGCACATAAAGTTTGAGAGTGTGACCTCATGTAACTCCAAAATATTGCAGTTATTTGAACTGTTCACATTCTTCCATCCTTTTGTCTTTCCTGCAACAATATTATGCTTATGAAGTCATGCTTTTTTTGCTGAGCGTGCTGTTCACATTCATGTCATATTCATAATATTTTCTCATGATATTCAATCCTACAAATTATTATTTTACTCACCCAAGTCTAATCTCCAGAACTCCTGGGAGGTCCCTCGCATGTCAATGTACCCCCCATAAATATACATAGAGGATTCCCACACAACAGCGCTGTGCCCCTTTCTATTGGCTGGCACCACATGCTAGGAAGAAAAGAAACAGCTCATTTAGATACAGATACAGCTGATATGCTCTTGTCACAACACAAATATGATCTATAAGCACATAATGAATTACTATAGTCTATTTGAGAGGATTTTTATTACCGTAGACTGCTAAGTGTATTTATTTTTTTACCTGAGATGGTGAACTTTGCTCTTGTATGTGCAGCCACTGCTCTTTAACTGTGGAGAATAGAATGTGAAAGCCAGTGAAGACAATGCATTACCAAAATCACTTTAAAATACACATACAGGTGAAGAAGTTTTTATATGATCTGAATGGTTTGATAAAAATGGCTGGGAATTCAATTAACTCACCTGTGTCAAACAGCCAGAGAGGCGTTTTTGAGTTAGAATATGCTGAATCTCTCAAACCCCCAAACACATACAACACACCCTGAGAAAGAATAGACCATATTATACGACAGTCAGTTTCGACCACACACTTTGATTGGTTGAGAAGTGTTCTAACCGTTCTGATATTTGTGATAACTGAAACTGTATCACTCTGCTGATGCGTCTACAACAATTTAAAATGCTGAGCAGCAATATGTGCAGCGCCGCTGGGCAGTTATTTGGTTATATAGACCAATATACTTCAAACTGCGGGTCAAATTACAATTCGTATCACTGCTAAAATCTGACAAACATCTCATTAACAGTTTCAGTAGCATTTGGCCTGTTCCTGCTACTGCGCATGCACAGATCTACACATTGAAGGAGCTTTGCATTCTAACACATGGACTCTCCTCTGCTTGTGCCGTAACCAGGAGGCTGTTGGGTTTTTTTTACTGAAGGACAGATCTTTATCCAAAAACAAACGCCATGTTCACTCATTTATAACGTCTCTATCTGAGCTTGGTACTTGGCCAGTTCCATGGCTCTATCCGTACCACAAAAGGTGAGCCTCATAGTATCAGCAGTGATTTTGGACTGCGTACAGGGCTCAACGTCAGTAACTACTTCTTTTGCCTAAATATGACATCAATTATTGGAGTGAATATTCACCACATTATTTACCTAATTACTCTTCAAGTTCTACTACCTAAAAAGGGATGTCCTGATCCGATCCAGCAGGTTAGAACTGTGAGCAATCCAAGCTAAATGTACAGGATAGGGTGTCGGCTGCGTTAGATCCTTTGTTTTTACCACTGTTCATCTGTGCCAGGATTGCTTTCTCAGAAGTTAACACAGCAATTTAGACGTCTGTGCACTGTTAAAAATAAAGGTCCTTCAAAGTGGTTCTTCTTTTTTGGTCCCATAAAGAACCATGTTTGTAATAGAGATTTGTAACTGTGAAGGTTCTCCACATTCACACACTTTTTTTTTTTACTAACGGGTTAAAAAATGGTTCTTGTGTGGAATCTCTTAAAGGACCATTTGAAGCAACTTTATTGTTAAATGTGGAGTGTGGAATGTTTTACAGTGCATTATAAAAATTGTACTATCTGGATTTTTAGTGTGGTGTTTAAGGAAACCACCCTACCTCCAGACACGAGGGTGTTTAATATGATAGTGCAGTTGTTACAGGTCTGTTTGTCTGTTTTTTGGTGCTTTTTGTCATGCCAACGTTACCAATAGGGAAGTTCACTACAGCTATATCTTTCCTGAATCACATCTGGTTAAAAATAACCCTACCACAGAAATGTGGGTTTCATCAGAGGCATTACTGGATGCATTTCTTGTTTTTAACTAGCACTGAACAGTTTGTTTGAAAAAAGAAATGTGCGTGCATTACAGTATAATATGACATCATAGCAAATTCCCGGCTCTGTAAAACAGTTATTTTTCTTCACAGAAGTAAAATACATTTAACAAATGTTACCTGTTTATTATTATATACATGTCAGCATTTTAAAGTAGCTGGTAGCCAAATGAAGAAGAATATTTTAAGATCTTAAACACTCATTGCCCAGAATGCCTCTTTATCTAAACAGATTTTAGATTTTATTTTTTTGATTTTACTTTTACAGTGCATTTGAAACACAAACACTGGCATCTGGACATCTGGACATCACTAGTTTTATATACACTATATGTCCAAATATTTGTGGACACCCCTTACATCCCCTGACAAATGCATTCAGCTACTTTAAGTTGCACCCATTGCTGACACAGACGTACAACTGCACACACAGCAGCCTGTCTAGTTCCTGGAGCAGCATTGAGATGTGGAACTGTGTTCTCTGGAATGGAGTTCCATCCAATACTTTTGGGATGAGGTAGGGTTGTGAACATCCAACATCCTGACCTCACTAACACTCTTGTAACTTAATGCAATCAAATCTTCAGAGCAATGCTCTAGAATGCCTTTCCTGGACAGTAGAGACAGTTACTCCAACAAAAGCAGGATAAACTATTTTTTAATATAATTAATAAACAGGTGTCTCAATACTTTTGTCTATAAAGTGCACCTGATGTCAACTGTATGTTGAAACTACTCAAATGTTGTTTTAAATCACTATCAAGCTGTATGTGCATGTATGCGTGTGGGCTCACGCTTCAGTTTGTTAGTTTTATAACTACACTATAAAAAAACTAAAATAATTTCATAGTACTTACAAAATAATTCATGGTACTTACTGAAAAATACATCCTAAGTATAATATCTGAATTACAAGCCTAAGCCCCAAGGCACTCATTCACCTGGTGTGCCACCATGCTGTGTTCCTCCAGTTCTTCAGGTGCCTGGTCACTACTACAGTCCAGTTCGATCCACTCGTTGCGTACTGAAACAACAAACGGCACTGGCATAAGAATAGAATAGAATAGAAATTTGTGTAATGTATATTTCACAAAAGAAAATCTAAAATGTTGCCTGTTCTTTAAATATTACTGAATATTTATGGTAATTCGCTGTTACAGAAACGGCAGTCAACCTTTTTAAAGTTAGTCTTTTACTCTCATGGTTTGATTCACATAATGTAAAATGTACAAATGTTTTTTTTACAGCGTAGTCCATGTACTTACACATACAGTAAAGATATGTGAACAAAGATCACTTGGATATGTGTGACAGACTACTTGGTAACTTAAAATCTGAACACTCTGGACCTAAACAAATTATATTTAGGGAAAATAACACAACCATACACACAGCTGAAGATGACTTACCCACATTATATTTCCAGAAATCCTTTAAGGAGTGCTTCTTTCTACCTCCGAGCAGGTAGACCTTTCCCTTGAAGGCACATGAAGCGTGCTTACAGCGGTCACATGGAGCAGGAGAGACCTGAGGCACTGAAGTCCACAGACAAGGACTGCTCCTGTTACTCATACTAGACCTCTGTGGGGGGTCATAAGTGCACTCCTGAAAATCACAGGGCCTTTTTTAGAGATAAACACAGGTGTTTTAATATTATGAAGAAAATAACAGGAAGAATGTATTGTAGAGCACATGCAGCATCGCTTTAATAGAGGTGATAAGAAGCTGTGGCACTACTGAGGAATTTCTATTCTATGTAATTCAGTTAGTCAATTGCTCTGACAAGTGCAGGCATATGACCAGAGTCCTCTAATGCACTGTGAAGAATCCAAAAGGGAAATCCAGTGCTTAGCTACACAGAGCTACCATGTGTGCTTGGAAGGGTTCATTTTTATTAAAGATGTGCATTTAAAATAAGTTATTATTTTAGCCTAGCAAAGAGTTAACAAGTATTCTTCCATGGCCTCCACGAGCCAGCAGGGAAACCTCTTACTGTCATGTCTAAAAATATTTGGTGTGGTCAAATCTGCAGGGAGTTCATTTACCCAAAGGCAACCCCACTAGCAGGTAAACATGCACTTACCTTCATATACAGGTAGCTAGACAGAGGTCTGAATACTACACCAAAAATATGCATTTATATTTGTATTACGAGCGAGATTAAGGTGATGATATGCATAATTACATATCATAGAATTTTTTTCATTAAATAATCTTAGTGTAAGTTGATGTATGTTGGTATACCTAAATGTTTACTACTATTTTGGCTATTATTACATAGTTGTTAAGCACTCTAGCTGATGTTATATACACTATATGGACAAAATGGTTCATATAGTTCATGGTTCAAAATCAAGGGTATTAAAACAACTCGATCCTGCTTTTGTTGGAGTAACCTTCTCAACTGTCCAGGGAAGGCTTTCTACTTGATTTTGGAGCACTGTTGTGAGAATTTCACTTCATTTAGCAACAAGAGCCTGACTGAGGTCAGGATGTTGCATAAGCACCAGCCCAGCTCATCCCCAACTCCCCAACTGGGTGGAATCATGTGACTGTACATGCAGTAGTACGTTTCTAAGGGGACTGTACATGATCACAGTGGGGAAAGTACTAAAATAATTTCAAAAAGTAATAAAAATGGAAATAATCGACATGAGCAAGATTACATCGATTAGTGGTTCTGAATGTCAGTTTAAATTAATTTCAATTAACTGGCCAGCCCTGTGTGTTTCTGAACATGCATACTACATTTGCCTGACTTCATGATTTTGCCATTTATATATTTTTTATTTTAAAAAAGGTATCAAAAATATATTATTTAGGAATCGATATTAAAGTGTGCAGTTTTTTAATTTGAAAAACCTCATTTAGCGAACTTGTAGAGCTGGGGTTAACAGAAGTTAAACTGCAACATGAATCTGCAGGACGTGCTGAAGACCAACAGTATATTTATATATTTATATTTATATTTACGGCATTTAGCTGACGCTCTTATCCAGAGCGACTTACAAGGTTACATGTATTACAGAGAAGGGGCCAATGCAGTGTTAGGAGTCCTGCCCAAGCACTCGTATTGGTGTAGCACAGCATAGTCACCCAGACCTGGAATTGAACCCCAGTTTCCCACATGCTGTGGTAGCTCACTGGCCGGTAGTGGTGTTATCTGTTGCGCCACACCAACCATAACAGTAACGTAACATAATCAATGTGTAACACAGTATTTTACACAAGCTGTGAGCAACTGTAACTATACACAGCTGGACTAGAATTGCACTTATCCCATATGGAAAAACACCACTACACCTCTTATTATTACACATTAATATCCCATTATCATTTAAACTAAAAGGCCTACAGCACAATAAGGGAAAAATGGCAGACGACTAGGGGGCTACATCTTAAATATATGCAGTTATAATTTAAATGATATCTTGATCTGCAGTGAATGTAGTTATGAATTTTGCTCTCACATATTTTACAAATATATTGTTTTTTTTTGCACTTAAATTTGGTTTTAAATATATTTATCATCTGGATAATGCTCTGCTGTTTACACTACAAATGCTGCTCTGCCATGTGCATCCCTGACCACCTCCGAAGGCTGTGGGAGTGACACTCTGCTCTGTCCACTTTATTATCGGATAAAAAAAAATAATGAATGTTAATTCCAATTCAGTTACATCAGTCGTGTGGTCGTGCAAAGCAAAGTTGTTTTGGCCAAAAAATAATTCTTCAATGACAAAACAAGACAACTATATTCAGCATTAGTGTCGGACACAGATGGATTTTATCCTCTGCCTTTAATCCATCTGTGCAGTGAACACACACACGTACACACTAGTGATCAAACACACATAGTGACTGTGAGCATGCATGCCCGGAGCGGTGAGGATGCAGGGCCTTGCTCCAGGGCCCAACAGTGATCATGGGTATCGAACCCACAACCGCTAACCTCTAACCTCTAAGCCGCCAAAATGTGATTTTTCTCTATGACCCATTCCTTTAGACACACTGGTGCTAAACTTTTAGTGCTTCTCCTGATGCACACGAATCAGTTAATGGACAAGCACCTTCAAGTGAGTTCAAGTGGGTGAGCAAATAGCAGTAAAACACAAACTGTGCAGGGCAGGGCGCACACTCCAAACACTCTAAATTTAACACACCCAGTCCAGCAGTGAGGTTCTCACACACTGCACTCAGGAATTTGAGTCTGATGAGTCTGATCTTATTGTTTTGTCTCTTTCAAGCTCTCCCTCCCTCGGTGAGGAGCAACACGGTCTTCTACTGACAGTAGAGAGCGGCTCACCCTGGACCGAGGCTATGGTCGATACCGCTTTACTGTGATGTGCCCGTGCCAGTGTGCTCTCAACTAGAGAGTGCATGACTGCGGTCTAGTGAAGGAAACGCGACCAGTGCAAGATACTCGTTCTCCTTTACCTCAAATGAGCTAAACCTGCTCTGGACCTGATCACAACCCCCCTCAGCTCCTCTTAACCGTTAGCTATATGTACAGATCAGATCCACGTCTGTTTGGGGACACTGCAGACTAACGCCATCTTCACCGCTATTTTCGGAGAAGCGCTTCAAAAGTGTAGGAAGAAATCACGTGACAGGAAAGTAGAGGCAAAACATCGTCCACGGACCACTTTCCAAACTTTTGATCAGCGCAAAAGCGTTACTGTGTGGTTCACAACAGACTTAGAAACACGTTAGACTGAACTGCAGTCCCGACTTATCTGTCAGGGCTGTGTTTGGGGTGAGGTGGGATCTCTTACCGTGTTAAAAGCTCGGCTGGCTGTTCTTCAGCGATAGTGGGTAGAGCAGAGTGGGTGGGGCGAATCTCCCACTACTGCTGCTTCTGGGTTGCTGACAGGCAAGTCTGCAGAGAGTGGAGAGCACCTCTCAAACCCCCGACTGCTGAATACATGAGGCTGAAACCTGTGATCTGTATAGATTTGATTATGTGCAATCTGAATGGACGCTTGGATGGATGTAGACTGAATTCTGTTGCCCATAGCTCTCAGCTCTCATGCAAAGTCCGAGGAGTCTTACTCATGGAAATGTTTATCTTAGCACTGTGGGTCATGTGTAGCCCACACTGCAATCCACCGTGTGAAATGTTTGAGCAGCATTTCTATTTTGAGGCATGACCGGCCCAACTGGCACCAAGATTGAACACTGCCGTCATTCCATGTATAGTAAGAGTGGGCCAGATCTGGGCCATGACTCGTGTGCTATCTGGGAATGCTTCTTACGGCTTCCTCCCTGAATGGGATGATATGATAGGGTTGTGAACACATCATCTAATGGCCGGGGAATTATTCTACTGTAGGTTTAATGTAGATAGATGTTTGTGGACACCCCTTTAACTTGAAGCTGTGCCCATTGCTGATCCACTGCCACCTGAATATGACTCTCAGGAGCAGGTAAACATCTGTCTAATCTCAGGTGTGTGGGCTAGAGGAGTATAAAGCCTCCAATTAAACTGTGTATATATACTGTATATATGTACCCTACTGGCATACCGCTGCTCATACGACTACATTAAGTTAGAGGATGGTCTGATACTCTACTGTTACAGCAGGGGGCGCTATTACATACAGCGAAAGCTCAGAGTGATGAACACTACATGGTATGCCGGTCTGGTGCCGGTTTAGTATTCCTCGTTCAATGTGTGTGTGTGTATATATATATATATATATATATATATATATATATATATATATATATATATATATATATATTACTAGAAATAAATAGCATGTTTACTCAGACTGAAATTCTGGGATCACAAGCTGACGAGCCCTAACCCTGATCTGCAGCCCATAGGGCCACACTGAGCTGACCAGCATGCAGGCTCACATGGCTGCTGGACCAGAGAAAGGGACATTTCGGTGATTCGGACAAGTCAAGATCATTAGCTGGCTGATTACAGGACTCTGCTGGGGAAACACTGGCTACAGTTGGGAAACACTTCTTTTTTTGAATTATTATTTTTTTACACTTCTCAATTTAAAAAAAATACATCAGCTATTTTTTTTTAATAAAAGACATGTAATTGATAAATAAAAGCATAAACCAATAAAAAAGTAATTATAAGAAAATAATATATACATATTGAACATACACGCTGCTCTAGGCATGGAGTCAGTTAGTGATGTCACATCCTGCTGAGTGTGTGTGTGTGTGTGTGTGTGTGTGTGTGTGTGTGTGTGTGTGTGTGTGTGTGTGTGTGTCCGTCCTCGGCTGGAGGGTGGGGTCGTACTCAACCCTGGCTGGCTGGAGCTGCCTGCAGCCTTCTCTAGCGGAGACCGAGCTTTCACACGATTAATGCCGTTAGAGAGATAACACGGAGACAGCGAAGAGGACACCGCGGCCGTTGGTAAGGACTTCGCCTGTTTGCTGTACTTCAGTTCGGGAAGCTGATTCCTTGTGCTGTGTTGGGCCATTTGCTGCCGTTTAAGTAACGTTAGCTGATGACAGAAGTGTGGCTATCTATCTCCAGAAAATGTCCCGTAGGACACGAAGCGAGCGCACGGTCTGAAACAGCCGCGCAGGACCGTTAGCTGTGCGTGGAGTAGCGAGCGTAGCTGGCTAACGTTAGTGGAAAAGACGGGACGTGAGTTTGCCGAGGTGATCATCTTCTTCTCTGCTCACGATGTGACCGGTGATGGCTAGCGGACGGGCGTAAGATGACCTGGTGTGGTCTGGTGTGGTCTGGTCTGGGCGGAATGGAGGTTTGTTGAGCTCCTGCCTCGTCCCCTGTATTCTGCATCTAGCTATAGATACCTTATTGTACGTAGTGCTAGTACTGTCATCTGAGACTCATTTCCATAGTCTTCTTGGAGTGAAGCTGAAGTACAAGATGTTTCCAGTCACCAAATGGTCTGAAAGCTAAACTGGGAAGCTCTGAGGAAAGGCTGAACGTAAGATCACTTGCCACATTGCAACAGCATAATGCCCACCACCTGATTCGGTTAACGATTTGCCGTCCTCGACAGTAACTTTTATTAGAGGTGGCAAATCCAGATCCGGATCCGGAAAGTAAAAATCCACCGCAGGGTTTTACAGCAGAGTCGCCCAGGCAGTTGGGGCGAAATCCTGGGGTGGATTTCTACTTCCTGGACCTGAATTCGTCAGTACTGGTTACTGTCAGTCAGATACCTCCATTCACTGATGTCCTTTTGTCCCTTTATCCTACATAACCTTCATATTAGGTTACACACAAAGCTGGCCCGCATGCTCCTTTAGCAAAATCTGTTTAGACACCAGTTCTTCTCGCCTTCACCTTGTATATACAAAAGGGATCTCACTTCTTCTGTAGGGTAAGAAGGTCTGTTCTGCGCTTCAGGTTCAGTTCCTGTTCTTCTGTTCTTCAGTAGACTCTCTGAATTTATGGCTGTCTGGCTGTGTTTTGGTGTATACCTGGTCCTTTTCTAAAGCATAGTCCAGATAACACTGCAGTGCGTTCCCCTTGTCTCTGAAAGTGGCGTGAAGTAACAGATGATCCCAGAAATGAACATTCCTGTGTCTCCAGGGAGAGAAGTCATTAATCTACTAGGATATTTCCGAGACGTCCGTGCCGTACCCTGCTTAACCCATTAGACCCTGCATGTAATCCCACACTTCAGTCTATCATGCTCATAACTACTTCACTGTCATAAGTAACATCAGTTTCACAGGCCCTAAGATTGAACCCTGTGGGACTTAGAAAGTCGCCAAATAATGCACAGTAGTTTCTGCATTAGTATAAACTTTGAGTTCAAGGTATTCGATTAGGTTTTGGTTCTAGACTTGCAAGTGTATAACTAGTGATGCACTAATCGTTTTTTTTTTTTTGTTATGTCTGACTTTGATTACAATTTTTGCCGTCAAATTGTCTGATGGTTGCTATGAATCTTTCTTTAGAACGAAGAGTTGTAAAAGGCCTTATAGTTTAGTGCACTCTACATGTCCAGCTATAGGAATGCCCAAGAAATGCCCTTAAAATGACGGCAAAAATGACCATAAATGCGACCATATCCTGAAAACCGGCATTTTCTCCGGACTGTTCCACAGTATGAGACATTAGTGGGTGTTTAATTAGGCTCAGTGCCTTCACTTGCAGTAGTAACTTGTCACCTTGCCTCATACCAACAATAGCTTATTAGTTTAGCGTGGCCTCTCTTTGTTTACTTTTTGGGTGGACTTACAGTAGGCGTGTGTGGGTTTATCCTGAAGACAAGCACACCTGTTTATGCTGGCCTTTTGAAGCAGCAGATCATTTTATGATCAGTCTGACAAACACTGGAGAAGAATCATGACTGAGATATACATTCTCTCATGTTCACGTCAGCTTTGCTCTAGGTACTTCTTGTGTGAACATGCAGTACATTTTATTATATATATATACACACATGATAATGAATCAAATTGAATCACATTTATTTGTATTGTGCTTTTTACAACTGGTGTTGTCACAAAGCAGCTTTACAGTATCAGTAATCAATAAAAGAACAAGAAATCAACAACAGATGAAAAAGAAAATTGACATTGATTCAATGCTGGATTCAGTATGGCATCAGAATAATAACGGTATTGGCAGGTAATTGGCTAAAACCCTGACACCAGGTCAATAGACTGATATTTGACTGATTTTTGAGTACTGTTTGAGTGACACTGGACTACATTTTATTTGTATGCCCAGTCATCAGCAAGGGTTCTGTTTCTTTGTTATACACAACCATATCAGAATATAATGAACACCTACCTAATGGGTGGGGAAAAACCACCCTTGGCTCAGATGGACTGTATTAGGGTGACGGAAGGTGTTCAAAATAGAAGTCAACTGGAGCACAGTGTGTTGATTGCTCTCTACCACTTGTTGGAGATGTTGTTCCCCTCTGGCACCAGTGGCACGTAGTGCTCCACTGTTATGCCGTTGAGAGGCACTCGGTGTGCGAAAACTCCATTCTCTGTACACCAGGTCCTGGAGATCTACCACCCTGCAGAGTTTAGCTCCACCCTGACTCTTAACACACCTAATCCAGATAATGAAGGCCTTCAGGAGCAACTGAACATTAGAGTCAGCTGTGTTGGATCTGAACTCTTCAGAGTGGTAGATCTCCAGGACCAGAATTGAGCATGAAGGATTGCTGTGAAGGCAGCTTGAATGTTCCTTTTTGCTCTTCAGTAGCTACCCGACTTCATCAAACGTTTGTTTCTTCTTACAGGACAGATAGACTGGCTCTGACCAGTAGATTAAAGTCCTGTGTTTTACATCACTTAGCTACCCTCGGTGGGTAAAAGCATTTTCTTCACTAATTCAATTTAGAATAACTTCATGTGATTGTTGTAATTTGGATGTTCCCTTGTGAAATCCTCACAATATGGCAGCTGCAGCTATCTAGTAACATTTCCTGCATGTTGTGTTGTGTAAGACGCTTCCCCCTTTTTTCATTTTGGTTTTGTAGCGCTGAGTCATTGGACATCACAGAATGAGATTTCCTTTTGAGTCACTCCCTTTCCCATCACAGAAAGTAGATATCATGCTTGCAATGGGCGAGTGGTAATTAAGAAAGCACTAGTCATCTGATGATGCTTTCAGCTCTGATCAGCAAATCAGCCAGGGCTGGGCCGTATGAAGATATTTCATCACTATTGTGTTAAATTGCGTCATCATAACCTACACCTACACCGATAAGCCATAACATGTAAAACCACCTGCCTCATATTGAATAGCCAAAACAACTCTGACTCTTCAAGGCATGGATTCCGCGAGACATCTGAAGGTGTCCTGTTGTATCTGTGAGATGGGGCCTCAGTGGATCTCATTAGTGAGCCTTGGGCGCCCATGGCCCTGTCACTAATTGGGCCACTTTTGGAAGGTACTGACCAATGCAGACCCAGCCGTCTAGCCATTGCAGTTTGGCTCTTGTTATAGTGGCTCAGATTCTCAACACATCGACTTCAAGAATTGACTGGTTACTTGCTGCCTACTATGTATATCCCACCTCTTGACCGGTGCCATTGTAACAATATGTTTTTCATGCCACTTGTCAGTGCTTTAAATGTTATGGTTGTTATGTTTTGTAAAAAAAAAAGTCTTGTGATGATTTTTCAGCCTAAAGTAAATTAAAGCCTAAATTTGCTTTAATGGGCCATCCATACTGCCAACCACAGGCCTATGGTACTACATTCTTCCAGTGGTGGATTCTGTATGTTGGCAAGTGAAGTCTAGGCATCTGTGGCAATAAATATATCTCAGCATACGTCAATTTGAAGTGTGTCTGGTTTATGCCAGTGCAATCTCAGCCTTATGTTCTGCTGGCTGATAGGGAAGTAGAACATTGTAAGAGGGCACCCTCTGCTCTTTTTGGTTCGGCATGATGGCCTCACTTGTACCAGCCACTCTCCTGTTGTAACGCACTTCCCCTCATTTCTGTAGAGGAGTTGTTTTGTTACATGTCCCATCATGACAATTGGCATGCACGAATCCAGGAGGCCTTTCTAAGCTCAGTTCTGGCTCCTGTCATTTAAAATACCTGCGTTTTCTCTCAATCCAGCTAGTCTATTTTTTTCAGTCCATTTTCTGCTGCCAGATGCACTCCTGTAACCCACACGTGGCCCCATAGCATGTTCATGGGCTTGTAAAAGGGGTTGATAAGTAATCTATCTGTTGCCATTTGCTGCATAGTTGCTAAAGCTGAAATGTGTCACCAGATCGTTCTGCTTCACCACCTTAATGTAGTGCATCTCTGAGGCTATAATGGATTATGTGTACTGGTGTGTGTGATTAAAGGTCTTGAGATAAAGAGTGGTGGTCTGCTCCATGTTAAGTGGAGATGTGCAAAAGGGGACATTGTTTTTGAATGCCGGGTTAATCCTGGTTCAATTCCTGGCCTCTTATGGCGCTTCCACTGATCCTCATTCATCATGCGTTCTTTTCACAAGGTCCCCGATATGGTTCCATGAATAATGCACACCATATGTTCACTTTTCCTCATGGATAAATTAAGGAGTGGAGTTATGGAGGGGAAAAATCCACCACTACAATACTTTCAGTACATTTTCACAGCAGACAGTTTCTAAGGTTTGTAAATGAAACCAACTCTAGATTTTTTTAATACCCTTCTTATATTCTAGATATTCTAGATTGTTTTATTATGATTATTATTTTAGTTATTCATAATTGCTCTTGCGGTGTAACTGGGACCTTGAGATCTCAGTTTCGTTCCAACCCATGTACCACATGCGATGCGAATGGCAATAAAGTCTTCTTGAATCCTTAAATACACAAGGCATACAATTAGACAAAAGCCTCATTTTAATAATAGTTATATACTGCAGTGAATTGCAGAAATGCAGTATTTAAGAATGAACCGGGGAAAAAAATATTAAAAATAATTGAAAAACAATTAACAGCATAATAGGCTGCAATCCAATCAGCCAGTTGTATTTCAGTACAATCAATTGATCGGCAAAACCGATCGAGAGCAGGGCTGGATGCTATGGTATGCTACATGCTACATTAGTAACGCATCATTGTGCCCAACATTGTTCCCTGCATTGTCTCTGAAGATAAAATGTACTTTACTTTTGGAATCGACCACATTTACAGCATTGCCAAACTCCCAAGTACCAGCTGCGAGAGTTTGTGAATTTTCATACAGAACTGCACTGTGGATCATAGCGTGGAAACACAACTGAAAAGGGCTGCTTATCTAGCGCTAAAAAAAACTTCATCACTTTGTATGGAATTCCTTTAGCTCTCTGATGATTGCTGCTGTACTACTAGTGATGTTTGTAGCTCTGTGTTCTGATACTCACTGTACTGGGCTGAATGATGGACTCTCGAGAGGAGGGATCTGGTTAGTGGCGTTAAAAGACATGTTAGTTTGAGTCAGATATGGTAAAAAAGAAAAACAATAGCCAGCAAAAGGAGGGGAGTAAAACTGTGGCCTCAGTAAAAGTTTGCATCTGTAATAAAATAAACATTGGTGCTAATAAAACACAAAAAACACAACAATAAAGTTGTCTGCTGCTGATTTTAGCCATTTCTGGCTAAAATCAACAAATAAACAAAAAAAAATCTGACATGACCCCATCTGTAATTATGGACTAAAATATGAAAATAAATTGTTTTTACATACAAGTTTTGTTGACATGAAATAAATAATCTGATTATCAGAACTGTTACATAAAATATTTCACATGGTTTTGATCCACCAAATTTCAAACATTTCTAGTTCAACAGTTTGTTCACTGGTCAGTTCCTGTACTTTGAGTCTATATGCTAATAGATACAGAAATTTTGGAAGTGAAGTAAAGAATAAGTTGCTTGGAAAGTCCTTGCTTTGGAACAGGCAGAATCGTTCAACACATTTATCATAAATGGCTTTCACCCAGTGGAAAGGATCTGTTCCATGGCTGTCGGTAGGAGGTTAGATAAACTAGAGCCTGTGGATGTGTGCTGAATATGGATTTGCACCTCAAGGTTGTATAGATTGGCTTATCACACCTTTTTTATCAGTTCACGAGGATTATTATTTCCCCCTTATTTAAAAAAGGGCAAAGAAGTTTATTTCCCTTCCAAGGGAATGTGCCAAGTACAAAGTGAAACAGGAGAATGTGGAAGCACACCCTTCTCACGAACAGAGTGGTTCAATTTCACCACTTTTCCAGAGCCTGGGAAGAAGGTTCCACAAGGATGGATAGTTTTGAAGGATTCTGTGGAAAACATCCTTGCCTACAAAATGTGGGAAACTCTTCCTCTTCTGGTGGGCAGTTATATGTATAAAAAAAGGTCATGGGATTCTGATTCAATGCTGCAATGCTGGGCTCCTTAAAGCTCTCAATGAGGCCTCTGTGTCCAGCCTGAGATGGTTAGTATTCAGCAAAGATGGTCACTGCCAGAGCAAGAGCCTTCACCTGAAAGAATAGAGTGGTTGTTTCTTCTTGCTTGGACTGAAGTCTAAAAGCATTTAGTTTGTAGGAAGCATATAAGCTGTATTTCAGTTTCAGGGACGTTCCTGACTGAAGCCAGGCGTACCATTTATGTTTAATTATGTTTATTCTGTTCTGAGGCACTGCAGTAGCTCTCTGCTTTGTCGCATTATGTAATAAAAATGAGAACTTTCAGGGCTTCCCCTCAAAAGTCCTGTAACTGGACACTAGATGTTGTAAAAAACAGGATGATGCCAGCCTGTCTTCTCTCTGTTCTGATGGAAAATTTCCACCGCCACAGCCCTGGCATATGACCAGTGAGCTAACTTTATCGGGTTAGAACGCATGACAATTAGTTATTAATCCATCTTCCATATTGAGCTCAGTGACCCTTCTATTCTTACACTTCTTGCTAAATTTTATTTCTGGAGATGAGAAATAAAGAGCTGAAGATGATCTCCGTGTTCTCGTTTCCCTGCTAGCCCCAGGGGATGTGACTTCAGGCAAAGGAAATTCGGTCCCATGACGTGGATTGGAGAGAGGATGTTAGGCTAATGCTGGTGGTCCTTGGCCCAGCCACGATCCTGGTTTCCCCATCATTCTGGTCAGGAAGTTCCATGCAAGCCAGCTGAATGAAGAGAAAGTCATCTGGTTTCCTCAGATTTTCCTTCTACCTTTGTTTGTTACAGCACTTGTACAAATGTGTAGCACGTTTTAGGGTCTTAACAACTAATCAACTAATCAAAAAGTCGTTGGGATTGTCATGTAAGATTTGTTTTTGTTGATTCTGCACCTTTCGCACTGAGTGAAGCGGAGTTTCAGCTGAAATGCAGATCTGTTTCTATGCGCTTTCTTATTGATAGACTAATAATGCACTTTATTTCTTTTCCTGATTCATCTGTTTTATTCCAAATTATAATGGACCAAATATTCAATTATAAAAATAGTTGATAGTTGCAGCCCTGCTGCTTTTCTACCGGACAGCAGGGTTGATGCTGTTACTAATCTGAATGCAGAACTATCCGTACCCTGGTAAAGTGCCTGAGTAGGTTTCCAACCAGACAACAGCAGCTGTGGTAATTATCGTAGAAGTCTGACCAATCAGGAGTCTGTACTATGCTGACTCTTCTCCATAAAGGTAAATATAGAATCTGCTCAATTTTCATTAAGGTCTTTTACAGTTACTTCTGGAAATCCTATGAGCAATTTTCTCAAGGTTTCATTGGTCTTCTAGACCTGAACTTCCACCATTCCTGTTAACAGGCATTTCATAGGGTGTGTTTATACTTGACAGATTTGGTTCGATTAAACGAACCCTGGTGCGATTTTTATCCGTTAGTTTACCCTGGTGCGATTTCTCCGTTAGTTTACCCTGGTGCGATTGCTCCGTTAGTTTACCCTGGTGCGATTGCTCCATTGTTGTTCAGCAAGTGGGTCTTGTTCCGTTTCTAAACACACTGGTTCATTTGAAGACTGTTCACTGCTACCTGCAAAATCTGCAAAAATCATGCCGGCTGCCTCTGCCTTCTGTCATATGTGCTTTATCCTTCACTATTTTTCCACTATTGGTTCAGTTGCAATTATGTCAGTGTAAGAGCACAGCAAATCAGGACTCAAATGTAACACTATCATTTTCTTGCTCGATCTGGATCTGGAAGTAAAAACACATCCCTAATTACATTGAGTGCCAAGCAGCTGCTCAAAGGGGCCCATGGCTGCTGATTCTTGGGACAAGGTTTGAGGAGTCAGAGTATTTATAAAGCTTTGAAATTTGTATCACCTGTTCTTTTCTAATGCTCCATTAAGCTTATTAAGAGTCATTTGAGAGTTCAGCTTTTGTATGGTGCTCCTTTTTCTTTTTCACTCAACTTTTGTACAATTGTTGAAGAGAATGGATCTTCACGCCAGTTTGTCTTCTACTCACTTATCTATACACAGCACCAGAACGTTTGACCAGATGCTAGCATGCCAATGAAGGCATCAAGCCTTTCTAAGTTAATGATTTGTATTAGAGTACAGGAAATGCAAATATGTCCCCAGTACCGCAAATACCAAGCGCTGGTCTCGGCCTGTCTCATCTGCTATGCCCCTTCTCTCCCCATATCCTCTACTGTTATCGGCCTGTCCCATCACTTCCGGCCTGTGTGGGTGACATTCTGATTCCTTCTACAAGATCTTAAAAGCTTACATCCATCCCCTACAAAAGGACCCATGATCAATCATTCAGTCTGAACATGGCCAGATCTGTCAGCATGTAGCAGAAAAAACAACTATACTGCACTTCCTTATTTTGGGGGTTTTTCAGTCCGCTGAATTGGATTGTCTGCTTAAGCAGATCTGTTCATAATAGCCACAGTCTGCAGGCCATGGGCAGTTCAGGCTCAGGATTAGGCATTTCGAGAATCCCAGATAATCTTGGCAGCTGTTGAATAGGTAAATGGTTGTTTCACCGTTCTCTATACAGTATAGTAGTGTACACAGACTACACAGCTCTATCTTTAAGAACGTCAGTGGGCCCAGCACACAACTGTGCTGGGCATGAAACTTACTTTCTAGGTTTGAGTTCAGCTGGATGCTGTGATGGACATAGAGGCACTGCGCGATTAACGCAGGTAATAGTGTTTGCTGCAGCAGACTCGTGGCATCGGTTTGCGGCGTGCTTAGAGCCTTGGAATGGAGCTACAGCAGGCCGGAGAGTTTTTGTGGATTATTGAACTGAAGTCTGTCAGATTATATCAGTGATTCTGAAATGAAATGGTAATTTGACCTTGAGTTTAGAGTATTTTGGTCTCTTCTCATTCATGGAGATCGGAGCCTGATCTTGATCTTGCCCATAAATCAGATACATATCCAATCTAGGAACACATATGAAATTGCCTATAATCAAGGTCGTATGTTTGCAGGTGTGGCTGCACAGTAGAACAGTGCACCACTACTCCAGAATCTGCAAAATCTGTCAAACGGGTTGATTTACTAGTACTTACTTACTACTTTCTAGCAATCTTACGAGCAGTTTAGGGTTGGGCGGTATCCGCTTTTTTCATGCCTTTTTTTTTGTTTGTTTTTTGACTGGTATTGCTGGTGTAAATCAGGAAAGTGAAGCTGGTTAGCATTAGCTTAGTTAGCAGGACAACAATCGAACTCTGAATCGGATCAATAGCCCACTTGCTAAGCTAGCTCGGCTGCAGCTCCACCAAGAATCAGACAGCTGATTCCGCTGCTGCTGATAAATAACTGCTGAGCTACTGACACAAGTGTCGGTTTAAAAATGGAGACTGGTTCTGCTGTGTTTGGGCTCGTAGCCGCCTCTCTAGGCTTAGGGAAGTCTGCTAGCTGGCTAAACACCACTGCCCAGACCGTGTTCCAGCTAACTCGCGTTTAGAGGATAAAGTCTCACATCTGAGAGCACAAATTTCAAGTGAATGGTCTTCGGAGACTTTTCGGCTGTTTTCAGGGACATTTAGTAGAATGGTCCATCCAGGTTTCCTTGTCTTTTAGGCGAACTCGGTGCCGCTAAACCTGGTTGTTTCCACCAGTTTTCAGTGCGGGAGTGAGCTCCCACAGAGCCTCCACCTTATGGCTCTCTTAATGCACATGGGGGAATAAGATTATTTGGCCATGTACAGACACGTCAGAATTTTAGATACGTCAACAATTTTATATATATATATGTATATGTGTGTATGTATACATGTATAACTGTTTTACTGCCCAACCCTGGAGCATTACTCTCTAAAAGTTTGGTTTTGTTTTTCTCTGAAAACATGTTTTGCAGGCTTGATTTCAGCAGCCTTGTTCCACAACTACAGTTTCCTGGAACTGAATGAAGTAAAACATAATTTGTTCCAGACTCCTCTGCCCAAGCATTTACATACATTCAGCAGACTCCTGTCATAGAACGGATTAAATCGTGTTTGAGACTTTGTGGTGCATCCATGTCTTCTCACTCTTCTTCAAATTCAGAGTCAACTGATCCGCCCTCTTTGCTGTGCCTGCCCGAGTTCCTGACGTGTGACATGATTGTTTCCAGCGCTCCTGCTATCTCTGAGACCCTTGAGGAGAAAGTGTGAGGTCGGACAGGTCAGCATGCCGCTCATCCACAAACGGCCTCCATGTAGCAAGAGGAGGCCTCAACAGTAGCCCTCAGTTAAAGTAGTTTCCCATGCAAATCGGAGGAAGTGTAGAGCTTTATGTCGCAGAGATTAGCCTTCGCTGTAAAGGGCGGAGAAGAAGTGTGGAAATCGTTACTGATGGTGCCAGCCTCCGCGCTTTCCCTCAGCGCAACCAGCAGGGAGGCTCGGGGGGGAGGCCGTGCCGAGAAGCGTTCGCTGTCTCTGATGAACAGCGGCTCAGCGGCCCCTTTGCACCCGCTCGGTGATCTACGAGACTGTGTTTGTGCGTACATATGTGTGCGTGTTAGAGAACGTGGGCTGCATGCTGCACAGCTTCCAGCACTCAGGGAATCCTAATGAATTCTTCTAGCTTAGGGCGGAGAGCAGCATTTATATTTCAGCAGCCTGTAGCCGTAGGGGAGGCAGACGAAGCGCCAAATGTAGGTCACACCCATCATAGCTTCAACCCTGCTGCCCTCCGTTTACCCCTCACCGGGGTTTTCGCCAGTGGAGGCGGCGCAGGAGTCATGTTGTATTTTGTGCAATAGCCTGGTTATTAAAGAGAAAATGGGGATTGTTCATGGCCTTCTTTTTTTCCTGCTGGATTATTAGGAATACACACGTTCATGTTGGCGTAATGTACGTTTGACTTTGGGTAGTTCTAAAAGAGCTGCTGCGTTTATCGCTTGTGAACTGTTAATGCAAGGTCTTTGGCCTTGGCAGCACTGATGTCACAGACTGCTGTAACGTATAAGCGGGCTCCCTCATCAGCCACAGTTCCAGATATGTCTTTCTGTGGGTGTTGTGAGTATTTTGGTTCTTATTGTGTATTATTGTGGTAAACAATTTGGGTTCATGGTCTCGGTTGGATGGAAAAAAAAAGCTTTGTGGGTTTTTTTTACTTAAGTATGGAGGCATTTACGCTCAATGAGGCATTTCGTTTTGTCATGCATGGCAGAAGATGAGCCAAGGGACTCTCCAGAGGCGTGACCACTGACAGCTTTTGACAAGTCATTGTATAGCATATAACTGTTCTGGTTGACTGCCCTTTTGTACCTCATTCAAAAAACGCTCCAGACTAAAACGTATGACTGAAGTGTGAATGGGCAGGGCTAAAGTACCTAAGGCTAAATAGGTGCGTGGTTGAGTTGTTTGTTTGGCAGCTTATTGCAGCTTAGTATCCATATATGGACTGCAGAGTGAAACATGCAGAGAACCATCGCTTTTCGGAAGTCACGGGTTTGGAGAATACATGCCACACACAATGGGTGGGGCTTGACCTGAAAACTTTGCACAGCATTGTGGTAATTGTAGTGGATTTTGGAAGTGGATCTTGCTCTCGCTCTCTCACTCTCTTGCTGCTCTGTGGAAAGAGAGTGACTCCTTGTCAAGTTACACTCCCTGTTCTGTCGGCAAGAGAAACACTGGATGTAAATATATCATGTTTCACTGACATTTTCTCCGACATCTTATTTCAACTAATAAAATCATGTTGGATCAGTCAGGAACAGTGTTTGTGGTGCTCGGACGTTGATGTGTCAACATACTAAAGTTTACCAAAGTCTTATAGGCAAGTCTGTTCACTTTGTGGCCATCTTTGCAGTTATTTCCAGTAGGGATGCACCGATCTGGCTTTTTCAGTTCCGATATCGATACATAAACTTTGCATATCGGTCGATACCCGATACTAGTCCGATACCATTGCTGAACTAATAAACCGTATACCTCACCATGTGGGAGAGACTTAAGGCATTAATACTTAATACATTAATACTTAATGTTTAAGTATTGACTTAAACATTACTTTATATAATATAACAAATTAACACACAGATATAAATGCACTAAATTGTCATTTGTCATTTATTTACTTACACATTTAGTGCAGTCTCACACCAACGAATTAAAATGAAAGGATCGGTTCCATGGACCAGCCTAATTATCCGATACCCGATCCAGATAATTTTGTTAATATTGCGACCAATATCTGACCCTAATATCGGATCGGTGCATTCCTAATTTCCAGTCATACAAGACCAAAATACTCAAAATGACCACTCTGGACAAAGATCTCATGTATGTTTAGCTCAAAAAGGCTTGTTCTGCTCTTCCTCAGATCTCAGTTTTTCCTCTCCCAGCCTAACTAGCAAGCTGCTTGGCTCATTTTGTTAAAAGGCAGGACTTTATTCATAAACAGAGACCATGTTGAGCATTAGAGGAAGTCACAATTTATATTTCAGCGAGTGGCCAGTCTCCTCATTTATAACATCTCTGCCTTTTACACACTACCTCAGGGGGTCTGTATGACACTAAGTGGAACAAACTATAATATGCATGACTTTCTGTTCAAAATAAATGGGGGAAACAACTGGGTTAGCTTTAGGGATGGGCAGTATGAATATATTTTATTGTATTGTGATGAAGTTTGTTATTGTGGTACACAATTTGCTTTTATGAGTATATTTTGTTTATTGACGATGCTTAAAAAACACTGATTAAGTGCTTTGAGTAGAAATCATGGTACTCAGTATAGAAGTGTATGTGGGCAGCAGGTTTTTTAAACATTTTTACACTGTTTTTGTTGACACACCAAAATATTGCGATAAAAGTTTTGCTGTTTTTGTCCTGTTACACTAAACTATTACCGAAGTCCGAGGCTCGTGACGTGACTTTTGTTTTATACGTATGAATCCTTTAATATGTCTTGATCACAGTTCTGTCCAAAATGTCTCCGGTTCATGTGAAATAGACACGTTGTGTGTGTGGGTATGTTTGTGCATGCAGAAATGCCCTAGGCAGCAGATTCTAATGCAGTCTTCCTGCATTCCTCATGTTGCCGCTTCCTCGTAAGGCTCTCCTCTGTAAGATTACCACGGACAATAGGTGGAAGCAATGTGTCAGGCGCTCTCTTCCTGGTTAGAGAGCAGCAGTGTGAAGGTTTCCCTGGACCACATCCTTGAAACCAAGCTCTGCCTTTTACACCCCCGCCCCAGCTCATGTTCTGTTAATTAGGGTTACAAATTGGCCTTTTGTAGATGGCTGCAGTGTGTGATTTGGCTCTCTAACTAGTCATATTCATGTACTTTGTGCTGCTGCTGTGAGAGTTCTGATGATACAAACTTTACATTGTCGTTAATGCATACGGTCAGGTCAGTGAGTATTTACACAGAGGCAGTTTTCCTGTTTTTGCTTATGTACATGACCACATTAGATCAATCAGGATGTGATGGAATTTTCAGCTTTAATTCAAGAGCTTGAACAACCAAATTTGCACTAACCGTTATTGAAATACACCCATTTTACACCAATGTCATGAAGTAATGAGGCAACTGGCCACACCTGGCCATAAACCTGTTTATCAGTCACTGGTCAAATTCCTTGTAAGCCTGTGAAAAGGGAGGAAATATGTAACATAAATAAAATAATAATAAATCCAACAAATTCCAAAACTGTTGATGCTATTACCTTTGTTAAACCTGTCCAATTAACTCTGAAAGTAAACACTTCAATCACATCTTCATGCGTCATTTGAAATCTATTGTGTTAATGTATAGAGGCTTATGGATCCGGCCATAGGACAGACTTTAAGATTGCATCAAAAGGTCCACAAATTTGCTTGTACCATGTTACAAGGTATACTAATCAGGATGTATTTGTATGAGAAGTGTGGGCTGATCCCAATACCCAATATTTGTCATCTACATGTATGCTTATTCCAGTACATAATCGTGTATCATTTTATGCATTTATAACAAAATAAATGAATGGCATTTTAGCAGAGTAGCCCAAAATCTCCTAATGCTTAGCTTTTCTGAAGTGATCAGATATCGGTTTGAAATTCCAGTGTAAACATTTGTTTGGTTCAGCAGTTATCTAATAGAAACATACTATTGGTTACCTCTCTGTGAATGATTGATTATAATGGTAGAGGCCAGGTAAGAGGTGACTGCAGTGGTTAACCAACAGCAGGTCAGGATGGAGTTAGATTTGGAGTGTAGAAGGAGCAGTTCTTAGACAGTGTAATCAGAGAAGCTAAGATTATTGCTTATGTACATGGAAGAAATACTGTTGTGCAGCCATCTCACTAATGAAAAGCCCACAAAGGCGAAGCTTGTGGAGAAGTTCCAGACATTCTTATTTGCACTGATTTTTTACTTATTTATTTGTTTGTTTATTTATTTTTGTACTTCCATGTCAGCAGTAAACAGTGCTATGCAGCTTGTTTCAACAGCAGTGCTGGAAGTTGTGTGTTTCATCCAGTTACAAAATCATTTTGGTAAAATGATTACGTCAGCATCTTAAATAAAGAGGAATAGGTGTGCAGAACCTCCATACTACTGTCAGTCTCATGGGATCTAGAGTTCTAGACTTTAGGCACATTATAGCACCATCTACAAAAGGATTTCCACCAGTCTAAAGAACGCTGTATCCATGCACAGGACCATTTAAATGGTTCTATATACAACCGTTGTCTACAAAAGAACCCTTGACATTACGCTGCTGATGATCAATGTGACCTGAAAGTCAAATCGAACTCCAACTGTCCACTAACTGATGTGTTTTTTTTTTGTTTGTTTGTTTTTGTTTTATCTCTGCAGGTGGAGTCGGTGTGCGTGCGTGTGTGCACGTGTGTGTGTGAGTGTGTGCGTGTGTGTGTCTGGTTATAGTGTGGTGAAGGTGAGAGAGGTACTTGAACATGGCAGCCAACAAGGGTAAAAACCAGAGCTCGTTGGCCCTGCACAAGGTCATCATGGTGGGCAGTGGCGGTGTTGGAAAGTCTGCCCTCACACTCCAGTTCATGTATGATGAGGTGAGCAGTTACAGGACTGGAACTCTTAAGCCGTTGTGTCTGAATCTGGTGCTTTGTATACTAGTCAAGTGAAGTCAGATTTATTTGTATAGCTTTTTACAACTGTTGTCATCACAAAGCAGCTTTACATAATTAGTAAAAGACAGAGACAAAAAAGAAATAACGTAAGACATGAAGGATCAAAGACCCAGAGTGAGCAAGCCAACGGCGACAGTGGCAAGGAAAAACTCCCTCAGAGCTGGAGGAAGAAACCTTGGGAGGAATCAAGACTTACAAGGGGGACCCGACCCATCCTCCTCTGATCAGAACTACTTAAACATTATTGATAAAAGTTACCAAACCATCGATACTGTTGAACTGCTCTAATCATAATCATAATATTTTAATCATGGTGTAGATAGTTAATAGTGGCAGATAGTTACGAGTCCATGGTCATTAAACTGGTAGCAGTGGTAGGAGGGTGTGCCGCTGGTCTGGTATGGGTGGTGGTGGGTAGGGGGCCTGCTGGTTGGACTGGTAGGTGGCTGGTGTGACGCAGGTAGAGGGGACCTCAGCGTGCAATCTTCCAGCAGGTCGGGCTGGGTGGCCATTTACTCGGAGAAGGGAAAAGAGATGAGTTAGTTCTGAGAGGATTTTATGGAGAGGAGAGAATGTTGAGCAGTATCGTAGTGCCTCTGACAAGTCCTGTTAAACGCCATCAGATAATTGGTAGAACGCTAGGTGGAAAAACAGTGTATCCAGAGGGATGAACAGAACTGTAGATCATTCTAAAAGATTGTAAAATTGTACATGAGTATCCAAGATACCTCATTCCTCAAACGTAGGTAGATAAGCTGACATGGCATGTTGTAAAGAGATCCTTACTGTAGGTTCTACATCTTTTTTTTGTTGTTGATAATAGTTAATTAATGTATTCTCAAAGCTTCTGTAGAGTTGGCCATGGGTCCATGGCACCAAGTTAAAGCTCCTCTACAGGCTCGATAAAGTTAGACTAAATTTAAATAAGCAGATGTACTTGTGTCTTGTGTTCAGTAAATACATTGATATGGTGGTTGTAAGAATACAGACTTTTCTGTGACCTCCAGTCTCTGTATGGATTTGTTTAGTCCCACCAGCAGCTCATCTGATTTACTTTAATATAGACCTGATTAGATAAAGTAGGTGTTGGGTGGTAAATGTAAAGACTGGTGTTCCTTAAGGAGATGTTTTGGAAATGGCTAAGCAAACATCCTCACACATACAGTATTAATGTAATGCTTGTATATATTCTAATGTTTGTTTTTAAAAAGATGAACAGTTTGGCACAGTCCTGTATATCTCTGACATATTAATATCTCCTTTACAAACATTAATTATTACTGCTGCATAAACATATCTTCGTCTATTGCTCTGCAGTTTGTTGAAGACTACGAGCCTACAAAGGCAGACAGCTACCGGAAAAAGGTGGTGCTGGATGGAGAGGAGGTGCAGATCGATATTTTGGACACAGCCGGGCAGGAGGACTACGCAGCCATCCGAGACAATTACTTCCGCAGTGGAGAGGGCTTTCTGCTGGTGTTCTCCATCACTGAGCATGAGTCTTTCACAGCCACAGCGGAGTTCAGGTCGGCATGAACCTCATGGCTGTGGGGGTCTGCAGTTTGTAGTTGTATATGTGTGTATATTTGTCTCTGTGCAGTTGCATTCTACAGACATGTAAACAAATTATGACATCCCATGAAAACCTTCTGTCCTTTTTTGTTTTTTTGATCGTTATAACAATATTGAAGAAATGTCTTTTAACTCTTAACTTTTAACAGCCCCATATTTATTATTACTAGAAATGACAAATCACATTAGATGCAGATACAGCAGGGCTAGTTTGCCAGAGAATACCTGGACAAAGACCAGGACTTCTGGAATGGTGGGATTTGGACAGATTACTCCAACGTTGACTTGTTTGGGACAGTGACCTGGCAAGAGAATAGAATACACTATTAATTATTTTGTAACAATAAAGGAGGCTTGAGAAAAATGTGAGACCAAAAACAGAAGCTGTAGTAGAGGTGGACCATGCAAAATGACAATGACCCAAAACATTCCAGTAAACCCATTATAGGTGAATGTAGAGGAACTACAAACTAATTAAGGTACTTGAAATACCAGCTATTGGGACATAGGGTGCTCTATTTTATTATTATTATTATTATTATTTAAACAAATTATTTATCAGATAATGTTGTATATATGTTTTTGTTTGCGTACAGGGAGCAGATCCTACGTGTTAAAGCAGAGGAGGATAAGATCCCACTGCTGTTGGTGGGGAACAAGTCTGATCTGGAGGACCGCAGGCAGGTATCGGTGGACGACGCCAGAGGAAAGGCAGAAGAGTGGGGGGTGCAGTACGTGGAGACTTCTGCCAAGACACGTGCCAACGTAGATAAGGTCTGTCTCTACATAGTTGTGTTCTGCAGAATCGGCAATGTGTCCAAATTAATCTGAAGCATCTAATAATAATACGCCATTGTTCCAAAGGTGTTTTTTGACCTCATGCGGGAAGTGCGAGCCAAGAAGATGTCAGAAAATAAGGACAAAAACGGAAAGGGAAAGAACAAGAAGAACAAGAAAGGCTTCAAGGACCGGTGCTGTTTACTTTGAAAACTCCACACGGACTTTCTCACACCAAATCCACTTGAGGAACACTCAAACGTCGAGAGCCTTTTCTTTATTAAAATCAAACTATAATTAGTAGTGTTTTTTTATACTGGCAGGTAAGCGCAGCCTATGCCTTTCATTCAGTTCTCCATGCAAACTACCAGTTCAAAATCAACATCTGATGACCACTCAGACTGTAGCACTTTAGGACTTGATAACATCAAGGTGACCAACCTACACCCAACACTAATCTTTGCTTTCTTGTTTTTTTCCCTCTGTAATTTATTTTTATTTCACGTTTTAATTTAGATTTCTAGGATATTGCAAATGTTTTTTTTTTTATCTTACAACCTTAAAACCTGTACTTTAGTTATAGTAACAAATGAATTCTTTTAACGCTTTGTTTAACGGCTACCTGCATATTTAGTACGCAGTGTTTGAATATTTATGAACAGTTTGTGCCAATGATTGTGTACTTTTTGCTTAAGTAAACAAGGCTGTATTGTCCTAAGGGCATTCAACTAATGTGATGGATAGCACTGTCTTATAGGCTCTGTTACTTGGAAATTGTACATCATATTACCTTGTGATTACAGAAGTAAGCTGTTCATAAAATAGTGAGGCACTGCTTTATACATCTTTATTCAGTGCATATCATTGCTGTCATGCAAAAATCTACCTCCATTTGTGCCATTTTTCACTTTTGAATTCTGAATTCTTCGCATTGTGTTGCTGAAAAACTACTTGGCTGAAAAGGTTTTTTCCATGTCCAGTAAAGTTGCCTTTTTCAGGAACATTGGGTTTTTGCATGACAACAGTGATATACATTGGATAATGGTGTATGTTCCTCATGAAGGCAGCCTTTAAATAAAGCGTTGCCTGATTGTGTTTCTACTATTCACTATTGAATCTTTAACACTGCAAAACAGTTCATCTTATTTTTTCAGATTAAGACTTTACAGCTTTTCCACAGCTTAGATGTTTACATTCAAACATCCTTGAGTTTTGAGAGGCACATCGTCTGAAGTATATTAGATAGACAGAAAAGCAGCAAAGGTGGTAGAAAATAAAAAAAAGCACATGGTTTAGTGGCCAAACATGGTTAAGTTCAAGGTGTGATTTCAGTTCAGAAAACAAAAGAGCTTCCCAAATTGTGGCCACTTCCACTGGCGACCATTTGTGGAAGTACTTATACAACAGAAGACAATACAAGTGAAGTGATGTAATGCTTGAACACAAAAAATGGTAGTTTTATCTCTTTAACATAGATATTCTCAGTCAACGGGAACCAGAGAAGTGAATAGTGGCTTTTATCTGCATTGATACATGTTGAAATGCGTTAACCCTTCCAGTGACACAGCCAAGACTACTCTGCCCCCCAGTGGTTGAAAGAAACACTCCCCAGAGTACATGGAGGCACATCATGTTATACCGCTGTGAATGGATTGCCTTGATGCCTCTATGTTACATTGAAATATTTTTGTAGAAAGTATGAGGACTGGCTGACATCAGCCTATGCGAGGAACGTGCCACGAGTACATGTGCCAACATGATATCTTGAGAAACAGAATGACTGCTCTGACTGAGTTGAATTGGTTTTATTTTAATGTGCTGACCCACAGACCCAGTACTATACCTTGAGTTCAGTTCTATACCCAGCTACTGCTGTTTTATACCGTATAACATGACCTTGCCTTTCAGAGCTGCTCTGCAATTTTTATGATTGTTTTCCACTGCCTGATGAAGAAACTTCGAAGTATGTTGCCAAATAAACACATTTCTTTTGTCGTATTTCTGGACATGGTCTTCAGCGTGTATGCATGGAGGTGCTTCATGTTCTGTGTCGACATGAGTTATCTAGCACAAACTAGCTGAACATATTTTACAGTGAACTGTTCATTTATACATTTGGTTGTGAGGCTCTAATCTCTGTCACATCCACACAGTTGACTCACATGTAGTAGCAGCTAATTAGCCAGCTACAGTAACATCAGTGAAGCCAATGTGTACCTGTATGCTGTGCATGGCAGGATGATTCTGGATATCTGGATATCAAGATCTATTGCAAGATCTATTTTAGCATGTCATTTTTTTATCAATAAGATAAGATAAGATAAGATAGTCCTTTATTAGTCCCGCAGTGGGGAAATTCACAATAGTACAAATTCAAGGCTTTTCCCAATATACACTGCAAGAAAAAAGTATACACCCCCTGCCAGCTTTCCCCATTTATTGCTTTTATACATGAAGTCATGGTCAATATAATTTAGAATAATAATAATGTACAATATATAGATTTTTTTTTTATAAGAATTTACAAAAAAAAAATTGTGTCCAGTCACAGAAAGGTTATGCAGTCACTTAATTTACATTATACACTTTTATTAAATTAATATTACTTCATAGAAATCTGTTTTTAATTAGACATTATTTCACAATTTCTTGAAAAAAGTGAGAGAGTGAAGTGAAAAGGTTGGTGTGTCCATATAAACCATCACATGGTCAATATATTATATTTTTTCAAGAATTTACAAAAAATGTCAGGGTGAAACAAGTTTTCTACAAAGTAACAAATTAACTAAAATATATAATAAAATAAGTGATTGCATAAACATTCACCCCCTTTAAAGTGGGTCCTGGTAATTTGTGCTAGTAGTCTCATAATTAGTGAACTTGAGATCGCCTAAGTGCAGTGAATGTGTTTCCAGTAATTTTGGTGTAAAGACACCTGTCTGGAAGGTCAAGTCACTGGTTAATCTGTAGTCCAGCATTTAAATGAAGCCACCATACAGGCAAAAGAACACTCCACACAACTCTGAGAAAAGATTATTATTCATTTCTAAATGAAGTGATGGATACAAAAAAATCCCCCGGAGTTCAGTTAAATCTGTGGAATGGAATGGAAGGAGAGTGGCACAGGTACATCTGCCTGCAGCAAGCTGTCCCCACAAACTTGCATGCAAGGAGGACACTAGGCCAACAACTTTTTGTTGTGTCCAGTCACAGAACAGTTATGCAGTCACTTAATTTACGTTATAATTTTAAAAAATAATAATATTACTTTATAGAAATCTGCTTTTAATTAGACGTTATTTCACAATTTCTTAAAAAACGTGAGAAAGTGAAGTGAGAAGGTTGGTGATTTCTCTAACAGAATCAATAGAAACCATCACATGGTCCATATATGTTTGTAAAGGTCAACACCACCAATGTGCTTGTTGTATCAGCTGATGCATTTTGGTTGTGGGATTTCAGGTCAAAGGCCCGTCAGGTCTCAATGCATTTCTCTTCAATGGTTGTTGCCACTGTGGCAATGTTCTTGACTTTCTTACAGACCAGCAACTTGTCTTCTTGGGTCAGAGTCTCAGAGATTCATAAAGTCTTTCTGTGGCTTAAATAGGACTTCAAACAGACACATTTGCCTCATTGGAGGTTCTCTTGAAGACACTTTTAATCTTGAGGCACCTTTTTTTTTTGCTCTCCAAAACAAAGAATGACCCTGGGTCCATGAACCAATCTAGTCTCAGGGAAGAGAGTGTGGGATCCACCATATGACTATGGGATGCATGTACTTTAAGGCCATACTTTAAAGAATGAGTCGTCAGTGATATTAGATTTGTCAACCACATGAAATGAGGCTATTATTTCCATCAAAAGTGACCTGTCCATTTGTCTTCTTGGAACAGAGCTGTACTTGGAATACAGTTATACCCAGGTGTAAGGGGGGCTTAAATTGTTGAACTGGGGAAAAGCCATGAATTCCCATTTCAAAAAAAAACTCCCATTTCTCCCATGCTAAATTGAAATGTATAAATGGGATTTCTCTTACACATAGTTGTGGATGAACAGCTGAAATGGCTTTTGTAAGGGGGAAAAGTTAATGAAGAGAAAGCAAGCTTCAGGAGTACAGAATCAGCCCTTTATCCGGCCACTACCTTTCATGACGCCCTACGGTCCCACATTAGCGTCAGTTTTATTCAGTCCACTCAATAAAACAGATTCAGTGCCTTTGGTTAAGGTTGCTGATTTCCAAATGAGCCATGCTTGCTATGCTGGCAAGTGGATGTAGACTAAAAGCTTGATCTTTCAGCCACAGGCCCAGACTGTGATTATGCACCAGGGAGCCGTTTACCAAAAGCACATAAATCCCCAACCTCATGTTTCCATCACACTCTGTGTTTCCCTAAGGAAACAAATCACAGCATTGAAATGGGAAAGCCACAAAAGATTTCTGACAAGATCTGTAACACTTCTGATGTAGTTCTTTTATACTGTGTGAAAACTCACTGAGAATAGCAAAATCCTGTAATGGGCAACAGTGGCCACTGGATGGCAGTCAAGTCATTCACTCGCATTTTATTTTGAATTTAAATAAAATGCAATTTTGGAGCTCCAGAGTGTTTTCAGGCTAGAGTCAATTTCTTCATGCATTGAATAGTTATGTGAATATTCCCAGTACTGCTTCAGTTGAGGTGGAATGTGCATCATAAACCAGCCAGTGATTCAGTTAAATGCTGCAGTCTTGCATAAACCTTTTCTTAAATAATAAGTAACTAGCAGTGTGTACATTTACACAGAAAATCTCAAATGAAAGAAAACGTGACTAGACCTCATCATCATACTGCTAAGAATACTCAGGATTGTGCATGTGCCATGCATGTGCCATGCAGCTCCTGGTGCCTGGGGTTGTGGGTTTGATCCTGTCTCTGTTTGTGGGGGGTTTGGTGTGTTCTCCTTGTGGGTACCCTCTGGGTACTTCAGTTTCCTCTCAGAACCACTTGGGACCCTGCTGTAGGTGCACTATATGGGCAAAAGTGTTAGGACACCTGCTCATTCTTATGAAGTCACGGGTATTAAAAAAAGTATCCTGCTTTTGTTGGGGCAACTGTCTCTACTGTCTCACTGGAATCTGCTAGATTATGGAGCATTGCTGTCAGGATGTGATTGCATTCAGCGACAAAAGCATGAGTGAGGTCACGGTGGGATGTTGAGTGATCACCACCCCATTTCATCCCCAACTCATCCTAGGGGTGAATTAATGGGTTTGTGTGTGGTACCCTATGATGGACTAGCACCCTGTCATGGGGTATTCCTGACTGGTTAGGGCCCAGACCCACCAGATGTCTGACCAGGATTAAGAAAATGGATAGACTGACAATCAGGATACCTGGTGTGCAGACAGAAAAAAAAGAGGTCAGTCACTGGACTTCTGGCCACTGGATGTTTCAGACTGGAACCGATAGTTGAAACATTTTTTCCCAGACAGGCTAGATTTAGGCTCCATTTCTTCACTCAGACTTCCTCTCTGAAGTTTCAGTGAAGCCTGCAGTAGCTTCACATGAGATGAGATGAGAAACTGTCCAGAGACTGACCAGAGACTGATCAGCGTGAATGCAGAGCGCCACTGTCAGCGGTAGTGCCATGACTGTCAAGCGGAGGCACATGGGCTTCAGTAGATTAGCCCGAGGCAGGAGGCCAACACACCATCGTAGAGAAGGGCTGAGATGTTGCCATTTCCCTTTTTTCTTGGCTTGACAGGATGACCTTTCACTCCAGCAAAGCCTTTTGTTTGCTCGTCGTCTTGCACACCAACAAAAGGGACGTAAAGCCCTTGAGGATAATGAGGTTCCATTTATTAGAGTTCATAGCACACTCAGGGCCTGGTGCCATAGTAATGTAAATGTATGCATTAGTCCTCAGAATGGGTAATTTCAGAGGAGCAAAATGAGCTCTGATAGTGCTGATGAAAAGGGCACTGATAGCAAATCACTCCAGCAGCTCTAACACTGCAGATCTTGAGTACTCTTCTTGTGTGGGAAGAGGGCAAAATCAGGCAAAATCAGGTATAAGCATTAGAAGCACTTAGGAGATAAGAACTTTTAGCGTACAGGAACTTTGGCCCAGTAGGTGCAGGCAGGAATCTAATAGTACAATTAGACAATAAAAGCTGTAGGCAAGAGGTAGCTCCATGCTTCATCACTGCCTAATGTGCAGATCTACAAACCCTGACTCTGAACTGAAGGCCGCATAAATTTGACTAAAATGCAGCGTCCTTCAAATGCCCTGAAAATAACCTCATCCTATACAGAAATAAATGGTCCCAGAGTACATTGCAACTGTAGCCCATGACACTTCACTGGTGTAGGCCTAATCAACATACATGCACCCAATTCCAGTTCAGAGAATTTAAGCCTTCTCTCACGTCCACTTGGAATAATCCATTTTGTGGAGCTTCACAGATTTATTAGCAGAAAATACATTTTTACAAAAGCAGTTTAGCCACAGTTCTGTGGCAATAGCCCAGCACATGAAAGACTAGAGCTCCGAAATAATTTTTCATTATTTAAAAAAATATCATTCATTATACTATGCAGCAGGAGACGGAACTCCGGTCCTTGAGGACCAGATTCCTGCCCAGTTTTGTGCTTTCCTGCTCAGGCACACCTGATTCACCTCACTCGTTAAATGCCAGGTTTAGTCAGTAGCTGTGTTCCAAAGCCTAGGCTGCAGCCAAAGTAGGACAGGCCCTCAGTAAGGCTCCTTCTTAGTAGCCTATTGGTCACACAAATGGAACAGTCTAACGAGACATTGCGGGGACGTCCCCAGAAAGGTCCTGCCTCTTGCAATTGCGGCAGGAAAGTTGGAGCCATTTGCATTGTGTCTCTTGCTGTTTAGTATAATTTTATAATCAAAATTATTAAAAGTAACATTTAAAAAATGTTTGGGGGTATAGTTTTCCACCATTTTAATGTTTTTTTTGTTTGTTTGTTTTTTTGTTTTCATTGTACGTGTGCAGAAAACTGTGGGTAACTGAGGGCCAGGAAGGATACAACAGTACTTTCCTCAAAATTGCTCCTAACTTATACAAAAGGTCATTTTGGAAACACCTTCTATGATTTAGAAGCCAAGAAATGCAGCCTAAATTTGGGACGCATGGAAATCAACAAACTATACTGGACTGCGGCCCTTGGTTACGACCCAGTACTATAATGTGTATAAAGCAGTGTCCAGAGGTTTTAGATCAAATAGGAAACAGCTTCCATGTTGACTTTTTAACTCTATTATCCTATCAACTGAACAGCTTCAGTGAAAAAGTTTAATCTTTGAAATTTTGTATATTTGGTAGTGTGCCCCTTTTGATAGCTGCATGCTCTCGAGCTGGATGGACTCCGCAAATTTGTCGAACTGAGAGTTTGAACTTCTAATTAGGAAAGACTTTCTCTTAGCTTTTCCTTTTAAAAACAAATGTCATAACCCTATTGTAGGTACATTATATGGACAAAAGTAAAAGGACACACATTAGCTCATGTATTGTTTCTTCCAAAATCAAACTACATTTTGAAATATTGTTGTGAGGATTTGACTCTTCAGTGACAAAAGTGTTAGTAAGGTCAGGAAGTAGTGGATAAAGAACCATTCCAGAATCATTCCAAAGAACCCAATTCCACTGCTCCACACCTTAAAGCTGGGGGGGTGGCTTTATACCCCTCTAGACCCAACACCAGGCATTATGCATGGTGCCAATATGTTAATGTTGAACTCTCCCAGAGGGTCCTATTGGCAATCTTTTTCTACAGGGATTAGACATGCTGTGTGTGTGCATTTTCACATCTGTGTGTCAGCAATGGATGCTACTTAAAGTAGCTGAGTGTTACTACCCTACGCCTGGTACAAAACTATTATGCACTATTGCACATCAGTCAAATCACGTCCTTTGTCCATGACGACAGTTCGGCACTTCTGCCACTCTGGTGGTTGGTGTGGCGCGACAGGTAACACCACTGTTACCTGCCAGTGAACTACCACACCATGTGGGAGACTTGGGTTCGATTTCCAGTCTGGGTGACTATGCTGCGCTACACCAATAAGAGTCCTTGGGCAAGACTCCTAACACTACACTGGCCCTCCTCTGTAATATGAGTACCCTTTGTAAGTCACTCTGGATAAGAGCGTCAGCTAAATGCCATAAATGTAAATGTAAATGCTACAACCGACTGGTGTGCTTGCTTATTTATACATGCAGCAAGCCCTGTCACATGACATCTGTGAAATTCCAAACCAGGGTGGTCATCATATTCTGAAATGGCGATGGTTAGGAGCATCTTGAAAACCGTTAACTTTGTGAGACGTTCAAGGGTGAAGATGTACTGAGATTGCACATTGAGTGCCTCCCAATAGCATAACAGTGATTCCCCATGGGCCACTGATGCCGGAGGGAAACACAATTCCAGTGAGGGGTACATTTATACTGAACCTAAGACGTAAGACCATGCCGCAACGTCTTGCTAGCGTCATCCAAGCCAGGGGCGGTTATTCCCACTATAAGGTAGTGATCTCAATATGTTGATATTGCTGTGTATATTGTTTGCTAATGGTAACACTGGTGAGTGAAATGGGCTTTACATAGTACTGAAAAGAGTTCTCTGATGCACCCCTTTGTGAACCATTTTCAAAAGGTTCTATGAAGAAGTGCATGCATTTTCCAGTGTTTAGATGTGCTGTATAGACTGAACTCTTCTCCAAACACCACCACCTTTCATCCATCTACCATCTATCTTTCATTAGTCTGCACTTTGTTATTAACAAGCTTTTTGTTTGCTGGGCCAAGAGTGTTGGAACAAGGAAAACACAAAAGTGCACTACTCATTGTCTTCAGAACTAGGATGAGGAACACTGACCTAAGAGAACCACAGAATATTAGAATATTAGGTGATGCCATAGCCATGGGTATATGGTAGACAAATAAAAGGAAATGCTCTTTGGAGAAGAGTATCATTGCGATTAGGGATGCACCAATCCAGCTTTTTCAGTTTCAATACCGATACATAAACTTGCATATTGGTCAATACCCAAAACCAGTCAGATATAATTGCTGTATTAATAAACCATAAGACTTAAGATATTAGGATTTACTTAATCATTAAATGTACTAAATTGACATGTGTCATTTATTTATTTATTTTATAGTGCAGTCTCACATTAACAAATTAAAGTGAAAGGATCAGTTCCATGGATCGGCCTAATTATTTAAAATCTGATCCAGCTAATTTTGTTAATATCGGGACCGATATCTGATCCTAATATTGGAACGGCGCATCCCTAATTGCAATAATGTAAGTGTTAGTATGCTTTCCCTCTGGCCAGGAATGCTTATAGTACCGTAAAGTCCACTATTGTTTAATGCTGGCAGCTTCATGGAAAAAAAGCAAAGCAAAACAATATATTTTTATTTTATTTTAGAGTTTATTAGAGTTTTTCTCTATAATGCTACAAAAAACAATTATTAAAAATTGCAGGTCAAAATACTGATTAAACCAAGGACCAGGCTGATCGAGAAGCTTTCAGAAGTTTAACAGTAACTCTAAGACTGAGGCTGATCACATTGAGCTCTGAACACCCACAGTAAACACCCAAAGTAATCCAAATTTCCACCTTGACATACATTGTAAATATCAAAACAGTTCTCTTTGAAGACCGTGAAGACTATTGGTGGGTTATGCTCTGAGCTAGTCATTGTTGCAGTTTGAGGTGCAAATTGATCATTGTTTGAAATGTATCAATCTATGTGAGAACTTCAGTGTTCAACCTTTTGGGTCTATGGCTCAGTGTTATGTCTGGAGAAGGACGAATGAAGCAGTCATTGAAAATAACACTCCTCACCTACAATGAAGCATGGTGGTGGCTCACTGATGGTTTGGGCTTCTCTGCTTCCACTTGCAGCATGTGTGGAGAGCCTAGGGGACAACATCATGGCCTCTGTGAGGAAGCTGAACTATGGGCGTCACTGGACCTTCCAAAAGGACAATGATCCCAAGCATACCTCATACCTCACCTCCACCAAGGCTTGGTTACAGAAGTTATCCTGGAAGATTCTAGAGTGGCCGTCACAGTCGCCTGAACTGAACCCCATGAAAAATCTTAGCTGAAGCAGGAAGTCGCAGCACGCAAACTGGTGGCCATAGCCCATGAGGAATGGGCTGAGATGCCTTAGGAATGCTGCCAGCAGCTGGTGTCTGGCTATGCATCACATTTGCAGCAGGTCCTAACAGCAAAAGGGAGCTCTCCAGGGTACTAAAGACACTTGTCATGAAGGGGGGTGAGTAATTCTGAGACTGTTGTCGGCATTAAAAGTAGCATTTTGTGTTGAATCTGGTGAAAGCACTTGCTATGTTAGCTGTGTTGAGCTATTTAAATTGGTCTTGTTTGATTGGTTTATTGCAAACCTCTGAAAGTTCATTTGCATTGTGGGTTGAAAGATTTTGAGTGCAACTGTTGCAGACCTAACATGAGCTAAGCCTTCATGTATGTACATCCTTTGTGTCTGACACAGTTAGTGAAACATCAGTTGAGTTCAGTGTCGTCTTGGTTGTCTTTCACTGGGCTTCAACACGAAAAAAATCTTGAGGTTTTGTATTTATTACTAATGTTAATGGACCATTTGCAAATGAATAGAATGTTTTGTGTGAATGGCATCCATTAACTCCTCATGTCCGTAGTTCAGTGTCTTGTATTTTTCACTTCCGTTACCACTTTCTTATGCAGAAACAAAGAGAAACCTTTCCGTTCACATCCAGGTGAATAGCAAAGTATGTGTAAATGGACAAAACCTTTCAAGGACTATTGATTTACTGGAATTAAGCATCTCTCCACAATATGAGTACATGCTATAATGGTGTACAGATGGCAAGCAGACTGAGAATGGTATGAATAGGAAGTGGAACTGTAGATGCCTAATGCACTGAATGTCCAAAGGTTTGTGGATCTGGCCCAGTCAGCATGTCTTTTCAAATCAAGGGTTTTAACAGGGAATTTGTACTCTCTTTACTGTAGTGTCAGTGTCTTGCTCTTATGGAAAGGATTTTTCATTAGATGTTGGAACAGCGCTTTGAGGTTTTTTCTAATGGTGTTCAATCACAAGTGCATTAGTAAGGTCACATACTGTAACAAATAGCATCCAACATCAACATGGCATTTGTTCTCTATCATGACAAATTTCACTCCAGGTCATCCTAAAGGTTATCAATGAAGCTCCATCACTTCAGAGAACACAGCCCGATACTGTACACCTTTAGGCTAAGCTTGGTATCAGTCACTGTTACTTTTGGGAATATTTGGTTTGCTACTTTTGCAAAAATCACCACCATCAACACTGTCTAACTACATAGTATATGTATAAGTATTTGTATTTCCATACCAGTCACATCTATGAACAGGAATATAAATATAAATAAATAAAATACAGCAACAATCTAATTAAACTGTTCGGGCGATGCTTTAGGGGCAGTGGTGGCTCAGCGGTTGGAGCGCCGGGATATCGATGACAGGGTCGGCAAGCTGCCACTGTTGGGTCCTTGAGCAAGGCCCTTTACCCTCTCTGCTCCCCAGGTGCTGGAGTTGGCTGCCCACTGCTCTGGGTGTGTGTGTACTCACTGCCCCTAACACACAAGTGTGTGTTCACTACGAGATGGGTTAAATGCGGAGGACACATTTCGCTGTACAGTGTACATTGTACAGTGACAAATACGTGCACCTAAATACGTGCACCTTTTATATTCCAAAATGATTTTCAGCTGAAATAAATAAATAGCAATAGAAGAAAAATAATTTTTATTATAATAATAATTATTTAATTCTAGCTCCAATTCAAATACAGAATTAGTTGTTCACACTATATATCTAAATGTTTGTGGACACCCCTTCTAAGGAATGCATTTAGTTGCACACAGATGTGCAAATGCACACACACAGCTTGTCTAGTTCATGCAGAGAAGCATTTCCAATAGAATTCTCTTTTCTCTAGGATTCTCTGGAGCAGATAAACAGTAACTAATTGGCACCATGCTTAATGCCAAACATGGGCTTTAGGGGTATAAAACCCCCTCAGCATGGTGCTCCAACCAATACTGGGATGAGTTGGAAAGTTGGAGATGAGGTGGGGTGGGGTGGTGATCATTCAACACCCTGACCTCACTAATGCTCTTATTAATGCTGAATGCAATCTAATCCTCGCAGCAATCATCCAAAATCTTATAGAAAACATTCCCTCCCATCTCTACATCAGATATATTTAAATATTCATAGAATATTTGGAATAAGAATAGAAATAAAAGGGAAATTTAAAGAAACAGTTCAGTCAGATATTTGCAAAGCCTCAAAGTATGTTATAAAAGGTAAACGAGTACCAAGCAGTTTCTTTTAAACCCTTTACACAGCCTATGGCCTGCCGGCGGGCTGAAATGGATCCCATTATTCTCCCTAAACTGAACAAAACCTAACTAGGAAACATTGGTCAGTGTCAGAATCGCCATAAAAACTGCTGAAAATTCTTTTTAACCCTAAAGTGTTATTACAAATGTCTATAACCAAAGAATAGCCCCACCAGTTTGTACAGAAGTCCCTGTAGTTACTGAGTAATACACCTTAGTGTGTAATAAGCCTTTCTGCCTAAAGTGAAAAGTTAAACTCCTTACAGTGCAATTTGTATTGTCCTGTTGAATTTTACTACCATTACTTTATTAATCCATCTATTTCATGTAGGGTGGTGGCCCCTTTCCAATTCAGGAGAATTAGGCTTCTTACTAGCAGAGAGAAGAAGGCAATTACATGACATTTGTCTTTAGTTATGGACTGTGTAGAGATGGACTGCCAGGGTGTATATCACATTAAGCAAGACAGAGGTGCTTTTGGATGTACAGTGTGTCAAAAAAAAAGGTTTGTGGTTGTTCAATAACAAGAATTCACATTTTACTTTTACTCCATGAGTCTTCTCATCAGCCACCTAAAAAAGCTCCCCTCAAAAGTCCTACAGAGGCTTTAAAACGTTGTACTGAAGTACTTAAGTCTCCGTTCAGTTTTATGTTCTGTTCTAGACATCGTGGACAAATAAACATAATGTACATCATCTGTCTTTCTGCCAGAAGACAACACATTGTTTTGTTTCAGGAACAAATCACTACAGAGAGCAGACATTACTGATCAGGTCTAAAAGAATCTGAAAGTAATGCTTAGAAGCTAAGCTTCAAAAAGACTACACTTCTCCTCAGCCTCTGTTGTCCACACTGTATTCTAAAGCACCAGGGAGAAGAGAAAGCAGAATCCTTGAGATTGTTTTTTTTTTTTTTTGACTCTATGATGGATAGAGTTAGTTGAGTGAAATGATTTCTGTCTGTGGGGGAGCTACAGCATGGGCAGAAGGTCAACCATCGATTCCCAGCCATCTGCACAGCGGCACTAATAAGGAGCATGGCATTTTCCCTGATGCTATCCCACTCCACCTTTTTTTTCTGTACAACTCATAACCATTTACCTAACAGAGCCAGGAATTGTGTCAAATTTTAAATAAAAATCTAGCAGCTGTCAATCATAACGTGACCAAATAATAGATTTGAGTGCTTTCAAAGACGTTATCAGAGAAACTGTAGCCTTGTGGTTGTATGTCAATGAATATTACTACCATTGATACTACCAATAAATATGATGCCTTAAAAACATGCTTTAGTTTCATATCCGCTCACTAATATTTGCTTAGATTAACCTGGACATTGATCTCTGAAAGTTAGTGAATCCCAGTGGCTCTCTCCAGTTTAACTTTATTTGCCTGAGGTTTAGTGTCATGGACACTTCATGAAGAGAAGAGACTTTTTAGAATGAGCTGCTGTCCCTAGTGCCCCCAACGTGTATAAATTTACTGTGCTATCCAGCAGACTCTCCTAACCCTTAGAGACCTCTGAAGCTATTCTAAAGAATACCTTTGCTGGTACATTTGAATCTATTCTAGATGTGCAAAAATTATTTTAGCATTTTAACAATTTTATGCAACTTAATGGCTCAATTGCACTCTGTCCATGGTGTTCAAGATCCCTGTGGGAGTCAGTCCTCTAAATTGATTCTGCAGTGCTCCATAGTGCTCCACAGAAAAATATGCTTGGTATCACTGAAAAGAAACTCTGCATTTTTATATGTTCATTAGCATCATAATACAAATGCATGTGTCCTAACTTTTTTTCCATATGTGAGTTTTCACCCTACCACCGGTCTCCCCAAGAGGCTACACTGCATAACTAGGGGATATGGGTGAAATGTCAGCGGTGCCCAGTCCTGGTGATGGAGTTTAGCTCCAACCCCAGTCTAACAATCTAATCCAGGTAATCAAAGTCTCCAGGGAGTTGTATTGTCAAAAACAAGGGCACATGTGTTGAACAATGAACACTTTGGTATTTTTACAGTTTTAACATCTGCCATTGGTTGGTAATAGCAAAGGATATACATACTAATACAAGAACACAGTACTAATACTGGGTAGGGCCTCCTTCACAACATGATTGCATCACATAAGTCCTGCGGATTTCTCAGGAGCACTTTTATGCTGTGAATCTTCTGTTCAACCACATGCCAGAGAGGTTTTATTGGATTCAGTGATTTATTTATTTATTGCTCCATAGTGCATTATTAGTCAGTATTCATATCTGTTAATCAGTAATAATCGTACATTTCAAAACAGAAGCGGGTGATCAGTTGGTGTTTTGTAGTATGTGCACCCCCTGGGCCTCTCTGCCTACCTGTTAATAGAAAAGCTGGTGGTGTATCAGCCTCCTACCCCTTCTCCCCGGTTGTTCATACAGACAGGGGACTTTGTGTACATTGTGAGATTCTGAATTATGAGTAAAAATGTACTTGTATTTTAGTAGTAAATGATTTGCAGTGTTTTAGGGCATGATGTATATATTTGACTGTAGTTTGACCAATTATGGTATGAGGAGTAATCGGTTTCCAGGGACCGTCTGCCTTCCGTTCTGGGAGTTAATTAAAGTGAATTAATGTGTCAACTATATGCTGAAGCTGTGTTTTTCCCACAGCGTGCAGTTGTCAATCAGAGGGCCTCAGGGTAAATGTCAATGTGGCCATCCGTGGTGAAGAATAAATTCAACTAGTTGCTCATTGGTTATTGCTGGTGGGCTGATTCTCAAAGAGAGTGGAATAAAACCTTGGAGTTTTATGAGGGGAAGTGAGGGAATGAAGGGAAGTTAGTTCAAGTGGAGGTTCAAAGTTAAACAGCGTGAAGGTGTTTGGACTATAGGGAGAACCTGGGCTCAAAGGCAAGGTTAACTGCTACATGGATGGGGAGAGACACAGATCAGTGACGGCAAGTCTTGGTTAACCCTTAGTTTTTCCCTTTTAAAATAATTTATAATATTTCATCTATAATCAATGGGTTTTGACTTTTACCCCTTTTACTTGCATTAAAATGGGAGATTTCTGACAAATCTTTTTGAATAAACTAGCTAAGCTATTTTGGACTGGTGACTAATGTTTTCTGAAGTACTCAGGCCCAGGCTACAGAGATTCCTTTAGCGTGATGTTCATGAAAGCAGTTGGAGGAGACTTTTGCTTTGTGACATGATGCATGATCATGCTGGACGCAAGTTCAGATGGTTAAGTAGTGCTGAAGTTATGAAGGAATGCACATGGTCAGAGACAACACTCAAATCAGCTGTGGCATTCAAGCAGTGACTGATAGGTGTTAACAGGCCCAAAGTATGCCCAGAAAACCTGCCCCACACCATCTGACCACTTCCACCAGCCTACACTGCTGACACAATGTGCAGGTTGGGTCCATGTATTCATGTTGTGCGGTGCAAAATGTTGACCCTTCCATCTGTGTGCCTCAAAAGAAATCGAGATTCATCAGACCAGGCTACATTGTTCAATTGTCTTCATCTGTCCAGTTTTGGTAAGCCTGTTTCCACTGCAGCCTCAGCTTTCTGTTCTAATCTGACAGAACCCAACAGTTTTACTAGTCTGCTCACCACAGTTGTACAGAGTGGTTATAGGAGATAACGTAGCCCTTCTATCAGCTGAAGCCTGTCTGGTCATTCCCTCATGATCTCTCTCATCATCAAGGTGTTCCTGTCTGCAGAAATGCCACTCACTGAATGTGTTTTCTTTATTGCACATTTCAGTGTAAACTCTGGAGACTGCTGAAAATCTGCTGTGCTAAAAATCTCAGGAGATCAAGTTTCAGAAATACGCAAACCAGCATGGCTGGCACCAACAATCATGCAACACTCAAATCATTAAGATCACGTTTTGTACCTATTCTAATGGTTGATGTGAATATTACCTGAAGCTGCTGGCCCATATATGCATACACTATTTTGTGACTGACTGAATGATCCCATTAAAGTGCTCCCTAAGTGTATATAGGGATTAATAAATATTTTTTATATATATTAACAGTTCACCATTCAGTTTGTGGTGTGTTCTCAGTACATTGTAAGGGTGGGTCTGGTAGACATGCCTTCTTCCCACATCTCTAGTCTCCTGACTTTTCCTCCTGGCTCAAGAATCAACTATACAACGGGTAAACACGATAGAATACGTGACTTTTGCCCGCTAGACATTTTCTAGAAGGCATGAGTGGGTGGAAAAAGAAGGTATAAGTCATAGGAGGCCCCAAGGAACAGCACTGGGAGCTTTACTCTGTTAAACCATGCCTGTGACACTGCTAATTATTATGTCTACATCTAATAGTGGGTGACAAGTGGCACAAATCTCTAGTGCTGAATACTAGATAGGATGAGATCTGAGTGAAGTACGGATGCAAACCAGTGTTAATTATTCCCACAAACTAGTATTTAAAAAAAATAATGGACTGCAGACATACAAACATAATTAAGGGTTCTTGTATATGGTGAAATGGGGCCCTAGCTCTGTGATCTACTAATTGAAACATAATTGACATAAAAAACCCTCTTAAAATAAGTGATTACACCAGGCAGATGAGCATTTTATTCGACCATGATTAAAACACTGTGTATAACCGAGCCTTGAGACTCTAATGATTGATTGTTTCCTTTGTTGGAGTTGTCTTTAATCAAGGCAGACAAAGAACAGCTGAGCTGCTTGGATATTAGTCATTAGAGTTTACAATAAATTTTTTATCACATGACCCTCAGAGCTGCTTTTAGACTCTCGTACCGAGGCCACAGAGCTCAACTACGTGGAGGAAGGTATGCAGCACATTATACTGGTTATCCGACAGTGCATCATTTGCTATTGCTCGTTCTCCATTACGTTTGCTTCACGCACTCCACTTTTTTTTCTTTTTTGCTCTCTTCCTAAATGTTTTATTCAACTTACTCCGAGCACCGGCACATGCTCTAAAAAAAGATAAGAAAAATCATATTTATGTAAGACTGCACACAATGATGCCCCTTTATCTGAACATGGTACTGTATCACCACAGCACTGTTCCAGAGGATTTACGAAAGGGAGGACAGTGTGCTGCAATATGTTAGAGTTGTTAGAATTACACATGGAATGGCAAATTCCTATTAGAGCAAACCGCCAAGCATTATAGACAGATCCTCAAATCCCAGCGGAGGTCATTATACTGAGTCTGAGCTGGACATACTGTATGGGGGAGGTTTTGAATACAGCCAAGTCAGAGCAAGGAAACTCAGAACAATAAAGAAAGACAGTGGTCAAGGAATAATGTATTAACATGATGCTACATTTCCGAGAGGGTTGCTGCATGAATGAAACATCTACTTCTATTTTAAATACATCATGATAAATTGAGAAGATGGGGGAGTCTTGTGCTGTAGGCATTCTATGATGAAGACTAATGGGGAAGCGTTTTTTGAACTGCATTGTCGGGAAAATACAGAACATGCAGAAGCAGGCGCATTAAACAAAGGCCATTCAGATTCTGTAGGTTGAAGGTTTTGACTGTGGTTGGAAATGAGAATACCACAGCTGCAATTCTTAGAAGTTTTTTTTTTTTTTCACATTTTTTATTGGCTTTGACATATGCTTCTAGGACAAACTTTAATTGGTTACAGAACATTCTGTAATGTAAAGGATTTCCTGAAGATTATCCATAGCCCCTTAAAAGGGTTCTACAAGGGTTCATTAGTAAAGCCAATGGTTCTGTGTAGAACCAGAACCATTTGATGTCTTAAATTGGTTTGCTCTAATTAAATTGTTCCTCATATATATAAGGAAAACCTCTTGTATATGGTTCCCTTTAAAACCTTTTTAAAAAAAAGCAAAATCAAAATGGTTGCAAGGTGGTTCATCCCTGGCATCGTTCTTCTGAGATTACATGTTTCCATTATGATCATATATTTTCTATATCATATAATCATATATGCTTTTCTGCATTGGATCAAATGTTTTTTTTTATACATTGTATATCCAAATGTTTGTGGACACCCATTCTAACATATACACACACAGCTTGTCTAGTCCCTGTAGAGAAGTATTGCCAATAGAATAGGACTCTCTGGACCAAATAAACATGATCCAAAAGGCACCATGGCTAATGCCAATTGTGGGCTAGAGGGGTATAAAGCCCCCCAGCATTGAGCTGTGGAGCAGTGGTGTGTTCTCTTAAATTATGGTGCTCCATTCAATACTTTTGGGATAATTTGGGGAGTTTGGGATGAGGTGGGGTGGTGTCCATCTAATCTCCTCACCTCACTAATGTTCCTGCCACTGAATATAATTAAATCTTTACAGAAATGCTTCAAAATCTAGTAGAAGGCCTTCTGTGAAAATACAACTGATTTCAGAAGAAACAATGGATTGCCGGGTGTCCTTACTTTGGTCCATATAGCGGATGTGAAAATGTGCAAATATAAAAATGATAATGCACATGTGAAAAAAACTTCCTCAAAGGTTCATTAGTGAGAACAATGGTTCTGAAAAGAATATTCAAATGCTTAAATATTTTTAGTTAAAAGAAAACCAAAAATAGTTTAAGGGTTCCAACCTGTTTCAGTACTATATAGAACCATTAGTGTGTACTTGCAAGTGTCATCCACACACAACTAAAAATAATTAACTGTACTGCACATCAGTGGTCATCATAAGGGTCCTTCAAGAGTTATCAAGGTCAAAGGGGAGCGAGAAAATTCCTGCATGTGTGTCCCTTAAGAACTTGTAATTGAAGGTGCTTTAAAAAAACACTTTTAAAAGACAACTTTTAAAGAGCCTCCACATGATGCAAAACCTAAACCCATCAATTTATATTTGTTAATTTCTTCTTATCTGCTTCTTCCTGGTCAGGGTCACGGTCTGATGCTTACCCGGAATCATTGGGCGCAAAACAGGAATACTCCCTGGACAGGGTTCCGGCTAAATTTATATAGAACAAAATCTGTAGAAAACAATCCAAATTGGAGGAGCTCTAGGCGTTCTAGAAGTAAGGAACTCAAGAATGAAATCCCAGCAATTGAAGTTTTAGAAGTTCAAAGCTTCTCATACTTGCAGATCTCATTTACAAAACCGGTTCTTTAGGGAACCAAAAGTAGTTCTATTTGTGGCACCTTTTTAAGATTGATGGTTGCAATATTACTGTCAGAGCTAACCTTTAGAATGTAGCGTTGCAGAGGATTCCTTCTTACAGGACTAGCATTCTTAAAGGACACTTTGTCCCATTACATCTAAAACAGTGAAGGAGAATCTAAGGGTTATCATGCCTTACGGGTCACAGCAGTTCACTTCAGAGCTGCCCAATTATGTAGCTTAAACTCTGACAGAACAGAAGCACTGTCTTCAACTGTGGGCACATTAGTGTAAGAGGCTGACTCTCTGTCACTTTTGCTGCGACTTTTTAACTCCAAGCAAAGAGCCTTTCCAGTGCCACAGAATCAAGAGCAGGCTGAGTGTTTTTCAGCCACAATCCTATAGCCTTTGTTTTATATCTTTATGTGTCTTAGGTTTCATTCCCAATCAAATTCCCACCATTAATGATAAACCATGTGGAAATATAATTGTGTATCATATTAGAAGTCTGACAGAATGACTCCAGGTGTGAACCCGGCGCGCGGTAAGGCAACACAAAAGTGTCTGAAGATAACTGCCGAGTCCTATCAGTGTGCGACAGTCTGTGCACTCTGTGGAGGTTTTAATTGCATCTCAGCGTAATCTGCTGGCTTGTCTGAGGAGCCTGTGACAGCGGTGCCTTCGAGAGATAATCACCTGCCTGATAGTGGAGCACTGCGCACACCTGTCTCTCCCTTGTTGCTACAGGATGATAAAGAATTAGCCAGCCTTTCATGTGGACTTTGATGTCTCCAGCATCAGAAACCAGTGCTCATGGGCTGTGGATGCTTGATCTCACGAGGACATTTGAATAACAATAACTGTGTTGATACACATGCTGACCTCGTGGCGCAGATAGATTTTTTTATGCACATGAGTCTGTTTGATATTTGATCTGAAAGAATGATGAGATTTGAGAGTAAGTTATGGTAAGTGTGTGTGTGTGTTATATATGTTTCTGGAGCTTCATGACTGTGTAGAAGTTGAGGTGTAGCCAAGGGTTACACTGAGATTGCGAAGTCCTGTGTATGTCACAGATATCAACAATGTGAAAAACAAGATTATCAATTTATGTGGTATTATATGTGGTTCTTAGCACTGATGTCATCATAAATGTGATTATACCTCATAGCCTGTTTAAATGTGCTGTGCAGTTATTGAGTATTAAGTCATTATTTGATGTATAAATAGAAAGTATGTGGCTTTTGGGGGGTGAAAAATGCTCAGATGTCATATTTACAACCCAGTTATTTAGCCTCAAACTAAAACATGCTGATTTTCCTTTTATGCCTGCCCCACACTACATAATTTTTTTAATCGGACGAAGAATATGTGAGAGACCCACACACAATGACATTTTTCACTGATTTTTTAGTCTTCAATCGTTCAAGTCCCCGCACTACACGTCTGTCCTGAATACAACACCACACACTTTAAGATTCTGCACGCCCAACCAACAACTCTGAACCTTAAAACCAGGCAGATGTTTCTCGCAAAGTGTTACATCGCAAGGAATTTCTTGCAAACTGGATGTAAACAAACATGGTGGATGACAGCAAACCCATTGCTGTGCTTGCCAAAAGCCAAAATAATTAATGGTGTGAATGAGAATGAGTCACCAGGATTTATACATGTATATATAAACCCACATACATATATAGCTATACTTGTTGCACACATATGGTGTTAACAACTTCTGCACATGCTAATACATTTTTTGGGGGTGTATATGGAGTATTACAAGTCAAGCCTGTTACAAACAGTCTTGGGGGTGGGTATTGATTTGTTTTTCCAACCTTGTTTTGGTTATTCCAGGCTTTCTTCTCAAGAAAACAACACTGTTTGAGGTTCACTGTACTAAACTCTTGTTTAGGGGCAGTGGTGGCTCAGCGGTTAGAGTGCCAGGATATCAATAACAGGGTTGTGGGTTTGATTCACGGGCTCGGCAAGCTGCCACTGTTGGGCCCTTGAGCAAGGCCCTTTACCCTCTCTGCTACCCGGGCGCTGAAGTTGGCTGCCCACCGCTCTGGGTGTGTGTACTCACTGCCCCTAGTGCACTAGTGTGTGCGTGTGTTCACTACCACAGATGGGTAAAATGTGGAGGACAGATTTTGCTGTACACTGTACAGTGACAAATACGTGCACCTTTACCTTTGACAATGCCAAGAAGACGCAGTTTGCCATTCTAGGGCATCTTTAAATAATTTAGCTTATTTACTTATTTACTTTGTCAGTTTTTGAAACAAAATGGCATCGGAAAACCATATTCTTTTCTGGCAAAGATTAAAATTGCAAAAAGAACTTTTTCAAACAATGATGCCACTTATCTGACACCAAGAACCTTTTCTGTTTCTTTTTAACTGCATGCTGAGTGCAGCTGTCTCCAGTTATCTGCTGAAAATTGGTGAAATGCTTCACCTCTGTGTCACCGTTGTGTGTTCAGTACCATCTAATAAGATTTGGAAAGCATCCTGAAAATCCAACAAGCAAATGTGCCTTTGAGTTTGAGTTAGCGAACAGATGGTTAAACTTCATAGCTACTGTCTAATTTAGTAAAAACCCATTTACAGGGAACAGGCCGACTGCAATTACTTAGTTATGACTTACAGTTGTGACAATTTTGTATGTGGCTATGAAAGTACATTTAGATATAGTGGCATGCAAAGGTTTGGGCAACCCTGGTCAAAATATATGTCACTATGAATAGTTAAGCAAATAATACGATTATTTAAATTTCCTAAAGTCACAAAGTTAAAGAGTAAGTGTTTCTTTTTTATTTTCACATTTTACTGTTTCAATATAACAAAACAAAAAAGGGCCAGAGGAAAGTTTTGGGCACCCAGCATGGTCAGTACTAAACCCTCCTTTGGCAAGAAGTAAATGCTTTTAATTCGAGTTTTTCAATTCGCATTTGGGAGATTTTTGCCCATTCTTTCTTGCAAAAGACGTCTAGTTCTGTGAGATACTTGGGCCATCTTGCTGCACTGCTCTTTTAAGGTCTATCCACAGATTTTTAATGATATTTAGGTCATGGGACTGGCTATGGCAAAACCTTCCGCTTGTGCCTATTGTAGATTTTCAGTTGTGTTTAGGATCATTGTCCTGTTGCAGAACCCAACCTCTTTTCATCTTCAACTTTTTTTCACAGATGGTCTGATGTTTGCTTTCAGAATTTGCTGGTATTCAAATGAATCCATTCTTCCCTCTATCAGTAGATTGTTCCTGTTAACTGTTCTTTTGTTTTCAGTTACTCACTGTGCATTTGTGCACCATTGCTGTTTGCAAAAAGGTAAATGATTCTACATTATAATGAATAACTGACAGTTTACAACAGAAAACCTGACACATAAGCAATGAATCACAGTACACCAAGAAGATCACAACAGTTCATGTACTGCTCAATAGGCCAAATGACAAGCATGGCTTAGTCAGAAGCACACTGTTCCAATGTGAGAAACTCAAACACACTTGGAAATGTTCCTTTCATCTGAGAATGGGCAGACTATTCTGAGAATAAAGGCAGCAATTTTAGATCACATCCTGACTGCTCTTTTGGACACTTCTACCAAAGGTTCCATTGATGACTGCTGCTGGCCAGTGATGCATGGTGCCTCAACAGAATTAAAATAATTGTAGGTTATTTGTTGAATGTGACAAATGGCAGGCACTGAGGCCGAGGCCTGCTGCACATAATGGAAAGTTAAGGTGTCACACGGGGATAAGTGGAGGTGACTTTGGCTGTTGACCTTGACAGTGCAGGCTAATGGAGGTGGCAGAGATCGCTCAGAAGGGAGACAGACTGCACTTCTGTGATGTAAAGGAAAAGAAATAGAGAAAGACACTATACAGCATTGACAAATGTTCTTGATGTTTATTTTTTTCAAGAGTTTTCTTTTCCGCAAGTATAAGCAAGTTCTTTAGCAAAATACAATTTAGCCAGATTGTAGCTTTTATAAGACCTTCAATCCTGTATTATGAATTAGGATCATACATAGTTAAAAAGGTTTTTGTTGGTATTTTGTCATAAAAAAGATCAGGTCAATATTATATAAAGAAAGTTTCTTTGACTGTTTGTCTAAATCCTGTAGGAAACTTTGTAATTTCCAGAAAAGTGCAACACAGTGTAAGAACAGGGTTTAAAATGTATAATTATATTGTATAACTTAAATTTCTTTTGTTAATTTTCTTATTTCAACTGAAGCTGCTCTGCCACACTGACTGTCCCTCTCAGAAAATAAGTAATTGATTTAACGTTAATTAAACATTGTCAACATTGTCAACACATAATTCTGTCAGATGGGTTAAAGCAACATGTAAATCACATATTATGGGACACATTTGAGAATGATGTGGCTAAGGATATTTTCTTAGTATCAGTGAAGCACTTTTGTAAGGGGCTGTGGATTAGAGCATCTGCTAAATGTCTTAAATGTAAATGTAAATACAGGTCATCTTTGTGCCACAAGAACAGCTCTGACTCTTCAAGAACAGCTCTGACTCTTCTGACTCTCCACAATACCTCTGAGGGTGTCCTATGGTATCTGGAATCAAGCCATTACAGCAGATCCTTGGGTGCCCTTGGCCTCTTGCCTGAGAGTTGTAACAGATAAGCAACAAAGTGGAAAATCCTTGAATCATTTTTAATAGTTTTCTCTGAATGCTCTCTGGTCCTGCTGGTGATCAGGATGGGTAGATTAACATCCATGGTCTTCTCTGCAGACCTGATGATGCACTGTAGCTTGTTTACTGCAAGACACAACACTACTAGCATCATATCTCTCGAAAGAATAGTAGCTAAAGACATTGAGCAGATACTTTTAACTATTTTTATTCAATTGATCTACATTAAATCCACAGTTGTGAGAGTTTGAGAACAGTCTAATCAGAAGCAGTGTCAAGAGTGACTTCATGGGGGAATAAAATGTGCTTGTGCAAGAGCCTTTTTTGTGGGTGTTCTAAAGGTGGAGAAAGAAAATCAAGCGTACCTGATGACGCTCTTGTGTGTTGCTTGGTAATTAATTTGCTAATGCAGCTCCAAGAAGAGGCAAGCCACCAGCACTTTGAACTCGCAGAGGTAATTAATACCTTTCCTTCCTGAAGGAGAAACAGAGCAGATTTCCTAAATAATTGTTTCTCTGCCCCCCCAAGAGGATTGCTCCAGCTCCTTATAGAATGACCTATATGCAAATGCAATGTCAAGCATGCAAGGTAGGCGCTGGTAAAGAGGCACATGTGAGAGGAGCACTGCAAACCCACAGCATTGATTTAGTCATGCAACAAACTGCCTCAGTAGATGATTCAGTGTCGGTCAGGTGCATGGTAGACTTTCTCTGATAACAAACACGAGCAATGGCTAATTAGTACCAAAGAGACTATTTCAGCCTAAGCACTTGACAATTTGACGATGTTATGCATTTCATGACTTAGATCCTGGTGTGAGTTCAGACTGTAGATTTACACTTCAGTAATTTTCATAGAACTGACAAGACAAGACCCTTAATGCTACAGCTTATTAGGTATACTGTAGTTACAGTCAGTAATTAAATTAAAGATACTTGTCAAATATTGTACAAGTTCACTTTTTGCCATTTAACAGAAACTGTATAGTACAAGGGCAGTTTCTGCTAAGTTATGGCAGCATTAAAATGTCCATTCAGAGTTTCTTTTTTTGCACATTTACAGAAATGTTTCTTCAAAGAAAATCAACTAAATTTCTTTTGGATTTAAAAAAAAACCCTAAAAGAATCCAATTAGTAAGCCAAAGAATTGTAATAGATCTCTTATTCAATCATGTTTTTTCCTAACAGATTACTGAATGTAAATAAGTATAGACAAAATTGATCTGATGATTTTTCACTGAAACTGAGTCACTGAAGCTGATCTAAATCCTTGGTTACTTTGGGGATTAAACATGACATCTGTAGTTCTATAAACAAACACTACTCTGTGAAGTTGGTGTGTGGATTGGCCAAATCAATGGTTAGACCACTGGGTCAGAGCATCTCCAAACATTATGCACAGCTTGTGGGGTTTTACTGGTATGCAGTGGTCAGTACCTACCAAACCAGTGATAGGATTAAGGGGACCACACTGATGGACTCCATGGATTGTTAGTGTGTCTTGTCTCGTGAATTGGTAAAGTAGACCTGGCTTCTAAATCTGCCTGTCTTCGCTTTCTTAAAATGTCTAAAAATAGCTTTACAATTGTCCAACATCAGTAAGGGAACTTTTGCATATAACAGTGATATAACCAAATACAGATCTAGCTGTTTCTAGCTACACACATTGCTAACTAGGAGTATAACACCAAAGCTAAAGCTACCTAGCCTGGGGTAGATGACCTACAACGATACAGACACTCATCACACTCACATGCTAGTAAGTGATATAGCTTTTGGACTATATGGCTGATATGTTAGCTGGTCAAGGGGACCACATTGATGGACTCCATTAATTGCACCAGTGTGGTCCCCTTGATCCTGTCACTGGTTTGGTAGGTACTGACCACTGCATCCCAGAAAAAAACCACAAGCCCTGCCTAATGTTTTGGAGATGCTCTGACCTAGTGGTCTAACCATCATGATTCGGACATTGTCAAAGAGACTCAGTACTTAAAGGATCTGCTGATGCTTGGTGCCGGATATCATAGAATGGCTTCTAAGGTCAAAGGGGGTCTACGTAATATTAGACAGCTGGCAGTAATTTTATCAGTGTATTTGACCAAATGCTTTGTGTGTTGGCTTGCTAATGTGATTTTTTCTGTCTGTTTAAGGCGTTTCAGGCTGCACAAAGTTTTGCAGCATTTTTGGCTGTACTTGCCCTAATGGCCTTAGGTAGGTACTGATGAATTACTATGTACAACAACAGGTAACATTACTATGATATATTGAGCCAGCATCTCAGCACTGAGGCTGTGAACTTCCTTCACCTTTCTGCAAATTCTTCTAAAAATGGTTGTAAATGAACCTTGATATACAAGTCGAAGTCAACATTTTAGGCACAGGAAGTTTTTCGTCCTATTCATTTTGATAATTGATTGCACGATCATCACGCTGCGCCCGTGTCACATTGTCACACTTCTACATTTCTTGTTGCTGACATCAAGGCTTTCGTAACAACCTCATCCCAGAGATAAATAAACGGAGCACAGTGAAAGTACGGCGGGCCGCTTTTTGTCATCTGTTCGAGGCGAGTAGCTGGAAAGCATCAGTAAGATGATACGTCTCTGGAGAGAAAGTCGCCTGGGGAAAGATGGGGCTCTTAATCATCGGGGACCCAGTTCTGTGGCGTTTCTCTCATTGCTGCCACACACTTCAGCACCATGCCACTGAATAGGAGACCATTTGCATACTTGCAAATCCACAGAAACGAGAAAACGGGGAGCATTTGTTGTGAAATGGGACAGTTTGCGACAAAAGGCCTGCAAACCAACTGTGTGCAGTTTTAATGCTCTGCCATATGTCAGTGAAATCTCTCTGACCCAGTAATGGCTTTCTTGTTAATTTGGCTGCGCAAATGAGGAGGAACGTCACCCATAATCGCAGGCCTTTAAAACTTTATTTCGAAAAGTTACGAGTGAAACCGCCATATTTTATTCTGGGCTGCTTGTTTAAAGGCAGCATTATAGGTAACTGATGCTATAAAGCATGAATTATATTGTAGAGAACTAAGCTGCCTTTTACCCTACAGACAGTGTGGAAATTGCAACAATGCCGCTCGCCGCCCACTAAGCCTCCGGGGAGAAGTTATAATTCTCCTCAAATCCAAATTCACACTCATTAAATGTTAATGTGGGTTGGTGAAAGCTAACCATACATGTCTCACACGTGTAATTAGGATTCCGAATAAGGTTTACTGCCACAATCGAACAGAGTGTGTGTGTATGCATGTGTGGGAGGTACATTTTGTATGAAGGATACCGAGGGAGATGCATCTGGGGGTTTTCTGAGGCATCATTACAAATGCCAGTGTGACTCAGTCACTGCAGACAACAGCAGCTACTTTATGTTAAATTTCTCTGAGGCAGATCATTTGTACCCTGTCAGTGAGTGTGTGTCTGGAGACCACACGGGTGAGAGTACACGAGGAGGCTGAGGGTTTGCATGGAGCAGAAACAAATAGCAAACAAATAACTGGGAGCAAGAAAATAATGAGGGTTTGCGAATTATTAAGGAGGCGTTGTGTTAATAGTAGTAATGCTGCTTTATTCCAAAAGGAGAAATGATCCGATAGAGCTAGGAGAAGAAGTGTAACTCCATGACAAGGACAAAAATTAAGTGCTTCTCATGTCCCTGGGTAATATACAGTAGCCTATATGTGTGTGTGAATACTAGTTTTCTTCTTGGCCTTTTAAAATGCTGATTTCCATCTGATTTCATGTCTTAAACCCATCAGCTCAGACACCTATAGGGGGCACCCATGTACTGCAAACTGAAAACCGCAGAGCTCTGCACGTACGAGTTAATGGGCACTATGATGATGGTGATGATGAAAGCAATGCATGCTGGACGTGCCAATCTGTGTTTTTCTGATCCATAAACATGTTCAGTTTTTAAGACTTACAAGAGTGCATTTTCGCACCCGTGCAACATTTAAGGCACACATGTGAAACAGACTTCTGGTCCTGGCGCAGAATTCTTTGGTTTCTCCCCAAAAAAACAGACATCTGGGAAAGTCTTGAGCACCAAATGGACAAGCAATTAATATTCTTGTGTGAGCCGAGGGTTGGGTTTTAGTTTGGTCACGTTTGACTCGCTGCCTTCGCCGCCTCACAGTAGTGGGATAATTACCTATTTATATTTCACCCAGACAGCTTCAGTGCAGCTGAAGAGCCCTGCGTGTCTTTGTGTTTGTTTATGTGTGTCCGTGTGTATGTGCAGTGGCCTGCAACTGAAAAGAATTACTGCATAGTACAGAAAGAACACACAAAATCTTATCAGAATCATTATCTTCTTCATGGTGTAGAACATTTGGTACCCATGCACTCCAAACATGGCACAAGGGTATGTTCAATGGAGGCAAAATACCAAATATTTCTATAAATAACTAATATGTCTTTCTGCAAAATCATCTTGCCAAGTGAAATTATCTTTGGCAGTCATTTCCTTCAAGCATTAGTTCTTGTAACTTTTATCTGCCAGTACTGTAAGATCATTTCAGCTTTGCTTCTCATGACTTAACATGACTTCTGAACTCCTTGGTTTACTCTTCTTGTGATTTACACACACACAACACATTGTTGGTCTACGTATTGATTCCATTTTACTGTTAGTATGTTAACTTGGTCTGAACCTTAGCCACTCAGCCTCATGCACACATTTGTACATGTCTGTGCAAGTTGTCTCGTGTTTTGTCTATTGTCCTTGCACTACTGTATCATGTCCTACCTATCCTGCACCGCAGACTTAGCCTAACAGTGTTTCATCATACTGTACAACCCTGTATTAGTATAATGAAAAAGCTGAACTGATTTAAATTAAGTAAAATGTCTTTAAATAAGTTAAATGATCCCATAGATTCCCAACAAGAGTCTCATCATAATAAATAATTATTATATTGTCTATAATTCAATTTTGTTTACTTGTGAAAATGATATTTTTGCGATGCTATATGGCCACATACACACTTATCATAATATTTCGAAATATCTGTACATATTTATTGAATACACAAATGTAACATATTGTATATTGGACACGTATGCATAATGCATCGATCAGCCATAATATTAATACCATCTCTCTAATATTAGGTAGTTAAACCTTCTTGTGTCGCCACAAGAAATCTGTCTACACAAGGCATGGACTCCACAAGATCTCTAAAGGTATCCTGTGGTATCTGGCACCAAGACATAAGCAGCAGATCCTTTGAGCAGATCCTGAAAGCTGTGAGGGGGAGTCTTAGGTACCTATGACCAGGTTGACAGTTCATTGGTTTTCCTTTCTTGGAGCACTTTTGGTGGGTACTGACCACTGCAAACCAGAAACACCCCACAGGCCCTGCCTGGTGGTTTGTAGATACTCTGACCCAGTTGTCTGGCCATCACGATTTAGCTCTTGTCAAAGTGACTCCAAGAACTGACTGTTCACTTGCTGCCTAATATATCCAGCCCTTGACAGATGCCACTGTAGATGAAGAGAATCAGTGTTTTTCACATTTCACTGATGTCTTGGCTGATCGGTTTATGTGTATCTGGTGTATCTGTACAATTTGAAAGAACAGAATGGATCAAATGTGCATGTGAGTTTACCCTAAAACTGTCAGCACAACACACCCAGGTTTCTTTTTACCTAATGAATTTCCAACCTACTGCACTGTGTACACAGATTGATAAGTATGAATACAAGAAACATTCTCAGGAGGTAGACAGCCTCTAAAATAGCTGTTGTGCCTCTTTTGACTGTATGATGGAAGTTGGCACGGCTCGCTGGCTTTTTGCAGCCACATGTTCGCGGTCTGCCTCATCCTGGAGCCGTCAGTAGAAATTCAATAGATTGCACTGGATATCTGGCCTGGTCTCATGGGCAAGGCAGGAAGAGCTGGCTGTTGGCCCTGTAAAATCACTTTAAGGATGCTACATGAAGAAGACTAAAGCTCTCTCACCATTTCAGAATGACTGACCTATGGCCAGGCTGATGATTGCAGGCTAGTTTTCATGAGGTAAAAGAACACAGAAGAGTGTTTTGAACAGAGCAGTGTCCAGGGAAAATGGCATGTCTGTTGCAGACAAGGATGAGACAGCTAGGGTTGAGAATCTGCTCAAATGGATCCAAGAAGGTGGAACAGACACTCAGTGAGCACTGGCTAGGATTGATAGTAATGTTTAGGTTGCTTTCAGAAAGACATCTGAGAAAGTGAATAGTAAACAAGGGTTTTACTTCTGGCTACAATGACTAGGTTTCGTCAAAATTGCTTTTTTTTTAGGATTTTCACCATCAACATATCAACATATATCCTCAGGAAGGAATTCAACAGCTACAAAATCGACAAACTGCTCTATGAGAATAATGGTGGGTTGTGAATATTTACAACCATGAATCAGCTACAACCTGAATGTTTTCGATATCTGCTGTTAGTTTATTCATAAGACCCTGCACTTGACTTTGTACTTTTAGAAATGTGGCTTTATCCTCTAAAAGTGTGTACTTTAAGCCTCAATTAGCTGGAACGACATTTGTACTCTGGTGTTAGGCCTGCAAGCTAACTTCTCTAAGCCTGGGTAGCCAGCTGGCGAGTCCAAAGACGCATTACGACTTTGGTACTCCATCATCAGTCACTCGGCTTCATTCTCCAGACACAACCTTTTACCATTAACACTTGTGTTGGTAGCAAAGTCAGTCAAAATAGTAGCTACACTGTGCTATGTGGCACTCTGTGGAACAAGCTAGTTAGGCCAAGGTTAGTTTAGCAAGTGGGCTTCAGATCCAACACCATGAAAGAACTTTAATTTCAGCTTTCTGTCCTTTGGACACCAGGGGCTTAATCTGGGTCATTACAGCGTAGGGTTTCTGTCAGCCAGACTTAAGCAAAATGTTATCCTGTTAACTAAGCTAAGCTAACCAGCTGCTTTCTGTTGATTGAGTATTTACTGAATGATTGGTTTAAAATTGTACACATTTTTCCCTATAGAGACCCTGTGAACACACTGAATTTTGTGTTTGATCATTTTCAATATTTGAATAAATGCAGAATGAGAGGACATGGAAGCCATGTTAACAAAGAACCATCTGTGCTTCTTATGTTACCCTCAATCCCTGGTAATGTAACTGTATATAAAACATGTGAATATCATTGAACAGTGAATACCATTGAACAGTGAATACCATTGAACAGTGAATACCATTGAGTGCCATCCAAATTGTAATTGACTGAATTGACTAAATAACCATATTGGCAGATTTTCAAAACATTAACAGTGAAGCCATTCAAAATATATACCACATTCACAATACCACAAGGCAGTGCTGTTTAAGAAAAAAGTATTTATTCAGTCTATAAGGGTTATAAACCGCCTCAGTCCTCTCAGTCCAAGGGTTCATGCTGCTTTAAAAATGACATGTGACTGAATAGAAATTTCAATCAAATGTACTAACAATAAAAGTACCAGAACAGCCCTGCAAAAATGGAACACACAAAATACTCTTAAATTAAAGCAGCTCACAAAAAAGCAAAAGGAAACAAAAATAAGGGTCAACATGACCTGCTTCCAGTAACATGGTGGGCTTTTAGATTAATGAATAGGTTTTGATTAAAATTACACAGAATCTCAATCCTGCTTTTGCTCAATACTGCTTTTCAAACAGCCATGTAGGCATTTCTTAAAAGATGTATCTTACATTTCTGTTATACATGTGATAAACTGGCAATACTGAACTGAATGTTCTCTGATCTATTTTAAGAAAACTTATCTCGTTCTGTTTTACAGTGCATAGCCTATTGACACTGCAATCCAGTAAATGTGCTTTAGGGATTAAAAAGCTACTGCATGCTTTTTTTGTGTGTGTGTGTTTTAATTTCTACATATTCTTCTGGACAGCAACTTATTACAGCAACAAACTACTGCTTTGTAAAGCAATTTTTCTGTATATTTATTTATTTCCTAAGAAAACCACTCTGCCCTGTATATACAAATGCTCTTCCATACATCCCTGAGATTAATACAAGTTTGGAGCTTCAAGAACTGAAGTCCATCACTAAAACAGTACCAAAAAAATGACATGGTTGCTATGACAACTTCAGTAACCTCAGAGAATCAATTTTGTTATTGTGTGTGTGTGTGTGTGTGTGGAGTGAGGAAGACTGAGGAAGACTGATTGCGAGACACACAGAGAGAGCATGCGAATAAGCAAAGTGAGAGACTGACAGATTGGGTATGAAAGAGGTTCATGGTACATGCATATAGAGACAACTGGAACAGCCCATAGTCTTGAATCTCCCCAAACATCTAATATCCTTCAGAGTATTGCATGTTGATAAGGGGTTGTTGACTCTAACGAACGAATTCAGCAGACCTGATCCATGTCTCAAGCTTACTGTAGTCTTTATTCATGGCCAATGAAGGGAACTGGTGAAAAACATGGTAGCCAGTGGATATAATGGTCAATTGATGGACTGCACCTGCATCATTTTTGAGAATAGTGTGAGGTAAGCAATAACACAAAGTGCCCCCTGGTCAAAACTCTCAGTAAAAATCATTAAATGCTAATTATTATTAAGTCAGTTACATAGAAAACAACTACATCTCATTAGATGCAACACTATATATTGATATATTGATATTTGGTCACAGAATGATCACAGTGTGAGTCAATGATTCTGATCAATATTCAACCACCCTCTCCAAAATTGCATTGATTTTCTTATATCAGTAGTAGTGGAACTACTGTTTTTTGGATGCTATATAGAACTCTTGGGGAAAAAAGGTGTTATGCAGTGGTTATGTATACAACCATGACAAATCGAGGAATCATCTGAATGGTTTCTTGATTTGTCATGGTTCTATATAGCTACTGGAGCACATTAATAAGCATTTGTGTTGTATGTTCTTGATGCAATTCAGGTCCTGGCCTAGCATAATAGTGTCCTCTCCAATCCCACTGGCTCTTCATTACGTTAAGACATAGGCTGGAGATGGTGGCAGAGCCAGAAGTAGGCTACTGGCAAAACACATTCACTGTAAAACCAGACAGACTTGCTTGGCAGATATGGCACGTCTCAAGGCGCTTCAAAGCTGCCATGGTAGATCCCCTTGGATATACATGGCAGCCATCCTGAATGCTATGTCTACTACTTATTAAGTCTTTGTTCAGGTCACATTGGATCATTGTCATTACATGTACAATCGTGAGCCAGTGGCAGAGATGGAAATATTGGTTTAACGCTCTGTGTGCAAGGCAAGATAAGTCTGCTTAGCAGATATGACTGACAGAGAGCCTCAACTATTGTGTCTAGTGCTTGTTAACTCTCTGCTTTGTCCATGTCTGTCTAATTTGCTGTCATTCATTTTTAATAATCAGGTAATTTGAACAAATTTACACGACTTCTCACTGCACACAGCAGAGTGATTTTTTAACGAGATGAATAGAAGTGATGTATCCAGAAAGCTGGTAGGCTTACTCAGTAATGTGAAATCTCAGACCTCCATTGGGATGCTGTTTGATGTGAACAATTATTTCAATAACAGATTCAATGGATCGTTAGGATTCTGGTGAGAGAACAGAAAGTGATTCATCGCACAAATCGATGTCAGCTGGGATCTTGGTGAACAATTATGCAAAACCCCAGGATGCTTCATAAGCCAGACCACTTACTGAGACTGCTGACATAACATGATCATTCCCAAGTAGGTTATTACTGTCAGGTGCCATTACTTCCTGTCATGCAAAACATGTTTAGAACATGCTGACTAAGTTGAACATATCACAGATAATTCCTTGCTTTAATGTTGTGAGAAATCTAATTGAATCTGATGGTTTATCTCATTAGAATGCCATACATAATATGGGAAGTCTAGTACACGTTGCTTAAGTCTCTTTGCTGTCTCACGTTGATGTAAAATTATTTTAGTCATTTTCAATAATTTCATCATGAAACTTTGACATGACTGCTAGACTCAAATTATGTCAAAAAATTAAAATGTAAAAAATGTAAATACAGGGTCTGTGTGAGGCCGTGATGGGCTTGATTTACAAATCAAATACAGGATCTGAGCTCAGTTTGCCTTTCATATGAACAAACAGTATACGGCAACTACAGAAGTTAAGGGTAGGGGAATTGTGGTTGTTTGCCCTCCAAAAACTAATGAAGGTCAGGCTATGTTAATGCAATCCTATTGCTTATCATGAGAAATGCACAATTTTGAAACTGCTCTGACAACAGTTGTAATGGTGAGACTGTATACTCTTGTACGAGTATATTGATTCTGATGTTGAAATGTGGTTGACAGCACATCACTGATTGCTAGCTTAAGATCACATCTTCATCATTCTAAAAATGCAAAAGTACTGAGTAATAGGACCTGATAGAAAATTTGTTATTTTTTATCTATCAAGATTGCTTAAAAAATATTTAGTATTTTTTACAATGTCTTTTAAACTTTCATATCCAGACACACATTATGGCCTAGTTTCTGCTTCTGTTAGTCAGGTGTTAAGGAAGATTAGTCATAGCCCAGCATGTTGCGCTTCTAGGGCAGGTAAAAAACACCAGCTGTCAGGCCCTCGGTATCACGCCCTCCCCCGGGGGGCAATCTCTAGCCGCTGCCCACAGGCCCAAATAAGGACTGTTTTATTTACGTTCATTAACATTAACAGTGAAGCCATTCAAAATATATACCACATTCACAATACCACAAGGCAGTGCTGTTTAAGAAAAAAGTATTTATTCAGTCTGCTTTATTCCTGCTTTTGCTCAATACTGCTTTTCAAACAGCCATGTAGGCATTTCTTAAAAGATGTATCTTACATTTCTGTTATACATGCGATAAACTGGCAATACTGAACTGAATGTTCTCTGATCTATTTTAAGAAAACTTATCTCGTTCTGTTTTATTTACGTTCATGTGTGTTTGGTTTAGTGATTCGGTTCATGTTCATTTACGTCCATGTGTGTTTGGTTCAGTTTGTTTGTGTTCATTGTTTGCTTCATGAGTTACACCTGGGACTGGGGGATATTAAGGGGCCTCAACACTGCCATTCAGTGCCAAGAATTGTATGTACTGGAGCGTCCTCGCCTTGGTTCAGGTGAGCTCAGGTGTGCAGGTACCCATGCTCCCAGTGGCGCGCTGTAGTCCCCCCACCCGGTTGGTTTTCGAGCGTAACTCAGGTTACGTTAACCCCCCGTATCGCCCAGGTGCTGTCTGGAGGTGTTTAGTTCTAGCCCCGTTTGGCTAATTTCCTGTCATTCTCCCGTTTTAGTTTCTGCTCTGCTCCCAGCTCCTCCCAGTACCAGGTTTTGTTCTGTTCCCCATTTCTTTTGTCAAGTTCGAGTTTTTTGTTTATCATGGTTGATCACAGTATGCTGCTTTTTGCCTCACTTGCCCCTCACTTTGCTTGCTTTGAAACCATCTCTGTGAGTGTTCGTCCCATCTTGGTCTGGCCTAGCACGCCATGACATCAGCAAAGCTTTAGCGGAATTCATTTAGTTTTTTTTTTTTTTAATAAACAATAACATTATTTGAATTATTACAAAGCATTTTTTCTAAGGTCTTATTCCAGGTTAATTCACTCTGTATGATTTTCCCATCTGTATGATCAACTCATACTATTACAGAGACAACATCAGTGCCGACTGATCACATTCTCTCTACCTCTTGATTGTTATGGTAGTTTATGAGATTTGCTGATAGGAACTGAATACACTTCTGTTTCTACATGGCGCTGATATGTAAATACGAGAAGACAGTCAAAAACATGTTCTACATGGACTTATTCCACTACATGTACTGTAATTACATACATGTTACCGACATGTTAACTCCATGATCTCCCCTATACAACAATCCTATATTTCTCCAATGTGTATGACTTTTTACTCGTACTGATTCACCTGTTGTGCCACTTTCCACATATCTTTTCTCTAAAGGGTTGTTCTGGCCCACACTGCCGTCTTCTGGTGCCTACGAGACCCCTGAAAGGCACACCTTTCTGTACTTGTGTAAGTGCTTGTGCAAAGGTAGACCCTGTCTCGTGCGTATAGGTGCAAAGTATATCTATGTGATCCTATACATGTGATGTGTGTGTGACTGGAGCTTTCAAGAATACAGATGGTCATTTATGAAAAGGAACACTTCTGTCATACAGTGATGTATCATCCAGTCCAGATCTGACAGCCACAGAGGAGCTCAGTTGGCCGAGACCAAAGAAAAAGTTGAGAAAAGTTGAAAATGAGAAAATGCCTAAAACAGCATATCCTACTGGTTCTCTAAAGAATTATCTTGCAGTACAATGCAGTACAATGGGCTGCAGGGCTTAACTCTTCCTCAGTATTCTTCTTTAGCCAAGCCTTTTGTACAACAAACCAGAAAAGTTGTGCATAGCAGCCAGAAAACAGTCATTAGCATTTACTGTTACTCAGGTTCAGGTAAAGTTTCCCAGCTTACCACAGTGAGGTAGCTAGCTAACTGCAGAACTGGTATACATTAATGAGATTTATTCCATTTTACCAGTCAAGGCTGGGAAACATCCAGAACCATATCTGATCCATATTAGATGTGTTTTGGGTGTTTTCTAGATGCACCAAACTGTTTGCCAATACATGTAGAGGGGCAGATTTCCCCATTTTTGGACCAACAGTGTTTTGCTCGGTTATAGAAACATTAAATGTAAAAACATTCAATTTATCCTAGGTCTAGGTGTTCCCCTCGGGAGAGGTTCATTCTGTTCTTCTTTAGAGTTTTGTGCTGATGGGCAGGAAAAAGTGCTTCTTTATTATTTTTTTTTTTATTAGTTTCAAACATAATATGAAATAAAACAGCATCAGCAGGACATGAATGCAGTGTGCTCATTTTGTTTGCAGTACCCGTTAGCTTACTCACTGTTAGCAACATGAGGTGTGCTCTCACAGACGGTGGGAATACTAATTGAGAACATGAACCAGTGCTCATTTCCATTAATATCTGCCAGGCATTTGGCGATTTATGGCTACAAGCAATGAATATGGCAGTGATCACTTCATGGTAGCAGACCAGGCGCTCATCAGCTACCAGAAGTATACATTCTGATGCCCCATTGATTGACTGAGTAAGATTACGAGTAGCAAAACAACATTTTGGGTACCTAACTGTTGTTTCTAGTTTCTCTTAGTATATTTAGCTTAGCTAAAGCTTATCTCATCTGAAAACTGAACATGCATCGTGTAGTAGCCAAAGAAGTTACCCCATTAAGAATGGACATTTTGAGGTTTGCTAACCACATGAAACCTTGTAGAATGGTTTGACAGTCACAATGGGGCCACTGTGACTGTTAGTCATGCTTAGAGTTTGTTTTGCTGACACAGCAGATAAATACATTCGTACTATGATCGAGAGGGCAAATGCAGCTAAAACAACAAAGCCATTCCAACAACTTTGTCGGCTGCTGGAGCGTATTTTATGACCTAGCGTGAGGACACAGTCATTACTACAAACATGTTTCCCTGTGTCAGACAATGTATGTTTGTGCACTGTGTATAATATGGATTTTGCCATCAACTTGAGTTGTATGGGCAATTATATTTCCAATTTATTTGAACAAATTAATGAAGCAATTGATATAAATTGATTTACTGCCTAGAAATTTCCCAATAGACCTACGTGCTCAGAAGTACTTAAGTATTCAATCATCACAGAACAAACTAGCAGAGTTTTGTTACACACTGATATGGATTTAGTTGGATGTTATATGTGTAATAATAATAATAATAAAAAAAGCATCCAGTGTATTTGTAAGCCCACCATACACACAGAATTGCTGCTGTTTAGCTCAGTCTATCAGGATCCAATTCTCCAGTGCACTCTGTGCTAAGAACCTTCTCCCAGAGTGGCTTCAATTGTGCCAGATCCACTAAAAAAAGAAGATCTACAGGACGTCTACAAGTCTTCCATTAGCAAATGTCCCAGTGCTTGGTTTCACTTCTTAGAATCTGTCTTATTTTATCTGTATGTCAATTTAATTGAATTCCTAAAGGAAAGAGCTGTGGCAGGAAAGACGGTGGCTCAGCGGTGTAACATCAGGATACGACAGCATCTCCTGAGCTGGATTTGATCAGAGGCTTATAGCAGTGGTAATAATTTAAGCAAAGCTCTACACCAAAGGCCTGACAACACATCATTTTAGTCCTCTCTTCTACCTAATCATATGTGCATAGTACGTGTGAAGTGTCAAACCAAAGCTTTCTTAGTCTCTTAATATAAACAAGCTAATTTGTCTCTAGATATTCTCGTTAACTGTCCACACTTAGATTGATTCTTGGTCTGGCTTTAAGCCGTATTTCTTCATAGGAAGCTATGCTAACGAAGCCAGCTTTTCTTTGTCTACAATGATTTCTAATTCAACCCGTGTCTTTATTTAGAGCGGTCTGTCATTTTAGGTACTTGCAGTTTTCACATAGTGCATGCTTGGCTTTGAACTGACTTTCTGGAACTGACATTTGCTGCTCACTTACAACAACCTCGGAATTAATAAAAACATCTCAAGTCTTGATCTTCATTACATTCCACTTTACACTCAACTGAGCTTGGAAGCAGACAAGTTGCCCCCACTGTAAAATCACAATCTGTGAAATTGGCAACATGCTACCCACTGGAGTGTAATTGATTCACTATGTTGCTCATAATAGAAAAGATGGACATTTACAACAGTGACCCAATCCATGTCACTGAATAATCTCTAAAATGTTACCAGGGATGCAGTTTTATAGGATGGTTGATGGACAGGAACAATGCCAAGTCATGTGGACAGTAGTTGTAGCAATATTTTCACCAAGCCCATGAGGCAGGATTTATGATATCCCTCTGACCTCTCTGGGTTATTGATTTACCCCAAATGTCCATCATAGTAACATTTATTTTACAGCTCAGAAGCTTATACATAATACACCTGCAATGTCCTTTTGATCCTGTAATATTTCATCTGTCCAGAAAACGCTCCGTCAATGCAAGTGAATTTTGGTTGTGGGGGGTTATAAAAAACTATTCTATGCCTAGTTTTACTGGTAACTAAAGTATTGATGGGTGAGGGCTGGTGGAACTATAAGGACTATTATCTCCCTGCCCGCTCTGCTTCTGTGCTCCTCTTTTGAAATAATGCAGCTCACACTGGGAGCTTGAGAGTGTATCGATCAGTCAAGGAGTCAGTTCAATACATCAGTTGTCACTTTGAGGAAACTACTTGGGAACAAAGAGACAGCTAAGGCCTACTCATAAGCAGTTCATCTCCTCAGCTGAGCAAGCTCATTCGGCTGTGGCCTGGAAGAGAGTTTTCGCCTCTCTAAAACTCTTTCCACTTTGTGTAGATGCTCTTTGGCCACATAAGTTCACCTGCAGTTACTTGTTTTAGAATTATTTCAAAATATACTGGTTAATTAGACACATATGGTGGTTATTTCGACTGTTGTACCCCGTTTACACTTGGTCATTTTATGTGACTAGTACCATGGATTGTATCCTAATAGAATTTTAGCCACTCTGTGGTCAAATGCGTCTGCGGTTAGTCAGACTGAAATCTGATCACTGTATGGGGTGGAATATGCAAATAAGCTTTTTGCACAGCAATTATTAATAGTGTTTTAATAGTGTTTTAGTGGTACAGTGTCTTAGATGCATTTACGCTGCTGTAACATCCCAAATAATGGCTTAAATGCATCTTAGACCACTTCCTGGAGATTGTATATGTATCTGCGTTAAATGTGCCTTGGGTGCGTTTACACTTGTATGTGGTTTGGCCTTATCTAGATATAATCTTGATATTCAATACTCATGAAGTGACCATGTGTAAACAGGGTCTTGGTCTTGAGCTCACTCTCAATCTGTTTCTCATCATCAGTTGAGGATTTGACTTGAGGATTTGACTTGATTTGAGCATTACTAGGGATTGCAAAAGTAGTTCTTTGTTATATTGGAATTCATTTCTCAGTGTAGGAACACTTAACACTCCAAGGCTTCTCACATAACAAGGCGTATTACTCAGCAACTACAGGGACGTCTGTGCAAACTGGTGGGGCTATTCTTTGGTAAGAGAAGTGTGTAATAAAACTTTTGGCCCATCAGTGGCCCATTGGCCTTGAGTGGTTAATGTGAAGGAACGACACGTTAGATGAATCATGGTAAGGATGTGAGTATAGTGGTCCTTACTGGTTGGTATGCTTTAGGTGCATCAAACTAAGTTTGGCATGTTTATGACTCACTTCAGTTAATTTATTACAGAATCTAACACTATTAGCACATAATTGACTCCTAGATATATGATCCATTTTATTTTTCATTTTGCCTCTGTTCACCACCTCAATGGATCTGAAACGAAGCAATCGAGGTGTGACTGAAGTGTAGACTTTCAGATTTAAAGAGAGAGAGTTTATATAAAAAAAAATACATCAACTATTTAGATATTACAGCCATTCATGGTAATTCTCTGTCCAAAGTTCAAATATACATTCAGCAAACAAAGGTGGCCACATGCTGAAAAAACAAAACACCTATCAAAGCAACACCAAAAGGCCCAGAATACTATTGAAGAAAACTAAAGTGAATGATCCAGAATTGTTTCTGTAATTATAAACTCCTTTTCAGCATCAGTCTTTGTACAGATGAAACCAAAACTAGCCTGACTATAAAGAAGAAAAGATAGAGATCTAAAGCATACCACATCAGCTGTCAAACATGGTGGAGGCACTGTTATGGCATGGACATTTATAGCTGCCATAGAAACTGGCTTACTGTTGTTTATTGATGTGACTGTTTAGTATTTTCTGCTCTGATTCAGGGAAATGCTACAAAACTGATATAACAGATCTTCACAGTACAGACAGATTATGACCCGGCGAAAGCAACCCCAGAGTTTCTAAAGGCAAGGAAACGGAATGTAGATAAATTGAAGTCACCTGACCACAACTCAATTGTGCAGCTAATTACTTACTGAAAGCAGAAAGACACAAATGAGCAGGTCTGGCACAGAATCCTAATAGAGGAAACTCAGCATTTGGTGATGTCCATGGGATCCAGACTTCAGACAGTCATTGACTGCAAAATATTTGCTGTCAGGCATTAAAAACACTCCTTATATTTATCATTTTATTACTTTGTCCAATTACTTGACTGAGAAAATAAATGGACTTTGTAAAAATGGCCTTAATTCCTAAATGGTTAAGGCAATATAAAATATTTTCTTTCTTTGATCTTTTTTTTTTAGTATTCAAAGTAGTACATATTCATTATTCTTGGAGATGGCGAGCTAATTAGATTTGTGCCGGGGTTTGTTTTTCAGTTGCAGTTTTTGTGGAATTCCATGGTGATTTCCTTGAGAGAATTCGCATGGCTTGAGAATAAAGAGGCTTGAGATTTGTGACACTAAAGGTGGTGATACTTGGTGAAGCAGAGGCAGAGACTGAAGTTCAGATGCAGATGCTAACTGACAGAGAGAGTTAATGTTCGAGAGGCAGAGCAGATGACCAGCTCTAGTAATTAGCCCCTGTCTGTTCCTATTGTAATCTGAGCTTTAAAAATGTGAATTCCTGGCAAGGTCATGTCAATGTATAAAACTGGTGGAGATGGAAAGGTCATACAGCTGATCCTCTGACTCTTATAACTCTGAAAATGATATGAAAACTTAAACACAGATAAGATGATGGTTCAGATAAAAGAACATAATAAAGTAGCCCATATGAAGCCTCTGCTGTTTTCCCATGAGCCACGGAATGCCCACAAATGATCGTAGATCTGATTAACTGTGACAGCCAGAGTGTGCCAAAAACTTCAGGGGAAATGCAGTGGATGTCTCAATAAATATTGAGTAATGAGTGCTTTCGTCAACTCTCCTAATGTGCTCCCTGCCATTTTAACTATGCGGTGTGCCTAGATTGCACAATTTGCCACCTTTAAAATCAATATGCTTGATGAAGGGTGAGGAGAAAGACTTTTTGATATCTTTACTGCCAAACTGACAGCTACCATTTAAGCAAAGGACTTACTGCATGACCTTTTTGTCCCAAACTCCTTAATTACTGTAATCAAATATAATTAGACAGTAGTGTCTTAAATATTCATGCAGCACTTAACTTTGACATAATCCTGATATATGCAATTAATCACTGGCACACATTCAGAGGATGCTGAGTAACACAGTACATTTCCATTTAAAGGCATCAGGTCTCTCCAGTCTCCGATTCCTAAATTAAAACAAGAAAATGTGCTTCCACAACTCCTTTTACTCTATTAATGAATCGATTCAGTGAATCTAAGGCTCAGTATTGAAATAACCGAAATCAAGATAAAGGTAGAGAAGGTACTGCTTAGAATATGTGCTTCAAAATGAACATAAGCTCTTATAAAGAAAGGCTCTTAGGTCTGGACATTGCGGAATGACCTTTAATTGGGGTAGATGTAGATGTAGATGCTTTTTGTGGAAGGCCTTTAACTTTAAAAGGGTTCTTAATGCTCACACATCTCATTTACACTCTTAGTGATAAAAAGGGCACCAAAAGGGTTATTAGTGTAATCCTCTGCAGGACCACATTTGGTTTAAAAAAAAAAAGCTTTTGATGGTTCCTCAAAATTATTTTTAGAAAAGATAATTGTGAGAGTGTCAAGAACCCTAAAGAACCTCCACATAATGTAAAGGTTCTAGGATGAATTTGTATAGATTGTTTATGTAAAAGTATTTCATGCAGTTTAGAAATAACTGAAGCCCCTCCTCCTCCTTCCACCTAATCTTAATAATGTCTTATTAATTCCGTCTCTACCTTGATCACGTGTCCATGACAAAGTCTTGCAACCCTGCACCACCCTTCTCCTCCCTTTCACTTTGACTTATCTCTCAGGCCCTGTTCATTTTAAATTCTCCTGTAATCAGATTTCTCACATCATTTCCACTGGAGGATGGGGCATGGTGTACCTTAATGCCGTTGCTTACCCGCTGCTTTTGTTTCGACACAGAAATGGCTAGCGAATGGGCTGTTTAAGATTTTTTTTTTTTTGCGTGGACTGTTAGTCCAATTTCTGAATCACCTGGAGAAGATTTGTATATTTTCTGAGTGGGGCAGTGATGCGGTTCATGTGGGTGGTGCTTTACTGTTTACACTACAAGAACAATGTGCTCATATGAGTCTCTAACCACCTGCGAATGTGGTTTGAGTGATCACATCACAATGTGTTCAAGACCCCATTCACACCTGTACTCTGTGCTGGGCACTTTAGATTCGGATCACCCGGGATGCATGTTAATGCCAGGTCTGAACAGGGCTTCAGTCCTGGCTCCAGTTACCACAAAACAGACTTTGTAAACTATTATTATTTTCTACTTCCTTGCTTCCTTGCCCTTTCTCATGAACATCACAGAACAAGCCAATACTTTTCAGTAGAACTCCTAGATTTTAAATTCTACTTTTCTAAATTTGAGTGTAGGACAGACAAAAGGTAGAGAGATGTGAAGATGTCCCTGAGCAGTTGATGTTTTTAGCATTCACAGGAGGATTTGAGGATTCTTTTGTGTCTGGCCTGACCTGCTGACTTCATTGAGCAAATTCACCTCTTTGATCACTGATCTGACCAGAAGCTCATGGAGATAAGGAAGAATCCCTGGGTGATCAAACACCAAAAATTCCCAACTCCTGATGTGGAAATCAACAGAGAGAGTCTATAGTCTGTGGCTTGACTGTTTCATAGAACGTAGATAGAGAATCTCTCAGTCTGTTGGACTGAGAAAACACTGGGTTTGTTCAGCTACAAGGCCAATTACAGTGTTCATTGGCTGGGCAGCAGATAACAGTATGACTTTTTTGGGTTTGATTCGCACTACATTCAACTACTGAACCAGTCAATGTCAGTGCCTTGTCTAGGCACATAAAAATGATCGGGCTAAAAGGAGAAAAGCAAATGTACTTTGAATATTTTATCTGCTGTCTGAGCATAGCCTTGGCACAAGAAAATATCAGCCAGCACTCAATGAAAAATTGAAAAGGGCTCTGTAGCTGCACAGCCTTGTGTCACAAAATGACGCATAGTTTAGTAGATTAAATATTATTTCTAAACAAGCATCGTCAGTCAACACTACACAGAGAAGAAGAATCAAGACCATAAAATAACACCATGCAGTTGAAACGAAAAGCTAAGCCTCATGTAGAGTGAACAAACATCCTCTCGCTGCACTTTGGTGCTGTGTGTGATCGCAATTCTCTTTTACCGTGTGTGAAATGCATAGGCCTCATTTATGCACTGGAGGCAGCTTTTTGAAATTTTTACCCTTTTGTTTGAATAAATGCATCTTCTTCATCATTGCAATGACATGTAAGGCTCTGCTGGCTACACAGTGCACGGACAAAAAACCCCCAAAAAACAACCCTGTTATGGTGTGTGTGCTGAGAGAATGGAAAAAGCAGCTAAACTGATTTTTTTTTCTGACCTGAGGTGAGCACCCATTTCACAGCTCTGTTTTGATGATGCTGGATTTTCTTTTGAATGTGGACACAACAGTGCTTGAGGTACATGGCATGTCACTTTTATTGAACAATGGCAAGGAAAACATTTCTCCATTCTAGGACAGTTTCAAGGCCAAGGGCCCCTGATTGGCTGTATTTTAAAATTTAGATTTATTTATTTAGCCTCCACCCACCCCTTATATGTGCACCTAGGATTGGGCAATATGACAATATTTTAATGTATTGTAATAAAATGTAATTGTATTTGTTAAATTTGTTGATACAAAATACACTTATATAAGCATAGCGTGGATATTGTCAGTGCTTAAAGAACATTGAACAACTACACATTGCATTAATTAGTCCTGTTTTATAGTTTATAGTGCAGCACATTTTGAGTAAAACTTACAGTCATCAGTATTGGACAGTATTTGCATGGCAGTTTTTAGGAATCTACTTAAAATGCTACTGCTGCATTTAATTAAATATCATGTATCTTGAAAATGGTTTTAAATATTGTGATATTGTATTTTTACCATATTGCCCAGCTCTACATATTGGCAAATGCAATCCGTTCAGTGGCAGAACCAAAGGGGCGTAAGGGGTGCTACAGCTCCCCCTGGAATATGCTTAAACCCCCCAAAAAATTCTATGTTTATCATTTCCTTATGCTCTACTTTAAAATAAAAAGACAATATAAATTTAAAAGGAATGGATTAAAAATGAGGCGGCATGGTCCTGGGGATGTAGGATGTAGGTTCAGTTCTCAATCCAGTCTCTGTCTGTGAGGAGATTGCGAACCTCACTAAGAAAAAAAGCAGATAAGATGATTGATGGATAGATTTAAATTGACTCAACAATCTCAATTCTTTTGTGTAAACGCATGCATAGGGCAGTAAAACCATCTAACTAAGTAAGGATCCTATACTAGGATATTGGTCTTAATACTAACAAAATTACATGGATCGGGTATCGGATAATTAGACCAATCCACAGCACTGAACCATTCACTGAACACTATTCACGCACTGTCTGTGTTCTAGTCTTCATAACTCAGGATCACAGGATCAGAGTAACCTACCTCGACCTCATCGACTCAGCGAGTAATCCAGCTCCATATATTCCAGATTTAAATCCCCCATCATCATTTTTAAAAAACACAGCTTTGTTGTTTCTGCCATTTTTTAGTGATAGAGACTGAACTGTTCGGTTGAAAGCTTGCACCTGTAATGGAGAACATTCAAGGGCGAGGAGAAGAGGTAATGGTGTCACTGCGACAGCTTTTCTTCCATATAAGGAGAACTGAGAAGCTAGCAGCTTCTTTTTGAATAAAAGTCTTAGCTCAGACAACACTAGGCCAAGGTGCAGCAATTATTAATTGTAGTGAGAAATAAATAAGAGTATAGTTAATTTATGGCTGTGTTCATTTCATCCTGATCAATTAAGTCTCTCACACAGGGTGAGGTATATGGTTTATTAATTCAACAATGGTATCGCGGATGGGTGTTGGCCAATATGCAAAGTTTGTGTCTGTATGGATAAAGTTGGATCAGTATATTGCTACTACTAGGTGCACTAATCTGTTACCAGATTATTGATGCCTTGTGTTCAATCAACATTGGCTAATCTGTTTAACAAAGGAGAGCAAAACACTGCAAATGATCAGAATATTATACATAAGCATCAGCAAAGCTCAGACGTGTCTTATATGAAATCATTCCTAGGGTGAATCAATTTGAACTTGCTTGGTTAAATAAGTAACATGGTAATGTTGGTACTGTGTCTCTACCATGTGCTTGTTTGGTTTGAGGTTGGCTGGTTATAATAATTTAATGTTGACATTGTGCAAAACAGCTGATGTTTGAGCCAATTTGTGGTTTGCTCAATAAATGACTTGATGTTCCATAATACAATTGCTTGCAGGTTTGCTTATTAGCCATTAGCTCCTTGGCTAGTTTGGCTGTAGCTGTGTTATTCAATGGTTTGTGGCAAATAAAATAAATTTATTGCTAACGGGTAGAACCTTAGTAGTGGTGTGTAGCAGTGACGTCTTACCTTTGTAATAACAATAATAGAGTATATCATTAATCAATTTTTTTTGCCCCAAAGGGTTAGTCAGATCCTGATTGCCTTTATGGAGTATATGTAAACTCAGCAGTGTCAGTTGCACATTGTGTGAATTGAACTATTTTGTACTTATGGGTTTTAGCTAGACCCATAGAGCCCATGTTCATTTGTAGGTCTGGGGCCCACAGGCATGTTGAACCATCTCCAATTACAGTAAACACATAAAACACTAAGTGTAAGCAGCATTGCATAGAAATAGAGAATGGTTTGCATTCTTTTCAATAATAATATAATTAATTATAGGCAAACCCAATGTAACTAAACTAGCAGCAGTTTACCAACAGTCATGCTCATGTGCTTTATTGAGCACACTATTTATACATCCAAAGAGCAGGCTGGAAAAAGTAAATGAGCCTTTAAATGTATTAACCTGTAGATCTCTTTAGATTGAGCAGCAATCATATCCACTGAATGCTTCATGTAGCTGCAAATACGATTAGCACAAAAAGTGAGGAGGAGTTTTCGACCTCTCTCCTTCCTGCAAATGTGTATCAGTATTTCTGGGATGCCTTGAGTGCATACTCCTCTTCAGGTCATGCCACAGCATCTCAATTGGGTTAAGGTTGGGACTCAGACAGTCATTCCAAAACATTGGATTTTTTAAAACCATTTATTAGTTGCTGTAATTGTTTACTTTGGGTCATTGTCTGGTTGCATCACCCAAGGTCTCTTCAGCTTTAGATAATGGACTGCTGCCCTTATTACATGCTCTAGTAAAAGGTTTGGATACACTTTTGAAATCACTGTTCAGTCAAAGATCGCTGATGAATCCCTGATGCTCCCACAACCATGCTTCAGTTAGGATAAGGCATTTGTGGTTTTCCTCTAAAAATAGCAAAATTGTGAATTTAAAAGAATTGTCTCATCTGTGTTGACACAATATAATGTCTTCTTAACTTCACAGGGCTTTATAATCAGGCTATGGTCAGTTTTAGCTTTACTGACCTAGGTCTGTAGATCAGAAAAACCTGTTTTACAGCTTGAAATTCATTATAAATAAAAAAAAAACTTCCATTCTGTGTTTAGTAGGCAGGCATCTTACAAACTTTTCTCTGATACAGTGTGACTGTTTTCACGTGTTTGGACAACTCTGGACGATGTGGTTTGCTGGGTTCAAAACCTGTGCTGTCAGATTTTCTGAAAGCATTGCTAGTTTGACAGACATGCCATCACTGAAAAATGTGATGCCAGGACATCAGTGAGTATTCTCTCGTCTGCCTCATTGAACTGAGGCATCTGACATTCCCACCATCGCCCACCCTTTGCTCTGAACTTAAACCCATTGCCTAGCAAGCACAGAAGCGAGATTTGTTAATAGTGCTATCCCCACATTGTTCTGCCATCTGTTCCAAGACAAGTTGTCAAGGGGAAACGGTCTGTTTGATTACACAGATTAAACTTTCACACTCTCCTTTCTCTCACTTCTCAGCCCAGGGAAAATTATGGCTTGTCTCCCCTGGCCAGGTTTCAGTCAAGCTACAGTCTGGCTGGCGATTTATGAACATCTTTACTGTCATTAGAACCTGGCCAGAGCTGTCTGAGCACCGACTGGAATGTTGCAAAGTTGGAAGTCTTTTACTGCCTTGACTGAAACCTGGCTGAAACTGGATGATGAAATTCATTGGATGAAGGATAGCAATAGCACCAAGAAGAAACATGCATGTTTCCACAATTCTAGCAGGTAAGCAGCGCCTTGCTAAAATATTCAACTCCCTTGAAAATGGATTTGTCTGGACTGCAAATGACAATTATATGATTTTGTGCTTCATATTCATTTACAGAATTAGTGATGTTGGATGTATGTCCTGTGATATAAATTACTAACTAAAATGATTTAAATAGTATATACATTACTGACTAAAATGCTGTTTGCACACAGCCTCAGGAAGCTCCAAGTGCATGGACGAAAGATGTTGCCCTAAAGAGGACACAATTGCCTTACAATTGGCCTCTACTTTACTACCATCTGCTATTTACTGAACAAAGTTCAGTCCACTTTTCTGGTTTAATGACCACTTTTTTTCAAGTAATGTTGTTCAGAGTGTGAATCTGGTGGAAAACTGAAAATGAAGCCCAAAGAGCATTCTAAGAAAATCTGAGATACAAAGAGAAAAGTGCTCAAAATAATATCCAAGTATCTGGATATTCCAGTGAACACTGTTGTATGAACTGTGAGGAAATGGAAGTTGCATCATACCATCCAGACACTGCCTAGACAAGGCTGTCCCTCAAAACTCAGCATTGGGGCAAAAAAGACACTTGTGGGGGAAGTCACGAAAAAGCCAATAGTCACTTAGAGTTACAGAGTTCAGTAGCTGAGAATGGGGTAAATGTGCACCAGTCAGTGATATCAAGAGCTCAGCATACAGCTGACCGTTATGGGAGGGTGGCTAGTAAAAAGTCATTACTGAAAGAAACATCAAAGCATCAGAGTGGTCCAGCTTTAATGTGGGATAATGATTTTGGGTCATGAGACACAAAAATGGAGACAAATAGAGAGTGGTTGAACAAAATGCAGAAAGCTACGTGTGCTACAGACCCAAACCTGCCTAATCGTTAACACACAAAGTATGAGTGGCAGCATCATGTTGCAGAGATATTTCTCCACAGTGGGGACTGAGCATCTTGTTAAAACTAAAGATCAAATGGTGCTAAACACAGGATTCAGCTAAACAATCTGCTTTAGCCTGCTTAAATATAAAGTTTCTGAGAAATGTCACTTTTCAGAAGGACAAAGGGCCGAGGCAATACAAAAGCAGATGAACACCAACATAAGCTAAAAGTTCTACAATGGGCAAGGTAAAGCCCTGATCTCGATCTAATCAAAAATTTGAAAATTGAAGTCCATAGGCATTATCCATCTATTCTAAACAAGCTAGAGCAAATATGCCTGGAGGAATGGGTCTGCAAAGGTTGTGCAAAGCTAGGAGAAGGCTATTTCAGCAAAAGATTATAGGTTCTACCAAGGATTAGTTTGAAGGGGATATATGTTGGGGGTTGAGGGGGGCAGAGTTTTTTAGAGTGAGTTCAGTATGAATTTGGATCCAATTTACACAGCAATGTTCTATAAACATGGATGGCAGTTAAAAAAACAAACAAACAAACAAACAAAAAAAACAACCTGGAAAGAATACACTGAAATGCAGGTACCCAGTCAGAAAAGGAACCTAACTAGCATATTTAGTTTAGAGCATATTAGCATATCACATTTAAGATAAACACCATGATCAGTTTGTTCTATTACTAGCTAGCCTGTGAACAAACCTAATTTGCCCACACTGATTAACTAGTCGGTCTCTGCTAAGCTAGTTGTTAGTAATAAGTTAGTTACTAGAAGTTTTCACAAACATAAGAAAGTGACTGGATTAGCTGTCTATATTTCTCCCTTCTTCATGCACGGACGCTTGCGCACGGGAGTGACCCCATCACTTAAATGACAAGTCGGCCCATGGATGGTGTTTGCTGTGGACACCGGCAAAGGAGGCTTTCCTGACTTGCCGTCTATTTTTCAAGGCTTTTACATACCTCGGTTCTCCCTTGATGATGAAATAATGGAGCAATTTTCCACATCATAGCATGGTTTCCTTGCCCAATTGTGGTCTCCCTGGCTTTCACTGTGAGTGGGAGAGATCAGACACAAAGGGACATGACTGCGGAGAGGAGGCTTGAAGAGGCCCTTCACGTATCCCCAAAATACACTGCCTGCTATTAGTGTTATACACTAGCCAAAAGAACTGCGCCGATCATTTTTCCAAGATTGAGAAAGAGTAAGATTGGCCAGCCGAGTGGAATTAGGCTATGACTGAAAAACGTTCGTCCTTAAAACCAGTCGCTGTTCAGTTAAAGCTCATTGGGTTTAACTATTTATTTATTGAGTGACTTGTCTATTTAATCAAAAGAGTCTGCAGATTGTGCCCCCTCCCAGCATTTGCCAGATGTAAAGCCTTTCCCATGTTCATATTACAGTGTAAACAAGAATGGCCACATGCTGTGCAAGAATGCATGCTTGAGTGTTGTGATGCAAGGACATAATAAATACCTAAGAATGAAGTGCCCTCCTCCATGCTATGCTAATCCAAGCGCCACAGCATGAGGTCTGCCTCATACTACAAAGATGCTGGATTCTCCTCTGGGCTTCTTATTGATTTGAGTGGCATCACGGACCTGCGGTCCAGCAGGGGCAGGCCTTACCGTCAATGGTTATCGCACAACTGAGTTAAGGTTGCATTTCCCGACTCCGTCGCTGTAGTCTCCAAGCCCGACAGATGTTCATCTCAAAGTTGCTCAGGGAAGCCAGAGAGGATTTTCAAAGGGGCGACTCTGCAGGGTTCTAAGAACAATCTGTCTGGTGCGGCGAAGAAAAAAAAGAGGGGCAGATGAGACAAACCGGCGCTCCAGCCAATCTTTCCCTCATTTAGCAGGATTGTTCCTCTTGATGCACTGCTTCAAAGCTCCGTCAGCCTCTTCATCTTTTTTGATGTGCTTCACAACACTACATCACCTGGCAGAAAGTTGAGCTGCGGTTATTGGGACTGAATTTAAACCAGCTGCTTAAGTTTGACTTCATTAATTACAAAAGGAATCATTTTCTGAAGTCTGACTTGGCATGTTAACAGTTTTTTTTTCTCTTTGCCAGGCATACAGTGTTACATCTTCTTACATGTTTTGAAACCAGCTATCGGGAGTCATAGTGAAACTGGGCTAACAAAAAGCTATAAAGAGGAATAAGAACTGCAGCAGCCTAGCTGAGCAGCCAGTTAATCCATTATAAGGTAAAAGGGATTTGCAGAATTACAGTACATTTATCATTCATGCTTTAGACATTCATGAAAAGTCCACAAACTTTTCATATAAAATACTGATTACTTTTCAGCAAAGCTTCGTATGCTGCTTAAGCTATAGCAATTTACACAAGAGCTGACATTTAAATACAAAATACCATAAAACACTGTACTGTACTGTGCAGAAGTCAGAAACCAGCCTTTACACATTTCAGTTCTAGTCAAAACAGCCATTCTCCTGACTCCCTCGGTTTTATTCTTTCAGACCCAATATATGGACAGAGACATCCTGTAAGTGCTGTTCAACAAATAGGGCCAGTTTTTGTAGTCTACCAGGTCTTGCATGGCTGTTAGGAGTCCCGTTTTCTCTGTATCTTTCAATAATTATTTGAACTTTGACTGAGGAAACACCTGTTTTCCCTTATTTCTTGATTTTCCACTTACTTTGATAAGATGGATTACATCAACTCTCCTCAAAAATACATTACAAATGAACCTTACCATCGCATATCATTTACTGTTTGACACCAGTTAAATATGTGTGCTTCAGTTTCACTATTCTGAAAATATTGTATGAATTTCATATGAGATTAAATAGATATTTGTAATCAAAATAATTGATGAACATAAATACTTTATTAGCTCTGTTATAATTTCCCATTTAAACCCATCAACTTCTAGTCAAATACATTCATGGCATTATTCTTAAATGATTTTGACCCAAAGCAAGCTTGAGTGGTTTATGAAACTGTCTGACCTGATTTCTTATGTGAAATTGAATATGACTACAAGAATAGCAGCCCAAATGGCCTTAAACTTCACCATGATAAAGTGTGTCTGCCTTCAAATTCACCCAGTCGAGTCTTTCCCTATTTGCCCTTTAATAGCACAGAAAAATATGGCGCTCCTACTGAAGTGTGGCTATGAATTAGGCTCTATAAGCAAGATGAATGAAAGCACTGCCATTTGAATACCATTTGCCAAGCCTTGATGTACTCAACCTCAAACTTAATTAAACACCGAGCTGTGAACAGCAGAAACCACAGAAATAGAGAAGAGTCACTCTGGGGGAGGGAAATGGCTTCAAAGAGATATTTATTCTTATCCAAGACAGTAAATGATAGAGCACAAAGCTCTGGAACTGGACCTTTACCAAGTTCTACTGCAGTCACATATCAGGACTGGACTGAATTCACCACTGTATTTGTCTAGTCCATCCCACCACAATTATAGCAACTTTCGCAGTTAGTCAGCTGACACTTACGACAGTCCTTTTCAAATAGGAGTCTGTAGGCTATGATGTCAATGATGATGTTGCTTGCTTAAGAACTGGAATGATGGCTAGATAGCTAGTTTGTTTAATTAATATGTAATAAGTCTAGCTAGAGCTAACTGACCAATGGTCCGGTTGGTGTGGCGCAACAGATAAAACCACTAGCTGCCACTGAGCTATTACACCATGTTGGAGACCAGGGTTCGATTCCCAGTCTGGGTGTGCTACACCAATAAGAGTCAAGAGACAAGACTCCTAACACTGCATTGGCCCACCTCTGTAATATGGGTAACCATGTAAGTCGCTCTGGATAAGAGCGTCAGCTAAATGCCGTAAATGTAAAAACAGGTCTGCATGGGCATAAAAGAGGAAGCCCAAAGCTTGGTCACGCTTGCCACGGTTGCTCATGCTGTTTGACCAGTTAAACCATCAAACTCAAACAAAAACATACCCTATGCCACTCAAGAGGAAACTTAACCAGCTTGATCAACTTGGGGTGTACTGCAAAAACATATACATATACAATACAATAATTAAATCTGCACAGCAGTGGCTCATGACAGACAGCCAAAAGATGATTTGCAAGATATTGTCACAAGTGTAAATAATAATAATAGCCATACCATCCCAAAGCCCATACCATCCCAAAGCCCAATACATATGGGTATCAGTTTTAGTTTTTCTTGTATCAGACCCAGTATCAGAAGTGTCTGGTCCAGCTGAGCTGTTCTGCTCAGGTTGCAGGCTGCAAGAGCTTGTTAATGCTTGCTACTAGCTGTGTTGTGTTAAATTGCATGTGGCTAGCATCTTCTATAACTTCACCAGACCTTCACTCTGACACTCTCCAAAAAACGTCTTCATTGATGGTACATTCTGTAAGAGCAGTGACTCCTGGTTCTCTTTCTTTTTCACTTACTGCTCCCACTACTTTTACTTGTGCTTCCATTTCTATTAACAAGCACCTTCAGATCCAGGCCTGATCTTATGATAGGTACCAATATTAAATAAATTATTTGCAGTGGAGACCTGCTGTTGCTTTAGAATTTCATGAAATTACACATTAATTACACAACTCCGCAGAGGGTTTTAATGAAACGACGAATTCAGGAATCTGAGACACACAATGATGCCCAAGCCAGTCTTTCTATCTAGATTAAACTAGTTAACGTTAAGTTAGTGAGGTTTTACAGCTGAAAATAATAATAATAATAATGATAATAATAATAATAATAATAATAATAATAATAATAATAATAATATAATTCTCAATGTAAAGTAAAGCCCGCCACACACTGGATGTTCAAAAATTGTAATTGGTTGTTTGTAATGGAAGCACTCACACCGGCATGTCGTGCAGAAGCACGCAAGCACATAACTTCACAACTTCACGATCACTGTTCAATTCCTTAGCGTGCCACAGTGCGTCACAGAGCATTTTCAAAGTATTACATTCAATTAAAGCCATATCGAGATCCCAGAGATCACAGAAGATCACATGACTTTACACAGAGACTTTACACAGAGCAAGACAGGCACTCTTTCAGTAAACAAACAAATGCTAAAGCCAGGTTACTGCAGCTTACTATCTATACAGTTAAAACCAAAAGTTTACATACACTAAATAAAAAGACACATATGCATTTTTCTCACTGTCTGACATGAATTTAGAATATACCTTTCCTTTTTTTTGCTAAATGCCAGAATAATGACAGATTTTTAAAGGTAATTTTTATTACTCAATTATTATTATTCAATACAGTCGAAATGTTTAAATACACTTTTTTACAAGATTAGAATGTCTTTAAACAATTTGGTACAGCCCATATGATGATGTCATGTCTTTGGAAGCTTCTTGTTTATTGGCAACATCTGAGTTAATTAGAGACACACCTGTGGATGTATTTTAAGAGACATCTGAAAAACACTGCTTCTTTGTGGGACATCATGGAAAAGTCGAAAGAAATCAGCCAAGATATCAGCAAGAGAATTGTGGACTTGCACAAGTCTGACTCATCCTTGGGTGCAATTTCCAGATGCCTGGTGTCTTGTTCATTTGTACAAACAATTATATGCAACTACAAACAAGATGGGAATGTCCAAACATCATACCGCTCTGTGCCCCAGAGATGAACAAGCTTTAGTCCAAAATGTGCCAAATTCAACCCAAGAACAAAAGCTACATACCTTGTGAAGATGCTGGCTGAAGCTGGTAAGAGTGTGTCATTATCCACAGTGAAATGAGTACTGTATTGGCATGGGCTGAAAGGTCACTCTGCCAGGAAGAAGCCTTTACTCCAAAAGAAACATAAAAATGCCAGATTAATGTTTGCAAATGCACACGGGGAGATAGACTTTTTTGGAGACATGTCCTGTGGTCTGACAAAACTAAAATTGAACTGTTTGACCATAATTTTCATTGTTACGTTTGGATGAAAAAGGGGGAAGCTTGCATGCCTGAGAACACCACCCCAACTGTGAAACACAGGGGTGGCAGCATCATGTTGTGGAGTTGTTTTGCTGCAGGGGGGACTGGTGCACTTCACTAAATAATTGGCATCATGAGGAAAGAACATTATGTGGAAATACTGAAGCAACATCTTAAGACATTAGCCAGAAAGTTAAAGCTTGGGCACAAATGGGTCTTTCAAATGGACAATGACCTGAAGCATACTGCCAAACTGGTTACAAAGTGCCATCACAAAGCCCTGATCTCAATCCTATGTATGGGCAAAGCTGAAAAGGCATGTCTGAGCAAGGCGGCCTACAAACATGGCTCAGTTACACCAGTTCTGCCAGGAAGAATGGGTCCTGCCAACTATTGTGAGAAGCTTGTGGAAGAATATCCAAAATATGAGAGTGGTACCAAATACTAATGAAATGTATTTAAACTTTTGACTTTAAAGAAAGTACTAAAAATTTTCTTCAAAATCCCTCTCTCACTATTCTGGTATTAATAGAAATAGAAATAATTTTGGAAATCTTAATTGACCTAAAACAAGAAAAGTTTATTCTGATTTCATATCAGACAGTGAGAAAAATGCACATGTGTATTTTTATATAGTGTATGTAAACTGTATATCCTAGCCTTGTACTGCTCATATCTTTTAGCTCAAAAACAGCCAGTTCACAGTGGGTAAAAGATGCCACATGTACGAATGGATCTAATTAGTTTAAAGAGCTGGTTTTGCAGTCTAGTTTCACTGTTTCTTATCTCTTATGTCACTTTTCCTAATTTTTGTATTATACATATTCATCTTCTAGGGGTGGTGGAGGTTATGGGAGATAGGGGTGGGGGGGGGGCATGTTTGTTGGACAAATTCCTAGAAACAAAAAACACTGTTCTATAACTTCTATTCTGTCATTTTAAAGTAAGCATTTATAAAAATTAGAATGGGAATTTAATCGAGGGTTTGTGAGCAGATTACTAATAATGCCTATAGTATGACATTTAATACACATTTTAACCTATAATAAAAAATAAATAAAAAATAAATAAATGTTTTGCTGCTTTAAGCAATTAGTTTTGCATAACATTTCATTAGATGGCAAAATATGATGTTCAAATATAATGTATAATATCTCATTCTGTTTTTACTGTAGATCCAGTAGGAACTACTAGGTTCCTTGACTACTTTTGTTCACTTGAACAATACTGCAGATCAGTTTCATAGACCAGTGAACATCTCTTTTAACTACAAATCTTATTAAAATACAATAATTATTTTTACCATTAAATTAAGACATCCAGAATATCCATCCAGAATGTCCCCTTATTCAGAGCACCGTCTGAGCCAAGTATGTGTGTAACGGTCAAACTCTTCACTCTGTCTGCTCCGTAGTCCAGTGTGAATTAAAGTGTCTTACACATCATCAGTATAACAGTGGGGGCTTTGGTATGGGGGCACGGATGTGTAATGAGTGAGATCACAGGTGACCCTACAGATGTGCTAATCCAGAAGGGCTTTAGGATAATCAGGTGCTGATGTTCTCCGATAATGGGAATGCATGCTCTCAGGCCCATGGCAGCACCCACCAAAGCCCTCAGCAAAATCCAGCACCATTCAATCGGACCAAGGCTGGGTGATACGGCTAAATAGAGCAGCAGGATACTTGCAGACATTTTCAGTAAACAAGATTACATCATTATATTTATTTCTTGTGACCACAATGATAAGTTATTTAAAAGTGGTTGACATTATTGCAATAGTATTGCTATGATCAAAGAATATAAAAATATAGATATGTTGATAGCAAAAATCCAGTAAGAGTGTTTGCTTTGGTTGTTAAGGTGTTAGATTGCAAGTTCAAATAATGACCCTCATCAAGTGGAGCTTCGGAAATGGTTGAGGCAAACATACTTACCTTAACCATCATATAAATACAATTACATAACCACAAATGAAACCGCATTTGTTTTGTAGTGGTTTTCTAGATACAACTATCATCACACAAAGCTACCAGCACAAGAAGAAGGCTAGCATGTGCTCTCTCCTGAGCCACATAAAACCAGCCACACATCTTTTTAAACTGCTGCTAACAACATTGGAGAATACTAACTGCCAGTTTTGTTACATCAGCTAACAGATGACTGCAGTATATGATATATGCACTCATTGGTTAGAACATGCAGCCACTGTTATTATTTTTGGACTCTGGTGATGAAAAATGGAAACCGTGTTCACTCTGGGCAAAACTAGGGACTTTCCTGTTCTTTCAGGTTTTTTAACACTTTGCACTCACAAGGTGTGTTATGCTGAGTTGTTGAAAATAATCCATTATAATGATTGTTTAATTGATATAAACATCAAAACAAACAAAATCTGAAAAGTAAACGTGATTAATCCTTAATAGCTACACAATGTCATTAAGCAATATTCACATTACAAAAAAACATTAACTACACAAAATGTAATGAATCATTATTTACATAATAATCTCTTCACTATACAACACAATGCAATTATTATTAATTATCACCATACAGAATAATGATTATTTGTTGAAAAATGTGATTAATCACTATTTACTACACAAAATAATGTGATTAATTACTATAAACTTAATAAAACATTGTAATTACTGTTATTTGCTACAATATGTGATTTATTGCTACTCACAGCATAAAATAATTGATCATTGTAATTCACTAAACAAAATAATGTGGTTAATCACTATTTACTACATAAAATAATATAATGAACTGCTATTCTTCACATACAAATGTGAATAATCTGTATTACTACATGATTAAATTAAGTGAAGTCTATATTTTTTAGTTTTTATTCAGTTCAATTATGTTTCTTCTTCTTTCCAAAAGGAAGAGCTAGATGAAGCCTATCCAGGGTTGCCAACCTAACTACCAATCAGCTCCCAGTTTCATTTGTGGGGGAAGGAAGCAATTGCAATTCTCAAATTGCAATTCTAAATCTAAATTTCTATGCCAACCCAGGCACTTCCTACCACTGCAGGAGTGTGTCTTAACCTCTAGCAGAGATTTAAGGTCAACCATCCAACCTTTATTCCAGCAAGCACATAGATGTTCAGATGTGACCCAAAATACTGTAGATGGTTACAGATTACAGCATGACATTTGAGTGGTCCTGTCAGTTAAATGTTATCTTGCCAGGAAAGGTTTCTGTTATTTCACTCCAGACTGACCTTGCCAGAGCGGTGCCCAAGGTCAACCAGTAATTTGGGGACGTATAGTTTCACAGTGACATTATAGTTTGCTTGTTTGTTTATCTAAGACCATGACTGAGGTCATGATGACTGGTCAGTGACTTCCACTTCCCACCGTTCTCCCCATGGTTTCCCCACGTCTGTGATACAACATTCCACAGAAACACACACTGTCCAAATTCGGTCCACTTTGTCCAAATGCCATGATAATGAGCCATTTTACAGTGTTGACATAATGTTCCTCAAGCAGCACCGTGAGGCTGCATTAAGTGGGTTTTATGTATTTGGGTCATGTTTGAGCAACCTTAATTTGTAATAAATTACTCCGCCTTTCGCTTAGTGGATCACATGATGAATGCCCTCCGCAGTCCGCAAATAGCAGCAACCCAAGCATTTAGATGGGAAGGCTGTACAGACTCTCCTCTGTGAGTGTATATTCATTAGATTCCTAATCTAATAAACAGCCTTGTGTGTATAAAAAATGATGTTTGCCAACTGGCCTGTTTCGTCCTTATTGGATTATTCTTAAAACATGTGTAAACATGTCTTGAGCCATGCAACAAAATGTATATATCAAATACAAACGTGAATAAAAGGTTTAACTGGTAATTATGCCATTTTATACACCCCGTGACATCAGCTACAAGGACATATTAAAGCGCCTGCATTATCAGTCTCAGCTGAGCAGGGTGGCACGGGTTTGGAATCGACCTGCTGAATGCACGTCCTTTGTGCTTATCAGAGCCCTGCAAAGACAGACTGAAATGATTACACGCCTAATGGCACTACTTGAAAAAGCATCCCTGCACCAGTGAGAAATCCCATCAGGGCTATCGTTAAATCTGAGGAGCCGTAACAGAGTTCTCAGGGAGGAGGAGGCCGATAATGACAGTGGCTGCCTTTCCCAACGGATTCACTTCCCTTCGGAAGCTAATTTGGTGGTCTGCAATTACACAATTACGTGTCCCTAATGGAATGATCATGTTCACCGTTCAGTAGGGATGTCTTCATGCCGTTCGGAGGACGTTTCATCTTCCTCTTGTACTTTTTACTGTCTTTTTAATCTTCTGCTGTTTACTGAAGACAGTTAACATTGCTCACATTACCATATGCTTTAAATGTAATCTTCTACTGTGACAGTGAGGAGGATTTACTTACATAGAAAAGCCTGTATTGTGAGTGGGGTAGGGGAGAGTGGGGGAAGGGAGAGTTGGGGGAAGATGAGCCAGTTGTCAGTTGTAAATAAAAAATCTGACATAAAAAATCTTTACATATGTAATAGTTTTACTTCTAAACGTTGGTCCTATCAGCAGGAAACTGCAGGTTCAATTTCTGGCTGGGCGTCCCTGCAGGCAAAATTGACCTTGATCTGTCTGGGTAGGTAGAATGGCCCTGCTTATCTACCATCACCATCACTAAGCACAATGCTAGTCAGTATGGTCGTACTGGAAGTTAGCATTTTCCTCAAGGAACGTTGAGCTGACGAGTGACATTGTGTTAATGGTAGAGTGACCACACATCCTCTGTTTCCCAGACATGTCCTCTTTTTGGGGTCTAAAAAAAGTCCTGCTCTGTATTTCACATTGATTTCGCATCAGTATTTTCTTTTACATTCGCTACACTTTCAAACTGCTTCCAAGAAAAAGAGAGAGAGGGCAGGAAATTAGCAAGAGCAGCTGTCAGACACAGCAAGGCTGATGTGTCCAGTGTATTTGTATGTATTTTAAGTATATATTTATTATTACTGTTTATTACTATTTGCATTAACAACGTTGTGTAAATGATGCTAAAAGCAAAAATCTTATTTTACGTCTAAAGACACGAGTTATTAAGGTTTTTTGACAATATTGGCTATTAAAGCTATTTTTCAGTTTAGGTAAACTGCTAATCAACACAAATAGTAACACTTCTGCCCCAGACTATTTTTAAGTAAAAGGCTGAACATAACTAAAACTAATATGACTATATGTTTGATACAGTTTAATAATATGTTATCCCTAATAATATGTTACTTGATAACATTTTCTTGCAGGACTCAAACCTCACAATCAATCAGATTTTGAAAGTTAAATATTTTAATGTTTGTAAATAGTGACTATTTTTTCCATATTTAAGTTTAATGTGGAGAAAAAAGAATGAAAAGTAAATAAAAATAAATTAAAACATTTACATTTACATTTACAAAAATGAAAGCAGTAAAAATAAATTCTTTCCATTCTTTTCCTAGATGGTTTCTCAGGAAGGAGGAAGAAACATACATTTTATTGTAACCTTGTGAACAATGCCAGTTAAACTGCTTTTATTAGTAGACAGTGCAGAATCAAGACTGAAAGAAATTGGTGAGTAAACTTCTATAAAATAATGCCCTTTTATTGCTTACTATTAAGTAAGCAGTTTGTTAAAGAATGTGTCTTATTTCAAGTAAAAACTTTGTTTTTTACTTTATTTTTCTGAGCTGCTCTGAAATTATCTTGCTATAATGTTATACCTGTTTCCAATGTATTACTAAATGATCACTGTTTGGTTCATTACTCTAAAGTGCTTGTCATGTGTTTTGCTGTGTCCATAAAATTTTGTTTTTCTGACTTAAGTAACCTTTAAAGCTCTACTGTATTGGGTTGTGGAGGAATGGAACTCTAGCCATTACATTTAGGATAAATTGGAGTACCAACTATTTATCCAACAATAGCTCCATACTTCATTAATGCTCCTGTGCATGAAAGCAATCAAATCCTGACAGCAATGGTCCGGTAGAAGAGTAAAGGCTGTTACTGCAGCAAAAGGGGGAGAATGTCTTATTAATAACTTTAAATTCTGAAGAAAATGTTGATTGCATAGTGTGCTAATAGTAATGTTTTTTTATGCTTGTAAATGTACAATTAATTCACCCTTGAATAGGAAACAGCTATTTTCTTAAAACACAATAGCTCTAATTAGAAGGTTGGGTTTGAAAGGGGAAAAAAAAACATTAGAATTCAATCAAGCTGTCAAAGGTGCTGAAAGAAAAAAAGGGGTCATCATCTAAATTTAAAACTAGATTATGTCCCACATGTGTGTGCTAAAGGGAAAAAATAAGAGGGAACGGTGGTTGCGTTTAATCAATATGACTCATGTCCCGCCAGGAATTCTCTGAGTATCATTACCCATAAGCTTATCTCAGCCCTGTGCTCACCTTCATTTATTAAACTAACAGTTATAGGTTGCAGTTGCAGGTTGCAGAGTGAAATGCACAAAGCTAATAAAGCACAGCGTCAGTGTTTCCCTTCCTCTGATCAAGAACTTCAACCTGGAGTTAATTCTGTTGTACTGGAACCGGCTGACCCCCTTTAGAACATCTCAGTACAGTTGTGTAGTTCCCAACTAGGCCTTCGGAAATTAATTAGGGAATACTTCTGTGTGACTGGGGTAAGTTTTTTTTTTCCTGGTAGAAAAACAGGTAAGATTTTCTGCTTCCTTGCATCACTTGCACCCAGCGCACATTTCCCTAGTAAAAGGAGCTTTTTGCTACGTGAAACTAACCCCAAATAGGTTAAACCGCCTATCATAAATTAAGGTTGAGAGTCAAGAACACAGAAAAACAAAAGTGTTTCTTTTTCTGAGGAGACATAGTGATTTATGGCTGGCTTTAGTATGTAGCCCCCTGAGTTAAACTGCAGCACAGCGTGGTATAAATCATGGCTCACCTGAAATATAACAGTCCATTTGGCCTCAGAAGTCACCAATGCAGACCACAGGCCACTCACCACACTAAATCACGACCTGAATCCCAACCTGGCTCTGCTGCATAAAGAGCAGAACCTACCAATTAACTCCTTGCCATTACTGGACAGGCTATGTTATGCAGCTATTCATCAAGTTGCGTGTCTTTAAGCACAGAGCGACCTCAGCGTGGGTTGTTAGGGGTGGTTAGCTGTGGTTCGCTCAGCTTAATTTGATGATTCTGCATCATTACGCATAGGCTGCTTTGCAAACCCTATACAATGTCTTATCCAGAGACGTGACAGGAACCTATTTTTAATTGTGTTTCTCTTTTGTAGTTGTTTTCTTTTGTTGATAGATAAGTGTGGACATACAGTTTTTACTGTGTATGGCAGGATGCAGCTCTTTTTGCCTGGTTACCTCATTATCACACACCATCTAAAATGCCTTTTCTCCTTATTGCGGCTGCACTGTAACCTTGTTTTGACATTTGTTATTTTTAGTGCTGGTGCTTGGAGATGGGGGTCGAAAGCTGCCAGTGGTGCAAACCATTCACTCCCAACTGATAGTAGAAATTCAATTGTGTTTCTTCACATTTGTGTCAATATTAAACTATTAAAAACAGGCATAACCCGTGTGGGATGGGGGTGGATGCAACAACCCAACCTTTCCTCTCCTCGCGGAATTCTTACAAATGGGACAAATGGGAGTGTTATTATGTTGCTCTGAATTTTACATTGTGAGATATAACACACAGATATCCTAATAGGCTGTAATGTAATTTCCACTCGTGTGTAGGCGAATGGCAGCAATATTTTAAGTCTAGGGAGATCATGTTCCACTGCAGTGGCTCCGAGACACGCCCTCCAGTTGAGGCTGTGTAGGAGGCGGCAAGCTTTGAAAGCAAATTTATGGCTATATGATGGATTGACCTATTTCCTATTAATGTCTCGGGATGCATGAAGTCATTTGTGTTTGTGGTTTTGTGGCAAATGCTCTATCAGAGAGGCAAAGAGGTTAATTCAGGCAGTTGAGTTAATCAGCGTGCTACTGCAGTGAGTTATACTGTTGGAATAAATCAGGTAGCGCAGTATGCAGATAATAAAAATAGCGTGGACATCATAAGGAACATAATGAAAGAGAATTATTTCTCCGTCAAGAGCAAGAGCTGCCATGGTACCGGTGCAAAAATAGGGCCACCTGATTACAGCCAAGAGCTTCCGGAATCTTTATTACACGCCGCGTCTGAATGGAGAAATCTTTGAGTGTAACAGGCAGTAAGAGTGAACGTAAATGCTGTTAGCTAGATTGGTTATCAGCCTGGAGTAGTTTTCTATGCTCCTCTTCCTCTAATTGGCGAGGCACTGTTGCTGCTGCCGCTGAGTGTGTTTGTGTGTATGTGTGTGTGAAAGAGAGAAAGAGGCAGGGAGAGCAGAGAAGGTCTGTCAGCCTGGAGCAATGGCGTGTGAAAACAAAAGAAATTGGGCCGATTTGTGACAGCAGCACAGTATGAGATGTGGTGTTTATCGCGTTTTTTTTTTTTTTTGCTCTCCAATAACTTTTGGCTCCTCTTTTCCGCACTGTGGCACTGGTCTGTTTAAAGGATGCTCCGATGCGGATTTCTGGGGCGATACCCGATAACCGATATTTAGTACTTTAGAGTGGCTGATATGAAAACCTGTATAGTTTAACCTCATCATCCATATGAAGTGCAGTGGACATATGACAGGTAAAAGCTGTTAATTAATCATTGAGTTCCTGAACCTGGAAAAAAAATCAGCTTTCAAGCACATTATTTTCATTATTATTACTTTTCATTATTATTAACTTTTGTGCGCCATGCATCGGCCCAAGTCTCAGCACGGCCAACAGGTGAGCAGTTGGTATATCTTTTAGTTCCCTGCAACATGGACGAATGGCTACTTTTATCTGTTTCTGAACACAAACTGTACAACATCAGTCATAAACCCTATCTTGACCCATCATAAAAGGCTTGGCGTGGAAGCAGGTGTCGTTCCAAGCTGGTTATCCAGGGTCCAACCCAAACAGTGAATGTGGGTGTCTTGCAAGCTGACCGTGCTGTGCAGACCGTCCCTCGCTAAATGTATACATAAAAATAATCTGTTTTCATCCCACCTGTTTTCATCACCAATCAGTGAGCTCCCACAGCTTCCCCATGCTGTGGCTCTCTTAAAGGCACACAGGGGAACAAGCTAATTTGGCAGTGAACTAGACAGACACAGAACAGAAATCTGACACATTAGACAGAATGTCAGAATTTTAAAATGCCATGCTTATTTTGAGATACCGTCAACATTAGAGGTTTAAGTTTAACATTGGAAAAAGTAAATCATCTTCATGCTCATTCATTTTCTGAAGAAATTGGTTAAGTGTGTAGTATGCTTTGAGTCAGTCTTGCTGCATTATTAGATTTTTCTCATGAGTTTAGAGGCTTGATCATGAAAAGTTCTCATCACTTTAATTACAGGTTATATTTACCCCATCTGTCCATAAAACATTGTTTCAGAGCTCCTCTAGCTTATCAATGTACGAGTTTGTGGATTCTAGCCTGGGCCTCCTATTCTTGGTGCTGATGATAGGATCGTACAGTAAAATAGCTTCTGTATACCTTGTCTTGATGTCTTCTGTGAATAGTGAGTACTGACCCTCCGTGCACCTCCGCACTCTTATATTCCTTTGGATGTTATTTTGGGATTTTTCTTCACAGCTCTAACAATGTTCCTGTCATCAGCTGCAGTGGTCTTCCTGGGATGGCCTTATGATTGCAAATTGCTTTTGCTTTCAGTAGTTCCTTTCTTTAAAAAAAACTTTCCATACTGTTGTTTTTGGCATGTCCTGTTGTTCTGCAGAGGGTTACGATTGGTTATTTGCTTTAATTTAATGTTCAAAACTATTTGCTTTTCCATCATAGTTCTCTAATTTATTTAGACCCCTTAAGTTCTCATTATTAGTAAATGTAGTAGTACAGTTATACATCCAAACAAGCACCCTAATAAGACCTTTGCTGACTACAGCAGCCAAACACACTCATAACTCTTGTCTATTTTTATAATTAAAGAAAAATAGAAAACCTAAATCAGGACCTTGTGTCATTCATGGTGTGTCCCAATGCTTATGCTCAGCTAAAATCCACACAAAAAATGACAAAAACAGCATGGCTTTTATTGTATGAAAAACTGCCCAGCAATAATGGTCTCATGGTCTTCATTTCACCCCAGTGTCCAAATATTTTTGTTTCTCACTGGCATTTGATTTGTACATCCAACAGAAATTGATAAAAACTTAAAGTTAAGATTTACCTTTTAACATAATTTTTGGAGAAAGCTAAATAGTCCATACACCACCTCCTCTATTTATGTGGTGGTTTGGGTGAGCTCACCTACCTTTCCTTAAAAAAAAGGTTGAAGTATCAGTAAAAAAAATAATAAAATAATCTCAAGACGTGTCTGTCATAATAACTGTAAAAACTGTATTTAACTACATATGCGTTAGTTTCTACCCTTCCTTAGGTTGTGTTTTGCTTTCTCCTAGTCACTCTGCATCATATTGCTCTACACTGTAGTAGAGCTTTAATGGTCTTAGGAGATTTTTCCCTCATAGAAAGCTAATTATCTCTCGTTAATGACCTTTTTTTCCGTCAGTTATTTTACGCAAGGCACTGAGCTGTCTACAAAGCCCTGACAATTGGGATTCTGACACTGTGCTCTGTTCTTGCTGTCTCCAATCAAGGGTCACTTGATGGAACTGTCGCAGCGCCCCTGCGGGTGCCGTTATAGCAGGGAGTTTTTGTTGATTGGATACCCCATAAGGAGCTGCTGAAGAGGCCAGGCTCCCCCTCCGAGAATGATAAATTGAAGTGTGGCGAGTGTGGCATTACCCACAGCAACTGAATCTCCTGAGTGGAGGGCTGGCAGTGAGTGGAGATGTCACCCCTCTAACCCCCTCCACTCCTGGGGGACTGCAGGGGAGGCGGAGCCATTGCCTCAGGGAGGGAATTAGAGCCCACCCCAGAAGCCCTGCTGGATGTGTTCTCCCTACTGCCACCGCTGGGGCTGCAGATTAATTTATGTGGGTTTGGTTTCAAGTAATGGATCATCCACGGATTTGTCCGGCTCTGTGTGCTACCGGATATATTTCACTTTTAAGGTCCTTACAAACTTTTTGGCACCCATGTGCTGTAAACAATAAGCCAACTAGCAGTGTGTTTTTCAGCAGTGTATTTTATTTTCTGTTGTGGGCTGCCTCTTGCCAAACTGAAGCAGTTAATCTCAAAGAGGTTTAATTATAGTCATGGTGCAGCAGAACCTGATCACATTCACAAAAACAAAACACATAGAGAACAAAACTGAATTTTAAACAGCAGGTTTTTTCTTTCTCAGTTGAGGGAGTTATGTGGAATTAAGAAAAGTTTTGAAGTTAACTGAAATATATTTTTATAGTAGATGAATTGTAACAAAGATTAAAATAGTTACAACAGTAATTTTATTAACTGGTTTGTCATCATTACGAGCGTGTAGCAGTCACCAAGTTGCCTAATGGGAATTTTCCCATGTTTTCCTCTCAGCAGTGGAATAAACTATACATATCTTCTATATTTGTATGCATATATGCAAACAAACACAATATACACACTATACATATATTGTTGTGTATGTATATGTGTATTATGCATGCATATATATAATATATATATATATATATATATATTATATATACAAGGAAACACACAAGCCATACCTGCCATCAGTCTTTTTCTAATTGTATCGCCATAAACTTGAACATTTAACACACTAGCTGAGGCCTGTATAGTCTGAGATGTGACTCTTGGGTTTTTTGCAATTTCTCTGAGCATTGCACATCGTCTGACCTTGGGGTGAATTTGCTGGGACGTCCACTCCTGGGAAGATTGGCAACTGCCTTGAAGGTTTTTCACTTGTGAATGGTCTTTCTCTCTGTAGAGGGATGGACTTCACATTGTTTGGAAATGGCCTTATAACCCTTCCCAAATTGATGGGCAGCAGCAATTGGTTCTCTAAGATCATTGCTGATGACTTTCCCTCTAGGTATTGTGTTAACAAACACCTCGATACCAGCAAACTGCAGAAACTTTTTATAGAGCTGGTCACGCTGGCTGATGATCAAGTAATCAAGGGCTTTTGATTAGCAGCACCTGGCTGCTACTTAACCTCTTAATTCAGATGGAAGCAGTAAGGGTGTACTTCATTTTTCACCTATTTCTTTGAATAAATAATGACACAATGTAATTTGGTTATATTTAGCTAATTTTAAGACCTGCTGAGGACCAGATGTTTATTATGCCCTGATACTAAACCATAGAATTCATTGAGGGTGTACCTTGTTCACCAAAAGTGGTTATTCTATGGCATTGCTCAAAGAACCCTATGCTAGTATGGACCGCACCCAAGGGAGCTCCAGAGGCTCTGTGAAGGCTTTTGGGCTGGAGTTCAGGGCAGCTTTGAGTTAGGTGCATGAAGCCGAGTCTCCCTATATTTGAGGAGGCCACGCAGAAGAAGGAAGGCAACGGAGTGGAGTTGGGTGCGAAGTTGTTTGTCATGAATGTGAGGTGAAAGTGGAGGGCATAAATAGGGTTGAGGAGGAGAAGGGGTTTAGGGTGTGGGCTTTCTCCCAAAATGTCGTTATGGCATGTTCTTTATTTTTAAGAGTGTTAGGTAGGATTAATATGGTTTCAGATATTTTTGATACATATATAAGCGATTTATGATGTCTATTTTGTGTGCATTGGTGAGATCATTTGTACAAATGTGTACTAGCAAATCAAGAATGGCTAGACTTTGATGGTAAATGCTTATATAGAAATACACTGATTTGTTGTTATCATAAATATGTAATTGGACACAGCCCTGATGTTTCCAGTGTTTACATCAACAACTTTAGTTCTGCCGTGTTTTGATTAATTATGTAACCTGGTATCATAATGACTATGAAAGATAATTGATGTAGCTGTGAAGAATGGAAGATGGGAAACCATGTCATATCCAGTTTCCATTATATAATAAGATTAAGCTAAATTAGCCCTTACTACAAAAACAGAATGCATCCCATACCAATCTCTCCAACGCTAGGATTTTAGGAGGCTCGTGAGGCAGGCGTTCTGTGCGTCATGCAACACAAAACAAATCTACAAATCTCTGTTCAAAGGCAGGCGATTCTGTCACATATTCTGTGCGGCTGGATTAAATCTTTTATCATTTATCTCCTTGCCAGTGTGGATAAAACAAACACTGCACACTGCTTTTATTCTTTTACTCGTGCTCTGCGTCTCTCTCTCTTTCTCATTCTCTTTTCAACCAGTTCATGAGTCTCTACACATGATAAACCACTGTTATAACCGTTCTCCCCACTCTTTAGTTTAGATCTTTTCCAGCGTACACAGTGTGTAACAACGTGCACTGAATTATTCAGTGTTCATGGGGATGCTCCAACCCAAATACTCCAGGCCCCTCTCTCTCTCTCTCTCTCTCTCTTTTTTTTATCATCGCTACCATCTCGCTGTGGCTCATTTAGTGAGAAGATGTGTATAGCTGGTGTCTAGTGGAGACCCAAAGCAGGTATGAGGAACAGAGGTCTGTTTACACAAGGCAGAAAGCCCTTTACAGCTGTTTGGCCTGAGCGGAGGGAAAAGGCTGTGTTTGGTAACCATCTTTGCTTTAAACAGCACTTAATCTTCTTCATACGTTTCTGGGCTGAACATCCAGGAATATGATTTCAAACCATTTGTCACTGCTTCTGCTCCTTTTGAAATATAGGATTTTAAAGTCTTACAGTGCTGCGCTTGCTTACATCCGGGATGAAGTCTTGTAAATGCAAATGGAACACTCGCAATAGTGGGATATTTTATAGTTTTGTCATGTAGCATTTATATTTCCTTTTTATTTAAGGCTCCGCATGTGGCCAGGAGCAATATATGAATATTTCAAAACACCACTTACAATTTAACTATCTGTCAAAAGTGTGCATACAAAATCAGCATTTGAAACTTTGATCAAAATAGCTGAGGTTTTTTTTTTTTTCATTATTTTGACTGCACTCCCTGAAGGCTGTGCTTTTCACTCTAATTTGAGCCGACCAATCTTTCTGCAGAAAGGCGGTGGGACTCTACATGGTAATTTTGGAGGTGAGTAAGTACAGGCCGGTGCAGCAGTCACTTGTGATATTTCAAGCCAACTGTTGATGACAGACAGCAATAATATGCCAGAAGGAGAGGGGTTGGGTGAGTAGGAACTGTGGAACTGTGCCGTGATTGATTTGCCATTTCCGATTCCCTCTTTCATGGTCTTTCATGGTTGTTTTCCCCTAAAACAGATCTGATTAGTGAAGCAGTGGGGTTTGGTGGAGCTGCACAGTGGGCAAAGTGGCTGGAATACTGGAAGGTGTGCTCCACAGCTCTGCTAAGACTGTTCAACTCTTCAACTTACACAAATGAGTGAAGCTCGAGCACATGATTACTGTCATTTACTCTCATCTCACCTGCCATAGCAGTGGTAAACAAGCATGTTTCAGTACTTAAACATCAGATCAGCTGGGTGATTCTGGGCTTGCTAGCAAGCATGGAAGAAGGAAAGAAAAATGGAGATGTTCTTACCCAATCCCTAACTGACTTTCTGTCAATTAAATGGTTAAATGAAGACTTTAGAGTGGTTTGCTGTGAAATTGAATGCTCTACAGAAATAAAAGGTGGAACAGTTCATTCTGGTGGTCACGGGAACCAAATGTTCAAAACACATAATGCCTTTTATAGCCACCTACAAATGCATTGCCTAGTATTCAAGACATTCTGTACATTTGTTTTGAGATCCTCCCTATAATGATAAATAGTGCCTGCAAATTCCCTTTCCCCCCCAAAATCTACCATTGTTTTATTATCATCAACATTACCTGTAGTACTGAATTAAATTTGTAGTTTTGGTTGCAAATAAAATGGCTATATTTTGTCGTCTGCATCATAACCCCTGGTGCCAATCACTACCACTGTAAAGAAAGTCAGCCTTAGTCAACTATACAGCATTTCACATTAAACCACTCTGAATGACTTCAGTTTAATAGACGTCAGTATCAATATCTGAATTAGGGATGCCCTGGTCCGATCAAGACATATTTTAAAGTACAGGGTATATTAAACATTAGGCATTTTAAGAAAAACCTCTACTAAAGTAAATCAATCAGTCCAGAATGTCTCATTATAGAAACTGATACTAAAAATATTGAGATTTTACTGAACGTATTAATCAGCTGCTCATCGTCTCTAAACTGTGTGAGTGTATCATTTATACAAACACAAAGATCAGATCAGATCGGTATCGACTGATACTCAGCATTAAGAGACTTGGGTTGGATTAGGACATCCCTGATTTTAATCCAAGTAATTTTGGAGCATTTCTATTGGTCCATTCATCATGACGTTTGGAGACAATGTGATGAACAAATGCCAGATTTAAATTATGTCCAATTGTGAAATACAGCTAAAATGGAGATACAGTACAGTGAGAATATGTTGTGACTAGAGAAGATAGAAGTGCATTTATAATTAAATCTAACTTTTCTTTTTAACATTCTGGCCATTTGTTGTTATTGTGTTATGGTGCTTTTTCACATAGTAATGGTCAATACAACAATGGAAAAACAGCAATTCACCCAGCTTTTCAATACGTTACCAGACCCTAGCAAGGCATTCTGTGGAAGCTTGTGTCACCAAAGACAGATTAATTGGATCCCTGTCCTCTGAGTGTTAGTGACTGGTCCTCGGAAAAACATAGGTCTTTATCTCATTGGCTCAGGCTGCACTCTGGACATTTTGGAGACTGAGGCTTTACAAGTATTCTCAGCTCTAGCTAGATAACTGAGCACAGGAGCTCTGGCTTCCTGTGCAAAAGGAATTTTTATGCACTGCTTATTATCATCGTTATTAGTTTCACGTAGTTAACCTCAAATATCATTCGTACTGGTTGTGATATCACGCTCTCTGCAGTGCTATCCGATATTTTATATTCAGACAGAAAATGCATAAGTAAAAGAGAACGAATTTATAACCAAATATCGTTTTCACTAAAGATACATTTCCTGTTTGGATATATACTATGTGGACAATAGTATTGAGACACCTGCTCAATTATTGTTTCTTCTATATTCAAGGGCATTACACAGAGTTTATTCTGCTTTTGTTGGAGTAATTGTCTCTATTGTCCAGGGAAGAAGGCTTACTACTTTTTTTTGGAGCATTGCTGTGAGGATTTAATTGCATTTAGCAACAAGAGCGTTCGTGAGCTCAGGATGTTGAATGGCCACCTCGCCAACTCATCCCAAAAGGATTGGATAGAGCGCCATCATTCTGGAGAACACAGTTCCACTGCTCTACAGCTCAATGCTGGGGGGACCAATATGTTCTTGTTTATCTGCTCCATAAAGTCCTACTCTATTGGCAATACTTCTCTCCAGTGTGAGTTTGTGTGCATTTGCTCTCCTCTGTCAGCATTTAGCCGAATGCATTTATTAGAAGAGGTGTCCACAAACATTTGGACATAGTTTATAATAAAAGAAGCTGGACTGCAATATGAATGTGTTGAAGCTTTTAATGTAAGGAAATTAAAAGGAACCTGGGAAGAATGCACTTTTAATGGTTGTGTTTACTTTCTGGTAGCATTTTATTTATCAGTATGGTATGTAGTATGTAAGTACCTAATATTAACTGTGATAATTGTGTGTGCATGCTTTGCAAGTACTCATGTACAGCTGTGTTCAACTGTACACTATTGTACTGTGCTGATTGTGTAGTTTGTGTGGGGATGTTCTGGATAGAAACAGGCAGCTCTGTGTAATTACTCTTCAATGGCCAGATAATAGCAAAAAAATTATTTTCCTGGAAAAAGGTACTGCGAAGAACAGGGTACAAACTAACACAGAACAAAATGGAACACATCATGCACATACATCTTTTAAGTAGTTAAACAGGCTGGTCTGTCTGTTATGGTCAAAAATAATTATGCCAGTATTTTTGTTTTTCACTATTCATATTTATTTGGATGCAGTTGTTTTTGTATTTTATGCATTTGGCTGAAAAACTCATAGAACTGTTCTGAATTACTTAATTATGCAGTGTTAATTGTTAACCAACCAGTAATTGTTACAACCCATTGCAATTAGCCCAGATTATGTGGTAAGTCTGTAGTGTTTGCACTCACTTTGCTTTCTGCTGAATGCTTTACAAATAGTGAACTCTTAAAAATAAATGTGATTTAAATGTTTTTTTGACCGTTTCCATAGAAGAACCATGTCTATAAAAAGGGAAGTCTGAGTGTGAAGAACCTTTTAAAGATCTAAAGAACCTTCACTTAGTGTAAATGTTTTTAACCATTTTATAGGTTCTTTGCACAAGGTTCTGCCCATGGTTCAAAATAATTCTTCTGTGGAATCACGTACAGAGCCATTTCTATTACCTTTATGAATATATTTTTTTTTCCACGCTGGGCACCCTCATTTACACTCTCATTTGCAGCAGAGATGTAAGATATATGACATTCTGGAACACATACTGTTTTACCCTTTAGATTATTTAGTAAAAGGCATACCTGAATCAAGAAGCAAGGAAATTCATTCAATAAGCAATGACTCATAGAACTTAATTTAAACACAAACACAGCCAAGCCACAATCCACAACCAGCCTCCCATTAATGCTAAGTAAATTAAAAATGTTTTAAAGAACAATAAACATGTAATGCATATTTACACAAAAAACACAGGTATAAACATATGAATTTAGCCGGGAAAACCCCTGCTAGCTGTTACCCAGAATTTCCCGCAGCCATAGTATGAACATACACACCCCGGACTCCTACTGCTTAGTGGCAGATGCCACAATACTTATAACTCTTGTGAAATCTCTTAATATTAAACATGGAAACATAGCTGATATTTCTAATATTAGACACAGGCGAAATGGACTTGTACTGCAGCAATGACTTTAGTCCGCTGGCCGTGTTGCATGGCTCAAACCTATTGCTTCAGAGTCTTCTGTTCATAGCTGAAACTGAAGCTTGATCCACTGTTAAGATGTGCTGCAAGGTGTTGTCATTTGAGCCACCAATCACAAAAGCTAATGTTGACTCTCAGAAACGTGTCTTCTGAGGTTATTGTGGATTTGAGTTTGTCAGATCTCTTCCTCTACCAGGCCTCTTCAGAGTCTTCTGATGATGTAGGAAATTACACTCTGGCTTTATTTGTAATTTCTGTAAAGAAAAGACCTACACTTTTTTAAAAGAGTTTTAGTGCTCTATCTGTGTTTCTTTGTTAGGTTTAATTTTTCTAGACATCATGAAAGCAATCCGAATGTGCAGTTTTGTGTAAATACTGTGGTAGAAAATGTAGTCCAGTGTGTTCCAATGCTGCTTCTATACAGACAAGGGTTTGTCTAATGTAAATAATTTACATCAATTTTCAAAGCTTAATTTTCTTGTATTGCTACAGACCAGCTATACATTGTCAACCAATGCCCTGGCAGTTTACTGCTCTTTTGTGATGAAGTACTTTGAAAAGCTGGTCAGAGACTTCATCACCTCTTCACTGCCAAAATTCATAGACCCACTACAGTTTGCATGCCACCAGAACCGCTCTACAGATGTTGCAATCACACAGGTCCCCCATTCAACACTGACTCACCTGAACACTAGGTGGGGTAATAACGTGAGAATGCTGTTTGTTGACTAAAGCTCAGCATTTAACACTATTATCCCCTCCAAACTCACCGCCAAGTTGGTGGATCTTGGACATCATGCATCAACTTCCTGACAGACAGACCACAAGAAGTGCAGGTAGGCAAACATCAAGGTCACCTTCAGCACTAGAGCCTCCCAAGGTTGTGTCCTGAGCCCCCTGCTGTACTCACTGTATACTTATGACTGCATAGCCAATTTTAGCTCTGCCACCATTGTCTTTTTTTGCTGACGACACTTTTGTGATGGGTGTGATCTCGGATAACGATGAGAGGGCCTATCTGGGGGAGATTAAACACATGGAGAGCTAGTGCCAGGATAACAATCTCCTCCTCAACATCAGCAAGGCTAAGGAGCTGATAGTGGACTGCAGCATGAAGCAGGAGAGGAGCTACCACCCCGTCTGGATCAACGGAGTTGCAATGGAAAAAGTGGACAAGTTCAAGTACCTTGGAGTTCTCATCTCGCAGAATCTGTCATGGTCTTGCCACATCAACTTCATGGTAAAGAAGGCCCGTCAGCGTCTCTACCACCTCAGATGCCTAAGGGACTTCAGACTGCCCTCCAAGATGCTGTGGAACTTCTACCCCTGCACTGTCTAAAGCATCCTGACGGGGAACATCACTGCCTGTTTTTTTTTTTTTTTTACAGAACCAAGCACGACAGACGGGCTCTCCAGAGAGTGGTGTATGCAGCTGAGCGTATCATTCGGACCGAGCTCCCTGACCTGCAGACCATCTACAGAAAACGGGGCTGGACCATAGCCAGGATGATTGTAAAGGACCTTAGCCATCCAAGCAACGGATTGTTATCTCTATTGCGGCCAGGAAAGTGCATTCATCCCCCGAAGGCAAACACAGAGAGGATGCGAATAAGTTTCTTCGCACAAGCCATTTGGACTCTTAACCAGGACTGTGGCTGTTAAGACTGTTGACTACTACACCCCCACCCCACCCTCCCAAAACACACACACACACACACACACACACAGGACTTTTCACTGAACATACTCACTTATTATTATAATAATTACTACCTCCTGCTCAGTTGCACAACATTATGTTGCACATTCACATTGAACTTTACACTTGACCCCCCACTCACCCCAGCATTGTACATTTCTTTTTGTATTTTGTGTAAATTAATCAATATAAGTAGCAATATGACTTATTTGAGGTTATTGGGTTTTATTTGACAATCATACCTTATGTTGTATTTGTACCTTAAATTCTATGCTGTTGTTTCATGTGAGTGGACAGTTATCAAAGCATTTCACTGCTAGTTGTACTCTGTATAATTATGTATGTCACTAATAAAACTTTTTAAAACTTACCATGTGTTTAGAAATATGAGCTTAGCGATCTGCTCCAATGATGTTGGGAACTGTGGAATTGTGTATACCCTTGCATTTGTATTAGAACAAATCAAAGCTATTTTTGGGGTGATGGAAAACATTTTTTGCCCCCCCTGAATGGTTCTTGGACACCTGTGTCACCCCCTTTAAAAAAATTGTGGCATCACCCCTACATAAACATCCATGAAGATATGTATTTACTTAAAATAATATAAGGATGAAAAAAAGATTATTAAATAATAATTTATTTCAGAATATGTTAAACACGTCTGTATCTCTGATCTTGATGTGTCTTGCCACGCAAGACTCAGCAAAGAGGTTGACTGAGCAAACTACATTTCCCATGAGTCTTTTGAGTGCAGAAAGCAATTCAGATTAGTAAACTAAAGTTCTTCAAATAATGTGATTCACAATATGTATTTTTTGGGCGCAATCAAATGCACGGTTCTCCTAAATTCCACATGCATTTATCTACGTTTCCAGGCCTGCTTTTCAGGTGTCTTTTCCAAGTATAGCTTGTTGCATTTACAACCAACTTAGTTCCCTGTGCTAGTTAAAGACCAAATTGTTCTCATCATGTGCATCCATCTCTTTGAATTAATCACACTAAGCTGGTATGAGTGAATTTCCCAAGAGCTTACACACCATCGCTGTTGCTTTCTACAAACTTTGATCAGTGCTTGCCTCTCCTCTCCACTTTGAGAGAAATTCTACTTCATGATTCCACTAATGAATCTTATAGGTAGTGCCTGCCACAGAATTTATCTTTTTTATGGAGAAAATACAAAAATAGAGGGACAAAATAGGCAAGACATGCTGAATTGAGAATCATTTAGCCTTGAAGTTTTGGAGCCAGCAAGGCTCAAACTCCGAACGTTCATATCATCATAGCAAGACGGCACTAGTATAAACAAACAGCTGCAGCTTGAATGCCTTTCTTCAAACTTTCACTGCTTTCATTCCAGTAAGTATGTCAAGTATCAAATGTAGTCCTTTAGAACTGCTGTGTTTTCAAAGCTTTCATAATTATGACAGATTGTCGGTCCTTGGAACCCTCACAGTTTAACTTGCCACCTTGTCAGTGTAATGAGTTTGCAATAAATCAGATGTTCTTCCATGCAGGTGCTCTTTTGAAGCCCACTTTACCACAGTCACAAAAAGGACAATGGAGCTGTTGGCCTGTTTTAGAATATGCAGGAAACCTTTTCAGGCATTAGTTTTTTTTTTTACCTTACACTCTTAAAAATAAAGCTATGCTATGACAGTTTTTTGAGCAATGCCACAGAACAACCATTTTAGGTTGCATAAACAAGCATTTTTTAAAGGAGAGGATGTCTTAAAATATCACACACATTTCTTTTAACATCCTAAAAGGCCTGTGGACCGCCGACAGGTCAAAAGTGTTATTACAAGCTTCTTTTACCATAGAATAGCCACTTTACAGACTGTACAGAAGTCCCTGTAGTTACTGAATAATAAACCTTAGAGTGTCGTTCTGCGTTTATTAATAAATGTTTCTTTGTGGAACCAAAATGGTTCACCTATGGCATCGCTCAAAAAAAGCCTTTAAACACCTTTATTTTTTTTATGAACAATGATACATTACTTTAACAACTTGGATGGATGGATGTACTTTGCTTCTTTTCAACCTTAACAGCAACGGTGTAGCTATGTCAGTCTCAGTATTGAAATGTCACTGAATGGGCAAGAAGGACAATGAGACTTTGCATTGAAGTGTCAGACTTCATCATTTACGTGTCAAAGTACTTATAATGCAGCTTTTGTAGTCATGACCATGAACAGCTCACTGACCTCTGAGTCAGTTCAAAACTTTCCACATCACTTTGGCAGTACAGGCCAAGATTGATTGTTGAGAAAACTATCACTGTGACCATCAGACACTGCAGCCTGTCAATAGCAATAAGGCAGCAGGTCTCCAACACATGGTGTGTTTTCTCCACACAACTGCAAGGGGCCAAATCAAGGGCACTCCATAGAGTGCTGAACTGCTCTGTCAACTTTTGTAGATACTGTGACCTAAAGGTCCAAAACAAACACATTTGAAAGGTCACTTCCTCCGATACGTCGTTGAAATACAATAGTCAGTGAATCCTTATTTTTTTATTTTATTTTTATTTTATTTCAATTTCCACCCTAATTTTATATTACCCAACTCACTTGTTGGCACTCTACCCTTGTACCCACTCTACCCACACATAATGCTCTCAACCCTGGGAGGATGAGGACTGACACATACCTCCTCCTTCATGCACAACCAGCCACCATCTCTCTTCTAACTGGCTGCCTATGTAACATCACTGGGCACACAACACGCTCAGAGGAAAGCATTGAGTACCCAGCTTTGATGCATCAGCTAGCAGATGCACTCTCAGGTCATAGTGTCTGCGCATTAGTCCGCTGGACTGCTCAGAGCCCGGTGAGTGATTATTTTGCATGTCAATCAAATGGCCCGGATCTGTTAAAGTAGGCCATTACATATAACATGCACTGGAGCTCCGCCTTGCCCCCATGTCTACCCTGTTTTTGGTTTTCATCCCTATATTTACACATGTCATGTGCTTATTAGCATGTGGCTCTGCATTTGGTCTGTGTTTCTGCCCTTGTCCCACCTTAAACATGTGTTACTTGTTTCTAGCCTCGCCCCTTGCAGCCCCTATCAGGTGTGCCTTGTCCCGTCTCTGTGTATAAGCAGTCCTTTAATTTCAGCGTGTCTTTCTATGTGGCGTCACATATGGTTGTATATCCTTGCCTTGATGTTCTCTTTGTTTGGATGGTTCTCAGTCTAGTTTTTGGGATCATGTATTTTTCTTCAGTTCTACAGTTCTGTGATTTTGACCTATTCTCGTGGTTGCTTTGATTCTGTTTTTTCTTGGGACTTTCTAACAATGGACATTTAAGTGATTTACCTCCACAATCCTCCATAAACACAGAGGTCTGGCTTCTGCCTGAAAATAAAAGCTTCATAAAATGGTTAAAGCTTGCCTTCAGATCTTTATGGTCATTGAGGTTTTTGAGATTTGTAGTCAGTTTAACTGTCCCAAATTCTCTAATAAATCAGTTCTTTCAGAGGAATTTGATGGCATTCTTTTTGCGTGTTTCTTCTGCCATTCCATACTAGGAATGGGCAACTGCCTCTTTGTTATGATATTGTAATGCACAGCAGGGAGGAAGTTATAGATTTCCTATGTGTGCAGGGATCAGGTATGCACAAATAAAAGAAATCTTGCTGGAACACTTACTGACTCATACTGGTGCTTCACACAGTGGGAGACTTCACTATGTAACTGTATCACAAAATTGTGAGAAATTACTGTAATCTTATAAACATCTCTGAGGTGAATGGTATCCATTGTAAAGCCATTTATTTAGAGTTACATATTCTCACATTAAGTCTCACATTTACTCAGACTGTGGTGTGAAAGGCCATTATTCCAGAGAAAAGCATTCTAAGAAAAGCAATGCTGCTGTGGCTTTAAATGTGCTAATAAAATTAAGGCAAGACACTAAAGGTTTTTTCTCATTATTTCTTTTGTATTTTTGTTTTTGATGTTGGAAAAATACATGTATAATTATGCAAATGGCACATAATCCAATTAAATGTGCAATTAATTTCCACTATGAGAACACACTGTACATAAATCATTTTACAGAACAGATTGTTTGAATCTCATCACTGTATTGTTTAGTCTGGGTAGAATTATTAGATGTTATTTACAGTAGGGGCAAGTTTCCCAAACATGATTTAAGTCCTAGCTGCATTTCCTTTTTTTGTAGGCCAAGACTAGGCTCAATTTTATTGGTGTGATACAGTGACAAATTATCCTAACCTAAAGATACACTTATATAAGTTAGCCTCCAGATTCACCAAATTTTATTTGTGCCCATTTGTAATGGTGTGTTAAGCAAATAAATCTGTAATTTTTTTTACACTGTCTGAAACTTTATAATAAAGACCCATATACATGCTCTGAAATGACTTATGAATAAAAACATCTTTCTACACTGACATCCATTGACATTTCTCCTGCAAAGTTGACAATTTGGAGATACAATGTATTTGCATCACCGTGACGATATGAAGCTAGTGCAAGGAGCTAGGCTGTGATGTTAATTATATTTCAATGTGCAATGGCAAATAGACTTTTAATAAGAAAAACAATTTGAGACTAGTTAAAACCTGCTATGATCTCAAAAATCATAAATTATTTGCATTATTTGTCTGAATGTAGTAATCATTACATAGGAAATGGACATATGGGTGTGGCAGTTATCGCATAGTGGATGTTAGTGACGTATGGCATGATTGTGTGCAAAACTGAGTTGCTTGCTATCCTTTTAACTTTTAATAAATGCAGTTGGACGAGAGTAGACATAAAACGCTGCTATAATGACTTTTTTCTGTTCCGTTTTGACATTTGAATGATTACAGTGTAAAATGTTATAGAGGAAATTTATCCAAAAATCTGAAATATGATTGGCAGGACCAAAATGATCATTCCTGCTTACCATATCTCACTTTAAAGACTAAAATGCATTAGTGAAATGGCACTTGCTTATTGTGGATATACAGTTTATTTCCCCGAGGCAATTTATTTTATGTGCCCTGAGAGTTCAAAACAATTTTCTTAGCAGTATATCTGATTCCATTATCCAGTATTGCAATGTAAACAAAACAATTAACACATCAGTCTAATAAATGGTCCTTGCATGCACGCACAGCCACAAGGCAATATACCCCCAACAATGCCTTGGTGAAGATTAGCATGCAGGTAACACTTCATTATTCTTCATTCACACAATGTACTTCTGGACAGCTGATTAAGGACAGTACATTACTTCCCTAGTAGACAAATCCATATAGAATGAGCAGAGTGCTACAGCTGTTACTTGTGAATCTACCCCAGCTGTGAGCCATGTTTGCAAAAACAAGGTTTAAAAAAAGAATGAAATGTAGTTATAGCATCTCCAGCCGTGACTCTGAATAGTGGAAATCAAGTGGCTTCCTCTAAACATCTGAATTGACTTGCTGTGTCAAATGACATGTCATTTGAAAGCAAACTTGAAAAGGAGGAGGCAGTGACTTGCTGTCACTGATCCTCTCTGACAGTTACTTTTTGACATTTCATCATGTTTACATCATTTAGAAATGAGGCCAGAAAAATCCATTTGGCATAATTCGTCATACGGTCTTTTGAAAAGGGATAGGTTTTTCTGTGTGTTTCATTTTCTTGCACATTCTGGATGGCACTAAGCCTTCTTTGACACTGTTGGAGTAGGACGTCTTGTGCACAGATCAATTGAACCACTGTAATGTAGTCTGCGTGTTTTCTGTAATAAGAATGATCCAGTATCTTAAAACTGATGTGATTGACATTCATTTATCAGATGGAAGTCAGCTGGGGCCCCTTAGAAATCTAACAAGCAAATCTTTTTGCGAATTCAGTGTATTTGTTCAGGTCTCGGATGTGTTTTCAACGTTCATTTGACAGTGCAGGGACGCAATTTGCCAGATGTTTCAAGACAAAAGTGCAATCATGGAAAATATACTAAAATCAGGACAAGAGTAATGTTTGCCAGACAACCTCCAGACAAAGACCAGGACATCTGGAAAAATGTGCTTTAGGCAGATGAATGTCCAAGGAGTCTTGCCTTGATGTTTTTTCGACAGCAAGGATTTCCTCCTTTTCACACCTCCCATGAAAGTCTCTTTCTGATTGTAGATTAATGTACTTTGACATCAGTTGTGGCAAGATCTACTTATAAGTCCCACTTTGACATCTTTGGACTGTTGGAGTCATCCTTATACATCTTGTGGTCTGCTCTTGGGCTGAACTTGCTAGGGTGTCCTTATCTGGCCATGATGGCAGTTGTTTTAATTGTTCTCTACTTGTGAATTATTTAGTGGACAGGCTGAGGTCTGATTGTTCTGAGATCTTTTTAAGTCCTTTCCCAGACTCATTTGCATCTGCAACCTTTTTGGGAAAGCCTCAGAGAGCTCATGCTAATGACACTCACTTTAACATACTAACAACATATCGCTGGGCTACATTTTTATTCCATTTTACTATTAGTACCACACCTTTACCCCTTAAAAAGCCTATGGCCCATTGGCGGGCCAAAAGTGTTATTTGAAACTTATAGAGATTAGCCCCAACAGTTTGCACAGAAGTCCCTGTAGTTACTGAGTAATGCCTTGCACCCTGTCTTGTGTCTTGTCTATTGTCCACATTCAGAGACTGTTGTACCTGATTCTAATTTAAGGCATTTTAAGTAGCAATAAATGTGGGGGTGTTTCACAGGAAAAATGCATTTCTATTAGTGGAGTTATGGTCTCCCCGTTTCCTCTTCTTTTCACCGAACTCCAGCCCAAAATCCCTCTGGGTTTGCCTCTCTGTTACAGATGTTAAATATGTGGCACATGCTTGTAAATATAATATAATATTTTCCAAATCATTTATATATTTTTCTTTTCAGTTATATTTGTTTTGCTACAGTATATTACCTCATCTCTCAGCAGTGCTAAAATGAAGATCAAATGTCCAGATGATTAAATATGGGATGCCCTAATTTTTTAACATGATTGTACATCATTAGTTTGAGAGCATTTAATATTTCATTTATTCGGACTGCCCCCCTACAGCTTTGTTCTCAAGCCTACTTGCTGCTTCTCATCAGAAAGCCTTGTGAACTCTAATGCCTGAAGAAGAGAAGCAAGAACCACTCAAACTGAACAAAACAAAACAAAAAATATATAAATATATATTGTTTTTCTAGCTCAACTCCAATTTATGTTGGTCTTCCTTTTAAGTCTAATGCGTTAGAGAAAAAAGGCATCTCCTGGCCCTTATGTGTAGGGAAGACACAGTGCTTTGTGCTGATGCACTAATTCCTCAATCTAATTACTTTAATTCACTCAAAAGACAGTGTTATTGATTCGAGGATTCAGTTCAATGGGTAAGTGTATTGATCTGGACAAGAATATTTCACCCTAACACTGCTCCACTGCAGCTTCAGAGCTACTTAAGAGCTTCAGGAGAGATGGTGCTCGCGTCTGGCTTGAGGGATGGGGTGTGCATTTCATTTGCTGTTGCACACGTTGGCACTACACGTCAGATGTAAAACTCATTAGTGAACACGATTGCATGGCAGTCCGCTGTAAATGTTTTAGTAAAGAGCATCACAGGTTCTCTGTAGAATCGTCAGTGTTCCTTCAGATCGATGCAATATCTAACAGTGCTTTTATGGTAGTTTTTACTGTATCTAATGTTAGGTCACTACAGACTGCTTATCTAATGTTTCTTTTGAAATCAAGAGTATTAATATGGAGCCCATCTTTTTGCAGCAGTAGCAGCCTCCACATTTTCAGGAAGGCTGAACACTAAATGTTGGAACACTGCTGTGAGGATTTGATTGCATTTAGCCACAGATGCATCAGTGAGGTCAGGTACTGTCCATGTTGGATGGTTAGTTCCAAGTCACAAGTGCATTCCAGCTTATGCCCAAAGGTGTTTGATGTTGATTAGTTAAAGACAGGGCAAATCCAGTGGATGTATACTCCTCTTGCCAGTGCTTGAATTTGGTGAGACACTTCTGGCACATGTGTGGCTACTCCAAAGCTTCTCATTCTATTGGAAGTGCTTTTTTTAATGGAGATTATAGAAGCTGTTACACACCAACTTTAGGAATTGGTGCTCCCTAAAGTAAGATCTTAATAAGGGTGTTATTTACACTGTCCATCCAAATTATTCACATATAAAAAAAAATTCTGAGGCACTTTTGAAATGTGTTCTACAGTTTGGGTTGGGATGGTTCCCAATTAGAGAACAAATTGGTTATTTAGCCGACATTAATAACACCCCAGTGTGATTTGCGAACAAATAAAAACCCAACTTGTTCTTAAACAGAGGAACATGATGCAGAAGAACTTGATGCAATCAACCTGAACCTCAAAATCTCAGAATTTGCATTCCTATAATCCTCCATCCTAATTGAATGGCTTTTGCATGTCCCTATATTGGCAATTTTTTCACCATGCTCTAGTGCAGAGGTCACAAATAGGTGGGCTGCAGTCCGGGTCTGCTGTCTTATTCTCTCCTGGGCCTATAACTAATAAACCCTTGAGAACAATTTTAATTTTTGATTTTAACCAGTGCAGCTATTTTAGCTTTTACAGTTCAAGTTTAGTTGGAGAAGCCAGGAAGAGGGAAGTTTATTCTCATGGAGAATGCTTTAAAAAGAGAAATATAGAGCGCAACAATCTGAGCTTTTTAATCAAGAATGAACAGACTGGTACATGTTTATTCTTCCCAGTTCTGAACTTGATTAAGCACTTTATTTTAAGAAGCCTATTGTTTTCTCAAAATCATCGTTTTATTTTTTACATTTTACTTGAAACGAGAAAAGATCATTTACTACTTGTTATTTATAACATAAAATATTGAAAAAACTACTAGGTTACTTTAATATACAGGAAATTGCACTGAATCAGAATAAAAGTTTTTATGATGTTCAAGACATTGGTTTGAGGATTTTTTTTTAACTGGACCCCATTACATTTTAATTAAATACCCCCGGAAGTAGTATTACTCAATAAATGTAGGGTGTTTGGATGATGCTTTTATCCAGAGTGAATTACAATTGATTCATGTTGCACAGGTAGGTGAATGTAACATTAGGAGTCATGTCCAAGGAGTGTAGAGGGGTGTACTTGTCCAGCCAGGGTATCAAATCCTAATCTGTCACACAAAAGGCAATGAGAATATGTAGTATGCTACACCATCCCCTAATGCTTTCATGTTTCACCACGCCTACCTTTCATAAAGTGACATTCAGCTAGACCCTCCAGAACCCTTTGTTTGATTCAGAAAGATGTCGCAGTCCAAAAGGAAATGCATTATGCATTATAATTTATAATTCAAGTTTCAAAAAACACTTGCATACTCTGTCCATAGCTTACTCATAGACCCACATGGCAGAACTATGTCCTTCAGGAGTCACTTAGAACACCCCCAAAGTTCAGCTCCAACCAGAGATTTTGTTGTATTTCCGTAAACATCTGTCTACATTGCTTTAGGAGAAAGAGCATAGGTTTACATAATGAAGGTCCACTGGGCCACTTATGGCGTCCACTTGAGTGGAGTGAGAATCAGGTTGGAGAGATGGCACGGAGGCATGATTAGCATGCCATCACTTTGGTGGTCCTTCTACTTGATGGATGCCTTTCATTATCATCTCTTTTCACGACCCTTCCTAATGGCGTTTTTTCTACATCTACAATTACGTAGACATTGCGACTCTCATCTAGACAGGTTTTATTGGATTGAACACATATAGAGCATATTTACCATCAGCAACTTTCCAAGAGCTGATTGCCTGGTATACTTTTTGTTGATTGTGTGCTGAAATATTCCCTAAAGACCACTAAAATGTCCGTCACTGCAGATAAGAAAGCAAGAGATAACAGTCCTCAAAATGTAGTAGATAAGAGTGTATTTGATTGCCTCAGGAGATAATGATGGGGTCCTCGTCCTGCATTTCAAACTGTACAACCAGCCATGCATATATATCAGCTCCTTCATGGCTGTTAGTGTCAGAGGGTCTGAACTTCAAACTATTCCCAAGGGAACAAGGAGACAAAAAAAAGGAAAAGTTACTCACAGTTCTTAATATACACTCTTAACAGAAATGGTTCTATATAATACCTCATTGGTCCCACACATAACTATTATAAAGGTTTAGAAATCATCTAGAAGAGTTTTTTTTATTAATCACAGGGAAGACCCTTTTAACCAAAGAGCCTTTAGTCTGAATGGTTTTGTGAATTGTCATGATTCTTAATAGAACCATAGAGAAATATACAAAAACTTTGTAACTCCAAAACAGCAACTAAACAGCAGAAGGGAAAAAGCCTTCTTAACTTTTGAATGAAAGTCAAAGTAAAAATATTTTATTTCAAGTCATTATGGAGCATTTCTATTGGTCCCTTCATCATGAAAGTTCTAGACAATGTACAGAAACAACTTCCAGAATCATATAATTTCAAAAAGTCAAAAATGGCAAATGGAAAAAAGACAAAAATAAAGACAATGTTTTTGCTATGATGGTGTTACAATTCTTCTTATATTTGCAAGATCCATGACCGATAATGAGACCAATGATTAGACAACAACAATCACTATTTTTGTTGGATGCAAATAGAATTTGACCTCATGCCCGGAGTGGTAGGCAGCCTTTGCTGCAGCACCCAGGGTTCAGAGAGTGTTAAGAGCATTGCTCAAGGGCCCAACAGTGGCAGCTTGGTGATCCGGGGTATCAAACCAACAACCTTGTCATCAATAACGTAGCGCTCTAATCACTGAGCCATGACTGCCCTGCTTAGATACTACTAAACACAAAAGTACTCTTGGAAGAGGTGGGTCTTTAGTCAGCGTTTAAAGACAGCAAGCAACTGTTCAGACACAGAGGGGGGAGATCGTTCCACCACTTCTGTGCCAGAACAGAAAAAAGCCTGGATGGCGGCTCAAATTGAGCCATACTTAGCTTGAAGGGCTTTTGACCTTTGCCATTACGGAGGGGCTGGTCCATTCTTTCTGAAACTGTCCAATGTTATTGTCATTCTACCTCTTGCTCATGACTTACTTATTTGATACACTGAAGCTACTACTTTCTACATTTTACACAACAATGCAATGCATTACTATAATACAATTCCATTCATACAATTACTGATGCATTTTAGTAAAATATGTGTTTCTCAAAACAGTGAGTGGAATATTTTTTTTGTTTGTTTGTTTTTACATTAGTATATTGGGGGGGGGGGTCATATCCCGACATATCTCGTCACTACGGCATTGGTGGAACCTTTTTTAGTGCTGCACTGAACATTTTGTTTAATCAATGCCTTTTATATGACTTGTTTTAGGATTTTCACATCAGTACTTTTATTTTTATTCACTTTATACTTTTATTCATACTGAATGTCACGGTTTGTCACAAGACAGAGGCAGATGTACTCGCTGGATCTTTTAATGCAGGAAAAATCAAACAAAACAAACAGAAACAAAACAAGCACAAAGTTTACCAAATAAACACAAGAATCCCACAAACAGACCAAATCAACAAACCATGAAACCAACATGAACACGCACAAGACCAGACAAAGGAAAGCCGAAACAAAGGGGTACTTATACAAAGACTAACAAGGGGCTCACAAGGAACACCTGGGACTAACAAGGGGGCATGGCCAAGGAGCCAAGGAGACAGTGGTGGAAACACTAATGGATAGGCGTGGCTAGGGCAGACGCAAACAGAGCCATGTGCTTGGGAAATGGCAAAACAAAGCAAAGGCAGACATGACAACAGGGTCAGGCATGACAGTGAAGTATACTTGTGAATAAAGGCATGTACTTTTTACTCAGTTGCATAAAATTAATTAGTTAATTAGTTACTAATTCCTTCCTTGTAATTTATTATGATAGACTGTGTTCACACATGATTGGCCCAAATCTGACAATGACACTTCAGTGTGAACAGCCAGATTGGAATTCATGCAACATTTCTGTCAATTCAGTTCAATTATAATCAGAACTTTACACACATGGGAATGGATCTCTTACAGCAACATCATCAAAATGCCCCTTTCTATAGTTACACTTTATGGTTTCCACTTAGCAGGAGTACGAAACTCTTTAAGAATATTTTGAAAAAGAAAAGAAAAGCAGTCAAAGAAGTTTCTTCACACAAACTGAGTCTCTTTATCCAGCATGTGTCTCTTTTCTTTTGTGTGTCTCTGCCAGCATTCTTCTTTTTCACAGCAGGTAAATGAAAGAAGTTGAGGTGTTTTGTTCTGTGTCACTTCGTCTTCCACAGAAACCCACCATGTCTGCTCTTTCCTGTTAGTTGGATTGAGTGTTGGGTGAACATGCCAGGTGGACTGTTGATGTTTTGCGCGTGTGGGTCAGTTTAACAGTGTTCAGAATCTGTTCAGAAGACAATGTGAACATCAAACAAATCAATCAGATTTTGACCACTCTTTGCCCTACTGTGTGAATTTAGACTTCCATTGGTTAGCGCATCTGTACTGCTTTGTGATTGGTCACACCTCTGACTGTGAGAGTCATTTTATTTTACACCAGAAGGATCCCAACAAGAGAATAACAGAGCCTGGCTGTACTTCTGGCTGTACAAAGACCTTTTATTGCAGTTCTACACTGCTTAGTTATAAAATTAGTACCACTGCCAGGTCAAGTGAAAAACATTGATCATCTTTCTCTAAAGTCACATCTGTCAAGGGTCAGGATATATTTTGCAGCAAAGTGAGCAGTCAGTTCTTGAAGGTGATGTGTTAAAAGCACACATACCAGAAACAATGGATAAGGACCAAACTGTGATGGCTAGACCACTGGGTCAGAACATCTCCAAAACATCAGACAGGTCTTATAAAGTGTTTACTGGTATGCAGTGGTAGGTACCTACCAAAAATGGCCCAAGAAAGGGCAACTGGGTCACTGGCATTGAAGGCTCACTGAAGCAATCCATGGACTTGAAGGATCTCTTGCTAACGTCAGAACACCTTCATAGATCTTGTGGAGTCCATGCCCCCATGTCAGATCTGTTGTGGTGGAACAAGGGAGGCCTACTCAGTATTATTACTAATGTTATGGCTGATTGTGTATAAGCAGTTCAGTTAAGCTGCTACTATGAGATTCTACTCTTTTCTCTTTTCTAGGAAGGTATTTTTACTTTGTTAAACATCCTCTAAAGTAAGCATGCTTTTGTTAAATATGGGTTTTGTCTGCTCACCCACGTCCGCTTCCAATCTGCATCTCTTAGAGAAGAGAATTGAAGTAAATAAATCAGAGAAGAACTGTAACAGTGTGTCCTTGGAGAACCCACAATCTTGACCAGCTTGTTTCTTTAAGCACTGTAGGGCTCATTTCTGTGTTTTGCTAAATATAATTCAATTGTCAACAGTCTAGCAGGCAAAATTAATTTTGGATGTAAGCTGATTTCCCTGGTTTGTTCTCTCTCCAGACGTGCCTCTCCCTAAGCAGTGGGCCTAATTGGAAGACAAATACTGGATATGAACACTCTTTCAAGAGACAACATTGTAAAGGATAGATTGTGTTCTGCCTCCAGCAGTGACATATGTTTCAATGTGTGGGGAAAGAAATGTGCCATCTAACCTTTAGCAAATTCACAAAGCATTAACACTGTACACACTTACACACTGTACATTCAGAGAGACTTCAATAGAAAAGGAAGGTCTAAAACTCATTTATTCTGATTATACATGGAACAAAATCATCTGATTGTCAGCAATCATGCTTGCTATAGAGGACAAGAAACATTAAGTCTTCAAAATTGTCTGATGCCATTAGAGCTGTCCTTCAAACTGGGGAGGCTTAAATCTAAACAGTAAATAATAATTTTTCCTGATTAAAGTCCTCTCTACAAAAGAACTTATGAACTTAAATCTCCCACTAAATATGTTTCACAGTCCTGATTTTCAGGTTTGATGGTAGATTATATGTGATGATTCCACGTGAGTCAAATAATCTTTCTACAAATCCCCATTTTAGTAGAACATAACCTAAAGTCAAAAAAAATATTTTTTAACACACCACATTATCACACTGCATTCCCAAAAATATACAGATACACTTCTAATTAGTGAATTCAGGTACTGTAAGGTGCACCCATTGCTGACAGGTGTTCAATTATGCAGACACAGCCTGAATAATCACGAGAATACCTAATGCCAAGCATCTGCTAGAGCACTGTAAAGCTTCCCAGCAGTGTATTAAGCTGCGGATCAGTGGAATTGGGGTGATGGAGCAGTGTCAAATAGTTTTGGGACAAGTTGGAGTGGCACTGATCTTTCAACATCAACATCTGACCGACCTTACTAAGAACAGCCGTACTAAGATCAGCTTTCCCAGAACGGTAGAGACGGTTACTGTAGCAAAGCGGGAAAAACACACTATGAACTCGATTTCAAGAGAAACACTGGATGAGTGAGTGTCTAGGGCTTCTGGAAATGACTTGAGAACCTGCAAGAAAAATACATTACCATCCAACATATCCATAGGTGCCCCATGTGGGATTATGATGGGCTATTTAATGGGCCCCAACATGGTCACTCATTTTGTCACCATGTTTACATGTGGGGCCATAAAGGGTAATGTATGTTGAATTTAAATGCTCCCTTAGTTTGGAACCCAACTGGTTTTTATATGGGTGCACAGACTGGGACCTTCATTGGCAAACTGGGCTAAGGATGCCTGGGCCCTTTAGGTGCAGTATATAACTGGCCCATTTTGGGGGGTCCCTCAAGCAGCAGCCCACCTGGGTTATTGATAGGTATTAAATGAGTACAGTGTAAGACCATAATAGGTAGTGTATGTTGGGTTTATGTGGGCTCTTCGTTTGGAGCCTATGTGGGTTATATGGGTCCAGTATGGAAACAGACTGGGGACTTTTCTGACTAATTGGGTTAGGCCAAATCCCTGTACAGGTACTTCTGTTACTCTACAGTATACTGGCTTGTTGACATAACATTGGGTCAGTAATCAGTGATGAAAGACCCGCACACAAGTTTAGTCCATTAATGTTAAATGTCCTTAAATGTTAAATCGTGTTTTCTCATTTTTTATTTTGGTGCATTTACTGATGCTGCAATGTTTACCATCACTACTCAGCCATAAAAAATCACTCTTTATATTAAAAATGTTTTTTTAGGTTCTATTTTTGTGCTAATATCATCAATGTGGCAAAACAAATTAGTCACTGATAATTAGTGTTTTTTTTGAGTGTGTGATGTGCACTGCATGAAACAGCTTAACAAGTAAATCTGCATTGGGAGGGTTACTTTAAAACAACATTCTGATTACTGATTATCTATTAACAATGTATCTGTAAATCTGTATCCCCAAGACAAAGGATTACCATGGTAAAGAAAAGTAATCTCATTGTTTTCAATACTTTGAATTACTTGTCTTTTTAAAGTAATAATAACAAAAAGTGTTAATAAAAACAAGAAAAAACTATTTTAATATAATATCATTAAATAATGCCAACAGCTACTAGGCTTAATTCATTCATTTTTTTTAACTGTAGCTCAGTTTTAGCATTAGTTTGGCATTACCAACACTATTGACATTATCTTAGCATTATCCTTGACATTATCATTATCTTAGCATTCGCACTGACATTACTTTTGCTTTAATTAAAAGGATGATTTTCTTTTTACCATCATAACTTAAAAAAATAAAATGAGTAGTTTTGTTTTAATATGTCAAGACAATATTTCCATGCTTTAAACTCAAGACTTAATGATGGCCAAGACTGAGTGTATATAGAAATACATTATTTTATATGTAGTAGCCAAGTGGTATAGTGCATAAATCCAGGTCATTCCAAAGGGTTTTGTCATAGTGCTGGCAATTGTAATGCTGAGGCAGGATGAGCCATCAGGCCAGGGGTAATTAAGCAGTAATGAGATTCAACAAATGAAGTAAACAGTCAGGTGATGTGTTGAAAGCAGGAACAATTGCAAGCATAAAAATCTGAGACACTTTGACAAGGACCAAATTGTGATGGCTAGACCACTGGGTCAAAGAATCTCCAAAATGGCTGGCTAGTCTTGTGGGGTGTCCTGGTATGCAGTGGTCAGTACCTACCAACAGGGAGAAAGATACCACAAGACGCTTTTAGAGGTCTTGTGGAGTGCAATAATCTTCTGCAGTCAGTCATTCAAGACAAATTTAGTGCCCAAAGTCTACCTGTTTGTTTTTGCACTGTACTGCACAAACTGCTTTACTGGGCCCTCAATATTTCCTAAGACCCTGCCTCAGCACATCTGAACCAAGCAAAAAAAACCTGACTGCCTGATACTGGGACACATGACATAAATATGGACTACCTAGGGGTTCCAGAGTTGGTTGGGGTGTTTCTGAGACTGCGTGGGACAGTGGTATCTATAAAAATGAACAAATGTGCACCACACAGCTAAAGACAGAAGTATCAACCATCTTCAAGCTGGGGGGTACACAGATAACCTCATGTCAAAATGTTGAATTTCATTTTAAAATGAAACAACCAGACTTGGCACAACATGCTTGCATGTTATTAACTGGCTGACTACATCCCATTGATTTTGCATCATTTTAACAGAAATGGAAAACCACCATGCAGCATCACTGGGAAGGGCCACAGATGTTAGAAGGCACAGCTTTTAAAGTTCCTTCATCTCACATTTAGCTAAATGGCCGACTCTAAATGGAGCAATATATACAAATATTTCAAAACATAAAGATGACAAATCTTTAGCTACAGTGTACTAAAGAGCATACAGCGTGAGTTATTCTACAGCCAGCTTCTGGTCTTAAATCACATACTAAAACACCTACACTTAAACATCTCCCCAGGGGAGAGAGCTATTAGCACTCATGCAGGTATTGTGAAAACACTGGGGAAAAAATACAAAGTAAAACTATATCAGTTAGATTTTGTACAAATGTCAAATGGCTGTATTAAATATACAGTGAACATCACACATAATTGTGTTCCTTATCACAGCATTTTAGGGCATTTTACACCTGCCATTAATATGTTTCAAAAGTGTTTTGTATCTGGGTAGTACCTGGATCTACTTTGACCGGATTTGGTTTAAACTGTAATGCATTTACAGATGTCTGACCAGATTTGATCCAATTTTATTTTTATTTTTTCATTTCCGTTTTACGGGAGGGAGGAATGGGGTTCTAAAGTATGGTGGAACAATAAATGGTTCTGGCATTCTTGTATCAGAAAACGCGACAGACTCTTTAAACCGCAAGGGAAACTCTGTGATCCAGCTCTCATTTACTGTATGTATTTAAGCCACAGCAGACACTGATATTAAACTGAGAGGAAAAGTGAATGTACACCCAATTAGCTCAGAGCAAACCTTGCAAATCCTGTAGAAGTGTTAGTTAATGATAGCATCAGAGGCTGCAGAAGATTTACATACATCAATTACATAGTATAAACATAAATGCTGTTAAATGTACTTGTTAAAAATACATACACCCTCAACATGAACGAGTGTCCTGCAGGGGTTTACAACCAAGGGTAAGGGGGTGGATCTTAATGAGAAGCAAGCAGGGGAGAAAGCAATCAATCAGAGGCTTTCCTGCTTCAGGTGACACCACAGCAGCCAGTGGGAGAGTCATTGTTCATAAGGTCACCGCCCACAGCTATGTAATAGAGGATAAAATCTTCACTATTTCATTATCAGTAGAGTGTATGTATTGACGTCACATTCCCGCTAGAACACACCCCCTTTAGCTAGACTGAGTGGCTAAACATACTGCAGCACAGCTGTTTTTATTAGGGAAAACAGACAAACTGGGAATGAAACAAGCAATTATCTGATCAAGTTAAAGGCAGTTTGACTTAACAACCATCCATCTAAATTAGTAAAGAACCAATGGTCCATGGAGAGTGATATGTAGCCAGGAACAGGCTCAAATCACACCTGTTCATAGGATAACGTCTCATATCTGAGAGCACAGTGTTTTTTCAGGCACACTGAGTAGAGGTTTGCTTGCTTTCCATTTTACTTGAACTTAGCATGTCGCTAAATTTGCAAATACTGTGGGCTTGTTTTTCCCCCACCTGTTTACAGAGCGGGACTTCACACACCACTGAAAAAAGTTTAAAAACAAGTTTTATTGATGACATTGAGCAAAAATATGTTTATTATAGAACTACATGCATCAGCTAAATCATACAAATAGCATTTTGAACTTCAATCTCCGTCTAAACCACCCTTAAACTACCATTATTTTTTTTTTATTTTTTTTTATTGCATTTATATTTTGGCCCAAATCTGGCCTAACTGCAGCCTACTGTGGCTATGCTCCAGCACCCAGATTCTGAGTCACTAACTCAGTGGTGGTATGTGGGCCAGATGACCAATGGCCAGATTTTTTAGCTACACTCAATGACTGTAGAAAGCATGGTAGACCATGGTACTCATTTGGTAGACCCATCCTCTTCTCCCCGACCAAGCATGTCTCAGACCACCTTCACTGAGCTTCACAGCGCAAAAATAAGCAGATTTTCCACTTGGATTCCCAGTTTGTCCAGTAAGTGAAAGTTTTAACAGTTAATATGCAGTTCCACTACAACTCAGCTACACCACGTAATCAACAGAAAGAGCGTGATGCAGGTCTTGGAGAGGGCCTCAGGCCAAGGCTGTCACTGTCACTAACTTTAGGAATTTGGCACTGGAGATGGAAAGACATGAAAATTGGTTGATTTGCCATTGAAACGTATGGGGATGGGTGGAGCTAAACATCATACTGCAACCAGCCAGCAGAGGAGCTAGACCTGTGGTTGCTTCACATTTAAGAGACGTTGCGCTGTCCGTTTTTCACTGCCATTGGCAATGGCAATTTTTTAAATGTCTTTGAGTACATTGAGTGTAACAGTGAGGAGCACAAAACTCTAAACAGCCTAGTTTTGCCAGGCTGTCAAATTTAATAACTCGTTTATGAAGAATGAACCAGACATACATAAAAAATAGTCTATTTTACTTCCTCAGAGAGCCTGATTTAAAAGAGTAGGTAGCGACAGCAAACTATTAAGTAGGTTGCATAATCTTTAGCAAGCTACATTAAGGTACAAACAAAATGAACACATTTAGTGATATAGTTAAAGTGTCATGATACAGCAGAAAGGCTAATTACATTAACCCTGGTCCTTAAATAACATAACCCATACATTAACATTAGTACTCGCACACTGCACTGTTGCACTGTTTCCTCCCTGCTCCAGCTCAAAGCCAGCTATTCAGCTCTGCCTGAACCTCCCGAAATTCAAGAGCCAGACAAAAAGTGCTCAAAGGATTCGAGCCAAGCACCTCATTACACACTGGGCATGGAGGGAGAAGAGCGTGTTTGCACAGCACCAGTCAAAACAAGTGAGTCTGTTTTGGGAATCAATGACAATCAGTCCAAACACCCCTCCAAAATGGCAGACGTCTGCAGTCATTCTCAGATGTTCTGAGCACATCTGAACTCGCAGCTTGTTGGCCGTGGCTCATGTCTTTGCATTCTTTTGGAACAGGTGAAGAGACAAACGACATGAACTGCTGATTCTGATTACACAAGCGTATTATTTGCATGTTGTTATGAGGCAGGTCAGTGGAGTGTGAAGAAGAAGAAGCCCCTCCAGCTGCAGTCTGTCAGCTGGAAGAGATCTGCTAACTGTGTGTGGATCTCATACAGGAAAGCTGTGAATAAACATTCCTTTGCCCCGGAACAGCTGAAATGGTCCTTGGTCATTTTACATGCAAATGCAAATAAGAAGGAGAAAAAAATGGTTTCTAGCCAGCATTGGATTAAAAAACACTCCTGAGATTCAAAAGCTACTTCATGAAGGATGAACATTAATAGATGTACAAATCTATTACAATAACGTTGCTTCTATTTTTTATTTTTAGATAACATACATAAAAGTAATTATACATAGTAATACATACAAGTAATTGTAGCCAGGTATTGGGAAAGTTATTGTGTCAAATTGAAAACTAAAAGCTTAATCAGTCACCAAAAAAACAGACTTTGTGAAAGAGACCACTGCCATTTATGTCAGGAGTTGGAGAATTAATATAGAATATTGTTTTTATTGTTTTTAATATTGTCTTGACCAGCATGGAGTATGTTTTCATTAAAGCTGGTCTACAAGCAAGATCACCCTGACCAAGCTAGACCACCAGTATGACCTGGTTAACCAGAAAGACTAAGCTGGTTGACCACCATGACCATGCTAGTTGACCAGCATGTCCAGCAAGACCAAATGGGTTGACCAGCATGGCCAGCATCATCAAGCTGGACGGCCAGCATGACCAAAATCAAATGCAACATTCAGCACGCTAGACAAGAGCTGGTTGACCAGTAGCTTACCAGCATAGGGTATGTTTTTGTCTGGATGACCATCTCTTCAACCACCCATCAAAGACAAGCTTAGACCGCCTGAAACAAGCCACCAGCCTAAGCTGGTCTTGAGCTGGATTTTTGCAGCAGGGACGAGCAACCATATTATTTCTATTCAGCTCCACATAAATAAACCAGTCCCCCTCTTTGTTGAATCCTTCTTACAATCTTACTTTCAGTTCCAAAAGTGTCTCGCTTGGGTTTTGTCCCTAATGTTCTGGCTGAGAAAGCAATCGTAACACCAGCTTTTGCTGGCAGCTGGTTTCAGATGGCCTAAGCAAGTCTTTGATGGTCAAGGTGCTTGGGAAGCTGGTCATCCAGGTGAAACAAATCCTATGCTGCTAAAGCCAATCTCATTCAACATGTTTTAGCGAGACAGGATTGCATTGTCCAACATTCTGAATAACTATTTACAGTAAAAGGGGAATCTACGTAAAAATATCAAAAGATCAATAAGAAGCTTATTTGACAACTGCCCTGAGGCTTGTTAAAGCAAAATGTATGAAAAGCTCAGAGCTAGTGCGTTCTCAGCCAGCATTATTCACATTGATGGCATACTACTCTTGCACTGTGCCAGAACCTGAATTTACAGTAGCCTGTACAAAGCATTTGTCTTTGTACAAAAGTCACACCATTTCATATCTCACACCTTATCTCTCAGTCTTTGGCACATGCCAAATTTTTACACGAAGGCCCTTGCATACTCAAAATGTCAGCAGGTGGGTTTTCCTTTTTGCCTCCTCAGTTTTCTTCCCACCATTTCTTTTGATCATTTAAATGGGGGCAAATTGCTCTTCTCTAAGCCTGTGTTACTGTGCCATTAGCTTGTCGGAACATACTTGCTCGCGATGGCAGCAGAACGTGAGCTGGAAACACCTTCAGGCTTTTGCTGTTCTCTGCTTTGTTTTCCCGCTTCGCATACAAACACAGGCCATTTCACCTTGACAAGGATGAGTGGAGTCGGCTGAACAGGGAAAGCCTCTGTTCTACATGGTTAGCATTTTCCCTCAGTGCGCTGAGATCTCTGCTGATGCGAGCTCAAATCATTCATTCATGCTCAGCTTGAACTCAAGAACCAGCAGGATCCCTTTGAATCTACCTCCCTTTTATGCTCCTTTTTTGGTTGTCAGAACTGAGGCCTTGATTAATGCAGACTTTACTGTTTCCTGACAGCACCAAGAATTGTCTTTCTGCAAGTGGTGAGAGCTGTTAATTAATAACTGAAAAGATTTAACTAAAGAAATTAGGGCTACACTTGAATTAAGTCTAGTCTTCGGCCAAGTTGCTATAAGTGCTATAATGGTGAATCATCATAGAATTACACATTGTCAAATGTTAGCAAGTCAGCAAATCGAAACTCCCCCATTAATGTCAGTGAAGCTGCCCATACCAGCCACGAGTGGTGGAGCATGAAGCGATATGGTGCGGCATGCCATTCTTGATGGCCACACTGTTTCTATTTTTGACACAGCATCCCACATCTCACTGATCTTCCACCTCAAGAAATACTGCAGTTAAACCATCCACCTTTCATCACAACATGGCGTAACTAGACAACCAAGGATGAAGAATTCATGAGGTGGGGATGAGAGAGCTATATAGACCTTCCTGACGTTTTAATACGTACATTAACTCATTTTGTTATCTGCTAAGAGCTGCTGATATTATGTAGCTAAGGAATACTGAATTTTACTGACATTCATAGTTGTAGTTGTAGCTGAAGCTGTGAACTGATTGGTATGTAGTTTATGTTTTGATTTGATGCACTGGCTTAATGTTTCCAGCACAGATATTCTGAAGGCTGTCCAACGCGATGCAACACTGTTTAAAGGCTCCCTTGCATTTAAGGCAAAGGGCACATCTATCACCACCCTTCACTGAAAATGAGATTCAGTGAATTTACTTGAAATGTAGGCTTACACTTGATTACAAAGTAGTATGCCGGAATTGAGCATTAAGTGGGCAGCTTAATCTACATCTAAACCTAACCTAACTTTAATTTACACTTTAATCTACACATTAATCTAGACCTAAACCTTAACCCTTATTCTAAAACTAACCTTAACCATGGTAAAATAAGAAGTCCTTACCGCATCTCCACTGATATCCGTTCATGAATTTCTCCAAAAGTTTATAAACAGCTGGCTTTTCTCCATTGTCTCCCAGTGCTCTTTTTTTCTATTATTCTTCCAGTACGCGAGAGACAGTGTGTTTGAGAGTATTTTGCTCAACAGCTCTACCAGTTGACAGGTTAAGAAATGACCAAACATGTATTTATAGACTGGAACAACTGACCTATATCATGTATAAGTTTTAATTTGGGGGAATATCAAGACAACCTTCAATTGTGATGTACAATTATACACACAATTATACACTCAATACTACAGACTGTGACACTGATGCACTAATGCTAATCATGTGCACTACTGTGTAGCCAATATTTGATGGGTTATTATTTACAGTGTTGCTTTTAATCTGAATTTGACTTTGAAATCAGCCCTTGATTTTAGTGCAGTGATGGGTGTCAGCTTCCTCCTTTCCCATATGCACCTCAAACAGCTCCAGCTCCACTAGACCAGCTGGAGAGGGGAAGATCTATCAAAATCAGCAGGAGATGAAACTACAGACAGGGAAGAGACAGATGAGTTTGCTAATCAGTCACACAGCCACATATAACATGTTCAGTTATTCACTAAGATTAATGATAGGTCAAACATCCTTTTTTTTTTTGTTCCACTGAACGCATGAACACGAGTACAACAGCATGTTTTAACCTAACTGGAAAAGCAGATCAGGCAATACCATATGTTCACATCACATTTAATATTCAATTATGCTACACAACTCAAATAATATGATGCCAATGCTGTGCGTTGAAGCTTGCTAAAAAAGAGGGTGCTGGAAGAGTCCTACTCAGTCAACAGTGTTCATATATCAGGAGCAGGAGTCCTGATATCAGGAGCAATATCAGGACTGAGGTCAATAAAATACACATGGGATCATTTAGTTGTTACTATAAAAAGATCACCCCATGCACCCAAGTTGTTTTATTTATTTATTTATTTGATTCATTAGATTATAGTAATATAGTAAGCGGTGGACATATATGGATATGAGGAGTTTCTGGGGAGAGAAATGCTGTACACTGAAGTTAACTGGATTGGAATTATTAGCATTACATTTGACCTTTATGGCATTTAGCAGAAGCTCTTATCCAGAGCAACTTACAAAAATGCTTTGTCATTCACTGGAAATATCCAAAGCCAGTGACATTAGACCCTAAATTTAGGGGTACTTTTACCTACGTATTTTAGCTATGACACTGCCAGTGAGGTCAGGATGTTGGCTAATCCCCACCCCACCTCATCCTTAACTCCCCAACTCATTCCAAAGGTATTGAATAGAGCACCATCATTCCAGAGAACACAGTTCCACTGCTCCAAAGCTTAATGCTGGGGGCTTTATGCCGCTTTAGCACAAACCTGGCATTAGCCATTGTCCCAATAGGTTCATGTTTACCGGGGTCCAGAGAGTCCTATTCAGCGCCTACAGGGACTAGATTAACCATGTGTGTGTGCATCTGCACACCTGTGTCAGCAATGGGTGCAACTTAATGCAGCTTAATGCATTCGTTAGAAGGTGTGTCCATAATAATCCTCATAATAAAAGAATTACAGTCTATGCTCATTCTAAATTCGATTGCACCATCTCAGAATTTCTCTTTTTGCAGATTTTCAAATTACAAGACATTAGTAATTCTCCTTAGACTGGCATGGACAGGATACACTTCTAATTATCTTAGCAAAGTATGAAGGTTCTGCCCACAGGTCTGGGTTAGATTCTAAGCCGATGGGCTATTTTTATTCTCACTTGTGGATACACCAGACACTGCCATTAAGGAAAGGGGGGGGAAAAAGCAGCAATAGAAGCAATAGGAGTTCCTTTGAAAATAAAAGTATATCATTGCTGATCCACCTGCAGATGCTTCCGTCTGTATCTCAAAGTACATAAAATAGATGCAGTATATCTCTATTCACCTTTCTAGCACAGATATCCTACTTGCAGCAGCAATAACAGCTGCATGGGGAAATGGAGTGCCTAGTGCAGGACTGAACTAGGGTAGTTAGGTATGTGAAAAATAGCCTTCTCAACCATGGCTAAACGTCACTGAGCCAAGACTGGATATATTTAGGCCCATTTCAGTTGTAAGGGCTGTACACCTCAGAGGTGTCTCTGAAATCGAGAGGAAGAATAAAATTCTGGTCCCAAGATTCTCGTTTACGTGTCCGCTAGTGGAATTCACTGCAGTTTTACAGCTGCTACTGCTCAGAGCAATACAACCCCCCCCCCCCCCCAAAAAAAAAAAAAAAAAAAAAACACAACAGACAACACTGCAGATTACCAGGCTAAAACTGTAAATCACTGTGTTAATATGATTACAAAGGTACCCAAAGACGAGCTAATGGAAATCTGCACAAGCCCTCTGCTCGGGGGTGGAGATAAATCAGCTAAGGTTAATTTTTAATTAACTGATGGCATCTGGAGACCATTTGAAAGAGTGCCAAAATGAATGATTTGGGATGTGCTTCTTAGGTTTGAAAGTTTCATTTGGTCTGTCTGATTCAATTTGATCTTGAACCTCATCTTCGGACTTGCTGCGTTTTATAAGGGTTTCAAGCAGCATGTTTGACTGCGTTAGCTAATGTTTTGTACTGTAGAATGTGGTGAATTTTCTGCAACCAAACAATAAGGGTGTACAAACCATTAATTTCTCTCTTATACAGTGGCACAATTTTTTTTTATACATAATTTATTTATTTATTTATTTACCATTTCTAAACCTCTCCTTGAAATATTTTCAGTTACCATCCAATATCTAATTTATTTAGCAATGGACAAAATGGACAAGTACAGGAAATATCAGTGCTATATTATGAGTAATATCAACTTTATTAAATATTTATTTCATATTTTAAGCAACATTACTTTTTTATTTCCATATTTTACAGCCTGGGCACCCTGCCTGTGTAGTTTGGGCACCCTGCATGGTCAGTACTTAGTAACACTCACTTTGGCAAGCATGCCAGCTTGAGAATGCTTATCCAAGGGTCTTTCAGTTCTTGTTTGTGAGAATTTTGCTCGTTCTTTCTTGCAAAAGACTTGGTATCACTTTATTTGGTCCATTACAGATGCCTCATAGCAGCTTACCTAACATTTAACTAGTTGTCTTTACTATTCAAGTAAAGTGTTACCAAAAGCTTTATGGTCTACCCCCAGACTTTTAATGATGTTTAGATCTGGGGACTGTGAAAGTCACGTCAAAACCTTTAGCCATGCGAAGCCAGAGTCTCCTAAATCTTCTGAAACTGCTGGCCCGTATCTACATCATTTTAAACACTGCTTTGTTGCCACATGATTGGCTGATTAGATAATTACATGAAGTAAGTGTACAGATGTTGCTAATAAAGTGATCAGTGAGTGTGTATACTGGAGCAAGAAAAGCACCAAACCCTAAAGGACCAGAGTTACAGTACCAGGATCCTTATATACCATAAGTATATCATTGCCGGATTGTATACTGTGCATTGCTTTTTCACCTTTTAACTCTTGACAGAAAGGCTACAGGGATTAGGAATTGGTCCTCGAATGTGAAAATGACATCAGCAGGAGTTTGTGTTTGAGTCTTTGAAGTGCAGCTGATCAGAGTAGATATGTTAGACTGTGCCTTGGCCCATCATCTTCCCTGCTGTTTTATCCTATTGCCTGGAGTGAGAGAAAGGGCAAGACTCCCTTCAACCTGTCACACATCCACTTGCATTTTGAGCACAGTGAATGCCTCGCCATGATGGGGAGGGATACTTTAAAAAACTATTCTCTTTGAAATGTCTGATCGCATCATCGACTCTGTAATCAGTTACTCCCAGCAGGGTTACAGCATAACAGAACTAGAGACTCTCAGTAATATTTAGTGATTACTTTCCATTATTTCAAACTACTTCTCATTTAAAGGTCATACACTGCAAAATAAAATAAATGTACTGGTCAATGAATTTCTTTTTGATGAAGGTAAACATACAATGCTCATCTCCATTTCACTCTCTCATTTTTTATTTTTTATTTTTGCTGCATTTGAACAGTTACACTTTTTGGGACTGTTGTAACTGCGCTGAGTTTGACTTTGAATCTATTGCTTGCTGAAGGTCAAAAGAACTGTAATTTAGAGCATTTTACTGACTCCATGGCAGCTGTAGAAGGTGGAGGAAATATCATGGGGTTGTTTTAAAGGGCACATTAAGGGCAAATTAACAAATGATTTTAATGGAATTAAATGGACTAATTAAATTAAATGGACTAATTAAATGGACTACTCATTTAAAAGCCAGATAAGTCATATTAGTGTGTATAACATTTAGCAGTTTGTGTCGGCTTTCACATTGGAGTTTTCATAGCAACATAAGGCAGAAAGAGTACCTTCCAAGAAGAGTACCTCTATATTAAGTACAAAAAATAAACAAAGCACAGAGAGTATTGTATATGGTCACTGTCCAATGAAAAGCATGGATTTCCAAAATGGTGACTTTACAAGAGAAGTTCTAACATATGTAATGTGAAAAATCTTAGGACACCCCACTTTTGGACACAAACCTTGTCTTTTTGATATATTTGAAACATATGGAGATTTAATATTCACTTGAACATTATTATAAATAAATAAACTAATAATCAAATCAAACAGAAAAAAGTTAGGACATCATTGGACCAGCTGCAGAACATCATTAGAGGGGATTTTGGAGGAGCCTTATTTAAACCTCTTATTTAAACCTCAGACATTTAGTTTGGTTTGTTCTTGATTGGTAAAGTGTGTGTTTTACCATGGTGAGATCCAAAGAGCTCTCTGGGGCCTTTGGAAAGAAGGTTGTGGATGCAGATGAGTCTGGGAAAGAACTTTAAAAGATCCCAGGACAACGATCTCAGCTTCTGCCTCTTCTATCCCTCTTTGAAAGACTTTAAGCTTTTTGAAAATGTAAATAAATGAAAATGATAGTCCACAACATAAAGTATGTACACCAACCATTTAATAAAAAAAGGAATATTATATATTCATTTATGCTCAATTATGCTTTACAAAAATGGACAATTCTGCTACTGCTGAATTTGCCAAACTTTGTCCATCTTGCACCCCCTTGGATTGTTTAATCTCCTGCTGCATACCTGTAAATATGCATACATATTATCATAAATCAGAATATTGCTGTTGGAGCTAAACATTGTATCTCCATTTATTCACTTGTTTGCATCATTTAAAATGGACAATAGAAATAGTTCAAAATCAATTATACCTTAATCTACCTTTCTTCCTCTGGAGCTAAAATGTTTTGTTGAGTCTGATGTTTTATTTAAAAAGCTCTATTGTTTAGAAACACCTCCAGGAGAACAATAGGTGTGAGCTTAAAGTCAAAGGAACTTGTCTGCGTTGTTAACCGCTTGCCCCACTGTATTATGTTTATTTCCCACTGAGCATCAAGTCTAAAAGTTTAATTAGCTCTGGGTGAGAAACAGTGAACATGTCCTTTAACCTTCATTGAGTTTCCTAACAATCAGACTGAAGCCAAGCAGTTTCATCCATTCAAAGAAAACATCTCACTGGCTACAGTTTATGGGTTAAGAGCTGGATAGGATAGAAATAAAGAAGTTGTGTGTGTATATTGCTGCAGTGAGCACAGGCTCACCAAAACTGGTCATTTGAAGAGGAAAAACTGGTAATTTGCCTGATGAATTATAATTTCTGCTGAGGCCCACAGATGATAGGATCAGAATTTGGCACCAACAGCATGAGGCCATGGAGCCACTCTGCCTTGTGGGTCTTTTCATACCTATCAATCACAGCTTGAATGCCATAGCCTGTTTGAGTATTGGGTCTGACCATGTGTGTCCCTTCATGGCCACAGGTAACCCATCTTTTGATGCATTTTTTTGCTGCTAAAGCACACCTGATTAAACTAAACTATTAATTGATTAAATTGCAGGTGCAGCTGGTTTGTTAGAAAAAGGAAATCAGTAAACTAGGCTGGACTCACCCCTGTTCTAATGGCTACTTCCAGCATGAGGATGTTCTGTGGGTTCTATGGGAGATATTGAATGTAGGGAAGAAAAGAATATTGCATTCTCAGTCTATATGTACATTTACACTATATGGTCACTATAAGTATGTGGACACTACTAATCATTGCTAAAGGGTGTATACAATCAAACATATAACAATGCAAACTTGCAATGTAGCTGACCAACATCTCAATAATTTTATACAAAACAAAAAAATCTTATTGGTGGAAACTGTATTGATGTTTATATGTATTTGTTTTTAATATAATGTGGCATTTTTATAGAACAAAGGTGCAAATGTCCGAAAATTCCATCCAAAGCTAGCAGACACATCAGTAAAGAAGCAGAGCATTCATATCCATTTCTGAAAATGACTGCAACACCTTAACCTCATCCAGTAGTTTGTGGAGAGCTTGAAAAGCAATAGTCTGAAGGTACAGATCTGAAAACAGCAACAGATCATCAGCTCACAGCTACAATTCAGCTAAAAAAAATGCAGCTTTCTAGGTGTAAAAAAGTCATTTATAATTAAGCACTGGTTTGAGACTGACCTTATGTTAGCCAAGGCCATTGTTACCATTGAAACAGATTTACCAGATGCCCAAGGTGTGCTCTAGAGGCTGCAGGCTTTGAAAACCTACACATTTTCTCCTGTGAGCAGGCATTCTCTGGTTCACATTGTTGTTGAGCTGCACTGATGATAAACCCGGGTTGACTTCACTCTTCACTCACTCGTACGCCAGTTAGCTTAGCAGGACAAGCAGGCAATCACATGCTAATATCACTGTGAATAAGTTCATATGTCCATGGTATATGTCTTTCAGTGAGCAGAGCTTCATACTGAAATTGGATTGCTGATACTGTAAGGAGCTGCTGTGCACATAATTACAAACACACATAAAACAGATAGAGACAGAAAACAAAAAGCCTTGTAGAAAACCCATGGCTAACCAAAAAACACACTGATGCATCTTGATTTACCCAAGTATGGGTAACATGAACCATTGCCAGGGAATTAAATGTATAGCTCAATGTTTTCCCGCAGCTTAATAATCAGCTGAGTTGACTCAGGACTATTAAAGCACTTGTAACTATGCTTATAATTACAGAAATATCAAACTCCAGTTATAGATAATTGACTCTAAACCGTAATTATTGTTTTCTAAAAATGTGACAGAAGTTAGACCAATATAATGTTACTGGTTTGTTGGTATTTAGCAATTTAATGTTTAATATAAACACTGCCAAACCCGGTTGATCTTGCCATTGTGTCATCCTCGACTCATCCCATTCGTTCAACATCCACATCGACTTTGTAGTTAAAACTTCATTTTCCACCTGCTCAAAATGGCCAAATTCAGACCATCCCTCTCTCAATCTGCCATACAAACTCTTATTTGTGGTTTCATCGCCAGCCATCTGGACTACTGTTACTCTTTTCTAGCTGGCATTAGCCCTTCTTCCATTCACAAATTCCAAATGGTCCAAAACTCTGATTCTCCAACGTCTCCAATGGCTTTCTATAAAATACTGCAGACAATTCAAAATGCTGCTTACTTAGAAAGCTCTTAATAATCTTGTTCCTTCTTACCTGTCTGATCTTCATTAGCCCTACAAACCCCATCCTCCATCCAACCTTTATGGTTTTAGCGATCAAGCATTTTCTATACTTCCTCTTCAACTCTGGAACTCTCTCCCTCCACTGGTTCAACAACAGTCTCTCTCCATGTTTAGGTCTAATCTTAAAACATCTCTTTACATCTAATCTTCCTCAAGCCTAAACTACTCATTCAATAGCTCTTGCTCATGTCTAGGACTGTCTGTGTACACATTGTCTTTACTTGTTTGTCTGAGATGCACCTGTGTAGTGATAATTGGAAGCATCTGAGGTTTGAGTTTTTGAAAAGTGCTCAAAGTAGTACAATGTAATGTAAGTATAATGTATTATTATTAGTATTATCATTAATAATAATAAAACCAAGCATACAGTGTTTTTTTGATGTTATAACACATATACATGCCAGTTCAGTTAGTGTGGTATTGTCAGATCAGTGAATGAGGTCATATTTCATTTGGTATTTTGTTGAAATGGATATCGTTTGAGATTAATCTTAGTTGCCTCTTTAGAGCAAATAGCACTGCTGTCTCAAATCAACACATTAGTGCATTCTGTAGTAAAACTGACACTTTTAAAGTGCAGTAATAATGTTAATTGGTTTTGCGCTCTGTTATGTACAATGTGCCAAAGGCAAAGCTGTTTTAAACAGTAGAATTTAAAGATTTATGGGACTGAAAAGAGACTGAATTTTAAATTCTGCTTAGTAACACCACATGCACAAAAAGTGCTTTTCTCACCATCTTAGCTCCTCTGGAAATGTCAATATGTCAATATGTCTGCAAATGTTTGCAGTGTGCGCTGTGTCTTCGGCTAATAATCGTCTGGGTGGTAAATATAACAGAATGGCCAACATGCATGCTACGGGTTCCACGGGTACAGCAGTAGTTTATTGAGAAATGTCTTACAGTTAAAATAAGGCTTTTGAAAGGTTACTTTTGAGTGATTACATAGAAAAACAACCTGCTTTTGGTCCTGAAAAGAGCCTTTTAATGGATTGTTTTTTAAAGAACCATTTTTGTGAATGAGATTTATGAGCATGGATGAGCTTTTTACAGCTTAAAGGGGCCCTAGAATGTCATTATACTTTCCAGTGGCCTAGCTGAATAATGAGTTCAGAGTTCAGTACACGAAACTGACGTACATTGAATCTCAAACAGTGTTGTGTCCGCTCTGAAAAGAAAATCTGGCATAACCAAAACATGGCTAAACAAAACTGTTATGACACAGTCTTGACTTGTTGTATTTACTCACGTAAAACTGACATACACCCAGCCCACTGGAGAAAGCTCTAGTCAAACCTGGTGAAACATGGTGATACCCAAGAGAAGTACATCACCTGCAGACTTAGATAATTATTAGAATGGTTGTGACGTAAACCAGGCCTCCTGACTGTGACTCTTCCTATGCAGTGTTTACAGAAGCAACGACGACGTGAAAGCTGCAGAGAGCAAATGGTGAATCCCCCTAGCCTAAAAGCTAATGGTATCCTTTTACAGTCTCTTCTATCCATCATCTACTCCCTCAAAAACAAGCTGACCTACCTCAGATGACTACCAGATTGGTGCTAACCACACTTTAGAAGGCAAAGTACTGCCTTATTATTTTATTTTTTTACCAGACTGAAGAAAACCAAACTTGGGGAAGTGAGCGGGGCAAGGCTAAAAGCTAACTGGCTAAATTTTTTTCAGCTTGCTAACAGCACATCATGCTAAGAAGACAACAAGAGCACAGCAACAATATCCGGTAAGACTCAGGAATAATGACACTGTGCTTTAATATATGGGTTCTGCTTTGCTGTAACAGGAAAGTCTGGGTGTTTAATCCTGAGGCAGAATAACAGGAGGTAAGTAAACAATAGGTGAGTAAACTGCATCTGGGCATTTTCCGCCCCATGACTTCAGATGAAATGTATAAAAGGAAATAATAATGCTGGCTAGTTATGTGATTCTGTGGCTGTTTAGCACAACCTAACACATTAGCTACAGTAATGTGTTACTTGATGAATGATACTATTTTTTTAGAAAGTTACTTGCTGCAGAATGTTTGTCATTAGTTTGTTAGTTGAATGTCTGACAGGCTGCCATTGGCTTTTTGCTGTGATAATAACAGTGTTGGTCCTAAGGGTTAGGTTGGTACTAGCATTTGCTTTATCTTTCTATATGACATTACTGGTTTTATATTTTTCACAGTTGTCTTTCAAAGGACACAGCAAGCTCTTATTAATTGGGCATGGAGAGCATAAAACGTCTCCTTTAAGAGAGCATTCTTTCTGCACAATTTTGTAATCCACAAGCTTTTGTGCTACAGCTATTGAATCCTGCTTATTTTCAGTGTCCTTGACATGAAGTTTTAAAAAGAGCATCCAGGCCTTGTGGGAGACATAATCACACGCCTCCATCATGATTCCTTAAACCAATCTTGCATTGTGGAAAGGTGGCGACAGACTTATCATCCTCAGCTACTCTGATACTGCAGGTCTGTGAACCCAGTTCCGCTCCCAATACAAAACCTTTTGAAATGCACCAAGCCCAGGGGGAAATGAGAGCCCAAACAGGGACCTAATCACTGTCTACTCAAGGGAGGATAGAAAACGAAAAGGAAAATCCAATTTTACCCCATTTCTTCTCTGAGGTTACCGCTACCCAAATAAATCATTTGTCGGCGCCTGAAAGGAAGAAGAAGCCTTGAAGCTCATTTAAAACGTAATTATATCCGTCCTTTCACAAACATATAGTACACCTGGCACCGTGTGCGAGCCTCAGAAGAGTCATGTTCTCTGTGAGTACAGTAAATCTGTTCTCCGTTATTGGCTTTTTTATGGCTTTAGTGCCATGTGCACACTCAACAGTATCCATGTGAGGAGGAAAGTATTGGAGGAAATTTGATGCTGTCACTCGCACATTTTTAATGCGAACGCTGGTTACGCTGATGTGCGTTTCTGGGACATCCCAGGGGTATTTTAATAATGTAAGCATGCGTGTCATAAGTCAGAAAAAGTAAGCATGGATGCAGTTATATTGTTGTCTCTGTCTCCCATCCACAAGCCATAAATGCCTATAAATGTCACTGGAAAAAGGTGCTCATTATTAACTGACAGAGGTTTTCCTGACATTTAAAAGTTGAGAACGGGGTCCTTTAGTTCAGCCTTTAAAATACAGACGCAAAATGCAAAAGGCCTCACTTAGCAACAAGCATAGCCAAATCTATCAGTCTGCAGATTCTCCCACAGCTTAATACATGCACATCTGATTTGTGAGCAAATTGTTCATTTTTCCAGTGCATCAGATTGAACCACCAGTGTAGTGGTGTATATACACTGGTATGCAGAAAGGGTGCAATGGTCACAGTTCGGTACATACCACAGTTCAGACCTCACGGTTTTCGATATCATGTCGGTACAGTGGGGGGGAACCCAATTTAAGATGAATACTATGAAGCTGTAGAGAAACTGAGCTGTTCAGAACACCATTACTGTCATTACGGGTTACTGAGTAATAACCAGTCTTTGGATAGAAAGGATTATTTACACAAACAGCAGGGAGTTTGTGGCACACAGCAATAGTGGACTTCACACAGACGCTCAGCCTTTCAGTTGGTGCTCCATGTGTGCATTACTGTGCTTGCTGTGCAGGCATTACCAAAAGAAGCACATTGGTGGCTTCGCAGTTTCTTGTGGTTGTGAACTTATATTCATCAATCTTCACACATACCTATAAGCTACAGCATACCGTGTATTCTACATGGGTCTGTGCACACCGAACCATAACCTTTGTCCCATGATGGTTCGGGATGAATACACATACCATTACATCCCTAGAATAGTGTATACCCACTATGGATGCCCCCTTTCCCCCCGCTTTTACCTGATGCTCAAGCACCTGCAGATATTTATACCAATTTATCTAACTGAACTACACAATAAGTGTCTATAAATTCTGATATTTATAGGGTTTTAGTTTTTATAGAGTTTATTTTAGTAAAGACTGTGTTAATCTTCCTAAAGCCCTATTTGGACAGGTTTGATTTCACATGGGGAAATTGGATAATGTAATTATTACCAGAGTGTCTCAGTGATTTTAGTCCCATCCGAATGCACCATTTTAGTCATTTTTACAGACAGCGCCCTTCTATGGCAGCTTTTCTTAAGTATGGAGGTGCTCAAAGAAGCATGGCACAGAAACCTCAGGCAAGTCTGTAGCCAACCATACCAATGTATGGTATACAAAATGCAAATCCAGAAGATGGGCCAGAGACTTCTCAGAGGAGCGATGCTTCTGTGTAGCATAGCCTATAGCCTACATAAGTGTTATAAACAACGTGTAGCTGATAATTCTTGTAATTCTTGTATCAATTGAGTCTAACGTTATAGGCGACAGCAGTGCGTAGTCACTCCCAACTCCCAAGATTTCTTATTACATGTGAATCAGTCATAAATTTGACAGACATTCTGTAGTAAAATACATCACTCCACCTTCCCATGTAAAACTAATAAAACTGCTTTCCTGTTTTTTACTCCTTGGTTGGTCTCAGTTTCTTTGAGGAGAAAAACACCTATGGACAGTAACAGCAGGGATCATGTTGGCAGCCTGCAGGTTAACTCTGCACTACAACAGCGAGCAGTTTCATGAGTAGCCCCCATAATTAGCATTTAATGTGTCTGGCAGATCATGGTCAGGTGCATAAGGACACTCTGGCCATTTCATAACTTCTTGTCATGTACATTGTGGTAGCTAATGAATTACAGAGAGCGTAGTGAAAATGAAACACAGCATTTAAAGTCTGACCAATACATCCTAAACTAAATGGCCTTGACAAACATGTGTAAACATATTCTTATTATCCTGCTGAAAAAGACCCCTCTCATGAAGGGGTGTACCATTCCATGATGATAGGTAGGTGGCATTGGACAGATGGACATTCGCCAAGGTTTCACAGGGGTATATTGTCCAGATCTGTCACTGATTCATGGTTTGTCCCTCCTCAAACATCTGTCAGAAGGTACTCCCACTGCTGACCAGTACTACCACAGCGAGCCTTGCCATGTCAGAGATGCTATAATGTTGTACATTTTTTAAATAGCAAATGGTATTTGGAAACATGCACAAAAAATTAAGAGACCAATTAATTTGTTTTCATAAATTTGCATCTCTACATGCATTTACATCAAACTCTACATCAAACAATGCTGAATTCGCATACTGTGAATGGCATAAAGTCACCCAACAGCAATGTAAAAGACTAGTGAAGAACCTGCCAAGACGTGAAAGCTGTGATTGGCAGTCAAGAGTATTTTACCATAGTGATTTTTGCTCTCAAGGTTCTAATATTAGTACTGTGTTGTTTAAATTTGAATAATAACTTTTTTGCATTATAATTATTATAATAATTTCTTTGCATTATTTGAGCAATTTTCATTTCTGCAAAGAAATGCACTAAATAGCAATATTTTTATTTAGGGGAAATGTTGTCCATGGTCTATGAAATACAACGTAAATGTTAATTTCTCTAAACACATTGCCTATAAACAGTAAAACCTGAGAAATTGATAATGCAGGGTGGTCTCTTCATTTTTTCTGGAGCTCTTTGTTGGGTTGGTGAAACATTTCTGTTTTAATTTAACCTTATAACATCCTAACGCCACATGTTAGGAAATATCAGCCCTAAACAAAAGCAACAAAAGTGTGCAGTTAGAGGTCTGTTAACACAGGTGGAGGCTGGTGATTGGCTGAAGAAAATCTTAGAATCTCCTGGTAGAACGTTTACTAGAGCTTTCATTTATATAGAATGTTAAATATAGATAAAAAGAGCTTGTTCACATCTTTTTTTGCTTAGCATTAACACAATAAACTCTGCTTGTGGTTCCGTAGAGTGGCTTTGATGGGTTGGGTTCTATAGAGTTGATCTGCTCCACAGGACATCATCAAAAAGTAGAACATTTGATTCACTGAAGTGGACAGTTTAAAAGAACTGGTTTGGTAAAATGAATCAAATATCTCCGCATTAAAACATAACAGCTCCACTTACATTTAATATATGAAACGTTCAGTTATTTGTAAGGATTTTCACCCCCATTCAAATGAAAGGCATTTCATTTATTTAAAGATAAGGGCAATCAATGTGCTCGACCCAATATTACATAGCGCTTTTTAATGAAAAACATAAATCTCAGTGTGCAGGACACTGTAGACTACAGACCATCTTTTTTGCTCCCCTGTATGCACACGCACACACACACACACATACACACACACAAAAGATTGATTGTCATAATGAACTTTTGAATTTCCGAATTTCATAGCATGAATAAAATCTGCCAACTCCATTAATAAACCAGTGACAGACTTCTTTTGATGTCATCATTACTGAGCTTTTATCATAAAAAAGAGGAGCCAAAGTAAATTGCCATCATATTTCTCTTTCAGCACATTCACTATTATATGAGATGATTTTCAAAGGATAGTGAGATGACTGATTTTCAATTTGGAGAGTTACTGGTGTGTTAGATTGCAATTATCTTGAACAAAGCCAAGAATGCTTTGTGAAGTTGATATTGCCAAACATAAAAATCAGAAGGTAATATATGATAATGAAAACTAGGCCCATAATGTGTATATAAAACTGTAGACAGATGCCCAGCTAGAAAACCCCAGAGCCAACCAATAAGCAAAAAAAGCCACCACACACAGCTGCTCAGACGTCCTGTGAAAATGACCTAATCTTTTATTTCCTGTAACTGCAAAAATTGTCTAATGAAAGCAGAGATGACGGATTCATCAGTCATTGCTCTAGTTCCTAGCTCCTGTGCAGTAAATGGACCATATATTCAAATAATCTTCTGCCAAACACTTTCTGAGAACATCTCTTACCTTCTCACCAAATCCACAAGCTAGCTATTCAGACTATTCAGAGGAGGCCACACAGTCCAATCACAAACAAAGAGTCCTGCAGCTCCAGTTCATTTCAGAGAAATGCATTAAACACCCTTAAAAATTTTAAAATCATATCTCTTTATTCCTGAACAGCACCCATGGGAGATTGAAAATCAGGGAGCTTTGCAGTGAGTATGGAATCGTGCCTTGCAGAGAATTGGCTTTGTTACCTCATTAACCGGATTAGAATCAGCCATGCAAGGATTTTACCCAGATAATGTCACCTCAAATGAGGACTTAATGTCTTAGCCACAATCCTGCCCAAAACATTGAACACATTGTGTACTGTCACTGTTTTCCTTAATCAATGCAACTAATTCAGGCAACTAAAAGATGGGGTGCTGTTTGTTTATAGAAACCTGAAGACATTTTGTAAATGTATGTGCTCTTGATATTTTCATACTGAAAATAAAGTGATACATTACCTTTAAAGAACAGCTTCAAAATCATTGTGATGATCCACTGACTGCATATGTAACCTTTGTGAAGGGGGAAGGAAATGCTTGAGAGAGCTGTGTAACAGTGTGGAGTCATAGTTGTGTAAACACCTGTAGTATTACTCTACCTGGCTTAGTCTACATGCTTTTTTCAATTTCAGTGAAGCCTTTGTATCTCTCAGCTTGTCCAGAAATACATGTAGCCACTTCATGTGTCTTGAGTATCAGGATTATATCTGGATAAGGCCACGCCACATTCAAGTGCAAGTGTAAACACACTCAAGACTCATTTAAATCAAATACGAATCCTATCACTTAACTCACTTCAGAAAGCGGTCTGAGACACATTTGAGCCACATGTTATAACTGTGTAAAAAAATATGTCTCCCCAAGATGCTTTTGACCACCAAAACCCCTCCCAGTACAACCTAAACACCAGTAATAATTATTGCGCAACGAGTGAATTTGCATATGCCTTCCCACACAGCAATCAGATTTCTGATAAATGCATTTGGCCACAAATGTATCAGGATACAATCCAGATACTAGTTATATTAAGTGATCAGGTGTGAACAGGGTCTAAGTGTGTTCTTCTTTAAGGGTGACTCAAAATGTGAATTTCACTTCCCAACTGTAGGGGGAGCCCAAGAGCAAGAAGTACCAATTCTCCCAAAATGCTGCTTTAATGTCAGTTCATTTGACTTTTTTTCATATGTTGGCAAATAAAGTGGATGTGAAACATAAGACTTAAGATTAAAATGATACATCTGCATGTGGAAGGTAGAAGAACTCAGAGAACTTTGGGCTGCTTTGAGCTTAAAGGCCAGACCCCACCTCTAATCACTGGAGCTAGGACTAAGATATGTGGCAGCGTTAAAAGGAGATAACAGGGTGGTTGTGGGTTGGGAAAACTGTTGAGAACCTGTGGACAAGGTAAGGACAAAACTTGCGGGACGCAAGATTGGGAGTAGCATGCTCTACCTCCACAAATTCAGTTATTTCAGAACACCATGCTTAGAAAGCAACCAGCCAGCACTTCCAGCATGTGCTCTTCAGGTTCTGCACTGCATAATTTTCCTCTCTGGTTCAGCTGAGGAGCGACAGATCATGAGCTGCCGCGTTACTAGTGGTGTAGCAACACACACATCTTCAGGTTTGATGCAATTTTTGATGTTGAGCTTTGCATACATTTTGCATTTAGGCCTAGTTTTGATCTACCAAACATAGCAAATAAGAAACTGAGAACATTTTCATTATTGATGTACTGTTTCACTAATTCCTGTCTTTAATGTTTTAAACCATATTGGCTCAAGCTAATGTATAAATTGTATGTCCTGGTGTGCTTTGGTATTTCTAATGTTGTATTCTTTCACATGGCCTGGTGTTCATAAAGCTGCTCTGAGAAGGAGGGCAGATCTAGGCTCAAACACTCCTTGGTTTATGATTCATAAGGACAAAAATGACCCTAGAGAAGATGATATAACTTATGAATACAAACCTAAAGTATAGAGCAGATACTACATATACTTTCTTTTTCAATATGTATTCTCACTGCTTCTACACCCACTTGCAATAACTCCTTCAAGTTATCCAGTGTTTTATTTGACATACTCATAAAAGAGAATTCTGAAACAAATATTTCAGCTGTGGTCTCAAGATGTTATAAAAATAGCAGGATTTGATTCAGGATGATCATACCAGTCCCACCTTTAACAACAAGGGCATCAGTAAGAACACACTATTAAACAATAGCAACAGGCACTTCAACAACAGACCATCCATCAACTCACTGCTTTAATTAACTGTCCCAACAGCTGACCACCTTGCACCTCGCCTTGTTTCTGGCTGTCCTCAGAGAAGCCAAAAGGACATAATAGCAAATAATAAGGATGGAAGCAAGCATAACTTGCAGGGTGTCCCTTCTCAAGTGCTCACTCTCCTACAATTCCCATATAAGTGGTCAATATGTCCTTTATACTGGCTTTCATGATTGGCAGAGCTTCAGAGTTGGCCACCACTAACCATTTGGAACCTGCAGTGAGAGAAGACCTGGACCTTTGTTCAAATAGTGTCAATTTTTACGACCATAGGTATACACGCTGTTGAGGGAACAGATAATGGAGGACAGCTAATGAAACCCACTGATGATAACTGGTTGGCTGCTGGGTAGAGCGAGCCCTCAGCTCAGTTTTCCACTGCAGGTTCCAAGTATATGTGCAGAAGGATCTGGTATCCTTGGACCAGCCATCCTTTGTCAAGCTTATGTGGGCTTGCACAGCTTGATCCCCCAAGTCTATGAATGTTGTGAAAGCTAGAAAGTGCCTGCCTGGACTGTGGATGTCCTCCAGCCAAAAAAACAAAAACAAACAGGTCTCGTGGAACAGAAACAGGAAACAGGATCGACCCCATCCAGTACAACTGTGCTTGGGACAATCATACAGAGCTCCCAGTCATTGTCCAATTCAGTCACATGTGGATTACATTGGTTATTAAATAGATTTCCTGGTTTTGCAGGGAGATTGGGAGTTGCTTTATCCTATGCATGTTATCCTTATATGTGCATAAACCTCCATAAAAACCCAGCAACTGCAGATGTGACTGGCATCCTCTCAAAGTAGACCTAGCACATCTTGTGCATCAAGGTCAAGACCTTGTGCTTCTTCATGGGCTGAAGGAATGTTCCATTAATCTTGTTTCTGGTCCTAGACCTCCATGCACACAGATTCATGTGCTGTTAGTAAAATAGATGGTCACTATATAGGAATATATCGAGGAGGACCTTACATGACATTTGGAATTCAATCTGCTGCAGTCCGATTTTTCTTAATGGGAAAAGATAACAGATAGTGCGAATGAAGAAGGATGCAAGAATGAAGGCTCCTGACTATCTGCCCTGGTGAGAGTACATGATGACACTTGACTAAGGATATTAAACCTCTTCTTTCTCCAAGGTTGCAAGATTCTTTTCATTAGACCATTAAAGAACATGAAAATGATTAACCAGGTAACCTACAGAGTTCAGTTCCTACTTCAGTATGGACTCTCACCATTTTTCCATCTCCCTTCTCAGGCCAATGTGGTGCCAGCTCCCTGGTTGGATGCTAAGAAACTCTTGAACTCGTCATCTTCACTATTGATGTCCTCAGTCTCGGTGGTCAAGGCCCTTTTATACTCTTGCAGAAGAAGGGAGGACTTTCAGTACTTTGTTATGAGGAGGATATATATCAGTGGAGAGATCCTGAGTGCATCCTGGATCCAGTGATAAAATACAGAATTCTATGTAATACGCTCCCATGAACATCTCCTGGACTTATAGGCCATCTACCACTGCATTCATAAAACTTATACCCTCAACACAGAAAGTCTTATTACACACTAAGGCGTATTATTCAGTAACTACAGGGACTTCTGTACAAACTGGCGGGGCTATTCTTCTGACCTTTCACTTTCAGCTCATCGGCGGTCTATTGACTGTTTAAGGTCCTTTAAATTGTTATTTGAGCGATTATACAGAATTTTTATTCCATAAAGAATTAGGTTTGGTCCACAGAATTTTCCATGGATGTAAAGCTGTTTTTTACACTCACACATCTCCAGTACAAACATGATTCTTTATGTAACTAAACGTGGTTATTTTATTTTACTGCACTCTTGTTCAACCAATCAGATAAAAGAAAACATCATCAACGTCATCAGCATCAACTCATTTATGAAAGCCTGCTGTAGTTTGGTCTTTAACCAGACATACTGCATGCCTCTGCAACTGTATAAAGTAAATAAGTGAAAACGAATGACTTAAATCAAGCACAAATCACCAGCCAAAGAGATGTTGAAATGGAAATAAAATGCCTTTATTTTATATTGATTCATTTTTATATAAAAAGTACTTACATTTAATACATTTTTTTCCAAAATACAAGCAGCCGAACAACATATAAATCAAATACAAAATTATAAAATCTTTTGTACTGTATCTTATTAATGTCCCTCTCCAAGTAACAGACAAAAGGACTTTCATCATCCTCTAATCTCTCCACATAGCAGTAAATGTCATCTTAAACCCCCCTCCCCTGTCTCCCTCACATCCTGTATGGCAAATTCCAGCCATTGGTCACCTAATTCTACTGTCACTGATGTCGCACACTAGTTTGACGTGAGTTTTAGTTTGCTTGTTGATTAGCAAGACTTTGAACAAAATGAATTATTGGAAGTGTCCAAGTACCAGATACAACTTTTCATAGATTATAAAATTCACTAGATGGATTGCAGTTTGTTACCACTGGGCTGAAATCACCTTGTAAAAAGACAATTGTCGAAGACCGGTAAGGATGTGTTCTTGCAAACTGTCCATTAAATATTGGGTTCCTCCAACATGTCATATGGTTGAGCTGGATGAACAGACTGTACTTCATATTTGCAGCATTATTTTCATTGATAGAAAGCAAAACACTTGAATGGAAAGTGACAAATATGACTGGGCAGTTTGTTATTAGAAGCACACAATATATAACTGAGGACAAGATGAGATATGAGAATAAAGTCTAAATGCGATGGATATCAGTAGCCCTCTGTAGAGACAAAAATGCACAAAAAAATAACATTAATACCAAATGAAAAAAATAATAACACTTCTTTGAGAACTGACTCATACAAGAGATGGAATTTTAAGCATCGTTTAGGCATAAATGATTATTGAAAGGAAACAGGACAGATGGGATGTGGTAATACATGTAGTAAATGGCATGAGAAAACAAATATGGTTGCTTAGCCAACACTACAAAGCAAAATACATAGTTTGAGGAAAAAAAAAAAAAAACACTTTTGCTACTGTAATTTTCTTGTTACGGATTGGTAATTTGCGAACCAGCAGCTTTATTTATAGTGCATTATATGTATGTATGTATATCCTGAATAAAAAACAAAAAAGCAAACAAACAAACAAATACCAACAAAAACATGGAGAAGACAAAAGTATGGAGTCCAAAATTTATAGCAGACATGGGAAGATAACGCTGATGTCAAACGAAGAAGCAACCCTAGCTGAGTTAGCTGAACCTGATAGGAAATAGAAAACTCTTTTTCTCCATGTGTTTTATACATTTTGTACATTGGCGTAAAAAAAAGGAGTAGAAAGTGTAAAGTCAGGCTATGCGGCGGTTTCTCGAATCGTCCCCTCAAGTTTCTTTGGGAGTAGCTCTCTCCTTTCATCAATGCTGATGACTGGTTTCCGACAGTTCTGTCCGTCAATGTATATCTTGGCGTACATTGGGTTGGAGTAGTTCATAGGCTGTATGGAGAGATGTTGAGTAACATTTAGTTAAATCCAAAATGTACATTTTATCATTAGTCATGCAAAAACTTTGTATCTTCCTTTTTGCCATTTTTCACATTGTGCCAAAATGTGAATCTGGAAGTTGTTCTTTGCATTGTATTAACATTTTAGGATAAACTGACCAATAGAAAGGCTCCAAAAATACTTGGAAGAAAAGCTTTCTACATCAACTTCCATTTAAAGATAAGAAGGTTTATTTTTCATCTCCTGTAATGTTGCCATTTTGGAGATACAAGGATTTTGCGAGAACAAACGATACTGTTTCTTGGCTAATCACACACAGTGAACAAAATTTGAGTGTTCATTGCTCTTAACAGGTAAAGGTAGGGAAGTGGAATGGAAAAATCAGGCAAGCACAAGCAACATGCATGCACCAACACTGATGTCCACAGGACTTCAATCATGCAATGGGTTAAATCACAGTGGGAGAGGGACAGAAGCCTTCACCTGTCCAGGTATAACTTCTTTAGGGACAGAGTGTATGTTCAGAGTACGAGGGTCGCTGGATTTTACACACCACCCCTGTAACACACAAACTCTGCCATGAAAAAACTGTCCAAGAATGCAGCCTGTATATAGACCTTAAACCTTAAGAGAGTTTCACCTTCCAGACCAGGAAAAGCATTCCAAATAAAAGTTAAAGTCAGAATAAAAGCATCTCTCAGTGGAATAGCAAGAGGAAAACAGCAGTGGGGGGTCTCAAGTTTTGTTATTGCCATTGTAGCAGCGCTAATAAACCACTACCCATCTCCACGGCACATCCCAGAGTTGGCAGCAGCAACTTTGAAGTTGTAACAATCAAGTTTCTCTGTTAGAAAAAGGAAAAGCCTATATCAGACGGCATCAGCAAGATTCAAAAAAGCAGTTGATGCCAAGTACGTTTGTGCCACCCTGGATGAGAAGATGCAAGCCGTGCCAAAAAACCCCTAGGAGTTCAGTCTCATACTGTAGTTCTCTGTTCCTGAGCCCTTTTCTCCTGAGCAGTAGAGGGTAAGTATAGTAAGCTGTTAAAGACACAAACCTACAGTTGCTGAGATCATCTTTTAGGCAGCAACATGGATGTCTGGAACAAACCTTGTGTGGATCCAGCGTGAAATTGGGTTTGAGGAGGCTTCCGGCATCTGCATGGCTGTCATGGTCCACCTCGTACATGTTGTAGGATGGGTTGCCGATCTCCACGTTAATGCCTCCATTGGTCATGGGTTGCCGTTGTACTCGCTTGCCCCTAGGACAGGTCATAAAGGCATTTCTAAGATGTATCGAGGAGATATGGCTTTCATATTTCTATGTGAAACATTTGTACAGTATCAGTTTACATACTGGAGTACTTCACTCAAACTACGCTGACACTAAGGTCTCATACTCCCACGCGATCGTATTCAAAGCACTTTGCACAAACTGTGTTTCTGGAAGTTGTCAACAAACAGGTTAACTTCTCCATACTGCAGTTATAATGCAGACATGCAGATTTTACGCCAGCATACCTACTGTTATTGTAGTTCCACCTTATTGGGATAATTGGTGCAATTCTGTGTTTTGGTCTCAACTCCTTTCAACGTAATTCACAACTTCATGCTTTAACCCACAATGTGGCCACCCTCTTAGTCACCCTGTAATACCTCTGTCGTCTTCTGCAGATGAAGACTCCAGTCACCACTGTTGTTATCAAAATAACCAGCAGGACCAGCGGCACAATAATGGCAATGCTCCCTGTGGTGAAGAAGAATGAAAAAGTCAGAATAAAGGCCTACTCCTCACTCCCACATAGGGGCCCATTCATGTTCAAAGGACTGCATGGCGATTGCTTTAAGCTGTAAAAATCGTAATGATTCTTGACCTCGTCTCAAAATAGTATAAGCAAACAAGTCCTTTTTTTTTTTTATCAACGCTGAGTCAAAAAGCAGTGTAAAATGAACATGAACAAAAAAATAAATTAAAATAATTTTAGTTAATTATTAATTACAGGAATGCTTCTCCACAACAGGAGGTAAATCAGTTGGAACACTGTGAACATTGGAACATTGGAAATAGGAGAAATTATAATCTCAGCTTCTCAACACTCCAAAAGGTTTTACAGCATGCCCAAAAGTGTGTGTGTGTGTGTGTGGGGGGGGGGGGGGGGGTGTTCTCAGCTGAGGGGTTGGAACATGTGGCACATACATAGTGTATATAGGTTTTAAACATAAGTAGTATGTCTTTTTTAGTCTAAAATGTAGTTCAGAGCCTAATGCTTTGCTAACTCTTGTTCTTGGTAATTTGGGTATTCATGTTTAATGTTATTCAGACACTACTCATATAATAATAATAATAATAATAATAATAATATATTAATGGAGGCAGTTAGGGATACACAAGAACAATAGTAAACAAAAACCTAAAAAGAGGTGAATCTTTGGCATCTTATGAGATGGGTAATAAAGAAGAGTAGACAAACACTTTGGCCTCTGTCATGCAATCATGGTATAAAATTAGCAGTCCTACAAGCCTTCAGGGCTACACTTTAAAGAGTATTCCTTGCCTGGGTGGATTATTCCATGGAAGACAGTCACTGGATCATGACTCTACTGAAGTCTTTCATTACTGGCTGACTAAAGCCCTATTTGGACAGGATTACTTTTACTTGGGGAGGTGGGACAGTGTAATTTTACCACAAGATGTCTGTAATGTTAATGGCTGATTGGCAGGGGATAAGCAATCCCGCTATTAATGACGGAGATGGGAGTGGCTCCTCGATGTACACATCACTGTCAAACCAAAATAAATCCATGTGACAGTTTAGTAGCTTTGATTCAGAAAGTGAAGGAGACTAAACTCTCACTACAGCTGCCAGAAGAGGCTCCTCTCAGAAGTCTATTGGAAAATCTTCAAGATTTGATAGTTGCCTCATACAGCGCTTGAGGATTTAAAGCCACATTTTAATACCAATTTCCTGCAGACTTGTACTGAATGTTGCAGGTTTCAGCCTACTATCATTTTGCCACACCTACACTACAGGTTAAAAGTTTTGCAATGCCAGGCAAGTCTACTTTTATTATGTTGCCATATTAGCAATGCTCTTCTTACTGCCATTCTACCTGTCAAGCCTACAGCTCTGTGTCCTTTTTCACTGGCTTTATATGTGATTTCAATTTAATTCCATTGCTACAGACCAGCTTTAGGCTGTCAACCACTAACTTGTTCTCTAAAAAGGCCCTTTTTTATTTTACAATTTCCATGTTCTTCAGTTTTTAGTTCAGGGCTTTGTTCCCCCAAAAGCCCTGCCAGTTCAGTTTTTTTAGTGCCTAAATGTGTTACGGTGTGGTGTGGGGTTTGGACTCAAGTGCAGGTAAACTTTTTGCTTTATTATTATTAAATGAAACTACCCTTTTTATGGTGTGTGCTTGGTGAGATTGTGACTGTTGGGCATGAACTCCCAACCCTGGTAATGGGAGCCCAGTGTACTTCCACTGCACCACCAGAGCTGTGAGAGGTGGCAGTATAACCAGTGTTTATAAGCAATATAGAAAAAGGGCGGGAAAACAAACAAAGGTAAAACCAGGAGTGGTGTTTACTCAAACAAAAGACAACTCGATTTATCTAGCCACTGCTTACAACAAACACTTTTCTTTTAACTTCAGCTTTTCCTCACTGTTCACAACTTAAACTGTTTTCTCTTTTCAACTTCAGCTTTTCCTCACTGTTCACAACTTGAACTGTTTTCTCTTTTCAACTTCAGCTTTTCTTCACTGTTCACAACTTAAACCCACTGTTATTGTTCGCCCCTCTACAAAGGTGCGAAGAGGAATTGTGTTTGGCTGGGTGTATTTATACCGTGCCACACAGGTGGGTCTGGTCAGCCTTGATTACCGCTGGGGTTTTTGGGGCTTGGAGTTCTTTGCTCCAACTCCACCAGCTTTCATACTTCGCTGGCCGAGCCCCCTGCTGGTGGCTGACGGTACACACTGACTGCTCACAAAATGTCAATTAAAAAAGGCAACTGGGAGTTCTAAAACTTTTGACCAGTAGTGTACATGACATGAACTCTTGCATGTGCACCTCCAAACTTGAAGACTGAACTTAAAAGAAAACTCCTTTTCAGGATGTAATATTAATCAAAATACCTAATTGCATGGGAACAGTATAACCTGATTTTTAATGCCTTATTTAAGAGAAAAAAGGTGCCAAAATTTTTACTGGTGCAGGAGCAGACAGTCACCTTAGTCACATGACACATCGTTGGGGAATACAATAACTAAATTGCAACAATAATACAACACAAATGGTGTCGCAAATGGTGAATATGGTTGTCTTGTCTTGGGGTATACTACTATACTGTTAAGAACCTTTTAAAGGTCTGAAGAACCTTTACTTGAGTGTGAAGGTGAGTAGTTTGAAAATTTTTTCAGATTCTCACATCTCAAATTATGAAGTGTGTCTCAATTAACATGGCAAAATGTAAGTTCACTCCCCAGTCCATACAATCCAAATATGAAAACTAAGCTGCAAACACAGCCTACTCTAATTTCTTTTGCATAGCAGTTTAGCTCTGCCTATTCACACGAATGTTATACAGGGTTAGACTGTTTTTGAATGAGGCACAGAACAGCAAATCAGAATAGAAATCATTTACATATATGAGTCTTAAAGGCATAGACAAAAGGGCTTGTCTAGATTATGTGGTTAATGCAAAACTCAATATGACCCTTTCTGGTTCATAAAAGCACATAAATGTCATAAGTAGGACTTATGGGAAAACACCAGAAGGACAGAAGTCCTTTAAACCATACATATTTCTTTTGTTATATATATATATATATTATATTAATATTTCACAATTTTTTTTACTGTATATACATGCTGCAGTAAAGTACCTGAGCAAGCCCAAGCTTTATTGGCTTTCTGAGCAGGTCTGAGCAGCTTGGGTATTAGAGTAAACCTCCCAAACCGTAAATCATTTTTGTCCATGCTCTGATGCTTTTGCTACGTGCTCCTTGAGAGTAGAGCGCACACGAGGAGCAGCGAGGCCATATTTTAATGGTGCGTGTGCAGTAATGAAGGCGGACTGTAGACTTCTCGCTTACCTCCAGCTGTGTTGTCTGAGCGGCTGCTCTTCGGGGCGGGCCTCTCGCACTGCGTCCCTGACCAATTGGCTGAGCACCTGATTAAAAACATCCACAGAGGCGCGATCAGATGATGGTTATGAATTTTAATCTGCTTGGGTCGGCACGTGGTGAATTACAGCAAACACACAGTGCAGCCCGGAGACAGTTTATATAAGTGGAGGATATAAATCCACACCGTGAAGAGTAGATCAGCACACTCGAATCACGTTGAGCAGTGAAACACACGGCAAAAGGATGAGTCACCTCATTTGAGAATGAAAAACGTCGAATGGGTGGTATGTATGTGACTAACCAGATGACTGATGACTGAAGTTTGTGTGTCTGAGGATGAGAACAGCGTGTGTTCACCTTAAAATAAGACAAATCTAAAGATTTTATTCCACAGGTTGCAGAGTAGGGGTGAGAGATATGGCTAAGTATAATATCTCAGAATTTGAAGACGACACATTACGGGTATCATGATGATATCATGAACATACAAATGGCATGTTTTACAAGCTATAGCCACTGTATTATTATTGTGGTAAGGAACAACCGTATACAGTTACACCACTTGGGATTCCCATATATACACCACTGTTCAAAAGCTTGCAATCACATGTAGTCAAATTAATCTACATGATCTTCTTTGATAACATGTGCAGTGTTGACTGAAATAGTTTTGTTTGCTACAGCTGACCCTAGCACCTCCTCTTTACATTGGAAGACCATGTCAAGATGAATGGACCAATAGAAATGCTCTAGAGCTTAATAGGATATTAACACATAATAACACAGCCTTCTGCATGGCAGACCAGGGCAAACACCAAATACAAGGTCCCTGGACTACACTCCTAACTCTACATTCCCCTACTAGTGTAACATGATGCCATACATTACAGTTGTTGTTGTTGTTTTTGTTTTTTGGGGGGGTATATAGACAGGATACCATATAGAGGTATTTTAATCAATACATCTGTTTGTTTATTAAAGGATGAATAGGCTGTAATTTCATTCATCTATAAAAGCTGCCTTAAGATTTGATTCCCACTTTTCAAATGCAAAGTGCTCTCAATAGTCCTCTTTGGATTAAATTAGTTTATCTGTCCTACACAAATTGCAGGACAAGCAAGCTTCTAACCTAAATGTTTGCATCTAGTTTCCACATAATCACATTCACAACAGGTGCCTCCAAACAGTCAAAGAGATGCTGTTTTTTATTTCAATTTGAGGCAAAGTGATTTTTAATCAAATTTTCACTTTACAATTTAAAAAGTTATAATTTTGGTAATTTTTCATTTAGCAATTCTTTAGCATTCTTTTTTTTGTTTCAGTCATTTTTAAACTTTTCAACACAAAGTTTAATATAATTTTCGATTCGCGATTTAAAAAGTTTTATTTTTTGTCATTTTCTATTTCATTATATGGGAAGTTTTTGGTCTGGCACTTCTTAATGATTTGGAACGTTTTTGATTTGGTAAGTATGGCATACATTTTGCGAACAGTGATTTTTGGTTTTATTATCAATTTGATCAGCATTGATGATACCTGCGATACCTGTGATACAATCAGAAAAGCAAAGAACCCTGAAAATCCATGAAAGTCACAAAATCATAATGTAAAACAAATGTAAATGATAGCATCATATCTCACACCCATACTTCACAGTGAGAATAACATTAGTGTTGCGTTCCCAAGTCATAAACCTACTGCAGAGCACTCAGACAACAGATAATAAAGGCCATTCACAGAACATTGCAACGTGAAGTTAACATGCATGTGTAAAGGAATGTACACATTTAACTGATACAATGTAACAATACTTTGTATAGCGTCAGTGTGCAAGTCAAACTGGGAAACTCACAGAGGTACAGTCTGAGAGCATGGTATGGGCATGGGCAGTGGGCTGGGACAGAGAGAAAGAGATTGCCCTGTGCACATGGGGTGGGTGTTGGAGCAGGGTGGAGATGAGGCCACTTGGGTGGTTTTGGTGGGGTGAGGTCGGGTGGGGAAGGTATTGAGGTGGGACCTACTTGCAGCGGGGTTTGTTAAGGGAGGTTATTGTGCATATTCCTTCATTCTGACAGTAGTAATCACAGGGGTTGGCCAGCTCATCACAGCGCTGGTTCTTGAACCCAGCTGTGCAGCTGCAAGAAATTGCGGTAATGTGAAGAAAATAACAAAGACGTGAGTCAGCCGGCAAAATGCTCTGTCCTCATTAAGTTAGGTCTGAATATTAAGTACAATTTTCACTCTAGGGTGGAATCAAGCGTTGTTTGCTTGCCGTCAAGACAAGGTCAGTTACATCACATTTCTCAAACAGTGCTTTAGAAGTTTGAAAAGAGTCTCTGGCTGAGGTAAATGTCTGACATTCAACAGTACCTCAATCAGGCTTAATTATACCATAATAGTCAACAGCAAACAATGACTAATTCTGCTACAAAGGAGTCAAATGAAATACTTGGAATAAGATTATTAAGACAAGGTTAATGTCAAAATGCCTCCGCAACAGAATTGCGAAGTCTGAAGCACTAAATGAACACCTTTCCTGGAAACTCCTACACTTGAAGAGAAAAATACACTAATACAGACCTTGGTAACAAATCAATGGAAGACCAAAATAACAAAACCAAGTGTCTTATATGGTGTTGGGCCACCAAAAGCTGACAAAACTGCTTCAATGTGCCATGGCATAGATTCTGCAAGTCTGAAACTGATCTGGAATGATATGCTGGTGCAGATAATCAATCTAAAAGTGGTTTAATGATGATGGTGGACTGTGCCATCTACACACTGGTCCAAATTTTCCAATTGGTGCTTAACTGGGTTGAGATCTGGAGACTGTTTCTACAATTCTACAACTCTTTTTACTGATGCCTTCCCCATAGATATAGATCTATAGATCTCTCACTTTTCCAATTGAAACACTGGTTGTTTAGTCTTTGCATCCAAAGCTCTGTTATACATTATAATAGAAGACTCTTACAAAGTTCTTCAGATCTTTTAGTCTTGCTATCTTTAGCATTTCTATACATGCCATAGAGCATGTTGAGTGGTAACTACTGCTGACACCTGTCTGGAAGCATCTTCACTATTTATCCTCATCTATTCAGGTTTTCCCTTAATTTGTTAACAGTCCCTAAACAATCATGTGACAAATTAGGACACCTGCGACAACTTTGTCTTTTTAACATATTTAAACATATGGACATATTATGTTTATTTGATCAGCATTAAGATATGTTATAACTAACATCTCTAACATAACTACAATAGAGAGGTATTATAACTAAACACATAAAGCTAAAGAAATGTCATGTGTCAAATGTAATTAATAGACTCTCAGACTCCTAAAAGAACTTTCTTCCTGAAGGCCATGGTGATAATGCTCACTTCAACGTCAAGACCAAACCAGGTCTAATTAAGACAGGCCCCCTCTCTAATGATATTCCAGTAGAATTTCAGCTGATGTGCTACACCTGTTATATTACCTCCACCTCCCAATATTGTTTAAATTAAGCTCAAATATCTATATGTTTCAGTGTGTTAAAAAAGCAGATTTTCACTGTTTTTCCACATGACTGTACATTTATATTCATAGCTGTGTAAATTCCCTAAACACAGCAGCGGTATGGTCCATGAATTATACAAAAGCATGGAAACAATGCAAACAACAATACGCTATGCAGGTTTTAATATGAAACTGAGGGAATCTTGTATTAAGCAGAAGCAGCTGCATGACGAAGATTCATCATCAAGTTTGAATGAACTGAAACGTCCTAATAGGTCCTGCTTTCTGATCTCTTCTCCATTTACTGTCTGCTTTGAACACTTGCATGACAATAACACTGCTTTGGCTTGGATGAGGGGATGTTTGGTTCATAGTTTTAAAAAATGTCTTTTTGATAAGGATTGGAAATTCATTTAAATTGGCTCCATTTAAGGTCAACCATTATGCCTTCTCCACATAGGAAGATAAATCAGTGCATACATTTTCTGGGCCTGGGAGCCAGTGAATAAAGCACATTATCAGGATGTTTTAACCTCACAGAAAAGCCAGATGAGCTCATTTGCATAGAAATTGATTTTATCTTCTAAATTGTGTCAGGCATTGCCACAAATGTCATTTAAACTACAAAGACGATTTGGTGCAAATGACAGGACTTCTCAACATGAATATAAACACCCTGTTTCAGCCTGGTGCCTGAATAGTACCGACTGTAATTTAATTCTTGTTAACTACCAGGCCTAGGGGGACACTTCCTCTCGCTTGTCTGCTGTCATATCTTTTGTAACCAACTGGTCACTAACACTACCTGATGTACTGGACAAGAAAGATAACTGCACACAGTGAGAAACATGGCACAGAATGTGACAGGTCAATTCTACAAAAGGAGATAAAGCTATGGAAGAAGAGAAAGAAAGAATAATGTGAAAGATCCGAATATCTAATACAGTGGGCCAGCTGTGTATGCATCATATGACCACAAGCATCATAACACAATAAAATAGAGAATACACCTACTTAAAGGTGCATCCAGTGGTGAAATTCGGCATTCGGTGGTGCACAGAGCTTTTATAATCTCCATAGATAAGCTGTGCCAATACAATGGGATGCTTCAGAGGAACCTCAATACCAAGCATCGGTTAGAGGGTTATAAAGCTTCTGGAACTGCTGTCTCTAGATTAATAGAGCACCATCTAATGGTGTTTGTGATCCAGAACTAATCATGCAACATCAGTACCTGACCTCACCAATTTTTTTTTCATGTATATGGCACAAAAACCATGCGCTTGAGGTCCTATGCCAGCTTCATTCGTAACTCGCCTGGTTTTGAGACCTGAAACCTGGCATGAAAGGCTTAGTACATCTGGCCCTGTGTGTACATACAAACCTGCTTCTTATGACTCATTTGAATGAAATACCTCAGTACCAAGCATCGGTTAGAGGGATATAAAGCTTCTGGAACTGCCGTCTCTGGATTAATGGAGCACCATCTAATGGTGTTTGTGATCCAGAACTAATCATGCAACATCAGTACCTGATCTCACTAATGCAACCGTATCCTCACAATAGCGTTCCAACATCTAGAGTAAGCCTTCCCTGATGAGTAGAGGCTGTTACTACAGCCAAGGTTAAGGACAAACTCCCTACATTCTTAAACATTACACTGCTGCAAAACGTTTTTTTGAGTGATGCCATAGAAGAACCATGTTTGTTTTTTTACCTATTTCAAGGTTCTTCAGAGAACCAAAAGTGGTTCCTTTATGGAATCCTTAAAATAACCTTTTGTAGCTCCTCATTTTTTTTTAAGAATGTATCAATAGCTTTCATTTCAGAGGAAACAGAACTTTCAGAAATACCGTGGTAATCAAATTAACACACCAAATTAAATATTTTGTTAAAAATATGGATATGTCAATATCTGACCTTCTTTCAAAACAATTAATTAAAATATATATATATATATATATATTTAACAAAATGTATTTATACTTTTGGCTGAAATAACCTTAAATAAATGTTTCTTATCCCCCAGTCTGACATCCACTGGGATTTCAGAATTCTTTTGTTTCAAATCACTACACATAATTATTAAAATCTGGGCATTGACTTCATTGTGAATCCTAGGATGGAGAGCTTACCAGGCCCAGACGGGCCCATCTCTCAATATTGCTAAAATCAAATGTTCATATGCTTACACAAAAACCAATGCGCTTGAGGTCCTATGCCAGCTTCATCCGTAACTCGCATGGTTTTGGCACCTGAAACCTGGCATGAAAGGCTTAGTACATCTATGTATACATACAAACCTGCTCCCTATGACTCATTTGAATGAAATGCAGACATTTCCGGTACAAAATTAAAGCTGTAAAGTAAAGTCTCTTAAAGTGGGTGCCAGCATATTGCCCCTTTCTGAGACACTCTAGTCCTCAATGTTGTGTAATGCATCAATGTGTTTTCTGGCATCTGCGGCACATTTCCCAAATAAACGCTGAGGCTCTATGAGGCGTTTCGCTGTGCACGTCTAATTGCAGGGATTTGGACTGAGACAACAGAAGGCTATTTAGTCATTACTCACTGGCAGAAGGGCAGGTTGGTGTCGGGGTCCAGATGACAGGTGCCTCCGTTGTAGCAGTAGCCATCACACAGCTGGCAGCTGGACGCTATTCTACCACTTGTGCAGCTGCAAGACAGTAGAGCAGTGCAGATGGGTGGATTTAATGCTGGTGGCATTGCAATACTGAGTGTATGTACATTCAACACTCAATCTAAACATTATGTAGATGGTGCGTAAATGACAATGGGCCTTATTCACCAACCGATCTTAAGAAATCGCCATCAATAACTATGGAACTTACTTGCAGGCCACGTCTCCCGTCTCTCCATCAATAATACACGGAGCTCCATGGCACCGTAGGCACTTATCAACGTCACACTTGATCCCCTCATATCGAGCTGGACACACACACTCCACATGGCCAGAACTAGACAGTGTGCAGGCCTTGGAGTTCACACAGTAATGGTGACAGATGTCTGTCATGGGGGAAAACACAGAAACACACACACACACACACACAAACATTTTGTAATTACTCATTAGGATTCAGAGGCCAATTCCCTCTTTATTATCTGCTGTTTAATTGGAGTTTTACAAAGCGTTAATGAGACTTAATTATCCACATCAAATATGGAGTACAGAGATGAAAAAATATGACCCCTTGGGTGCACAGCAGTGAAAGTACATTAATAGTAGCCAGATAAAATTGTTTTGCTACAAATTATAATAACAAAAACTATATAACAGAGGAAATAATTTATCAGCAAAGCTCAGAAACACCTCAAGGTTGCCTCTATGGCATTTAGAACCCTCATTGGGCACAAACTGTTCAAAAGCTTTCTGTGCTGGAAATTGCCTTTCTGCTCAAACAGTCTGGAGTAATGGAAAGGAAAACACTGGTAATTTGAGAATTTAGAAGGAAGTGACAGGTTTTGAATATTAGATGAAAATAAAAGGACATCTAACAAATGCTCCTGAAGATTGCGCTTTTCTTTCAGAATCTTTAAGATTTCTTTTTCTTTCTGTTTTCTTTTCCAGCGAATCATTTGCACCCGGGTGTTAAAATGTTCAAGGAGCAGTACTTCACTGAACTGTCAAGCGTCCCATATTATGCAGTCTGTAATTTGCCCATTAGAAAAGAACAAGAGAAAAAAAGAAACAGTAACCTAAAGCGACTCTTGCTGAGGGCTGAAATAGGGGTTGGCTATAAGTGGAGGTACAGTGGTTTCACTCACGGTAGAGGCAGCGGTCGCCCGTGTACTCAGCTAAACAACGGCACACAGGCTGGTTCCCCTGGCTGACATCACACGTCCCTCCATTCAGACAGTGATTATCACACACCCGCCGCTCACAGTTATGGCCAGTGAACCCCACGGCACAGCGGCATGTCGGTTTTCCTGGAGCAGAAAAAAAAATAGGTTATTCCCTAGTATGAGCATAGAACCAGTTAGGAGAGGGTTTAATTTCCCCCAGTGCTTCTTTACTTAAGGTAGAGGAGTCACCTGTGGGTCATTAGCAGGAATTACGGAATCTAAATGGGTTAGCTGTGAATTAGCTTTAGTGCCACCTTTTCTTCCAAGAAAAACATAAACATTTTAACAAAGGAGTGATTAAATGGTTACTTATGCAGGTGCCAAATCATTTAGTGAATCTGAATGAATCCCTTAAGACTTTTATAACAATTTTACAAAAACATTAACTGGAAATGTAACCAGTGCAAATCAGCGTTTATTTTACTACTTTCCACTCATGCTGTTGATGTTTTAGATCTTGTCAAAGGTGTTCAAATTTTTACAATTGGTTTTTTAAAGTATGGACTAAAGTATTGGGACACATGCTCATTCATTGTTTACTCTGAAATCAAGAGTATTAAACAGAGTTTATTCTGCTTTTGTTGAAATAACTGTCTCTACTGTCCAGGGAAGGCTTTCTACTAGATTTTGGAGAATTGTATTGAGGATTTGATTGCAATCAGCAACAAGAACATTAGTGAGGGTCACCACCACCTCACCTCATCCCCAACTCCCTAACTCATGCCAAAAGTACTGGATAGAGCACCATTATCATTCCAGAGAACACAATTCCACTGCTCCACAGTTCAATGCTGGGGCGCTTCATACCCCCTAGCACTCGCCTGGCATTAGGCATGGTGCCATTAAGTTCATGTTTATCTGCTCCAGAGAGACCTACTCTATTGACAATATTTCTCTACAAGGTCTAGACAAGCTGTGTGTGTGTATGCACTTTTGCACATATGTGTCAGCAATTGGTTCAACTTAAAATAGCTGACTGCATTCATTAGAAGAGGGTGCCCACAAACATTTGGACATATAGTTTGCCCCACCTCTTGACGGCGGCCATTACAAAGAAATACTTCACTGATGGGTATGTTCATTCTCCTGCAGCCAATTTTGCACTTGCATAGTTAATTCAAACATACATCAGCCTTGTAATATTAAAACTCACCAAGCAGCACGCTATTATCGGAGTAAGTCACAAAATATATTTAATATTACTCTGTGAAAGATGTACAGATAATTACTTTCCCGCATGCTTCACGCAGCATGTGACTGATTGCAGATATGAAATGACACTTGACTAATTTTAATTCAGATGCAGACATAAACACTTGGCTGATTCTGTCATTAGCGATATTGTTTCTAGAGGTGGCACAAAGAACACTCCGGTTCTAAATTAAAACCTTTTCTTGAGGACACTTCAGGAATTGTATTTTTGAAATAGGCAACCCACAGGCCTCAGTCCTTAGCAGAATTAGCCCTCACAAGACTCCATCGTCACTGACGGTAACAAAGGCACAAAGTGATTTAATTTGAATTATTTCTCACTCATAGCTCACTGACACTTTCAATCAATACCACATTTGTGTTCATAGGTTGAAAAGATTTTCTTTTATGATTCAAATTTGATGAGAAGTCGTGTGTTCAGTCGTTTTTCAGAAGAATGGAGAGTAAACACTCTTTTCATTTAGCCGTGTTTGTTTGGCATTGAAGCAAATAGAAATGGTTCATACTTGTAAATACTGACTGTAGACTGAATGCAAATGTAAATAATAATTACAGAAAGCATGTAACTCTACATTTTCACTTTAATAGTCCTGACAGTACATGACATTACCAACTCTGGACTTTTAAGGGTCTACAGTCTACAGACCATTTAAGCAGCAAATGGCTATTTCAGTTTTTCAGTAAAAACAAGATTTTTTTTCTTGCATATATATATATATATATATATATATATATATATATTCAATTTCTGCAGTTGTTCTTTATATTGTGTCATGGGCCAATAGAAAAGACCATACTAACTTAGAAAAATCTTTGTGCTGACTTCCATTTAAAGTTAAGATGTTCTTCTCCTGTACGTTTTTTTTTTTTTTTTTGTAACAGCAGTGATTCTAGTTTTATTTTACGTATTTACTAAACACTCCTGCTTTCCCTCCTAAAGAACTCCTTTGCCGCTAAACAATTATATTCTATTCTTTAAAAGTGTAGAGACAGCTAAGAATTCTTTGTTTTTCTGGACAGACTGCCACATTGCTAGTCGAGCGACTATGACAGTTAAAAAGCTTTATTGTTATAGAATGAAAATGTAAATCAGCACGATGCCATATATCATGACCTTGAGAGCGGGCTTTGAGGTTGACTAAGCAGGAACTGTTGACACATCTTCTGTTCCTATTGCACTCTATGAAAAATTTAAACTCATTTAAAGGTAACAGTAAGTGGGCAGAGTATGGAACAGACTGAATATTCTAGTGAAGGGTAGCACAATGTTTACTGATCTCCCCAGGATGTTGATCAAGTATGCAAGGAGAAAACAGACCTGCCAGTCAAACAGACCACCCTTCAGTAAACATCATCCCATAATCAGGAGCTGAGCTAGTTTGAGTTAAAGGCAAAAATATGTTGTTGGAATTCAGATCCGCTCAAAAAACGTATACAGACTGTATACAGTCATGTGAAAAAATTAGGACAGCTCATGAAAACCTTTGTCTTTTTAACCATATTTAAACATATGGGCATTTGATCTTCACTTAAACAATACTGAGAGATGGGGGTAATATAGCTTAAAACATCCAAGAGATAAATGTCCTCAAAAAAATTATTTGTAAAATGCAATACAGTTTCCTTGTCCAAAGGACACTCCAACATTTAATACTACTTAAAATGCCTAAAATTAGAATCAGGTCCAGCACACTATCTGCAGATGCATAACATTTAGGCACCTTCCTTTCTGTTATAGTGGCTGTTTATGATCAGACCGGCAGCACTTTCACCTATCGTTACACATTTAACTACATGAAATGACAAGACCCTAGACCTAACAATAAAGGTTGATGTGGCCATTTAGGATAGTTATAGTTATATAGTTGCACCCATTGCTGACATGCAGATGTGCAAATGCACACACTCAGCTTGTGTAGTTTCTTTAGAAAAGTATTGCCAATAGAAACTGATACTCTCCAGCAGATAAACATGAAGCTATTGGCACCATGCCTAATGCCAGGAGTGGGCTATTGGGGTATTAAACCCTCAGCATTGAGCTGTGGAGCAGTGGAACTGTGGTCTCTGGAATGATGGTGCTCCATCCAATACTTTTGGGATGAGTTGGGGAGTTGAGGATGAGGTGGGGCAGTGATCATCCAACATCCTGACCTCACTAATGTTTTTCAGACAGGTACTCCAACAAAAACAGGATAAACAATTTTTGAATACCCTTGATTTTGAAAGAAACAATCCTAATGCTTTTGTCAAAATAAAGTGGATTAAAACCAATGGGTGGGTTAGATCCAATGATATGCTAAAAAAAACATTTGTTTTGTCCTCAATTTTTTCATATGATTGTATCTACTCATCCCATTATGTCTTGGAATATGAAAATCTTACCCAGCCTACTTCTAGATATTTCTCATAGTAATAAAGGTAACAGTAATCGCATCAGGTGAAATCATCTGACTGCACTGGCACTTTTGAGTAACATCGCTTGAAGGAAGTCACACAACCAACCAATGCAGTAAGATCATTTCACTTCATAAAAATTATCTAACATTCTTACATCAATCTCATAAAGAAGAAATATGAGACCTACTGCTTATATTAAAGATTCCTTCTTGCCTAGATATCATTTTTCACAGTTCAGTGCAGCGCTAAGGGACACTAGAACAGAGGTTCTTTTTAACAAAAGCAACACAGAATCCTAATAAGCCAACGAAGAGGCAAGAGTTTTGCTTACCTAGCGGAGACCCTGTACATGTGCCCCCGTTTAGGCAGTAGTCTGTGCAGTGGTTGACTTCACAGCGCTCTCCAGAGAAATCGGGCCAGCAGTAACAGCGCCAGTCACCTTTCTCGTTGGCCACGCAGCGACCTCCGTTCTCACAGGCAGGCCGGCACAGCTCACCTTCAGTACAACAAAGCAAAACCTACTGAAGCACAGCACCATGCAGCACACATCCATAGCCAGCTGCTTTTTGTCCTTTCAGAGAACTGTGTGGGGTTTATCAGGGACAAGAAGAGGCACATGAACATTGTTTGGCTTTAGAAGACAAATCCTGGAAGCTTAAAACTGGCACTGGTCAGAGGGACACTGCATTTTAAAGAAAGCTTAGCGGTAACACTATAGGCCATTTAAGACAAGGAACATTTCTCAAGGTACGGGATTCACTGGAGAGCTGGTCTTTTTTTGCTGAAGGTAAATGGCTAACCTGATATGTTGGGATCGATACAGGAGCCATTAACCAGGGTTTTCCCTTCAGGACAGGTGCAGCTGGCTCCGGTTGGATTGAGCAGGCACATGAAGTCACAGGTTATCTTCAGACATGGGTTTGCCACTGAAAAAAAACAGCAAGAAAAACTAAAGATCTCATAATGATCATTCCCTTCCCTCCCAGCACTGAGGTAAACTCTAGAACCCCCAAAACAGATTAAACAGTTCCTAGAACTTGAGAAAGACTTCAGACATTTCCAGTACTGTATGCTTGAAAGTTTAGGCAGCTAAGACAACTGATTTAAACTCAGTATCTAGGCTACTCTATATGGACAAAAGTATTGGGACACACCTCTTATTCATTACATTCAGGTGTTTCTTTCAGTCACATTGCCACAGGTGTTTAAAATCAAGCACCTAGCCATGCAGTCTGCCTTTACACACATTAGTGAAAGAAATGGTGGTTCCAAAGAGCTCAATGAATTCCAGTATGCTACTGTAATAGGATGCCACCATTACAACAATCAGTTGTAAGTGGTATTATTAAGAAAATGGAAGTGTTTAGGAACCATAGTAACTCAGCCATTAAGTGGTAAACCACGTAATGTTACAGTGTAGGGTCAGGGAGTGCTGACACGCATAGTGCATTAAAGTGTCCAAACCTCCAAACCTACTTATGCCTATGGATTCAGAACAGGATGTTATAAAAGTGCCTGTAAGTGTAAGGTGTCCCAATACTTTTGCCCATTTAGTGTATTTAAGCAGCTCTCATTACACAAAGGGTTCTTTAGGCAATACCATAGAAGAACCATCTTTTTGTTTTGAGACCTGTGAGTGCAAAGATTTGAAGATCCTTCTGAACCAGTTTAAGACATCTTCCTAGAATCTTCCTAGACGGTTCTTTAAACCATATCTCCACTGCCCATTTACGAAATTGCTCTCTAAAGAACCATTGCTTGTGACATGCTGGTGCAGTATGAAACATTCAGTGTTCTGAAAAACCCGTTCCTTGTGCTGTATGACACTCTGTCTTTTTGCTGAAGCATTAAAAAGCCCAGTCTTTCTGCCTAGGCTCTGTTTTAATGGCTAAAGACAAAGCGATCTAGCCATGCCATGAGCTTGCTCCAGTAACACATCTCAAACGCACTGCTTTCAAATTTCTCAAAGACGTTTGCTGGCCCAAGAGAGGCACAGTAGAGATCACTCAGTGGCTGAAGGTTGGTCAGGGTTTCCACAGAACATCAGAATCAAAGAAAGTTGTAAAACAGCCGAGAAAAGCAAAAGAGCAACATCCATGTTTTGCTGAAGACATCAAACTTCAGCCTCCTAACTTCTGCTGGCAGTGCAAGTTCTTTCCTCAGTCTAGCGCACTGGCTTTTAATGAGTCAGTGGGGATGGCCACAGCTGCCCCATGCTGCAACACCCTGATCAGCAAAGATATGTCAGAGGCTATGGGGCCATTAACACTACCCAGAGAACAAATAGCGACCGGGTCCTGGGCCATGGAGCGTGGTTTCTGATCAGGCAGCAGCAGAATGAATGAGATTTCATTAGTTGGGTTATGCATGCTCTTGATATCTTGATATCCAGGCAACTCCAAACTACATCTCCAGGAGAGAAAGCACCAGCGCAGCGTAATTGGCGAGGGGAGCTTTCTTGTTAGGAATAGTTCACACACAGAAAGCTAGGGATACATAATGATACAAGAAGAGGGTAGCGTGATATGACATATGATAACAAAATACTTTGAAAATGTTTACAATACCACTTCACACACTGCTCTAAATCTAGTTAAAGAGAACTAATTATGCTCTCTAATGAAAAATGCAGTGATTATTCTTGCTTAAAAATGCTTATTCTTAAAAATAAGATAAACATATTTCACACAAGAACGCGAACACAGGCGCTCTGAGCTATACAGATTGGGTTTTGTGAGCAGTTGCATTCATAAAAGTGTCACGATGCATTTCATAATGCAACACAAGCACAAGCTGCATTCTGAGCCTGGCCATAAAGGTCGCCACAGTGCAAGTTGTCTTGAACCACCAGCATCATCTGTCATGGTGGACCAGTTTTGAATTTGATCCTTCCTTTATCGCCATACTAAGTGTTTTAACCACCACAGTAACATACGAAAGCATGTTGAGTTTGTACAGCAGGATTGTGCGTTTTCAGATATTTAACTGGGCAATGGAATTTGTGTATGTTTCTGGTCCAAAAGTGCTACAAATGTTTTTTAAGCAGTGTTGCAGAAGAACCAATTTTCTCCCCAATTTAAACTGACAATTACCCAACCCGTACGTAATCTCCCCCCATTGCACACAATTCCCCAGTCACCAGTGAGGGCAGACAAGCACACTCCCCCTCTGACGCGTGCACAGTCACTACCACCAATGCAACATCACTGGCCAACCAACGTGCCTGGAGGGAAGCGCCGCATACCTGGCTCCAACGCACCAGCCTGCAGACACCAGTGATGGCCAGCAGCAACGAAGCGATTGGGGGTGCCATATACACACCCTGCAGAGAGCTACGCCAATTGTGCTTGGCAGCATGACCGGGATTCGAACCAGCACTCCTCTGATCATGGGGACAGGGCCTTAGGGGACCACCCCCAAAATAACTCTTATTTTTCAACACCTTTATTTTTTACAGTGTCTTCCAGAAGTACTGAACACATCATCACGTTTTTTGCAAACACCTCAGATCGCTGTAATGCCAACTTTACATGAGAAGAAAAAAAACTTTCAATGGAGGTCAATGTAAGAAGAAGGGGATGTCCTGATTCTATCCAGTGATTCGGGTTTTGGGGGCTGATCCAGACATTTTTCACGGGTAATCGGGTATTGTCTTTTAAGGTCCACTTCCTATTTCCTTAGGTTTGCTTTTGGAGAGTGCCATCTGGCGCCCTCTAGGCGAGTTCATCTGTGACATTAGTTTAGTGAGCAAAACAAAACAAAGCTTTATTTTAGCTGATACATAAGGCGACGTTCCCAAAACAGAAGCTAAAGTTCGCTTCTAATTCTCTGTTCCACCTTAACTGATGCCACAGTTACATCAACGTGGAATGGAACGTTTGGGGAAGAGGAAAAGTACTTAGCTTAGAAAAAGTGTAAACATAAACATGACGCAAACAACAAACAGCACACAGAGCAGCAGTTAAAAAGTTTCTTAGTTAACATGTCAGGAGAGGACGTTTTAAAGCACTCTGTATATGAATTCTCACTATCAGAGTCACAAATATTCAGATAAATTGAGCCAAGATTTGATGACACACTGATCATACTCAGGATTAGCAGAACGCTTAGGTTATGTCTGTATTTTATGACAGTTGATGAATCAGTGTCAGTCCTGGCATCACCAGATGTACACAAAATGTCAGACACTGGCATCAGCCCACAATTTCCATGCCAATGCACTGCTGCAAAAATATTTCAATCTCTTATAAAACTAGGTGAGTAAACTACAGCCAGTACAGAAAGCACATACTTCAGATAACACCCTGATATCAAAGTAGTGAGAGCCATGAAGAGACTTCTACTATAAGGGACTCTATAAGAGACTCTATAGGAGCATATGCAACCCAAAGGTCAGTTGAGAACTGTATGCTGTATTTGTTATTTTGATATTTAAGACATGCTAGGAGTGGATTGAGACATGGTCTGAATCCCATTCATTGGCTTCTCCTTCCAAAGCACAATGAATAGCTGCAGGCCTGAGTTTAAAGAGCATTCCAGCCACCTAACAAATTCAAGGACCCTTTTAAACTGGCACCACTCACAGCCCATAAACTACCATTCTATCCTCTGGTAGTCTGAGAAAGATGTAGCGTGGAGTGAAAATCAATTAGAGTTCAAAACATATCTATACACTCTTACCTTCTTGCTGCTTGAAACGATGGGAGATCATGACATTTGTAGCTTTTTCCGTGCCCAGATCCAGAAACTCAACAGGGTGTTTGCCATACTTATGCACCCTGAACACCTCATGCTTTAGACCAGTTCCATAAATCAGGTCCTCAAAAATGTCTATCCTGTATGGCTGCGATACCCCTGGTTTACAAGAAAGGACAGGATAGTCAACACTCCATACTCTTCTATACACAATATTCTATACAGTCTAATCAAGGTCTTTGGTAATCTTTGCTCATAAAAAGAAGAAGGAAAATCATGCATGTTCCCCCGGTGGCATGCAGAGCCTAATCAATAGCATTAAGACCTGAATTGCTAGTGACTATAAAATAAGCACTGTGTAGCTACAAGGCTCTTCAGTGTCCATGTCTGCAGGTGATCATTTCACAGTGGTGGTGTTGCTGGATGGATGATGGGATAAGCATTGGTCTTGATTTGTTTGTTTATCTTACCCTGTTTGCCACTGATAACCTCCAGCGGGTCAGAGCCATCAAAACGTACGCTCCCTATGACTGAGAGCTCTGCGTCGGCCCAATACAAGCGCTGGCTGAAGTAATCGATTGCAAGGCCTATGGATGGATAATAGGAACAGATTTATTTTCCTTATGAATCAGACTCGGATCAATAAAGAGGTCGCCGTTCATATCATGGAGTCAAGTGGACTAAAACTGCTCTTTTAGGAACGTGGCTCAGCTGAAGTTTTTACTGTAATAAACATACTGAAAGTACAGCAACCTTGGCATTGAGCTGGGAGAAAAAACAGAATATATCAAATGTGTAAAACACCCTTTAACAGAGTACATAGTGCAATTCCATATGATCCTGAACTTCTACACAAACACTGTAGATTCAACTCAATTGCAACTATTTCACAGTACTGAATAACGACTTTCATAAAGACTGTAACTTTTCTTCTGAATGTGCAAAACCTGACTCGATAATGTTTCTCTCTAGATTATATGCTGGCAAGCTTCCTTAGGCTTACTTTTCCAGTGATGATGGATTCTTAAAGCTGTATTCAAGGCAGTACATGGGTCTTCCTGCTAAAGGAGGTCAACCTCAGCGTAAAATAGCTTATTATCTCCCAGAGGACCTGCCTGCAGCTTTACCTAAAGGCACCTCATGTCCAAATTTACTTCTTTTCTCTCAAAGTTCCTCTTCCAGCTTTTAAATGAGGAAAGAGGTGTGAGGTTACGGTTTCAGCAACAGCATGATAGAAGACATGAAAGTCTCAACACAGACGTTTTCAGAGCCTGAGACTGGCCCTCTCCACTGAACCCAAGTGGATATCATGCAGGGGCAGATAAAGTGATGGAAACACTGCATGAAAAGGAATGTTATTTTTGGGGGTCACTAGAGCTCAGTTCAAAATAACTATTTATTTGGCTCTTATTCATTTTAAGGCCAGTAGGCTATAGTTAAAAAAAGTGAATTTCTAAAGCACTTCAAGGTGTCAACAAGTGACCAAAGCCAAAATGTATCAGTTGCAGAAACAGCAAATGTGCAGGGCAGGACTATCACTACTGATTACACTAGTAATTGAGTAATCTACTCATTACCTTGATAGTTAAGCGATGTCAACCCAATACAAAATGCTGTTTTGAAGAATAGCAAAACATTATATAGCCTATTGAAGGTTCTAAATACTTGTAAATACTGAAAACAGATAAACTTGTAAGCCTCAAACAAGAATCTGAACACAGGGGCAGCTTTAGAGAAGCAAGCTTGGAACTAGACGGTTTGCTGGTTGGATCCCCTGGAGCTGCAGGAAGTGGATGATGAGAGAAGTATAGGAACTGTGCTTATTCCTCGCTCAACACTCATGGCTAAGGTGCCCTTAAGCAAAGCAACTAACCCCCATTTGCTTTCTGGGTGCTAAGTTGGATTTCCATTGCTTAGGATGTGTGGGCTCATTTCCCCCATTCATGAGTAGAGGGTAAATTGGCAAAACGGAGACTGAATTCCTCAGTCATTCTAAGAAAAAGTTGTCAAAAATGTTCTAAGATGTGTTTTCAGAGCTTACTGCTAATAAAGTGTTTTTGTTAAAATGATATCAGAAAATATTATTTCTGAATTTGAATATTTTTATTGGTTGTAACAATAATCATGGTTTGTGTGCGCCCCCAGTTTGACTTACCACCCCGTCACACTAACCTGTTTTCTCTAGCAATAATGTACTTTTACTTCAAATCACAAATAGAAAGTGGCATCATTTGAGCCGTTTGAACAGCCAGGACCAAAACCAAGCAAGTTCTGATATTCCTTTACAAAGTTTGTTTATTGTTTTGTTTTTTTTTCATGAAAGATAGGGCCTGTGAAGCTCTTCCCAAACATCTCATTACACAAAATAGAGACAGAAAAAAAACTGTTAATGCAAAAAACATGATATTTTATATCGATTGGCATGTGTGCTAGGTCAGGAATTGGACCACATGTAGACCTGCAGTTATTTTAAGATCAAATTTGACACCCTTTTACATAACATTTTATTCAAATTTATTCATAAAGCACTTTTCACAGCGGATATTGGCAAAATGATGCTTTGGAGAGATCGGGGTCTGAATCTATTTAAGCAAGTCTATGGAGACAGTGGCAAAAAACTCCCTTAGAACAAGAGGAAGCCTTAAGATGAACCAGGACTGGAAAAGGGGAATCCATCCTTCTCTGGTTGGCTGGTACCGCTGTTAATATGGCTCTCATGTCTGAATAAAAAGTATGTTTGTGTCTAAGAGGAAAATGTAAAAAAAAAAAAACACCTTTCATAGAATATCTTTAATACGAGTACATCTTAACATGCACAACAGCTTGTAAAGAAGGAATGAAGCTGCTCTGAATAAAGAATGCTGGCCCTTCCTTATCCCTGATCTATTCCTATTCTAACCAATTTCCATTATTCAGCTCCTCTGTATATATTCAAGGCTGAAGCCGAGCCAGCAGGAGATAGAGGGCATAGCAGGGATGATATAGGAGTGTGGTACATTTTTAATATGATCAAGAGAAACGAATGATACCTGTGGGTCTCCTGAGCTTCTTATCCAACAACACTCTGCGCATGGAGCCATCCATTGCAGACTCCTCGATATGTGAGTGGTCACCAATAACAGACCAGTACATCATCCTGTAACAGATCGCCAGCAGATATTCCTGAGATCTCTTGGTATTGTCTGATGATTGTACATGGAACACCACCAGTGTCTTGAAACTGCAGTTAAATTAATGTAACTGCAGGTAATATAATATAAAGGCTCTCTGTAGTCTTTTCAATTTAACATATTCACATGTATCCACAGTACAATGTCCTAATAGTAAGGTATACTGTTTTGGGAATTTTGTGGAATAAATAGGAGGAATAAAAAACAGTTACTTAAGATATACCAAAGATTAAGATATACCAAAAAGCTCACCCTTTAACTGGATTGATGGCAATTGCATATGGCTCTCCAGCAATGTCAGTTATCAGACGAGTGCAATTGGGTCCCTTGAGCTGGCCCACATTTATAGAGTATCTCAGCTTGGTCCAGTGGGCTGTGTAATAGCTGAACCAGTGCATTCTGGAGTGGTCTGTCCAGTAGATATTTCCAGTGACCCAATCAGCTGCCACATCTCTGGGTCTGCGGAAGTCTGGACACTGCAAAGGGCAGTAAGATAAAAATGAAGCTTCACCGCCTGCTCAAGCAATTTGGTTTAAAATAGATATTTTTAGGAAAGAATGAGTGTGTATAAATCTTACCCTTTCACACAACAAAAAAAAACATTTATTTTGTGTCAAAATATGAAAGTTGCATTGGGTGACATATACAAATCGGAACAGGCACTTGGCATTTCCAATAGCGTAATCAGAGAAACATATCTGAGAGCTATAAAAAAGTATTTGTCCCCTCGCTAATTTCTTCTTTACTGTGTATTTGTCACAGTAAATGCTTTTAGAATTGTAATAAAGAAAACATTATCCTACAAAAAACACATCATTCCTAAATGTTTATCTATATAAAATGCAAAGTTATCCAACATTAAAATGATGTGTGTGGCAAAATACTGCCTTTAATAACTTGTTTTGCAAGATCTTTAGCAGCACTCATAATTTAATAGCTTTTTACACATTGCTGTGGAAAAATGTGAACTTATTGTTCTTTGAAAATCTGCTTTCATTTAAATATACTGCTTAATTTCTCAGCATTAACTGTTTCTCTGAGGCCCTGTCATAGTATCGCTAATGGATTCAAGTTAGGTTGTTTGAGTAGGACACTCCAAATGAACTTTTTAACCACAACATAGGTCCTTCAGTAATAACCAGCTGCAAAAATCCTGAGGCACCAAAACATCGCCAGATTGCTATACTACCACCACCATGTTTGAAGGCTGTTATGATGTACCTACTGTTATCAATCAAATTTGGCTAATTTACTGCTTGGGGAACTGAAGAGCTGTTTACTTTGTGTATGCTGGATAACTTTGGTCCATACATAAACTAAATAATCCTAAAAACTGTATTTTGAGTTTGATGTCTCTCTTCGTCTAATCACAAACATTCATTTTTAAAGACATAAAAACATTCACTGTGACAAATATTCAACAAAGAATCAGTACAAGACCAACTGTATGTTGTGAGCAGATGTGAAGATCTACCCATAAGGACGTTTTTTTCTGCACATACACTACATGTCCAAAAGTATGCAGACACCTGCAAATCCAGTGTATCTTCTAAAACCTAGTGTATTAATTGGGAGTTTGTCCCCATTTGCTGCAGTAAAGAGCAGAGCTATTGGTAGCAATGCTGGAGATTATACATGCATGTGTGTGGACATATAGTGTATGTGGAAATACAATAATTGAATATCTACGCATTATATCAATGTAATACAACATGAATAAGTGTATGCAGAAATAACACTACAGAGTAGCAACATAAAGACATACAAAATGCTTCGTTAACAACAGACTTTTTTTTTCCTGAAGACACTTGATGACATGCGTCCCACAGTCAGCAATACTTACTATGATTCCAACATTTGTTTTAGTTTGACTCCTGTCTAGGATTTCTTTGTAAAAAAGTCCACCCGGATTAAACTGGGTAGCCCAGATAAACTTTTGTTGGTGCAATAGAGCATCCATCCCGATGATGCGGGCATTTTCCTCGATGCGAGTGAGTACTTTGTGTCCATGGCTCTGGTTAAATGGATACACAAAACTTCGGATTTCAGTGTCATTAGCTATGTAGAGCACTCGATCTTCTGGTCCTGCCCGTTGAGTTATTAATATGCAAAAAAAATGAGAGGTGGCTAAATTCCATTTAGGGTTTAAGACAACATTTTGACAATTACAGATGCACATCAATTATGCTAAGACATCAATACACACAAAAGCCTAAAACAGCATAAAACACTTAAATAAATACTGTATACTATGGAACTATACAAGCAATGCTATGCTAAAAACATCACATTTCTGTTAAACTACAATAAATGAATGTTCACAACATATTAATTACTATTTAAATTAAGAACAGCATTATCAAAAAAGATTCAAATACAATACAAATCTTCTGAGGGTGGAAAGACATGAATAAAGTTTTTCTAAATAATGGTGAGATGAATAAGCTTATCACAGTGTCTTTCTTTAATAGTTGAATCTAAATGTTGTTTTTTTTTAATACTCAATTGTCCTCGCATCTAAAATGCAATTCAAAAAACCCTTGAAGGATAGGTTCATTATTTTTGATGAACTTTTATTCTTCATTACAGCATTGGTTCTTTTGTACCAGGCACTTAATGACTGGGTCTGTACAACTGGATAGTACAATAGAGTCTTGCAAAGGTACAATGGAAGCTATAATAGGAGAGTGGCACAAATGAAGTCTTACAAATCTCCAGTATGCCCATTTCAAGTCTTCTTTGTTTACTGATACTTGGCTTTAAGATGGCGAATATATGAAATAATAAATTCTTCAACAACTTCTTCTGAAGCATTAATATCATAAGGCACGTTTCAGAACTGAAACTTTGCGGCTTCAGAATGTATCAGGGAACTCTTTGACTTTGATCATTCAGGGAATCTTGCCAAGGTGACCCTAAAAGGACTCCCTGTTGCGGTAAACTATTTGGTACAGCCCCAGACACTGCAATAAGTGCCATGGCCAAAAACCAAACAAAAAAACACCATGTAATTGATATGATGAAAAGTGATTAGGTTAAAAATACTGAACGTATCCTTCTAAGTTCATCATTTGAGTGGCCTCAAAAGCTTGGCAGCACACCAAATAGTAATGCCTTGGTCCTCTACGTTAAACTAATGCATTCAAAGACTGTCTGAAGGATTTTATCCTTTGTTTTCTGATAAGAGCATTTTAGCCAGTGAATTATGAGAACTATAATAATGCATGGATCGAGCTTAAACTGATATCAATGGAAAACATAGGTCCTTACCTTTAGCTACACAGATGCCATTGATGTCCTTATAATTTTTGTCACATGTGCATTTGTATGATCCTTTGATATTCGTGCAATAGTGAGAGCAAGTGCCAAAATAAAGGCACTCATTCATTTCTGAAAAAGAAGAGAAAGGCAGATGTCAGTCTTATTGTTGAATGTTACTTTCCTGCTTCTTGTCTGCCTTTCACATTCAAATCTTAACCTACAACTCCACCACGGTGTATCTCTTTGTGCACTGTGTGAAAGAAAATACTGCATTCATAGCTGAGGGCCTACAGTTCATAGTGTCAGTGTCTTTTTCATCACCATCACACACTTCATTGAAATACAATCCTCAAGCTGGTAACATTCTGGAACTCTGTACAAATACAGGAGGAGACGCCGGCTACTGACGGGTCATTACATTGATCCAGATTCACAGTAAGTTTTATATGATACAAGCACTTTCCTGCATCGATTCTACTGCTGTATGTGTAGTGCAACAGGCATAAGTCAGGTCAAGTAGATATGGTTCTGCTACCTAATGTCATATAATACGTACATATAATGCTATTCAAAAACTCAACAGAACTCTTTAGGTCCTTTTCAGTAGTTTGGAGTTTGCCGAAATATGTCAATAAAACGTTACTACTACTACAATGGTGCTATAGTAATTAATAATAATTAATAATAATAATAATAATAATAATCCAATACGTATATATATATATATATATATATATATATATATATATATATATGACACACCACCACCAGGTCATTTAGTGTTACTGCAGTGGGGAGAATGACCCACCACCCAAATAATACCTGCTACCTACTAAAAGTGGTCCAAGAAAGGACAACCAGTTAACCAGCAACAAGGTCATTTGACATAAGGCTTATTAAAGCAATTCATGGAGGCTTAAAGGATCTGCTTCTAACGTCTTGGTGTCAGATACCACAGGACACTTTCAGAGGTTGCTCTTGCCTCAAATGGTCAGAAATATCATGGTGGCACAATTGAGGAGGTCTCCTCAATATTAGGCTGTGGAGCAGTGAAACTGTGGTCTCTGGAATGATGGTGCTCCGTCCAATACGCCGACACTGCTATAAGAGTGATTAAGGTCGGGAGCGCCATCTACCCACCTGGAGAGAGCACAGCCAATTGTGCTCTCTCATACTCTGCCTGCTGATGGCAAAGTGGCATGGTCAGGATTCGAACTCGCGACCCCCAGGTCATAGGGGTGACGATATATATATATATATATATATATATATATATATATATATATATATATATATATATATATGTATATAGCTGTAACACATAAAACTTGACTTGGCTGTCAATATTAATTAAATCTTATAATTCATATTAGCAGGCATAGTTTTATTGTACCTTCACACTGTTTAGTCTTGAGATTCCTTTGAAATCCAGATTTGCAGTGACAGATTACATTGGCATTTGTCTGATTGCACACGGCATCCTCCCCACATGGATTCATCCTTTTTCCACATACGTCTCCATTTGAAGCTGAAATGAAAGAGCGATTTGAAATGTCATCCGTTATGAATGTAACCCGCCATCCTTCAGCAGCATGTGAGAATTCAGGTTTTGATGCCTGCTGGTGGGCAGCAAAGAACACATATGAATGGAAATCAAATATTTATTGCGCCTTGAAGATATTTAAAGCACAAGTGATCTTCAGATACTTTGCAAAAGCCTGCATTACTGACCAGCAGCACATTCGCACAGGGTACGAGCGTTTATGGACTCATGGAGACTCGTTTCCTTGCAGGGTCTTTGCGGAAGCTAAATTAAAAGTCATTCCAGACGAGCCCAAGACATGGGCGGAGATACTTACGGGCCTTGCAGTCGTGCTCATCTGATCCTCCGTCCCCACAATCATCGAACAGGTCACACTGCAGGTAAGCAGGTATGCAGCGTCTGTTACTGCAGGTGAACTCGCTCTTCCCGCATGGCTTTGGCCTGGCGGACACAGCGCCTGGATTGGGCCATGTTCAGATTTCAGTTTCACAGCATAAGCAGAGGATGGCCTTTCTGTACAGTCCACAGAACACTACAACACTTGAGTGGGTGAAAAATGAACACGTCTGGCAGGATTTTCAAGGCAAGACAAAACTGTTTTTTTTCCTCTCTCCCCCCCGAAGCACGGCATTAATAAAGTAGAAAAAGAAGAACACACACAATAACCAACTGGGTAGAAAGACTACCTGTATCCCACACTGAGGCTAACTGAATTTCAAACCCATCTCCATACACGGTTTCAGAAGCTGTTCAGCACTCTGACAGTAGCAGGGCTTTTTCTTCTGCAATTTAATTCGCTCACCACATTCCTCTTCATCCGAGTTGTCTCCGCAGTCGTCCACATTGTTACAGATTTGATCGAGCCGCAGACACACTCTGTCATTTCTGCAGCGATGTGGCCTTGTGGGAGGGCAAGGAAGCTTGGCTGAGGAAAGAATTGAACAACAGGCGGTCTTATTACCAGACCTTAAAGAAATAGTGCACTGAAATTAACTTTATAAATGGATAAGTGGCTGTTTTCTATACTTCTCTATATGTAAGATGGGGGCAGATTTACTATTATTTAAAACTGACAATAGACTTTAATAGAACGTGTAAAATACTGGCCGTCAGCGCCTCTTAATTAAGCTCTTCTTATTTTTGATACTAACATGGCTGCAACTGTTTGTGTGCAGAGACAGAAAAACAAAGATTTTTTTAAACACATTGAGCACCTGCCCTGTCTAATTATTCTTAGTTTGGAAACCAAAATGAACCTTAAACTTCTTGACTCACTCGGTTCGCATTGCTTAGCATGTAATTACCAATTAGAAAACCTTAGTGTGTACGAAAAGTGAAGAAGGGTGAACTACACTAGTAAAAAAAAACTGCCTAAACCCCAGACTGTGTGATTTGGGATTGTAAACCACCAAGCAAAAACAAAGCAACCACGTAGCAACACAATGGCAACCACTTAGTAACACCATAGCAACCACCTGGGATACCATATCAATGATCTAGCAACACCATATCAATCTCCTACCAAAGCCAAAGCAACAACCTAGCAACACCATAGCAACCACCTAGAAACACAACAGCAACCACCTGGGGTACAATATCAACTACCTAGAAAGCATCCACCTAGCAAAACAATAGCAATCACTTAGTACCATCACATCAACCACCTAGCCACACCATATCAACCTTCTAGCAAAGCCAATGCAACCACCTAGCAACCATACTAACCGCTTAGCAACAACATAGCAACCACCTAGGAAAAACACAGCAAACACCTAGCCACACCATATCAACCTCCTAGCAAAGCCAATGTACCCACCTAGCAACCATACTAACCACTTAGCAACAACATATCAATGTCCTAGCAAAGCCAAAGCAACCACCTAGCAACATCATACTAACCACTTAGCAACACCACAGCAACCACCCAGTAACACAATAGCAACTGCTTAGTAACACCACTACAACTATCTGGGGTACCATATCAACCAGCTAGAAAGCATCCATCTAGTAACACAATAGTAACCACCTAGCAACACCATAGCAACCACATTGGATAACATATCAACGATCTAGGGATAGCATCTGAACAATCTAGCAAAACCATATCAACCACCTAGCAAAGCCAAAGCAACCACCTAGCAACACCACAACAACCACCTGGGGAACAATATCAACTATCTAGAAAGAAACCACCTAGCAACACAATAGCAACCACTTAGTACCATCACAGAAACCTCTTAGCAATACCATAGCAACCACCTAGCAAAACCAAACAACCACATATTAAAAACATAGCAACCACTTTAAAAGTTCCATCCTAGTAACCATATCGCTTAGCAACTGCCTGGACATGGGAACCATTCAAGCTGTGCAATCATTTTACATTGTTCTTGGAAATGCACTTTTCTAGTTGTTTTCTTAAATTATTGACAATGTCAAAATTATGCAATATTTTTCCAAAATATCAACATATGTCAAAAAGATAACATACAGTCTTGAAGTGTACCTCACCTACCAACAGAACAAGCGTAAACAGGGTTCATATTTATGCTGGTCATTAGTTACATAAGAAGTGTTGATTTGCATGCAAGTTCTTTGTAGATTAACAGTCCACCCCCACCAGCACAAAGGGCCTGTAGATGACTAGTGAAACATACAGGGAAAATATTTTAGTTGTGTGGAAAAGCAAGCACATGCTTTCTCTGATCAAACAAATGTTTGTGTTACTGAAATCAAGCTGCTAAAGCCCCAGTTTGTCTTCTGAATATCTGTAATGCACATGCTTGTTCCTTTTTACTGCGGTGCACATAGGCACACTCTAAAACAGATGTCCTACTTTATGGCCGCTTTTCATTCTACACTCTAAGAAAAATAAGGCATCCAAAGTATTTCTACAATTACTGTTTGTCTAATCACAGCTTAGCAAGTTTAACAGGACCCAGTTATTACAGACACATTGTATTTGGCTTTAAATCACAAAGCCAAAATAGAGAGAAATAGGGTCAAACACATTTCCTAAATGAAAAACACAAGAGTAGAGGAGAATGTGGATTGCCAGTTTAGCCTGAAGAAACAGCATGGAACTGGTGCATGTACATTTAGATGTGTGTCTACATTTATTAACTACATTTAGTTGTGAATGTGTGTTACAGTCTGCACCAGACTTATTAGCACCCCTGAAGAAACTACATTTACTTACATGTAACTACTTTTAGCTGTGAATGTGTGCCTTGTCTTGAATATTGAAATATCCCCAAGACCCCAAGATACATACATACAGTCTGCACCAGAATTATTAGCATCCCTAATAAGAAACCTAGCAGAAACAAAACATACAATAATTGAAATGTTCCTCAGAATGTTCCTCAAAAAATTTACCTGATAAAATAAGTCCTTTAAGAGTTATTTTTGTAGTGCATTCTTTCGAGAACATATAAGGAAAACTATTGGCACCCCTAAACTATTTTCATTAAAATTGTTGTCTAAGTCAATATCTTGAATCCCTAAGACATAAACCCTTTTAAAAAATCCTTTGGCCCATCCATCAACATGGGTAAAACCATAGAACTGTCACCTCATTAAACAGACGTGGACCTGTACAGATTAGGAAGTGGTTATAAAAAATATAGTAGTTAAAATAACCATCAGGCACAACTAGAAAATCATTGCCAGGATGTCTGAACATAGTGCCTCCAAGTATCAAGAGGCACAGGATAGTAATGGGCAAAGGAGAAATTACAAATCACAGTTTTAGATCTATGCGGTTTAATGAGATCTTGGGAATTTCAGATTTTACAATTTTCTGCCAGGTGCCACCTCCATTGTGCGTATTAAAGAGGTCAGTCCAAAACCAAAGAATAATTACTAAAGAATATCAGGGATACAGAAACCTTCCACAGGCATTTCCAGACTGTTTAGAGACACATTAGAGAAAGTAGCTCAGTGCTCTTATTCTCACCACACTAAACGTCCAAATATTAATACTTTAATACTTGTTTTTTTATTATGCTATTAAGTATATTCTTAATTACGAAAACAATGTAAAATAATGTAGCTTACCTATTAGTTTGAGCCCTAAGTATCACTTATTGCATTAGTAGTTTATATAATATATTGATTTTTGTTGAAAGTTGCTAACAATTCTGAAGCTGACCATACATTCACCATTCCTGCAGCATTGGTGCTCTTTCAACATTGGTGCTCTTTCATGACCCTTTTCCTGGCTGTATTTGATGGATTGTATGTCTTTCAGCATTTGGCTTTCAGCAGTACGTATCCTTGAAATGCATTTTTGCAGATACTGCAGACCACTTTTTGTCTAGTCCTTTTTATCTACTACAACCTATTTTTATCTTTGCATGGCTCCAAAGATTACTACTGGGTAAATACTGGGTAAATATTCTTTCTTTGCCACTGAAAACACCGCAGTTTTTTTCTCCCTACAATGACAGGGCTTAGCGCAGGGTCAGTTTGCCAATTTGTTTGACCTGTTGCTCCAGTGTAGAAACTAGAAAGCTAACTGTAGCAGGAACTTTGTGTCAGAGAAATGTCAGCTGGATCTAATGCTGTGTTGTCGGTTTCTGGTAGGGGCTGTGTGTTTTGCTTTTTTCTTTCCACTGTGAAAAAGCTGTGTAGTGAACTGCTTTTTACAAGCATGCAAGAATGGAAATCTAATGAAAATCTAAACTGTGCCTGGTTAAGGCCATTTTTTTAATAATTAGGATAGTGTATTCATGTGTTAAACCCTGCTTTCTTTGTCTACAGCCACACACATATAGGAATGGTCATTTAAAAATAATGGTGGCACATATATCAAAAACAACAATGTGATATATGAAGTTGAATAGCATGAATTCTGCTCTTTGCAATGACGTGTATATATATATGGACAGTGTTTAAGAAATATAAGATATCCACAGAAGGCTCAGAAAAGCATAATGTGACATACTGTGATGTAATGTATCATAATAATACTAAATCTAAGCCAGCATTTTTGTACTTAATATAAATATAAATATAAATATGTATTTTTACAAGTACAGGGTTTGTATACTTGTGTCCACCAATGGAATTAACAGACACACACACACACACACACACACACACACACAGTAAACAGAGGATCAAACCATGTCATAAATGTCATTAGAGGGCCGCATTTCACACAGATTTTGGAAGTGCATGTTGTGCCACTGAGCAGGATCCAAACAAAAAGCATCCAATCTCTACAAAAATGAACTGCAATTATGGCCCCACAAAAAATCAGCATAGAGTCTTACCACACATCTCTGCATCTTCATCTGAGTTATCTCCGCAGTCATCCTCGCCATCACACACCCAGGAGTGCAGCTTGCAGAGGGTATTGTTGCAAATGAACTCATCGGGGCGGCAGAAAAAAGCTCCTATAATGAAAACAATCATCGTGTTTTGCTATCACACACTTCAGGGGAACACTGGATCAGATTAAACTGGAAGCACACTCATTAGAATGTGAATGAGCACTTTAGGAATAAAGCAGGAATACGAAATTCTGGTTGAAATCAAAACCTCAATCTAGCCCAAATGATCATCAGGCTAGGGTTCTACTTCAAAAGCACTTGATTGTATTCAGACTTTTTTTATGACATTACACAGCGAGTAGAGGTCAACTCATTAAGTAGGCTACTATTAATTAGGGTCAACATCTAAAAATATGGAAATGTGTACCATGGTCACAGTTCTCCTCATCGCTGTGATCCACGCAGTCAAACACATCATCGCAGCGCCACCGTTTGGGGATGCAGTGGGCGTGGTTCCTACAGAGGAACTCGTCCTCTCTGCACTCCTTCACACAGTCCATCTGGTGAGAGCCCAGAAAAGACAGACTCAGATAATCACACACACACACACTCTCCATGGGCGGAGTTCACCTTACTGTGGAAAAGGCAGGGAAAAGAGTGCAGCGTTTCCATGGAAACAGTGAGCCGCACATCGTCCTGATCTAAATGATTTAAAAAATTTAAGCACATAATGTTATTTGTGCTTTCTTCTCTGTTTCTATTGAATAAGCAATACCTCACCATCTGGCTACGAAACCGCATTCCTTACGCAGTCTACACAGAGCAGCTCACAGCTCCTTCCTGGAGTAGATAACCTGTATTTTCACACTGGTATGTTGTGCCAGGTGTAGTTTTGTGTACTTTGTGTTTGGTGTGAGTCACAGTATCTGCTGGCTTTGTGCAAAGGCCTTGCAGGAGGACATACCTCATCAGAGCTGTCCAGACAGTTGTCATGTCCATCACACCTCAGGCTAGCCGATACACAGCCTCCGCTGGCACACACATACTCATTTATAGAACAGGAGGGTAGCACTGCAAAACAAGGCATATACACACACAATCACACACACACACACACACATACAATGAACAGAATGGACTTTGGCCTCGGCAGCTACAAAACAGATTACACACTGAAGATGAAGCAGGGCGCTGCCTGCAGTTCCATTCCTTTTCTGGGTAAATAAGGTAGGAAAGCTGGATCTACACTCTTAAAAAAAAAGGTGCTTCTAAGGGTTCTTTGAATTATGCCATAGAAGAACCACTCTTAGTTCCATAAAAAACATGCTTGTGTGAAATGTGAAGAACCTTAAAATTGGTAAATAGCCAGTACATCAAGTGATGGTTCTTCAGACCCTTAAAAGGTTCTTCACACTCATACATATATATTACAAAAGTGGTTCTTCTGTGGCATCATTCAAAGATCCACTTATGCACCTCTATTTTCAAGAGTGTAAGACGTAAAAATGATACCATGGCTTGAAACACTTCCACGGTACTTTTAGAGAATCAGAATCCAATTATAGCTAACCAGTATGGAAAATGTCACCTTTTAAAACCCATATAGGTCACTCAACCCATATTGCTCAGAATATGAACAATGCTACTATACTCTCTCTCTCTCTCTCTCTCTCTATATATATATATATATATATATATATATATATATATATATAATAAAAAAATAAACATGTTTAAATGAGTGGTTAAGGATTTTTGAGATGTACCAGTTCCAAGGCAGTTCCTTTCATCCTCTCCAGTCTTACAGTCTTCTTGGCCATCACACAACCATTTGACAGAGATGCAGAGGTTGTTATGGCACTGGAACTGGTCCTCTGCACAGCGGGCCTCACAGTCCTTCTGCAAAATGCACAAGGGAGCTTGATAAATGAAGCTTCACATTATTATGATTAGATGTTTGCGACAGCAAAGCCCACATGTATAGCTGTGATCAGAGGTTTACACACACTCGTAATGGATGAGAATGTCATGGAAATATTGGACTTTCAAGGATTTCTTTAACCTGGCTGTATAACGTACATCTTTAATAGAGAAAAAAACTACAACAAGAAGAACAAGAATTAAGGCAGATTTTTTAATTGCACATTAGTCAGATACTTTTGGTTGCCATCAACAAGGTTCTGGCAGAATTCTGGTGGGATATTTGCCCAATCTTCTCGGCAGAACTGAGAGTTTATTAATTTATTAGGTTTTCTGGCACAGATTCTACTTTTAAGTACAGTCTACATATTTTCGAGGTCAGGATTCCAACAGTTTAATTGTATTGGGACTTCCAGTAGGCCTGTGCCTGGGTGGTTCTTGGGTTGTTCCAGACCATCTGAATCAATTTCCCCTTCACTCAGTGTGACAGTCTGGTTTTCACCCAGACCTTGACGTAATGGCAACACCTCCCATTTATTTGTACTTCTGTACAATTGTAAGGACTGATGATCTTGGACTCTGTAGTTGTTTAGAAATGGCTTCAAGAGACATTCCCAACTTTAAATCTAGAGATCATCCTTCTCAGATCTGCAACGAGCTCTGTGTTTGTTGGTCAATCCAATGAGCACTGTTAAACAAACTCTTTTATGTCAGCACAGAGAAGCTACCAGCTGTAGTCAATCATCATCACTAACAGTAAGTTATAAGGCTTTGATCTTGGTAAATAAAATACATTTCTGAAACCTTAAGAACTACTAAATTAATAATGTAATTGAGTGTATGTGTATATTTTTGGAGTCATTTGCATATAATGTGTTGATTAATAATCAATTAGTCAATTAATCAAACCTTTTTTTTCAAGTTGTTGTGCCCCAGAAATAAAGAAGGAGGCAATAATGCAATGACATTCATGTCGATGATGAGTGCATGTAAACGTCTGAGCACAACTTTAAAAAACCGTAGAGCATGAGACTAAAGACCTTTTACAAAAGAATGAACGGACATCTGATGTTATGGAGGATGTGAACGTCCATGTTAATTAAGCCTCATTAACCACATTTTGAACCCAAAATAATGTATAATTTATATTTGAGAAGCCCTTCCTCCCTTAGTGCCTCAATGTTCCTGAATGAACATAAACACTGAGTAATCCCTCCCCCCCAAATCCTATTCAGAAAGCATAAAACACATATAAAGGCTGAATTATAAAACCCTAACACTGCAAAAACAAGACAACAGAGTCTTAGTAATGACAGAGCTGATACATGTTGAGTGTCAGATGAATGTACTTGTAAAGTAAATTAGCATTCAATTTAACAAAGTTGTAGCTTCATGCAAACTGTGCAAAGGACCACCTACTAATTGTGCTGCATTTTCCCTTGGGGCAAGAAATATAATTTGGGGATCAACTACATATTGCCAAAGCACATTTTGTGCACTGCTTTCTTACATGTGTAATTCTGGTCCTGGGAGCTGGAATATTTTGAAATACGTTTTTCATTGGCAAATATTCTTTCTGCATGTGTTCAAGACCTGTCCCCCAATCTAGCCCACTACACCTGCAGCCACTGGCTGCCACAAGAAGGCTCCCAGTAACACGGTTTTGAAACAATAGCGCTTAATTTATCCTTGGTTTTTGAAGTACAGAAAATTCCATGCAAAAACTCCAGCTGCTCAAATTTCAGCTAATTGAAAGTCATTATTAAATATCTCCACTAATTTTCTGAATTATCCTTAATGCACATGCTTGATCAAGTGACACACATTTTATGTAATCATTTTTCAGATTATTGAACAAACTGCATCTGTAATATTTTCTTAAACTATAAAGACAACTATGTTAAAACACACTGAAATAATAAGATTTTTCTGTTGAGAGTTGTCAGTTCTCATCCACTCATGTCTGAAGTTTTTTTTTTTTGTATACAAGTTAGCAATTTTAATAAAGGCTTAGCTTTGTGTCGTGTAAGGTACCACTGAACAGCTTGTTTTCTGGAGAATCTACCTCGAATCCAATTATGGCTACTTTCCTGTATTAATCACAGCATTCCCAGAAGTTACGCATGTTTTCTTAGATCTCACTGGGCAATGCAATTCTGAAATTAGCTTTTCTCAGCTGGAATACCTGCATTCATTTTATATAATCTTCCATACCTCTATTTTGAAGGGAATTGCGGGACTTGAAGGATCAAAAAACAAACAAACAATGCAATTACCAGTCTACTCAATGAGAGCACCACTGTGTAGAGCTTTAAGGCACTTAAGCACATTATTTAAAAAACAACAAAACAAAAAATATAACAAAATAAAATACACTAGATTACATTGGAACAGATGCAGGTAAATATAAAAGTACAGTAAAAAGTAAGAAGAATGTCTCCTTTTGAAGAAATTAGTTGAGATCTTGTGAGCTAGTTAGAAGAACAAAGCTCAGTTCCAGATTTCTCCTGGACACCCCCCCCAGCCAGACTGTGGATGTGTTCAATTACATCACCATCATTAAGCACTGACTTGCCAAACCAGGTGTTGAATGAGAACTATAAGTAATAATAGACTCATATGAGGAAAGCTCTGAAAAACTTTAATGGTGTTCAGTGATGTAAATCCAACAACAGTTTTGTATGAGTAAATAAGTCCCTCCTGCCAAGATAAGGAGTGTTTAATGAAGTTATATCTGTACAGTACTGTATATTACTGTAAAATGACCTTATTCACCTGTGCCTGAAACAAGCACATGATGTTAGAAAAGAGTGAGAGCGTATTGTCTTTCTCTTTCTTCTTTTCGTTCGTTTTTTGGCAACAATCTCCCACAGGCATTTGAAGCACTACAGCACCCCCCCCCTCCCCTCTCCTCCCCTCCAACACACACCAGTAGTTACTGGACTTCCAAGCTTCCTCATCTTGGAATCTACAACCATGGCTCTTGTCTGACAGAGGCTTGTAAACAATTGCTCTTGACTATCAGCGAAGTTCTGCAGGAGACAGGGTGCAGTTTTCTGGCTGAAGTCTGAAGTGTAGACCGTGAAGACGAAGTGCAAGCACAATGCACACACACACACACACACACACACACACACACACAGACGACTGCAGCGCTGCAAACACACTAGGGAGTCTGACAAACAGAAGCCTGCCAGTTAGGCAGCCCAACATCCAGGTGATAATTGGTGTGCTGAGTTGCTTTCCCTTCAGTTTTTTTTTTCCTTGTCGTCCAGAAGCGAAGGCTGTGTGGCGCTAAATGCATTGAAAAATGAAAGAACAGTATCCTAACCATTTTCAGACCGGTGGGAATAAACCTTGGCAGTGTGTATACAGCTTCATCTATACCTACAGTGTTTGGAGCATCTGTTAGGCAAACAGTCGGGTGAGGCAATGGAGTTGGTCTCCAGAGATTTTAAACAAGGTAAAATAACATCCAGGTTTCTATGACACGAGATCGCGCCAGATGGTGTGTCAGACCTGTCAAATCTGTTAAAAAAACACAAGTTTGCAGTTATTAGCCCTGCTTGTGCTTCTATCAGATGGGGTCTGGTCACTAGACAGCCAGAATCCATTTATGCATTCAAGCTCGGCCTCATTAAAAAGCCTCTTAAAAGCCAATTTCATTTTTGCTCCAAGCATTCTTTTATATCCTTTGTAATCCAAGGCTTATTACATGTCAAGCAATATATAGTTGCATCATGCAGAACTACTGATGCAAACAATGTCATTTATTAGGATATAAGCAAGTCCATCAATATCACCACCATTACTACCCCAAAAGACTTTGGGGGATTTATAGCAGAGCTGTGACCTAACTAAAGACAGAAGAAGTTAAAGCACACGAATGTGGGCAGGTTGTTGACGTTGTTGGAGTAAGCGGGCATGGCTGATGCTAGATTTTGTGGGCAGGAGTGACCCTGTGCCCATGCTCAAGTCAGTGTTTGGTTCGTATTCTGTTCATACTTCAAACGAACCGGTCCAGAGTCGGTTAAGACACAAGACTGTTCGAAAGACAGCATTCACACTTACTCTAACGAACCACACTAACAGGGCAACTGCACCAGGGCTTGTTTTAATTGGACCAAAGATGACAAGTAGAAACACACTGTAAGAAAACTATTTTTAATAAAGAGGCTTTTTGCTAAAGTTCATCACGTAGCAGGGCATCAGTATTCACTAAGCATTGGTGTGTATTAGCAGTGCCAATGTGCTCATCTGTTGTGCTTGAGATGCTTGTTCTCCATGACTCTAGAGAAATGTCTGTCTCAGAACTGTTCTCATTGGTGGTATGACATGAAGCAGATATTTTAGCTCTTTTAAAAGCTACCTCACACAAAATAAGAAAAGCCTTCATAAAAAAAATTAATGAATGCAGTGTCAGATGCCTGAGATGTTATTTCCTGGAAGTTCTAAGACCATGAGCATTCTTTGGCCATGTTTTAGTGGTCACAAACATTACATCTTAAACTTCAGAAGACATACGTAGGTTCACTGCTCATTTGGATAGTAAATAAGCTATATTTCTGCCATTGAAGACATCTCAGAGTCTTAAGGCGTCTCTACAATGAACCATTGCACATCAAACTACTGAATTTTGGTACATCTATTGCAAGGGATGCCTCTCTTACTTTCCAAGTACCTATTAAAAACAGTTCAGAAATAACCAAAAAAAAATAAACAGGCCCAGAGAAAACCAAAAGCATGGAGGCTTTGCAGTTAAATCAATACTCATGTTGGCAGTTTTACCAGTTATTATCTGACATGTTGACTTTGGGCGACAAGTGGAAATTGACTGGTGTGTTGCCAACCCTCATTACAACCTGGAATATTTGTCCAAATCCAACAGGACCCAACTATTCCCATAAAATCTAAATGTCCTTTCTCAAATCAATATTTGTTAGAATCTGGCTTAAATCGGGCTCATATCCTGTGTCCCTAGTCAGATGGATTTTGGTCAGCATTCTGGTTGACCCACTTAATTATTCCTGCACCACAGGACCACATGACAAGCAGTAGTCTATGTAAAGACTTTTGGGATGCTGTTCACTGACGTAAATGCAATTTTGGGAAGCTTATCATTAGGCTACTTAGTTTTTTTATTCCTCAAACCAATGAATAGATGGCTCTATGAACCAACCTAAGGGAGGGAGAATTTTTCATTTGGCAGTTTGCTTGGCAAGTTGAGTTTGGACTGGGTTTTGGTTTCAGGATATTTTTGAGTTTGTGTTGAACCTGTACCACTCTCTTATTCAATAATTCTGAAACTCTGAGAGCAGTCTGCCCTTTTTCTACACACTAATACATTCGATCCTATCTGTAATTTCTGATTAAACAGTGTGGAACACATGCTGAGGGAACATTTCCAGGCTTGAGGAGATTCAGTCGTAAAAGTAAGCCTCCCACCACTCCCTCTTGGAAAGAGTGACGTCCAATGATCACTGACCTCATCTGAATTATCGACGCAGTCGTAGTCACCATCGCAGCGGAAGCGTGCAGAGATACAGTCCCCACTGGCACAGGCGAAGTCCTTATGATTACAGGTCACTGGCTCTGCATTGAAAAAGGGGGCACAATAAGACAGCTAAGATAACACAACCCAGGCCTGAGAAGCTGTTCTGGCCCAGAACTGTGAAGTGAGCTCTAGTAAATGACACAGAGAGGAAGGAGAGATAGAGTGAAAAAAATAGAGAGTGGCCATCATTTGGACATAAAGTGTCACTGTACCATCTGTTTGCCACTTTCTTGCACGTTTTGCAGGCATCGGAGAGGAGCTATCGCAGGCTAATTAGCAATGAAGTCTTTTGAAAGTGTCAAAGAGAACACTGAGGATGTAATTCTACCAAACACTGAGCATGTGGCAGCAGATATTGCCAGTTAGCCGTGTCGGCAAAAAATACCCTTTTTCTTTTTGGCAGCTAATTGAAGAATACAGTCCAAAGGAGCAGCTCGTACTATGTAACAGTGTAGTCTCTACTCTAATGTGGGAGGGAAGACCCTGAGGTAACATAATGGAACAGAAACACAGGACTTTAAAACCATTTCTGCTGATTAAAAAAAAAAAACATATACTACTAAAAACATATACTACTGGTCAAAAGTTTTGAAACACCACCAATATTTCCAGCTCTTTCCTCTAGAGAAATTACCAAAAAAAGCCAGTGAGTACAGATCCCTACACCATCAAAAGACTCTTGGAAACTGGAGAGGTCTGACACAATCAAATCCACATCAGCATTAGAAAACAAGCCTCTGAGAGTCGACACAGAAGCCAAGTCTGTGTGTGATAGGCAGCTCACATGACAACACCTTGTAGCACATCTTAACACTGGAGCAAGCCTCACTTATCGACTGTAAAAAGAAGACTTCAGTGGCAAGGTAGCATTATGATGCTAAGGCAATATAAGAAAACCAGGATTACCTGGGCCAGTGGACTACTGAAAAAAAATGAGGGTGTTCTGAAACTTTTGACCATTATTGTAACTGCTTTTTACACATCACACACTTGGTTACAAGTGTCTCAATGCCTTCAAAGGGCATGAGAGTGTATGAAAGGAGACATCAAGCTTGAAACTCATAAAGGATGAACGTCTTTGATTTGGGAGAACTTTGGCAGCGATTAACAACGGACTGAGATAAACAAACAGATGCAAAGACGGAGAAATAAAGCAAACTTTAACAAAAGACCAAAAAAAAATTTTTTAAAGCAGGCCTCAGAAGAACCTGTGTAGCAGATAAAACGGCTGTGTGCAAACAGAGGCCTCCTAACAGCTGTAATGAGAAAGAAGAAAAAGGAGACAGGACGACTCACTGCAGTTCTCCTCATCCGAGTTGTCTCCGCAGTCGTTCTGGCTGTCGCATCTCCAGTGGTCCGGGATGCAGTTGTTATTCTCGCAGCGGAATTCATGAGGTCCGCAGGTCTTTTCATCTTTTTCATCAGCCGCAAACAAACACACAGATGAAAATGGCTTCAAAAGTGCATGAATATTAATGCGCCGCCACAGCACTTTCGACACGTAATCATCATTTCCTCAGGGTGTCCCACTGCATGTTTGACACAGAGTTCAAAACATGCCCGCACTCGAGAGGCTAATACAGTGTAAGATGAAGTACCTGCCTTGCACACACAAACACACACACACCCTACAGCCTCAACACTTGTAACTTACCGTCAAAAACTTTGTCACCTAGGCTCAACTCTCTCCACCAAACTATAATGAAGATATTCAGCCTGTTAGCTTTTTCACTCTTATGTCACCCAACAGATTTTCCTTCTTTTTATCAGAATGCATGAAGCAGAGCAGAGATCAATTCATACTAAGCTAAGGGGGGGAAAAGAAGTCTTCTCAGTTCCAGGCCCTGTAGTAGATTGTAGTTGTAAAAAGCTAACAGCACAAAACAAAAGCTGCTTCTCTTCTCCCGATGTAAAATCTCAGTAGCTCTCTCATTACTGAAGGGAATAATAAAAAAAAGAGCAAGCGTCTTCTCAAGACCCTCAGACAGATAACTCTATTTAAATGCTGGCTAATGGGTTTCAACATCATAAAAAATACAGCCAGAGTGAAAAGAGAGCTTCTAAAAGACTGTCAAAAGAAGACATCATCTAAGAGCATAACACCCCATCAGTTGAAGTAGTAAAAGCAGTATTTTTTTAGTTACAATAAAATGACTTCTAATTAGCACTGCCATCTTTCTCAGTCCATAATAGATCAGAAAGAATAATAGCTACATCTCTCTTATTAAACTCATATTATCTATAATACAGCAAAAAACATGAATTGCTGTCATCATGCGCATTGCTATGGTGCCATAACTTAATCCAGAAGAAGAATTGTTTGGTGAATCTGGTGTCAAGTCGGGCTGGGCGATATGGTTAAAAATGTTATATCACGATATTTAAAGACATTTTAAAATTAGAAACACAAGATTTTAAAATCTGCTTTACAAATACTCTCCCGTACTTATGTATATTGATTTTTTGTTTTTTCCTGAATGAAAATGTGCTGAAAACATAATGAAATTTTGCAGTTAATCAGTGTTCTTTAACCCCTTAACCCATTAAAAGCCTGTATGTAGGTCCACACTTAATTACTATTATAATTTACATCACTTTGATAGAACATACAACACAATTCTGGTAGAACTTCATATTATCTGGTCACCTAAATGGCTTTATAATAGTTTTTCCTTAAGGATTGACAACTTGAACTAAAGTTAGGGTTTAAGGGGTTAATTACTGATGATTTTGACAATTTACTTATAATAGCACATTGTGCATCATGATGATAAAACCGCGAATTAATTGCTAGTGTCAAGCCATGTGCACCTGGACCTACATTCATGAAAATAAAGGTTCTACAAAGGAGTCTTTGAGTGAGGCCATAACAGAATCACTTTTGGCTCCATTAAGAACCATTTTGTAAAGGAGCTGCAAGTATAAGTTGACAAAAAAACTTTTTTTTTCTTTTTTAACCTTTAAAAGGTTCTTTAATCATGTCTTTCTTTTACAAAAAAAATAAAAATTCTTTATGGATCCAAAAATGATCCTTCTTAGGCATTGTTTAAAAAACCCTTGCATCTTGTATCTCTATCTCGTTTTTTGAGAAGTCTTCTCAAGACCCTAAGAAAAATGACTCTGTTTAATTGCTGGCCAATGGGTTGCAGTATCATACACTTCAAAAACACTTTTGAAAAGAGAGCACTGTCAAAAGAAGACATCATCTAAGAATATACTCTTCAAAATGAAGATACTATTCTTTGAATGCCATAACAGAAGCACTTGTAACACAAAAGAACCATGTATTAAAAAACAGCCAACCCAGGCTCACATGGGTGAAAAATGGGCTTGAAGGTTCCAGGCAGGCATGGGTTCTAAAGGGGATTTGTACAATGAGCACCCCCAATACAGCCCGCCTTAACCTCACACATGTCCTATCACAAAGACCCTGTGTGCAGTGTGCAACTTAGATGAAGCCTACGCTTAACCCCTCCTGGTCCCATCACTCATTACTTTTCTGTAGTATATTAAGTACTATTAAGTAAACTGTTAGACAGAAACCATCCAAGCAAAATTCCAAGACAGTAACTTTTCAGGAGGAGAAAAAAAAAACAGCTTTAACTTTTAAGGAAAATCAATGTGAAGAGTTTTTTATTCCAATTAATTTTGGATCATCTTTATTGATCCCTTGGTCATGATATGGCATCTTCAACCAAATTTAAAGGTGACTGGCACATTGATGTAATATTGTTCCCTACCATCACAATCCTACAAATGTACTGTAATACCACTGTGACAATCTGTGGCCCAAAAACAGCATGATCTGAAATAAACATCTACAATTACACGCAGGCTGTCATGGAGCAAGTGTTACATGACAGAGAAATCAATAGAGGAAGACAAAGAGGGAGACAGATACACCTTCAGTCGAAGAGCCGCAAGCTCACTGCCCACTCTGTGCTACATTCATAGGCGGTGTGTACGTTTCGACATAAACCGGGTTAGCGATAATCCATAAAACTCATATTCCTAGCCAAGGAGATCCAACCAATTTTCCTAATCAAACCAGTGGAGAAAATGTTTTCTTTTCAGAACGGCACAGTTATTGATTCTGTTCTTAACGTCAACAGCGGGGAAAGCCAGACTTGTTACACTTGCCAGAGAACATCACAACGGTTCTGTAATTAACAGGCCTGTGTTTAAATTAAACAACAAAGCACTGCAGCAGGTGATTTTCCTTTAAGATACAGGATAAGAGGATAAACCCAAAAGACAAACAGAAGGATTATCCACAATGCACATGAAGCTACAAAAAAGTGAAAGAACGCGACGAGTGTAATATCTGGCGGAGAGGTGGGTGTAAACTTTTTTTTTCCTTCAAGCTTTTGAGGAGTGCTTTCCATTCTTCTTTTTTTTTTTTTTTTTTTTTTTTTTTTACAGGGGAAAACCGCTCTCAGCGTTATCTTAATCCAAAACCCGCCAGCTTCATCACTTTAAAGCTGCGAAACTTTAAAAAGTCTGATGGGAAATATTTGCAGCAAAGCAGTGATAGATCGTGGGATAATCCATCCACTGCCAGTCTGAAAGAGCAACTGCTCTTCAGGCATTTTTAGCGAAAGATGAAAAATAACAAAGCTCAAAAGATACATTCCTGACCTGCCCCTAGGATTTGTGCATTTTTAGATCACAGAACCTTCTATACACCTCCTTTACATCTCCCATTGGGATTTCTTGTCAACATTTCCATTTTAATGGTTCTTTAAAGCAAATTAGCACTGTGTTTAACTTTATATATAATATGCTAAATGGACAAAAGTGTAGGGACACCTGCTCATTCGTTGTTTCTTCTAAAACTCCCCAATTCCTGCCAAAAGTACTGGATGAAGCACCATCATTCCAGAGAGCACAGTTCCACTGCTCCACAGCTCAATGCTGAGGGGCTTTATAGCCCCTCTAGTCCACACCTTAGGCATGGTGCCAGTAGGTTCATGTTTTCTAAACCCGGCAATACAATATGTTGTACTGTTACATCCATTCACTGTTCACTATTCAGTCTACAGCAATTTAGCTCTGCCTATCCTTGCTAAGATTATAAGGACTTCCATCTAGTCAAAGTCTGTGACCTAGGCCTTGTCAGGACATGCTCTGCTGATGTTCCACTAAGCATTACAAGGCCTGTAATAAGGGCCGTTTTCAAGTCCTGCTTGTTTTGAGAGCTATTTTCTTCACTAAGGTCAGATGAGTTAAGAATAAAAAAAAAAATCCATAAGATGGTTCTCCACGCATCAGAATTAATCTTGTTGCTGCACATGATCAATACAAACAGTCAAGCAGTCTGTTCTACTGGCTAAGGTTATATAGAGCAACCATTTCAAAGGTTTCTTTGATAGCTACAGGCATATCCATATCTATGTCCTGGACAGTGTTTCTCCCGACTAGCACTAGCAATGCTCCCGACACTAGTAAGGTAAGAACTTAACATGTCTCCTCAGATACATGCAAAGAAAGCCATCACCACTTTTCAAACTGTCACAGATGCCTGATTTCTGGGCAGATATTCAGAGGAAAGTGCCATCTACCCACAAGGAGAGAGCATGGGTAATTTGTGCTATCTCAGACTCTGGCCATGTTCCTTGTGTTTAACATGTTGTATTCATGGCTAAAAGTATTCTTCTGTTGTCCAATTATTAACTAACTAAAAGAAGAATACAGTCAAATTCTGCTTGCTATTGGTAAGCTAACTAGTGAGATCTTGCTTTTTATCAGTGTAGCAAAGGATTTTGACACATTTGGCTTTATGTAACTGTCACTGTGTCATCTTTTCATTATTTCAGCCTCACAATGGATTAAATAAATAATATTAAAATAATAAATAAAATTGGTTCACTCCAAATGAAATGCTCTGAAATATAGAGTAAATAAACAAGTTGTGAGTCGTGAGAATTACTTGCAGACCACAATGTACCGCAGTTATCCACATACTGCTGTCCTAAATGTCCTTTCTTTGTTCAAATTATTAAATAAAACAGGTCCATGAACAAATAAATGACAAAAAGAAAGACAGATTAGTTTCAGTTTAGTGTTGAGCTTAGTGACATCTGTGTTTCATATATGAGAGCTATTCCAAATCAGGTAGCAGTCGTTTGGCTAGAATAATTTAGCCTGCCCACACTGTTCTTTCTGGAACAACTTTAGAGAATTTGTGTCATCAGTAAATCAGCACTTTCAATGATCGAGACACGTTGGAAGGGAGGAATGCAATATGTGCGGCTCTTGCTGATGTGCTACTGTCCAACTAAATCAGACGTTTAGGCAACAAAACAGGCCCTGGGGAATTGTTACAAGCCACCGTTAATAAAAGCCGAGTGGTTCTTGATTAAGGCTGGCCTCACTCCATCAGTGAGCGAGGAGACTGTGGAAGCATGCAGAATTCACATTAGCCCCAATCACAGTGTCCCACAGCCCGACGAGGTCAAAGGAGGGCTTGTGATTTGTGAATAATAAGGCTGGATCACTCACCACAGTTCGCTTCGTCAGAACCATCAGCGCAGTCTGGGTCTTCGTCACACACCCACAGCTTGGAGATGCAGTGCATGGTAGCCTTACACTGGAACTGGTCTGGTGAACATGTGCTCTCAGCTGACACGTGTTTAAGAAAGTGAAAAAGAGAAGAGAGACTTATTTTAGAAAATGAGTGTGCCTTCTGTGTAAAGCACAGTGGCACATGGTGGATTGTGTATTGTAGTAAAACAGTTAATGTACATGGAAGCTGATAATGTGATACTTTAAACAGGAACCAAAAGACTGCCTATAAATGGAAAGGGCTCAATAGGTTGAAACAAACACAGAATAAACATTTAACAAGATAAACAACCCCTTTAACATAGAGGCAGATAGATAGATAGATACATAGATAGATAGATAGATTTTTGTGTGACAGCGAGGATAAATTAGTTATAAAGGCTTTGGTACATAAACCCACATAAATGTCACAACTACAAGAAAAATGTAGCACACAGCCTCTTTACTGTTCTGTGAGTGAAAAGTACATCTGAGGAATGAAATACACCTTCCAACAAGCAGCCACTTTATTGTTCAGTGACATCCAATTCTACCTTTGGCAGGAAAGGCCTTTTGGTCTCCACTCTACTCAAGCTTCTGAATGCCTAATCAGTGCCTGGCTCTGCTGCTAGCTCCCGCCCAGCTGAGACTCATTCAGAGGGATAAAAGCTACTTTGAGATCTGTCAGTCTGGATCATTAATATTCCTGAGGGAAAAGTGAAATTTGGGACGGTCTGTCTCATTCCTACACAACCCTTTTCAATTTAAGAGCACGGGAACAATTATTGTCCCAGCTTAACATCGAGAGCAGAGACGAGGGCCAGCGTTTCTTACGACAGTCTGTTTCATCCTCGCCGTCCCCGCATTCATCCTGTCCGTTGCAGCGTTGATTTATTGGGATGCACTTCTGCTTCCTGGTGCACTTGAACTGACCCGGCAGACAGATATATGTATCTGAGAGAGGAGAGAGGTGGCATTTCAGCGGATGTGCTGAGGGAATCAGGTTTCAGTGGGAGAATTGCTGCAGGGTGTCATCACCCGCTGTCTACTATAAAAAGGAATTCAATTATATAAATCTAAAAGAGATTTTTTTAAAGGTTCAATAAGAGAGCCAAGATGCTGCATATATTATGTTATATAGCTGCTCAGCAATATTCAATATTCAACACCAAACCACTAATAATGTTAGGTTGCAAATCTGTGCTGCCTACAATACATCCTGGTTACAGCTGTTAGATATCAGAATGCTTTGTTGGTGCTGCTAAAGCTATCAGTGGCTTAATCTTAGGGGTGCAACAGTACATGTACTCGTCCTCAATCATCATAGCAAGGACATCATGGATTGGAGAAGTCATGGTACACGCAGCTTGTGCATATGTGCAGAGGTTTATGCGGAACCAAGTTTCACAACTCCAAATTCCACACGGAAATCGGTTCACTGCACTTCCAAAGTGCTTGTGTTAGCAGTGTGCACGGTTACACAAGGGTCGTACCTAAAGCATGTGCCTTTGTAAAACTCAAATTCCAAAAATGACCACAGTTCTTCATGTAGTTATTTTCCTGATCTAAAACACATGCCAAGCAATTTGAAAACCTGAAAACTTTAATAGTGTAAAATGAACAGTGTAAAATGCTATTATAAAATGCTTTTATTAAATTATTTTTTAATACAAGTTTTTCTCTTTGTATTTTGCGTGATGGGGTGGTCGATGGACCCTTTCTAACAGGATAAAGCAACAAATAAACCTAAACGAAAAGCCAGAATTTGCTGCTCCAAGGGCTCATCTTTTTGCAATGTCATTTAAAGCAACAGTACATTATTTAAAACAAACAAAAAAAAGTTGGTGGTAAGTCTAACTGAGAAACGCATATTCATTTTTGGACAAAAAAAATAAGGTTTTCATTATAAATATAAAATAAAAATATATCTCATGTAAACAGGGATTTTAATCCTGAAAAAAAAAAAAACATTTATTTGGTGATATTTTAGATGCAAATTGCATGATTGTCAAAAAGAATGTGTAAAAATAGTGACATACTAATAAAAAATAATTTAAAATAATATGTTATTCTTCAGTAAACAGTATTATTTTCTCATATATCAGGTTAACGAGAACATTTCTGGCCCATTTCGGGCTTAATGCATCAAACATTGCGAATGCAAATGGCACTTGATTTGTGAGTCTTTTTTTCTGTTGTACCAAACTTGATCAAGCCGTAAGGTGTTAACTGAACCATCACTTTTACACCCCTACTTAACAGAGCTCTACCTTGACAAACCTTTTGTAAAAACAAGCATAACAATGACTTGTTCCTGATACAAAATTACCCTTAAGACATTATTACACACCTGTTGTGATTAATTTATACAATCTGCATCGTAACAGGTGGGAGTAATAAAGGAAAACTACTCCTACTTTTTGTTTGTTTTTTTTTCCTCGCCGTGGCAATAAGAACATGGCATTTAAGGTGCACTTTTAGAAATGCTGCTCTGCTCACCACAGTTGGTCTCATCCGAGTTGTCCCCACAGTCATTTTCTCCATCGCAGATAAATGGAGGGAGGGCACACAGACCTGTGCCACACTGAAAGCGCCCAGGCTGACATTTGAATTCCGCTGTGAAAGAAAAAAAAAAGAAAGATGGCGATTAACAGAGAACTTGCGGGGATATCCAGCAATTTGTGCATGGATGTGTGTTTATAAGCCTGTGGAGTGAGGTCACCTGAAATGGATTATGCGGCCGTGGTTCAATTATTCCTGTGAATGCTGCTCGCTGAGATTTAATGCTACCTGCCCTTTTCAGAATAGCTGCGCTTCCATTTATTAACATCCGCAACTGACAGCCTGTCATTTTCTGTTTCTTCCACATGCGAGGAATGTGACATACAGACCTCCATAAACGGAGTTTTTCATCAAGTCAATTAGAAGAAGTACATTCAAAGGCCCAGAACATGTTTTTTTTGTCCTCTCAAAACCGTGAGTCATTGGGACAACTAACAATAATCAGTGTTGCACACAGAGAGCATTTCGTTTTCATTTGAGTCAATGCTGCGAGTGTCGAGCAACAGCGTTCTCCAAAGGGGGCAAAAGTGTTTAGAGGCTAGAATAACCATTACTGACAATTAGCACTAATGATCTGTGTGGTCCATATGGCCAGTTTGGCTAAGGCTATGGGTCACACACTTACGACAGTCTGCAGGCTCATCAGAACCGTCCCCGCAGTCGTCGACGGTGTCGCACTTCCACCAGAATGGGATACACTCATCAGTGCCACAGCGGAACTGCACAGATCCATTCACATGGAAATACAGACAATCAAGTAGCACATCCTGAATGAGTCATCACTCACAATGCACTGTAGGGGTGTTTATTCAAATAGCCTATAGATTCAATGCCATTTTTCAGGTAAAGTATTTTAAATTTAACTCCAGTATAGGAAGTCATTTCTAATGCCCTTGTTGTCCTTATTAGTCCTAGCAAGCCTTTAGTTGGAACGTAATGGGCTGCTACAGTAGGTTACAACAGTATTAAGAAGTAGCTAGGGTGATTTAAACTTGCGAGTAGAAGAATAACCTAGCCAAGGTTCACATTACTCTGGTGTTATGTAGTAATGACTAAGTTAATGCTATATTTACTCTACTGTTTCCATCTGGCATTAATGTGTGTTTTGTATCCGAATAGTATCTGGATATACTTTGACCGGATTCAGTTTACACTTGTCATTAAAACGCGACCCCAGCGTGACCAGATGAGATCGGTTTTTACGTTCCAGCATAAAAAGCACACCAACGTGTACCTAATTTCCATTTTACTTCCTGTAAACAATGGTTTCTAATCAAAACTGTCCTGCACCAGGAGACTGTGAACAGTTTAGAGGAACAGTGAGGGTTCTACAAATCGGTGGAACAGCAGATGGTTCTCGCATTCCCATTACAGCTCAATCACACGTCATCAAATCTTCGGAAAAAGCGTCAGACGATTTAAACCACAATACAACAAACTCTGAAATACTGCTCTCATCTACTGTTAAATAAGCAAGAAGGAGAGAGAGAGAAGTCAAGATCCACAGCAATAATTACTCATATTGGCGATATTCGGCACAGACATTTTTCCGCTTGCCTGATAAAATATCCAATCACAGAAAAGGCATTCCGTTTACACTTGTATTAAATGTAGACGTTATCCGTCTCTGACCACCTCTGAATGTGGTTTGAATGATCGCATCGTAATCTGGTCACAATGCGTCTTGGGGGTGTTTACATCTGACTTTGCATGTGCACAAGTGAATCTGATCACTAAAAACACACTTTAGTCAGAAAACAGTCATTAAATCAGTTTAGTTAGTGAGAGTAGTTATATTATACAGTATAATTAATAGTTGATGGTGCTACAGTGCTACACAAATGCAGCATGCAGCATGAACACTGCAGCATTAAGTCATTAGCTGCGGTGGGGGAGCTTTTTTATGTATATCATGCCTTTTCTCTCAGGATCAGATTAAAATAGTTAAAAACATAAGCTAATGATGAACACTAGCAGTGTATGCTTATAAAATCGCTTTGTTGATCACTAGCAAAGAAAGGGATGGGTTAGACAAAAAGCGTTGTTTCTTTTTTAGAAGTTTAAACTCAAACACTCGTTATTTTAAACCTATAGGAAAATCCATGGAGTGGAAGAGCAAAAGCTTCCTGACCTGGCTGGACGTGCAGTTGGAGAGGCAGGTTTTGTTATCAGCGGCCAAGTAGAAGTTAGTTGGACAAGCACACTTGTGACCTCCTCCAGGGGACAAAAGGCACAAGTGACTGCAACCCCCATTAGCCACCTGACACTGGTGTTTGGGGACTGGAGAAAGAAAAAAAACAATGAATATGAAGAGCAAATACTTTAAAAGTACAGTCCCAGTGAACTTCAGTAAGGGGGATTCTTACCCTCAGGCTGGCGTAAAGGGTGATAAACCGTTATGGATTTAATGGCTTGCCAGGAATTGAGAAGCTCAACAGCATGGGCACCAGAGGTTTTGTGTGCGCGGCGAAGCGACTTCGATTTGCCATCTGTCCAATAGATGAAGTCCTCGAACAAGGTCAGCCCCATCACACCCTGGATATGATCGTGAGGAACTAGGGTGGAAAGTAGCAGTCAAACAGTTTAATAGTTTAATCAGAAGAGCAATTTCATAGATTTCCCTTTGAAAATGTTGTCAAACTGTTCATATCGCTGCTGTCACACAATAACCTTGTATCTCCAAAATGGAAACTTTACAGGAGAAGGAAAAACCCTTCTTAACCTTCAACGGAAGTCAATGTAAAATAATTGAATTAGATCACATCATATTGGAGCATTTCTATTGGTCCATTAATAGTGGAATTCTGACACACTGTAAAGAACAACTGCTAGATTCAAAGTACAGTACGTCAAAATATAAGTTAGCAAAAATGGTGATAGTGGGACTTTGCATGACAGAAATGATAGACAGACGGAAAGATAGATAGACGGATAAAGATATTACTAAAACATTGGCGCAATAGCATAGCCATATGCGCGCTATATAGCACTGTGCAATATAGGCATTTTATTCATCTTCAAACGAAAAGGTTTCAGATGAGAAGCTATAAGATACGTCCATAAGGAATATTGCATAAGCAAGGAAGAAGTCAAAGAGAGCAAAACAGGAGCTCAGAAAATTGAGATTAAGATTGAGAAAATGAGAACTCATAACAAACAATCAAGACCTGGTAGACCACCAACACTGTTCCCATACGATAAACAGCACTAAAAGCTTTCATCTTTGAGAGAGAGTAGAAGATCAAGCTCCACTCTCTTGCTTTAGATCTGAGAAAATTTAATTCTGTCCTTCCATGAGCAGAGAACTCAACACAGTGGGTTTGAAAGGATGTGGAGCTGATCAAGAAGCTTTTAGAGAGGAAATAGACGGAAAAAGAAGATCCATAAATCAAACAAGGATGCTGGAGATGGACTGACCACCCTCACCGAATGCGTTTGAGATTACTTGGATGGTGAGAAGCAACGTCTAAACAATGGGGATGTGAAAAAAAGGCTCCCTGCTGATTGGATGAAAAACTGAAAGCAAGTCTACTGAAATGAATGGAAACACTGATACCACATTTCAGTTTCAGCTGTTGAGGCATCTGTGTAATTTTATGCATAATATATGTGTCGTGCTTTCTTTTCCTGATGCAGAAAAATGAATCACTACAGTACTTAACAGTTGTTTTGACTGGAAATTACATAAATCAACGGTCGTCTCTGACCTTTGCACAGTGCTGCATATAAATATTTCAAATTCAGAGGACTCTCATTAAGGAATCATCTCCTTTTCAAGTACATTATCTATTTTTCAAGGCTCATACTGGCTTATTCAACAAGTCGAAAGTTCATCTTGTCATTCACACGCACTGTGCTTTTCACAGCTCTATTTAATGATATTTTATGATCTAGTCATACATGACAGTCACAACTATACAGACACATGCAAGACATGGCAGTGAGAAATAAATGTTGCATCTCTCAGTACCTTTATGCCTTTGGGAGCCATCCATGTTAGCAAAGAGGATGTGACTGTCATCAGCCCAGTAGATCCTCTTGTTGGTGTAGTCGATAGTGAGGGCAGAAGGGCTGTAGATTTCCTTGTCAACAATGATTGTGTGGCCTTGGCCGTCCATGCCGACACGGCCCACATGGGGGTGTTCGCAACAGTCGATCCAGAACATATACCTGAGGACAGTCGTTACACTTTAGTTCAGAATGGACACACTGTCGTGGCATCTGGAATACAAATGAGTCATGGTGGATCCTTACCCTAATTGGGCATCCAGAGCCAGATCCGTGGGGTTCTTGAGGCCAGAGCTCAATAAGACAGTGGGATACAGGCCATTCGATTTGGACACTTCCAAGGTCTTTCTCTCAATATCGCACCAGTACAGGTTCTTCCCAATCCAGTCGACAGCCAGTGCACTGGGTACAGCTGTTCTGTGAACGACCTTTTGAGCGGAAGAATACCCAGATCATATTCAGGCACAATTGCACACATCCACCTCTCACTTAGCGCCAACACTGGTTATGCAAGACGATGTGAATGCTTTGAAAATGAAAATTAAGGCGAAATGCAAATAAGCAGCCTACAGTTTGAGGAAAGACAGGTAAATAACAAATCTATGTGATGAGCATATGTGTCAAGCTGAGGAGGAGCGAAAACTTAAATGAGACATCTCTCCTCTGTCTGCACATGTTCGCAGAGATCACAAGCCCTCGGTGGGCTAAACAAGTATGCCAGTTGGCAACCCAAATTGGCTTCTTCATGCTACATTTCAAAACCTTGAAACCGCAACGCATGCAGGCTGCCATAATGACATATGATTTGCTTTGAGGTCTTCCCTATCACCGACTAACAGGTGGGGGGAAGGGAGAACTTGATGTATAGCTGCACCAATTGACGGGGCCGTTGCTTTTAGCAGTAATTTTCATCTCAGGCGAGCTTTAAATATTCCCTGAAATCACAGAAAAGCCGCCATTGCCTCCCAAGGAGGAGAGAAGACATTAATATTCTGAGCGGAAAAGAAAAGCCTGTGGTATTCTGGTGATCTCATCTAACATTGATTTGAAGCACTGCCTTCCATGGAAATGAAGGTTAACTAATTTAAAATGTCAACATATGAATATATCAGCATGCCAAGAAGCTGAAGACTCCCAAACACATCCTGTTCTCAGTATTTGTCACTCTTGTGCTTCTTTTTTGATATATATAAATATATATATGGCCTAGGCGTTAATGTTCACTAGCACACAATTAATATTCCTCTTGAACAGCATCTCAATGTGAAATGACCTGCTGAATATTAGAATTTAATTGTGCTTCAACAGGCCTATTGTGTAATGAAATAAGATATAAATACTGGGCCATATAACATTACATTAGCCCTCATTACTGAATTACTTCTATACCGATTTCCTTATTGGACATTAGGGCATTACCCAAGGCTCTGCACATTACATGATCACTGGCACAAAGGCAAGACTTGTACAGCTACAGTACTTAATGAATCTTTATATTACACAATAACAGAGATCCATCATGTAATCATGTGGGACTTCTCAATAAAGGCCATCTATATGCTAGCTCCAAGCTATGGTGTGACAGCTTTAGAAAAAAAAGGAATGGTAGAAATACCATTCTAGCATGGTAGAAAAATGTCGCTCATTGTAGACCAATGTATTCAATAATAGTGCACAAGCCTTACGAATGCGTTTTCTAGTTTATAAATGCCACACCTTATAATAATGAATTATTCAGCTGGTAATACCCTTTAAACCATGTTAAATGTCACACCCCCTATCAGTTCATTTAAAGTGTCTTTCTGAAGTCGCGATGATTAGCTGCACAACTGCGCTGTTGAAAGATTAACATTGCAGTGGTTTTGAAGTCCAGATGGTTTTGACCTTTTAACCCCCTCCTGAATTTCACACCTGAGTCAAGACGGCTGCTTCCTTGACTGACAGGTACATTTTCACCTAGCATATCTGTTACACACGCACACCGTGGCTTTTTTTGAAATGGCCCATCACAGGATTCAAGCTCACAGGTACATTCCTGAAAATAAAAGTAACAGCGAATCTATTTTTATGTGCGCTACTATTCCATGTAGTTGAAATCAGTTCAGAGAGTTACAGCGAGTTTAACCTTCTGAAGTTGCTGTTGTCACTAGTCACAATAAAATCATGGTGTAAATTTACTTAAATTATTTGATTCAAATTACAGTTAACAGTTAAATGCGTTGATTGTGCAGATAGACCTACAAAACGTAGTAGAAAAGCAACGGTGTGTACAGTAGGGTTGTAACAGTATGAGATTTTTACAGTTTGATAACATCAGTATCACGGTTCCATAGTGTTCACCTTTTTGAATACAGTCTGAAGTAGGCTACTGCTAGCTAGCTATGCTAACCCAACATCCCAACTGGGTGTTTAATAGCATTTGGAGCTATTTAGAGCAGAGCTAACTAGCTAACACAACACCATATATTTTCCATGACGACAATGGGGGGCCATCCTTGTTTACTTTGTGTTAGAACATCCAGTGTGACAGCAGATCCATTGATGCAACATTAGGTTACAACCACAGCGATGATAAACATACAGTGAGCAGTAGAATATGCTCAGTTAGAGGGTGCCACAATAATCGGAAGACATACAGATCGGGGTGTTGTGGAGCACCAGATAACTTACATCCACTGCCTTCCAAATGAGAGGACAATAGACATCTATGCTTAAAGATGCTAAATGTAAAACATCCACCCAAATGTCAATACGTCTGCCCTTATCATGTTGTGGAGAGAAAACTCCGTTAGGAAACTCTGGTAAAGCGGATGAGTCAGCTGCTTACGAGGCTGTCAGGTAGCCTAAGAGCCTTACAAAGCCATTTCTCTGGGTAAGGATGTTCTGGTGTTGGTTTTGCCTCCAAAAAATGGTATAAGCAGATTTGGGACGGATGTTTTAAATTTAGTCCCCTTAATCATGATCGTCGTCTTTGGAAGGCGGTGAATTAAGTTTTATGGTACTCCACAACACTCAGATCTTCTTGTGTTGTGTTGATTGTTCAGTCAAAATTCTCCTCTTCTCCCAATTACTGTGACACCGTCTAATTGAGCAAATTATACTACTCATTGCATGCTAACTAATTATCGGTGCAGTTGTAATCTAATGTTATATCAACAGATCTGCTGCCGCACTGGAGGTTCTAACATAATGTAAACAAAGATGAAAAACAAAGTGAATATGGTATTTATTATTACTATCAGTTACAATGGCACTTAGAAACTTGAAAAACATTTTTTTTAGGAGGACACTTTTCCATACTAATAGTTAAAACTTATCTAATCTTAATGATTATAATCATTAGATTATTAGGAATATTTAGCATTAATGTAAAAACAAGAGCGTTGTCCCTGCATGAAAGTTAAATCCACATGCATACAGTGAAATAACCACGGTGTAAGCCTGCAGTGAAACTGGACAACCAGTGCAACTCAAATGTACAGCCCTGAAAGAATGTGATTTGTCAACACTGACATTCGGACATGTTGTTACACACTGTAATTTGATTTTGTCTTTTTTTATATAACTATCTGTTCAATTAAGGGGGGTAAGGTTAATTATGTTTAAAAATCCATTCATTCGTGTTTAATGCGACCACATCTGTTACAGTGAATACAGTTGTGCATCATAGACTTTCAAGCACAGGAGAAAGCCTGCAGAACTCCCTTCGCTATTGGCATGCTGATGCAGTAGCCTTTCAGACTAAACACATTATCACAGCTTGCATTATTCCCATTTTCAGTGTTCTGATAATCATTCCCCTCTAAAAATTGTAATGAATTTGAGATGGCGTGCTGAGGGGGGAGAGATAAATCAGAAGGCAGCGCCGGGCTGGTGTAATGAAGTCAAATGAGGCTTTTGGTCCTGCACTCAAAACTAATGAGATGAAGTAAAGGGTGGCCCAGCAGGTGAACTGCATACGGGTACATGTGAGCTCAAGCCACAGGGCCCTTGTGATGCACTAAGCATTGATTATTATTATTATTTTACTATTATTTTATAGCTATGTGGCTTTTAACTATCATGCAGTCACAACAAAGGACATCATCTGAAAGTCTAAACTGATTCTAACAGAGTAGCTGACAATGATCATATTGCTGATCATCTAAAACCAGCCAAATGGTTTTTATATCCTGCTCCTAGTCACTGAGCTCTCACTAAGATCTCCTACAAACAGACATTGACAGTTCTACAGTGAAACTTTCACTCAGCTGTACTCCGGACCTATATGTCCTATTCTCCTGACTCAACAACAATAAACAGCAGTTTATTACATTATAGTACACCAGTTCTTTAGGCAATTTATTTTTAGGCCTTAATTACCAGATATTCTAGTCATGCATAAAAAAAGTGTTCAGCTAATGTGCTTCTACATTTCTAATGTGGTGAGATAATGAGCCTGGGGTTTTTTAATCTTATAAAGAATATTTATAATCACTTTTCTGAGGCATGCAGAAGACAATTGTACAATTAAAACAGAGAAAAAGAATGAAAAAAAAAAACAACTTTACAACAAAACCTGAAGCCTGGAATAACTGTCATTCTCATTTTGATGAAAAAATGATTAAAGAGAAAAGAAGTGAAGAACTGTACCTTAAGATCACTTCCATTTAACCGAATCCTGTTGATCCTTCGCCCGCTGGGCCTGCTGGAGTCAACCCAGTAGATGAACTCTTTCCTGTAGTCGAAATCTAAGCTGATGATGTTGTTGAGACCCTTCAAAAGTGATCAGAAATGTGTCACTAGTTATAGAGAAGAAGAAACCTACAAACATCTCCAATTATCTTTGAGATTAGCTGCCTTACTTTTCAGCAGCAATTTGTCAAAGACACATGCCGTGTAACCAACAGGCCACATTAGCTGTTTGATGACGTGGATGTGCATGAAGCAGCACAGCTCCTCAGACACACGGAAAAGATGTTGAGACATTCAGCTTTGTTCTGCTACTCAATTAGCTGGAGGGCTTAATTAGCCACTTCAGATGTGGCTTTCTCCCAGTCTTTCAGACTGAAGCTGGCAGGAATGCAGATGAGAAACACAGGGTGTATACATTCTCTTTGATATCTAATCATTGTATTGATTGTGGTCAGGGGGCCGCGAAGAGGATGCTGGAGGTGGTGCCTGGTATAGAAGGCCTGGTGCTGAAGCAGGGTTTGGAAAGCCTTCCAAGAGGATGCTGAAGTACATCCGTTACTGTCATGTCAGCATCAGTCCGCTGTCAGTCAGGCCAGGCAGCTCTCCATTCACCAACACCCCTCTGCTCACCTCAGCACGGGTGCGAAGATTAGGCGACAGCATTGATGACAAGTGAAACCAGACGTGACACCTTCATCAGATCATCGGCACTCCCGTAGACAAGCCACAGAGAGCCCGCTGGGACTCGCACAAAGACCGACCGTGGGCTAAGTGTTTTATGAAACACACGCAGGGGAAGTGAGAGAGTATTTTAGTACTCAGGCGCTGTGTAGGCTAGAACACAAAGATTCTCAGATGCTTTGCTATTCTCTAGTGAAAGATGCAGCACATTTACACATGTTTACGATTGGTACTATTGAAAATTGCTAACTTTTCCAACATTTGACATCTTCACACATCAGACAATGTTGTGTGTACCTCCAGTGAAACCTCCAATACTGTTTAGGCTACACAATTACAAGATTAGTTTTGAGATGAAGTTGACGTTGAAAGTAAAGTTTCCTTCCCATGACTCTTTTACAAAGATTTGGTTTGTTCTCTGTTCTGATTTGCCTCTTTTTACATAATACAAGCTGTTTTTTTCTGATGGTTTACTTGAGATCTTCCAGATCTCCTCATCTTGACCTCCACAGTTCCCCTGAACTGAAATTTATTAATAACAGATTGCAGTGTAGAAATTGCAATCTGAAAATGCTTCCTGTATCTCCCTATAACCTTCACTTGCCTTGTGTCCATGAATTAGAAAACTTCTGTTTTTTAGATAGTTTTCAGATACTTTTGTGTTAAGACAGCTGCCTACATGTGGTGAACTAGAGGAGCCCATGTTTGATAAGTGTTAGCATAAGGCTTGATAAGTCAGAGACTTCATTAAGCTTGAAATTGGATTCCTAAATATAAGTGGTGACATGACTGATTTGCTAATCAAGGTCTGAGAACTTGCACAGGCCACACTGATCATTTTAAGAGTAACACAGGATATTGCAAATGGGTTCCCATCCTTGGATATCCAACTGTAGTGTTTCAACAAGGTTCCAAAAGGTTTCAAAAATAAGTAAACATACGATCAGAGCAAACTAAATGTTATATTACTGTTCTGGCCAGGTTCTAAACTGACCCGTTTTATTTTAAAGATTTCATTAATTTAATCATAACTGATCGCTGATGATAGGCTGGTATGAGGTCAGCTAGGTTAGCTGCTGAACCATCCACTCATACATATTCATTACACTTTCACTGAATCAAAACATTGATTAAAGAGCCTGACTGCTGATGAGACCCATGGACGTAGGGGGACAATTTAACAAGAGCCTTATAGACACAGCCGTGAATCTCCACTGCAATAAATAATCCAACGAGTGCAGATTGCAGAATTGGGCAAATTCACATTTCACTGGGAATCATCATTTAGATGGTAATTCTAGTATCTGCCTCTCATGACACCAGCCATAGACACTGTAATTGAAAAATGATAACATGCTCAAAGTGGGCTAATGATTTAGAGGAGACGTAGACACAACAAAAATGATTTAGGACAGCACAAAGTAATCACTAAAATATTAGATTATTTAACACAATGCAAATAAATGATTTAATATAAGCAATAAGCCACAAGAGGATGTACGGTACTTCACAAAGCCTAAAACCTCCTGGCTGTAAAATCCCTGTAACACATTACTTAAAGTGGCTTCTTGCTTCTATTAAACAACAGCATATACAATATACACAAAGTACCGAAAGAACTTTCAGTCACCCAGCATTTTATCTTACCTTATAGTTCATTCTTGGTCATATAATAATGAAAAAAAAAAATCATAATATAAAATGTTTAAACTCATAAGTGTGCATATATTTATATGTTCATTATTCCCTAGCAGATATACAGTAAAGTCTGGTGCATAGAAAATGAATTAATTAATTTACCGATTCAATTATGCTGGTTCAGAAACATCTTAAATAAAAAAAATATTTCTCTTTTGTGATTACATTTGTGTTTCATCCTGTCTGACCTTGTGTTTTTTTAGTTTTTAAGGGAAACCAGATACAGCTGTGTTGCCAAGGGAACAACAGACACGCTGGAAACTGAGCGGCCTTTATTGTAAACTGTCAAAATGACTGTCACTAACATTTCAAATGCTTAAAATCTTTTTTTTTTAATATTAATCTTAGAACAATGTCACACTAATGATAACGTTATGACATTAAAACAAATCAAAACAGTCAAAATGACCGTCTCATTTGTTCTAGCACATTTCTCATTTCTCACATTACTCATTTGTTCTTACGTCGCCGGGCAGTACACTCTATAGTCCATGCGGCATTACAATTCATTAACAACACATCATGCACTGACATAAAATTAATTTGTTGTAAGGCAGACATTCAGCAGGTGTGCATACATCGAATCTCTATATATTAGATATGATCTAAATATTATGTATGGCAATACAGTAGTGGCTTGGATTTTTTTGTTTGAACATATCAGATCAGACATGAAATCTACTTTCAAATTCAACTTACAAACCACTGCTTGTGAGGGAAAATCATACTGTAGGCTATAAAAATAAAAAAATCAAGATGCATAATGATTTTATGGTTTTATAATTGCATCTCAGAACCTTGAATTAAAACCTAACCATGAGTTGCCTACAGATTCCCATCCATAATAAAATAGTTCATTTAAATTTTTGGATTTTTTGGTGAGGGCACGGGCACAGTAGAGTAACTACCAACAAGAAGTAAAAAGAAGTTTCAGCTCAAGTAGGATTAGATACAGTAGGACAATTACACTTACATGTATGGCATTTAGCATACGAGCCATTGTGATGTAGCTGCTCCTGAGGCAAGCCATGGACATTGTGTTTTCACTTCACTGTTAATGTGAAGCTCCACCAAGAAAGTGCGCCGTTTAATGACTTCAATTAGTCTTTTCAAAGGAGAGTGCCAGCGACTGCCAGTGTGTTGTTATCGCCGCCACGTCACTATAGCTCTTAATTGGTACTCTATTAAGCTTTCACTGTGCTAGCAGTTCCATTCGGCGGCTTGTTCCGTGAATCACCACTGGAATTTATAGGAACACATTCTGTTGCACAGACTAAGCCTGGCTGCTGGTTTTATTACCATCAATTCTGATGAACTATGAGAAGCAAGTGCAGCAGTGCACGCAAAGAGAAGCAGAGAAGAAAAAAGGGAGAGACACCCACCTGTTTAAGTAGAGTGTAATTAGATCCATCGACACTTAGTTTTCTAATTTCGTGATGATCGGCAAGTATAAGAAAGGGCTCTTCAGCTGAACAAAGAAAAAAAATGAACAAAGGCAAATGTGAGTGCAAATGGTCTTACCCTGTTGATGAATAAATACACTGGCAGTCAAAAACAGAGATTCTTGAAATGTCATTTTTTTCTTGGTTTCTTCCTGACAGTCTACACTCAGTAGAATCACTGGAATAAACCTAGTGCATCTCCCACCAAGTTTAATAACAATGTACAATCCATTGTGCATTGCGCCTCAATCTGTGTGTTTTCACACAAGGGAAAACAGGCATAAGTGATTTCCTTTACAAATAAACTAAAAGCCTATGGCTAGACAGAACCTAGTAACGTACCTTCCATTAGGGCCCTTAGTGGGCTAAGCCTTGGGGTTTGGAAGAGATGGGATTACCTGAGAGAGACCTGCAGCTATTGGGGTCGTGTTTTGAGGCTTCATAACCATCCACACACAAGCACTTGTAAGAGCCGTAAGTGTTGATGCAGGTTTGACTGCAGGGGAGACTGGAGGAGCATTCATCAATGTCAACACAGCTTTTCCCATCATTCTTCAGGCGGAATCCTGGCCAGCACTTACACTAGGCACATAAGATGAAAAATAATGGAAGATAATTGAAATGTTTTTTGCTGCCTTTAAGCTAGTCAGCTGCAACAAATTGTGCTCGTAAATTGAGCAAAATAAGAAAACACTGGTAAATGTCAGAACTTTCTTCCTAAGAATGGTTGGTCAATAAGGTCCATGGCAAATTGCTGTCCATTGTTGTCATTTAGGATCCGGTAGAAAGACGTTTAACAATCATTTAATTTGAAATTGGTCCCAACCCTATCAAATATTTTGTAAGTTAGAAATCCACCTGAACTTTTCTTTTTGGCTGAGTCAGTAGATACATTCGCTGCAGCTGCTTGCCATCTTTTCTTCCTGCTCTGTGCTGAGCTCATGGCCCCAGGGTCTTGTGCAGATCCCTCAATTTATACCACACCGCCTGAAGATAAAGGTCTTCACCTGTGTGCTCTCTGGCATGGCAATGGTCTCTGGACAATGAGTTCTGTTCCAATGGACTCTTTATCAAATCAGAAAAGAAGATATTGGACAGGACCTTGCCTTATACCAATAGCTGGCCTCTCTGCGCTGACAGCTCTGATGATGGTCATAGGTCACTTGGATAAGACGTCTGTGGTTTGGGTATGATCCAGACAGGCCCTTCACTCTTCACAAACTCAGCAGAGCTGTCGATCACAGTGTGAGGGCTGAACGATCATGCTTACCATTAATGGCACCGGACAGCCGAGCCTAGGCTTATGTTTATATAAAGCCTAGGCTGTAATAGTGAGTTTGCTGAGAGTCTTGGAGAATCTTAGAGCATCCTTTTCGTGTAGGGTTTGAGGGTTGTTGAGCAGAAAATCAGTGGGTGTGAATGAAGCACAAACTTAAATATATTACTAATTCATTTTACTTTGGCCTTTAAATGTCAGGACTGACATAAAGGGGTTACATAAAGGTTACCATGACAAGAGGTGAAGCCAGCTGGGTGCACAGGTTGGAGCTGACTACTCCTGAGGTCTGATTGGTCACCCTGGTTGCTATTCTTGACTTTCTTTCAGACAATTGACTGACTAATGTGTTTCCGCCTGCTCATTATGGATAAAGTAATTCAGAGTATGACGTAATGCGCAGTCAAACACCAGCAGAGAAGCATGAGTAAGTTTTGTAAAACTGCAAATCGTACTGCAAAGTTTTCTCCATGTTCTTCCTTTCTCAGCAGGTAACTAGTCCCTACTTTCTTTCAGGTACACAGACTTCCAGGAATTATGGAACTCCAGGATTTATCAGGTACAGTGATTTCTAGGAAATCCTTTTTCTAAATTCTTTAATTATGCTTTAATTACATATTTGTCAAAATGACTATCCAGACACATTTTTTAATTACATCTTTAATTTATGGAACACAGTTATCTAACATGCAAATCAACCATGTAAAAAGTCATTGTTAAACTATGTACTGTGATCAATTAGCAATAATAGAGGGAAAAAGGAAAGGTGCCAAAACTACTTCACAACAAGTAGGTATTTTTGCATATAATTGAACACCCAATTAAAACACACACTTTGCCAATTTTGTCATTTTCTTTTTGTCAATGAACCTCACTGTAAAAACACACACTTTTTTCATAAAAACAATAATTTAACATAAAGCAGCAAGCAAACTTTAATTAATTAATTAAGTTCACTAAACATCAAATAATACTATGCTATAATGTTTAAAGATACAATGGCATGCCAAAGTTTGGGCACCCCTGGTCATAATATTTTTTACTGTGATATATTAAGCCAGTAAAAGATGACCTGATTTCCAAAAGCCATGAAGTTAAAGAGCAGTTCTTTCTGAAATTTACTTCAACTTAACCTCCACCATTCCTGTTAGGAGCAACTTCTCAAATAAATTGCGAACTGAAGAAAAGCATTGCTATCTTCTTATAGACTTCTCCTGCTTTGTGGGCATTAATGCTGATTGTAGGGACAAGGTTTGAAAAGTCAACTTCCCTTCACTTTCCTTTTCCTAACAATGACAATGGGAACAAGCTGTAGTCCTAACAAGTGAACAGGATTTGAGAACTTTGCATAGTGTTTGTTTTTTTTTTTTCATTTTAAAATTATAAAACACAAAAAATGTTCCATCTTTTATTTTATGTCTTTCGGAAATCAGTTCAGCTCTTTAACTCACTTAACTATTCACAGTAACAGAAATTCTGAGCAGTGATGTCCAAACCTTTTGCAAGCCACTGTAGTAATCATAGATGACGTATTGCTCTCCAGTGTGTTCTCTATATTGTGTGTGGGGGGAATATCATGTTGTTTTCTGGACAATATTTAATGATTTAATTACACATATTTGGGTTTACATTAAGACCCCTAAAAGTTGCCTTGGTTCAGTGGTTCACGCTACCACCTTTATATAAATTCACACAAGGGCCAACATGAACTAGTCTCCATTAAAATCAACCAACCTTGTATCCCACCCGCAGGTCCTGGCAGTCCTGTGTACAGCCACTGACACGGCGATTTAGGCACTCATTAACATTGCAGTTTTTCTCATCTGAGCGATCTCCACAATCATCTTTCTGGTCACACAGGCTTGTCTCAGATATACAGCGGCCGTTGGTGCACATGAAAAAGGAGCCATTGCACAGGCTCTCTGGAAGAAGGAGAAAAAAGCAGGCCTCTATGAAAACCAATTACTTTGTGACAAAACATAAATTCGACTGAATATTATTTACTACTTTGATGCAGCAAAGTTGCCATAAAGGAAAGAAAAAAAAAACAGCATAAACCCAAATGTTATTCCAAGCATTTTCGCAAGTGCCAGCAGGCTCAAAGGCTTTTTACAGATGCTGGGTGCACTCAGCCAAAAACATGCTATCCCTCAGGTCAGCCTTATTCACTTCAGACCCTTTGCTTTTATGCACAGTGTTCCCTCTGCCATTTGTATTCCCTCAGATGTTTCTGCAAGCCTTGAGTCCATCAGTCAAACACATTTCAGGCAGCGTTCTGCAGACCCTTTACCGGCAGCCAGGCATTTCAGGTTTCGAGGGAGCTCGTCCGAGTGGTCTGGGCAGTCTGGGTAACCGTCACACTCCCACTGGGCACTAAGCAGGCAGCGGCCATCGGCACAGCGGAACTCGTCTGGACCACAAGAGCGGTATGCTGTAACAGAAGAGAGGGCCGTCCACAGTGTGAACGCTTCAGAAAAAATAAATCACGCACCGATCTATCTGGAGCTACAAATAGTGCCTGGACAAAGAGGAAGATCAGTATTCAGTTTCCTCAAATCAAAGGTCCGTCATGAATTATTTATGAAGTTTTGATTTATTTAGATAGAAAGATTTGTCTCCAAACCAATGCAAAAGAACTGAATGAAATAAATCAATGGAACGAAATGTTATGTAATCAGCCTGCCGTGTGTCAGCATTGCAGTCCATGAAAACAATACAGATACAGGCCAGTAGCTTCACATAATGTTCACATCAACCATCAGAATGGTGGGGAAATGTGATCGCAGTGATTTTGAGTGTGGCATGATTGTTGGTGCCAGCTGGGCTGGTCTTAATATTTCTATTTTATCACAACAGTTTCTAGAGTTGATTCAGAATGGGTAATGCGAAATGCAGCCTGGGTCACAATTTACCCATCTTCTTACAGCTACTTCAGCATGATAGTGCATCATGTCACAAAGCAAAAATGTCCCCAAACTTGTTACATGAACATGACAATGAATACAGTGTTCTTCAGCGGCCTTCCCAGTCACTGGACCGAAATTCAATAGAACAGCTTTGGAATGAGGTTAACTGGGAGATTTAGAGCCTGAAAGTGCTGCAGGAACTGTGTTATGCACTCATGTCAACATGAGCAGAATCTCAAAGGAATGTTTCCAACATCTTGTGGAAACCATGGCATGAACCAAGGCTGTGCGAGCAATGGGAAGCTCTACCTAGTATTAGTACAGTGATCCTAAGAAAGTGCTCTAATCTTTAAGATGTTAGGGTGCATTTATATCAATAGCTCAGTTCTATACTGCTGCATTTTAGTTCCAGCTCTTTAGCCCAAGTATTGGGACACCAGCTCATTTATCTTTTGAAATAAAGGGTGTTTAAAAGAGGTTCTCCTGCTTTTGTTGGAGTAACTGTCTCTTCTGTCCAGGGAACATTGCTGTGAGGATTTCATCGTATTTAGAGCGTTAGTGAGGTCAGGGTGATGGATAATCACCACCACACTTTCAGACTTATCCCAAGTACTGGATGGAGCACCGTAATTCCAGAGAACACAGTTCCAATGTTTCACAGCTCAATGCGGGGGGCTTTATACCCCTCTAGCCCACGCCTGGCTTTTGCCATGGCACCAATAGGTTCATGTTTATCTGCTCATGAGCGTCCTATTCTAGACAAGTTGTGTGTGTGCATTTGCACATCTGTGTCAGCAATGGATGCAATTTAAGTAGCTGAATGAATTCATTAGAAGGGGTGTCCACAAACATATATATATAACATATATATATATATAGATAAACAGACAGCAAGATAGACAGATAGATATTTGTTCCTCAGCTATTGCAGTCCAAATGGTTCAACACCTTGCAACAGCAAAAACTTTAAATATCGTTTGTGTCTCTACAAAAATAACTGTTAAATAAGCAGTTTCTTGGCTATCAGCAATGACCATTCCTGCGTCCATGCCCATAGGACGGTGCTCTCTTCAACAGTACAGACCCAATTTTTTCAGCATAAAAGACTCATATATTGAACGCATAAAAAAGAATACTTTTCTTCTTCTTCTTCATGTTCTGTACTTAGCAACTGCCTTTTACAGTATTTACATTTTTGTAGTCTGGGCCAAGAACTACAATTTCACTTTTAAATGAGCTGATTTACGTATGCACGTTTTCCCCCAGTAAAAGCTTTAATGTTAAAATAAATCCAAACTTGTGTAGTATTTGGTCATCATTTAAATAAAACAAACTCAGACGGTCATGACCTTGCATCTTATGTTCGATTTCCTCTTTCACAGAAAGCAATGAAAAGCCTCTCTATGTCCACTGGCATTTACAAAAGCACACAGAGTGTTTACTGAAGAGAGAGAGGAACCTAATGCTCACCACATTCAACTGACTCATCCGATCCATCCCCACAGTCATTGTCGTGGTCACACACAAAGCGTTTGGGGATGCAGGCTTTGTTGAGGCATCGGAAGGCATTCTCGTCACACGTGTTATTAGGTGCTGAGAAAAATCAAGAGCTAAATTAGTTGTTATTTGAAGGGGAATTCAAATCCACTGATTTGTCAATAACTCTGCACTATTTAATTATCGGTAAAGTCATATAGAGTGGTTTGATTATGAATGTTTTATTGCAGAGAAAATTATTGAATTCTTAAGAGTGGTGCTGACAGGAACCAGAGATGACAATGTGTGCAACACAAATATATACATTATTTGTTCATTATTCGTTATCCAAAATGACCACCACCAGTCATGCTAATAATGGTAAAGTACAGCCACAAGTAAAAGTAAGTAACCCCTTTGGAAATACCTGAATTTTTATAAATTATTTTTAGAGATTATTATGAAAATGTGATCTGATTACTGACTTAGGACATTTTAACACCTATGGGATGTTTGCACTAATCTAAAATACTTCACAACAAACCACATGAAGATATTCTCTCTGCTTATTGGTGAGAACTGTCTGGGGCAGGAGCAGGAGAGTAAATACAGGAAGAAGGTCTTGTGTTCCAGACTGTGCGGTTTAACATGGAACAACGACAGAGATGGCGTTTCTTCATAGCTGTAGTAATTATCTGGGCAATATATCAGGTTAATGCCTGACTGTATGAGCTGTTTAGCCCAAACTTGCGGAGTACACCTGATAGTTGGGTCGGATTGAGGTCAGATAATGTTTTCACAACAATCAAACTCTTTTCTGAGTTTATTTGGGACCAGACCAAGATCACCTCCACTGAAGGGTCTTGTTGCGGTTGTTTTGGTCCGCATCCGAGTACAATTACTGTATTCACATCTGCCCAAACAAGTCTCACCGGGGGTGAACCAGACTTTGATTAAACCGGACTAAAAAGTGCAGTTGTGAAACTCCTCCTGTAAGTTACAATTACAGTCAAACACACTTATTATTATTTAATTAAACTAATAACACACAACCAGTTTATGTACAGTTCATGTCTGTTATTGACCACTTTGAGTAAACATCCATAGTGCAGGCTAGAAAAGTTTCCTGTCATTTCCTGTAGATTTTGTAGCCATTCCTCCCTGCAAATGTGTCATCTGTATTTCTGGGATGTCTTGTGTATACAGCCCTATTCAGGTCAAGCCACAGCATCCCAACAGGCTTAAGGTCAGATCTCTGACCTGGTAATTACAAGTCTTCAACCATTCTTCAGTTGATTTACTTGTTTTGATAGACCTATGATTTCACTGTTTCTTCAAAGACCACAAGGCATCCAGGCGCTGTGGCAGAAAAGTAGCTCAAAATTATGATGCATCCTCTTATGCTTCACATTTGGGATAAGTTTTTCTTTTAATGGTGTGTTCTAGGAGTTCTTTGTCCCCCAAAAGCAGCGTAGTGCATCATGCTAAAAAGTACTGGGGAACATGCAGGTGGTCTTGGCGTGATCTAAACAAGATGTCCACGTCTAAGCAGAGTCGCAATTTGCAGACAGTTTGTTTAATTGTGGCCTGCTAAACCAGGTCTTTAGCATTGCTCTTATGGCCTTTTCCAGCTTAATGTATCTCTACAACAAATCTTCTAAGGTTTGCTGAAAGTTGTTTGTATCGAGTCATGGTTCACACTAACCAATCTTTCTTGGGAAGGACAGATTTGTCAGTAACCAGGCTTTGTGTGCCTTTATTTAATGGCCAAACTCACACTTCCAATCTCATCTCCTTAATTGAAACATCTTTCGCCAATTAGCTCTTGGAGAAGTCATTAATACAGAGGTTAATTTATTTTTTCTAGCCTGCACTGTGGATGTTTACTTAATGTGTTCAATAAAAGACATAAAAAGTACAAAAGTTTGTGTTATTAGTTTAGTTAGATTGTGTTTGGGTGTAATTATGACTTAGATAATGATCAGATTGCATTTTATTAGTAATCAATGCAGAAATCTAGGTCATTCCAAATGGTTTACTTACTTTCTTCTTGCAACTATAGTAATGAATTTGGAAAATACATTTTGTCTTGCAACACCCTGCATGCATAAATGGTTTAAAAAACATTTTAGGCCAGAACCCACTCATCACTTTTGTAGAAACAATCAGGCATCAGGCAATGACATCATTTTGTATAATATTTGTATAATATCTTCCTATGATGCAGCGTTTAGAGGCAATAAACTCCTTTTTTCTTTGTTTTTTCTTACCAGAACTAAACAATTCTGACTCGAGAACAGATCATGCCACATAAGGCCACTCTGAATGACCTTAGCTACTTCTAAACAATTTAATGAGCTAAAATAGTACTTTTTTACACATACACAGAAAGCATAAAAAATAATGCAGCTAATAAAACTTTAGCATTGTGCCAGAGATCCAGTAATGTCTCACTGACAATCAATGAGTGAAAGTCTTTACCACAACCAGCAGCTGCCAGTTCATCGCTGCCATCAGGGCAGTCTCTTTCCCCGTCACACAGCCAGCGTTTGGGCACACAGGCATACGATCCTGGACAACTGAACAGCCCTGGGCCACAGGTCACAGAGCCTGAGTAGAAAGAAAGGGTGTTAGTAATGCCACACTAGCCACACTCCCATCTGTTCGTTTGACTCGAATGCACTAAGAAGCCTTACATGAGTATTGATTGCACTTGCACATTAAAGGCCTGAAATGATTTAAAAAATGAATAAGGCACATTTCAGTGTAACTGAGGTTTAACTGCACTCTAAATTGGGTTTCCAATATGATTGAATTTGGGTTTTATTGTTTTTTCTTTTTCAGAATAGCACAAACACAAACCCAGGATTCCTACCAATACACAAACAGAAAGTAATAAGGGAAGAAGGGTACAAAACATATAAAACAAATATATGAAGGGTTTGGTTAAAACACTGCAACCTTTTTTTCAGTGTAGTAGGATATTGAAAGTGAACTTTACACACGCAAGATAATTTATTTTGTCATTACATGAGACATAGAAATATGAGTTACTTTATTTTATGTAAATTGTAAATGTATCTGTAATAACCAACCACCATGCACAAAACACAAAAATCATATCTCCAAAATAGCAAGCTTTTAATGGTAGTCAGTGTTTTATTCACGGTTTTATTCCAAGTACTTTTTGAGCATTTCTATTGATCCATTCATCATGAAGTGTTGACTTAATGTAAAGAACAACTGCCAGATTCAATGTAATTTAAGTGAAAAACAGCAAAAATGGAGATACAAGATCTTTGCCAGACAGCAACAAAATCCATAGGCATTGCAGAGTTTGAGACTTAAACAATCCTTATATCAATTGGAATTTAAACTGCAGGGAACCACAGGTAGAAGCACTCCTTTACTGACACTAAAACTACAACAGTTCACTCTCTAAACCAGTGGTCTCCAAATCTCCTCCTGGAGAGCTGCCTTTTTGCAGGTTTCAACTCCAAAAGCACCTTCAGCCAGTCAAGGTTTTCTGAAGGTAGTAATTAGTTGGATCAGGTTGGGGGATTGGGGTTGGATCCAAAACCTGTGGGGTGGTAGCTCTTCAGGAGCAGGGCTGGAGACCACTGATCTAAACAGGATCACAGCTTCACAAAATCCAAATTTGACAACATGCCAAATTCAAATACCATGTTTGTCAAACAGCATGTTTGTCTCATTTGTCCTTTGTTTCAAACATAGGTAGTAATGAATGATGCCAAAAAAACCCAACAACTATGATTCTTAATGTTGACCATTAAATGGCACTTTCATTATTCACACAATGCCTCCATTTTTTTTTTCCATTATAATCAATAGGCCCAATCTTGCAACCCCCCTGCCATGCACATATTCAGCTACACCCCAGAAAACTGATTCAGCTTATCAGGTAATTATCAAGCCCTTCATGAGCTGGTTCCGGTGTTTTGAGGTAGAGAATTTAGGAAAAGGCAAGTTTTTGTGCAGGCTTATCTATTATAGTTAATTTTGTTAGGTTCCATCCCTACATTCTTCTTGCAATAACTCAACCAGTTGACTTAGTTTTCTATTTAATTGCTGACTAATTTTAAAACATGAAGTTTTAAAGGCTAAACTACTAAATACATGTAAGGTTTAGATGTAAAGTTACATATAATAACAGTAGGAAGAGCAAATGGCATCATTACTGCAATTAATGGTCCCACTTTATTATACATGTCTCTAATAATGATACACTCAACAACAGTGTAACTACTAGAGATGCATTCAATGTTAAAATGGATTGCAGTTGTTCAGCTTGTGTAATACACATATTTACTTTGGTGTGTGTTATAACACAAGTGTATGTCAAAAGCTGTATCAGTAGATTAACGCATGTAATACAATTAGGGAAACTGTATTTCCATAAATTGCAGCTTTTCCCGTTGAAGCTAATGAGAGGCACTTTTTTGTTAATACTAAAGTTGATACACATGTAACTACACAAGCTGTACTACTGTAATGCATCTGCTGTGGTAAACAGATCACCAGTTGTTACATTGCTATTACATGGATTATTAATATGAAACAAATTTTTGTTATCAAAAGCATCCTTAAATTTCTTATTTTTAAATCAGCAAATTCATCCTTGGGTCATCGTGGGTTAAGAAAACAAGACCAAAAAACATTATCCAACAATATGTATTTGCTAGGCCTGCGCATGCCGCATTGCTAAATTAATAGTCCAGAATTTTCTCCAGTTATTTGAGATTGTATTTGTAAAAAAAATGGCTTCTGGAGCAAGTTATCTCCCATAGTCCTCCACTGGGGCTTCTCTATGATATTTCATTACAGCCCAATTAAGATAAGATTCCCCAATAACACATATTAATCTGTTCCACATCTCTGAATTTGTATCATCAGGATATTTCAAACGAACCATGTGTTCACTTCATTTTAATGGAATTTAAAGTTCTCCAGTGGTTCAGCACTGAAAGTATTTATCTAGCTCTGACAATACGCACCACAAAGATCCTCGCCCTCATCCACGCCGTCCCCGCAGTCATCCTCGCCATCACACAGCCACTGCTTGGCTATACACTTATTCTTGGAGCAGGCGAACTGGTTCCACAAACAGGAGGAATCTATCAAGGACAAAAGTTCAGAAGTGGTGGGTAATGATACCCCTAGCAAAGATAACACACATGACTAAGCCCTCGCCTAGTGCTCTCAGAGTAGTTGTCATTTCTAAGGCTTTATTGATGGTGGTGGTTTAGTTTGCTTTGGCTTTACATGGTCTTTTCAATTCACAATACATAAAAGCATCGTGAAAAAATTGGGGAAAAAAAAGGCATAGTGAGAGCGTAGCTGTCTTCTTGACAACTCTAACAACAATACTGATAAATATGAATGTCTGAGAGCTGTGCTGGTAACCAAAACATACAAACATGCCGTTTGAACACTAAATACAGTTTGCAAATGGACTCGAATGCGAAATGTTTGTGTGTTAAAAGACCTGCTTGAATGTAATCGTCAGTGGAAGTTAATCTGATCATTTTGTAACAGAGCAGCAGACAGTGCAGAAAAGAATTAAAGTCTCAAAGACCTGATGAATATAGATTTGTTCTGGCATTAAATTCAGTCACATAACTTCCATCGCACCACTGTTTCAGAGCAGATTCTATCAGGAACAAGTCCTGCCTGAGCTTTAGAAATATGCCAATAGAGGCAGAAAGATTCCCTCCTGGGGTCACAGCATGAAGAATGGAATTATGGGTCACAGCAGGAGAGATTGGTCTCAAATTCCCATCTACCTCTCTGACTGTCTGATGCACTCGCGCCAAATCTTCAGATTTCCTATCTTCCTTTGAAGTGCTGATAGCAAGCTAAGATCAGGTCTTTTTCCTCCCTAAATTTATCCAATTTTCAGAGCTGTGCCAGTGTGAAGGGTTTGGGTACCTTTCCTGCAGAACACAGATCATGAGAATATCAGTCCTGACATTAATGCGGCTTAAACTCGGAGTTCTGTTGATCTGAATGTAATTCCTTTTTACTGTAATGGCAGACTGTCTGTGAAACCGGGGAATCATTTAGATGATGAAGGTATTAGTCATTTTTACTAACCCCTAGAGACCCCCAATGGAGGTTAATGGGCTACGAGGGCAAAGCTTTAAAACTTTCAAATATGTCAATCTCCAGACTGAGTGAGTTACCAGAGTAATGCTGTTCTCTGAAAACTGATATAGGATATAGGACATAGTACATAGGATATAGTAGGAGACATTGTGAGGAAATTATCATTAGTTATTAAATGGAAGAGGGATGACATGCTACTGGGGAAAGCCCATTCACAGAAATGGGAGCCTGGTCTTGTGTGACCGGACATAACTTTGGTTCAGCTCAGCCTTTTCAGCTGTTGTCAACATGTCAGTGGTTGTGCACTTTTTGTCTAAGACACTAGAACGCCTCTCAATCAATCAGATTGTACAGTCAGAACTATAAATGTGAATGAACCACTTTTATTTGTAACAGCCAAATGCAAGTCTTCTATCAAAGCTAAAACAGCCACAGGAATCAAAAGTGGATCATGTATGAATTTGCTCTAAAGAACCCCCACTGACACCTTTACTAGCAAAGGTTTGAGCACTCTGCATGGTCAGTAACACCTCCTTTCGCATGCATCACAGCTACTCTTGTCTTTCGTGTCTTGTTTTATGAATATTTTTGCCCATATTGTGAGATCGGGACTGTATAAATGTGAAAAAAAAAAACAATTTAAAAAGTAAAAGCCAAATTATATATCATGCATATCTTCTATCAAGCCTGAAATAATCACTGCGTCTCAGACAAATATGTTCTACCATCCCTACCACCAACCTCCATTTATACTTAAGTGTATGGAAGCGAGGAGAAATGTAGTGTTGCACTATGAGTTGGATTGTATTCCTGTGCTGATAGATAGAATCTCATGCATGTCAACATGAAATTCAACACAATGTTTAAAATACATTACAATGCAATGCATATTGGTTTCACTCCAGGTCCACTCAAAGTGAAATGCAAAGACCATGCTTTGCTTTTAATTATGATGTGTTCAGTGCATCTTACATACATCACCTGAACTTATATATATATATATATATATATATATATATATATATATATATATATATATATATATATATATATATGCTTCTGTTAGAAATATGGCCAATACAGCTTACTGAAAGGCAATCGTTTAAAACGGCTTCTCTATTTTTTTACTTATGAGACAAAAAATCCTATCGAAATAAAATGCACCAGAATCCAATTTCAAAGCATTTTACACTGCATTGTACTGAAAATTCATACTGCAAGTCATTCTGCCATACACTGTCTAATCTTTAGCTTTCTGGGGAAATGGACAAATGCAATTTTACACATGTTCAGAAAAAAAACTGTGATTTCATCTATTAGGGATTTAGGTTAGAATGAGTTTTTGTAAGCTCTGAATGACAATGTGTTCACTTAGTATGATGTAACTTTCCACTTGCCCTATTAACTGCAGAAGAACTTGTTAACACCTCAGATTCCGGTTTAATTTATGTAAGGCTATTAATACAGCAGGATAGTGTCATGGTCTAGCATCAGAGCCTGTCGGATAATACTTTCTTAACATTCTGCCAGAAATGATTTCTCGCTGGTCAGAGCAGTTCAGTCTGGTCTTGCATTTGACATGACAAGATTGAAGAAAGAAAAGGGAGCCTGAGCACTGAGCAGAAGTGTATGGCTGAGTACTGTAGAGACAGGACTTGAGGTTTAAATCCAAGATTTTCCTTGCATCATTTATAAGTCAGCACCTCTAAAAATGCTCTCTCTTCTCATGTGAGATCAGCCAATATCTGCATGGTCCTATGGAGAGGGTCATCACTTAGGGTTCTCCTTCAAAGAAGTGAAGGTGTTTGGCATGTCTTTGTGGCTCATACTTTAAAATGAATGTCAGAAGAAGTGAAGCAATGTCACCCCACACTCTTAAAATGGGTGTGAGCAGTTTCACCTGAGTTTTACAAAGAACCATTGATTGAAATGTTCTTTCAGGAATCAAAAGTAGTTCCTGTATGGATTTGCTCAAAAGAACCCCACTGACACCTTTACTAGCAAAAGTTTGCCATTCTCCATGGTCAGTAACTCCTCCTTTCACATGCACCACAGCTACTCTTGTCTTTTATGTCTAGTATGTGGGATTTTTGCCCAATCTTCAGCGAAAGAAGCTTCTTCCCAAAGGAAAATGTCTTTTCTTAGCTTTGTCTGAGGAGAACTAAAGCAGATCTCTGTATTGTTTCACTGGTTTCTGAAATCTTTCTACCAAACCCCCATTAGGAGAAAAGAGGAGATCAGCATCAGTGCTTAACTGTGAGGAGTTTTGGACACAAATGAGAAAAGCATGAGATGTCCTTCTGCTCTGATAGACTGCTGAAAGATCTCTGAGATGTAGAATAAAGCTTTATAAGAAATAAGAAGATATTACACTTGTTTTATATGACCCTTCAGGAGAGATCACTCTAACCATAAAGAGATTCATCATTATTGTGAAAAAAGTGAGAAAACTCAACGGCTGTTTCTCAGGAGCTGAATTTCAGAAACTAGATAAAATTGCTTAAGTCTCACATTGATCTGAAACACTATGTAACCACGTTTAGAAGAAATGTTCAGACAATGAGGCTGTCTTGAATATTTTCTCTGGGTAGTTCTGTGAAATTCTTGGGACATTCTGCATTCACTGCTCTTTTAAGGTCTCATCAAAGTTTTTCAATAATGTTTAGGTTGGGGAACTGAGATGGACATTGGCAAACCTTCAGCTTGCACCTCTTGAGCTAGTCTATTTTGGATTTTGAGTTGTGTTTAGGATCATTCCCCTGTTCTAGACACCAGTGCTCTTTTTTAATTATAAATTTGTCTAAAAAACAAAAATAAAACACTAATCTGAGTGTTTCATTTTTGTCTTTAAGCTATTAGAGATCAGCTTATCTTCTACTGACTTAACGATTCACATGAACAGAGGTTCTGACCAGGGGTGGCTAAGCTTTTGCATGCCACGTACTAAATCTAAGGTGGAAAGATTTAAAGACTTACTCATATAAAACAAATAAAAAATGTTTAGCAGTTTATAGTGTTTCTCTGGACAGTCACCCTCATTTTGAAGGCCAACTAGATTCACCTCAGAATTCACCTTTTTGTCTTTGAAAGATCTCTCTCATGTCTCATGACGTTGTGCAGGTGAATAAAAATGAGAGCAAACCAGCTCTCTCCCTATTTTCCCTAAGAGCTTCGCACTGCTCTTTGTGTGGGATGATTGTTTGCATCAAGCTATTTTTGTGCCGCAAAGAGCTCCATCCTGAAATAAATAAATAATATAAGGTAAAATGATCTTGGGAATACAGTGTCAGGGAAGATAAAATATTAACCTTCTGCCCTCGAATGCAAAGTGTTGAAGTGGTGTTAACTTCACGGTCAGAGGTGCCATGGCCATGTAACCGGGAGGCTGGGTTTTTGAGCCCGGCACTTGAGAGAGGTTGGTGTGAGCGGGCAATCAGAGGATTACTGGTGTCAAAATTCTAATTCAGCCTGCCACCGTTTTGCCCTTGAGTGAAGCACTTAACCATGGGTTCTGCACCATGGCTCACCCTGATTAAGACAGTAACCTCTTTCTATGTTTCTCTCAGGGTCTAGAGACTTTGGACACACACACACACACACAAAAAAGACATTTCCAAGAAATGTAAGAGCTCTGTTATATCCTCAATGCTACACTGCCCTGAAGCAATTGCCTACTTTGTCACTGTGATGTCTGCAAAGGTGCCAGCGTATAGGCCATAGAAAATCTATTCACAAATTGGGGCAGGCACTCTGTTCCATCAGTCATTGATGATTGTCTTAGGAGTAGCAAACAGCCTGGATGAGATATTGACTAGCAAGCCTTAAATTCCTTCATCTACCCTCATTACGCTTGTATTACCCACCTTCTGGATCTATGAGGAGGAACAGAGTGATCATGACAGGATTACCAATGTTAGAGTGCAAATATCTGTTTATCTCTGATTTGGAAAAGAATGGGCCAAATTTAAAGGAAATGTTTTGTGTGCGGACTCAGAAAGTTTAACCCTGTCTTACTTAAGTTTCTGCCACTGCATTCAGAGAGTTTGAGCCATTTAACTAAAAACAACGGTTCCAGAGTAGCTGCAACAAGTGCATGTTCATGTTCAGCACGGGGGAAGGTATATTGCCAATCTAACCAGAGCTGTATTACTAAATTAATAAACATGATGCTGCCTTTACTATTGGATGCACTGCAAGATGTTCTAAATAACCGTGTACATTCATTTAGAATGGAAGAGACTGCTAGGACTAATTAGTTTAATCAGAGTATCAATAAAGGGCAAGTGAAGTTTACTCCCTGTCCAAATTCCTGAATTTGTTCACACTGAATGACACTTCATCTTGAACCAAAAGCTAAACATGCATAAATGAACAAAGCACAATGTTACATTAGATTTATTTATTAAGAAAAGATATTCAATGTCCCCCATGTTTTTTCAATAGCTGGTTACACCCCTCTTTGGCCCACTTCTCTTTGCAAAACTGCATCAGCTTAGGGAAATCTTCAGGCCTTAGAGAATAAAGTGTATGTTTCAGGTCCTGCTACACCACTTCAAATAGGTTTAGTCTAGACTTTCCAAAAAGGCTATTCCAAAAGTTCACATTTCTTATTTTTTACCATTGTGAGGTAGACTTGCTTGTGTGCTTTGGATCATTGTCTTGTTGCATGACCCAACTGTGCTTCACAGATTTTGGGAGAATGTCCACCTCTGGAAAAAATTCACTAGTATTTCAGTGTGGACTGGGTAGCTGTAGTTTGGTGGAGCCCTAGAGCCTTAGATGGCTTTGTAAATGGTTTTGTAACCCTTTACAGACTGGTAGACAATCACAATCTAAGGTTTTCCTGAGGTCTTCAGAAATCTCTTTTGATCTGACTGACTGGGCGATCTCTGTGCTGACCAGTCCACTCTGATTTAAAGGCCCAAAGTTAGAGTTATATTGGACAGGACTGGACCAAACCAAGGCTGGTCATTAACTGAAGCATCAGTGCTGATCACTGATCCTAGCTAACTATTCTATTTGGTTACATTTCTGATTCTGATTTTCAGACCTGAAGATTTCAAAGGCACCAAAGATTCCTACCAGTTATTCAATCTTTATACAACTACAACCCACTATAAAATCAGACTACAGTACAATGTGTAAAATGTACACAAAAATCAAAGGACTTTTTCACAGTACTGTGTTTTTATGCAATTGTTTTGCTTCACCAATACAATAAATGGAAAATATATGTGTCTTCATTTATTTTATTTTCATTGAATGCTACTGTGATCCTGTACTGTACAGCTTAATGTGCATGGATGGGAATGTTAAGTGCCAATGCAGATGCCTACATTGTCTAACATATCATTGCATTTCTAGCCTTTACCGGCACAAACTGAAGGCTTATATGACTGAGCCACTCATGATAGTAAAATCAAAAACAGATCAGGTATGTAACTAAACCGTGAATTTAACAAAGACTAAGTGACATATATAAATGTACACATCTAATTACTTTACTCTCAAACTCAGTATTAGATTAGGTTTTTCAATCAAAGCTGCTCGACAGTTGGCCCCAAATCTCTTCTTCTCCACATGAGAAATCAAAGTGAGAGAATCTGACGGGAGCTTAATACTGGCAGGTTTGAAGAAGCCATGCTTACCACACTGGAACTCATCTGCGCCATCTTCACAGTCCTTCTGCCCATCACAGAGCCACACACTGGAGATGCAGTTCCCACTGGGGCAGGCAAAGTGGCCCTCCTCACACCTGTGCCCATGGGATGCTGCGGTAGCCAAACACAGAGTGAAACAGTTCGCTTTGCCATGTGGGAGATATGTTCAATGGTTGTTCTGGTCATTATCTCTCCCTTGGTAGATGTCTCATTGCAGGAACTTAATGATACACCAGCTGTTTTCCATTTGCAGCCAAATAAATAAAAAACAACAGGAAACTAAACAATCCTGCCTGGACCTACACTGCTGCAGCTTTTTACTTTTGTGAATTACAGACATAATAAAGACAAAATAAAGGCTTCTACATAGCTTTTGACAGTACTGTTCTACAGGTTCTTTCCCATTGCAGAGCTCATTCTTAATAACAGTTCCTCAAAGAATCATACATTGAACGTTCCTGGAAGCCTAGAATATATTATATGACTTTTAAGCTTAAACTGCTGTACAGTCCTGAATTAGCTCCTTATAGATTCGAAAGACTGTATATCATTTTTGGTGATTGAAATTCTGGGCATTCCACATTACATGACTTGTACAATACATATGGGTAAGGGTCATAAACATGAGACATGATCAGTTTGCTAGTTTTTAAGAACTTTCATTGTAGGTGCTTGATTGTTTTCCTGCTCTAAAACTCAAATAATTATAAAGTTTGGCTACACAAATACATAAATGACTGATTTATTTACCGTATTTGCTTTTTTATTCCCTCAGAATTTGTTGGCTATTAATATGCTTCATTTAGATTAATTTGTTGGCTAGAATACGCTACCAGACTACGTCCAGAAACATGATTGGGAGGCAGAAGCTGTTCCCTTGCACATATTGCTCGTTTTTGTCTTAGCTACTGCCTCCGACTGCTCCAAAGTCTACAAACCAGAGGCAGCACAGACTCAGCCAGACAGAGAATGGATGCTGAAATGGGGGTAAAAATTCTGTAATGTGATCTCGGCTTTAGGGAACCAAAAGCGGTTCTTCTGCTGCCTTGCTCCAAGGAACCCTTTTTGGCTCCTTTATTTTTAAGAGTGTGTATCACTACATAAACTGGTAGATGTTCTGTTCCTCACAGACTCACTGGCACACAACACTGAACTCGGCTGAACTCGCTGTCAAGCCACGTGTTTCTGAGCCATTTCCGAAGAAAAGCCTTGACTATCAGAATGCTTCCTATTCTCCTGCCTATGGTGAGTGCTGACAATTACCAGACAGTATTCACCCCTTTAAGCACCTTTGGTGACTGCTGAAGCATGGAGAGAAAGACAGGGGCTTGTCTTTGCTTCATTACACTCTTCATAAACAGTGTTTTGACAAAATTAATTTGGTTTTAATAGAACTTGACTTCCTCAAGCTGCAAAACACAGAGGGGAGAGAATTACCCTGACAGTTCATCTCATCCGCATAATCCCCGCAGTCGTTGGCTCCATCGCAGACCCAGGACGGATGAACGCACAGTGCGGTGGAGTTGCAACTGATGAAATCCTTTTCTGCTACTCCCATTTTGTAAAACTCAGAGCAATCAGTGTTACCTAAGAAAACAATACAGTTTCATAAGCTTAATCATTTTTATGCAGATCATTTGTTTTGAACAGTCTTCAGGATACTTATGCCATTGATTTGCATGTTAAAATGCATGGGTAATATACGGGTAATATGTAACCATATTACATATAGATACTATTTAAAAGGTTGCTGTTCAGTCTCTCCAGCTAGCTAACTATCAACACTATCCTTTTAGATTTGGAAAAAAAAATACATTAAATAATTTTTAATTCTTGGTAAGGTGCTAGGCTAGGTTACACTAGGGTAGATTATGCTCTATTGGGTTGTCATGGTGATGCAAACCAGCCAATAAAAGCAGAACTTTTTGGGTTTTTGGGGTTTTTTTTCCCACAAGCCCACCATAAAAGGGAAATCAGTGTTTGTTTTCCTGGGGGTCAACAAAATGACATTAAATAGATGTAAATGGGTAGTATTTATTAGCTCTATCAAAGTCACACACTCATATTCATATACATATTCACTCTCAATAAATGCATTCTTTGGACCCCCAAAGACAGAGTAGGTGAATTAGTAGAATCCAGTAGAGTACACAAGATTTGGAAAATTCCCACACTCTACCCTCAGCCATCCTTCCAAGTGTATGGCTTGACTAGTCATGCAATAGAGCGCAAAAGAGAGGCATCAGATCAGAGTTTGGAATGCGCTGAATCTCTGATAACTACAAATAAACACAAACAATCACCTCATTTGTAAAACGTCCAATATAGAGCTATGGACACTTGCTCAAAACCACAATGCCGACATTGTGAAACACACACACACACACACACACACACACAGATTAAATGCAAGATATACACAGCTTGCTAGATTACTACTACAACTATTACATCCCACCTGTCCACATATACCTGGATATATACCCAGCTGGGTTTCTGAATATTTCTCCATCCAAACGAGACACAAACAAGACTCCAAAACAGCAAAACCCGCCTGTAAAACATTAACGTGAGCAAGCCAGCCAAGCAAAGAAGCTAACACCTCACAAAGTTTGATGTCAGGCATAAAAAACAGCAGCTTCCAGATGCAGCTAGATGCCTCTCCAAATGTGAAGTGCATTTTCTTAACAGGGATCTTCTCACTGTGTTCCTCAAACAGCAGGTCTCCATAACTCCATAACATACCACACAACTTTGAATTCATTTATACCAAAAAACAGCCAAACTATGCCACCATGTTGGATAAATAATTCAGAAAAAGAACAAATTTCACTATAAACTAGACAAAACGGTAATTGCCCGCTCAAAAGCATCCCTTTCTAGACCACAGGTTACTTAAAGACTACGAAGACTTTTCTACTTCTACTACTGTCTTTCTTTCTTTTTTCCTTTCTGTCATGTATGCAGTACAAGCCTGTGAAGTTAGCTCCTGACACACAACTGTGCACCCAACTCCACCCATGCACAAATGAGTACACATGCAGAGCACATGCATGAGGGCAGGGTCATGAGGTAGGAAGGTAGACAGACAGGTGTGCCATGCAATGATTTCATTCAGATGGAAGGAACAGGGTTTTTACAGTCATGTGGCCTTCATAGAAAGGGACTCTTCCTTTATGTCATCAGAACATTTGATTTACTGATTGCTATCGGTACGTAAATACTATTTCAAGAAGAATAACAAAAACTTTGTAAGATAAATCACCTAGGTCTCAAATGGGCATATTTTATCAAAAAAACAAAGAATGCATTAGCCTAGTGCTATCATACTACTAGAATCCCATAGAGAATCCCATAATCAGTATTATCATTATTTTCTATATTTCTGCAATAAACTGTCCTATTTTTTGTGATTATAACTGGTGTTATGGGTCATTTCATTAATAATGATTATTTTAACCTGTTTTATGTTTGCTTCACATCATTTATGGTTTAGTTTGTTTTGAAGTGTAAAAAAAATCCAGCAATAGCTTAAATGATTGGTAATTGATATCGGTACCTGTCTCAACATGGTGTTAATTTTTGTATCGGTGTGACCAGTGATTATTATAAATGATAAACTGCAAGTCCTCCCAAAAAAGTTCTGTCAGTATAAAGCGGTCATGCAGGTCTTTGAACAGTGTTTTCTTACTGCAGTTCTTTTCATCAGAGGCATCAGCACAGTCGATGACCTGGTTGCACCAAGAGGAGATTGGTATGCAAGTTCCATCTTGGCACGATGACTCAGAGGCGGCACATGTGACATCTGGAATAGAAATACTTCATTTACACTGAGAAGAGTCTTTCTTTCCAGAGGGAGAGGCAACTAATACACAGGGACCTGTGACTATAGCGAAGGATGTGCGGGGCTATTGGTTTGATAAGCAAAGAAATTCATTTCTGACAACCTGCTCTTTTCTATTATGCTCATAAGCACCTTATGAATTGAAGCAGAAATCGTTCTGCAGGCCTAATACAAACAAGCCTCAAAAGTAAGCTAAATAAACACAGTACAGCGTTAGTTTTCCAATACTCGTTTCAATTACAAAATAAATAACTCTCTTCATAAGCTGTGAAAACACTGTACCTGGAAACAATAACAGAATTGATACAAATACACAAGCAGATATTGAACCTCATACTCACTGTTACAATATGACTCATCTGAGTTGTCTCCGCAGTCATCAATTCCATCACAGAATCGATTATTGGCCACACAGCGCCTGTTGTAGCAAGGTCTATAGCCCCTTCTGCAGCTCCTGTTGTCTAGCAATATGATAAGCAATAGAGAAAGGAATCTTTTACAGTGTGGAAGAAACACAGCCTTCAGACACTGTCTGCCCATCATTTCCTCTTTCTTTTACTTCCATTTGCTCCCACGGTAATGGCCACTGAAATCCCATGCTCATTTTTATTAAGCTGGTGCTCTGGAGGATGGTGCTCAAGTCCGTTCATGATGTGAAAGCACACAAAAAACGCCAAAGGGCTGAGATCACTCACTTACCACAGTATTGCATTTTCTCATCTGACTTGTCTTTGCAGTGAGCGATCCCATCGCAGGTCAGCTGGTAGTCGATGCACTCCCCATTTCCACACTCAAACTCTGTGTGGATGCTGCAGGAGGAATTCTCAGCTACAGAAGCAGAAAAGAAAATGCTATGGAGTCAGTCTTCTTCATCTGTTCCTTTAAACTCGGCCTATGATACAGTTACAGTTAGTGCTGCACCAAATCCATACAATTCTACATCACAATATCTCATCCAAATATATCACAATATTACATTATCAGACAGTTATTTTTATTCAGTACTGTGCAAAGGTTTAATGTATCTTAATATTCATATCTGAGCAATCAGTGTTTTTATTGCTCAGTAAAACACTAGAACACTAGAACATTAGATTAAATGGTTGCTGAAAAACATGTATCTCCATTTTTTTTTCCATTTGTTGAACATTGTGGCTGCCCCACACCCTGTGTAAAAAAATCTGATTGGAGCAGTAGAAATGCTACAAAATGACATGGAATAAAATCTTTCTGCGTTGACTTCCATTGAAGTCCTCCTGTAAAGCTGCTGCTTTGAAGATCCATGTTTTTCATTGGACAGTGGTGAAATACAAATAACATTCATACCGAAATAAGTGTTCTTTTCTCTAAAGTGGTATTATTTCTCTATTATCTATTACTTATCGTAACCATACAACACCTTGTTTGGTAAATCAGATTCATAAATCCTCACTTTGGCTGAGGGAGTCCAAGAGAAATCTGGAACCAAGCCTTTTACTTTAAAACTAGTTCAATGATATCAGCTTCTTTCCTTAAAATGAGAAATACATTTCCTGTATTTACATTTACCTACATCTGCCCTGATGTGATTTGGAGTTTTTATTTTGTTTTTTTTTTTGGTTTACATGCAAAACACTATCTAAATGGTTTTAAATAATGTGCTATGGTGTCTAAAATCTCACGGCTGTATTTATTTCTATGTATAGTCCATTGGAAGCACTCCGTAACTATATCTACTACAGTTTACTGTCCGGTTCTGCCAAAACAGAATAACTAAAAAGTACAAAAACAAACTGCTTAGTGACAGGGACATGTCTTCATGGATATAATGCTCACCATCTATCAATATTGCTGACACTGAAAATCACCATCACACTGTGAAACCCATTTCAGTATCCTGGCAGTTTCGGGGTAGTAACAGACATGTAATCCATTCCAAATTACAAATGACTTATCTCATATTGTAAAGAGATTACTTTACTTATGATGTCTTTGGGGAAAAAAAGCTTCTTAAATTCATACCAATCCGCATAATTAAGAGAAAATTTAAAAGTCATTTTCTGTCACCAGCCACCCATATTTGGAGGATAATCAAGAAAAAAACTCTCTATAACTTTATGGAAAAAGGAAAACGATTAAGCTTTTGGAGCTGTTTGAACTGCAGTTACACATATTATTACTAATTTACTGAGTAAAACACTTAATTAATCAACACAAAATTCTTAAGACAAGTTTTCTGATTATTATTATTGATTAAATTAGTATTATGACTACTGTAAAAGTTCATTATTGTTAGAAGTAATCACATTAATGTAATGCCTTACTTTGTATTATCCCCAACACTGTATTACTGATTAGCTGATATTTTGTTTAGCAGTAGGTAAAGTAGATGAGAGCTTATCAAATATTCATGCAGAGATTGAAGTGTTCTAGACAATGCAATTCCTCCTCAGCAGGAAAATAAATGTATAATGTGAAAGCAGATGTTATTAGAAGTGACGTGCATTGACATGGAACACCTCCTCTGTAGGAAATAAAACTACAGTCTTAATTTACTGTAGATGTTAAATGGACGAGACAAGTGCTTAATGCTAGAAAATGCATTCAAGACAAAAAACGTGGGTGGAGAGACAGAAACTGGTGTTTAAAGAAGTTTGACAACAGAATTACATGAAGGGTGAGGTTATTTGCAAGCACAGAAGACTTACAAACACATCTGTTGTCGTCCAGCAGGACCCGTCCTCCGCGGCAGCTGCAGTTGACCATGCCATCTGGAGTCAGGAGGCACAGGTCACCGCAGCCTCCGTTCTGCACCCTGCACAGGGACAACTCGCCTGGGAAAAGCACAAGCAGGAGGTCGTCAGCTTACCTGCACATCATGACGGCCGGCGCAAAGTGACAAAGACGCAGTGTGACATTTCCAGGGAAAACAGAATGAAGATAACTCCAGCTGAGCTGCCAGTAGAACGCCTTTTATACTTGAAGGCCACTGTATTTATTTTTGTTTATGTTAAATATGTCAAGTCTGATATTTTGCTGAAAACGGGGCCAGGCATTTGCCTGAAATAAGAGATAAACTCATTACAGGCAACGCCATGCTGAAAAACAAACCAAGAACATCTGGAATACAATACATTTAGGGTCAAGGCAACCCGAGAAAGTGGGGAAAATACCTGGTAGAAATTAATAAGTCTCTTTTATTGTGCTACATTCCTGCACTGCCTGCTTTCGTTCCATTGCTCTCTCGCAGGAATAACGAGTGCTATCACAGTAAGGACTTATGGCAGCTGAAACTCTGTGGGCTGAAAACCCCCCCAGCACCCCCCACACCTATGATTGCTGCATCAATAATTCACTGCACAATGACTGCATGATTATGGAAATGAGTTTTAACACCATGGTTGGCCTCTCATCTTATTACTGCAAATCCTGGAAATAATAAAAAAAGAAACCTCTGAGACGATTCTCAGGATGGAAAACTGCCGCACTTAAAATCAAGATACACACACACACACGCATACACACAGTTTTTTAAAAATAGCAGCACATCGGTAACCTGTCTATTAACAGCCCCAGCATTGATGACTGTTACTTCTCTCTTGGCAGGAATGTTCGATGGCAGTCAGCTGCAATCATTTGCTATGATGAAATAAATGAGGAGCGAAAGTCCCTCGCAGCAGGCTCGCAAACATGAGCCGCCGGGAGCCTCTTAAACCCATTTCCCAACGTCCTACTTTTCACATTTGCGACAGTTCAGAGGCGTCCTTTCGCAACTCAAGGATACTTTTTTATTAATTACATCTCCCGCTTATGTTTTCTTCCCAGCACAAATAAGACCATGCTAATTTATCATTCCCACTGTTCCTAACAGTTCTAAAGAGCCATCACTAGTAGATAGTGCACAGATGGAAGTTTTACAGATTGCTGTATAAAGCTGTGGAGCTGTGAAACACGTCACGTTAAAAGGCTGGCTGCCCTAAAAGTCACTGAATGAATGCACATTTAATGCACCTTAAAATCCCACTTGAACGGGCCAGGGTTGAACATTGCAAATACTTACAGTTATTGGTGTCCTTGGCCACTGCGATAATGCCCATAGGCTGATGGGGAATGTCAGCTCGCAGCACTTTTGTGTCTCCACCCGTGAACTTATTGGCTCGGAGCACAGCCCGGCGCGCCCAGTCGGACCAGAAGATGTAGTTTCCATGAATAGCCAGGCCAAAAAACGTCCCTGGGCCTGATCTTACAATGACCTGGAATGAAGCAGTGAAGAGGTTCAGGGTGAGAAGAGGCCTGTCTAGGATTGCTTGGGACTTTCAAGTAACAGCACTGTGAAGTGTTTAGAAAATCAAAAACAATATCCTAAAAAAACAATTACTATAATTTTAATGCCAGCTGCAAAGCAATTAAAATTGCTGGACATTATTTCTGATTGGTGTTGAGTATTGTATTCAGTGTACAAAATACTGAATTAAAGGTACATTTTTTGGACCTCTTAAATGACCAATGGCCCGCTGGCAAGCAGAAAGGTTTATTACACACTTCTATTACTAAGGAATAGCCCCACTAGCTTGCACAGAAGTCCCTGCAGTTACACAATAATAGGTTTTAGGGTGTAGTAAGCCGTGGAGTGTTAAGGGGTTAAAGCAGCATTATATGAGAATTGATATTATTGTAGCTCCCCCTACGAATGGGGAGTATAATTCACCTTTACTCAACTATTGTCCACTCCATGCAAATCTCGCTTTAGATGAAAGCGAAAGATGCATCTGAACTGACACGGAAGGTTAATATTACAGGATTTTACACAAATATGAGTTGGGTTATGCAGCCAGCTCCATCAAAGGTCGTTACATAGTGACAGAGATGCCAGTGTTCCATCACTGGATGTAGAAGCTGTTATTGTAAGCTAAAAGCGCTACATATTGTTGCTTTAAAGTAAAAAAAAAAGGGAAATGTGTCAGGTCACGATGGCTGCTACTCAAGTTCTCCTGTGTTTACATGATCCCTATTATGGTGTCTGGGATTTCCCTGAGGACAAATGGTGAGGCTAAGTGGCGAGGGCCTTTTAAAACAGGCTTTGAAATGGGTGGTAAGCTCTGTTAATGTACGTCTGATGACTTCTCAACACTTGCATCAACATGCAGAGAACTCTCCGAAACATCTCAAGCTCAAACAAACCAAAATTACTTAGCGCTGCCCTTTAAAGTAATTACACTTAGCGTCTCAGTTTCTGCTGTTTCTGCTTGCTTTCACTTTTCTCCATTGTACTTTCTTTTACAGCTTTGAACAACTTAAGGTTTGCTTCCAGGCAAAATCTATTTCTATGAGCCCCTGGGGCATATTCAAATGAGGATGCTCATTGGACACCACTCTGTTCCTCACCCAGCCTAGACAAAATTGCAGTCTAGGGTTTGATCCTCTGGTCAGGTAAGCACACCAGGCCACTGCAGTAAGAGTCCTGGGGCTAGACTCCTAACTCTACATTCGCCTACTTATGTATCCAAGAGTATCAGTCAAATACTGCTGTGAATCCTTCAGATATCGATTCTGATATCTGAACTCGGGGTCTATGAGAAATGTTATCCCTATACCAGAGCTCTTTATTTGGTCTTGAATTTACTACTATTCTATTATTCTAGTTTTATACTACTATTTTATCCTGTGTAAGCCAATGTAAGGTATTAACTCACATTGTTAAGTCTATGTCCCTGCTGGGCCTGATTTTACAAAAACCTGTAATTAAGCAATGAAGAGATTCAGGGCCAGATGAGTGCATGTGAGAAAAAGCAGCACAAAATCCATTCACTCGCAGTGTTTTCTGAAGTGAATGCTCAGTTTTTCAAAACAGGGTTTGACCGCCTACTAACTACAGTACACCACCCCACCACAATGCTCACTGGGGTGAAATTTTACTCAAATTTTACAGCTCAAAAACTAGAATTTTAGATTTTTGGGAAAATTAGGGTAACATGCATTGTGGATGCGTATCAGGCCTGCATCAAACCACATCTCACACTTTGCTTTTTTGGAAGAGATCTGTATGATATTTATCTAATTGATATGGTAACTGATTAGCCAATTCTGTGGAGTCCCACAGGGTTCTGTTTTAGAGTTTGTAAAACGGATGCTAATTGTGGCAGTAATGAGGATACTACAGTGAAGAACTGAAGTAAAGGCTGTTTTTGGGTTCTTCACACGCTACACTCCATTTCTATTATAAACATGATTCGTGATGGAACCAATAGTGGTTTTACTCTGGAATCACTTAAAGAACCTTTTAAGAACCACTTAAAGCTCCTTTATTTTTAAGAATGTTTCTTCGCACGTAGCTGTGGCTCTGAAGGGTGAAATGGTGCTATTCTGCTGATAAATATTCTTTCAGCGTGCGTTCAAGGCCAGTGCCTCCACCTGGCTGCTATGTCTGCTGCCATTGTTAAAGGAACTGTGTTCCAGTAACATGCTTTCAAGGTGGAAAACATTCCATGCAAAATTGGCTGAGGCAATTTGCTGAAAATTTAGTGAAAGACTTAACTCAGAATCCCATAATGTATAGGCCACCAACATAACTTTTTTGCACAGAACATTTGGATATGATGTTTTTTTTTTAATGTCTTTTTAATTCTCTGACCATCATCAAAGTTAGGTCTTCGTGCTTACAGTGCAAATGTACTCTACTTTGTATTAACATTAATAAATAACACATCAAGAAAGCATCATATATAATGAGCAGCAGGAAAAAAAGGCCACACTGAAGGCTGGTGGAAAGTGTGTTTGAGGAGGCTAAAACTAATGTGTGGGTAGAGGACATGTACTGTACGTAATCCCCCAGCAGCCAGTTTAGCCCAGATGCCTGCGAGTGTTAATGCAGGTGTCATGGCGACGGACACAGATATGCATCACGCGCATCCTTGTGGGAGTTCCCGGGCTGGGGGCAGGAGGATGTCCCGCGGCTCCACAGCCTTAGCCATTAACAGGAACACGCTTGTAGCCGTGATCACATTAGCCCTGCCACCAAGGCGGGATTAATAGGACAGGTGTTGATTAAAAGAGCCCAGCTTGAGCAAACAACAACTGGCGATCAGAGGATGGAAGATGGGGAGTGTGCCAGATGGTTTTTGATGGAGCATATTGGCTAGAAATTAAATTTGGGGGTGCAAGCTTTCGACTCCAACACCAATTATCTCTGCTTATGTAATACACAAGTTGTCAAATGCTGTCTTCGGTTAACTACAATACCCAGACATGTGTGTTTACTCACACAGTGTTTAGGCATCAAAGTGGAAGAATTCCAAACCATGGGTAAAAGTAAACCTATCCCTGTCCTCATTGACTACAGTAGAACTGTTTTTTTTTCTCTTGTATGTCCCTGGCCTGAGATTTTGACTATTCTATGTTTTAGACAACTATCAGCTGCATTCAGATATTAAATATAAATATCATATTATTAAATGAGACACAAATACTGAGTTCTACTAGGAAATATTTAGAAAAAATTTTAATATTTTGAGATCGAGTGGTTTCTGCCATCAGTTGGGAGCTACCATGCATTAACAGCTATGAAGTAAGACAGCTTATCACCACAGTAATTTCACTACTTTGGACATGTATGTTAAGAAGCTGCATATGATGAACAAATCACAGTTATTGATATTGCAAATAATCATCAGCTAATTGTGACAGATGTAATCCTGTCACTAGAATCTCTCAGAACTAATACCCAATGATTAAGCTGTTTGAGACTATTATTGGTTGTCCATTCAACTATAGTAGGCTACTGGCACCAAGTGCAGAAGCTGTTTGAGTCCAGTTTGAGTGGAGTGTAAGCTATCCATTCAGGTATTAAAAGAGCACCAAGTAGAGAAGCAGTTTGAGTCTACTTTAAGCTAGCTGTTCAGTGATCTGAGTGGGATTAGCCATGCTTGCCGCTCCTAAGGGTTCATGCTTAAGTGTCACCACCCGGTGCCCTCCACTCACGACAGGAGGCCGATTCCTGTTACAGTGCTAGTATCCCACAGCTGTGTTGACAATCAGTTTTGCTTAATTTTTCACATTTTAATTGGCTGGCTGTCAGGTCGGTTCTGTAGGGGTCTTAAAGTAAGCCTTCATTAGCAGCTGCAGGCTTTGGAAGGGTGCCTTGAGGGGGGCTGAAGGGTAAGACACTTGAGTGGTATGACCCGGCCAGGCCAACTCATGTGTAACTAATTGAGGTGGGCTGAGGACCCGACTTACAGAGGTCATGCCAAGCACAAATTGAAATCTGAAGCCGAGTGAAATCGCTGCGGGGAGGATTACTACACAGCCCGCAGGCTTTTGCAGGCTCAGCCGGAAGGTCTGCGTGCATTCCACTCGTCACAACCAAAAAGTTCCTTGCTTTTTCAAAAGGGATAATTAACCACAATTAAAACGGTTTTGGGCACAGTCAAGGGGTCAGTGATTTACCTAATGTTAATGAGTAGGTCCAATCCTTAGTGTGGTCATTAAGACACTATCATCTTGATTTCTTGACCTTTTTAACTTCCCTCCGACAATAACCCACAACATGAAGCAAGTGAAAAGAAGATGAAGCTGAAACAACGAATATCTTTATGATAATTTCACTTAAACTTTCTTTTTTTTTTTCATTTTTCTTTAGTACTGCCAGACCAATGCTAGATACGTACTCCATTTTATCTTTCCTGAGATCTGAAATCAGCGTACAGATGATGATATCAAATCATAAATGATCCATAAAGGACCATGAGGCAGTGGTGGCTCAGCAGGTAGAGCACCAGGCTATTGATGACAGAGCTGTGGGTCCCATAACCAGCTCAGCACTGTACTCTAATACAAACATGGTTCTATACATTTACATTTATGGCATTTTGCTGACGCTCCTATCCAGAGTGACTTACAGAGGAGGGCCAATGTAGTGTTAGGAGTCTAGCCCAAGGCCGGTAGTGGTGATATCTGTTGCGCCACACCAACTATTCTTTATGGAACCAACAGTATTTCTGCTTAAGGTCTATGGCTTAACTTAAAGAACCATCTGAAGCATCTTTATTTGTCGGCCCTTTAATGAGATCAGTATCAGTGCCAATATCTATTCAGGATGTTGAATCAGTGCATTCTTAGCATTTTGAGTCAGCAAAAGCCCAAAACATTGAGTGCATACTTTGATAATGCATGCCAAATCCAAACAAACACAGAAGAAACAAATGCGTAATTTTTTTTCTAAATGAAATGATGAGCTTCTCAACAAAAAATAAAACATCAATACATCAGAGGTTCAGAAGAGCTAAGAGCAGTTGTACTCACATGCCTGTTGGAGCCATCATATTCACATCGTTCTATTTTGCCCAGGCTCCCATCAGAGAAGTACAGCTTCTCCGCTTTATGGTCAATAGTGAGTCCATTAGGAGTGAACACATCTGTGCTAATGACGACTTTGATATTGTTCCCAGCCAGCGTTGAGCGCATGATGCTCGGGCGCTGCTCGTTCCAGTTAGTCCAGAACATTAGGCTGTAGATTTGAACAGAGACAAAGTATCAAAGCAACATCAGTTCTAATAATAAGATTAATAGATTTTGTAGATGCAAAATCAATAATTAGGCCTCTCATTCATTCATTCATTCATTCTCTCTGTGGTGCTACAAAGCATGGGCGATAGCATGGGGAGATCTAAAAAAATCCCTCAGAACAGTGAACACAGAGACCCTTCGTGATTCTACAGCCTTCTTCCCAAATAGCCTATTAAACGAGTCCAACTTCCACAAACTAATAGAAAATTAGCCAAACACATGGAGCTGTGAGCCAATTAATCATTTCAGGTTAGAGTCTAATTAACAACAGTCTGTAGTTCATCTGAAAATGTGCCAAATTACCAACTAAGGACGTTCTCTCAGAGGTCGAGAGTTTAATTTAGTCAGTGAACTCAGGATCAACGCATCCTATGAATACCAGTAGGATTCTAGTCTTCTATGCTTCTACTACTGGCTGCAGGCTGCAAGTCTACAGTCTGAGTCTGATTTTTTATTTTATTATTTATTATTCTTTTGTTGAACCTGTAGAGAAAGTACAGCCCATAACAGAAATTCCAAGGAGTGCCCTAACCACGTAAAGAGGTCAACCCAATTAATTTTCGTTCTCTCTCGCTCCAAATACATTTTAGTTTCATTGTGTGAGTGAAATCAATCAATTCTTAATTCAGTACCACTTTCCAGATATGGGAAGAAAGCTTTTTGTATTATGGGGAGTAAAGCTGGAAAAAAAGACATTATGAGAAGAACTGATGCAATTTGTGAGCCCCGGGACTGACAGAACGTGTCTTCTCAACAGACCAGCTAATGACTAATTCATTTAGTGCAGAACTCCCCAGTCTGTGCTTTTGCTTCCATGAACATAATGCTGTATCATGTGACCACTGCCTGATTGTGTGGCCCTTGAAGTCTGCTCAGAAGCACCCTCAAGAGCATTCCAGAGCCTGTGGTAAAACAAAAGGTCATCTTTTATGGTACTAAAGTTATTTTTTTCTTTCTATGTGCTATATAAATATAATAATGTCTTATGCAAACATTTGGACCCCCCTGGCCAAATGTTATGTGTTTTTCGACTATAACACACCCACTGGTGTATTCCTCCCACTGGAGACCAATTGCAATTTTCCTGGCCGATTTATTTTTTTTGTTTTTTTGTTTTTTTAACTCTGACCTACCAGTTCTGATTTAGGCAAATTCAAATTTTAATTGACAGCATGCATAAACCTTAAAATTCTTACATAAGATATAATATGTTTTTATTTAACATAAATGTCTTAAATCTCAATTTTGAGTTGTGTATCCTGTGCTAGAGTAATGTATCAAATTTCTAAAATGTCTACAGAAACTGCCCGGCCATCTAGTGCTTTGAATGCCGTTATTCTCCTCGTAATGACTGGTATTTTCACTGCTGAAGAAAAATAGCAGAGGCTGCAGGCTTGTGGCTCTTTTTTTAGCTTCTTCAGAATGGGCATATTCAGCAGGCTGTTGGTGTTTTAAGTGTTACTTATTTGTCGCTTCAAATATTTTGTCCCTCCATGGCTTACTTTGGCCTTGCAGGTATTGCAAATTGCGAGCTAGTTGCCATCTTTACTTGTTGTGAAGAGCTTTTATGCTCATTATTTTGTGTGTGTGTGTGACTGTGTCTATGCCACTGCCATATAAAGTGAACCACCATGCAGCAGATGAGTGTAAATTGAACGGCTGATCAAGCTGAAAATGGGATTCCGGTTAACCGTCCGATCGATCTGTGCATCTTAAATGCCCACTCTACAAGATAATTACTTCTCATTTGCTTAATGCAACATATTGCACATAGAGAAAAAAACTATTATAGATATGGCGTGTGCACAAAGTAATGGCACAATGTTTGATTTTGTCAAATTCAGAAAATGCAAATAGCATTTTAATTTGTTTCCCACAATATCTACAGATTGTAAAGACAATGTTTATATATTGCAAGTGCAAGTAAACATAAAATACAGTACAAAAAGTAACTGATATTTTATGAGCCTAAATTCTAAAGAACAAAGCTTGGTTCCAGACTTCTCCAGGACACCCCCAGCCAACACATGCAATTTTTCATTTTCAACATCAGCCAATTTCACTTAACATAATGGATAGCATTGATTAGCCAACCCAGGTACTGGAAACATCACTGACTTTTGACACTCATCCAGGGCAAGGACATGTGGATGGTCATCTTCCGACATGGTCACTACAGCCTGCCTGTTGAAGGCTCCATGTCTGTTCTGGTCCACTGTGTGTCTGGTGATGCTGGACGTGGTTGAGCTGGTCCAGTAGACTGTGTCCCAGGCACGGTGGTAGGCTAGACCCTCCACTGAACCCACATCTACAGAACGAGAATAAAGACAGACACCATTACCATATAAATCAAATACTGCTTCAAACCAGCTCTGCATTCTGAATATGGGCATACAGAAATGGTCAAAGGTACCACTGACCAATAGAGTAAGCCCTAAAGACCCATGGGTGTTCACAGTGTTGCAGTTGCAGAACAAGGGACTACATACATTACACAAAAAAACATACGGGTTCATCTCTTTAATTATTGCAGAATTATTATTTCACTGCCAAATAGTTTGGTTGCCTGAATGACACTGTATTCTTTCTGTAAAACAAGGATTCTCCTATTTAAATGACATCAATTCATCATTACATTTTAATTTGATATCACTGACAGGTGCCAGGTTTGCTTTAATGTAACATCCCATTAAACATATATAATAGCCTTTAAACCTTTAGTTTGGATATGGTGTTGTTGTTTCATTAGCCTATTCTGTAGAGTGAACAGTCAATTTTTTATGAACTATGCACTATGCACCATATTAAGACATGAACTAACTTGATTATTTATTTATTTTTTTTACAGCTACTAGCCTAAGAACTATGTCTAACATGATAGTTCACCGAAAATATCTATGGCCCTATCTTACACCTGCGCATGCTTATTGCTACCCTACACCCCGCCAACAGTCTATTTTTATGTTTTCCGCCTATGTCTTTTAAATATCTAGATATCTATCTGGGCCTGTTTACACCTGGCTTTAGCATGTGTTTTCTGTCTGGATAGTATCCGGATGTACTTTAATTTGTCATTAAAATGCGTCCCCAGCCTGACTGGATGAGATCCGATTTTATCTTCCATCATAAATTACACCAATGTAAACAACAGTTTCACAACCAAATTGTCCGGCTCTGGGAGACTGATTAGAGGAACGGTGGGGGTTCTACAATGCTGTGGAACAATAGACGGTTCTTGCATTCCCATAACGGCTGTATCAGAAAATGTGACAGACTATTTAAACCGTGAGGGAACAAGCTCTGTAATACTGCCCTCATCTACTGGTACATAAACATGAGCATGCAGTCACACACAACGACTCACACACACAGCAAGAGAGAGCGAGGACGGCAGAGCAAGAGGGAGAGACAAGTCAAGATCCACAGCAATTATTACTTGTGTTAACATGTTTTCGGCAAACGCATTTCTGCTTGCCTGACGGAATCTGATCACAGAAAACGCTGCTTCCGTTTATACTTGTATTAAATGTGGACGAGATCCGTCTCTCGCGTAATCTGATCACAATGTGTCTTGGGGTTGTTTACACCTGGCTTTTCATGCGGACAACTGAAATCCGAACGTGATCAGAGAGTCAAAAACGCTGGTTAGTACCAGTGTAAATAGGCCTCATGAGGCATGAGGCATTCTTTCTGGGAGAAATGAACAGGACCAAACTGTCTGTAGCCATGTTCAAAATCCCAATAAGTGCTTGGATGGCCCAACACACAGTGCAATGGCAAAGTCCAAGAAGCTCTGTGCAGATCTGAGCAGGATGAGAGTAGATTTATAATAAAGATTGTCTCATTTCTTTGAGCCATTTCGAAACATCTGCAGATTCCAAGATCATCAGTTCAAACAATTAACTGACAAAGTTAATGGCAGGGGTAGCAACTCTTATAAGGTCTGGAAGAATACCCAAACTGCCCCCCACAGTTAGGAGAATGATTCTGATGGTCACAGGCCTGCTGTGTAGAAATGTGTGTGCTGAGATTACACACACCACATTGACAGCTAATAAAACTGACAAGCAAATAAAAATCACTCCCAAATAAGAAAACAGAGTGCACTGTTAAAAATATAGGATCCTTGAGGAACTTCTGGAGGTTCTTCCATTTGGAATTGTGGAGAAACCTCTGAAGGTGCTTTGAGGAACCGTTTTTTGTTTGTAAATCCCCTTCTTGAAGGTTCCTCAAAGCACCTCAAGAGGTTCCTCTACAGTTTCAAATTCGAGACCCTCCCAAAAAGTCCCTTAAGGATCTTATCCTTTTAACAGAGCGCATTCAGATATGTTGTAACTTTAAGCAGCAGAGGGCTGTAATTGGCAAATGATGAAGTATCCCTTTAAGAGGTTTTAAATGAACACTTTAAAAATTATCTACAGAACTCAATCACTAATTAGTTGCTCACAATAAAAGATGCCTGACAGCATGCTTTCTCTGGAAATAGTTAGTGAGGCCAGGGAGTAATTAATAGGGTATGTGTGGCTAAATTAAGGGAATATGGATGATTAACATCTTTGCCCTCTTCCAATGACAGGATGAGACTTCCTCTCTCTCTCACACACACACACTGTGTGTGCATCCACGTGCTAGCTTGCATGTGTGTGTGCACGCGTGTGTCCGCTTGCCTTTCATCTGCAGAGACGTGCGCACAGCTCAGAGGCGGAGACAATATCAAACCAAGGTAGCTCTCCATCAGCTAATTTCAACAAGTAGTCAATGCTGCTGCTGTGGCCAGCTGAGCCGCTCAATTTAAGATAGATATGAGAGCAGAATTGCATAACACACACTGACTACAGCACTGTGTTACAAGTAGGTGATTCTGTCTCGGAATGAGGAGTGATATAACACTCACAGCCCAGGCTGGCCGTAGCCGACTAGCAAACACTAGGGAACGGAACAGAAAACAATCGTTTTCACAGCTGAGTAATTAACTGTTTGGTACATGTGAACAAGTCGTTCAGTTGCTAATTGTTTTGAAACCTTTGTTTTCTATTTGCCGTTTTCTTTAATACATATTAGAAAGTCTAATGCGCATTTTAATATGGTGTAATTAAACAACTGATTAAGGTTTTATGACACAGTGATGATTGCTGCTAACAGAATGCAACATGCCCAGCATAACAATAGAGTCAGAATCAGATCAGAGTCTCAGTTAAGTTAAAAGTCATTGCTTTAAAGAATTGCTAAGCAGGTCCAGGTTATATGTACATACACTATGTAACTGTCTCTACTGTCCAGGGACGAAGGCTTTCTACTACATTTTGGAGCACTGCTGTGGGACTTTGTTTACATTCACCAAGAAGAGTGTTAGTGAGGTCAGACTTTTGGCTGATCACCACCCCACCTCATTACCAACTCATCCCAAAAGTACTGGATGGAGCAGCATCATTCCAGAGAACACAGTTCCACTTCTCCACAGCTCAATGCTGCAGGCCTTTATACCCCTTTAGCCCACGCCTGGCATTACGGCATGCTGCCAATAGGCTCATGATTAGTCCTAATATATTGGCAGTACTGCTCTACAGGGACTTTAGTAGCTGTGTATGTGCACATTTGCACATCTGTGTCAACAGTGACACAGCTGAATATGTTTATTAGAAGTGGTGTCCACAAACATTTGGACATTTAGTGTACCTGACACAATCAGTTCATAGTAGTTACTGTATAATTTATTATTTTGTTCAGTACGTACGAGTAAGAGATTACTATGAAATGAAAGGTCTATTTCATAAGGTTTTTGGGTGTTGTTGTAGATGACTGAATGATCTTTAAAATGTTAACTTTACAGGAGAAATTTAAAAAATAGATATTTTTATTGGAAGCCAATAAGATTTCATTTCAAGTCAGAGTGAAATGTCCCAACTAAGCCCCACATTTACATTCCAATAAAGGATATTGATAACATGCCTCTGAAGTTTGACTTTTTACACCATTACAATACTTATAGGCAACTACTCCATGAAACACAGGTTAATGCTCAGTAGTGCACAGACGCTCCTTTAATATTTTGATATTACTAAAATGCATCCATTTTCAATCTGCATATATGCAGCGGAAACATGTAGTCTAGCTCATCCCAAACTCATCCCTTTTTCAACCTGAACATTTTAATAGAACATTATAGTCATTATGGCTTTTAGAAAAATGTTTTTTGGGCAAGCGGGGTAGTGCACGGCCCCTGTGGCACAGCCTAAGCTTTTGGCATTTGTTTTCCTTACATTACTTATACTTTTATACCTTAAGTAGTTTTGAAACCAGTACTTTTACACTTTTACTTAAAAGAGTAAAAGCTTAAGTTGCTATTTCAACTTCTATAGAAGTCTTTTAAACCCTAGTATCTACACTCATACCTGAGTAATGAATGTGAATACTTTTGACACCTTTGGAAATTCTGACACAATACAAAAAATAACGGCCAGATTCGCATTATGTCAAAAAGTGAAAATGGGCAAAAATGTAGATACAAGGTTTTTGTGTGACAGTATGACAAATGAGGTCAAAGAAAGGCTTCAAGGTTCAATGTTTTTTGAATAAGTCATGAAGCACCTTCTCAGATTGTTCTGTTCCACCATAGAAGATGCAGCCATTACATGAATGTACCTGTCGAGATGCCTTTAACCGCTGCACCATTTAAGGTGGAACGGAAAATCTGAATAAGAAGGAGGCAAATAAGGAGCAGACTTCAATCTCTGACAACTGTGGACATCTGTGACAGGTTGTATTTGAAATAAAAGTAAAACAGTGATGATGCAATATTCATTACTGAATGTTATGTTCATTTTGTCACACTTTCGTCATCAGTAAGTAATGATGGAAATGGAAAAAACAAAACAAACAAAAAAAAACAACAAAAAAAAAATCCTGTCAAAACACTTCAGCCTTACAACAAACAAAGAAGGTGGTGACATAAGCCAAATTTCGGTTAACACAGCACAAACCCATCTCCATGTATTGTTTTGTGCACCCAGTCACAATCATAATCATTTTTAGCTTCTCATATGATCATCATAATAAACAACAACTACATTCAACACTGCAGTGTGAAGCCCTAGCCATAAGAGCAGTTGATGAAGATTTGTACAGTACAGCAGTTTGTACTTCCATTCTGACTACATTAAGCTCAGCTTACATTAACTGCTTGTTTCCTAGAGAAAACAACACACATATACGAACATGATTATGGAAGTAGTCTGTACAGAGAAAGACAGATGGCATTAGAGCCCTAATGAGGATCTTTATTGCTGGTGGTGAGGAACCGTTTGAAGTGTAAGGCTGGACTAAATAGTGAAGGACTGTTTTTCAGTCCTTTTTATTTCATAATAAGGCTGTTTGCACACAATTAGACATACAAATTGGTGATGTGTCCTGTAACTGATTTCTAAGATTTACATTATTTACCACCCGTCAAGAAAGAAGAACACAGTGATATTTTTGGTGTGCAGAGTAAGGTCAAAGACCTCTTGGAAAGTGTCCTACATCATCACTAAAGCCTATTTCTGTGCAGCTGCTGGAACGGAAAGCAACAGTGTGAAGCGCTCAAGGTTAATGAGAACCTTTTGTCCATTTTGGAAAAAAGGGGGCCTTCTAGAGTGCATGTTACAGACCACCTCATCCAGGCTGCCATTACATAAACAATTGTTTAGCATGCAAATAGGAACGCAAGCCACATTTCCTTCACTGCATCAATAATTGGTAATAAAGTGCCATTAGACGCTGAACTTTTTCATTGTGTGCCACCATCAGATACGGATATTGATTGCTACCAAAAGGCCCCTAGGGCTGTTTATATTACAAAGAAAAATCAATAACCATGACAGGCAGGATCTTAAAATGTATCACCCCTCTTCCCTCCTTATTTATCCTACAGTTTTGGGGAGGGTGGAAATGAGACAAGCGATTTTAATCCATCAATAGTGAGAGCAAGGAGAGAGATGCAATGTTTTAAACATCATTTTTGACAGTTAAATTGCTCCCATTTAGTTGAAGACAAATGGAGGTGGCCATTATAACACTCTTACTGGGTGTAGTATGCAGTAGAACCGAGCAATACATCACGGGTCCTGCTACTTAAGGTTTCTAGCAAATGGCTTTTCACAAATGGTTGCTAAAAGGCTGGAATGGGTATAGTAGCAGAACATTTAGCAACATACGGATCACTGCATTGACAACTCGACATCACGATGAAAACAAATGCCACAGTGCACGCACACAGCCCACCAGTCTTGAGCTATGCTCTGGGGAACCAGGATTTTGTGTCTAACCAACACAAGTCCAGCTCTGAGTCTACAGTGAGTGACCTAATTAGCAGACACTTTTTAAATGTCAGCTCCAGAACACGTCAGCCTCACCATGCAGAGCATGAAGACCGATAAGGAATGCAGAACTTACTGTCTACTATGATCTGCCGTCCAGACCAGTCGTCGTTAATCATCTGAATATTCCCATAATGGATGTCACTGAAGAAGATGCGGTTGTGGTCTGAGGTGTGCTGCCGGTAGTCGAAGGCAAGTGCAATGACGTTCTTGAAGAACTCAGGGTTCTCAAAGGGCTGGAGTGGCGAGTTGAGGTCGCTTTCGTCTGAGAGGTGGATGCTTTTCAGGATAGTTCTCTCGGAGTACAGCAAGTAGCCCTCATATCTCTGGCAAGCGAATCCATCCTCTGCTAGGTAGCCATGAGCGCACGAGCAGGTCCGTCTTCCGCTGCCCAGGTGAAAACACAGCTGCTGACACCCGCCGTTACTCCTGGCACAGGGATTCGTGCCTAGACAACACAATCAGACACCTTAACATCAAATACAAAAAGACTAATGCATTATGCTAATATAGTCACTAAAACAAAGTGTATCACTTAAAGCCTGGGGTGTAAATCTCTAACCTCACAACAATTCCGCTGATTATAGCTCTTTAGAAGACAATTCACAGGAAATAATTGCATTACATGTCCAAAAGTACACAGATTTGCGAATTTAATGTGTACCCACTGCTGACACAGCATTTTAATTGCACACATGCAGCTTGTATAATCTCCATGGATTCGCTGGAGCAGCAGTACATGAGCATGAAGGTCATGCTCAATGCCAAGCATTGTCTAGAGGGGTATAAAGCCCCCTAGCACTGGGCTGGAACTTTATACTACCCCTCTTCTCTGGAGCAGTGCTTCCCAACCGTGATCCTGGTGTACCCCACTGCAGATTTGAGTGTTTTCTCTAACCCAAAGGTTAAGGAGGGTATGCTAGTATAAGAAAACACTACAGGACCAGGGTTGGGAAATTAGCTCTGAAGTTCTTGAACACAATCGGAAACCTTTGGTTCAGAGCTAATCCTCTGACATCAGTACCTGACTCCACTCAGATGTTCTAAAAGCAAGCATAAGGCCTTCTCAGAAGAATAAAGGCTGTCACTGTACTAAATACAGCTTTAATACAATAAGACAGTTTACTTATAAAAAGTAACATGAGATCAGAAAGTGTCTACATACTTTTGGACATAGAGTGTGTATCAATGGCTGCAAATCTGAGGTTCTTCTATTTTGGAGTAACTTGGTAAAACAAAGAAGAGCCACCAAAGAAAGCGCCAGCAATGGAAAATAATAAGAACATTAAGTTGAAACCTCAACCTTTCTCCCGGCCTCTATTAAAGACTTTCACGTCCTTCAGGTTGACGCCCAGGCCGCTCCTCATCGTCACAGCCTCGGTAGCGTCATTTTTGAGCCCACGCCGGATGGAGCCATTGGCATGAGCTCTGCCATAGTCAGCAACGAGGTGGGAAACAGAGAAGGAGGCTGGCATCAGTGTAATCAATGGCATTTATCTAATTAAAAGCAGCAAAGCTTATTTGAATACACAGGCCAGCTGCTTCAAGCACACTATCTGAGCCAAGCTCACCTTGACGATGACATTTAGTTACAGTACACGTCATTTACATAAAGCTAGGGATGTTCCTGAGGAACGCCAGAGGCTTATGCCAGGTCTTGTAGTGCCCTTGAGTGGAAGGGGTTAATCCTTTGAGACTGTAGCAGCTGGGCTTTGTGGGCCACTTTGGAAAGCACAGCATTTAGTAAAATAATAAATTACCTGTCAGACCAGTAGATGTAAGCCCCGAACACAGCCACGGAGAATAGGTCCACGTTGGCGGCTGACAGTACAATCTCCCGGCTCTCCCCAGTCTCAAGGTTGATCCTCTCTATCTTGTCGGTTCGGGCGTCGCACCAGTATAATCTATTTTCCTGGAAAGCAATTTGAAAATGCACATCAGCGCGTCTCCTTTTTTGCACAGGTCCATTTTATCAGCAGCAGGAGAAGAGCGATGGGGAGCAAGACTGGGGTGTAGGCAGTGTACTCGGCATCAGGGCCAGAGGATCAGGGAGGATGAGGTAGAGACAGAGAGAGAGAGAGAGTGAGTACCTCATAGTCAATGGAGATCCCATTGGGCCAGGCAATACCAGAACTAACAAGCGTGACTTGATCTGAACCGTCCAGCCGTGCTCGGCCTATGCAAGGGCTCTTTCCCCACTCCGTCCAGAATAAGTAACTGTTAAAGGACAGATGAAGACAATAGCAACAAGAAAATTGGGCACTAGTTATTTAAAGCCTCTTTTAAACTTCTGGAAACTGTTGTGCTTGCATGACTAAGGCAACGTCAGTCAAAGTAAAATCCCGTCATAACCACACAGTCATCATCCCATTTCTTTTGTATGTGTGTCATAAAGTCCTCAAGGTCCACCAGCCTGCCCCCATTGTTTATATATGTATTATCTTGACAGAGAAGCAGGACGGACGTAAGGGTGGTGGGGAGGGCTGCAGCAGCACCAGAATTCAGCATAGTTTATCTGCAACTACAAAGTTTAACAATCTGAGCATAGCAAAGCCCTATGTGTGCTTGTTTAATGTTAAAGTTTATATTCTTATTTTAGATTTTTATTTTAGATAACTTTGCCCCAGGTTATGCATTAATGTTAGAATAAAAAAATAAATAGCTCACATACTGAATATATTTTTTTATTATTGCACCACCATATTATATTCAGCACCTAAGCTATTTATGTTTCTGATTTTCCTTTTATTTTACCATGAATGCATAACCTAGGGAAACATAAAAGTTCCCCTAATGGAAGAAATCACTTTCAATAACCATATCCATAACAAGTTATAAATAAATATGTGTATGTGTTTGTGTGTGTGTGTGTGCGTGTACCCAAAACATTATGATTCATATTTTCTTTTTAACGTTTTAAACATCAACACTTTGCTAGTTTTTTACCTTGTCCACAACCCAGACATTAAACATTCTGTGCTCCAATTAAAAAATGTTTTTGATAGTTACTTAAAAGTATAATGTATTATTTGTGTTCACACACACACACACACACACACACACACACACATATATATATATATATATATATATATATATATATATATATATATATACACACAATTTTTGCATATTTTAGAACAAAGACTGACAGGGGAGCACATGCCAGCAAAGAAAAAGGGAGTAATCATTCATTCATCCTGAGGTAGAAGTAGATTTACTCAGCATCATTACCATTTACACCATTACAGCAATATTCAATGAATGATGATTAATAACATAATGAAGATGTTAAGTAGTGTTAGAAAATTCATGGCCGAGGGTCATTTTCCCTGAAAAAAGAGAAAACTGTCATTACTGCAACATGTCATTACCAACACTACACGTGTTGTGATGGTAATGATACCCGGTGATAGTAATGAGAGGTTTTCAGTTTCACCATCAGTATCTTTGTTAGAAATGAAAGTTAATGCTACCCTTTCCTACAACTAATTTTCACATATTCTTTAGTCAATACGGCTGTAAGAGATAGTAGTAGAGAGCTCTAAAGAATACAGAAAACGAAGCATGTGAATTGATAAGGTAATCTAAAAGGACTTTACTCAAACATCACTCTTGCAAGAAATCTTATGCTGCTCCACTGAACTTCCATACTGCAGTTAGCAGCATTCCAGCCTGGAGCGGAAATGACAGAGATGCCATTCTCTCTATTACAAGCCAGTGAAGCATCACAATGATTTTGAAGCTGCTATTTTAAAGTAAAATGCTTCTAGTAAAATAGCTCATTTCAAGCTTAGTACTTTCTTTGGAAATAAATCAGTACTGATATCAGCCAGTGCTACGTTTCAGTATCTGTACTGGTTTTGGAAAAGAGGTTTCTAATATAACTGGCTGTGTTGTGTTTGGAGCACACTAACTGGGAGTACACAGTTATTTCTGCCATGTGCTATTAACAGGAAAAACCTTGATATGCCTTTGTAATGCTTCTCTCTGTGGGTGATTTCACAGAGTAGAAACAACTCACTCCTTTTCATGTCACATAGAAAAAGAAAAAGCTCATAAGTACTTAAGGAAAACAGAGAAATCATAACATCAGAGGAAACCACAACCTCTCAGTTTGACTCCTTATATGCACTGCTTAACGTAAGTACAGCAAACTTCATTTAGATCTGGGGCTAAAACAGGAGGCCCACCAGGTACATTAGATAGCTTGATGGCATAACGGCTAAGAAGCACCATTACCAAAGGCCAGTTTCATGATTCGGTTCGAAATTGCTGAAGTGGAATCAAGAGGTTATTTTAGCCCCATGCAGACCAAAAACAAGCACACTTCTTCTCCAATTCTGGTGATGCATATTCTCAAAATGGGTTCTGACCACAACAGAAGTCTGACAGACTATTTATTTCAGTCTGGGTTCAGCTCACTGAACAGAGCTCTGAATTTCAGTGAATGTCTGTCAACTGAGAAAAATATTTAAAGGGCAAACACTGTGGACCTGTCTGGTGCTTTTAGGTCAGTAATGATGAAACGCATGAGAAAATCAATGTGTGATCTTCATTTCAGCGCGTTCTGATGCAGTGACCTACCCTCTCTGTGGATGCACAGCGATGGCTCTAGGCTGGTCCAGCTCCTCTGAAATCACCACTGACCGGTACATGCCATTCAGACGAGCGATTTCAATGAGATTGAGGCCGTGGTCAGTCCAGTAAAGATTACCTTTGTGGTTGAAAATTGACAGGATTTTCAGTTAAAGTACAGAGTATCATTCCATTAAGGCACAATCACCATTGGTTAGGAAACAACTCAGAAAACTATTTAGAAGGGATCTGTTTACTAATGTTTACTACTAATTTGCATGAAAGAATTACTGGTTACTTAGAATGTTATCAGCCTGAAGCAAAAAATTAGCTCTAAGATTAATTATAAATTTGACTACTTGGTAGGTAGCATTAGCATATGCTATCTAGACTACACATAAAGTTACATACTGTACATTATTTCTATTTTTGCTTTACTTGGATGGTCCAATATAGATGTCTCGTAGATGCTTATATGACATTGAACTAAATGTCTCTTAAATTCAACTGAACTCTAATGTTCAGTTGAATTTACACCTAACCCTAACCTTAACATTCCATTTTTTAGGGTTAGATTTAAGGTTTAGGTTAAGGTTAGGATTTAGGGTTGATTTAAGGGTAAGAATAAGGCTAAGGTTAGGATCTAAGCTAATAAGGTTATGGTTAGGACTTCTGGTTGATTCAAGGGTAAAGTTAAAGTTATGGTTAGGATTTAGTGTTGATTTAAGGGTAAGAATAAGGTTAGGATTTATGGTTGATTTAAAGGTAAGAATAAGGTTAGGATTTAGGGTTTATTTAAGGGTAAGAATAAGGTTAGGGTTAGGATTTAGTGTTGATTTAAAGGTAAGAATAAGGTTAGGATTTAGGGTTATTTTAAGGATAAGTATAAGGTTAGGGTTAGGATTTAGGGTTGATTTAAGGGTAAGAATAAGGTTAGGGTTAGGATTTAGGGTTGATTTAAAGGTAAGAATAAGATTAGGATTTAGGGTTGATTTAAGGGTAAGAATAAGGTTAGGGTTAGGATTTAGGGTTGATTTGAAGGTAAGAATAAGATTAGGATTTAGGGTTGATTTAAGGGTACGAAAAAGGTTAGGGTTAGGATTTAGGGTTTATTTAAGGGTTAGGTTAAAGTTAGGGTTAGGATTTAGTGTTGATTTAAGGGTAAGAATAAGGTCAGGATTTAGGGTTGATTAAAGGGCAAGAATAAGGTTAGGATTTAGGGTTGATTTAATTGTAAGGATAAGGTTAGGGTTAGGTTTAGGTATGGGGTTACATTCAATAGACAACCATTTACATTCAACTTAGAGTTCAGTTGCATTTAATAGACATTCAGCTGAAGGTTAGTTGAATGTCATGTCAGATGAGCTTCTACAAGACATTTTCAATGGACCATCCAACTAAAGTAATTTCAGGATTTTTCCATCTCCTGTAAAGTTGCCATTTTTGGAGAAACAGGGTTTTTGGGTGACTGCAACAATACACATACCATTACAGGTTTTCATGTTTAGCATCATTGCACACTTGAAGTAGGACAGACCAGCTTAACAAAACTCCTTTCTCATAATACATACATATTTACCAACACAAGCTTATTCATGACATGAATATAACCTGGCGTTATTTTGCCAGTTTTATAGTAGATAAAAAATAAGTTATAGAACATCTACTATAATAAAAACCTACTATTAAAAAAAAAAAAAAAACTAACCCCATTCGGAAAGTACTACAGACCATCAACCGCCAGCCCTCATTATAGTAACACATGCAGCGTTTAACAACATCAAATCATTCTGACCAGCAATCCAGTCCACCGCGATGCCCTCCACCCTGCTGATGCCAGTGGTAATAATGTGTTCTCTCCATGTCTGGTCCCTCTTGGCTCTGGAGATGCGGTTCAGGCCCATGTCTGTCCAGTAGACTGTGTCATTGCCTGCGGACAGGAGGTCATTTTTCACAACAACAGCCAAAACACTGAGCGAGGGGCTGATTTCCATGCTCCATATACTGCAATGTCTTACAACTTCATTGCATGGTGTGACAGGTGTACTGTACCTGGGCAAAGTGGTTGCGGTTACTCTTGTTGATTTATTCAAATAGAGCATCTGCATGATCTCCACACAGTATTTAAACTCCCCTGCAATACTGATGACATATTTTAGAGCATACAATTACCCGTGATTATCATAAAACACTAAATATGCTGATCTCCAGCACTTGCAAGTTATCACTAGGGGCTGAATGCATAATTTGACAGCGGCAAACAACATCTTCGCTGTTTTTGCCCTGTAAATGGCCGTGGTCATGGAGCCTGTGGTGTGGAAACGTTCAGTTTATTTGCACCCTCCTGTAAATGCGGAATTTGCACCCAGCTAACAGATCTCTTGCATGTGACGGCAGCCAGCTGGAAGGCCTCCATTCGTTTCACGCTCCAACAAGCTGCCTGGTAATGACATGCAAACAGTATGCGGATGTAATCAGCTGTCATGGGCTGAGCTGGGCTCAGGCTCTGCCTCCTGCTCACCTGAACTGGGCTCAGCTCTGCTGGGCGATGTAGATGAGGGAGCAAGGGAGCATGGGAGCATAGGGGGACAAGAGTAGAGAGACTCTCTGGCCATCTGTCCATTCTAGCCCTTTAGCTGAGGTCAGCACTTTTAGCCTGGCTTCCCTCGGTTCCCCAAATCTGGAGACAGGAGAGGCTGGAGGGCTGTGATTTCACGGCTCGGTTTGACCTAACTAAGCTTCCATCTAAGCAATTAAAACTTTCACTTGCTTACACTTGTGTTTTTTCTTGACAGCCAGGTGCACACTGCCGATGAAAATCAAACTTGTGCAGTCTCTTTCTGATCCTGTACTTCTAGACATCATCTAGACATGGTAGGAGCTACGTGTAGGTTCGGTGATGACATTTTAGGATCGTTGGAGACTTCCTTATGCATCTTATGGTCTCCTCTAGGGCTGAATGTGCAAGGACAACCTGACCAGGCAATGTTGGCAGTAGCCTTAAACGTTCTCTACTTGTAAATTATCTGAATTACTTTGCATGACCAAGCAAAAGCATGTTAGGCCTACAGATTTCGCCCTGATATGCCAACAAGGCTTTCTGTGTGATCTGAAGAAGCAATTTTGTGTTATGCAACATGACTGGTTGATTAAGCTAAGGCACACAGACAAATGCTATGGGGCTTCTTAGTCTTGCATACCAGGGGCTTTTAACAATGCTCCCACACGTAGTTCCTGAAACTTTTGCATTGGCTCCTGGCATCATCTATTTGCATATCGGGCATGTCTCTGCACTCCTTTACTCACTGTCAACGTGTAGTCGTTTCCCATGGACTACCTTCTCTTAAGTATGATGTGGTATTTTATGCAATGGCTGACTGTCTGGCCTCAGTTTTGAAGGCTGAAGAACAAGTTAGCATTTTCTGAATTGCTGAGTGTGGCTATGTTGGTTGGGTACTGCAGTGTTCACTTGTGCATTACCGCTGGTCACACATTTTATAGTTGTCTTAAAGTGAGATTTTTAACGGCCTGGACAAAATAATCTGTACTGTTTCAGCAAGCTAATCTGTTTGCTAAAAAAAAAATTTACTTACGGATGATTACAAAAGTATTTGTTGTATTGTTGTTTTTTACAATGCAGTGGAATGGCTCATTTGTAATTGTTTACAACCCTTTCCCACATTCAAATGCATCTGCAACCTTCTTTCTGCAGGCTTCAGAGAGCTCTCTGGATCTGACCATGGTGATACCACTCACTTCAACCACGAAGAGCAAACCAAAGTAAATGTCTGAGGTTTAAATAGGACAGATTCCTCCAAAAATTTCTCTAACCATGTTCTAAACTTGCACTTGCATTAATTACACTTTAGAAACTACAAATACCCAAATGGCTAAATATGAAAAAACAACAACAACAAGGTTTGAGGCGTCCTATTTTTTCACATGACTGCATGTCCTGTACAATTTGAACAAAGTACATTTGAGCTTTCCTTCTTTTGAGAATGGCACCATTACATAAAAAATTTCATATATTTACATTCTCAGAAATACAAGGTCCTAGTTTGACTGTAGAACACAGTATGATGTTGGCTGTTAGTATGATGTGGCTATTTGTCTGCCTATGAGTGAATTCTTTCATTGAAACCAAGGCCTATTTTACATGACTAGCTTTTTATATGATAATATGGAGGCACCACACAAGGACTGCTTCCCCTACACTCACTTTTCCTGCTACTTGTCACTACTGAATTCTCTTATAAACAGGGTGAATCATCTCGCATCTGTGAGCAGTGACAAATTCACTTCAGAACAGCCCATTCATGGCATGAATAATGCATAGAATGACAAAAAAAAAAAACACACTACAGAGTGCCGTCAGGCTTGCGCGCGGCCCTGCCTACTGTACCTTACTTCCATTTGATGGATTGTCCAATATATTAGTTTGCGTCCCTTATGATGCTGGTTTTAGGAGATATGAAGGAGCATTTATCTAAGGTGCCTCCAGCGTAAACTTACTTAGCCCATCTCAACCCTTTATCTCTACAAAATGTGATCTACAGGCTTGTTCGGCCCTTTTTAATCAGGTAAGAAACTGTGCAGCTAATATTAGATTGCATGTCTGACAGTAAACAACATGAAAAATGTGATATGTAGAAAATAGTACAGGCTTAATCTTTGATGCGAACGCATGGAGACTGTTTAAAGAAGGTGGAAAGTACATGAATGCTGAGAGCAGTTCAGTTCTAAACACATGCAGAGAGACAGAGACGGAGAGAAGGAGGATAGAAAGAGAGAGAGAGAAGCAGACAAAGACTAAGAGAGCATAGGAATTGACAGAGTGATGGATGTTACCTGCATGGAAGTCCACTCCTACTGCAAAAAGGGTGCCACTGATGGGCATCAGGGTCTCTGTGTGGTCAGTGGGGTCCAGAGAGATTCCACGCACCCCTTCATGGATGGAGTACATTAGAAAGGAGCTAAGGCCTATCAAAGAAGGAGAATAGAAAAGCTGCACATACAACGTCCACTTTATCAGCTTCCGACCACAGTGAACAGTGACAGTTACATGTATAACAATCTCAGCACCTGATACACTCATACCACACTACCATGCCATCACCATATCAGTGTCACTGCTGTGCTGAGAATTAAAACACCATCAGTATAATATCTGATCGATGGCATAAGCTTTTGACATGTATTTCTTCACTGTTTTTACTTTATTGTCATGGGCTGTTCTGTCTAAGCATCGGCATCAAGAGATTGATGGTTTAATCTTCAGTGATGCCACAGCCATTTGTGGCCAGAGAGCCAGAGAGTAGTAGAACATAAGAGAAGAGTCTGGCTTTACGTCACACTGAAGAAGCACATGCTTGCCTTCACCCTCTTAGCACTGGTAGCATCATGTGATAGCTAGTGGCTATTGCAAGATCTGTAAATCAAGGGTGAAGAGCACAGTTTGCTGATTTTCATGCTCTAGCACATCTGCTAAACCTGGCAATTAATGCATGAGTTGAATCAGAAAACACACAAGTGTGCAGGAATCCGGTCTTCCAGAACCAGAGGACCACATAGCTAAACATAAAGCAGCTAACTGTGCATAGCTAAACATAAAGTATCAAGAGCTCTATGTGGCTCACCTTTCATGCACCTCCAAAAACAATACAAAATAACCTCGTTATTTAGAAACGCAAATCCGTTGCTAGCTCATTTAAACACAAGAGTACTTGGCAACCAAGTGGCAAATTGAGGACAAAAGGCCACAAATTCTTCAAAAATGTTGTGCACATGTTAACATTTCATGAAATCAGCCATCAGCACCTCCACTGCGCTCTCTTCACTGCCTTCCTGTGGCTTCCCGCATCAGATTTAAAACCCTGAAGCTGGCCAACAAAGCCAAAAATGCACCACCCACTCAGTACTTGATGGCAATGGTCAAAACCTGACCCATGCCAGGAGCCCTTCGAACTTCATAGATGGCTCGGCTTGACCCACCATTCCTCAACATGTACAGAAGGCAAGCATCTAGACTTGACTCTAGACCCTGTCCTGGCACTGTGGTGGAGGAACGAACTTCCCCTGGGTGCCCGAAAGGCAGAGGAGCTTGCAATCCTCAAACACCGTCTGAAGACCATCTCGCTCAAGAGCACTTAAATCAGCCTTATTGTTCTTATTGTGATATTGTGATTGGACTCATGCCTACCTATGATTCTTTGACATTGCAGTGTGTTTATGTGGCTATTTATTCAGTATTATGCATGTTTGTATCTAGGTATCTATACAGACTTTTGTATTGGGCAGTTTCTAAGCTTGGAGGTATTTCTGGACTGGATCCTGTTTACACTAGCTAGAAATATTCTCTAAATGAAGAGCAACACACGTCTGTAAGTCACTGTGGATACAAGGGTCCGCTAAATGCCAACAATGTACATGTAAATCAAATGTAATACTAGTGACTTCATCAATGATTAGGCATATGAAGCCATGTGGTGCTTTTTTCGTTTTAAAGTCTTCCAGTAAAACAGCTTTGCCTGTACTGAACACATCGGTAAAGAAGGCTGGGCATTTATTTATACTGCTCAACCATAGCAACAAGCCACAGCCATAGTATGTCTGGAGCTGGGAGCACTGCCTACCTTCACAGGAGAGCCGGTCAGTACGCAGGTTGTAGCCCACGGTGCACGCACAGCTGCGAGTATTCTCAGATGTTGGCAGACAGAGCTGGGAACAGCCGCCATTGTTTAACTGGCAGGCATTCCTCCCTGAGAGACACAACACAACACCCACAAGAGTGCAAACTTCAACAAAAGTTTCTCAAACTCATACTTCATGATTCATAATAATCCCTGAATAACTGAAGGGACATACGTAGGAAGCATCTACCCTGCCATGCTCCCAAGGATAGCTCACCTAGCCCAAAACAGACAGTAATGAGACAGGTCTGAATATGAATAGAGCGGCTAATTGCTGCTGGAGAAGTTTGGAGGCCGGACAGATTCACATCGGGGCTTGCTTAATGGTCATTTGTTATTCGACTGGACAGTTTAGTGGGATCCACAGCAATGCTGTTAATGGAGCTGCCATTACCCTAAATTATCGGCCTAATAACTCACAAAATGGAAAAGTGATTCCCCAATAAATCTCCAGGCCAGAGTGCACTTTTACGCATCGAAAAGAAAGGCAGGATATATTTGTGTTATCAAACCTAATGTAGTATTTGGATGAAAAGCTGTAAAAGTCATTATAACAAATGCAGAAATAAATCAGGAGCAGATGAAAACACCATTTGTAAATGTATCTAACTGTATGGGACACATTAGGTACCTTTAAACTCCTTTTGGCTGAGCACCTCAATGTCACCCCAGTCTACAAGTATTCAGAGCTTTCTGACTGGAGCCTCACCTTTCTGCCCGTCTCTGTCGTACACTTTCATGTGCACCACTCCGCTGGTCTTATTGCGCAGCACCATAGGGTTGCGGCCATCTCGCTTGGCGATCGTCCCCAACTGGGCCAGATCGTCGTCTGCCCACCACAGCTTCCCACCTGTTAAAGCAGACGAATCATTCATTTCTCAAAAGCTACAAAACCAACACGTCTGTCTGTCCATGTGGCACATGGTTCCATGCCATTATCATGTACGTACTCTACAATTCCAAGTCCAGAATCGATGTGTTTCATTTGTAGAAAACCTTTGTATAAAGCTGCAAACAAGCACGTAGCATTGTCATTATATGCAGGTTTTGTCTAACTAATAATACTAAAAATAGTGTTTTAAATAATGCGAGGCTGTAAAAATTATATATATATATATATATATATATATATATATATATATATATATATATATATATATATATATATATATAAGTACTCCTTATATGCCCAAGGGCCCATCAGTGGTCTGAAAGTATTATTACACACTTCTATTGCTCCGTTGCCCACCTGTTTGCACAGAAATCCCAGCAGTTACACACTAATAAGCTTTGGAGTTAAAATGTGTCAAAAACAATGAATAGAGCTGCAGATAATAAGTAAATGTAATGCCATAAAAAAAAAATATATAGATTAAACATCAAAATAATAATAGTATCATTATAATACTGTATAAATATTTTATACATTTAAGTCAAAGGTTATGATAATATAAAAAAGAAATGGTCTATTAATAATTATTTAATAACCTGTTGTTGTTCCCAAAAAGCTAAATACTGAACAAAACATCAATTTTTCATTTTCATAAAGCTTATTTAAATCTATATTCTTATTGCTGTATATAACAAAACACAAAATCATTAACACAACACTAATCTGAGGCACATAATGTATGTTATAAAATCTTAATATATATTTGGAAACCTGTTGATTTTCCCAAAGTGCATAAAAATGTTGTTATAACTGTTTAAAAACCTGTAATATTATGTATGGCCAAATCCTTGTACTGTCAACACGGCAAATTTACAGAAGGACTTCTTTGCTTCTAAGACAATTTTATTGAGTAATTTTTGAGCCTTTCTATTGGTCCATTCATCATAAAATCTAGACACAATGTAAAGGTTAACTGCCACATCACATCAACAAGTAGAAATGGCAAAGATGGAGATGTCTTCCTATGTTGACTATGGTTGCAATGCTCTGGCTAGTTGTTGGATAATGTTAGCTAAAATCTTTGTGATGATCATACCTCATCAATCTTCATATAACTATTATTATTAAATTAGGTTTATAAATTATTATAAATAAATTAATAAATTGCACTGTTGCAAAAAAATCTGAATGTGGTCACCAAATCTAAACAAAGTCACTATCTTTGTTGATGCTGAATAAGTATGTTGCACTTGTACATCAGAAAAATAGTGATGGATGCACACTATATGTATAGAAGCCTAAGTGCCGCAAGTGCCGCAAGTACGGCTCGGCTCGAGCCGCCATCCCTCAAAATCCGCGGAAGACAAGCGTCCAGGCTTTTTTCTGTCCTGGCACCAAAGTGGTGGAACGAGCTGCCCCTGGGTGTCCGAACGGCCGAGTCGTTCACTGTCTTCAAACGCAAACTGAAGACCCACCTCTTCCGAGAGTACTTGGACGAATAGTTCTATGGTCGCCTTATTGTCTTGTGTTTAGTAATGTCTAAGCTTAAAGGTATCTTTTGAATTATTAGTCTATTCTAACTAGCTAAGGCTTTTCTTGGGTAAATAGCAAAGCACTTTGTAAGTCGCTCTGGATAAGAGCGTCTGCTAAATGCCGTAAATGTAAATGTAAATGCTGCTGTACCCCTGGCTGTGCTACATCTCAGCAGTGCACTCCAACTACGAGATATAGCCTAAGCATTATCCATGTTCCCTTCCCTGTGTGAGTCAATGAGGCAGACTTTTAGGCCGGCCTGGCGACATGCCCTGGCCTGAGATGAGGTCTCTCTCCATTCACAAAAAACAGCACAGTGGTGAGTGATCTCGGAGTGCTGCTGCAAATAGCGAGCCCTTGTGTTGTTTCCATTTGGGAAGACGGAGTGTGCCACAAAGGAGTACAGAGATTGTTCTTGGCGTGGAGCCTGGACTACGCCTCTGTGCTGCAGAGAGGGGGGCGGGCGGCCCTGAGACAGCAGGGGACCGGGGGCACGAGAATGAAGGCTATACAGTACAAATTCATAGCAGCAAGGGAAAAGGTGACCTTGATCTGAGACACTTATAAGAAGAAAAGTCAAGAGAATTAAGTGTGGGGATGTCAGTGTAAAAGTTAGGATAACTGGATATTACATTGCAGTTTTTGTAACATCCCTAGTACCCTGAAGCCAGCCACCGCCTCTTTCCAAACTGCAGAACTTATGCACGCATCGACAGACTCTGAGGAAAGCAGTGGGTCCAAGAGCTCCACCTAACCAACTAACAAATCCCAGTGACAGCCAACATTACTTAAGAGTGATGAGGGGAGTGAGCTCCATCTACCCACCCGGAGAGAGCACAGCCAATTGTGCTCTTTTGGTAAAGTGACATGGCTTGGGATTCGCACTCATGACCCTGAGGCCATAATGGTAGCGCATTAGACTGCTAAGCCACTTGGAGTCCTTTAAAGCAGTGGCGACCACAAAATCCAATTATTCAATCCAATTTCATTATTTAATGGCTATCCAAACTATTTTTTTTAATACAAACTGTTTTTATAGCTTCTAAAACTTGATGTTGATGTAATTTATGGACATAAAAATACAATATTGATGCAATAATAATGGTAATATTTATTGAATGTCAAGCACTTTTTTATCATTCAACTTCAGAGGAGAAATGTTTTATCTGAAATCTACAATGGGACAAATGGCACAGTGCACATAAAGCTCCTTCATTCGCCTCTTATACACAAAAACACAAAAAGCATGACAGAGAGGTGTAGCTGGCCTGAGGAGGAGACAAGGATGGTTTTAAAAGGAGCACTGCCACTTTAGTGCACTTACAGAGATACATGAGCAGAATACAATCAGAATACAATAACAGACTACAATCTTCCTGACCAAAAGTGCACAAACATCCCTCACTCTGTGGTTCAGAGGGAAAAAACCCAGTAATAATATAATAAAACATCAAATATAAAAAGGTCCAGTAGGTCATCAGTAGGTTACAGGGAACTCGATAAAATCATGCCTCAGAAGAAATAAGATTTTTCCTGCTTTTGTTGTTGGAAAAAAAATAAAACTTATGCAACAGGAAATGACATTAAGTATAACATTTTAATGCTAAAAGTCCCAGGCATGCAATTTTATCTTTGTTTGCAAACTGATTTATATATATTTTACTGTTTAAGTTAGGAAAGTAGTTATTGGTTAGTAGTTAAGTACATAAACTGACTTATATGGATCAAAGTACATCCTAATAAAATACATTTATTTCTTTAGATTCAAAGAAAATTCCATTCTGATAAAAGCCAAAAGAAGTAAATAAGTGACATAACTGAATTTATTTTTTATTATATATTTTTTATATATTTTATTATATATGCTCAGTGTCCATTACTTTAGCATCCCTACGTTATTTGGCCTAACTGAAGAAGTAAAATTTGGAAACCAAACACATCTTGGCTGATGATCACCTAAAACTGAAGTGAAAAAAACGTATATTTTCAAAGAGATAACGTCTCATATACTGTACGTAGCTGGGGTAATATTCTGAATTACAGGTGCGTGGGCCCAGAGCTGCTCTAGTGGACACTGACATCTAAGACTGATTGGAGTCACATCTCAGTTTTCTAACTGGATCAATTGCTGAGAATGAAAATGACAATCTATATACTTCCTCTAAAAAGGCCTGACCCTGCAAATGGCTTGCACAGGTCACCGGCACTGTCAGTGTTCATTTGTTGCCATCCGGAGTGTGAACCGTGTATGATTGCCTTAGTGTTGCTCATCAGGAACAATTTCCACTTTAGGCATTTGATCTGATTACAGAGAAAAAGAGGTCTCCAGGTCATCCCCTCTGAACAGGAGCCCTCAGTTACTAGTATGGTCGAATTCTATTAAGCTGCGAGGAGGAGGTTGCAGACTAGCCTCATGTCAGTAAAATTACTTTAATTTCTTCAATCATCATGCTCTTCGATTTCCTCTTTATAGCTTGATTGGGGCTGTGACTTTGATGTGAGGTAGTCATTGGACCGGGATTCTTTTTTTTTCTGCATCAAACAACCACCATTTATATCGACCCCACTTTATGTCGGGGGCTCTGCTGAGTACATATTCCCTTCACATCTCTCCGCAATGATAGGAACTGTCTATCACCAGTGGCTGCTTTTGCACTTGACCGGTAGGTGGGTGCCGAAAATGTGTATGGCAGGTGGATACGATCTGAAAGCATTTCAGGGGGCACAAACTGATAACGTAGCATGATGGTTAACCTTGGTAAATCTCTTCAATTAGGTTGGCCTCATTGGGAAGGAGATGGCAAAGATATGGGCCAAAGATCTTAGATCACAATCTGGTCCAATCTACACAGGGCGTCAGCTCGGGAGGACCCTTGACGCAGTGTCCCAAATGGCTAATCGATTATGCCGATTGGGAAAATCAGAGGGCTAGGAAGGGAGCTGTTTGTTCCATATCAGTTCAATAGCTTTGATTAACCTTGAATGAGCTAAACCTAAACCACAGAATTCTAATGGACGTATTTTTCCCCACTCTGAGCAGATAACCAACAAATGAGAGATCAATATGGCTGAAAGCGACATTATACATCACAATGAGTCCCTGCCTCAGTGTGCCATAATGCAGGATGAAAGCAAGAGCTGAGGGGATTTTAAAGATCTTTATACCTTTTCTTTGAGCATGAGAGTGTCATAAGCATTGCTACAGTCCTGCTGTAGCACTGGCAGCCAATATGTACACAAAGGCTTGCATGTTAGGTTTGTAACTGACATGTCTTAACTTGTCAATCATGAGCCATTCAAAATGCCCCACCAACCAATCATCATGCCACACTATATCTTTTAAAATTTGTCTTTTTAAAGTATATCAGTCGGACAGCCATTAAAAGACCCATTACATAACTACTCAAACTTGATCCACAGACACCTACTACATGAGGAGGAGTGTTTCAGGTTGTTCCAACCCTCCCAAAGAAAAGAGAGGAAAAACCTTGCAGATTGGAAAGCAGCAGGCGGCTCTTCTAGTTCTTGTGTGTCACCTACACATTTGCACTCGCCATAGTCAGACAGCAATCAGCTTGAGCTAAGCTTAAAAATGGCATGTTGCTTATTTGCTAACTGCTTAAAGCAGTCTCTGAGTTCTCTGAGTTTCACAGGCACATTTAGTTCATCAGTCTTCGCACATATTTGTCATATGACTGCATGCACCAGACTGTAATGTCCAGATCGTGACAGTTAAGGACTGAATGAATAAATACATTTCTTAGGGTTTCACACTTGTCCCGAATGCACAGGCACTCAGGACAGATTCTGGGTTTGGTTTGGAAGAGGAGCTAATTATCTGTTTGCTTTCACACAGTTTTAACATCATTTTTCTTTGCAAATCTTCGCAAAACGGTAGGATCCAGATTCCTCCATTTATCACATTTAATAATTTTCCTTTGATACAAACACTCACTTTACATGAGCACCTGCAAATAAGGAGCCATTCTCATGAGAAAAGGTCTTTTGCCATGCAAGCGATAAGTCGAAGCAGTCATGTGTCAAAATGACCCAATCACGCAACCCCATGTGCAGTGCCAGGAGGGGACAGGTTCCAAACCTGCAGCAGACAGCACCAGAGTCCGCTTCAAGTGAGCACCAGACCACTGATTTCAGGAGGACCAGAGATCGGTGCTCCGGACCACTCCCGGGCTCGAAAACAGCTTTCACACTTGACCAAATGTACTGAACTCTCAGACCAAGCAGACCTCGCCCCGGAGAATAGGCTCCAGTGTGAAAACACCCTTATACAACTAGTGTCCAGTGTTGCACTGCACCGCCTAAATTATCGGTAGATGCTCCAAACCATGTTATTAGAAGTCGTCCTTTAACAGCAGCAGCAGGCACAGAGCCAAGACAGAGGCACTGGCCTTGAACATGGACTGAAAGAATGTTTACTAACAGAATAAAACCATTTCAGCTGTCACGGCCAGATGCACCAACACGAAAAGACGCGGCACAAAATGTGCCTCGGTGCATGTTACTGTCACAGTAGAATTACAGGCTTATCAAATGTTTTGGCTGAGAAAGAGCTTCATTTATTAATCTGTTTATCACTGAATTAGCATTTTCTCCTCTGCCTTGAGCCCGGTTGATGGTTCCGGAGCACAGTTAGCAGGCGTTCCTATGTGCTGTGTAATGAGCTACAGCCTTGGTAACTATTGTGAACACACACTCAAGCACTGTTACACACACATGTAATTGGCCTTGGTTCTCAGTCAACCAGTCTACAGATACCGATTACGTTAATGTGAGATACGCGAGTATACTCATTTTACTGTCTTCTTACCAGAATAGTCAGAAAAGCAGCGCCGACGTCCTAACCCTAACCCTAACCCTAACCCTAACCCTACCAGGCATCATTAAAATTAGAAGCACTTGCTTAAGGCATACAATGTACACCTGAGTACCCAGGGTGGAGAAGTGGACATGAGTTTTCCATAGTTTTGCTACACATTAAGACAAGTGAGGAAAAGAAACCCTCAAAATACTGCCCACTCAAACACCCACACATATGACTGCATGACCATCCTTCCACCCACAGGCATACCTACACAGAGACACATGGATGCATGCGAGCCTACATACTCGCTCGTACGCACTCAGACACAAAGAAAATGTGTCCAGTGGTGCACTTAAGAACAGAAAAAATAGCCAGGCAAAGGTCTTGCTAAAGGCCTCGTGGAGAGCAAATAATCACCTCAATTTCCAACAAGAACCATCTGGCATAAACACTTTCGCCACAAAAAGCTTTCCAGAGTACTTTTATTATCCTCGTGCACCTTCTGTTGTAGTGGCTATGTAAAGCACACCACTGGCACCTGTCGTAAATTGGCGTGGAGCGGCTCCAACCTGAAATGAAGCAACGAACATGGAAATCCATTTATGTGCACCGCTGACTGTCAAAATGCCCCTGTAAAAAATAAATAAATAAATAAAAAAGATCTCCAGCAACCTCAAAACAAATTCGAGCACAGAAAACGAGATGCTAAAATGCGGAGATCCTTCTGCCAGAGCAATTAGCATGGCGTGGAAAGCGACTTGCTGCATACCTCTAACAGCCTGTGCTGGTGTTAATATAATTTGGCGTAAGGTGAGAATGCTCAGTAACAGAGTAAGAAAATAGAGGAGGAGGACATTCAGTGACACACTGAAAGTAAAACCCCTATGCAGGTGCCATTAGTTCTCCTTCTGACTGATGCTCCACAAACAGCGAACGCAAGCGTCTTGTGAACAGACTCTGATACCCCTGGAAGAAAAGCAAAGGAAAGCGTTTTCTCTTGGTGACAAAGATGTACTAATTGTGATGGATAGCACCTAGTGAAAGCATCATCTTGCCGTTTTGCTGCAGCCCGTTACTTCTTTGAGAGTATGCCATTAGTCTTTCTAGTGGCCTCCATTTCGCTTCACTTTTAATAATAACTTAGAGCCCCAGTCTGGGACTGCTGCAACCAGCAACAGTGGGCTTCAAATAACAACAGCCGCACACCTGCTAAAACATTCAATATGTACCCTTATCATTTTCTCTGCCTGTAATCTCTGAATAGTCCATGGGGCAAGCATGACGCTGCTCCATCAGTCCCGTATTAGACTTCTGAATTTGTTCGTTTGAGCTGGAATTACACTTTAAAGCCTGTCAGTTCCTCGCAGAGCCTTGTTTGTTCACTTATGCTCTCTGCTGTAAAACAGAATATGAATATAGAGGCTTTCCCAAGATTAACCCAACAGCTTTACAGAATGTCACCATAATAAGTTAATACTGGGGTTTAGGGAGATGATAGAGCACTAATGAATTATTTACTGAATGGTTATCTCTTTACTCGCTTGAAGGAAAGAAGAGAATAACTGCACCCACTGGATTTAAATGAAAGCAGGCTTTTTTTTGCCGCTGAATGGTTCAGGTGCACTCGAGAAAGGTCCCAGTAAATTAGCTCAAAACACAGCTAGGATCATGAGCTGTAAACATGTATTTAAAAAAAAAAAATAATAAAAAGTGTCAAAATGACAGAGTTCACTGCATTTACTGCGCTCATTAGTTTTTCGGGTAGGAAAAAAAAAAGTTGACACCCTTTTCCCCTCTGATCACTGCCAACACGAATGAGCTCCCTCTGCATGAGCTCTCTCTAATTCCCTGAGTTAATGTTTCTGGGCATTTATGGAAAGAATCATAATTTGAGTCTTAAACCCAGCCTAATGCGAATGGTGTGATTAAAAAGCAGATGCTCTGCATCACTTGGGTGTCTACCCAGACAGCCAGTCTTCATTATCCCGCTCCATCTGGAGAAAAATCAATCATTTTTTTTTTATCCCCCAATTTTTTGATGTAGGGAAGTGTATGTTGTGCTTTACTTTGAGGTCCAAAATTACTTTCCCATTTGATGAGCTACGTTGCTTCCAGTGGAGCATATAAATGGGAGTTAAATCTCATTTGTTTCTCGTAATGTGCTTTGCTCCTCTCCCACATTTCCGCATTATACGTTTTGGGAAAATGTCTCAGCCACCGAGGGCGTGCTGTAGGTCATGAAATATCTTACACTCAGAAGGACCTGAGGTGGAGAAGCTTTCTGTTGTTGTGAGCTAAAGATCTGAGACTGATACCAAAGAATGCAGGTATTGCTCATTTTAAGCTGCTCTTTAATGTAAAAGTAGTGTGTCTAAAGTATGTGGCTAAAAGCAAGTTTGCTCAGATGCGGGTTTACAACCCTGTTAATTTGTCTCAGAATAAAACATGCTGATTTTCCTTTATCCCCATAAAAGAAAAAATAGCATGTTTCAAGAAAAAAACAAACAGCCAGTTTATGCCTGGCTGGTGTAGCTAGTAGAACAGTTAGCTTTTAGCCTTGCACTCAACCAGCATCCATAATCGCCGCTCTCCTATCAGCTCTACCTCCAGCAGTGCTTCCCCCTGGTCAGCCCCTCTCCAATTATTTTATTTGGTTGGCTAATATTAGGTTTAAGACATTTTTGCCTCACTTCCATGTTCTTCTGGGATAGCTGTTATGTAAAGCCTCAAAAGGCTTTTGCCAGTGGGCTGGGTGTATGTAAATTTTGGGTGTGCTCTCATTTTTCAACTTTGCCAAGGAAAATACAGTTTTCCATTTTACAGCATCTTTAATTGTCATCAGTCACCAGTTTTAAGATTTTTTTAATGAGGTATTTCATTGGTTTGTCTTTATTTATACATTTATATTTTTAACTTTTTATATTTGCTGTATTTTCTACATTGCTTATAACTGCATTCTATTCTATTTCTATTTTAATACTCATGTTATTTCTTATCTTCTTTTTTGTCTCTGTCTTTTACTAATTAAGTTTTTTTTTACTTAATTTTACTTAATGTTGTTTTACTTAACAGTTGTAAAAAGCACCATACAAATAAATTTGACTTGACTTGACTACTCCTTCTATCAATTCTTGTTTTCTCATACATCTTACTAAACAGACAAGATTTTAGTATTTTATGCAGTGGTTTGTTATTCACAGTTTTACTTATTTTATTTAGATATATCCCAAGTCTGTAGGCATCTGGTGTATTCGCATTCTTAGTTACATTGGGTGAGCAAATATCCAGAATGTGATTGTAGTATAAACAAAGCATCGAGCCAACAGGGTGCTCATACCACTAGACCTGTTGAGCAGCGTGCCTTGTAAATGAATCATCATTCGATAATGAACACTTAATATTAGTGTAATGCTGGGTTTGTTAAGGCACTGAACTGCTGACACCCTTTAACACTGCAGTATTAAATGCAACCCTTGGCCCTAAACATGGGTGTAAAAGCTGCTCCACTTACCCATAACTGCCAGGGCCGTGGCTTTAGTTAAGTCCCTCTTCATGGTCTCAATCACCTCAAAGCCACTGCCATCCAGATTACACCTGTTAATCGTGCCATTAGCTGAGCTGATCCAGTAGAGCTTGCTTGCAGGGAAGTCTATTGAGAGACCTGAGAAGAAAATAAAAAGGTTAGGAGTAAAAGTCGTGGGGACTATACCCATATCAGCTTCCCACATCATGGGCAGTGGTGTTGGCAGGGATTGCAGCAAAGGGGAGTTTGTAATCTTAAAACGATGGTGCATGTGGGTGTGTGTGGTCCTGACTTGAACCAGCCTACTGTGGTTTAAGATTCTAGGGACCTCTGCATGATACAGTAAATCACTTGTCCGCAAGGCGACTCCATCAAAGACTGTTTTTGAAACGGACATGGTGAGTGTTTGACAGATTATAAATATCGACTGTGACAAGTAAAGGATATTGGAGGTAAAAGTACTGTAAAAAGGGCCTGTTTAAGATTTATTAGCAGCATAAGCAGTATATAGTTTGTGTTTATGGCCATGATCCTCAGGTCACCAGTACAAAAATGAAAGGAAAAGATGATGGCCTTATCAATATGAGTAAATCATGAGTGAGAACAAGCGAGAAAGATACACCAAACCAAGTCAGACTTACCCACTGGTTCTCTTTGATTCTGGTGAAGAACTTTTCTGTTACTTCCATCCATGTTGGCTACATTTATGGTGTTCCCATCTGTCCAATATATCTTTCTGTAGTACGACATCCAAAAAGTGCAAAACATGAATTACAATCTAAGTAAGGGATCCCTGGTCTTGAGTTTTTACCACCCAGATGAGTTCAAGTCCAGGATCTAACGTTTTGACCTTCCTGAAGGTCATCATTAGCTGGATCAGGTATATTATATTATATATTTGGACTGGAGTGGTTTGGGTTTAAGTTATCTGGGAAATGTTTTGGGAACCCTGGATCTAAGGGCGCTTTCACACTAGTGACCAGGAAGCACTAAGAGTGCTCTAAGAGTTATGTTTGGTCAAGTGTGAAAGCTGTTTTTGAACCCGGGAGCAGCCCAGAAATCAGATCTCTAGTCCTCCTGAAATCGGTGGTCTGGGATTTACTTCAAGTAGACTCTGGTTCAGTGGACGCTATCCACTCCTGGGGTCGTGTGGGGGGTTGCAGGATTGGTTCAATTTGTCATATGGCTGCTTCAATTATTGCTTACACCCCTCCTCCTACGAGAACTTGTTTGCAGGTAGGGAAGCACAGGAAACTGCCATGACTCCAGAAAGATCTGTTCTTCGTGCTTAAATTTTCATATCCAAGGAAAATAATACCCATAAACATAACACACAATATATATATATGTATATAATACAACCTTGTGAACATTCCCTGACGTGTCATGTAAGCATACACATCCCAAAGGTCATTACATATTATTGCATATTTCTTCTACTGGACATTTTAAAATCAAAGCACAATTTGAACTACTTACCCTTTGGCTGGATGTACTGCCAGACACTTTGGTTTATCAATCCCGTGGATGACTGAGGTTTTAAGGGATCCATCAAGTCGAGCAACATTGATCTGGGTCTCTTCATTCTCGGAACTCAGCCAGTACATATTCCTCGAGAGCCAGTCTAATGCTAGACCCCGGCAATTCTGAATATCTGCAAATGCCAGAGACGCCACTTAATAATGTCATCAACATTAGCACAAGGACAGTAGGCGAATGCAGAGTGCTTCCAAGAGAGATCCTTAAGGGCCTTACGGGAATGTGTTTATCACCACACCTGCTGTGCTGCACATACCACGTTTAACTTGATAGTTTTGTAAATTTGTGCATACTGAATGTGGTGGCTAAATGAGTCAGCATGGAAAGAGAGGTGATGAAAAAAGAACATTTCTGTAAAGTTCAAAAGAGATGTCTTTCTTATTTAATGCAGTCTGGAGAACAATAAACCTGACACAACCTCCTGAAATCCCTCATCAAATAAAGCAGTCTGCCTGCTGATTTGATTCACTCCAACTACAAAACCTCTTTTTTCCAGTAACTGAAAATCTATATGAAACTAGATAGAACCAAAGGAAACTTCAAAGACTTTGTGACAGATTCATAAAATGTAAGGAGAGATTTTTCATGACATTTGGAGCAAATGGCATTGTGGTAATACATTAGTTGCGTTCATAAACACAGATTACCAGCTTGTTTTACCCTGTGTGTGATGCTGTGTGATATGCTTTTCCCTCATCATTGGCATGTGCTGTTAGTGATTCATTACACTACACCACATGGTAAAAAAAATTACCATGTTAACCATTTAAAGGGTAAATTCTACAGCAAATACAGCAGCTGCAGTTCTCATCTGTCTTAGGAAGGGTGTTAAAGTGCATTATTACAGAGGGGAAAATATATAGAAATGCATTTTTGCAGCCCCTTGAATAAATAAATAAATAAACATCAAAAAGGTAATCTATTTTAAGGATTATGTGAACAGTTGGAATCTTTGAGTATATCTGGATGTAGAGCTGAGCAATATGGTAAAAATATTATATCACTGTATTTAAAGACATTTTCACAATACACAGTTGGAACAATCTGTCACAGTAGCAAAGAGATAGCAAGATACACATAGATAAATTAGCAGTATACATACTCAATATGATCATATTTGATCATTGTAAAGCACACCAATGCTATGCAATGCTAGTGCACATATCACCACCAATGTAACTTCATAAATAGGTCTTGCTTACTGTGCTGCACATTGTATATTGTGTGGTACTGCTGAATTTTACAAAGCTGGACCTATAATTCTGAGTCAAAGCCTAGCATTTGGCAGCAGAGAACAGAGCATTTGCAGTAATTTACAACAAGGACTAATACCTAAAAATCGCAATCATTTATTAGGTGCTTACTATTTCTTTAAACCTATCAAAAAGCTAACTGAAGGTAAACAGTGCTGCCAGACCTTCAGATGAAAATGTGGACTTACCTCCAGAAATGACTGTCTCAAGGCTTGTGCCATTAATGAAGGCCCGCTTTATTGTTTGGGTCTTCACGTCTGCCCAGTAAATCCGCTCCTCCAGAGCATCGTAATCCACAACCGTGACGTCATCAATGTCAGGGACAGTCAAAGCGGTCATGATGTTCATGTAGGGATTATCAATGTCCACACCTCGTATCTCAGACCGCCTCACGTACAGCAAAAATCTCTTCAATGCTAAGGAGTTAGACATCAGCAAAACACAACAAGGGATCAGCACCTGCTGTGTCAAGTGGAGGGTAATCATACAAAGCATACACAGAAATACACAGCAGAAAGTAAAGCATTTGTGTGGGCAAGTGAAGAAGGTTGTTCTGGCCTACACACTGATTATTTGATGGCTGGATGCTGGATACTTTCATTTGGAGTGATCACATTTAATCATGATGGCGACAGGACAGGAGCGAGAGAGGGTTGGAAGAATGTTGGCCACACCCTGTTTGCCCTTATAATAAGGTCATTTAATACATTTAAAACTGGAGTAAAATAAATATCAGGATTGACATTTTAGGTTCCTAGAAGCATCACAACACTTTTACTTCTGTATCAAACATATTGCATTGCGGGACAAAAAGCACAATATATATTGTACTGTTAAATTTGCATTCAGTAGTCAAATTCATGGATTTTTTTTATGTGGCGTGTGATACATAAATCATCTCCTTACACAGCAACCAATTGCCTGTTTTGCTCTTTATTTCCAGTCTTTTATTTACTGAGCACAAGTTGGTTGTCATCTTGAAATCCTAATCTTTTATACATTGCAGAAGTCTATGAAGACAACTGTTCAGACTAATTAGCATAAACACAGTCATCACGGTCACATACCATGTGTATTTTGACAATGTACTGTTTAACAATAAAGCAAAGCACTAAACTGGTGCTTTATTTATGCTAAACCAGTTAAACAGCAATAGGCTACTGAACCTGGTCCCAAATGAGAAACTCGCATCAACAGCCAAACTGGGGAGCAGTTTAAGCGACTGAATTTAGATGTTTTAAATGCGTCCTGGGTGCATTTCCACCTACATTTTATGCGTATAATCCCTATCCAGATATTATTCTGAAACACTGTACATCCAGAAGTATCTAGATGCCCTTTTTAATTAGTGTATCTAACTGAGCTACTTTAAGGTTTTCTTATTGCTGACACAGACATTTTGTTGCTCACACACAGCTCTGTAGAAGGGCCATGCCAATAGAATTGGGGAAGGCCTACATGATACTAAGGTCACTCTGCTTAACCTCAAGGGTTAGATGAAATGGGATAAAGCCCCACAGAACTTTCTCTGCTGTGAGCAATGGAACTGCATTCTCTGGAGTGAAGGAACACCATTTAATACCTTTAGGATTGTTGGGATGAGTTGAATGGTGTCTGTAATCCAAAACTAATCATCCAAGATTACTACCTGACCTTACTGAATGCAATGAAATCCTCACAGCAATCTAAAATTTAGTGTAAAGACATTCTAGAAGAGTCAAGATGGGTACTGCAGCAAGAGGGGGGCAAACTTACAATTAACACCCTTTGCTTTGGAAGAATCAATGGATGACTTTGAAGGAGCAGCTTGTTGATATAAAGATTATAAAGTGCCTAACTCAATTCACACTACGCAATTTGGGAATAGAAATGAGGTTGAAATGAGTCTCTGGTTTCAACGAACCACATTATACAAAACAATACAGTAGTAACAACCCTACTGTTTAAAATAATGCATTTAATAACTCGATACAATTACTATCTTAAAAAGAGTATATGGTAAAGTTATAGCTATATGTTTATTTTAAAGTAACAGTATGTAGAATTTTTATTATAAAATGCTTCACTGACTTGTAATCAGGAGAACAGCATTTCTGTCACTGCCACTCTGAGCCCAGCTACTAAAACACAAACTTTGGTGAGGGTGCACAAGATCCTTTGTGAAAACTGTGCAACACTGCATAACACTGTGTAAAGTGAATTATACTCCACAACTGAAGGGGGAGCCCAGTAGCAATAAATACAAATTCTCACATAATGCTTCTTTAAAGAGTGTTTCTTTGTGGAAACTAAAGATGTACTGCTCATGTTGTGATGGCCATTTCCAGCTGCTTTTTTATAGCATTTATTACAGTATGGTTAATCTTTCTCTGTATCATATCAAGCTTGAAGGTGGACTTAAATGCAGGAAATGTTAATAAAAAAATAAAAAATAAAAAATAAAATAATATATATATAAATATATATATTTATATATATAAACTAAGAACAAACAGGCTACAAGGAAACACAAACTGGATAAATCTAAGCAATTAAACTAACCAAAACCGAACAAACAGGTAAAAACAAACAAACAAAAAAAACCATTACAAATACTGAAACTAACAAACCAAACAAACAATAAACAAGCCACACCAACATACCGTGTACCGACATAAATATACCTTAATATGAACACACCTAGACATGAACATGCACAAGACCAGACAAGGGAAGGCTAGAACAAAGGGGAACTTGTACAAGGTCAAACGAGGAACACCTAGGGTTAACAAGGAGGCGTGGCTAGGACAGAAACACAGGTGACAGACACACAAATGAACAGGTGGGACTAGGAAGGACAATAACAAACAGAGCCATGTGTTGGGAAGGGACAGGCGTGAAACATTAGACTAACAATGAAAGGTAAACAAAAGCAGCACTGGCAATCATTTCATATCTATGAATAAATTGTAGTTATTTTTTAGGTGTTCTAAAGACACAGTGGTCCAGAACATCTCTTAATATGACGCAGGCCGTAAAATGGCTTGTATCTGTGCCTTGTTCAATCTTAACAGTTCAGGTCATTTTGGTCTCTAAGACATTTTCTCCCAACCCTACTTGGGTTAACATCTGAGGTCTAGTGCACTAGCCCACCACTGTGGGGTACAAGGGCCTTCACTCACCCACACAGGAGCGATTGCTGGGGGAGATCTTCATAAGGTGAGGACAAGAACAAGATGCGGTGCGATTGTAATCGATGAGGCAGAGATGTGAGCAGGGACCTCTCCCGCCGTTCCCCTCGCATGGGTTGGAGGCTGGAAAACCGGCAGTGACATGCATTCAGACCAGCCAAAAGAAAACACATCAAGGGCAGAAATCAATAGCACATCTAATGGCTCCTGGTTCAAGAACGCAGCCATCTTTAAAGGAATCTGAGCTAACCTTTAGTGACATCAATTGAACAAATTGTGCTCAAAGCTTACCATCACAGAGAGGCACAGGCAGACAATCAAAACACTTTTTAAAGCATTTACAGTTCAAATGAAAGAATTCAGGTTTCTTGATGAAAAGGTGCGGCCTTTAAGGCAGCAATGGCCGGCAGAAGACCAAATGTTTGCATTAAAAAGCAACAGACATATATAGTGATGTGAAAAAATCGGGACATCCCCATTTAAATATATTTAAACATATGGACATATGACATATGATCTTCACTTGAACAATAGTAAGTTAAATATTAAGTTAAATATTAAGACACAAAACTGAAGAAATGTCTTCACAAATTGTTTGTAAAATGTAATTAATAGAAATTTAAATCAATAGAAATAGAATTACCCACAAGTATTACTACTTTAAGTAGAAAATAAAAGTAGAATCAGGTACATCACATCAGCTGCAGATGATTAGAAAATTATTAGAGGGGATTTTGGGGAACCCTGTCTTATATAAACCTCAGATATTTACATATGATCTTCACTTGAACAATAGTAAGTTAAATATTAAGTTAAATATTAAGACACAAAACTGAAGAAATGTCTTCACAAATTGTTTGTAAAATGTAATTAATAGAAATTTAAATCAATAGAAATAGAATTACCCACAAGTATTACTACTTTAAGTAGAAAATAAAAGTAGAATCAGGTACATCACATCAGCTGCAGATGATTAGAAAATTATTAGAGGGGATTTTGGGGAACCCTGTCTTATATAAACCTCAGATATTTAGTTTGGTTTGCTCTTGATTGGTAAAGTGAGTGTTTTTACCATGGTGTGACCCAATGAGCTCTCTAAGGCCTTCAGAAAGAAGGTTGTAGATGCAGATGAATCTGGAGAGGGATTTAAAAAGATCTAGTCCTAGTAACCCAGGAATAGACTGCAAGATGGTTAAAGGCGTCTTCAACAATCCTAAAATGTCATCACAGGACCTACAGGTAGCTACAAAAACAACAACAAATGTCAAGGCAAAACTCAAGATTCATCATCTGTCTAAAGCACACTGTCCCAAAAGTCCTGGTCTTTGTCTCTGTGCTCTCTGTCTTTAAATTTTTGTCTTGTTCTGATGTTTTTTTTTTTGTTGTTTTGACAGCAAGGGTATCCTTCTTGCACTCCTCCCATGAAAAATGACTTCTTTAGTCTCTTTCTGATAGTAGATATTGTACTTTGACATCAAATGTGGCAAGAGCCACCTGTAGGTCCCATTATGACATTTTGGGACAGTTAGAGACTTCTTTACACACAGCTTGCTATCTGCTCTTGGGCTGAGCTTGGCCAAGTCTGCAGTTGTTTTAATTGTTCTCTAATTGTCCTGTGATCTTTTTAACCCCCTCTCTGGACTCATAGGCATCTACAACCTTCTTTCTGAACACCTCTGAGAGCATTTCAACAATGAAGAGCAAACCAAACGAAATGTCTGAGGCTTAAATAAGACGCACTTCTGAAAAACTAACTTGTGCTATGGCTTTCTGCATTTCTTCAGTTTTAGTTATTTTGCTGTATTACCTCCATCTCTGATTATTGTTAAAATGAAGATAGATAAATATTTTCTGTATATTTAAATATGTTTAAAAATGCTGTCTTCATTTGTCTCACATTATGTTTTAATTGTTGTGATAAAAGGGTAGAGAGGACCTCATTCACCACCTTTAAAGGCCACACTGAAAGAGAAGTGCTTACTGCTTCAAATTCTTTGCACAAAGCCACCCACCCATTTTAGCCCTATGAACATCCCCCCCACCCCCACACACATTCTCGCAACCTTACAGGGTAGTGACACAGCACTTTAAAAGAACTTTAGCCTTCCTCAAACACCGCTAGCATATCTGTTTCTTGAGTTTCGTGAGAGGAATGGCCCATTTCTGTTATACTTCATCAGGGACTATTGCTGACCAGGCAGATCATATGATAATGGCTAAGAGGTCGCTAGAGAATAGTAAATTAGCTTGCTACCTCTTTTCACTTTTGACAGCAAAGCTCTCTTTGTCAGCAGTATTCCAAGAACACCAGGGAGCTGTTGAAATTGAAGCAGTTATGTGCTGGGAACAACTACATCTTAATAGGGGAGATTCTTACTGGCAATATCAACTGCGATATTTATACAAGCTAAGCGTACCGTGATGAAGCACGGATGGCTCGGACAACAAACAGCATCTCTGAAATAGCTTGCATGATAGAAAAGTCTCTTTTTGAACTCTCGACTCATCCTACAAGCCTCTTATATTCCATATCTGAGCTTGAAGAGTTCGAGACTCGGCCGCAATTCTTTGGAAATGGCCTGCTAATCGGATTTGCTCTGACGTGATATGATTCTCCAGCTTTTTATTTTAGGAATGGACCGGTGTTTACAGCGAGGCATCACATACAGTATAGGCTTGTGAAAATAGCCTAGAATGCTGACATTTTGCTTCCTGAAACAGTGCACTGCTCCCAGTTACAGAAGCTTTAACCCTTCCTTGAACCCAGAGCTACAGTACAAGGCATAATTATCTCCAAAACCATTAGAATGGTGTAAATAATTGCTCCGATGGGGCTTTGAAAACGGGCCCATTATTTCCTTTCAATGCTCATCTATTTTCATACATGCAGCAGGCATATTTTTGCAATTATTTACCATAAGTGAGAATAACAAATAATTTCAAGTGACTCAATCGTAGACTAGCGACCTGGAGAATTAATTATACATTCATGTGGTCTTCCGGGGGAATCTCACTGTTGGAGAAATATGAGATAAATACGGGCAGCGTACTTAACTTATGCAAGGAAGGCAACTCTTGGATTTATTGCCTCATTCTTTGTAGAAATGGTCTAAAGATGTAATGATAGCCTTTGTCAGTCTCTGCTTGCAAATGCTAACAGTAGAAGTAAGCATTAATGGAGAAGGAGAGTGTTCATGCTTGCTTTGCTTCAGTGAAACCTGGAGATTTACACCCTCACAGCAAACAGACTATATATTTTGAAATGGGATTCTGGGCAGTTCTGAACAACCTTTGAACAATGGAGCTGGCAGGACATGCGCCATATTTCATGGTGGACTAGCACCCGACAACCCACCCACACCCACACCCCCCCAGGCCTTTTCTCCAACCTCATGCTGGAGTTCTTAAACCCTGCCCCCACTCCTTACACCACACATAATGTATTTACAACCTGCCTGTTGATGCCTGCAGTCTAGCCCCATTAGCCCGGTGAGCATTCCCCCATCTCACCCCCCACTGCCCTCCAGAGGTTTGCCTCTCCCCTTCCAGCGCAGCAGGACTGAACACAAACACAATTTCCCTGGCCTGTTAGCGGCCAGAGCCGGGATTTTGGACAGCAGTGATAGCCAGCCTTTCCCGGCGGGCTCTTTAAGATTGGATTAGCCATACTTATTGGCTTCCTCAGCAACGCAGCACAATTTGTCGGCACTTATCGGGGTAAAACAGTCACCCGACTGCTGATACAGTGGCAAAGGATCTGAACTGAGCCTGCACGTATTGGCAGTGTTATGTTGCTGTTTTGGGCGGGTAGAATTGATGCAAATGAGATTACTTCAGCTGAAGAACATTCATGGAGGCTTTTCATTTTCCGTTTATGGAAAGCTGGACACCTGGCACACTTTAAAATTAGCCACAGACATTCTATCAACAACAAACACAGATTTAGCAAAACTGTGATCAAGTGACGTGGGACAAATAAGCATTAATATATGCTGCTGTTTGAGTGACAAAAAACAAATGTAACTGTAAAGAATAATCAAGGATGCCGGTCATTCTGCATTTTCCCCTCCATTGGCCTGGCATCACTGATTGCATTGGCTTTGTTTACCTTATCTCTTTGTTCTAGTTACCCTTGAATGTCATAATGAAAAGAAACTGTACTATCTTTAAAGTGCCCATGGAAAAGCAAACTTTCATTGCCTTTCCACATAAATGAAACTGATGAATGCAAACATGGTGAATTCCCAGTTTCAATATAAGCTGCAAAGACCATCGACATTACTGTGTTTGCAATGTCACAAAAAAACAAGTAATTTACATACAGTGTACTCTTCTAGTTCTAGTCTTTTCACACAGCCGTTATAAGCACTGTTTCAGCATGGATTGGCATAAAATAAGGCAGCCGATCAGAACCCAGGTCACTTTAAAGTACAGCAGAGTCACATAAACAACAGGTGTAAGACATACAGAGAGAGGATTGGAAAATGGTCATGAAAAATACACTTTTTGATACACATGCAGGAAATGTTTGGTTATTTTATGTATGTCATACTATAGGACATTGTGTTACACTAAAGGTCAGATATTTTATAACAATAAAGAAAAAGTTATAGATGTATATTTGAGATTAAAGTAATAATAATAATAATAAGAAGAAGAATAATAAGAAGAAGAACACCAAAACATGGAAAAAACATGTCCATGTAAATCAAAGACATGTTCTGCCATACAAGTACATACATTTTTATATTGTGTGACAGTAAAAATGCCATGTCACTTCAACAACCTATATACAAAACACTGTAATTCATAATTGTCCATACAAACAGCATTAGTGGATTTCAAGGGGGGAAAAAAAACTAGAGAAATGCAGAATATAGGCTATTTAATGTGTTGCTACAATGCTGCTGTATGTCTTAAACAAGTGTCTTTCAATTTATAAGAAAGAAAAAAACAACATGCACTTACTATTAATGGAAGTTATCTACATTGTCCAATTACCAACTATTCTCCCAATGTATGAAGTTTAGGTAGCTGCTCATTACTGCTAGCTTTTTCTTATATTCATTAGGCTGCTTTATTCTGGAGTGGATGAAGTCACAGAGGGCACAGTGTGCATTGTGAAGATAAATTGAGGCCGTCCTTACTGGCTAGGTAGGACAGGAAAGGGGGAAAAAACGGCTTGACACAGACCACGACACAATTAAAATTAATTTAGGAAGAGTAGGGGGAACACATCCAGAGTTCACATTAGGCTGGCTTGTTCTCTGCATGGCCACTTTTTTCAATTATTCAGGCACCCCCATTGAAGCCTGTTTCTGATTGGCAGGAGAAATGAATGAACAGCAGGGAATCAGCTCAAATGAATCCTCACCCCATAAAGCATGCACTGGACTAATTCACTCTGCATCTCCTTCAGTAAAAGCTGAACCAGGGTGGATCGCGTTATTTCCACCATATTCTTCAGCACCCCAAGGTAACAGTCATGGAACGTGTGAGTGAAGCAAGGCTGTGGTTTCTTCAGCCTTGCCCACCTGCCTGGCTTCAGTGTGGCCTTTGGGAAATTCATAGGCCAGGAATAGCAAACGAAGAACAAGCCACAAAACCTAAGGTTCCTTAACACTTTGGCAGAATATATAATAAGCTGACTAAAGTGCTGACTTTCTAACCGACTGCTCACATCTGTTTCACATATGCAACAAGGCAAAACAACAGCCTGCTTTCGCTGCATCTTCCATCACATATCATCTTTCAGTTCCTCAGGCGGGTAACTCCATCACAGCATTCTCAGAGCACAGAAATGGTCTAAAAACACTTACACTGTGGTTGGCGACTTGGATGGTAAATCTGCAGACCAAAAGGCTGAGCACTTGTTTTTTGGATGACGGTCACGTTGCGTCCGGTCCACTTATTGGCCCTAGCCAGTGTATTGGTCCTCCAGTCAGTCCAGTACACGCTTCCTCCGAAAAGAGAGACGGCGAAAGGGTGGGAGAGGTACTCATGGCCTCTCAGGATCTCAATGACTCCTGAGCCATCATACAAGGCTGAGTAGATAGCGTCCGAGCTGTTGGAGACACAGGAAAGAAAAAAATAAAACACGATGTGAGGCCCTCTCATGCCCACGATGGCTTGGTACTGCCTCTGTTGACAAGGTGTGATACTGCTGATAGATGTCCTGAGGGACTTCTACTACAAGCACTCCCACAGTTGTCAGACAAGTGAATGCCAGTGAAAGACAGATGAAAGTTGAACTGTACACTCATTTTTCTTTACAACGCTACTGTGAGGCTGCATGGGGAAAAAAGAGCCCTGAGATTGGAGAACATCTATATGATGTTTCGACGTTTTGACAGTTCATAACAGTTTGGCAGTGTTTTTGTTTGTTTGTTTTGTTTTGTTTTGTTTTGCATTGACTGTATGATCCCTATAACATTATATACTTTATAAATCACACATATATATGATTCCCAGAGAAAAACATATGTATACCACATACTATATATAGCATATACAGTATATCTATCTCCATCTAAACAATCCAAATCATATCTGTTTATTCTCTTTTCAAACTTTCAGGCTATTATTCCATTCATCATATAATGTTCACACAATGTAAAGGACATCTGTTGTTTTCAAATGATGTAATACATAAAGAGATAAATAAATAAACAAACAAAACCGGAAGAAAATACGAGTTAGAAGGTTTTCATATGACAGCAATGATGTATTTCTCGCCTACCGAGCGTCTGTCCATATTATGCGCCTCTCCAGATGGTCCAGTGTGAGTCCGTTTGGCCAGGCTCCTATCTCCATGTCCTTAAAGACTACGTGTCTTCCACTTCCACTCATCGATGCAGCCTCGATTCGAGGAAAACTGGCATCCCAGTCTGTCCAGAAAAGAATTCTACACACACAGTAACACAGTAAGTAAGTTGGGATATAGAATAAACACTTTTATGATGTGTCTACACACACTTCTGTACTGCACAATAACTTAACTTAATAAATTGGGATATAAACATAAAAGGTGGTGTTCACTAAAGTAATCACACTACATCACTGCTGAAAAAAAAGGAAACACCCTGGCCAAACTGGATAAACTGGGTTTAGCTCTTAACCAGCATATATATTAATTTATTTAGTTATTTTTTGCATATAATGGTTTAGCTGGTCTACATAATCAACTTGACCAAGCTAGTCCACGCATGTCTAAGCTTGTTGATCAGCATGATCTGCATGATCATTGTGACTATGCTGGTCAACCAGCACAAATAATATGATAAAGCTGGTCGACTAGTCTGACCATCTTTACCATGCTGGTAGTCAATCAATACAATCAGCTTGATGACCAGCTTGGTCAGGTTTATCATATTGACAGACCAGCTAGTCCATCTAAATAAACTAAACCATCTTAGACCATCTGGAACCAGCTTCCAGTAAAAGCTTGTCTTAAGCTTAATACTATGAAAATAAACACTATTATGCAAAGTTTTGATGTCCATGGTCAAACTACACACTTTGGTGATTTTCTAAGTGCAAATAAGTGAATAAATCTTATACATAATAAATAAAGTAAACAAACTTGACATTCTGTACATTATGTGTTTATTTGCTGAATGTAACACATTAGAAATTATATATATATATATATATATATATATATATATATATATATATATATATATATATATGCACATTTCTGTATTTATTTATTTGCAAAGTTTTCACTTCATCCAAACACATATAATTTGACCAGGTGACCAGAGACAGGTGATCACATCTGCAGCATTACCTGATATAACCACCATGCAGTGGAACTGCATAAAGTGAACAGTTTTTCACACAGAGTTAATTTGCTACTGCAAATAACACCCTCTGTAGGTCTGCAGGGTAAATGTCACAGTGTGATTGGAAGCCATTCCACCAACCTCATTAACTAATGAACTACATGAGTAATGTCCTGTACACTGTCATAAACAAACACACTTTCTTCCCCATTTTTACTGATATGATCATAAATTCACAAGCCGCTACAGATTCAATAAAAATCATTTAACCCGGATACTAGAACGAGGAGCCGCATCGTCATCGGCGGCCGAACTCATTCAGACAGCCACAAATCAATAACCTAGCTTCTGAGTAAATGTCGGCACTGGAAGTACTGATCATGGCAACTATGAGCCTAAAAGCAAAACTTTCAGCATCTCTCTCAGGGGTCCTTTCTTTTTTTTATTTTGAAGCCTTTTCAGGCTCTCTCAATCTCGGGCTGATGCCGGTGCGGTTTTAAACAAGTGCCGCCCTGGTAAACGGCAAAATCAATCTTAGATTTTGATTTCAAAGGAACACTTCAGCATCCAATGAGCTAGTTTACAGTATGCCACCCAACTGAGTGCCAACACGAGCTGCAGCTTGCGAGCAGAGATACTGCATTTGTCCTCTCTGCGTTGCCCATGGCGCTTGGCAGAAATCACTTCCACTGCTTCAAATGGGCATCGTAAGCCACCAGACTGTTTTCTATTCGTTTTCAATGCCAACCAGCGTTCTCTAAGCACTAAATGCTGCTGGGATCAGCCTGTGACTATTTTGAGCTCATGTTGTCATACTTGAGGCTTCCTCCTCCCCACATGGTGCCTTGAGAGACAGGGGAGGACTGCACTGCAGAAGCAGGGCAGAGAATAGATAGAACTTGAAGGGGAAAAGAGATTAAAAAAAGGAAGCAGACTACAACAAAACCCACAGCGAGTGAGCACATACTTTCCTTGATATGTCATTAGGAATTTATGCCAGACAGTGCAGAAATGGCTTACAAAAGTTTGGGTGAGAACGCATTTTAATCAACTATTTGCTCTTGATGCTGTTGATGTTGTTTGTTATTAATGCTGATTATTAAAGCTGCAATTCTGCTCAAAGGAACAAGGGCACTGGGCTCATTTCTGCAGAGCAACACTCACCCTTGGCCAGGGTCCAGGGCCAGGGCACGAGGGTGCTCCATACCGCCTGCAATCAGGGTGGTCCTCATTTCTCCATTCAGCTTGGCCACCTCAATCTGGTCCAGGTTGCTGTCGATCCAGTATAGGTTTCCTGCAATCCAATCCACCGCCAGTCCCTCAGGTGTGGCCAAACCATGCTGAACCACCACCTCAATCCCAGTGACACCTGCAACCACATCAATATCACTAACACTGGTGAATATAAAGCTGGACGCTGTGCAGAATTAATCACAACAGGTAATTATACCTTCCAAAAGCAGGCTTTTGGATGCTGATTTCCTCCAAACGCTGCTTTTTCGGAGAAAATAGATAACCCGAGATGAGAGTGCATTGACATTAGATGGAAGGAAGCTTTCCCTGGGTTTTCTATTAAATATTAAAGGCTTTCCCAGGCTGTCTATAATCCAGCTGTTTGCAATTATCCTCGGCAGTGGAGGGCTTTATGAAATGCTAACAAAGGGGATGCAATAGCTGTAGCGGGAGGCTGCACACAGAGCAATGCAGGCCAGAGCGGAGACGTGAGCTCAGTTTGACAAATGCAGCAGCAGTGAACGGCACTAAATGGTCACCCAGAGAACCAGCAGCATTTATCAGCTCCTTCAGAGATTCTGTGATTCACTTAAAGACAGTCCCATTTCTGTCATGTCAGGCGTAAAAGCGTTCCTTTAAAAGAAAACGTCACGAGAATGGGAGGAAATCAGATTTCATTTCTTCTGCTGCACCGACTAAAAGCAGTTGGGATAAAGGGTCATATTTAGACAATGCCTGAAAGTAGAAGAGCTATACAGGAACTCTTTAACAAAAGGAAGACATTATTTGATATGAATTCTGTCTTATTTGCAGCTCAAGTAGAGAAACGATGATGAAATTGCAGATTGTAAACTTTTGTGGGGTAAGTAGAAGATGTTGCAGAACAATTTGTATGTAAAGTTACTAATTACATAATTAATGACATAACTGGGTAATTACTAGGAAAGTCCAGATCCAGCTTTATGTATCCTGATTCAATGCAAGCATCTTAATATTGAGCATCAGCCATTAAAGACAGATATATTTAAAGGTAAAGATGCATGTATTTGTCACTGTACAGTGTACACTATACAGCGAAATGTGTCTTCGGCATTTAACCCATCTGTGGTAGTAAACACACACACACTAGTGAACTAGGGGCAGTGAGTACATACACGCCCAGAGCGGTGGGCAGCCAACTTCAGCGCCCAGGGAGCAGAGAGGGTAAAGGGCCTTGCTCAAGGGCCCAGCAGTGGCAGCTTGCTGAGCCCGGGAATCAAACCCACAACCTTGTTATCGATAGCCCATACATACATACACACTAGTAAACAAACACATACAATGACAGTGAACAGACATTGCTGTGGCCTCCAGGGAAGAGAGAGGGCGCTGCAATGGGTTAAGGGCTTTGCTCAAGGGACCAAAAAATTTCAGCTTTGGGACGACCCTCCCTCTCCCCATCACTCAGTGTGAGGCTAGCCAAACAGCCAGGTGTCTGTTGTAACAGAATTAGCAGTTAGGGTTCTCCTCCAAGTGCATTCAGTTGCCCACTGATGTTGCAGTGGGTGGCATTATGTGACACTGAGAAAGCACATCTTGAGTCTGAACTGTTTTTTTTTTTTCTCACTCTGGATTTTGAATGCTGGTTTTAAACCAGAAGCAATGTGGCACGACCACCTGTAAAACACTGCGGCTTTATTTTTCAGTCATGGTTTTGACGGGAAGTCACTTGCTGTAAACGGCAGAAAATAGACACGAAGTGTGATAGCTGTCAAAACACTAGCAGTGCAGATATTACAAGTTTTCATGTTCCACTGTGAAACAGTTCCACACTGCAGACTGCAGACTGCTTTGTTACCTTCTAGAAAAGTGTCTCGGTGATGTAGGTTGGGAAAATGTCCATTTACCGTGCCTCTACCACAGTGACACAAATGCAGTAATACACCAAAACAGGGTCAGTGTTGGACAGGTCTTTAAACAGAGGATACTTGATACATTAAGATATCCCTGGGCCAGCTCAGGACTCCCCTATTAATTACATGTAAGTAATATAACTCTCAACTTTCATGGATTACTACAGAAATCAGAAAATCGGGTAAATCAGTTTTCTTAGTCTGATATTTCACATATTAGGCCACATATTTAGACTAGAGTGCTGATCTAGGACCTATGATCTAGGGCACTAAGGTAGTTAACTGTGACTCTGAAGCTCAGTGTGTACCTCCAGTATCTGAGAGCTTGCCCCTGTAGATCTTGTCCTCCACCACATCGGTCCAGTAGAGCAGGCTGCGGTTAAAGTGGAAGTCCAGGGCGATGGTGTTCCTGAGCCCGGGCACAAGCAGGTTGTAGTCACGCTTGTGAAGGTCTATCCTTCTGATCTCATGCCGGATGGAAAAGATAATGAAGGCTTCAAAGGGATCTGAGACAATGGAAAGAGACAAGCAGACAGCTACAGCCTCCACACGTACAGCACAATTAGACAGACACAGGAGCCGAGCAGAGCCACCAACCATCCCTGTTCCACCTCCACATATGAACGATCTTCTCAAATCGAGAGATGTTACACAAGATCCTATGGGAGCAATAAATATGGCAGTCTTCTGAAATAGGCGCCAGCTTCGCGCTGCATATGCTTCGCGGCCTACAGTATATCACACTGATGCTCATTGTCATCCACCGACTAATGACCCAAATTTGATTCCCTGAAACAATTTAAAAGCGTTTGGCAGGCATGCTGCTGTAAAGACATTAGCTTCTCACTGGGAGCCTCCTGATTGTGTATCCTGCTGTCATTGGATTATTGCTCCTTTTATTGCTTTGCACTGTGAACGCATCCACCACATAAAGCCCGGAATGCGTGTAACTCTGCTAAGAATTCATTAACAAGCTTGATATCAAATGAGATTATTAGACAGAATGTGCTACTTTAGTAGATTAATGCAATGAGAGATAAAACCCTTTTTTCTGGTATAGTGGTTTTGCCTGCCACCAGTTTAAGCTCAGAATAACAACAGTTTGCTGTCTAGGCAACTCTGTGTTTGAAACTGGTACTGATGTGCCTTCAAAAGCATCTAATCTGAAATCCACAGGTTCTTGATCAATTCCAAATTTTAATGCAAAAACTTAAGGGTTCATGATCAATTGCAAATAATACTGAATATTTCAAATATTAATGTAAAATACTTTGGGCTCTTGAACAAATATTGATGTAAAAACATTCAAGGTCTTCATCAATTTCGGATGTCAATGTAAAACCCTGAATTCAAAATTTTAGTGTAACATATTATGAGTTCTTAATCAATTCAAAATATTTATGCAAAAAGGTAAAAGTTTTTGATCCATTCCAAATATAGATGTAAAATATTCTGGATTCTTGATCAATTACATATATAGATATAAAAAAGTTTCAGGTTTTTGATTAATCGCAAATGGTAATGAAGAGATTTATTTTTTTTATTTGTTATAAATGTTATAAGAGCTTAATCAATTGGAGATGTTAATGTATAATGTTCTGAACAATTTCAATTAGAAATATTAGCATAATAAACTATGTCTTCGACTGTTGAGTATTTGAGCTGTATAATATAAGAGAAAAAAAATGAATATTTTTTTGGTTAAGAAATATTCAATCAACTGTGCAAATGTTATTTTATGTTGCAAATGTTTTTTTGTTGTTGTTGAATTCTTATCATAAACACTTCTAGGTTCCAGATTTATTGTGTAAAAACCTCTAGCATATTGATCTATTACAAACATTCAAGCAAAACGGTCTAAGCTCCTGCGGTAGTTACCTGTGCTAAGGCAGCTCTCCCCATCCGGACCCAGTCTCCAGCCAGGGTAACAGGAGCACTTCACAATGGTCTTGTACTGCTCGCATGTCTGACTGCACTTGAGGTGTCTGGAGCAGTAGTCAACCACCTCACAGGTCTTGTTGTCTGAGCCCAGGTGGAGTCCAGCAGGGCAGGAGCACACTGCGCCTTTGCTAGGAACCACTGTACACTGATGACTGCAGCCTCCATTACCCTGCAAGCATTTGTCTGGGAAAACAGAGAGCAGATTTAATGAGTAGAACGACGCATCCAAAAAACAAAAAAACAAAAACAAAACCAAGCAGTAACCAGTTCCTAAAGAGATCAGTTGTGTGCCTTGTAGAAGCCAGAGGACAAGGCTCTCGTTTGGTGGAGGTATTTTTTCCTTCTCTGCATTTAAAATAGGAAAAACACTGTAGACAGAAGCATGCAGCCATTTATAGATATTGCACATCTATAACATTGTTTAGGCAGCTGTGGAGCTCGAAAATTTGATTTCTTATTTGCAGAAGCTCCAGTCTGAGTAAAAGCTGCACACTATGGACAAAAAAGCACATTTGAAAATTGGAATGCCCTCATGAAGTCCTAACTTGTACAGTAGTCATCAGGATTCCCATTCTTTTAGGAAAATATTTAAAAAAGATTTTTAGGACATTGTCCAGGGCTTCAATACAGGACAACACACATACACCAATCAGCCATAACATTAAAACCACCTGCTTATCGTTTAGATTCAGCTCGCCAAACCAGATCTGACCCATTGGGACCTCTGAAGATGTCCTGTGGTATCTGGCACTAAGACATTAGCACCAGATTCTTTAAGTCCTGTAAGTTGTAAGGTGGGACCTCCATAAACACCCTGTCGCCGGTTCATTGCCGACAGATTCTTACACTTGCCCATTTTTTCCACTTTCAACACATCAAATGTGCCATTGGAATTAAAGCATCAATGTTAGTTACTTTACTTTGTGGTTCAGTGGTTTTATTGCTCCAGCTGCACACTTAGTGTATTAAAAGCACATTAATATCAATTAGTTTTTACACACATGGTTACTTAATGTACTCATGTATTCATGTACTGAATGTATTCAACACCTATTACTATCTGTTACTTTTTCCATACGATGCAAATCCCTCTGTATATCTGTACAATTAGTAGTGACTTATACATCCATTTATAACATTAAACCTTGTAAGATATGATGCTGTGATCTGTCCACATTACAGTGCAGCATTACAAACTTTAATAAATATGCATTAATAGTTAAATATGTAATCTCACTGGCTCAACAGCTTAATCTTCCAGGACATGTTTCCAGGATATGTTTTTTTTTCCCCAGGTGTTTCCATGACTGAAATAAGTCTACATCTTCCAGGACACATGGTTACTCATGTTATGCAGTGTTGTCAATGTATTTCAATAGCTTTGGATCATGATGAGACCATTGCTCAGGTAAAGTATTCCATTTCACTGATGGAAAGAGACTGGGCTGGAAAAGTTACTTTATATAATAGTATAAATATATATATAATATAATATATATATATATATATATATAATAATTTAGATCATTTATCTGGCCAAAATATACAGCAATTTGTTAAAACTGTAAATCTCTTCCCATTTATGGTGAGGAAATTGTAGTGATTACATAAAATTGTGTGTCATTGTAAAATTTGGGATGAAAGAGTCATTTTGTGTCCAACTCCAGAAGGGGCTAAATAACAGGCCATGCCGGCCAGAATGTTCCGTGGTGTATTTCTGAGTCATGCTGTCAGGGAGGGTCTCTGAGCTGAATAAGCTTTTTTACTTGGATTAAGGTGGGCTTGGTGGGAGATTAAACTATATTGAAATGATATTTTTGTTAATATATTGTTTGTTATGTTGTATTGTAATCTGGAGCATTGTGTATACCTTGTGGAGTCTTACCGTTCTGTGTACTCTCTTTTTCCTAAGGGTCAAAAATCACCCAAAGGCAACTCTTTGCACCCTGGAGGTGCACATCTTTTATGAAATGTTTCTCAAATGTTGGGGTCAATCCAGGAAAAGTCATTAAATTTTAAGTAAAAAAATAATAATTTAGGAAGTTTTCTTTGGTGGTGTCAGCCCCTTGGTATCGCACTCTTCCACGGGGTGATTCCGAGCCGCCGCCCACTGGCCCAAATAAGAACTTCCTCCTCATTTGTGTTCATGTTTGGTTAATTGTGTTGATTTAGGTTGATTTGGTTCATGAGTTACACCTGGGATTGGGGGGTATTTAAGAACCTTGACACCGCCATTCGGTGCCGAGAATTGCATCGCTTGGAACCTCGAGGTCGCCTGAGAGGTTTCCCTTACGACTAGCGGTGTGTTGAGGTCAGCTTCAGCTCAGCTTCCACATTCAGGAGCAGGTCATCCTGCCAATCAAGTCATCAGCGAGGCTTGCTCGCTCACGGCCAGGATTTACTGGCAACCCACGTCTCAGCTAGGCGACCCTTGCTCACGGCAGCACGCTGCGGTTCCAGGTTTGGCCGGCCTAGCCGTTCTTGTTCAGTAGCTGGTCCCCCAGCTCAACCCCCCAGTCCCAGGTTCATTTTTGGTTTGTCCTCCTGTTTGCCACATTCATATTTTTGTTGATCACTGTTGTTCATGGTTTGCTGCCTTTTTGCCTCACTTGCCTCCTTTTGTTTATCTCATTTTGTTAATAAATCTGGTTGCTTTGACTCCATCTCTGCGAGTGTTCCTCCCTCTGTGTCGTAATTATTATTCTTTTTTTTTTAAATAAACATAACTGGCATATTTAGCTGATATAGATAGATAGATAGATAGATAGATAGATAGATAGACAGACAGACAGACAGACAGACAGATAGATAGATAGATAGATAGATAGATAGATAGATAGATAGATAGATAGATAGATAGATGGAGTTAGATGGAGTTTAAGCTAAACATGTAAACAGCAAGTAAAACATTATTAAAATCTATCAATTAGTGAATCTCAATAGCGCAGCTGCACTGAGATAACCCACTTTACTAGTCAAGTGTGGTCTTACAGGATTATGTAAGGTCACACTTTTCCAGACGTGAGGCAGTTGCAATATTACATTACAGAGGCAGGCTGGGTGCAGAGTGCACAGCAAACAAAATGAACTCTGTCCGAGTGGAAGATGCCTTTATTACTTCCAAAGCTTCAAGACAAATGAAAATTGAGACTGAGGTACATCATCTTCTTTCAGGGATAATACTGAATCTTTTTTCATACTCTACTCGGCCCTTTGTGAGCTCTAATGGACAATCCTTTACTCTTATTAAGGCACCTGATCCTCGAAAAAAGAGCTGAAAATGACATTGTCCCAAGGACTTTGCTTCGAGTGATTAGGATGAAAGACAAGAAAGAATTTAATTTTCTCCACGGGGGACCCCGAAGTCCACAGAGGAGCAGGACGGTCTCCTCCCAGAGGTTACAGCAGGGAATGGGCTTGCTGTGCTTGTTCACATCAATCGGCCCCTCAAGGTACTGCGCAGTACAATCTAATTGGCAACAAGGTGGCTCTGCCACGCCGGCTCCTTTCAGACTGATAATTCCTGCACCGGCCCAGCGGACTCCCATGGGCTCCGCTTGGTAACATTCTGGAATGTACTGAAATGTTTGCCTTGTCCAACTCTAAAGGATTACACGCTGTCAGTTCTCCCGAGACTCTTTTCCCAGTGATGGCTACTGAAGCAAACACATCATCATTTGCAATTTCAGTCAGGCCATCTTCACCATCTTCCCACACACAGAGGTCTCGTATAGAACATGTGCTGTCTTTCATCACACTACAACAGATCAAGGATATAGTACAAAAGAGAAATGAACAAAGCCCTCTGGGATATTAAGTACTAACACAAACAGAAGGTCCTCTCAGCTTAACACAATGTGTATCAATCTGACCACACACTGCGGTTTATCCAGACACCATAGCTCTTTTAACTACTCAACTATTTCATCAGTCATCCATGTAGATGACAAATCAAGAACACAGAGCATATAGTACTGCAGGCAGTAGTCAGAGACCACTCAATTGATTTGATTTCCAGTCAAAATAGAGTCAATAACAGTGAGGAGATTAGACATTAGGTAGTTGATTAGCAGGAAGAAGTGGTGAGCCAAAGGAAAACAAGTGGAAACACAGGAACTTCCAAGACTGGATATAAAACAAATGGGTTTCACTTTATTTTAATGGTTTTTCTATCTACAGATCCTTAAATCGTTAAATAATGGAATCTGGTAGACCTCCGAAAATGATCCAATCAGATAAATAGTATCTAAAGCTTTTATCTTTGCGCGAGTGGAGAAAATAGAGCTCCACTCTCATTTCCAGATCTGAAAAAATCCAGGTGTTTCTGTCCATCCTTTCAATATGAGAAAAAGACTTGAAAAGCTGAAGTTGCTGGTGTTCTCAAGGCAATGGACTGGCTGGTCTAGAGTCCACACCTCAATATCAATAGATGTTTTGGGCAGTAGGTGTTCTGAAACCTATATAAGCTGTAAAGAATAAACAAGGTTGGACACAGTAAAAATTAATGATTTAGTTACTGAGACAATAGATATATTTGTTGATACACTGCCTGGCCAAAACAAAAGAACTGTCCAACACAAAAAGCTTAAATGACGATCACTTAAAATGTCAGGGATATTTTTAATAGTGAAGGTAAGAGTATTTCCACATGCACAATGCAAAGGGAACTCAAGGGACTGAGACTAAACAGCTGTGTAGCCTTAAGAAAATCACTTGTCAGTGAGGCTAACCGGCAAAAACGACTTCAATTTACTTAGGAGCATAAAGATTGGAAGCAATGGAAGAAGGTCATGTGGTCTAATGAGTCCAGAGGCGGCAGAAGTGATGCACCCATCATGCCTAGTGCCTACCGTATAAGCCTGTGGGGGCAGTGCTTTGATCTGGGGTTGCTGCAGTTGGTCAGGTCTAGGTTCAGCAACGTTAAGAATGAGGTCAGCTGACTACCTGAATACACTGAATGACCAGGTTATTCCATCAATTCCATCAGGGAGCATGTTACATGATTTTCACACATGGATCGGCTACCACAGACATGAACATGGGAGTCCAGACATAATCCCCATTGAGAATCTTTGGGATGTGCTAGAAAAGAAAGACTTTGCACAGTGATCCAAGGAAATATTTTTGGCCAGACAGTGTAAGTGTGTTTTGCTTGTTGAAAATAATTTGAAATTTTGATTGGTTTCAGATGTTTCAGTGCTGTACATTAAGAAATGTACAGAGTAGTTGCACATATTTCTAAATACAATATGGATGATCATTTTTGTCATGATGCAATTAGTTTTTGGTGCAGACAGGGGAAATATTCATCATATTTGAGACTTACAGCTAAAACAAGAGCACAGCACCTGAAAAGGTGTAATTCACAGAAGTAATTATGTTCTTGAAGACACTTACATTTAAGTGCAAGTGATTTGCAATGCTTTTTCTGTTTTAGGAGAACCATGGAGTGGAATCAGTTCCAGTTAGTGTCAGTATGTCTGATATTCTAAATATTTTTACAGAATTAACATTGATTCACAATGTCCCACAACCCCAAATTAACCCCCTTAAATTACTCTTCTGCCTTATGCAAGTCCAATTACAGGGAACAGTTCATTCCAATTGGCCACTGTTCCTGGGGGAGCTTGGTTCTTTCTATGAATCTTTCACTTCATGACCAGTATTTTTTAGACAAAGAAATGGCTATTAACAAATGTATTATTCATTCAATATAATAAGTATAAATTCAAGACTTTTTAGCAATGTAGACTGCTCTGCCACAGTTAACAACAAGTATAAGTTAAGAAAAAATAGTGACATATGTTACGTATGATTTGATTAGCAAGACCGAATTTGCAGTTTATTTGTGTTCTGTCCTAAAAAAACAACAAAAAATCCATACAGATTTACACTATACGTTCCTTCTAGCCAATTCAGTTGCACCCATTGCTGACAAGCACGGCTTTAATCTCCACAGTAAATCACTGCCAATAGAATGAGACAATCTGGAGCATAAATACATGAACCTAAGCTCAGCAACTCTTTCTTTCTGTGGAACAGTGAACTGAATTCTTTAGAGTAATGGATCACCAATGAATATCTTTGGCTTGAGGTACAGTTGCATTTGTGATCCAGAACTAATCGTTCAACAATGGTACCTGACCTCACTAATGCTTATCTGGCTAAATACAATCAAATTCTCACAGCACTCAACTCATCCTTTCTTTCCCACCTTCTGACACACAGATTTCTACCCACATCTCAGCATGTCTTGCTGACATCTCTTTTTGGATGGCAGCTCACCATCTAAAACTCAACCCCAGCAAGACAGAGCTGCTGTACATCAATGCTCTAGTGTAGTACCTTCACAGAAGAGTAGAAGCTGTTACTCGTGCAAAGAGGAGATAAATTCTCCCTTATAACTTGATTTTAGAAGAAACAGCAAGCAGACAAACCTTTGGACGGACAGGGCCAGACTCATAAAACGCACCACCAGATTCACAGTGACATTCAGAGGAAATAGCACCACCGTAACATGTTCTCTCATTCCTAAGCGAGGACTGCTGGTGGTGATATCCTCACTTTCCCCTCATTTGCATGTGCTGTTAGTAATTCATAAACCACACCAACACGGCAAAAAAATGTGATGGGAAATGCCATGACAAGCAGCTGAAATGGATTTATTTGTGTTTTCTAACTGCTTTTAAACATGTTTGGTGTCAAAGGTCAGTCTTGACGCTCCTGCACACACACTTAGCTACTCAGCTGATCAACCCATTTATTTAAAAGCCTATTTTGATCTGTTTGTATTGAGCATCGTGACAAACCTTGCAGCTGCAGTTGAGACAAACATGTCTTTTTTGAAAAGGATTTCAGAGCTAATTGATACAGAATTGCTGAGGCTCTGCCAGTCTGATATACACATATAAAAAGAATAATTAATTTATTTATTTATTCATTAATTAATTAACTACAGAACTACAGAAAATGATGATTATGATTGAAATATAATTCTGCTGATCTCATCAGTCTGAATGTTAAGGAACTGACAATGCCATGTTGACTTTTATTCTACATGACTGTGGAAGTAAGTACTTACCAAATATTATATATTGTATTATAATCAGTGGTTCTGACCTTGAGATTTTCGGTTCATCTGGTCACTCAACCAGAAGCTGGGCATCGGTAATTAAAGTCCTGCTGAATGTTATGATTTATCAGGTCTGTAACTTAACATCTTATGAAGCTTAAAGGACAGCCATGCCTCGTGCCTGGTTCTGAAGTTTAATGTGAATGAGCTCACACGTAAAATTACTGAGGCAGTGAATAGGCAGCACCAGGCTGAGAAATGACACCATAACTTTTATAAATAGGACTAAATAAATAATTACACTGACCTACAGTCAGTTACTTATGGGATACTTCTCAACGTCTCCCCAACTCCCCATTACTTCACCCTCATCTCTGTCTGTCTGGCTAGACAAACATGGCAGAATAATCAAAATTCCACCTGGATAGGTATGTAAACGTTGTAGATCTGTATAATCGTTGAGTTATAGATTTTAGATAATGAATGGAGTAGATGAGAAGCTGAGAAAAGTAAAGCTTTGGGTGAACCTCCTTCAGAAAAAAAATACTAAAAAGGATCATCGGACAGTGAATACACTTGACTATTTCAATAGTAGTAAATCATTAAATGTCAAATTCGGAGTGTTTACAGGTTTATAATTTTACTACCATGAAGCTAAATGCCGTAGTGAGCAGCATCACATATCAGGGTGGAATGCTAACACCAGCACATCAACCTTATGTAGCATTTGTACCCTAAAATAACAGCTTCAAAACCATATTGATGCCCCAGTGATCCAATAATAGAGCAGGACAGAGCTATCAATCACCCGAGTCATATTATTGTAAAATCCTATAATATTACTCTACTCAGTCCATATGCTTCTTTCACTTTCAGGGGTGGTTCTTTATCTCTCAGCTTGTCCAGAAATGCATGTGTAAAGCCTGTCTCTTAGTAGTGGCTCAAAGCGTGAATTACACTTCCTGACCACAGGAAGAGGCAAGGAGCAAGACAGTCGCTTTAAAACTGAGCCACACATGTTGGAGGAAGTTTAATGATTCTGGCCTCTTATCTATTTCACTTCATTACGTTTAATCGTGTGCCAAACCTTTTATTAGTCACTACTGTGCACTACTTTCAGACCTGAACTTTTAACATGTGATGTATTTCCTCACAGTAATTCAGTTTCCTTTACAGAAATGGAATCGAAGATACAAAGTGCTCAAAGTCAAAGGTGACAAAGAAATCATAAACCTCTTCACTGGAGAGTGTAGTGAAAAATGACTTTGTCTAGCGCACACATGTAACTGTGAATCCATTTTATTTGTTGATTTATCCCCCAATAGCGCATGTCCTGTTGCCTGGGCACATTTCTGACAATCCAAAAAGCTGAGAGCATTAAACCCACAGACGCGCCCCGACAGCAGGCTTCACACGCACTCACCACAAAAGGGGCCTTCGTCCGATTGGTCGGCGCAGTCTCTCCTCCCATCGCAGATCTTGTGGGGGGGCAGGCAGATGGAAGTGTCATTGGCACAGGCCTGCGTGGGGGGGCTGCAGACAGACAACTTGCACAATTCCTCATCTGAGCGATCCTCGCAGTCATTGTCACCATCACAGACCCAGCTTTTACTGATGCACTTCCCTAGGGACGAAACACTCAGTTAAACCCAGGAATAAATCAAGCTGTCAAACCTAATTGGGTATTTCCAGGTAAGCATATTGATATTCCCTATACAAATAACACACTGTGGAGAATATGAGCATCTAAAGGAAAAGCAAGATACACAGGAAGACAAGGAGACGCAGCAAGGAGAATGCTGAAATAAATAACCTGCCTACAACAGCCCTGCCTAGAACAGCCTCTGTCTCCCAGCTTGACCTTGATAACCCACTGCTCAAAGGTACAGAACGGAATAATACATGCGATATGAATACAGATCCCAATAGATCACATGCTTTTGTTAGGAGTGTGAGAAAATATCAATACACTTGACTATGTTTTGCAATACAGTATTGGTTTTTAATTAATAGTACATCCCAGCTAACAGAGATTGGTATAAAAACGTCCAGCAATGCATAATAAGTTTACAGAAAGATTAGTCTGCACTATTTGACGTTCCAGGAATCTACAAAGTCATAAGAACGTTTCTCACACAGCGTTCCTGGTTAGACAAACACTAACATTATAGAAACATTCCTGAAACTAAAAATTCAATTCTCAATGTTATTTATTTAATAACATATATAATATTATATAGATACTGTAGATAGATGTTGTTTTTATCTATATATATAACAACATATAGTAAAATATTACATTAATATTATATTTATAACATATATAATAATACACAGAATTATTATCAGTTATTTAAACTGATAATTATGAACATCCATTTTCCATTCCCTTGTTTTTTTATTTTTAAATATGGCCATATTCACATGTTATCAAATATATCCATTTTTGGATAGTCCAGAAAACTTCACAGATTGACCAAAAGAGCCAAAGAACCAAACGTCGCAACATCAAGAAAACGTTCCACTAACGTTGTTAAGATTGTAAACATTGGGGGCAGACTGTGGTTCATTTTGCGATGTGTGTCAACCCTGACCGCTAGATAGCAGTGTTGTACTCTGTCTTCAGATCCCACTGTTCTGATGGGATACAAAATAAACTATTATTTTTCTCAGATTTTCTGCATATGATTCCTAAAATATGATAAAATGTTAATGTTAATATACTGTCCTGCTTACAGTCTCACAATATCCTGAACTATTAGCCCTGTATCATAATATTATTACACAGCCTTAATATATGTCTGTCTAATAACTGTGTAGATACACAACCTATTCAATAACAAAGCAACTCCTGGAGATGTATTCATTATCACAAATGGACTGCAGTAGTACAGCTTGTGTAATTACTTGAGTTTGACATTTGACTATATGTTTGACTCTATTTCTATGTGGTTCTATATGTGTAATCAGATGAGGGTAATTGCATTTATATAAACTGTGGATTTTTTGTCACAGCTGTCGAACTGCACTTGTGCAAATGCATGGTTAACTGAAGTTGATACACATGTGTAATTTCATAAGCTGTATTACTGTAATCCATCTAACCGACCAAAAAATGCATAACTAGGTAAAGAACCTCTACATGATGTAGTTCTTTTATAGCATCCCTCCACAAAACCCTGTTGAGCTTCTTTGATTTTAAGACTGCACAGCTAAATATAGCCTCATTAATCTCAAAGTTCTGCAATCACTGCGCCAACTCGTCCGATATCTTTCCTTTAAAAACTACTGAGCTTTAAAATGAGCTATTTTTAATTGAAGCACTACACTTAAGAAGAGGCTATCATCCTCTAACTACTCAAACACTTCACCACCCCACAAGGGGGAAATGCATAGCCAATATCACATCACATCGCTCTGTGTGTGTGTGTGTGTGTGTGTGTGTGTGTGTGTGATATGAGAGGTCAGATTTGTTAGAGAATCAGAACATTTACATTCGTTTTTTATTTAATATCCTATGCAGCATTTTTTAATATACTGACTCTAGGATACACAATGATAATGGTATCTCTTCTAGACACACTGCATGATCATGATTTACTAGCAGACTGCTGCCTTTAACGCATTTATCTTTGTCTTATTGGCACTTTTTGACCAAACAACTAGCTAGGCTTGCATGTTTGACCTGCATGACTGAATAATATATGCAAAAATATACAATACCCTGATGCCCCATATAGCAAAACACACCATTGCAGTTTTCAAACACTAATCAGCCAGTACATTAAAACCACCTGACTAATGTTGTGTACTGTCGAGACATGGACTCTACACAACAGCCATGATTAACTTCTTCTGCAATTTGTGCTACGTTAGCTCTTCTGTGGGAATGGATCATACCAGTGAGCCTTCTCGCCCCACATGCATCACTGAGCCTTGGGCTTCCTTGACTCAGGATTTGGTTCACTGTTTGTCCTTCCTTGGTCCAGGTTTGGTAGGTTCTAACCACTGCATAACCAGGAACAGCTCACAAGTCCTGCTTTTTTTTGGAGATGTTCTGAACCCAGTCATCTAGCCATTACAGTTTGGGCCTTGTCAGAGTTGCCCATTTTTTTTCTGCCTCCAATAGATAACCTTGAAGAACTGACTGTTTCCTTGCTGCTTAATAGAGCCCACGCCTTGACAGGTGCCAGATGGTCAGTGTTATTCACTTCACTTTAGTGGTTTTAATGTAATGGCTAAATGGTGAATATACAAAAATATTCCAGTATTTATATATTTATCTGAACAGACAACAAATCTGTGTTTTAATGTATTTTAATCGACTTTAAACAGATAAAAGCTCAGACACACACACACATACTGCCATCAGGTTACCTATTAAATCCATCATATATTTTTCTAGGCCCTTTATAGATAATAGCAAAACTAACATGTTTTCCTATAACAGAGCCCTAAAGAAATTTGACCATCCCTCCTTCTTTTGGTTTGGCCAGAGTGTAAATCCATAAACATCTACAATAAAAGGAAAAGAACAAAATGGCCAAACCAAATAGTCTCATTCAAATTCATTTCCACCAAGTCTGGTACTCTGCTAAATGCTGTACTATGCATGCCCAGCTCTAATGTCACATGTTTAAAAAGACTGAAAGCTTTTTCAGTGCCATTCTCAACCACATTTGGACCGGAATTGCTAGTGTCGCTTTCCCTTCCTCTCTGCTGGCACAATACAGCTGTGTTTTGAGGTCAACAATCATACTGCACTCAAGAAAGGTCGCTAAAAAGTCTGTGGCTCTTTAGCAGCACACAAATGCTCCGCTCACCTGAGTCTTTGCAGGTGAACTTTGCTTGCGGGTCACACATCCTCTTGATGCCCTCACAATTGCTCTCATCACTGCCATCCTCGCAATCTTTGTCGCCGTCACAGCGCCAACGCTCAGGGATGCATGTGCCATCAGCGCGACAGTGGAACTCCTCTCCACTGCATTCCACAGGGGGCAAGCCTGAGACAGAAACAACATGCAACACAGCATTGTTCTGTGGTATTAGTGTTGGGTGGCACTGCTAAACATTAAGTCAGACTAGAGTTAAGGTACTGAAGTTAAGCTTCCAGAGAATGACTACTCTGTTCTCCTAAATTCTATTCTGTTCTGTTCTTTTCCTTCTGTTAAAATAAAACCAAAGGGAACCTCATGCATTACTGGAAATGCTAACCAGACTGAAAGTACATTTCCAGAAGGTGTTTTACATCATTAAGGAACGCACTGAATAGGAATTATCTCTTTTGGTAGATAATTGTAAAATTGATCAAATCAAATCAAATAAAATCTTTGATCTGATCAGATTCTTTAAATTCGAATGTTTAGGTAGTGATGGGTTACATAGTGCAATTCTCTATGAAAGGGCTATATAAACAATGTGTTTGGTTATTATTATTATTATTATTATTATTATTATTATTATTATTGTGACCCTCTAGGAATAGATTTCACATTTGTCTGTTATGCTAATCCTGCTAGATTTAGTTCCCATATCAGTGCCTCCCCAGTTTGTATGCAAAAAAGTATATCTACCTGTTTAAAATTTTATCATACAATTGAAATGTACCTTTAAAATTCCAGTTATTTCTCAATAACAACAGTCCTTAAAATGAATATTACTGTGTAACAAGTCCTTGTTGTCATGAACAAAAAAAAAAACATTTTTCACATTTTGACATAAGTAAGTCTAGCAGTTATTCTTCACTTTGGCCACTGTATAATCTGTGACCACTAGAAATGACATAAAAAAATAAAATCTTTACACTATTTTGTGTAAATACTGACAAAATACTGGTATACCGTAAATGTCCGCTCTGAATTCCACTATCCAGGCAAGCCTGGTTGGACTTTTAGTTTTATTCTACTATTATTCTATTTATAATTATTTACCATCTTAAGTCCATGACTAGTCCATGACTGGCTTCTATATAAAGCCCTAAAAGCTTATTATCAACTAACAAGATTTCCTATGGACTCTTTTTGTTGGTCTGCTACTGGCCAAGCAGGCACTAAAGGAAAGCAGAGGGACTTCAGCACCACGGACAGCGACCAAGCAAGTTACAGCAGAAAACTTTCATGGTGCACATCACCATGTCACATGAGGATAACTGATTTCTGCAGCAGGTTGTCCATTAATGATTTACACTCCACACAGGGAATCCACAGGTGCTAAATAAATCTTCCTGCAGCATATTTACACATTTAACGATCCCATTACTAACCGGCAGTTTGCACATCGCACAGACTCTCGATTGTCCCGCTGCACGAGACAGGTGTTAAAGCTAAACTGGAGAGCGAGAGCAGGCGGTGGAACGATTTGCTTAAGGCTTGATGTTGTGCGCTAGCACTGTCTGCAGCACTTCACACGTGCAGAACAAGGGTTGCACGCTGATCCGGAGCCCTGCGATGGGAGGCGGTAAGCCGGGCAGGTCCTCTGAGACAGACAAAGGGGGTTGAAGGCCTCCGCCAGGAGCCGGTTTGATGAATGGCTTCCTCATTTCTGTGACAAGCTAGTGAGCTGAAAGCATTGCAGGGCCCGTCTCAGCTTTCAAAGGTAATTACAACAGATTAAAAGATTCAAATCTGCAGGGTCGTTCTCTAGCGAGCGCAGATAAGATCAGATCCGCTGAGGAGCGGTTGAAGAGAGAAAGTTTCAAACTTGTGTTCGGCAAATTAGGGACATCGCACAGAGCCAATTATGAGTAGCGGACTCGATGGTTATCTTCCTACTCTTTACGATGATTTGCTAATCAGCCATGTTGAGAACATGTGAGACGTTTCCATAGGCAGCACGCAGACAAGCTCTCTTGAATTACTGAGAATGCAGTTTCTGTGCTACCGTACCCTAACTGGTCTAATAAAGGATGCTGTAATCCTGAAAAATGCACAGATTTTCGTTCAGCAATAGCGCCACACACACACACACTGCAGGTTGCCAAGGAGACCGGTCTCTTACCAGCAGAAGCACCCGCACAGGTCACGTTCTCATCACTGAAGTCGCCGCAGTCGTTGTCTCCATCGCAGGCCCAATGGTAGGGGATGCACCGGCCCGTGGAGCACTGGAACTGACCACTGGAGCAGGCGTGGACACAGCCGGCCTCATCACTGCCGTCCCCACAGTCATCATCTGCAGGCACAGGGGTTGAACAGAGAGAGCGAGAGAAAAAAAAAGAGAGAGAGAGAAAGAGACAGAGAGAGTGGATTATAAAACACTGGGCAGTGTATTGTGGGCCTCCCCCTCAATCGGAGAGATATTGCCTTCATATTGCGCACTGACCTTGCGGTAACCTCCGCTCAGGAGAAAGGAAAAAATGGAAGTGATAGGTGGAAAAAAAGGCTAGTTGTTTTGAGACTGTAGACTGCTTCAAACTAGGAAAGAGCATTTCAGCCTTTTATCTCCATTGTAGCAACAACTGGTAGCTCTATATCTTGTGCACTGAGCAAAGAACAGGGAGCTAAATCTCTAATTTAACTTATGCCATTCAGATTTTCCAGCTTTAGCTGGAGCATGACGTTTCCCGAGAGAAGAAAAAGTACTGATAGTCCTATTGTCTGAAAAAAATGAGTCCAGTGTAACCATATGACATCAACATTTTTTGCCCATTTGGCAAAACATTTGCAATTGCTTTATCCATTATATTAGAGCAGTAACAGTAACAGCTCCTCCCTGGCTCATTACTTGGCGCACCTGCAGCCCATTTGGCTCATTGACTCTTCTTTAAGTACTCCTGTGTTTGAGTGCAGAGGTTGCAAAGTCTCTGGTTATTTATTCTAGTTTCAGAGCAGCAATTCCTTTTTCTAATTTCCTGGATTATTATTTTTTTTACGTTGTTCTTTTGACTAGAGATTCACCAGTATTTTGACTTCTGCCTAGTTGTCTAGACTTTTGAATTTCCCCAAATAAAGCCACGCTGTACAGGCAGCCAACCTAAAGCCCTTTTTACAGTACTCTTTTCAGTTCAGCAGTGCTTAATGACATTTTGGCTTTCAATGTCGACCTTCATGTTTCTTGTGGAGCAAAGCAGTAAAAAGTACAGCCAATGTTTGGTCTGTACTGTTAAGTCAGATGTTGACTGCTCATAAAATAACTGTATCTGACATGTCCGCATGATGTTCAAATACGGGGAAGCTAAACAGAAATTTATAAGTTAACATTAACATTAAACAATGCCATAACACATACATACACATCAGCCATATCATTAACACCTGCTTGTGTCTACGTTCACTGTTCATTTTATCAGCTCCATTTACCATATCTGAGCACTTTGTAGTTCTATATATACAGACTGGAGTCCATCTGTTTCTCTGTGTACTTTGTTAGAACCCCACAGGACCACCACAGAGAGTGTGTTAGTGTGTGTCATGCTGGTATGAGTGAATCAGAGTTTTAAACCACCAACCAGAAATATCCAGCTAACAGCACCCTGTGAGCAGTGTCCTGTGACCATTGATGAAGGACCAGAGGATGACCAACGTAGGCTTCTGCCTATGACTTCACATCTATGAGGTGGACCAACTAGGTAGCTGTGTCTAATACAGAGTTGACTGTGAGTGGACACAGTGTTTAAAAACTCCAGCAGCACTGCTGTGTGCGATTCATTTGTACCAGCATAACACACACATGCTGAGAATGACCTACCATCCAAATAATACCTGCTCTGTGGTGGTCCTGTGGGGTGCTGACCATTGAAGACCAGGATAAAAGGAGCAAAGTACGCAGAGAAACAGTCTGTAATTACAATTATTAAGTGCTCCCATATGGTAAATGGAGCTAGTATAATGGTCAATGTGCATAGAAACGAGGTGGTGCTTTTAATGTTATGGCTGATTGGTGTACTCCAAACTCCAAAAGTGTTTTTTCCATGGCATCTCTTAAAGAACCCTTCATCATTCTCCCACACTGCGGTTCAGCTTTTCTCTACAGAATGATTACTGAGATGAAATGACTTTCCGTTTTTCACATACATGGTGTATGGGTTGAAATACCAGTCAGATCTGAGAGTGGAGGTCACTTAGAGTAGAGACTCAGTAGAGAGTAGAAACCCTCCTCCCAAGCAATGCTTCTCATCTCCAGCCCAGGAGACCCCCTACTCCGCACAGTTTTGAACTATTCCCTGCCCCCAACACACCTGATCCAGCTCATGAAGAGCTTGATAATTACCCGATGAGCCGGATCAGGTGTGTTGGGGCAGAGAATGGCTCAAACTGTGCAGGGTAGGGGGTCCATCAGAATGGAGCTGAGAGCCTCGGAGCTAAACGATTATTGGTCACACTTTCCGACACAGTAATTTCCTCAGTAAGGAAACTTAAGAACAAATCATCGCTGTCCAGTGAAAAACCTGTATCTTCAAAATGGTGACTTTTTACAGGAAAAGGCAAACTTCTGAGTCCTGAGCTTTGAATAGAAGGTAATGTGAAATAATAGTCCAAGTAATTTAGAGCATTTAAATTGGTCTATAAATTGATTATTTACGCAGTGTACAGAGCAGCTACAGGGTTCAAAGCATGGAGAAAAAGAAAAAATGGCAAAATGGAGAAACATGTTTTTCATTGGACATTGGCGATATATATTATTTGAGTATTGTGCTTCATGTTTTATTACCAATAAATGAACATGAGTAGGACTCGATATGGGAATTCAGTAATGTCCTTCAGGACCAACTGAATTACTTCAATATTACAGAAAAAGTCTATTTAAAGTTATTTAATTCCAAAATACTTGGTCTAATCAGCAATCATGAGCCAAAAAGCATGTTGATTGTCTGTTTAAATTACATATTGAATATATATATATAATATTTTAGAATTTATCAGCTCTCTTTGCTTATTTATTTACATTGCAATTAGTAAAGATTAGGGCTGTAAGACAGCACTGATATACTGAAGCATTGTGATATACATTTTTGCTATACTGTATCGACACTGTTTCTGAGAAGTGATTTTTAATGAATACATCATGGTGTGGTAAACCCCAACTGCTGGATAACAGTGTTGTAGATCAGTCTTCAAATCTGACTGTTCTAACTGCATAAAAAGTCAATTATTAAATTTCTCAGATTGTATGCATTTTTTTTTATGCATTTTATGATGCGTATGGTGTTTTTATACTACAGGTCTACAAAAAAACCCCACAATATATCTTACTTGCAGTATCACAACAATGCATTGCAATATATAGCAATATGTTAAATCGTAACCCCTGTATCATGATACATACTGCATTACCAAATTCCTGCAAATACACAGCCCTAGTAAATATATACTCCAACACCTCACACATTTCTTAGGAAACACCACTTTCTATTTGAAACTGAAAAGAAGGTCTCAAAAAAGGTACAGTAGGTAACAGTACTGTTATCAATACTTACACATCTGGAATGATAGAAGAAGAAGGAGAAGTTCCTCCAGTAGATAAAGGAACACCAGATAACGTACACTTGTAGAATAAACAGCTGATACGTGAACTAGTATAGTTGCAAACTAAAAGATTCACAGAAATTGTTAATTATTAAATAAACATAAGATATAAGTATAAGGAATAAAATGATGTTGCTCTATGAATACAAAATAAACAAGAACTCATCCAGCAGTTACTTGCTATCAACATAGTCTTTACACTGTCATTTTAATGCATGTCCCCTGTTTCTAACCTAGGCCGGAAGTCCTTGTTGTCATGCTTTGGTGTATTAGGCTACTCACGAGAGATTTGCATTACTTAACCTGCTGATTATTATTAAAGTTCATCTACCAACTGTTTTTCTTAACCTTGGTATCCTCAGAAAAACAATAACCACAGGATGCATTCATGCTTGTTATTCATTTATGAAGCGGCACAGCAAAATTTGTTTCCAATATTTACCATGTTTGTTGTTGATTTGCATTATGAATATGTAATCTGCTCTTTCATGCTCTGTTCTGTTGTTTATTATGTAAATGTACTTTATCCAGCGTTAACTACTGTGGGAACAGATAATTCCTTATCGTGTCCATTGATTAGCAATGAAGCATAGCACAAGATTTGCTTCCCATAGTTTCTATAGTCATTTATATTTAGCACTAGGTTACTGAGGAAGTGTACTTAAGAAACACACTGTAAAGTGCTAGTGTATTATCGAGACACATCAATTGTTCGAACCGCTATTGTGCTTAATTCCTGAGGCTCACCTGAGTCACAGTGCCACTTCATGCTGATGCACCTTCCGTTGGCACAGCTAAACTGGGTGAGAGGCTCACACGTGGGAAAGGCTGTGGACAGACAAGGAGAAAGAGAGAGAGAGCATGGGGACTGTGCACTCCGAAGACACTGACACTCCAAAGACGACCCAATATATCACTGTCTCTTTGATACACCGGAGCTGGAGGCCCATTTTTCATGTTGCGTTTAGCTTTGAAATATTGCAAAAGAAGTTTATTGCGGCACAGATTGTTCTGTTATGCCTATAGATTAAATTCAGAGGTTTCTTTGTCCTCAGTGTATTTGGCAGTCTTTGCAAATGTGTAAGGGGAGGGGGGGTTTAGTACTTGCAAACGTAGAAAAGAAGAAAAAAAAAGAAAGAAAAACCTGCAGAGTCATAGTGTAATGCAGTGTAGTGTTGTTACTGTACACTACCGTGCTCTGTGCATTGCTGAGGCCACAGTACCCTGAAGGTCATGCAAAATGTCAAAGTGAATTATTGGTATTTTCTCTCAGAGGTTAATGAAAAATAAGTTGCGAACAACTGGGAAAACAGAGCTTACTGAGACTGAAGGAAACAGTCTGAGGCAATAAGAAGGTGCCTGAAGGCAATATCGGAGCAGTTGTGGGATATCGTAACGAATCAGCCTGAGAAGCTTCAGACGCCTTCAGCTACAAATAAAGATTTTTTTTCCCCTTCGTTACGTCTATTGGGTATGAGGTTCATTGTGATGTGTTTATGTTGGAGATGCAGTGGATCAGAGATAAAGTAAAGCATCATCATTCAAAGGCAAAAAAATAAAAAATAAACATCAGTGTTAAATGTGTCCTATTTATAGCGCCAAGCGTCTTCCAGATATTAGAGGCGAACCTAAAGTTCATAATGAAGACAACAAATCCCCAAATAAGCTGTCAACATGACATGCTGCTAATTTGAGTGGCCAAACTTTAATTTGTGAAGCCGCAAACAAAACAGGCGTCTCTGCTGGGAGCCTCGGACTCTGTGGCACGCCGTTTAACCAAACATCAGCATTCTGACACTTTCGATAATGAAGGTTTCTGTAATTACTCAACGTCCACGTCCTTATCTAGCCGCAGTATGACCATGAAGCGTATCTGTCACTTTCGATGAGAAATACACACTAAACCAGTCACTCAATTAAACTGTTCAGCCTGCCAACACAATGATATTCCCACCTGTGCGCCTAGACGCTCCTCCCAAAACATGCAAAACAGCATGAATTTACTTTGTGTGTCCAGTGCAATGTCAATGTGGTTTACACCACCCAAACCTTGTGTCCCCTATTAATTTAGAATTAATTAATTCCTAAATCATGTACAGAGAACAGGCCTAGCTGGGTACCGCTTGTTTTGTCATGTTTTGTTTCACTTTAACTGCTTAACCACTTACTGTAAGAAGATAGCGGACTTAGCTCACACAGTATAATTATCTGGCACTTATCCCGTGGCATGGTCTATGACTAATGCTTGTTGCTGACAATATCCTTCATGCTAATTACACTGCTATGTGTACTTCTGCATAATCACACAATTTTTTACAATAAAGTTGACACGTGAAATCTGTAATCAGACTTTTTCTGCCTGACATTAAGTGACAGGAACAATTAATCAAACAACAGCCTGATTTTTCATCCAGAGTGGCCATCACTCTGCTGCTTTCAGCAGACGTTTCTCCCTAACACTACCACTTTCAAACATGTAGTTCTTTTATTTAATAAAAATCTATACAATGGAGAATTCAAATACTATAAATCTCACAAAAAAAAGGTATTAGGTAGCAATAAAATGAAGCAATTATACCTCCACTGACTTTTACAAGGGGGAGTGGTGGTTCTATCACTGCCAGTCCAGATGTTAAATGCTGCACTGAAGTGAACTACGTAACTTTAAAGCAGTATTATGTGAGAATTGGTATTTCTTGCTCTTGGGCTCCCCCTAGACTTTGTGATTTGAGCCACCCCTAAAGAACATCATGCTTACATGTATTTCTGGAATTTTTACAGATACCAGACAGTTGCTAAAAGTGAAAGAAGCAAGAAGCTTTGTACTAATTTTACCTATACTTATGCAGCATCACGCAGCTCTCACAAGAGTTGTCCTGCCCACTTCACTAGAATTACATACTGGAGGCAGCAGTGTGCAGAGCCCTGAGTAGTAACAACAGAGACGCTACCCTTTAGGTCATCAGTTTTAAAGTAAAAATGCTACATCAAGCTGCTTTAATGGAGCAAATACAAAACCTTTTGCGAGTCTTCAGTTAGCTGTAAACTAGCTCAGTATGCTAAGTCAGTAGATTGATATTACAAAAATTTACACAAATATGACTTGGGTTACACAGTGTTAGGCAGCTCTTTGCTTCACCAAAGTTTGTAGTTGTAGTTAGCAGTTAGAGTAATAACAATGCATTAAGTGGATGAAGAAGGAGAAAGTGCACTAATTACTGAAAGTCTACTGACACTGAGGATGGTCAATTTAGTGGGCTATCTACTAATAACTTCCATACGAAGGAACACAGATGCAACTTGCAGTGCAATACAATACCCATGCTGTCTGTAAGCTCATTTTTCTGCCAGGGAGGTTAAAAAAAACAGCTTTCTCTGTTTCTCAGTGAAATTGTGGTGTCTTATTAGGACAAAATAATGAGTTATTACTCTTCTAGAAAGTAGGTGATTATTTCATTGTGAGTCATTATTTTGAGAAAATAAGTCCTAATAAGTCAAAACTTTGGAAAAATAACGAACTTTCTGTTTTCCGGCTGGTGGTTTGAGTTGAACCTGAGTTCCATCCTGAGTGCCTTCAGAAATCATGCCATATTGCAAAGTTCCTGTTTAATTTTACTAAGTACATCTGGGTTATTTTGGAGTATTACTGCAAAAGAGGCGGCGATACTCAGATAAGTCACTGCATGCACAAAGTCTTAGCAATGCAGGGGTCGTTCCGCCAGAACAGATTCACCATGTAGTTTTGCAGTCTGGAAAACAAAATTGTCAAATCATTACTTGGACAGAACTTTTTTTCTATTAAGACACTTTGATGAGTGACGAGGGAGGAAAACAGCAGTTTTCAGACTGTGGGTGTGAGGACGAGCGAGTCCCAAGGAAGCTTCATCAATGCATATTGTTTGTTTCCACATGGGAGCAGAGCTACATAAAGCGCAGTGCAGGCCCATGCATTTTTAATCTATTATCACAGTATGTTGTTGTGTTTGTTGATGGAAAAACTGGTAAATTGGGAATCTGAATAATTATGGACATTTTACACTGCACATCATAGTTGGTGGGTTGCAGGATGAACAACAACACATCTACATGTGGTTTGTGAACAGCCTGTTTTACTAAAATAACTTTTATTTTAACTTGTATTTTATTTATTTATTTAATTTCCTTAATGAATTTTGGAGCAATGTGACATGGCAGGAATTCACAACTTCTATTTCAAATGAAAATAAATAATTGTGTTTGAAAAGACTTTCAATAAGCACAAACAATAGCAGCCATATTAGCATCAAGGTTCTCTCAGGCATTAAACGGCTCATTGTCATTATTTACTACCCTGAGTAAACTGAGTAGCTGCTTTATTATTATTATAATCTTCTCTCAGTATTTTGTGTTTTGGGAGGGAAACTCCTAGAAATGCTTACGCAATGAGGCAAAGGCACAAAGGAGCTTTATTTATTGACTCCCTCTGATTTTATTATGGGAGCCTCAGCATCACTAGACCTATTTAGTAAATCACAAAGCCACTTGTTACCTCCAACATAGTGTTCATTATGGAGAGAAACATTATTAATTCTCTCATTGTTCACTTTCTATAAAGGTGCTAAAACTGTTTAGATGTAGAGTAGTAGCATCATAAGACAAACATTTTACACGTATCCTCCACAAACCAAAAATTGAGATTCCAAACTTTCCCCAGTGTGTGTGGACCGTGTAATCGAGAAACTTCGGACTAGACTCTGATCCTTGAGCTTTATCTTGTCTGTGGGAGATTACTTATGCTGCATTGCTATGCCTCACGTTGTTACAGTCTGGCCGAATAACAAGACAATCAAGCGAGAAAAGAATCGTAAAGAGTTCAGGTGAGTGTGAAGAGTTCCATTTGAGGTGTCGATAATTCCGAGACAGGGAGAAGGAGAGATAGATAGAGAGAGAGAGAGAGAGAGAGAGAGAGAGAGGGAGGGAGAGTATGGGGTTATTTTCTAAAGGCGTCTGGATTGCAGTTTGGACAACACGTCTCAAAATGAGAAAGTGCTTCTGAAAACACATGTCAAAATGTGAAGCTAGCGCTGGAGACAGCAGCTAATAGTGGCTCTCAAACTGATTTTTACAGTCCCTTGATTTTGGCGATTGCTTCTTTTTTAGAGTTCCACTTCTCATGATGGGTCCAGCTCCACTAAAAAGGAACGTTGGAAAGCTACCAGGGATTGCAGGAGTAATAATTCTGGCTGGCACAGACTGTTTACAGAGAAATCCAATCACTGATGTGTGTCTCCACAGCTGACAGTGCCAGTTAATATACAATAAACAAACACATCTTAGGCAAACTGCTGGCAAATAGTATTATTTGCTATGAGCCCAGCTCAAGCCTAAGAAAAGTAAAGTTGCTGCCATGCTGAAAGCCTTAATGCATAAAATAAAATAAAATAAAATAAACACATTTGCAGTTATTCTTACACTGGGAATGTGGAAAAGAAAATGTCTAGCAGAGTCCACTCCACCATACACAGAAAATATTCCAAAACAGAATATTAGAACTGATCAATCTTCTCTGGGCGTGAGGGACACAATGCTTGTTTGTTTTACGCTGCTTTTGTCTTCTTTCCAGAAATCATGGAAACAAAAGAGAACATAATGTCTGAAATGCTGCAAAAACATCTCAGCACTCAGACAATACAATGAAAGGATCACAAAAGTTGAATCCCAAAAGAGAGGCATAACAGAAAAACGCCTGGAGAATTCTGACAGCATTCGAATTAGCATCACACCGAAATCCTCCCCGTGCTTCAGGTGCTGGAGCCGCAGTGCAGCAGTGGCGCTAGCTGAGCTGCCGGGGAAGCAGTGGAGCTCCAACCGTGCACGAGAACGCTCTGCCTACAATATGCCCCAGAATATGCTTCTTTCAGCCCAGCTTGATTATGATTAAGTGAAGCCAAGCGTGCACTCTAATTACTGCTTACACAGGGTCTGTTTGTGTGGGAGTGTACTGAGGCAGCTTAAGACGCAGCAGAGGTAACGGAGACAATTGCACTTGGAGCAATTTGCACCATTTGGTAAGGGAACCTTAGAAAGCAACATGTTTACCTCAGAGTGAATCGGCAGAGGAGGGAGGAAAAAGTCTTTTAAAATTTAGCAGAATGGATTTCTCTGTTTCTTGAGTTCTGGGTTTTATCTATGACTGCTAAAAAAAATCAATGGGTTGCTGACATTTCAGTTTCACATCCAAAGCAGTAGCCGATATCCAATAAAATACATTTTTGATGAAAAATAAACAAACAAAGAAAACTTCATCAACATGAAAATGAGTAAAACACATTCAACAGAAATAGTCTTTAGAAATCTGCCAATTGCAACAATAAATAAATACAGCCCATTTAACAATGTCTAAAGTGCTGTTATATTTATTTGTCACAAAAAGACCCTGATCTAACAAAGTCAAGTATTATAAAATGTAACCTTTCTTGTCAGATTAAACAAATCGATAATAAGTGCGGGGGAGTGGCATTTCCTTTAGAATGTGTGTGCCTTCCCTCAGGAACTATTACAGTGCATACACCAACAAAGGCAGCTTTGTGCATTTTTATATAGTGCATCATAGTATTAGAAGTATTAAAACTAGCCTAAAGAACCAACCAAGCAAAAACATTAAAAAGAAACCTCACCAATATGAATATAAACAAAACTTTTTAAACTATTTAAAACACTGACATTCAATAGGATTTTTTCTGTATATTACAACAGCAAATAATTACAGCCCATCATCATACTGCTTATAGCTTGAGAGTTTTAATATCTATAAATAATAAAGTGTTAATTTCTGTCCTTTAAAAAACTTGTTTCTTAAGTGCCACATATTTACAGTTTTTTTGACACGTAGAGACCAACAAAGCCACGAATTCATCGACTATTTTGAGCAATTATTTAAATACATAAATAGTATTATATACCATATGGGCAAAAGTATTGGGACACCTACTTATTCATTGTTTCTAATGAAATCAAGAACATTAAAAAAAGATTTGATCCTGCTTTTGTTGGAGTAACTGTCTCTACTGTCCAGGGAAGGTTTTCTACTACATTTTGGAGGATTGTTGAGAGGATTTCATTGCAAACAAGAGCATTAGTGTAGTCAGGATGTAGAATGATCACATCCCACCCCATCCACAACTCATCCCAAAAGTATATAATGAAGCAAGATTATTCCAGAGAACACCGTCCCACTGCTCCACAGCTCAATGTTGGGGGGACAGCAAGCTCACGGCTGGCATTAGGCATGTTCTTTGCCAAAATGTTCTTTGTTGATCTGAAGCAGAGTCCTATTCTATTGTTAGTACTTCCCTAAAGGGACTAGACAATCTGTGAGTGTGCATTTGGACATTCGTCTCAGCAATGGGTGAGCTTAAAGTAGCTGAATGGATTTATTAGGGATGTCCACAAACATTTGGACATATAGTGTACTTAACACTTTAAATCAACAAATCAAAAATAAGTCCTTAGCAAGCGGCATTGCATTGTGAATGTGTGTGTGTGTGTGTGCTCCCTGGGATTCCTATTACAGAGAACATGCAAATAAGGGCAGCATCATGCCCTTTTATATAGTGCTTTAAAACACAGTGTGAAACTGGAGTTTGGGTTCTGGATTATCCTGCAACCACTGAAATAATAATTAAATCCAATAAAAAATATTTGAGTGGGAAAAAAAAATAAAATAAAATGGGAACGAGATTCTAAGTCATTGCCATGACTTAGTAAGGTGTGGGAACAAGATAATTAAGTTGCCCATGACTTAGTGCCCAAGACTTAGCAAGACCAGAGCTCAACTACATCATCTTAAACTGTGGCCACAACTTAATTATTGTGTTCCCACATCATATTAAGCTGTGGCCACAATTTAGTAAGGCATGGGAATGAGATAAGTGCGTTGTAACCACGACTTAATTATCTAATTTTCACACCGCACCGCCACAACTTTATTCTATTTTGCAATTTTATTTATGTGGGATGTCATCATGTCACCAGCGGAGCTCTGTGTGTGTGTTTCCATTTAAAATATCTATATCTTTAACTTATAGAAAAAGATCTGTTAATTATATTACCACAGCTCATCACCACACTACTTCTCATGTTCCTTTTTATTTTTGTGCTATTTCTACCTTTTGTTTCACTCTTCTCCTCCAACAATGTGATGTCTGAAGTGCTGCTGCTGTGTTTATTTTGTAAATAACATGATCTAACAAAGCCAAGAATTCACAGATTCATAAACCAGTCTGAGCAAGAAAATACATTCATATTAATACATTTCACACTCCAGTTGCCTTTTCTTGTTATTCTGGTTAAACAAATCAGCAATAAGTCCTTAGTGAGCTGCATTCCATTCTGAATGCATGTGTGTGTGTGTGTGTGTTCCTTAGAAACTGTTGCAGCGCATCCAATATTAAAGGCAGCATTGTGCTTCTATTAAACACTGATAAAAAATAACATGGTAGCACACAGAAAGCTCCAGTTACACATGCTGCTACATTTTACTATGACCCCGTTTACACCTGGTGTAATGTCATGTGGCTAGTATCTGTATCGTACCCTGATATGATTTTAGCCACATGCATTTACACTTGGTAGTCAAATGTGTCTCTGGTTAGTCTGAAATCCGATCTCTGTGTGGACAAAATATGCAAATTTGCTCATTGTGCAGCAATTATTACTGGTGTTTCGGTTGTACTGGGAGGGTGTTTTAGTCTTTAAATGCATAACTATAACATGTTGTATAACTATAACAGTGTATCTGGTTCAAATGAGTCTTGGGTGGGTTCACACTTGCCCTTTTATGTGTCTTGGCCTTATCCAAATATAATCCTGATACTCAACATAAGAAGTGACCAAATGTAAACAAGGTCTATGCTGAATGTGGACATGCACACATTCCGACTACTCTAATTTTCACTAATTCTTGCCCCTATCTCTCTCCAGTGCTATGTTTTGTTAGGGCTAACCTGGTATACTGACATTTAGAATTGAAACACTGAGGCACGTCTGAGGCTAAAATACTTTGGAACCTTAAACACATAATCCTGTTTCCATGGCTAGTGGCACGGAGTGCCAAGGCGTGTGTTCTTTTGAACATTACAGCATGCTTTTCTTCACTCAGAGAGGACAGCAGATAGGTGCTTGGCTTTTAATGCTGATGTTTCATAAGCCTGCATTTGAATACCTCATGAGTCATTTAGCAGACGAACCCATCACAGAAGGACACTGGCCAATAAATATAGTCTTTTCCCCCTCTAACGAAGCAAATTATTCACACAGAGAGATAAAATGAATTCAAGGTCTTTATGTATACGGCCTGACATTGAAGCATTGTGCTGAACAGACTTCTAAGAAGGTGATTGAGAAAAACACCCATAATACCGACGGGACTAAAGAGATCCATGAAGTGTGTCCTGATCCTAATAACTCTGCACCAACTTCCATTCCCTCTCCGGTCCCAAGGTAACAACGCTCACTTTGTGCATGATAACCAGGAAATAAGAGGCCGGATTATTCATACCACATAGTGTAGAGTTAGCATCGAGTTAGAATTGTAATTTAAAACAAACGGCGGAGAAATAATGCAGCCTTCTCCCGGTAACATTTCATTCTAAGATAAAAGCAGACCAGTGATGTGGACACCAGAGCTGTCAACCTGGCTCAGGAACGAAATTCTAATTTTCCCCCTTGTTTGTTTGTCAACTATTCAAATATATTTGCTTTTTAAATGAGTTGTTTTTCATGAAGAAGACAACAGCAGTAAATAGCATTTTGCTAAGACAGTCTAAAGTCTTCTTATATATCAAGCATCCCCAAAAGCACAAACCTGTTGGTCTCAGCCTGGAGGCGCGAGATGGTTGTCTGAAAAAAGGTATATAAGTTTGGAGAATAATGCTTATATAAAACTCCAGAGGCCAGTCGAACTATGAGTGGCTAAGTGAAAAAAGAGCACAAACTGAGCAGAAGCAAAACCACCCGTATACCCACCCACCCAGCAGAAGTTATTTGCACATTTGGACGTGTTTTTGGACTTGTCATGGACTTCATTTAGCCGATAAACAGACATTGAAACTTGGGCTGTGTCAGTTTTTTTCAGTCCACATATATCCATTAACATAACTAGTTGAAAACATTGTGTACAAACCCAAACTAGTCTTTCTAAACATAATCACTGCTGTTCAACTTCATATATTGACATCTTAGGGAAAAAAAAGGGCCGGGCGGAACGATCACTTTTGATGACTGCTCTTGCAGCAGTAAAGAAGCCCATTCAATGCAGCATGTTTAATTTAGACCTAGAGGGGCTTAATTTACACTTCTATGATGTCTTTCTCTCATTATGCACAGACACAGCATGGAAATCTCCTCACATTTCATCAGTATAACATGTCTGCCATCAGATTAGAACTGTAGAACATTAGAATACTGTAAACAAACCTGTCTGCCACCACAAGGCTGAAGTCATTCTCCAGCCTCTCACTGGACATTTCCATTCCACCTTAACCCCTCAAAACGTCTATGGCCCAGCGGTAGGTCGAAAGTGTTATTACAAACTTCTATTACCTATCCCTGAACAATACGCCTTAGTGTGTAATAAGCCTTGCTGCGTTAGGGGCTCAATGATGCAATAGCTACACTCGCCAGAACACAACTATGGCACTATTTCAAGGTGGAACTTCAGCATCATACTATGAGAAATGTACACAGCATATTATATCTATATATAATATTTAAAGCACTTCAGTTGGTTTCAGGGTATACATGTTAGAAAGTATGACCATTAATTAAACATGCAAAAACAGTAAAGCAATAAAAATGACCATCATTACAGATTCCCAATTCTATACTGTTTACATACTGTTTTTACTGTGTAACCTGCTGATTCCTCACACCCTTCTGTAGATGATGTACTTGTGAAAGGGCTCAAATTTCTATCCAAAGGTATGAGTTTTGTCATTACTTTCATCCCGGTAAATCCCAGTATGCAGCAAATAAGCGCAGAACTAATTTTAGAATCACATCAATGTACACGCTTCATAAACAGCCTGAACACTTAGCACTAATGTGTTGCTAGCGACAGCAGGCTAGAACACATGCACCCACATGCAAACAGTGCGCTACTAGTGAGAGTTACGCTGCACGGAGAACTACAGGCAAACAGACACGCAGGGTAAAGAGAAAGAGAGAGAAATGAGATCATGAAGAAAAATGTGTGCCTAAGAGAGGTGATTCGTCTGTTGGTGCACTGCTCTGGCCAGCGGTGGAGGCATTAGCAATGTGTTTCATCACCTCTAAACAAAACACATGCTAGCAGAACAGTCTGAGATTATGGTCATTAAAGGCAAGGTCGTCACCCAGCGAGGTCTGTGAAACACAACGGGGTCAGACACGCGCTGGAATTAGCATTTTCACAAGGCTGTGTGTGAGTATATGACCGGAAAAAACAAAAGCTGGATGCAAGTAACAAATGAAATATTTCATTTAAGGGAGGACCTATCCTCTAATGATGAGGCAGCTTCTTCTCTGTGTAGGACTGGTTTAGTATACTTTGGTTTGTCTTTAAATAATACTTCTGTCTCTGCATTCTGGTTCAGTTTGGATTTTAAAGATATTGTTAAAAACGTTTAAAAAAGTTAAAAAGTTTTGTTGGGTCCAAATTTAAAGACTTATATATATTTATTTATTTATTTCTAATAATTCTATTTGTATTAGTGTTAGTAAACGTTCACCCTTTGGACTCCTCATTAAATCTGTTAGCATTAAACTGTCTAATCCATTAACAGAGTTGACAGTAGCAGTCTAAAAACTGAAAAATTTCAGATTTCTATTTGTCTCTATGTGGGAATAAAAAATGTGATGTGGTGTAAAAAAAAAAAGCCAAGAGAAACAACTGCTCTTACAGCAGTGGAGGACTGCCGCTCAATGCCGCATGTTTAATTTAGACCTAGAAGGACGTCTTTTTCTTGATGTATTTTTAACATCCTGAAAAGACGCTTTTCACCTTTCACTTTTCACTTTTTAGCCAAACGCTAAACTAGCAGCTTACTGCACTACCTTGTATGTGTAGAAAGATTAGCAAGATTGGTTGGTATTCCTGCTTCGTTCGGTATATCGTTTATCCCTTGTGCAAGTACAGTCCCTCCAGTGGGATTTGCTGTGGCTGGCTCCTGATTAGTACTGTCCCGCCTGTGGGATTGGAACGATCAGCACTGGATGCTCATCTAATATATCTGCTTCTCCCAGTAAACAGTGTGTGTTACAAAATCGCTGCCTAAATACTGCTTAAAATTCACTTTTATGATCTCATTCCCTTATTATTTACAGACACAGCATGGAAATCTCCTCACCTAGCATCAGTATGACATTTTATTACTGATGTATAAACAGTATAAGATAATTTTTATCCTTTTTTCCATTTAATGTTCAGTGTAAGTAAACTTTCAACTCTGTTAGCATTAAACTATTTAATCCATTAACAAAGTTGACAGTAACAGAGTTGACATTTTCCATCAGTGTGAGCCCTGACCTCATGTGCTAACTTCAATCTAGATGCCATGTGACATGCCTAAAAACTCATGGATTTTCAATTTTCAGGAGTTTACTCAGTTTTAAGGAACATTGGGACAGACTCAAAATGTACATTTCTTTAATGATTAGAATTACATATATGGACATTTCTATGCACTTGATTTTATGACAGTTACTAGAATCAACACAAACAGCTGTAACTTAAACTTACACTGACTTATTTCATGTTAATATGAGTGTATAAAATAAGAGGTTATGACAGCCAGTAAATGTGTGGGGTGGGGGTTTTGTGTACAAACTGACAAAAAAAAAGACACCAAGCATTATTAATAGTGAAAGTTTAATATAATTAGTATAAAGTTTTTTTTTATCTGATTCAATAAAAATGGTCTTTTGGGAAAAAAAGACAAATGGTTTATCTGGGAGATGGGAAATGTAACCCCAATTTTAGAATGAACCATCTACTTCAGTTGTTTAATATGCTAATTTGAAGTGAAATAAGACACTGTTGACCTACAAAGATAGGCTTACTGTTTTCTAATGGGTTTCTATTTGGGGGAAAAAAGGCAATTGTATATCCCGTGATGTACACCGAAACTGTCACAAATTTTAATGAAACATTTTGCCCATGTCATCCACTACTAATAAACGTTGTGTGGCTAACTACGTTAGAGAGCACGCAGATCTGCAGAGCTGTCTTGTGAGAAAAAGCTGCTATTTTTAAGACAGTGACAGTGGAGAGAAACAGAGAACAGATTTCTGTCTGTTAGCGATAAAAGCTACATAGCAAATTATTTAGAATGTTGTTCAGAAAGTTGATGGATCTTTTAAATCATTCTGACACTTTTAAATACTTAACTGAAGCAAAAGTGGGTTGTTTTCTTTCGTTTATGGTCAGCCCTGCTGTGCTCGTCCCTGTGCTCGGTAGCCAATTTGTGCAAGTAACTGAGTTTAATCATTTAAGCTTTACTTTTCTACATTCAATTTTTGAATATATACTGTATATCATTTACGTTTTATTTTGACAGCCCTAGAGAAAACATGAAAATACATACTTCATATTTTTGGCTAAAGCTTTGAACTTTTTGGCTTTTTTTTTTTTTTTTTAAAGAGGCCCCAACCGAGGAAACACTTCTTCATTATTCATTTGATTCATAATGTCTGGATAAAAAAAAATAGCTCACTCTGGGAGTTCAGTAAGGGAGCATTTCTACATGGTTTCCTCTGGACGGCCAATGCTATTTCCTCTTGTCCGCTCTTGAGGTCAGAGATGTGGTTGTGGCAGCTTCGGATCACAGAATCAGCGGCAGAATTGTATTACCAGCGCACTCTTAAAAACCCCTGCATCTGAATTTACTCCCCATTTCCTTTCTGCTTCTACAAGCACAGACTCGGGGGCCGGGGGAATGTGCTTGGTTAGCATGTTCTGAATACTGATATGAGGCTCTTCGCTGGCAGGATAATCCAGGAGACGGCTGCAGCTATGGAGTCTGAGCAAACCCCTGAGGCTAAATCAGCCAGGTTTGATATAACAGGTCTGATGTAACAGCAACGATGCACCAGTGAGGCGTGCTCCTGCAACAGCCACCTTCCTCTAACACTAAACAGCAAAGCAGTGACCTACCACAGGAAGCAGACTCCTCCGACATGTCACCACAGTCATTGTCGCGGTCACAGCGCCAGGCTTCTGGTATACAGCGGCCATTTGCACAAGAGAACTGGCCAGGCTGGCACTGTTGAGCTGAGAAAGAAATAGTGCATGAATGGGGCCTTGCTTGCAGCAGTCAATTGACATTTCTTACTGATTACATTGGCTCCTAACAAATATTATACAGTAACTACTTTGAATTAATCCACAGTCAGTACCCAGATAGCAAACAAGTCATGACCCAGTTCTGGCCCACACTTTCATCCACCCACACACTGGGCTGCATTTGGCCCAGAATCATCTGTGGGTTTGACCAAATGTAGACGGGATGACTAATCGTAAGACACTAATACATAAACCAAGAAGCAACTCTTGTAATTTGTAATGTTCACTTTAAGAGTCATTTATTGCTATGATCAATTTAGGCAATCACATAGGACCCCAAGCCACCAGACAGTCTCCATTTAAAGGTGGGCAACATGACAATATTTATACATTTAGTAATTTTTTTCTGAAGCATATCGTACATAAAGCACATTACAAATTTCATTACAAATTAGCCCTGTACTATTTGGATGGAGTGCAATTTTGAATAAACCTTATTAAACTTTTTTTTTAATAGTAGTCTGCATTTTGCCTATTACGAAATATACATTTTATAATAATTTTATTTTCTTTCTAATAGTTTCAAAATAAAAAAAAAGAAGAAAAAAGGACCCAAAGCAAAGGTTTGGGCACTCTGCATGGTTGGTACTAAGAAACACCTCCTTTTAAACCATCAAAGCTTGAAAAAACTTAAAAAGTCTCTCAATTCTTGTATCATGAAAAAAAAACAACTATAATGATGTGTAAAGGGTTAACTTAGGCACGCTCACATCTGCCAGTACGCTGGAAGTGAGCATTTTTACACCTCGCTGTGAGAAGCTGTAGTCTGGGAATGGATTAAATTTCCATTAGCAGTCAATTAGCAAAAGCATTTGTGAAGTGATGGGCTGACAGGAATGGCCTCCATGGACTGGCCTGCTGTTTTGACACTAAGAACCTAAGCTCCATTGGAGGCATGTCAGAGTGTTGACAAGAGAGCATTTATCACATCTGTCCCAGCCTTCCATTGATCTTACAGCCCTTACATTGCTCCAGAGTGTTACAGCTGGCAACGCGCCAGGTGTTACTCAAGTATGTAAAAAGGAGGTCAGCAGTAAGCCAAGCTGACATCCATAAGGTGGTTAAAAAAATAAAATAAAAACGGAGGAAAGGCTAAAATCACGGGTCTCTCTGTAGTCAAAAGTACAGCTTGCTACAAAGTTCTGATCTTTCGATAGTCTGCCTCGCGTCTGAGTTCATGTGTATACCAACTTACATATTTTTGACATGATATGGACAACTGTACTGGGACCTGCTCATTCATTGTTTCTACTAAATCAAGAGTATTAAAAAAAGACTTTATCTTGCTCTTGTTGGAGTAACTTGTTCTTTTAAATTTGGGAGCACTGCTGTGGAAATTTGATTGCTTTCAGCAAAACGGCTGTTGAAGCCAGGACATTGGATGATCTCCATCTCACCTCATCCTCAACTCAATCTAAAGGTACTGGATGGGGCACCATCATTCCATAGAACACAGTTCCACAGCATTCCACAGCATTTCCAAAGGCTATATAGCTCTCTAGTCCAAGCCTAGCATTAAGCATAGTGCCAACAGTTTCATGTTTATCTGTTCCAGAGTCCTATTCTATTGGCAGTACTTCTCCACAAGGGCTAGACAAGCCATGTCTGGGAGTTTGTACAGCTGGGAGTCAGCAATAGGTGCTACTTAAAGCAGCTGAATGCATTTATTAGAAAGGGTGTCCACAAACATTGGAACATATAGTGTAGTTTGAGCCAGCTGTCCATCACAGACATGCAGTTATTATTTTAGGTAAAAACATACAGACTGTGAATTAAAAAAATACATACAAGTAAAGACTAATAAGCTGACGGTCATATACTGCCTGGTCCACACTGCAGGATTTTTAAAATCTTAACTGACCTTGAAAATGTGCCAGATCACATATATCAAGACCGATTTCACCAGAAGAAAAACATGACAGATCACATCAAGGCACTGAGCTAGTTATGTGTGTATTTAGCAGCATGAAAATAATAGCTAGATTTTATTGGTAATAAAATAGGTAATGGGTAAATAGCAAAGCACTTTTGTAAGTCGCTCTGGATAAGAGCGTCTGCTAAATGCCTTAAATGTAAATGTAAATATATTTACAACAGTAATTATGATAAAAGCAATCCTATCCTTCTCTACAGTTCAGCTCAGTTCTCTGTTTAGCTTTCTGTTTCTTATTGGGTAACAGATATCAGCAATGTATTTCATATGACAGAGTGGTGCAGATTGGATTATTTACACCCCAAACTGCATTACAATAGGAGAAGATAGCTGTTTAAGCCCAGCCCGAAATCGGGACACAGTTTGGAATTGTCAGGCCAAGGCAAATCAGCCCTGGTGTGGCCCAAGTACAAGATATTATTTTCTATTAGCATGACAGAGCAAGTATAGCATAATAGGCATAGTTTGTGTAAATGTTTTAAATTATGCAAACAATATTATTCATAGCAATTATTAAAAATAGGTTCACTTTATGTGGATGGTCCATTGTAGATGCCTCCAAGATGCTCACCTGACATTCAGCAAAATCTATTAAATGCAAATGAACTTCAAGTTAAATGTAAATGACTGTCCACTGAATGTAACACTACTCCTAACCCTAACCCTAACCTTAACCTTACCCTTGAATAAACCCTAAATCCTAACCCTAACCTTAACTGTACCCTTGAATCAACCATAATTGCTAACCCTAACCTTAAATCTAACCCTAAACATAACCCTAAAAGGGTATGGTTAAGGTTAGGGTTAAGGCTACATGTAGTAGACAATCAAAGTAAGCTGTATTTAAGAGGCATTCAGTTGTCTGTTAGTAAAATGTCAGGTGAGCATCTACAATGGACCATTCAAGTAAAGTGTTAATATCTTAATAATGGGATTTAAAAAATAATATTATTAATGTTTTTTGTTACCATTGTCAGCTCTTGGATTTTAGACCTCATATATACATATCCAGCCACCCATCAATTTTTTTAGTATATATGTTGTTTCTTAGAATCACTGGTCATACAGTTTCATTAAACATGTTTTTATTTTTAGAGAGAATTTCTATTTATTTGCTGATTTTAACATATTTATTTCTATGTCAAATCTACACGGATTTACAATACATGCTGCTCAGGATGTTACTGTTCAAAGTTCAAGTCCGCTTGTTTCAAATTCTGGGCATGCAGACATTGAAAAAAGGACTGGACACCTACCTGAGCAAGTTTTGTTGGACTCATCTTCATTGTCACCACAGTCGTTGGTCCCATCACAAAGCCACCGCTTGGGAATGCAGCGATTATTCAGACACTTAAACTGGTCCGTGGGGCAGCTGTGGTTAGCTGCAGATAGTAACACAAACCAAATATTCAATCACATGTGCTGTTCACGCTGGGCTGAGATTTGAAAGTTTTTCTTGAGGTGGCCCCCTCTATCCCACAACTGTTTGCTCTACTTAAATAGTGAAAATCACTCTCTTCCTGCACCTCAGGATGCTAAACACATCCCCAGTAGACAACGAGTAATAATACATGAAATGGAAGACTGGAAGCTGGATCAAACAGCAAAGTTTCAGGCGGATTATGGGACATCCCAGCAGAGCAGAAAATTGATTTTGCAATTCTAATAATTCTGACAGAAGATCACATTATAGCATTTCTCATGATGAAAAAATGAGTCAGCCCCCAACAGTTTAACACGGGGCTCGTCTTATCGATTAACTCATGAGCTGATTGTGCACAGGGCTGCTGTGTGGGGGAAGGAGCATTTTTCTTTTGGCTTCTTCGAGCATTGGTCTGTGTGTGTCTGCGAGGGTCTGTGTGTCTGTCTGCTTTTGGATGTGCCTGTGTTTTTACATCTTAAAGTTTTGGAGGAAGCAATTAAATTGGTTCTGATAAATTGACGTAGCAGAGGTAGCTACAAAGTTACATGAGCAATAGCGTTAGCAGCATTGCAAAGGGACTATTATTGATACAGGGAGGTTCTTGCCTGAAAGGGGTATTGAACATTGATCTCTTGCATGCTGGGTAGTGGATACCAACCAACCAAGGCTATATATATATATATATATATATATATATATATATATTGCATATTATATAATAAAACTATTTTCAGTTCTTGTATATATACAGTACTTGCACCTTTTTTTTCTCACAAGCACTGGACCCACTAGCATTATGTTGAATCTAAGAGCTAAGCTCTGTTTGTGTGCTGTACAGTACCAGCACAAATCACTACATTGCCCCCCAGCCAGAGCTGAGTGGATAAAGTTTATTTTTGATGGCAACATCCAGCAACAGTCTGCAAAAACCTGTAGGCTATGTGTGTCTGCTTTTTGAACCTGGGACAGTACAACGCAGGACTGGCAGCGAAACCTTAACTAAAAAAAAGAATCAATTGACTGTCCATGTCAAAACTGCAGACTGGCGAAATGCGAGTATTTAACAAAATAACAATTCCAGCTGTGTTTTTTGGACAATGCCAACAGCTGAAAGAAAGATCTTGGAATTACTTGTTGTGGAATATTAATGCTGGGTGGGGTTGGCTTATAGCCATGATTAGGTTCAGCTGATCTTGTTGGTGTTAGCATTCGTTTTCCAAACTACTGTAAAACAGTTTGCTGTGGTGTTTTTGGCTTTGCACAGAGCTTAAGCCACCAGTCAATGTCCACGATTCACTATTAGCTTAATGCTAATGTAACAGGCATATCCCCATTACCAGGCTAACAAAATTAGCAGGGCTGTAATAAAAAGCTATACTCAAAGAGAATTACAAGTATTGAAAACAAAACTGCTTTCACACTGAACGTGCTATGGGCTGCGCTTTCTGCTCATATTCGTGCAAGCTGCTGTCAACACCATATGCAGTATTATATGTTATTATATTATATTATATGACATTATATTAACAAATATTTTCCTTAACAGATAAGGTTAGCCTTTTCTCCATGCTGGAGGGAAACTACCAGACATATATACTGCTCTCCCATTTGCCATGCTAAAACTGTTGAAATATTTGGGGCTCCATCTTACCCCCAGCGCAAGGTGCGTCACAATACTAATTCCTTTCTCATTTCTCTAGACCTTCAACAGTGGTCAGTTTATGAGCTCAGGACCACTGTCCGCTGGATCATATTGACTGGTGGGCTATTTTTTGAGTAACATACGCAATTCTTCTTATCATGGCTTTTAGGATCTTTTAAGGTTCTGTTGGACCAATGGATATAACATGATAGAAAGATGTATAATACAGCATGTTATAATTGCATATCCAATGACATATTATCCTTATCTTTTTACCCAATTTCTCCCCAATTTATCTGAGCCAATTAACCCACCCACCCAACCCACTTGCAATGCTTCTGATAGGTGAGGGTAAAAACAAGCACATGCCTCCTGCGATACATGTGAAGTCAGCCACCGCCTTTTTTTCCAACTGCAGACAATGTAGCATCGGTTGGCAGCCAACACGCTTGAAGGAAAGCGCCAGATCCCAGCTCGGATACATCGGCCAACAGATGACTGTGTCTGCCAGCATCCCAATAGGAGTGATAAAGGAAGAAAGCACCATCTACGCACCCAGAGAGAACATGGACAATTGTGCTCTCTCTGGCTCTGGCTGCTGATAGCAAAAAGTGTAGCTTTATCTTAACAATATGTGAATGTTGAACTTTTGTCTGAAAGCATCTGTTTTTCTGCTTGTTTTCCTTTTTCACTTCCTAATTAAATGCTGTTACTAAAGTATCTACTTTTCCCAAATGTGCAGGGAAAGTTTTGTAGTGTTTTGAACTTGTAACATGTTCAGTTTCAGCATATTCATTAAATCGAGTTGATGCCAAAAGCAGTGGATAAATGTCAGATGTGCAGGGAGGCTGACTGGCTCAGTGGAACACGCTCAGCAGGCGATCAGATGCTACAGCAGTTACACACCACAGACGAGGTGCTCCTCATCGCTGCCGTCTAAGCAGTCGTCGTCTCCGTCGCATATCCAGGCTGCTCGCACACATCTCTGGTTCCTGCACTGAAACTCCTCACTCCCGCAGTGCAGCGGCTCCTCCTCACCTGCCGAGGCTACACGCGAAAACAAAAGGTACAGAACAAAAGCATGTTATTGAGGAAGAAAAGATACACTACTCCTCCACAAATACTCCCATATTATCTCTGAAGGAGGAGCAGGATCTTATCATTTTCTCACACAAAGAGATCGGTGCTAGTCTCAATCTGTATTCTGTTCCTCAGGTTACCTCTCCATTGATGGATTTCCCAAACAGCCATTTTACTTAAATGCTCTAATTCATTCCTTACTTATTTATTATATGTACAGTTCACTGTGCAAAAGAGACAATGATCTGTGGAGCTATTTAGCTTGACAGTAAGTGAAAATAGAAGGAAAATAATAACTAATACTAATAATACACTAATGATAAATATCTGATCATTCACTTAGCAATGTCCAACCATCTATTATCAAAATGATATGTAATACCAAGTTTATAAATTTTTAATTAAAACCACATGATTTCTGAGCTATATATATATATATATATATATATATATATATATATATATATATATATATTCTGCAATATGTTAAATTAAGCAGGTAAACAAAGATTATTCTTTATTGCAACTGAAAGAAAAAAATAATGCATATATGGATTTTGCATATATGGAATGGTCGCCTATTCTCAGCCTAATTTCTAGAATTGCCATAAAAACAGCATGATGTAGCACTGGAACACATTTGGACTTCAGGAGTGCTGACTGCTTAATGCAAATGTAAATATGTACAAAGGAACACCAAACCAGCCCAGAACTAAATAACTGTATTCGCACAGGTGATCATAACTATAACCTGACTTCAAGGAAAAAAAAGGAGAATGCAAAGAATGAGTCCATTCTAATACATTTTTTTAACAGCAAGAGTAAAGTAAATGGCCTACCTGAGCAGGTGACATTGTTTCTGTCCAGGTGCTGGTTGTCAGCACAAGCGCACACTCGGCCCCCTGGGACGGCCAAGCAGAGAGTACCACAGCCTCCATAATTCACCCTGCAGGCATTGTCACCTAAAGAACAAATATAGGGCCAAACAACTGATCTCCACAAATCTCTCTTTCCATGATCCGTGTGCTTGTTTGTGTATTTATTGCTATTTGGCTTCTAGCGATGTTTCTCCTTGAGGCTTCCGAGTTCCTGCAGAGAACATAAAGTTCTCTCTCTCTCTCTCTCTCTCTCTCTCTCTCTCTCTCTCTATCTCTTTCTCTCCTTCTCCCTCTACCAGCAATTTCCTGCTCTCGAGGGATGTTGGAGATACATGTCACATCCTTTACAATCACATGTCAAGTGAATTATGAGGAACAGAACATCACTGTAGAAAGCCAACTGACACTTCTATGGCTTTGAGAGGAATAATTTGTCTTGTGGACAATGGCGCACACAATCAGGACGGGGAGCAGGAAAAACTGAGCAGTTTTGAGAAGAAAAAAAATGTCACTTATTAAGTTGAAGCATGAGGACTATTGTAAGGTTCTGTTTTTGGGGAAGTTCAAAGGCAGTGCCTGGACCAATGAGATAAAGTGTCTTTTTTTTTTTACTTTTTTTTTTTGCAAGAGCCAATCCACGCCGGTCCAAAGAAAAGAGACACAATTAATCTCTCCGGTGACAAGAGCTTCGGAGGGAAAGGGAACGGTTGAAATCCCCACCCCACTGATAGTGCCGACTGGCAAGAGGAGCACAATTTTCTTGTGCAATGCTTATTTTGGAGGATCTGTGTCTGAAATAATATGACATAACTGGAGTCCTCCCCTGGAGGCAAACGCTCCATGTGGTGGTAAGTACATCATAAGACTCTCTCCCAGTACACATCTGAACTAGTTCAGCCTTAGGATTACCACATCTGAACCACACTGGGAACAGAACCTGCGCTCCAGATGGCGGGCGCCATCTAATGTGGCCCTTTTTTCCAAAGAGAAACTGAGTCTTTGTGACAAGCGTGGATCGCCCGCTCGGTTCAAAGACATCTCCTGCAGGTAAAGAGATGAAATGTTGAGGAGGCCAAAACATGGCGGTGCTCTCGGAAGCTTGCTGCGCGAGTGTGTGAGCACCCTGCTGAGCCCAGTCCCTCCTTCTGTGTGCTGGGGCTGGTGCTTACGAGAGCAGATGACAGTAATCATCCTGCAGTGTGGAACAGTCTAAACAGAGCTGTAGACCACACCTTCCAGGATTGCTGCCACCCTCCCCACTGCGCACCTCCAGGCCTTTACCTGCAGCTATGCTAATCACCACACAGCTGCAGCAACACTGTTTAGTGAGACATCCCCTGCAGAATATCGGTGAAATCTCACTTACTGTTATGCAATAAAGCAGTTCTGTTTATTGGGGATCTCTGTAGTATCGCATGCTCGACATCTTTATAGAAGAATAATTCAGAAGACAGAACACAGGAAGCACTTACCTTGTTGACTCTGCGCATCGAACACTCGAAGCCCGAAGAGAGGAGGTCTCTCACTTCTTAGTAGAGTGACCTCACCCGAGAGCAGATCCAGCTGGAAGATGGAGGCGTTCATGTACTCCGTCCAGAAGATGGAATTTCGGTAGTGTGAAATCCCAAAGGGGTGATTCAGCTCCTTGCCATTGTACACCACCTGGGTCACACAGAACAGCATAGAGGTTAGCAGAAGCTGTGGGCACAGCTGTGGGAGTGGATCAAGAAGCAAAAAAAAATACAGATTTGTTTTGCTTCATGGTGCTTTTCCCCCCTTCCTTATTCTTTCCACGTTGTTTTTGCTTTTTTTTAGGACAACTGCCTTTTACTCAGTGACTGGAATTCTGTTTACCACAATTGGTGCATCATGAACATCAAAACCCCAAAGGTCTGTATGTGGGCCAAGCTACAATTTCTGAAATCCATAGTTATATTAGCTTCATAAGAGTTATTACAGTGAATTTACAGCATAAGATTCATAGAACAAAGCCGGGTTAGCTGAAGGGGTTCGAATATAACATCCATGACGCTGGTTTCTCAGGAACCTTACCATCCTGCCAGTGCCGTTGAGGTAGATTCTCTCGATGTGATCGTAGTAAGCATCGCACCAGTACATCGTGCTGGTCCCATGGTCTAAAGTCAATCCGTTGGGCCACAGCATGTTAGAGGTGACAAATATCTTGCGGTTAGAGCCGTCCATCCAGGCTTTCTCTATCCTGCCTATGCTGTCGTTTACCTCATCCTCCTCCCAGTCTGTCCAGTACATCCAGCTGAAACAGTGAGAGAAAAGTAAAACAAGGGTTATATTTATATTCTCTCACAGAAAATAACAAATCTGTCATAATGCAAAAATCACAAGCACGTGCCACAAGAAGCCTTTTACAACCTGAATGTTGATCCAACTAGTAATGTTTTACTAATTTCTTAGTGCATCTCAAAATCTGTAATTTCCAATACATTAGATTCTTAAGTTGGAAATTAGCCAGAGAACTTTGCTTGTTAACAGAATTTAGTTCTTTATTTAGTTTAAATATTACTGTAACTGATCATAATTCATGTTGGTGATTAACTGATCTACAAAAGGCATAACGTGAAAGATAAAACATTCACCATTTCACAATTTTAAGCAAGATTAGCACACTATTTTTGTTCTGTATATTTTTAGATTGGAATAAAAGATCACCATGCAAATGTTTGGGCACCCCAAAAGATTTAAACTCTCAGATTACCAAAGTTTTAGGGGCAGGATAAGGTTAAAAGAAGACAGCAAAGCATTTTCAGGAAGCTGTTTCCTCAGTTTGTAATGTAATTAAAAATGGCAGGTAACAGGAATGGTGGAGATCAAGCTGAGCTTTTGAAGATCAAGGATACTTCCCATTGGGTTGCTAGAAAAGTAAATCACCAAAAGACCTTCAGGAAGATTTAGCAGACTCAGGAATGGTGGTGCACAATTCTACTGTGTGTCGACACCTGCAAAGGAACATTTGAACAAGCCTGATGCATTTTGGGAACACGTCCTGTGGGCTGATGAGTTTGTTTTGTTTGTTTGTTTGTTTTGTTGTTTTTTGCCTACATTGAGCAAGGCAAAACAAAGTTGCAACATTTTATGAAAAGAACACCTCTCCAACTGTTAAGCAAGGGGGTGGATAGACTGGTGCTTTGAGCTTGTGTTGCAGCCAGTAGCACATGGAACATTTCACTGGTAGAGGGGAAAACTTATTTAATTAAACACATGCAAACATTGGAGGCACTGAATAGCATTTATATGTTCGGCACTGATGCAAATGGAAATTATTGTGACACAGCTACATTTGTACACGCCCTAATATACAGATTAAGCAGCTAAAGAAGGAGAAACGACCCAGATTTGCGGAACGCACAGCTATAGTAGTTGGGAAAAAAGCCTGCCACAGCTGCAAAGTCTTGCCACAGACAGGTGGGTTGGGAAGAGGAGGTTAGTCACTGTGATCTGAAGACACGGCTGCTTTCCAACACGATAAAGAGATGCAGTATACAAACATTGACTCACGGCCAATCCATCATTACAACCCGGCGTCTGGAGCAGCTCCTTTTATGTCCTCCCTCCTCTTTTTCAGTATGCTGCATGCTTGGGCAAAAGTGAAATGTCATTTCGCAAGGGTCCTGTGATATTTGAGGAGCAATTGGGTCAACGTCCGGACATGATCCTTTCTTTAGCAAGTGTGCTTAAGGGATTTGTAACCTCTAAGCGGCCAGCATGGGCTTCTTCCCCCTCATCAATGATGGAGGCCTTGCTACATGTGGACTACATAAAAAAGAATGGAAAATTCAGCAGCAAAGCATGTACACACTGCCCTTCCTCACCGTGCTGTGTGTGGAGGATACTCATGGCAGACTGTCGATGAGCAAAGGCAGTGGGTAGTGAGAGTGAAAGGGGGGAGAGGGATGGAAAGAAGAAGAGGCAACTAGACAGAATAAGTGAGGAAAGGAGAGAGAGGAAGAGTGATGGATAACGAAAAAGGAGAGAGACAGTCATCAAAAATGGAAAGTGAGAGAAAGGCGAGAGCTGGATGACAGTTAGAAATAATTACTTTATTAAACTTATTTATTTATTCCCTCTAAAATGATAGATTTGGCGCAATAAAGATCATTATGATGATATTAATCTTAATACAGCTTCATGTATATTTACATTGTTTATTCACTGGAAAGAGTGAGTGAACGGAAGCAAGATTGAGTAAGTGGATCCCTAATTACTGTAGCTCTTGTAAAATCATACATTAACCTCATCAAGCTTAACGCCCCACTGGCAATGCAGTCTTTAACTCATTACAACCTGCAGATAGAGCAGTTACCACTTGTGCTTGTCCACCATAGTAAACTACGTCAGCATACTGAACTGGAAATGTCGGTTATTGTATTTTTTAGCATCATACAAAAGTAGCATCCTTTATTGTTGGATTCATGTGGTTGGATTGTTAGTGATAATTATTATTTATTATAGAATGTATTATGTAATTTAAATATATAAATGAATAAAATATAATTCTATTTTATTTATTATGCACATTTCATATAATTATTTTAGAATGTAATATATATAATTTATTAAATAAATCTGAACCAATACCAACACTTATGTACCACAATATCAACATTATTTATTTTCGTACCATGCATCAGATTATTAGAAGGTTTCTACAGTATTCTTTTCTATGTTAAGATGATAAAGTATGAGGCTTGCACACGTTTTCATTTCTTGACTGTAATTATAAACACACTATAAGCTCATGGGAATGGAAAATGTATTAATGATGCTCTGAGCTAATCTGAACCTAGCCACTTTGAAAGCCCTTTGTCCACAACCTGATGTTGGCTTTTGTTTAAAATTATTGCAATTGCTACAGACAGTCATTTTTTAAACCCCACATGAGAATTTCTGAGGGATCACTGTTCCTTTGCTATGTCAAAAATGGAATGAAATTTTGATTTAGACTTAATTAAATTATGGCATCAAAGTTGGAAACTCCAAAATGCTATCACTAGAGTTTGTACATTTAGACACACCACAGTTTGGATCAGTAAGCCCTTATTCATAACTGATAAAACTAGTGAATGGAGAATTAACCCAAATTGAGATTAAATCAAATTGAGAATTGTGTATTGCATATTATAACATTATTATTGAATTACAAAGGAGAGTAACAGCTTAAAGAGTACAAGCAAAAGGGCAACATGGCACTAGGCAGTGTGTTACAGAGTGACTGGATTAAGACGTTGCTCGGAATGACAAAAGATCATAAAGATCTAAAACATCAATGTTCACTAAATGGGAATAATTTATAATAATAATAATAATAATAATAATAATAATAACAATAATAATCACAATAAATGATTCCTCAACTAAGTAATATAGTTTGTTAACAGTTGGCTATGGTTGCCATACAGTCAAAAACGATCCACTGTTTTCAATGACTTCACATATTAAAGCAGGCGTTAATACAGTTACTGTGTGCAGTCAAAGGCATGCATGTTGCAATAGATTTGAACGTGGCTCAGACTGTCAGATTTTAGAACCAGACTGATTCATTTTGTAACAGTACTCTGAGCATTCAGTTTTTTATAGTTATTCATAGAGGTTTGCTTTGACTCAGAATCCCAGTGTGCGCTTCAGCAGTGGAGGTGAAGCGCTGGAGGAGGGCGAGACAGTGAGGGAAAGATAAGAAACATGAAACAAACAAACAAAAAAAAGATAGTAACTGGATGGAGTCAAAATGAGAAAAAGTGAGATAGAGAGAGAAGGAGCGGAGGTTACAGAGTCAGGCGAGTTAATCCTTATCGTGTTAAGGCAGGCTAGCGGTGGCATGCAGGGAGAGAGATGTATTGCAGGGGGTAAGATAGAGCAGCAGAGACAGGTGGGTGTTATTTCAGCAGGGGAATCCCATCCAGCAGGGCAGATAGAGATCACCATGCCACCTGCTTAGCTGATAGATGGCCAGTTCCTAATGATAGGGCCTCAACCCCATTGCTATAAATAGGCCTAAACCAACACAAAGCCGGTGGCTCGATTTCTATTAGGCAATACATTGATTTTTGGGCTTTAGTGGCCTTTTTAAATTTCCATTACATTTGCACCTGCATTTTTAACCCCTTTTCACTCCAAGGAACTACAGGTAGTTAATGACGGTTTGACTTTAAGACCCCAGACGTGTGAATATTTTATACTGATGGAATGGAGGAAACTGAAGGCTGCACCTGGTATTACTCCACCTGCATTTATACTGTATAAGCATATCCATGCTTATAACATGCTAAAAAGCACAGCAATTCTAGCTTCCTCGCCACGTATTAACGTTACATAGCGGATACAGCAAGAGCCCTTAGCCTCCAGGCTCAATCTACTGTGCACAAATGTCAAGTCTCAGAGCTTTCGGGCTAAAGTTCATGCTCTCTGATCACTAATATCCAGTTCCATAGGTCAAACTTTACACACAGCCGCCTGTTCCAAAGCAGCACCTTCCACTCCAACCTTTGTTAGACCCGAGCTCCTTTTACTGCCTGTCAAAACACTGCACATCAGAGCTTTGAGAAGGCAGCAAGTTCCTGAAACGCTGTCAGAGCACTAGCTGCTCCTGCCGGCTGCTTTTCACCCGGAGACGCAGCCTGATGGTAGTGACGTGAAGACTTCATAAAGGTCTCCGAGCTGGCAGCTCACGAAGGACGCTTTTAACGAAGGTTCTACTCGTTTCCGCATAACTGAACTCATCCCTGCGAGAACTTGGCACGTGCTAGTGACAGGACAAGGGGAGGGGGGGTTGGGTTGGTTTGAGGGAAACATTAGTACATTACCCTGGCAGACTTAGAGAGGCTACTGTCTGATTTCATGCTAAGCACACAACACAGCTTGCTCCCCACCTATGGTATCCGGTGCCATTTATTTATTATGTTGTTGATGTTGTCATTTAAGAAGCATTAGTTTCATTAAATGCAAGAGGGAACCGCATAAATTGCATAAGCGCAGGGTTTGAACGATGAACATAATTATGGCTCCGAGCTAATGAACCCATTGTGTCTGTAAATAATGTAACTACTCCACTGTCGCGTTCCTTGTCTGAATAGCTCCATAATCAACACCTCTCGGGTTTAGTAAAAACGTAAATCGATTCTTAAGTGCGAGGTTTACTCAGTGACAAGTGTACGCTATCGCAGAGTGAATGAGAAAGCAGTTATTAGATATCTCCAGCCTTACTCTTTCAGCATCTTATAATAATTAACACTATTATAATCAAAGTGCTTTTGGAACACTAGCAATTACTGCTTATGTGTGGCATATCCAGTACTCTGCAGAAACCGCCTTTCATTTATTAAACTTCTAGTAAAAAAAGGCCATTAAGTACAAGTGACACATGTCTCTGAGGAGATTTTTGGAGATTGGATCCAGAAGAATCCACTTGCAGAAGAAAAGGGGGGGCGTCAAAGGTAAATGAGAGAAATGAAAAATAAACAAATACATAAATAAATAAAAAACAAAACATGAAGTTCGAGAAACGATTAAAAGAACATTGTAAGGCCTGACAGGCCACTAAAACTGTCCCATCTAATAAACAGTGCTTAAAGCTTTCATCTTTAAGAGAGTGAGAAGAAAGCTCCACTCTCAGACCTGGAAAAAATAAATAATAAATAATCCATCACTAGCGATTCTGTCCATCCTTCCTCTGTGAGAAGGCAACTCAGCACTGTGGTTCTGAAAGAATGTAGAGCTGATCAAGAAGCTCTTACTGAGAAAAAGCAAACTGACAAGGAAGAAGAACAAAGAACATTTGAAAAATGAAACAAGAAGAAGCTGCTGGTCTTCTCACAACAATGGAATCATCACCCCAGAGTCCAGACCTCAACATTGTTGAACATGTTTGAGATATCTTGAATAATGAGAAGCAGAAAATGCTCCATCTTATAAGACTGAACTGCGGAGGAGTAAAAAAAAAACGAACTCTGGTTGATTTCTGCAAAAAAACTAAAAATGAGTCTCCCAGAAAGAATGGAACGCAAGGGTGGACACAAGGGTGGACACAAGGGTGGACACAATCAGTAACATTTTTTGATGTTTTTTTTTCCCTAACACTAAAAAATGAATAACCTGTACTTACTGGCCTTTTTGACTGGAAATGATTTAAATAAACGAAAGCCCCTGACCTTCATTCTGTTGGGTGGTGAGTATCTAACGGAGTAACACTCCTTTTGTCAGTAAATATGGCCACTTTAGATGCCCAGTTAATGAGAGGAGTGTTTTCTTACTCCTCAAGTCTGCAGCTCTGGCAGGGAGCTGCTCTTCAGGATTCATCAGCTTCTCTCACACCCAGGGAAGGTGATAATGAGATTGGCTCCAGGCCATCAAACTCACCTCTTTACTGCCTGAGCCATGTCAGCTCGCAGGTACACAGGCGCATGCATAACCATAGGTCAATACAGCAATAGTTTTGCACAGTGTGAACAAAATACTAAATTGCATTATACAGCTACACTATGCATTGTAATGACATACTCTGCAGTATACTGATGGGTCCACACTCTCTATAGCCCTCTCTAAACACATTTCTTCTGCTATGCCTTAATGGTGTCCTACAATGTCAAACTGTATTTTTCTTTGGCATAGCTGAATAATGAGAGTTCAGTACACGGCGGTGGCATTGAAAATCCAGCATAGCCAAAACAGACCATTAAACAAGCCAATTCCAAAAATACCCAAACTGTTACGTAATAGTCTTGACTCATTTATTTAAGCCCCCAAAACTGACATAATCCCAGAAAACTAGTAAATGCCTTCCCACATCTAAAGCTGCACCATTTTAAAAGGTAACGGCCACTTCAGGAGTATATAGTGTTGTTGATACTGAAAAGCAGACTCTCAGAAAACGGAATGTTACGCAAACCAGGCCATGTGAGCTGTTGCTGTGCCGTTGACCAGCCATTAAGAGAAGAGCATTCTTTTTTTTACGTAAAAACTTTACCTCTGTTCTGATTGGCTAGGTTGTAAAAAACCTGGCCTGAAACACTCCTTATAGTATTAATGTGAATGGCTTGGGCTAAACTGTTGTACGTTAATTACGGGGATACTTTTTTGGTGACCTTTTTTTGGCTTAGCCTCCATATATGAAGTACACAGTATAGGAAATTATGATTATATACTACACCAAACTGTTTAGTTTCCCAAGTGTCCTTTAACGATACCCCAATGCAACACAATTAAATGCAATCACTTGAACTCATCTGAAACTCAGTTGAAACATCTGATGTTGTTGAGTATGCTAACAGCACATCATGAAAATGAAGGGATCATTTGCATATTGCAAATTAGAATGATAACTGTGAGGCTTTTTACTGGAATACCTGCACATAAATCTAACCTCAACCTTAATCTCAGTAATCTCAGTACAGAATAGCCACACTATGTCCACACAACATTAACGTCACAACAATTTACAATCATCTTTTGGGCATCTGGTCCCTCATAAAAATATTCATACAAGAGCTCACATACACCCACCCCCACACAACAAATCTGCAATTCCTGTCCTCTCAATCACTTTCGAGGCTAAGCACAGGGCAAACAAATGTTTGGAAATGCATTGCAATGAGGACAGAGCTTCCTGACCAGGTGAGCAGAGAGCCGACACTGTTTGGCCTGGCTTCGGATCACACAACGCCGCTCATGCTGTTCAAGCTGAACTCTCCTGACCATTCTGACCATTATGCCTCCTCATCTCTCCTTAGCATTCAGCGCCAACTCTGAGCTCAGCACAGACGCTGTGTTTTTCTCTCACAACAACACGGAGAGCTTTTCTTTTCTTCACACTGCAAGCACATCATTGTAATAAACAGTACAGGCATAATAAATAGCCATTTCTGAATGCAGGTAGTCTTTCATCAGGCTCTAGAGAGAATGTAAAAGTCTATGAATGCTATTCAAGGTAATTCGCCTCAGCAATGAAAGCAGCCACTCATTGCTTATACTGTACCTGTTGAGTGGATCCACCACAATGGCTCTGGGATGAGACATATCTCCCTCTAACAGAGTTCTTCTGGTGTCGGCCGCCCTCTCCAGCCTGGCCACGCTGATAGTCTTCCGATAGCCATCATTTGTCCAGTATAAGTTGTTTCCAATCCAGTCCACTGAAATACCTTCGACATTATCGAGGTCTGCAGGTCAAAAAAAAAAAAAGTCACAGCTTGATGTGCCTGTAACTGTATTTACAGAATATCACTAATGCTCTGTGCAATACTGTATAGATTTTTGCAGGACACATGCCAGCTGCCTTTAACATTGTCTTACTACTACTTTTCACAACTCAACTTTGATTATTCAAATAATTGTATAGTTCTGCATCTCAGTTTGGTTAATAATACAACATGAGTTAAGCCTCAACAACATTAGCAAATGAGCTGCAGCTAAAACTGCTTACATATTCAAGATATTTAGTCTGTGTTCCTCCCTCTCAATTTGTTTACTGTTTATCCCTATCTACAATGGAGCACTGAGCCCTTGCTGGGATTTGAAATTACAGTACATACAAACATAGTTCTGAGTGAATTTACCTTTCTGTTCTTACTAGGATACAGATATGTACATGGATTCACAGCTAGAGAGTGGTGCAGCTGTCTGACTGCCTGCTTGTCAAAAGCCAGGACATCATCAGTTTGAATCCCATCAAAAGCACAGCCTTTCATTATCAGGAGTCTGAGAATAGGAAATCTTTCCCTCCATGTAACAGGGGGAGTTCCAACGTAACCAGTAAACAGATTTAGGGCGAGGAACACAGATTGAAATGCAGCAATGCAGACCTAAAAAAATGTTAGACTTTATTGTTAATTTTGCTTTTATTAGTATTATTATTATTGTGTCGTTATGTGCAAAGCTATATAGTATTTCTTTAATAGTTTCAACACTAAATAATATAATGTGCTGTTTTTTGTTTTTTTCCCCACTAAATGTAACCTCACCTTTACAAAACATATTACATTAACACAATTGCTGCCAAATGCAACTACACTGAACTGCTCACAAAACGGCTATATTTTATTCATGTGGAAAATTGTGCACATTTTAATGAAGCAAATTCGGTTCACATTACAGTTCACTGAATGGTCTGTTGCATCATTATTGCATCAGTGAAATGCAAAAATGTTCTTCAAGGGAAGGAAAGCATAATCACCGTCTTTGAGAATTGTCTCTCGACTGCTTCCATCTGTCTTTTGCCGCCCTATCAAGAAACTGGTGGTGTCAGCAAAGTAAATATAGCCAGTTTCAGCGTGGTAGTCCAGAGCCCGTGGATTCACCAAGTCCTCAACCGGAAGCATGTGCTCATTGCTGGACTTCACGTTTACATCCAGGCCGCGTATTATTCCGGGACGGCCCTTTCCGTAGAACAGGAAGAGTTCATTTTTGGGCTCTGCAACGAGGATGAAAGTGAAATGGGGTCAACCAGCAGTTGTTTATTATTTCACAAGGCTTTTAAAATGTTGTATGCTGTTAAAATGCCAAGCGTACAATATCTAGGGACACTTAAAAGGTGACCTCTAATGCTTCTTTGCAACCAAATACATAACTTAATGATCTCCAAAGGCGCATTCGGGCAATAAGCTTGGCAGAAATGAATGGAACAATCACGACCACTTAGCGTCCCCAGGCAAGATTTGTCTTGATCAAGTAGATTCATTCATTTGTCTCCGCCAATGTTATTTTTGTTAATTGAGACTCTGCTTAAACAATAAATCCCCTGTCAGATTAAAACTGAGACACAACAAAAGTGACGCTGATCAATGGCTTCACAACAAACTTAAATAAATTAGCCTCTGCTTGCCTAAGGACTGATATTATGCTGTGTGTATATCTGTCCAAATGTTTGTGGACACCCCTTCTAATGAATGCATGGATGGTAGAGGCAGTTATTTCAACCACAGGAGAATAAACTCTTTTTAATGCCTGTGATTTCAGAATAAACAACAAATGAATAGGTGTCCCAATACTTCTGTCCACACAGTATTTATTCACATTCCTTTGGTTACAAGAGAGAGAAAGAAAGAGAGAGATTGTGCAGTGGGTATGTATGATGGTGGGCTCTGATGCTGGCCTAGGAGAGGGTGTGCGTGTGTGTGTGTATGAGTGTGTGGGTGTGCTTGGGGCGTGTGTGTGGAAATAGCAGGGGCGTAGAAAGGCCTTCCCTCACTGTCAGCTTCTCCTTTCCCACTGAGACTCTGTCAGTGTGGGTGAGACCACACAAACATCACTTCAATTTATCATCCTGAGAGCAGAAGCTACGCTACCTTGAAGACAATTAAGTGCTTTGAGACTCAGATATCACACAACACGGTGGCTGCTTGCGGAAGGCAGGCACTCATTTAGCATAGCGTCTCGTTAGAGGGAGAGAGGAAGGGAGGGAGGCAGGTGTCTAAAGAACATCTGGACATAAATATAAATCAAACACGTCACAGAAGGCAGCGCTTTCTTCATTATTGCCGGTGCGTCATGCGCCACTCTGAGAGGTGTTATTAATTGACCCCAGATTTCCACTGTCAGCTACAAAATGTCAATTGACCACCAGGGGCTACAGATGCAGGGTTAGAGTTAAAATGATATTATCCTGGTCTAATGAATTGAGCCTATAGCCAGTCAATAACATAATAGCACAGGATCATTCCAAAGCCGAGCGATCTTTGTTAAGTGTTCGCCTTCATCTCCGTCAGCCGGAAAGCAGCGCCAAGATGCGCTACCTACATGAGCCACTTAATCTTCCGACTTGAGAGTGTGGCAACCTACATGACTCAATTTTCTGCTTTGATATGCTGATGAGAGACAAACACACCGTATACACAGTCTCATTTCCATTCCTGCAAATAAAACCCTGCTCTTATGATCAGACCTAAAATGAAAGTATTTTATTTTATGGTATTCATATATATATATATATATATATATATATATATATATAAAAGACCAGCCGTGCCGTCTCAGATGTTGAATAACAACAACAACAAAGAAAAAAGTTTCGTAAGATGAAATTTAAGTAGATCTTTGAAGAAGAAGAAAAAGAAGAAGATGCAGCTGAGGAAGCAGCAGAAAATGAAGGAGAAGAAGAAGCTGAAGAAGAAGGCCTGAGCCTTACTGACCATCTGAATAACACCCCCCCCAGGTGAGGGTGACTGTCTGAGTCTTTTTGAGACCATGGCGATGTGGCTACACCCCCCAATAACTTAAACTTACATAGAAATGCCTGAACTGATGATCCTGAAAACTGCAGTTGTTTAGAAATGGCTTCAATAGACCCTGTGCTATTATATTATCCATACATAGACAAGACTAGCAGTATCAACTTAGATATTTAACTACAACAAAGTTTGTAAGATGTTAGATGGAATTTAAGCAGATATTTGATGCTGCAAAGGCAGAGAAAGAAAAAGAAGATGAAAAAGAAGCAGAAGAAGCAACAGAAAATGCTGCAGAAGCAGAAAAAGAAGCAGAAACAGAAGAAGAAGAAAACGAAGAAGGAACATCAACAGCAGCAGCAGCAGCAGAAGAAGGATTAGCAGCAGCAGCAGAAGATGGGACAGAATTATAATAATAAAAAAGGGGCAGCAGAAAAATGAGAAGCCTTATTGACTGACCAAACCAATTCCCTCCATGTGAGGATGACTGTTTGGGTTTTCTTCAGACCTTGGCCATGTGGCTACACCTCTCAATAACTTGAACTTACAAACTACAGTTGTTTAGTAATGGCTTCAATGGACCCTGTGCTATTAGGGCATGTATATGCATATATATATAAAGACCAGCCGTATCACCTTAAATGTTTAAAAAGATGTGATTTAAGTGGATCATTGCTGCTGCAGGAACTGAAGAACCCCCTAAAAATAAAGGTGCTACAAATGAACCTTTATTTTTATCTTTATTATCTTTATTATGTGAAGAAGATGAAGACGCAGAGCTGGAAGAAGAAAGCGTGTTGTAAGGCATACTCACTTTTGCAGGTTTGGCCGTCAATTCCCAAACTGAAGCCTGTGCGGCACCGGCAGCTCCTGGACTTGTAGCTCCCGCTGAGCAAGCAGAGGTGGGCGCATCCTCCTGCTTTGCCATAGGGGTTAACCTCACACGCATGGCCCCTGACTGATGAGAGGACATTCATATCACATACACCATCCATCAGCCAGCACAAACCCTCACACTGGTAAGTGAGGATCAATACCAAGGTCATGTTCTTCACAGGTACATATTTCAGTTAAAATAACATCATAAGCCAGAACGCGGTTATTATGAGTGCACAAAGGGAAAAAACACATTCAAATCAGTCACACAAGCAATCAGCACACACTTTACCTTTTGGCTGAGTGAGTTTGTGGTAAACACGCAGTGCCCTGGAATTCCCTATGCTGGTTAGCATCTCCGGGTCTGTGACATTAAAGCGATTTATCCGCAATACATCCACCGCAGCTTCACCGAGGGATTCCGAGCGAGTCGCATACAAGTAGTCCTCAAAGACAGCTAATCCATGCAGGTAGGCCACCTAGAACAAAGAACATTGACCACCGCAGGATAATTTAAAAAATCAGGAATCTACTTAGTCGGGTAAAAAAGTAGCATGCTCACTCAGAAAGCCAAAACCTGCAGTGACAAGTGTCACAGGGCCAAAAAATGTGTAACCCCTTCCTAACCACAGCCTGTCTGAAGGTAAATGGTAGCAAAGCCCATCACATGTACACCAAATGTGCCCCTAAATCAAATGTATCACATCAGCCAAAATGCATTTCCACTGGAAGCTGCTGGAACACCAGTTTCACTTTCCTTCTGGAGGACAGCTTTACAGTCAGATGCAGTAGCTCTTTTTTGACTGAAGACACTGAGGTTCTAGCAGCATCCAGTTCAGGGCAGACTTATGCCTTGGTGGTTTTTAAGTTGTAACTAGCCATCCTAAGTTTCCACATATAGCTGAGGATAGTTTGAGTGTGTTTCCAGAATTTGGCAAAGTGGCTACAGCTCCTAATAACCTGCACTGATGATCTTGGAATTTGCAGTTGTTTAGATATGGCTCTAGGAGACCTTGGCTGGGGCTGGTTAAGCTGAACAAGCTAATTACCCAATATGGTCATGCTGGCTGGCCAGAACACCAGTGTCCAAAGCAGAGCATGTTTTATTTATTTATTTATTTAGCAGGGAATCATTAGTAGAAGCCATCTTGCATCCTGAAGCTTATCCGTACTTTTCTTCCTAATTTAAATAACATTTTCATGATTACCTTCATGATTACCTAATGGAATACAGGCTAATGTTGCTAACAATTAATGGAATTAATAAATGGTCACCAGTTTGCATGATGTCATTTGAATGATGTGGTTCGGTGGCAATCCATTTTTTTATTCACTGTTATTAACAACATTAGCACCACTGACTCAACCAAACTAGACATGCTGTTTGCACTTTGCAAATTGGTAATCATAAGCTTCCATTATTTCTCAGCGGCATAAGCAATACCGAACATGTCCTGGACGATTGCCAAACTATCTCTTCTATCTAGTCTACAGAATGTCAGCTGTGGCTAAAGCCCCAACAAGAGCTTTCCAGGCAAGTCAAATGGACATGAACAATGTCAGTGTGCGTTCACCAGACGCACCTGGGTCACGGAGTGCATGTGTGTATGTGTGTGTGTGTGTGTGTATGTTTCTCTCTGGAAACATCCAGTCCTTTTGCAGCCTGACTGTGCCCACACGCTACATCTCTACAGGTGAACGTCCTCTGATGAGAAGAGACAGGGACAAGTGAACTCTGCCCACAGTCACACACACACATAAATCCAGTGGGCTTTCCCTGAACCCAGAGGAGATGAAACACCACGGTCTAGGCGCAAAGCCACATGCACTTGAGTCATGCCAGAGACACTGCATTGTTCTTTTTTCCTTGTTTAAAGGTTGAGTTCGCACTGAGATGAAGTCTCTGCGATTAGCAAGGTTTGATGTTAATGATGAGGTTTTTTTTTTTTTACTTTTGAGCAGTTAGTATCTAGTATCACTTATTAAAATTATCTAGCACTCAGCCAGTTTATATATATAGCTATCACTTGTTAAATTTATCCAGCACTTGGGCAGTTACTATTTACCCAGCACTCGATAAAGGTATCTAACGCTCAGGCAGCTGGAATTGTTCACAGAAATTTGGTAAAATTTCCAGATGCACGGCTAATGAAAGAGAATATTTCTGCTCTGTTTTAGTTAATAATGAGAGGAAGGCATCGCAGGAATGTATGTTTATCATGGAGCACGAGCACAGGGCTTAAACCAGCACACGAACCTTAAACAAGTGTGTGGCCACTATGACAGGTAAAATCACGTTGATCAACTCGAGTGTTGCTGTGTTTGCACAGTGAGCTGAGGGAAGCAGATGAACTGGTGAAGCTGACTGTTGCGTCACGTTTGAACCTGAATGTTCTACACCGAACATCCCAATCCCACTGGTTGTACGTACCTACCAGGGACCAGCCACAGCAAATCCCACAGGTGGGACTGTACTTGCGAAAGAGTTAGTATGGCAGTTAGTATTTAGCAATTGTTAAAAACCGATATAGCACTTTAAGGTTGAGTTTACCCTCAGACAAAATATGTGATAGGTAAAGTTGGATATTACTTTAATGTAATTTTGTGAACTCTACTCTCAAATAGGCTATAAGTGGCTCTCAGCACATTGTCAAACTCTTGCATAAAGATTTATAACGTTCCTTTGTTTCATTAGGTCAATATGTGAGTTCGTTATGATTGAAAACAACAGAAATTAGCATTGGAAAGTAAAATCTGAATCACAAAGAGAGGTGGAAAGGTGTTTAAGTATGGTGTGATGAAGCAGTGAGAATGCTTTCGGAGAACAATGAGGTTGCGAGGGGGAAGCGCGGCTCCGGAGGAAGATGAGCATCGCCTTCATTTGGCGTGAAAATGAAACGTGTTAGCGAGTCCTCCAGAGCACGTCGGGAGCCTATATTTATGGACACCATTAGGCTGAGCACACCTGCACCCGTACAGTGATCCAACCCTCTTTGTGCATGCCCTTCTCCCCTCTCACACAATGAGAGACCCATCGGGTTGCTTTGCCGAGGTCGTCTTTTGAATAATAATACTCCCTAATTATCGGCCTCATAAGTGCACTTCAGGTAAAATATTCTAATGGTGAATCCATTTCACACAGCCTAATCTCTAGTCTGTGTATTCATTTAGGCTAATTAATCCTCGAATGTGTCTGTGAAATCAGCGCTCAAAGGAAGCCATGCAGATACAGTAGCTGCTGGGAATAAATGCCATAATCATCATTAACTCTGAAATCCATCCTTAATCTGCACCTGCCCTCTCCACTATTAGCAAATGCAGGGAAGGCCCTGAAAGCTAAGCTGTAGCCGTGCTTTGGGATTCTAAAAGTTGGAGAGTTTAAAAGTTCTTCCCATCAGCTTCATGATATACATCCTTGATGACTGCCCGATGTCAGTCATTTCTTGCTCCTGTCATTGGTCAGATTCAAAGAGGTTTTAAAAGGTTGCCAAAGTCTGACAGCAGTAGGTTAAAGAGATCATTTGGCGATCAACCAGGACATCCAACATCCAATGTTTGCTATAGTGTTTGTCCGGTTGATGTAACAAATAATGGAAGCTTATAATTATGGTCATCATTTGACATAGTGCAAACATTGTGCCAAGTTTGGTAGCATGAACAATGCTAGTTGCTAATTTCATTGAATAAAAAAGTGAACTATCACCAAACAGCATCATTCAAATGACGTCAAGCAAACTAGTGACTTCTATTAGCTGTAACATTAGTGTGATGCATGAGCACCTGAAGAGAATCTAAATGATGGACCACCAGAAACTACAAAACCACTGTACATGTTTACATGTGTCTATTCACATGTAAAGGTGTCTTAAATTTCCATTAAATAGATGTTTAAGAATATGCCATGGGCCACTTTGGGCTTAAGGAGACGTGTACGTTCCCTAATTATTTTATTTCTGCCATTATTTTAAGCTGATTTCTTTGTGTATAGAATTCCATAAATACCACATAATTGAGGTTAACCCTTGGTCATAACATTCCTTTTTAGTGTCTCATTCTGCTGCTCTGTGTGTTGGCAGTGTGCAGTCCTGTCACTGGCCACCAGAATCTAGATTATAAGGAGCTCAGGAGAACACGACCTAAGAAGAGACGTTCAGGGCACGACCTGAAGCCTTGTTAGCCTCATTCTAACTCATGAATCATCATCTTGGGAAAAGCACGGTGTGGGCGCCTTTTTTTGTTCTGTTTACCCTCATGTCTTGTTTTTTTGGTCAAGTAGTTTTGAGGGTAGCTGTGTGTATTTCTGTCTCTTTTTTTGAGGTTTAGTTGGTTGTGTTCACCAGCCTCTGCTGTAACATTTTATAATTTGTAACCATAAATCCACACTGTTTCATGCAACTGTACAAGTGTCCAGTGTTCTAGTCTAGCAGAGGGTCTAGGGAAAGAGCCTACTCTCACATTTTGCTGTGGGCTGACCCTAGACTGGGTCATAACATGAAGTAATTACATTTGAACAACACAGCAAGTCAAAAGTAAGAGCTCCCATACTGAGAACAAAACAAAGCAATTCAAGCTTCAAACGGTCTCGTTATCATCTTGTTGACTCCTCTAACTTGCACCCAATGCTCTTTCTGTGGATTTGAGGAGGCGTCCGGCCCTTTCTTTCAGCAAATTAAGTGGAAAGGTCACCACTATTGTTTGAAAATGACCCTTCAAGAAGATACATCAATATACTAACAACATTACCATTTCTACTCACACTGATGTTGTGAAACATGTGAACTGTGACACGACTGTTAAGATCTCTAAATAGGCCTCCATCCCACCAGGCTAATTTATTGCCATGTAACTAGTGCTTTTAAGCCACCCACATAATGTAAAAAAAATGCTACTCCAACAAATCGGTAGCAGAACAAAGTAGAGATTTGTCATTCCAACTCAGCAGGGTATTTGGCACTCACTTGACTCCCTTGGATGATAGTGTGTCTGTTCTTGCCATTGTAATCCACTGCCTCGATGTAATCCAGATATGCATCTGCCCAGTAAACAAGCTTCTTCACCAGGTCCAGCGCCACTGTGGTTGGCTGCTCAATCTTATAATCCACAAGCCGGCTTCTGTTAGTGCCATCCATGTTGCAGCGCTCCAGTTTGGCCAGGTTTCCATAGTCAGTAAAGAAGAGCATCCTGAAACAGAGTGAGAGCATTTAATTGATATGTGAATTTCAAGCCCAGTTAATCAAGCATCAGCATCTACTCTTTTTCACAATATATATCTGGCAAAGCATAGCGTAGTGGCCACTCTGAGAAAAACATTACATTTTTATGTATTGCATTGAGCTGATGATGTTATCCAGAGCTAAGAAAAAGGTAGAACGGGAAAGAAAGGTAAGAGAATGTAGTGTTTAAAGTTTTCTCTATACAAGCCCTATAATCCTCTTTTTCATCCAGACAAGTAAAGATTTTGCATTCCCTGTTTGGCCAAGACAAGGTATTTTCAACGTTACATAGACACATACATAGACATAGACTGTATTTGCAAACTTTGAAGCTCAATTGGTAAAATTCACCCTTCACCGATTATTTATTCTGTTATCCATAAGTAATAAGTCCAGCACTTTGCACCAAGCCAAGACCCAAATGTTCCTAATCCACCCCAAAATTCAGTATTATACAATAGAAATCTCTCCTAACTCAAAAGAGTTAATCAAGGATAACTAATTTCATAGTCTCACCTAAAAACACGACATTGGCTAAAATCAGGATAGATTGGGAGAGGAAATTAGAACTAGACGTAGAGGAGGTCTTGTGCAAAATTAGAAAACATACAATTTAAAGCCTTACACTGTGCACATTTGTTGAAGGCAAGATTAGATAGATTTTTTTATATTTTACAGGAGTATCTTAAGATGTATCTTTAACCTAACCCATTAGTATTCAAATTTGGCATATCAGATTGTAAAAAGATAAAATAAAAAGTAATATTTTTATTTGGGAGCCAGTTCTGACATAAACAAGTGGACTTAAATCTATAGCTGTATATAATAGCGGTGGTCTATTTATGTTTTCTCATAATTTGCTCATTTATCTCTGTAAATGGAATTTTTCCCCTCTCCTCTAAATGTTGTATATTATTATTATTATTATTTTTTTTTTTTGATCGAGCATTAGAATGTGAAGCCATTGTTGTATGTAGGGATGTGGGTGGGAGGTTGTGTTGGGGGATTGCAGAAGCATGTTAGCTAATTGCTCAGGTAAGACTGTATATCTGCAGTGTAAATCTGAAGGTATGAGCCTGCATCTGTCCATTTATTTAATCATCCATCCATCCATCCATCCATCCATCCACCACATGTATCTTCCTATCATGGCCAGGGTTGTGGTGGGCCCAGTGCCTATTTGGAACCATGAGGCAGGAATGTTTAAAGTCTACATATACTTTAATATATATGTGCAGGTCTGAAGAACCTTTTAAAAATATAAAGAACCTTCACTTGAAATGTCTTTACCAATTTCAAGGTTCTTCACACTCACAAATCTCAATCATAAACACAAAGTTGGTGTTCTATGGCAAAGCTCCAAGAACCATTTAAAGCACCTTATTTTTAAGAGGGTGGTGCGATGTGCCAAGTGCAGTGAAAGACGGCCGTGAAAAGCTGACGCCTCCCCCGAGCGCTAATGTGGACAGGAAGCTGATGCACCAGTACCTCTAGAGTCTTTCCTTTTCCGCCGTAGGGCCACAGTCAAACCTGGAGGCCATGCAGTGGAATGGTCTACGTATTTGAGAGGCAGAGCGATCTCTCTCTCTGTCTCTTTCTCCATTAAGTGCCTACACTGATTAAGATCAGCTGGAGCTGATTAGCTAGAGGCAGCTAGGGTCCCTTTAAAATGGAGCAGAGATAGGAAAAGGAGAGCGACATGGCAGCAGACAAATGGCTACAACTGACTGCGAAGTCTGTGAGGGAACGGGAAATACTGAAAAGTCTGAACTGCGTTTGAGTGGTAGGCTGCTGAAAAGCAGTAGGATTTTTAGTTTTTGTGGGTGTGTTGGAAATAAAATAATGTCAGCTGTCAACTCCCACCCTGCCTTCAGCATTCGTCTCTGTCCCGGGGTGGTCGGTGTGTCACATTTCAATATCAATTTCAACATATTGAAATCAAAACCAGTAGGAACGTATTGAACCTAAGACTCAACATATGTATGGTATCTGTGTACACCAATTAGCCATAGCATTAAAATCACTGACTGGTGCTTTTGTGAGTAACATTGACTATCTGAGTGGCACCTGCCAAGGGGTGGGATACACATATTAGGCAGTAAATCAGAAAAATGTGAGCTACTTTGAATGCCAAATTGTAATGGCTAGACAGCTGGGTCAGAGGACCCCCAAAACATCAGACTGTTCTTGTAGGGTGTTCCTGGTATGCAGTGGTTAGTACCTACTAAAAGAGGCCTAGAAAAGGACAACTGGTGAAAAGGTGACAGAGTCATTGATGCGAACCATGGAGGACAGTTAATGCAGAGTTCATATGAAGTCCAAGCCTTGACAGGTTAGAGCTGCTTTGGATGACCTAAGGGGGATCTTCACAACATTAGGCTGGTGCTTTTAATGTTATGACTGAGCAGTGTATGTATAAATGCCAATAAATTTAAGTGCTAAGATACAGCTATGCACATGGCTAAGGTCACCACCACAAAGTCACTGGGAGCATTAGTTTGTGACGCAGTGGAACTGCATTCTCTCAGGTGATGGAGCTCCAGCCAATACCTAAGAAGACAGTATAGTTGCAATTGTGATCTAATCATCCAACATCTCTCCAATGCTCTTAACGTTGAATGCACTCAGATCCTCACACTCAATGTTCCAACCTAGTGTATTAAGACTTCCCAAAAGAATATAGGCAGTTATCGTACCAACATGTACGATAGGGTGACAGAGCTTCATCCAATACCATCAGAGTGAGTTGGAGTTGCGTTCGTGATCTAGAACTAATCATCTAAAGCCTCTCTAATGCTCTTAGGACTCAAGACAACCAAATCCTTACAGCCATGTTCTGTCATCTAGTGCAAAGCCTTCCCAGAAGGCTCCTATACATTTGGAGTGATTTAGAGATGAATTTGTGATCACTAACTAATCATCCAACATCTCTCCAATGCTCTTGAGGCTGAATGCAATCAGATCCTCACAGCAATGTTCCAACCTCTCATATTAAGCTTTTCCAGAAGAATAGAGGCAGTTAACACACCAACATGTACAATAGCTCCATCAAATATCATCGTAGGAAGTTGGAGTTGCATTTGTGATCTAGAACTAATTATCTAAGGCCTCTCTAATGCTCTTGAGGCTTAATGCAATCAAATTCTCACAACAATGTACTAATATCTAGTGTAAAGCCTTCCCAGAAGACTCCAATACCTTTGGAGTGAGTTAGAGTTGCATTTGTGATCACTAACTAATCATCCAACATCTCTTGGATGCTCTTGATGCAGAATGCAATCAAATATTCACAGCCATGTTCCGTCATCTAGTGTAGAACCTTTCCAGAAGAGTGGAGGCTGTTACCACACCAACATGGAATACAATGGAATACAATGGAATGATGGAGCTCCGTCCAATATTGTCGGAGTGAGTTGAAGTTGCGTTCCTAATCTAGAACGAACCATCCGACATCTCTCCAACGCTCTTGACGCTGAATGCAATCAGACCCTCACAGCAATGTTCCAACCTCTTGTATTAAGCCTTCCCAAAAGAATAGAGGCAGTTACCGCACCAACATGTACAATGGGTGATGGAGCTCCATCCAATACCTCTGGAGATGGAGTTGGAGTTGCATTCGTGATCTAGAACTAATCATCCAAGGCCTCTCTAATGTGCTTGAGGCCCAATACAATCAAATCCTCACAGCCATGTTCCGTTATCTAGTGCAGAACCTTCCCAGAAAAGTAGAGGCTGTTACCGCACTGACATGTACTATAGCGTTAAATTGCAAAACAATTCAGCGACGCGCGCTGGTACTCAAGCCCTGGCAGTGAAGCAATAATACGAGTCAAATGAAAACCCAATGCTAAATCGTTGCTCCAGAAGGGCCTGATACTCCGCACGCAAATTTAATTAGCAGTTTAATCGAGAGATTCAAAATGGAAGCAGTGCAGACTAACCAAACACTCCCACAGTGCTTAATTGCACCCAAGAAATAAACACAGAACATGACAAAGATGAAAAGCTTCATCGTGTTCAACAGCTTTTATCGCTGGGCTTTCTACTTTCCACAGCTCTCCTCTTCCTCAGAATACTTTACAGCATCATTCTGGCTTTTGCCTCTGAGCTATTTCTTGTCTTTTCCCTTGGGGACTAAATTCATGAAGCTCATTAAATGGTACAAATGCTAACCTTTGGTCAGTCTGAACATTAAAGGGACGGTAGCAGTTTAGTATTTTTTTTTTCTCCACCTATGACCCTCCCACTCTTTGTTGAAACAGCTAACATTTGTTAAATGTGCAGAAACAATGAAAAGTCTTCAATACCACCTGCAGCACTGATATAGCCTAGTAAAAGAGCATGGCTGTGTCAAATGCAAAGCTAAAGCGTCGGTAGAACGGTCATCCAGTGCTTTTTTTTTCTCATGCCTAAAGATGCGTTCTGTTCTTTATAATAAAGCTAAACTCTTTGCATGCATGAGCTAATAAACTCATGAACACTGGCTCATACTAGCTTCTTATTTAATGTGTATAGCCACGCTATAAGGAACGAACCACTATTGATTTCAATAAAAAATCAGATTTTTTGATCATAACTTTTTGAAGGTCTGAACAAGCTTCCCATCGTGCAAATCTTTACCAAATGTAAAGGTTGACATTCACAGATCTCAATTACAAACATTAGGCCTCCCCCACCTTCCCCTTAGCACCTTTCTAAAGGTCTAAACCAACCCAATCACAACATTAGTACTCTCCACCTATCATATGTGATGCTCCCGACACTGGAAGGTTCAGGACTGACATGCCTCTCCTCCTGCACACGCGCAACCAGCCACTTCCTCTATTCAAACTGCCACTGATCAGTGCGCTCAGAGGAAAGTGGCAGGTACCCAGCTCTGATGCATCGGTTAAGAGACGCTGGTCAGCATCACACTGAAGTGATGTGGGGAGAGACAGACAGCCATCTACCCACCCACCCGTCGAGCAAGTCTGCTGATGGCAGGCAAGGGGAATCGAACCGGCAATCCTCGGGTCACAGTGGTAGCATCTCAGATGTGTTTTTAAACCACAGGATTGTTCACAGCTCTGTCAAAATCTTGTTAAAAAGTGACACTTCTTCTTAAGAGCAGTCATGATTTTTATTTATTTATTTATTTATGGAACCTAAAAGTGGTTCTTCTATAGCATTGCTTAAGAAATCATTTGAAGCACCTTTATTTTTTAAGAGTGTACATCATTACAAATTACAAAGTACAAGCAAGGAACTCAGTAACGTCCTTTTTAGTCTGTGCAAAGTGCAAGTCAAAAGCATGGTTTACAAGCCATTTTTCATGAACTCCATCCCTGAAAGCTGCTGAAATTGCTGAGAATATGACTTTCCAGAAGATGCTGAGGAGATACTTTGCTAAGCAGCAGAGCTTTAAGCTGGCATCGGGGCTGCTCGACAATTTATCTAAAAGCATTTCATGAGTACAGTAAAGTCTTTATGTAAACACACTCTTTCCTTTAATATTACAAAAAGCATCTGATACTGCACGGGCATAAAACCTGCATGCGCTCAGCTGATGACAGGAGACACCAAAGCAGCAGCGAGCACTTAATCTATGGATGTCAAACAGAGATAGAGATATGGTGGCTTCTGAATCGCTGTTAAGACCAGGCTGACAAATCTTCTCTGTCAGCTAGTACAGCTCTCTCTCTGAACAGGTGTAATATCTACCTGGAATACAAATGCCACGTTTCAGACATGCAGGTGCTGCTGAATCAGTACTTAAGGATTCAAGCAACATATCAATGTCAAAAACAGCACGGCTGAAAAGGCGATAAGGCATAGTCCAATATCACCCACTCTCTCTTTTATTCTGATGCAATATGCAGGTGAGAGCTGTCATGCAGAAACGGCAGGGAAACCGCACAGATATCTCCACATACTTAGACAACTCCTTAGAACACTATGAGAAATTGGCCTATTTCGTCTATTAGCTAGACCCATATATGCAAGTATGAATCTTAACTATCCATAGTGACATTTGCTGATGCCACTGGATATGCAGCGTGCAACATCTGCTCCGACATTACCGGGCAAACAGAAAGGCTATGGATCATTATAATCAGCCGAATTTATAATCCAAGGACATGAAATGGTCATTAGCACGTTACATATGAGGCAACCGCCATGCATTAGAATTCCGCATCATGCACTCCAGAGCATAAGCTCCTCTGCGACTGAATCAGAATGCACATAACACAGAAGACAAGGACACCGAAGTGGATGCAGGGACGATTTACATGAAAATAATGAAAAGAAGCGCTTGTTGAATGCAACTTAAACACCAGCACTCTGTGCCATGGAACAAACAAGCTGCCTGCTGCCTGTAAATGTGTGTATAAAACTCTTTTTCATTTATTTAATTTCTTGTCAAAACAGCTATTTAATACAAATTATTCATTTTTTCAGGGTCAAGAATGAAAAGCAGACAACATACAAAACAGGACATTACATCGAAGTCTCAAAATCTAAATATAATAAGAAACAGTTCAGTATTTAGTCCACATTCTAAACAGAAAGGGTTCTAAAGCCATTCACCATTACGATGGTGGAAACATTTTCTGGTGCTATATAGATATTTCTTAAGTTTTACAAAAGGTTTGCCACCAATCTGAAGAAGCCTTTAATCAGGGGTTCATTTAATCATCCTTTAAGCTGTTATGATTCTATATAACTCTAAACCCCTTAACACTCTCCAAGACTTATTATACACTAAGGTGTGTTACTCAGTAACTACAGGTACTTCTGTACAAACTGGTGTGGATATTTTCTGGTAATAGAAGTTTGTAAAAACACTTTCGGCCCGCCAGCAGCTCGTAGGCAGTTTAAGGGGTTAAAGAACTCTTTACACTTTTACATGCGTTAACTGTATTACAGCTTCTCTTCCCTTTAAAAGAGATAAGTACTTCCGTTTCTTGGTAGAGGCTTCTTGGTTACTGGTCTTTCACAATGGAAGGAAGAACAGAAACACCAGTGGACTTTCTCAGATGTGGAAGTTTAATTTTTTTTTCTCTCTCTCTTAAGGATGAAAGCTTTAAGTGGTATTTATCTGGACAGTTTCTTTGTGGTCTGCTTGATCTTGTACAATTGTTAAGTCTCATCACACTGTATTTTTTAATCACTTCTTGAACTTCAGTTTTGGAAACCCCTAAAAACAAGACACTTAGCAGCTTTAATCACACACCATCTGCTCTTTACATTTTGGGAACATTTTATGATGAATGGACTAATAGAGTTGCTCCAAAATTACTTATGCAAGGTATTTTTGGACAGGGATGATATATAGAATTGGAACAGTACGCATTATGTATTTTTTTGTTTTTTCCCCACACAACTAATCAGCTTCAGCTCAAACCTTAATTGACCCTGCTTGATTTTCTAATTAGAATCTTCTTCAGAGTCTTTAATTAACTGAATGAGGTGTTCAGTATGGGCTGAAAGTGAGAGGTGGCTCTCTATGAGGAGGATTGTTGATCACTGCATTACATAGTTTAGTTTATTTGACTGGCTATAAATAACTGGATTTCAGAGAAATGGTTCAGAAAAAAATCGTACTATACCACATTCAGGTTCTGAATGTTTGCACAAAATTGCAGTGGATTGTCCTTGGCCTGGTCACGCTGTTTTCAAAAGACCTCCACATTTATAAACAATCTTGAAATTCTGACTGAACAAAAAGAAGGGGTTGACCCGGCAGTTGGACACAGGTTTAGAGTAAAGGGAAGCTGCCTTGTGTCCTTAAACCTCTGGCACTAGTCAGTCACTATAACCAGGAACCATTGTAAGTTCTGTGCTTGCACTACAGATGCAGCCATACAGTGTTTTCTTCTTCAGACTTTGATTATTTCTGAAAAGACATTCGCTGAAAATACCTCTCAATCCTGCACCGAGGCAGTTTACTAACCAAACAAACGTAAAGGGGAGAGACTATGTGTGTGTAAAGCTCTGCTTTCATTCCTCTCCAAATCAAATTTCAGTCACACGCGCTACGCTTATGATGGCAAAACATCTCTCGCCATCTAGTGCTGCGTTTGTTTCAAGGAAGATAAGCTGCTCTGTGTATAACAGGGTTAAACAAAGTTTATCCCCACTCTTGTTCCTTGACTGGAATTTTCCTTTTGAATTGAAAGACGCATTTCATCAAAGCATCCCGACAACAAAGCTGAGGAAAGTTCCTGGTTGAGGACGGTTAGAAACCTTTTATTAATTAATCTATTCTTAATTCTAATGCTGAAACTAGAATGAATTATTTGGTAACCATTTGTTCCAGCATATCCTGTGGCATTCCACAGGGCTCTAGTTTAGGGCCCATGAAACTGATGTTAATTATAACATGTAGTTCTAAGAGTGAAGAACTGTTGTGTGGGCTGACATATGGGGTCTAAGGGCTTAACAAACCTCATTCCATAAACCCTGGACCCCATACTGGGCTCCCATCAAAACATATACCAGCTTCTTTTGTTTCCTTGCCACATTTCTCCAGGCTTAGAGACCTCCTCTGCTCTCTCTGGATTGCTCTCACACATGCAGCTGTATCTTGAATCTTGCCAATTAGAGGATGAGCAGCTAAGGAAGAACAGGCTGATAGGCACTTTCACTGCATGGGCTGTGTACACCTAGATCTGCTTGCTTTCATCCATAAAGAACCTGCAGACTGAGCCACTGTACTGCCTTTCCTCAAACTCTCTGCTTTTAACACTAAGGGCACAGTAGAGAAGCTGCCTGCCTGGAGATCCATTGAGGAGTGCGAAAAAGAAAAGAAGAGAGAGAGCGAAAGCGCAGGAGAGAGAGAGAGAGAGAGAAAGAGAGAGAGAAAGAGACAGAGAGAGGAAAAGCAAGAGAGACAGAGTCATCATGAATGGAAATCCTTACAGATTACGTTCACATAAAACCCACTAGACCTAATAAATACCATGTCATAAAGTAAGCATTTCCGCCGCTAAAATATTATGCTCATTACCAAATGCATTAAAAAGACACAAAAAGGTAATCCCCAGTGAATAGAGAAGGACTGCCTCTGTGCTTGTTCGATAGAGGTATAACAGGGTAAGCAAAAACCCTTCGCAGAACAGGATTTTCCCCATTCAGGATAAGAGTACCAAGAGAATAAGAAGTACCAGCGGACCAGAGCCTGCATTCATGCAGCAACTTAAAGCACTACAGGAGAAAAGGAATTACTAACCTTTGAAAGGACACTTCAACATTTTGAAAATGAATCCCTTTTTTCCCCAACTTCAGCTCCTAAGAATTCAGGATTTATGACTATTCTGCATTTCTATGGTCGTTTTAAAAGTGGAAGCCCAACGACTTAACTTTGCATTCTGAATGGGAGCTCGGCTATATGTTCTTTAAAAAGTTGGCAAAATGGTGCGAAAATAGAACGGCTGAGGAGCTCAGTACTGTTTGGTGATTGGCAAACTAACATCTGGCAATTAACTAATTGAACTGAGTTGAATTAGGAGATTCCTCTTAAATTGTGCTGCAATCTGGACCTCAAGCATCTTTTATGGAGTGGTCTGCTGGGGCAGTAGCATCTCGACAGCAGACAAGAAGAGACTGAACAAACTTATAAAGGGGGGCGGCCCTGTCCTTGGAAGCCTCTTAGACCCAGTGCAGGTGGGAGACAGGAGGATGATGGCTGGAGAACAGCTCCCAACCCATTCATGAGATTCTGGCAGCACTGGGCAGCTCCTTTAGCGACAGGCTGCTTCACCTGAAGTGTGTGAAGTAGTGGTATTGCAGGTCCTTTCTTCCTGCTGCCGTCAGACTCTACAACCAGCACTCCTCAACCAGCACAAACTATTTCAAACCATACTGTAAATTGTAATGTTTTGGTAAATTGCAGATACTGTTACTCAGAATGCTGTTTATTACTATTTGATAGAATCTGAATAGTACAATATTGTAATTAGGGCAGCAATATGGAAAACTGGCATTTCTTGCTTTGGGATCCCCTTATAGTTGGGAAGCTATGTTTACACTTGAGTCACCATTGACGGACATGTTTTTTTATGGACAAGCTGAGAGACACAGAACTGTCACTGACAGTGAAAGAAACATGCGGACTGACGTGGTACAGTAATACTACTGGATTTTACAGCCAGGTGTGTTATACTGCAAAATGAACACATGATCGAAATACAGTCTTTTATTGTAAATGTGGGACACAAGTAAAAAGTAAATAAATGAATATTATTCTGAAGTCAGTTTACACCAGTCAGTGTGACCTGTGCATTTGCTCACTTATTTCAGGAAACCTTGGTCTATGGATCCTTGACAGCTTGTTGCAGCTGCATATTTTTACATTCACATCCAATTAAGTAGGAAGATAAGGTCTCACAGGTCTTGAGCCCAGATGATTTTTATGGTTAATTAATACAATTATTATTATTGTTAATATTATTATTAGTAGTAGTAGTTGTAGTAGTAATAGTAGTAGTAGTAGTAATAATAGTAACAGTATGCACTCAGGAACAAGAACAGCTTCATCACTTCGTTTGGGAGATACGTACCTGGCACATCCCTTTGTGTCTGATTTAGTTGATTTTGCCTGATCTCTACTTCATAGTCTCACTAAACATACTGAGTGAGCTGACCAGAATGTGGATTCACGTGGCTAACAGATCAAGTACAAACTAGATCAGCAGATAGGGAAGGAAGTTCCTCCCCTATTCAGATTCAGAACTTGTCAGTTTTTCCAGAATGGAATGTTATTTGCCCAAAGGTATAATTTTCCTGTTTTGTGAGGTGTTTTTTAAAGGAAGTGGGGGGCTACAAGTGGCGCTGCCACTATGATCCGAGGTTCGGATTGCCATCAGCAGCCGACAAAAGGAATTGGGTAGAAAATGGGGTAAAATTATAGAAAAGAAAAAAAAAGAAACTGAAGAAGTGGGTTTAAAGAAGAAAAAAAAAGTGAATAAGGCCCATTGATCCCACACATTGCACATATGCTTATATTAAGAACAAGCTCAGCACCAATAATGTGGGAACAGTAGAATGCCATTAATCTTTACATATACTCTCATATACATATACTCTCCAAAAGCCTATTTTTGGCAGAACTGGATCCATCTTTCCTGTAATTAGTGAGAACCTCCCAGTTTAAAAGAAGAGGGGAAAATACAGTAAAATATATGGCTCATTTATTGCTTATTGGGATGTTATTCATGGCTGTACTTTGTGCATGTATACTGTGTGCCCAGACAAGCAAAACTAGCCTAATTAAAAAGAAAGCATGGATTTAAGTTCCCAGGGACTTTAATGGATATTTAGTTATAGGCAAGGTCAGCATCAATAAACTATGTACTGCAGGCTATTTAAATACAGTGTTACCAAGTTTTTTTTTCTCCTTAAGTACAGAATCTTTATTTTTAAGGCTGTAGATTAAATGTTACACATTACACTAAAAATCCAGGCCTTAATCTTTAATGAAGCATGGCTGTAGATGTCTTTGCTTTTGTAGCTATTTTTCAACTGGACTAGTCCCTTAGGTTCTTCTGGGGCTAAGGGCTTTTTCTGAGATTGTGCAAGGCTCCTGAATTGATGACAGAACTGCAGGGAGCAGTGAAAGCACTTCCTAGATCAACATTCTTTCCTCTGAGATGCTTTGTGTGTTCTTGAGACATCTAAGAGAAGAAGGGCTGTTTCTGGTTTGCTTTAGAGTCTCTGGAGATCAGCTAAACTGGAACTTGATACAGGATATATGCTGGTGCTCTAAGAGTCTTTATGAATGCTGCTTCACACATACAACAGTCTGGACCTCACCCAACGAAAGACACCTTGATGAATTCCAGAAAAAAAAATATATATATATATATAAAAATAAAACGAATAAGCCACATTATTAGTCATGAAGCTGCTAAATTAAACGAAGATTACACACTGCAGACTTCCGAACACGTTTGCATTTAAAATATATTAATGAGTTCTTGGTTTCTGCATATTTATAACTGTTGTATTCCATTTAAAAAGGCAATGCGCTTTGTATTCTCCGCTGAAGCATCTCTAAGCATCTCTTGAAAATTTAAGCTGATTTTAGAGTGCGTCGAAGGCCACTGGAAAGAGAAAATCAAAAAATAAAAACAACAACAACAACAACAACAAAAGTGCTCAGATGCCAAGAGCACAACAGTTGCCAGTTATTTTAACATCAGTGTTTTTGCAGCAAGCAAGAACAAAGAGCGAGCAGGAGATGCATTCACTCCAAGGCTGGACTGCTTTCATTTGGTGGCCTCAGCTTACTCTCCCTCTCTCTCGCTCTCTGTGGTCTTCACTGTAGCCTTAAACACTGGAGCTAAGATTCGCCTTTACTTCAGGGAGCCTCATTAAAAACCTGCACCGAGTCTCTGTGCTCTGTCTGTCCTTGTGCTCTCATGAATATAATGGTACCCAGACTGTGTTGAGCTCCTAGTTTCAGCTCACTGGGAATATTACCATTGAGCCCCCTTTTAGCTGCTGATAACTGGAATAATCACGCCGCCATTCACTCCTCCGAGGAGCCTTTGTGTCCTTTCAGTCATTTCTTTCCAAACATTTCCACAATTACCACTCAATGTGAAGATTCCACAAGCCTGTTCCAGGAGCAGAAAAAAATACCACAAAGTACAATTCTGCAGGGGCATTCTTATACTGTGGGATGTAGGATAAATCGCGGAATACTAATGCAGCTCCGGTCAGGAGGAGCCGCTGTGAAAATTGCACTGGCAGACGCGCTCATGGAGAAAGAAGAGCAAATATTTAGCACAGGAACTGCTGCATTCGAGACACATTTGTATAAATGTTTAAAAAAACATGAAATCATGGGGCCATGTGTGTATTTGAACATTTAGACAGTTAATAATTAGCATTATGCCGGCTCAGAATGGGACTGCTTTGTTGCATTCGCCACGTTCGTGCATACTTCACCTACCCCATGAGAGGGTCCACAGCTATTCCTTTTGGATTCGACAGGTCCAGGTCTACTATGGTGACGCAAGTGTCTCCGTTGCGGCTGCAAACGAAAATCCTCCTGCTTGCTCGCTCCACAAAGTAGAAGTTACCGGTGAGCCAGTCAATTGCCATTTGCTCGACATCTAAAGGGGAAAAAAAGGACAAAATACATTAAAGAAATCCACTCCAGTCCAGTATATGAGATAGAAGATTAGGACTAGGTCTCATTGAAAGTGGGCGAAAAATCACTTACTTTGGATTAAAACAATACAGTAATGCACAGATATTTTAATGTACATTGAGAACATTGGTAGACTAATATGCTAATAGTAAGTGCCTCTTATGTCAAAATATTAAATCTAGAGGATTCCTTGAGGATAGACAAATTGAGTTGTATAACTAAAATAACTAAAATAACTCAAATAAATCATTTAATAAATAATCAAACTATAAAATAAAACATCTAAATACATATTTGAGGCTTAATATTAAACACTTGAAACTTTAGAAAACTGTAATAATTTGACAAATGATTCCAAGCCACTAAAAGTAGTGTATCATGCCATTTATACTGTAGTATCAATAAATAAAGAGCAGTATAACATAATATCATACCTCCAAACCTAGCATGCCATATAAAAATAAATAAATATATATCTCAATAAAATCCTATCATAGCTATTGTGACAATTTTCTAGTGCTTTTTAGGCCAACACCTCACAATCAGAACGGGCATAACTGGAGAGCAACAAAAAACGGTCAAATTGACACTTATTTATGACTGGCAAAACCCAAAGAAACAAACAATCCTTTACCAAGAGAGACAAATTTCAATAACTATCCAGCATCCTGGCAACTTGCCATGACCGGTCAGGAGTGTACAATTAACATCATGTTACAGCCAATCTAATCATGAATAGACACAGGTTGCACAGGTTTCAAATTTTCCATAGAACTGGCTTGTGAGCAGGACTCAGGTGGCAATCTGCCACAGGAAATACAGCGATGATTTGAACAGATTCGCACAGATCTCCTGCGTCAACTTCCCAAAATATCAAAACTGAGTTTACATTAATATTTCATTCACTCTGATTTAGAGCCACAGAGGCAGGGGGTTGGTGTCAATTGCACCAACTACTTTGTAAAACAATGGATGCAACTCCCACTGCGATCCAGGGTGATCGTTCTGTGAAGATGTTCAGCAAGAAAATGAACAACAACATTAAATAATAATAATTGAAGGAGGCCAGTTATGCTCTCGATCACGGATGGCTGTGACCTGCAATCTCCCAATGGTGACAACTGACAGCTGCTATTTATTTATTAATTTTTTTCTGTTCAAACATGAATGCTCAGTAAATGCAATTGAACATTATGTGAATCCTATTAATGCAATGTTTTGTTCAGTGTAATCAGGTCAATATCACTATAGTGGCCTTTGAAGCTGCATAAAACATGAGTGGAAGGAATGTATTATGAAAGGGGTTGAGTAATGTTAATCTTGAGTTAAACACATGTTCAGTCATAAAAATAAGCCTGCTCCAAACTTTGCTGAGTACTTGTGGATTCAGAAGTGCAACTGACGACTTACTGTGAAGATTCTGCACCGTTTTTATTTCCCGTTCTTTGGAAAAGCTGCTTGGCTTCTTCATCTTGGCACACCAGAGCTGTCCAGTAGACTCAGAGGATGTGACCCAGCACACTGAATCCTCATTGTGGTGGAAGTCCAAGGCATGAGTCCCATTTGTGTCTAGGAGTTTCAGCGTCTGCACACTGGATCCATTCAGAGCTGTGATTACAATATTATCCAAGTTTCCAATCAGCAGAGCTGCAGGGCTCTCACCAGGCTCTAAAATAAAAGGAAGGGAGGAAATGATGACAAATCAGCATGAAGTCCGAAAATTTCCAGGCATGTGAAGCATTCGCTATGGTGAAATATTTCAGGCCTGAGTTTTGGCGTGAGAATGGAGACTAAGAACTATATTTGTGCCTGTCATAACACTGTACTTTGGAAGCCAGCACTAATTGCGCAGTTAATTGCTAACTGCAAAAAATTGCTGTTGAAATTCTCACATAATTTAAGGCTGGCAGCAGAGTTGCAGAAGGGGCTTGTTTAAACAACAAGGTCTGGTCAAGATTACAGAACACTGACCAATCAGAAGCTTTTTTTGCAAATCAGTCTTAATCGCTTTAATTGTGGTGTTCTTCAGAATAGGATTCAATATCATAACGAGTCCAACAGTAAGACAGAATCAGGTGTTTGTGCATTAGAATGACGCTTAAAATCAGAAGATCATTAAAGGGAATCATGAACACTTGTACAGATATATATTTTCACACACATTTTTATTTGATTTGTTTAAAAAGTACTTTACTGCATATTTTGTATGTACTAATGTGCATGAAGGGTTTGATTCAGAAATACATTGAAATCCAGCCATTTTAATCAGGATGTCTCCATCTGTTGATCCAACCTGCAATATCTGTGGAGAAGCACCAACCCATATGTTCTCAGGTTGTCCTGACAGTAACGGTTACCTGCCTTTTTTTTCCTTCATTAATTCCTCAAAATCAGATGCTGACAAAATCCTGATTAAACCTAGGAGCTAAGAACCCCAACACCGTGCTCTCAAATGATCAACATAATTAGATCACTCGTACTACATTGATAAAAATACAGACTGGTAATCTATTATTAGAAACAAAATCATCACCCTACTTAATGAATAGATGTTATGAAATACATTTAATTAGGAACAATTAAGTTATAAGAGGGAAGGTCAACAAATTTTACACCATATGGCAACTGTTTCTATAATACTACAACATTTCTCTGAGCCAGCTGAGTATGCAATTATGGAATCTGGTACGTACTTCATGATTTTTTTTTTTTTTTTTTTTGTACCCTAAGCCCCAATAAAAAAAGATTTGGCTAAACCATTTTTCATTATTCCATTCAGTGAAATAAGCTGGAGGGAGGGAGCTTTACACGAATAAGACATGTCCTTGTTATCTAATCATTTAGACTGTCATTGTTAGGGAATGCTTTCATTTTATTAATTATTATCATTATTAATTTGAATTCATTTTCATCTTTTTATTCTGGCCAGGGCCGCAGTGGCTCAGACAGACATTATTGACAAAGAGTGCTAGTGCAGACTAATACTCTTTTACTCATATGCCTAAGGACAATTTAGCATAGCCAGTCCATCTAGTGGCATGTTTTGGAGTGGTGGGAGAAAACTGGAGCACCCTTAGAAAATGTGGATTGTACTCACTAGCTCAAGCCTCTGGTACTTTGGTCCATACATGACCATACATGATTCATGTTCAAATGAAATTCTTTATTTGATTATAATGCATTAAAAGGAGTAATATTGCACAAGAGTTGGTAATTCTCTCACATTCTCTTACATTTGGGAAGTGGAATTTATGCTTTGAGCCACCACTAAAGGACATGCTTTACACATGCATTTTGGGACAAGCTGAGAGATATAGAACCATCATTGAAAGAAGCATGTGGACTGACGTGGTACAGTAATATTACAAGATGACTGAAGATGGTTATACATAGCATTACACCTGCAAAAGCGTTGCCCTGTCCCCTTCTTCACAGCTGCATAGTGCAGATACCAGCATGTCAAGCCTGGGAGGAGCAATGATAGAGACGCTACTATCACTATTACAGGTCAGTCGAGCATCAACAGGATTCTAAAGCTGTTAGTGTAAGGGAAAATGCTATATAGTTTGATTTTAAATGTAGCTGTCAGAATGACGTAGACAATATGCCAGTATTCAACATTGCTGTGATAAAACGCATAACACCATGATACAATAAGCTTCTCAGAGTAAATCCTGAATATTGCCAGTACTGACCAACTACATGTTTGTTTACCCAGACAGTGCAATTAGTGCTTCTTACTGGATGTAGTTCAGCTCAGTATGTACAATTACAATTACAAATTATCTGCACACTTTATTTATTTATTTGTATAAATATATATTTTTATACTGTAAAAATTGTATCAAGCATTGTGATATTTTATTTATGATTGTCCGGCCCTACAAGAAACCATAACTTAATCTATTCATATCGGTATTACCATATTTGATTAACATCTTGCCAACTGTGCTCTTTACAACTAGGCATCCCTTCTTTTCCATCTCATTAATGAGAGGAGATATCAAGCAACTCCTAGGTTGCCACAGGAAACCTATAGAAGGCTTTGTTTATACCTGAGTATACGCTTTTTATGTTGTCAAAACCCATAATTTATCAGCAAAGGAAAGTTCGAATCAGGGCCACTACTCGAATAAATGCTATAAATCAACATGTCCATTTTCAAAAGTAGTAAAACTGAATGTCTTCTCTCAACATCACGTAGCAGGCTGGCAATTACTCTCTGAGATAGCATGGAGATTTTTTCGCTGGAACACTCTAAGTGGCTGCCTCAACATTTCCACCCAGGCACTCATTAAGATGGCTGCGTGCCAAACAAAAGAGAGAATGTTGTATCTAAAGGAATGCTTGACTAACAAGAGCCTTGACAGGGTTTGTAAAGAAAAAAAAAAGATAGAAAGAAAAGCTCCATAATTTTTCTCCTTCTCTTTTCGGGATAGAGTTGTTTTATAGGGCCACCGCAGCGCATTAAATAAAGCATAAAATAAAGACCATGGACGAGAGACACTGTAAGACAATAAAAATGAGAGAAAATGAAATAAGTGATGACTAAACTGTATGGCAGTCATCTGCAAGAAGAACTGGAAAGTACTGAATCTTGTGACACAAACTGATAAAATGTATATTCTGTTTTGTTGACGAGATATATAAAAAATTCTTATTAAATATTCACTTCCTTAATAGGTTTTTCATACTCTGCCAGTCCCCATCTGATGGCCAGGGAGTGGGGTTGCACAGAAATTTATATGCATGAGCTTTTATAACTAATGGAAACCCCATAGTTATCCTCTCGCTACAACCTCTTTCTGCTAAATTAATATTAATGTGGGTGAGCTGTGAGTTCAGTTAAGTTTATGGGTAATGATATTCAGTTTATTCCTCCTAGGAAAACAGTCACATTGATTAAAAGCAGGCCTGATGCTACATCTACCAGCAAGGTGTGCTGTGCCTTGCAGCTATTTCCCACTGAGCGTTCTGTACCTTAATCCCCATTCAATTTCCCCACACACATGTGCAAACGGGTTCCAATGCACCGGACCGATAAATATACAAGGGCACTTCATCTTTTTTTTTCTTTTTTTCTTTTTTTAGGTCACAAACTCCTGTGCACAACACAACCATTGTGGTTTCACAAGCAGCACATGAGCATTGTGACTTATTATTCATGATTTGCGTCGTGCTCACCATTATTCATTTATTCAAAGACGGATATTTACATCAGAAAGTCTGCACCTGACATATGGGCCCTGAAACTGAGGCGTTTTCTTTGTAGGGCTGTTGAAAAATGCATGGGAAGCCTGGAAATGGCATCAGGCAGCTCCATAATCACAGTAATTAACTTACTCTCTCTAACCTTTATGGAAGCCCGGCACTAATAACGTTAGCAGGTGAGCAACAAAATGGGTCACTCAACTCCATTCACCTAAGCAAACAGAAATCCCACCAGAGGCCAGAACTCAACAATCTATCACCTGCCCCAACAACATTTGGCCGTCTGATTAAAAAACTACTACCAGATATTAGGTAAACTGGCTCTTGAATCAACCTAAAATTGCAGTCAGGCAGTGTCTCTGTGACCCCCCCCCCCTTTACAAAGCAGCATATTTAATGATAAACTTGATTGGATTTCTGACTTGTGAGGAGTGAATTGCCCAGGCAGGTGCCATTAGGCATGTAATCATTGGGAGGGTTTGATGGAGATAGAGAATAGCTGTCCTTCAGGCTCTCCTCTTCATAAAATCACTCTGCACTTAATCCTCGATGTCTGGCTTATCTCCAGCCAAAGGCTCTATTATCTGTCTCTCGCCAGAGCAAAAACTGATGCCAGCAGTGAAGCTCAAACTGTACCATAACTTAAGACATTCTCGCTAAAAGCAATGAGAAAACATTTACTGACAAGAATGCTGGATTCCGCTGTACCGCATGTTTGGCCCGGGCTGCCGAAATAATACATACACTGGATTTCAAAATTAATCTCTCATACAGGTTAGGTTGCATTGCAAAAAAATATGTAAAAATAATAATAAATCTGAAAAAAGAAAATGGTCACTGTTCTACTATCTACAAGAAGGCAGTTGATGGCAGTGATTAGAAGTAGTAGTTTCACATCCACTGTGTTTAAAATCAACGCAAAAATCCACCACACACTGTCCACTATTGGCTGCTGCATGATAACATCAGAGTACGCACCATCAAAAGTCCATCTCTGTCAAACGTCTTTAGGGCACAATGAATTGTACAGGTGTTCTGACTCTAGACGTTTTGGAGTCAACTCCAAATCCAATTCTTTTTGATGGAAATCAATGGAGTCAATTCCGAGAGTCAATTCCACACAGTGAAACTGACATGTTAACCTAATAATGTTCCCAGCTCAGTTGATCTTCAGGGACAAACAAGCGTCAGTATAGCCTCATTTTGCATGCCCTCCAGAAGCGATTCCACTTGCAGAATAGAACTTGACGTTTTTGATTAATATACATAATTCATTCAAATATTTCAACTATAACTCTGTCATCAGGTGAAATAGGACTGTTGGCTCTGTGTGAGTGTGTGTGTGTGAAATGTTAGGGCTGTGTTGAGCTGCTAGAGAGCAATGAGGACTGAAAAGGGAGGGATAATGTGAAAACAATTTACACAAAGCTCATGTGGACAACAAAGCTGACAATTTCTGTATATCAAATCATCCTCTACAATTTCAACACTTTTAAGTGTTGACCTGCAAATTTAGAGCAGAGGGCTTGGGCTTGGAAGGTCAATGGTTCAATCCCCTAGACTGGCAAGACGTGAGGGGAGTAAAGGAACAACGCTTAGATGCCCTTGAACAAGGCATCTAACGCCCAACTGCTGCCCACTGCTGTGTGTGTGCGTTCACTGCCCTTCTTCATGAGTCTGAGTGTGTCCACTGCCACGGATGGCTTAAATGCAGAGACTGAATTCCACCGTACTGATAAAATGCCTGCAAACTATGTTTCTAATTGATTCCATCAAGGTTACTGAATAAAAAAATGCAATGTTCAACCGAGAGACCTCCAAAGGAAGGTGATGACGACTGCATTTTATGGCTACTACTAAAATGGGCAAATATATGACTAATTTGACCTTAGCAACACAATTACGGGAGCTACCTTTAACAAAAGCAACTTAGCTGTCTAATGAAGTGTACCAGATAGTTCTCTGTTATTTTCTTCATCTGGATATATGTCTCAGAACTGCCAGTGTTGTTTGACTGTAGGCCACTGTTTTTTAAAAAAAAAAATAGACTTTCTGTATTGTTCACCTTCTTCACAACAAAACACAGCCAGTCTATTGATGTGTCTGCTGTCGAAGAATGCATTTTCCAAGACAGTGACTCAGTGTAAGTGTGGGTGCATGAAAACATCTCTGCAAGAAATCCAAAATTTGGGGCTCTTAAATCTCTGTATTTGGAGAATTGGCTCTTTTAAAAATACAGTAATGAAGAACTCATTTTCACATACTGCATTATTGGTCATATTGTTGGCCTTAAACACATGGTTTTCACAGAGCTTTCAACAGCAAGTGAATATTGTAAACGCAACCTTGCTTACTTGTGATTGCTTGTTCTGGATCAGACCTCCTCCATAGAGGTGTTTTGTACATTCGAATGCTTTGTCGAGCAGATGGAAAACTCTTTTTTTAAGGCCATACAAATGATGCAGGAGGTTATTATACGGTGCAACATACATAAAAAACATCTCTACTGACAATTCTCTTTTGGTTTCACATCATTTCAGAAAAAAAACCCCAAATCAATTCACTGCTAGATGACTGAGTTACAGTTAGGTTACATCAGTGCTGTAATCCCAAGTGCCCACTGTCTATTACAGCCAAATGCAAGCCTGCATAGATTCATTGTCCCTCATCTCAACACTGACACATAAGGTGACACGGCTTTGTTCGTGCTGAGAACACATTCATAAAAAAAAGAAAGAAAGAAACTGTGTACATAAATATAAGAACTGCAACAATCCAGTCATTAATTCATCATGCTTACCCTGTTTGGCTTTGCAGGAGTGCCTATTGGACTGCAGGCTGTAACCATCTGCGCAGCCACAGCGATACGAGCCATAGGTGTTCATGCAGGTCTGGCTGCATGTCCCGTACTCCGAGCATTCATCATGATCTGCACACAGAGGAAGAGTCTCTTATGACAAATTAGGTGTGCTCAAACATGACCCAAATACATAAAATCCGCTTAATGTGGCCTTGCTGTGGCTTTTTGTAAGTGCCGTCTCACATCAGCGGACCTGTCCTGCCATGAGGCAGTCTCCAGAGTTTTGCCTGTTTAGAAAGGAGCACAGTATAATCTACCAATCTGAATTTACTGATTAGTCTCCTCTGATTTGAAGGCTTGAGGATGTGGATACAGGGAACTGGTGCTCCATTGTGAAGACAGTGCCTCTTCCTGAGTAACTGCTGCCTCTGTCAGTCAGATTTCTGTTACAGTTGACAATACGTTGCACAGTGTCTTTTGTATCTGCAGTACAAATGAAGATGTCAAATTATGGACCAGTTCCATAACAGAGACACTTTTGGCTCTCTTGAGAATCTGTCAATGGGTGATTTTTTACAGGCTCATAGAGACAGAGATTTTTTTTTTATTTTATTTTTTTACTTATTGTAGACCAATGCTACATGTCTGCACTCTTGTCATGTCAAGCTGCATTCTTCATAAATAAAGCAGAAAGTATACATTTTAATTAAATTTTTAACTTAACCAAAACGCTGTAATGGAATTTGCTGTACTTAGATCATTCACATGTACAATCTACCACCTGAACAAACAAATCTTGAAAATGTGTTGAAATAAACATGCTGTATGACTCTGAACTAATAGCAGCTAAAGTTCAATGAATGCTACACAAAAAAGTCCATAAAATGAAGATGTTCAACCTCTTAACACATGCAGTCAGTAAATAACCCACAAAATCGTGACAATCGTAGCCAGCTTAGCTTAGATATCAGACGCTCAGCGTGAGTGTGGGCGGAGCGTCTGAGGCTGAAACAGTGGCTTCCTGGCACGGAACTAAGTACCGCGGATTTGCATGTTCAGGAAGTGCAGGAATAATAGAATGATTTGAGAACACTGCAAGCTCTGGCAAAATACTGTGAGGATTAGATTGCAAAAAGATCTAAAAGGAGGGGCGGATTAGAGGTGTGTTTTAAGTCAATGGGACCTACAAGGGCAGTGAAAATATCTGTTATTGTCTGTGATGAGCAACCTCACCTTACAAACACAGTAGATTGTACTGGACTGTTTATGTTCCAGTTATGTTCTTGTCAGAGCATTTCTTTAAAGGACCATTCATTAAGAAGCTTATTTAGGAAAGTAAAGGTTGTTCATCACTCCATAGAACTTTTGTTAAACAAGAGTGAGGTACAAAACAAGTTCTAAATTCAGTTGTACACTATATATACAAAATATATACACACCATCCGATATTTCTTCTGAATTTAAATGAATGAATAAGTTTGAAACAATGAATGAATATCATGTTTAATGTAAAAAATCTCTCTATCTCTAACATCAGCTACAGTAGTTAAAATATATTTCATGTCAGCTATAGTAATTAACATCTATTCAATAGCAGCTAGGGTAGATAACATGTAGCCAACATCAGCTAGAGTAAGTAATATCTAGCTAAAATGAGCTACAGCAAGGGCTAGTGGTGGCTCAGCCGTTAGAGCTCCAGGCTATTGATGACACGGTTGTGGGTTCGATGCCCGGGCTCGGCAAGCTGCCACTGTTGGGCCCTTGAGCTCTGCTCCTCGGACGCTGGAGTTGGCAGCCCATCGCTCTGGGTGTGTGTGTGCTCACTGCCCCTAGTTCACTAGTGCGTGTGTGTTCCCTACCACAGATGGGTAAAATGTGGAAGACATATTTTGCTGTACATAGTACAGTGTACTACGTGCACCTTTACCTTAATATCAAGCTAACATCTACTACGGTAGTTAAAATCTATTTAATATCAGCAACAGTAGGTAATATCTATCCAATGGCAGCTAGAGTAGTTAATATGTAACGAACATCAGCTAGAGTAAGTAACATCTAGCTAACATCAGCTAAAGTATGTAATATCTATCTCTAACATCAGCTAGAATAGTTAACATCCATCTAATGTCAGCTAGAGTAGTTAACATCTATCTAACGTCAGCTAGAGTAGTTATCATAAATCTAACATCAGCTAGAGCAGATAACATCTATCTAATGTCAGCTGGAGTAGTTAACATCTAATGTCAGCTAGAGTAGTTAACATCTATCTAACGTCAACTACATTAGTTAACATATATCTAATGTCAGCTAGAGTTGTTAACATCTATCTAACATCAGCTAGAATAGTTAACATCTATCTAATGTCAGCTAGAGTAGTTAACATCTATCTAATGTCAGCTAGAGTAGTTACCATCTATCTAATGCCAGTTAGAATAGTTGCCATCTATTCCTATCATCAGCTAGAGTAGTTTACATTTACATTTACATTTAAGGCATTTAGCTGACGCTCTTATCCAGAGCGACTTACAAGGGTACTCGTATTACAGAGGTGGGTCAGTGTAGTGTTAGGAGTCTTGCCCAAGGACTCTTATTGGTGTAGCGCAGCATAGTCACCCAGACCTGGAATCGAACACAGCCTCCCACGTGGTGTGGTAGCTCACTGGCAGGTAGTGGTGTTATCTGTTGCGCCACACCAAACGAGTAGTTGACATCTATTTGACACCAGCTACATTAGTTAACATCTATCTAACGTCAGCTACATTAGTTAACATCTATGTAGTGTCGGCTAGAGTAGTTAACATCTATCTAACATCAGCTAGAGTGGTTAACATCTATCTAATGTCAGCTAGAGTAAGTAACATCTATCTAACATCAGCTAGAATAGCTAACATCTATCTAATGTCAGCTAGAGTAGTTAACATCTATCTAATGTCAGCTAGAGTAGTTGCCATCTATCCCTATCATCAGCTAGAGTAGTTGACATCTATTTGACACCAGCTACATTAGTTAACATCTATCTAGTGTCAGCTAGAGTACTTAACATCTATCTAACATCAGCTAGAATAGTTAACATCTATGTAATGTCAACTAGAGTAGTTGACATCTATTTGACACCAGCTACATTAGTTAAAATCTATCTAACATCAGCTATAGTAGTTAACATCTATCTAATGTCAGCTAGTAGTTTACATGTGGCTAACATCAGCTAGAGTAGTTAATATATTGTTAACTTTAGCTACCTATAATTAACACTCATGTACATCCCTAGTATTAAAAATAGAGTTTTTTTTATTATCATTTCCTGTGCTCATATTCAAAGGCTCCCCTTAAATGCTAGAACATTGCTGTGAGAATTTGATTGCAATCAGCCACAAAATAAATTAGACAGTTCAAGTACTGACATTTGTTTACTAGTTCTGGATCTCAAACACCACTCCAAATGCGGCTGCTCCAAAGTGTACCATATAATTACGGATGCTTTTCTATGGAGATTATACAAGCTGTATGTGTGTAATTGAATGCCTGTTTCAGCTCTGGGTGCACTGTAATGTAGCCGAGTTCTCTAATTAGAAGGGGAGCATGGATAGGTTTGGACATATAGTGTATCTGCAAAACATGAACACTAAACATCATCACGGCCTTCCTCAGGAGACATAATTTAGAGCAAGACAGTCCCTGCCCCACCAAAAAAAATAGTGTTCCTCCATTGAGAAGTCAATGCCATGTGTCAAATGAAGGCAGACAGAAAGTGTGAAAAGACTCCTTGGAGACAGATAGCCCTTGTTCCCTTTCCTTCAGCCAATCCTTCACTCTGCACAATGACCAGCGGTGAAGGCTGGGGCTGGCCGGCCCTCCGAGGAGGCCTACCTCTGCAGCTGCGGCCGTCCTCTCCCACCTCGAAGCCGTCTGCGCAGAAGCAGAAGGTGCCGTTTCTGGTCATGATGCAGCCGTAGCGGCAGTGCAGCTCGTGACAGGCTGACAGGAGCTCTGCAGAGGGGAAAAAAAGAAGGGAGGGTAACAAAGAGAAAGAGAGAGAGAGTGAGTAAGAGAGCAAGAGAGAGAGATATAGAGAGAGAGATGTAAATTGCTTTTTGATTTCGCTCTTCCTCAGCCGTCAGCTCGGCGATGTGCGGGTGTGTGCGCTGACAGTCCTGAGCCGGAGGCGGGGATCAATAGAGCCGCATGCAGCAGAATCAGAGAGGTGCTTCAGACAGAAACAAGGCAATGAAATTACGAGAACACTTGTAACTGTTCATTTGAAAACTCTGAAAGAAGAGAAAGCAAGTGTGTCGTCCTCTTAAATTGCCTCTTAACTCTCAAAAACTTTCACAAGCATGTCTTCTGTGACCAAATAACATCAACCTGCAAGCCATGTATTGTTTCTGAATCAACAGCAGCTTTCGTTAAGCTCTTTCCTGTTTAGCAGCACTCATCACTGTAGCCAAGCAACTACTTTGGCACAATAACACACATATACTATATCCTATTAAAGCATTTAAATCACAGGCCTCAAAAGGAGCACCCCTACAAGCAGACAATTTTCTGTCCAATATGGCATATTGTAATTGTCCCTTCTTTTTTTTTTAGTAGTTGTTGTTGCTGGTGCTTGGCAGGAGACAGAGTGGCATCTTTTTTAAAGGACCCATGTGACTCGGTAGCACTCAGGCATAACAAGCTGTTCAACTACACGGGGATTTAACTCTCAGTACGAGGGATACGAGCTCAGTAACTGATTATGCTTCTGCAAATGTTCAAAGGTAGTAATGCTTGCTGGAGAAGGGAAAAAACAACATTGCTTTTTAATCACTTAGGGCCAACTTAGAGTTCTGACCACAGAAAAAAGCAGGGTTTGGAACTTCCGCCAATCAAACCACTACACAGGCCTATAAAGGCCAAACCTTTATATGTGTCTTTATATATCTGCTGTCCAATGAAAAACATGCATCTTAATTTTTCCATGGTTTGAACCCTGTAGCTGCTCTGTACACTGTGTAGATAATTCTGGTGGATAAGAACAACAGGAGTTACTTTTAAATTATTTTAATCACCATCAACCATCATCCTGATTATTACTGCATAGAACACACAGGTTCACTGTACTGTATAGAAACGTGAAATGTCGTTGCTGTGCCCTGTTATTGAATCCACTATGAATAGCTTCTGTATGGTATTAGCATCAGGTTTGTTCCCTGTAGTGAAGGAGAGTGTATGATTTAGCATCTACAAAATGCATGTGCAGACATCCCTGTAGTTACTGAGCAATATGCCATAGTGTGTAATAAGCCTGGCTGTGTTAATTCAGAAATGATTATTACACACTAAGGTGTATTACTCAGTAACTACAGGGACTTCTGTACAAACTGCTGGGGTTAATCTCTGGTAATAGGCCCGCCGGGGGGCCATACTCTGTTTAAGGGGTTAACCCCTTAATGCAGAAAGGCTTGTTACACACTAAGGTGTATTACTCAGTAAATACAGGGACTTCTGTACATTCTGTAGATGCCACATTATCCATACAATATAATAAATAAATAAATACATATATACGTACATAAATAGGCATATTATTTGGCATGAGGTCACTGTGTACATGACCAATATGCTGCTTAATATTTCAGCAACCTAAATGCATGTTCCTGTGCACATGCACCAACTTTGTGTTTAAACAGGACTATAACACCTGCATTTGTATCCACAGCATCTCAGTCTCAACCCAGATACACATTGAGCTTCCAACTGCACATTTTATTCAGTTTATTTACAGTACATTTCATTCAATAAACACAGCAATTTTCTGGCAAAAAAAGTGAAAAAAAAAAGAAAGTGGAAACACACGTTCAGGTCACTGTATTTGTTCTTCCTCTTCTTCATTTGACAGCTGTCATTTTCTCTGTATAGTCCCTATACAATAAGAGCGTAGCAACCTACAATTATTCCCATGCAGAGCTGGCAACAAAGGACACATCAACACTTTTCTGAAAAACAATTAGTTGGCATACATGGAAATTTATGTCAGGTCTGGAGCAAACAACAGCTCAGCCTAGTACACTAGTTATGAGCGGTTTGATGGACCACAGATAAACTGTGATCTGCACAGATCAGCCACCAACTGTGGATCGCCAGAGTTTAACCACATCAGTGTGGGATGCAGTTTTACTGCAATACAGTAATAATTCCCTCAGTCTGGACGCAGAGCTGCAGCATAAACATACAGACTGAGCAGCTGTCTGTCATGTGAGCAGAGTGTGGGGCCAAACCGGTACAGTTTGTAAACATTAAGCCACAAAAGCCAGAAGACAACACACTGAGCAAGGCCACACATCTGCAGCTCCACCACTGTGGAGTGTGAGTGGAGAGCAGAGTTGTATTAGTGTGAGGAGTGGGAGTCTCCAAGTCAAACCTCAGAACCACAAACTCCACTGTTGACTTTTACTGTGGAACAGAATAAGGAAAAAAAGGAGGGTCTACCTAAATCGCTACATCTCAAACATTCCATGTCAAAATAAAAGCCACTAATACAAATGAACAGACTGTCAATATAAAAGTCATTAATTCAAACAAACTAACAGACTGTGTCAAAATAAAAGTCCTCATTCAAATGAACTAACAGGCCGTGAAAACATAAAAGCCACTAATAGAAAAAAACAAACAGACCGTGACAAAATAAAAGCCACTAATACAAATGAACTAACAGACCGTGACAAAATAAAAGTCACTAATACAAATGAACAAACTGTCAATATAAAAGTCATTAATTCAAACGAACTAACAGACTGTGTCAAAATAAAAGTCATCATACAAATGAACTAACACAAATTAACTAACAGACCATGTCAACATAAAAGCCACTAATACAAACAAACTAACAGACCGTCACAAAATAAACATATACAAACAAACTAACAGACTGTGTCAAAATAAACATATACAAATTAACTAACAGACCGTGACAAAATAAAAGCCACTAATACAAATGAACAAATGCCCATGTCAAAATAAAAGTCATTAATTCAAACGAACTAACAGACCGTGTCAACATAAAAGCCACTAATACAAACAAACTAACACACTGTGACAAAATAAACGTATACAAACAAACTAACAGACTGTATAAAAATAAACTTATTCAAACAAACTTACAGACCGTGTCACTGATAAAATAAAGTCACTAATACAAATGAACAAATGGCCATGCCAAATTCAAAATTCACTAATACAAAGGAAGCAGTAACACAAAATAAATTTAAACTAAAAAGTAAAAGTGCTGTTTCATATTTGTTTCCCTTTTTTTTTTTTTTCTGACCTGAAAAATTATCGAACTGTGAGTTTTGTTCATCCATGTGTTATTATAGGTGTGGATTTATATTCAGAAAAGTGCTGAATGTAAAATCAAACAAAATTCTTACATATGTCTAATTTCACATACAGTCGCTCTGGTACTCCCTGATTCAAATACACACCACCTGCGCAGAGACTTTTTTCAGATATTAATACCCTAATAAAATAACAATTTATGGCGTAGTTTTTAGGAAATATCTACATTTGAGTCCTGCCTAAAGACTCTTTATTAGGTCAGCACGTTGTAAACCATTGGAACCCAGGCTGCCACAAGGAAAAACAATGTTGTTACCCACTGCACTACACCATCTAATTGAAGCACTTTACTTAAGATGAGCATCAAAGGTAAAGGTGCACATATTTGTCACTGTACAGCGAAATGTGTTCTCTGCATTTAACCCATCTGGTAGTGAACACACGCGTTAGGGGCAGTGAGTACACACACACACACCCAGAGCAGTGGGCAGCCAAGTCCAGCGTCCGGGGAGCAGAGAGGGTAAAGGGCCTTGCTCAAGGGCCCAACAGTGGCAGCTTGCCTAGCCCGGGAAGCGAACCCACAACCCTGTTATCGATAGCCCAGCGCTCTAACCGCTGAGCCACCACTGCCACATATGAATAAGTTCTTGTCCCCCACAGGAAGAAATGCACAGCTAACAACATCACATCACACAGTGCAGTTGTGATTGTGTGCTATTCTAGATTAGATTTGTCAAGTATTTGGATCATATTATGGCTTTACTTTCCATCTTATATCCAATCCAGCATTTATGTAGATACTGGCATAATAATGCTGATAGGGCATCTCTACAACTAAACATTAATTATTATAAACAAAACTTATTCTTGCCTCGTCTCTCCAAAAATGGCAACTTCACAAGAGAAGGAAAAAAAAACTTCTTAGCTTTCAATGAAAGTCAATGTAAAAAGCCACTGTGGTGTATTTCTATTGGTCAGATAATCATGCAATTGTGACCCAATGTTAAACAAGAACAAATAAAAGAATAACAATAAGAGAATGTGTTCATATTTCCTCCACATCTTTAAAAATGTAACAGAATTTACAGTGCAGTGCAGAGGCCAAATGATTTCTGCTTTTTGGCATGCTTAAAAAGAGCTGGAGACCAAGAGAAGATACGGTCATGACATCAGGGATTTACAGAATCATCAAAAGTTAATTTTCATTGTAGAGCAATCACTGAAATCACAGCATGAAGGGGCTTTTCCAACAGGACACTTTTGTTTACCACTGTGATTATCTATTCGAGGGAACCAATTATGTATAAAGAACATATAGAAATGAAATGATCGTTATCTGTCTTTTGCCAGCACATGCTCTACTTCTATTCCTCTCCACAATTTCTCTCGGCAGTAGAAATGTGGGCTGCCATTCTCTCACACTTTCAACATTGCTCCTTTGTTATCCACAAAAATTGTCAGAGCACTCCGCGGCAAGACAGAAGAAGCCACTTTGCACCATTCCACGCTGACAGTGGAAAATAATAAAATAAAACAATGGGAAAAAAACAAGATCCTGGTTACTTTAAAGCACTTTCTGTCTCAATTGCCCCTAAGTGGTAATGATAGCAATGTATCTTGCTAACAAGAAATTTCATTATGCGTCTTCTCAAGAGGAGAATAAAGTATGGTTTTGTGTCTTCCTGACACACAATCACACAGGATATAAATGGAATATATAGACATGCCTATTTGTAAACAGAGATATACGTTTCCAGACCATGAACTGGGAGAGTATATAAATCATTTGCATATAAAAGCAAAAAAGAAGGAGGATACAAAGACATTACACTGTCTCTGGCAAGCAGGTCTAGCTTATTTGTCAACTAAAAAACAGCAGATGTTGAGATGGTGAGAAATGCAACATGAGGCTCTTAAGAACTGATGCAACTACAAACACTTTTCAACTGCAAAGCAGCTAACATCAGAGTTCTGATCAGCATAACTCTACACTTCAGATCATCAGGCAGATTGCATTCAGTCTGCATTTTCACCAGTTCTCTAAGTGCACTAAAGTGGCCTCCAAAGACAATGAAGGATTAACTGTAAGATGCATTAGAGGCAAGACTCTTCAGTATTAATTGCTCTGTTTTTACATTTAAAGAAAAACAAAAATGCCAGGAAAGTCCACCATGAATCACATCTACTCTTGGCAATAATTAAAATAAGCTCACACTGCACTTTTATTAACAGACACCTGTACGCCTGCTCATTCATCAGTTATCCAATCAACTAACTGCGAGGATGAAGTGCAGTGCATAGGGTCATGCCGGCACGGGCCAGTAGCTTCAGGTAATGTTCACATCAACCGTCAGAATGGGGTGGGGGGGGTTGATCTCAGTGATTTTGTATGGTGTGAATATTGGGATTCTAGGCACAGCACGCTCTAGAGTTTACTCAGAATGGTGCAATAACGAAAAAAAAGTCCAGTGAGCAGCACTTCTGCTCTGCAGACGGAAATGCCTTGCTGGCCAGACTGGTTGAAGCAGACAGAAAGTCTACAATAACTCGGTACTGCTCTGTACAACTGTGGTGAGCAGAAAAATATATATCAGAATGCAGAATATGTTGAACCTTGAAGTGGATGGGCTCCAGCAGCAGCAGATCATACTGGATGCTGAAGCTGCAGTGGACACAGGCTCAACAAAACTGGACAGTTGAACAAAGGAAAAATGCAGCCCGGTCTGGTGAATCTCGATTTCTATTGAGGCACACAGATGGTAGGATCAGCTTTTGATCCTACCATCAACATGAATCTATGGACCCAACCTGTCTTGTGTCAACAGTCCAGGTTGGTGGAGGTGGTGTGATGGTGTGGGGAATTTGTTTTTAGCACACTTTGGGACCGTTCATCAGTCATCACATTAATGCCACCGTCTATTTAATTGTATTGTATTGTGATTGATCACTTTCATCCCTTCACTGCCACAATTTACCCTCCCATCTTCTAATGGCTACTTCTAGCATGACAATGCACCAAGTCACAAAGCAGTGTTCTTCACTGGTCTTCACAGTCATTGGATCCGAATATAATAGAACACCTTCGGGATGTGGTAGATTCACAGTATTAAAGTGCTCCTGAATATATATATCTCAACCACATCTCACAGGAATATTTCCAACATCTTGTTGCACAAATCCATAGCAAAAAGAACCGAAGCTGTTCTGAGAGCAAGGGAAGGCAAGTGAGAGTCGTTCAGTCCTACAGACTTCACTGATTTCTTCCTTTCTTCTAAAGGAAAAACTAATTCAATTAGTGATTCTAATTCAATTACAATGTCTCGATTTTAAATAGTCTCTACACATTTGCACTTTGGAACAGATTAAAATAAGTAGTTTAACAGATATCTCCTGTCCAGGCAGAGTGCGGGAATCACGGAATTAGACCTAATTTCATGGTCTCACGCCACGTTCGCCACTTCTCACACATGTTTAATGACTCCTCTGCCCTATTCAAGAATGAAATGCTGTGCAAAAAGCAAGTCATCGGCAGACCTATTTATTATTATTATTATTATTATTTTTATTTTTTTTTACTGTAGGATATTAGACTGTTAAATGTTTGGACACAGTACTTTTAGATGGCCACCACAAAGTCGAGATGAAATTCAAGATACGCTCTATGGACAAAAGTTTTGGGACATCTACAAGAGCTTTTGAAATCCCAAATTCCAAATCCATATGCCGTAATAAGCAGCTGGTGACTTTTGTGCACCATGTGTCCCAGCTCTCAAGGCCCCACTCTGAAACTTCTCAAGGTCTGTCACTTCGTGGCTGAGTTGCTGTGGTTCCTAATCACTTCCACTTTGTAATAATACCACTCATAGTTGATGATGGAATATCTAGGAGGGAGGAAATTTCACAAACTGACATGTTGCAGAAGTGGGGCACAGTTAAAGTACCATGCTGGAATTCAATGAGCTCTTTATGACCACCCACTATTGTGTGTAGACAGACTGCATGGCTAGGTGATGGATTTTATAAATCTGTGGTAATGGAAATGACTTAAAGTTCCAACACTTTTGGTATAGTGTACCTTATTAGTGCATGTCCTGATCATACTCAGCTGATTATATCATATCACTTAAAAGAGATATTATAGAGAGAAGGTATTTTGCCCACATCTAAAACACCCTCACCCATAAATGCTAGCACAAAAGACCACCCCAATGGTATTTCACTCAGAAATACACCATGAAGTGCAAAAAAAGTTTGAGGCTTAGTGAGTTTTAATACAAACCCAAAACGATCTGTATGAGCATTGGCCTGTGCTCAAGGTTTCACTATCGGCATCGCAACAGAAAAAAGTGGTATCGCTTACTGTGATCTTTGTGCGCCATCAACTTCCATACATAGCCGTGCCTGAATAGCACTCTTCTTCATAATAAGCAGCATGAAAAATGTTCAGTGTCAATTTAAAGGCAGTCTGCCCTTTTGCTAGGCTTGAAGAAATACTGCAGTATTTTCTCTGATCCTGCTATCTATGCCTCCCAAGATGTCAGGCCACCACATTCATGTTTTTTAATTGGCATGCAGCCCGCTCTGTAAAGACAGAGCATAGACAATGCCAGGAGACAGTGAGCAGGCAGATATTTAGGACTAATCCTCATATCTACTACCAAACAACAGGCACACACTCTCCTGACCAGACGCAGAGAGATTCAGATAAACATTCACACCGGATTGTTAGGCATAAGCTGCTTCACTGACTGCTCTGAAGTGCCACAGGAAGAAAGCACACATATGGGCCAGTGAGAACTATGACAGCAGAGTAGAGAACATGTAAGGAGGACTTGCGGGAGTAATATACACAGAAGAGCTCGGAGTGATTTATCTTAATTAAAGAGCGCTTGAGGAGGGTGAAGAAAAATAATGTGCTAAATAGTCTGTAGTATTCTGCATTAGTGGACTGCTGTCTCCTCCCAAGGACTCGGCATGGGGTATGTTCCGCCATACCACCTCAGACAATAACTTCAGGCTTTTAAATAAAGCAGTAAGAAGTCATTGATTCTGGTTCATGGATTTATGAACTCTGTAGTTCTATTTATAACTTAATAAAAACAATGAACAAAAAACCCTACCTCAAATGGGTTTACAGCATAGCCCATTGGGGAGGTGGTCAGTTAGGGGATGTTAACATATGGGCACTCTGAATTGGCTGGATAGACCAGGACTTGTTCAAAAGATAATTTTGTCAAGATAAAAGGACAGAACGTCTGGTTTGAACTCAGAGAAGAGAGAGAATCCCGGGGGGAAAAGATCGCAAGGGGCTCCTCGGAGCATTCTGACTCTCTCTCCCTCGCTCTCTCTTTCTCTCTTTTTTGTCTCTTTCCCACATTCTGATCCTTCCTTTTAAACTCAGTATACACCAAGTCCTTTGCAGTTAGTATTCAGGTGTTTTTCCCAGCTGGGCACAAAACATCAATAGACACTATAATCTGATGGAAGGCAGGTTGTGACTTCGGGCGATCTAAATTCAATATCAGGACAACGTCTAATGCCAACGTCAATTTGACGTAGAATAGTGACAACAGCTGACGATGATATTTTGTTGCTTTTAAGTTATAATGTTATGTAATCACATGCCAATGGCTTTTTATCATAAAATACCAACGTTTAGTTGTGAGAGATTGTGACCAAAACCCAACATCTGCTGAACGTCATAATGTAAACGTCCACACAATGAGAAATTAATTGTTTGATGTTGATATGTCGCTTGGTTTTAAGTTACAGTGTTATGTAACCAAAATTCACTTCATTCATCTCTCTAACATTGCCATTTGATCCTAAACCAATGTTTAAGAGGAGATGTGACTTTGATTTTCAACCAAAATGAAACATCTGTAAACACTGGATTTTATTGTCATTTCCTTCTTAACAAAAATGATCTTCTAAAAATCAGCCAAACACCTTTCTGACATCAAACTGATGCATGTTGCCTCCAGGATTCATATATGGTATTTGTCTCATTTACAGAAAACAATCTGATGAACAGCCTCATTACTTCATTTATTCTGAATCAAATATTAGTTCCTGCATCACTGATAAATCCATCTGTGTGGCTACAACCCACGCAAAGTTTATTCCACTGAACTGCAATGTTTATTGATAAATGCATAATACCATGCTAACTAATATTATATTAATAATGCTCTTTGGGAACACTAGTTCCGTAGTTATACAATTATTGAAATTATTTGCGCTACTGAACCTTCACCGGCCCCAGTAAACCATTGTTGGCTTCCAGGGTAGGAATATACAGAAAGAAACACATACACACATAAACTATAGCTACACAAGCCTTTGAGAATGTACCCATTTCTGAAATGCATGAAAAGGGCTCCACTTAGTGATACAGACACTCCAGAGTCCTAAAAAGGCAAATCGCAGAAGGAAAATATGTTTTATTGACTTTTACTTCTTACTTTTCTTCAACACTCGAAGCAAATTCCCACCTTGCCATAGGTCTCCTCTATCAAAGGTTAGCCAAGAACCCTGTAAGAAGAGAGCTAGCATGTGTTTCTCCAAAGCACGTGCAGCTTCTCTGGCTAACAGCATCTCAGAAAACCTTGTACACTTAGACAAAAAAAGACCATAGCAATTTCAGCCATTGCTCGGAGATGGACAGATTATGTTTCCATTTTACATGGGTCTTCTGACAGAAAAACACAAATAGCAGGGGTATTCATTCTTATCTGGGAAGAGCTGGTTTGGGTGCAGGTTTTCATTCGTACAAAGCAGGAGTTCAGCTGATCAATTGTTCAAAGACTGAGACCAACTGATAAAACAAGTGGAATCAGGTGTGTTTGCTTGGATAAAACCTGCAGCCATAGAGGTTCTTTTGAGTGGAACTAATATGGAGATTCTTTAAACTTTGTACTAGCACACCTCATCTACAAAATAAAAAAAACAAACATCTAATTTCTTTAAAGCATTATCCACTGAATAAGAATCTTTTATAGCTTCATTTTGAAGAGTGTACACTGACAGTGTTTATTCTGATGTATTCCTACAGAAAATCACTAGCTCAAACACATAAAACATGAACTCAGATGAAAAGATGACACCAACATATCAAGCTACGGAACAAAATTGCTGGAAATACTGACACTTTACACATTTCTTCAAGTCAGTCTGACCAAAACAATAATGACAAGTTCCAGAGCACACAAACAGAGATCCAAAACACAATCATGCTCTTCTGCAACTGTTTCATCATCTCTTTACTTCAGCTAAAGTATCTAGTGCATAAGATAAATCTGAAGCCAAGCTCCAAATAGACCTGAAGTAGTTCTGCATCACAGCACAGAACTCCTGAAGTAAGCTTCTGGGGGTCGTTCTTAAAGCTCAGCACCAGCTCAATGTTCAAACTAGAAGTGGTCTCAGAGAATCACTGGATGCCTTTGGTGCCGTTAGACAAGCAGTGATTCTCTAAGATATTCTGCACCATACATTGTACCCTGTGTGTTCCTGTTCCTTACGTGGCTTTTCACAGCAGGAAAAGATGTTTACCAGATTCAACACTCTCTGTTTGCCAACTGCCAACAATAGCATACTGAACCGTGACAGAAATACTACGAGAATGTCAATGGAAATACCAGTAATTCTGTGAGCATGTTTTTTGTACTGTTTTGTACCGCTTGCGTGTTCGATTTGTTTATTCCTGTTGGCCGGAAGTGACTTTTCCGCTTGGCTCTGAAATTTCCACGGTATTGTTTCTCCACTATGAGACTTCCCAAGCTGTCTGCCCGAATTACTCTATATTTCGGCTTGGAAATTTACAGCACCTATTCTTGGAGTTACTTTATATTACGGTCGTAGGTGTTCTAAGAGCCCAACGCCGGAGTGACTACACCGCAGCTTGGATGTTTCCACGGCCCACTGGAGTTAATTAACATTGGGGATTGGATGTTTCTACACCCTGCCACCGCAGTTATTTTACATCACAGCCAGAGTAAAGACTTATTTCTGCTCAACGTTAAGTACAGATATGGACGGAGCCTTCTGACCATATACGTGCACGTTCTCTGAAAGCTTACGGTTGGAGCGGAGTAGTACCACTGGAAACCATGGGGGCAGTGTAGCCAATATTTATAAATATTTCAAATATTTTAATATTTATAATATTTACAACATAACTGACAGAAAAGAAACTCATGGCTGCTTGAAGAGATGCTCTGCGACCTAGTTTGAAAGTCTTTTACTCTTCATCATAGCTTGGATGTTTCCACACCCCACAACTGGAGTGACTGTACATAGTGGCCAGAATATTTCCTAGGCTGGTGATGGTTCTACATTGCGGCTCTGAGCACCCCTTGTAGACTGCCTGGAGTGACTGTATTCAATGGCTTTGAGAACCAGAGGTGGCACATTTAAAAATACCATCAATCCTCTATTTCACTGAATCCAGGCCTGATTCTTCTCATTTTATAGTGAAAAATGTAGTTGTCAGTATTCTAGAAGTGGATTGTGGTTTCTGACAGTATCCACAATATACCCAGAAAACTCACTGTGACACTACTGTAATTTAGCACAATAAGAATGAATTTCCTTACATAGGCCGGCCCTACTATAAGATGTTCATTTAATCTACTATAGAAGCTATGCAAAATGTCTTCAAATCGCTTTGGACAAATCAGAACAACCTCTATGGCATTTTTTCTCTTAGTAAATTCAGTTGATGGCAAACTAAGCAAACTAAGCCAATCAAATCTGAAAACATATTTGTCCTTCTCCTAATAGTGTTATTACCTACTCCCTCTAGCTATACAGATGACCTTTTAAACAGCAGAAATCAATAAGTTAAAAAACCACAAGTTACATGATGGAAGAACAGTATACCCCAAACACAGAGCCTGTTGTTCAAAAGGATGAAGAAACAGTAGAAGTAAGAGTAAGCCATAAAGCTATCAACACAACTTCCATGATCCGATACTAATGACTTTTTCAGTGTAACGTCTATCATTTTAAGATGGGCCTCCTGTTGAGAAGGCCATGCTAACCACATCCTCATTCTATTCATTTTTAGTTGGTAGATTCAAATGAATAATCAATTATGTGGCAAATCAGAAAATTAGTTGATATGATCACCCTATATTCCACAATTGACCATATTCAGTTTACAATCTCCTTCCCACTAACTTGATTATATGCCTGCTAAGAATTTCTCTAGCCATTGTGTGGGGCAGAATAAACAGTGATGGCAAAACTCCAAGATTGTAGAAGGAGGCCACACAGATGGTCTGGCCACTACACTGATAGTAGCATTGCTCCTCCACCCACACCAAACTGGAGCTTGATCAGGAGAGAGAGAGGAAAGGGGGCAGCCCAAATTCCACCTCTCCATATGGACTAATTACAGACTCTGGGGACCTCCATGGCCTTTGTCTCTCCAAGGCCGGCCTTCATCAGACCCTTTCGCTCCGTTCTGGAGTCCTCTAATTAATGTGGGACCAAATTAAGATGCTGACCCGAGCGCACACTGCAGCAATTGGAGATGAAGGCATGTTTAGTAAGCATGTCATGAATTTGCCCCGAAATTAGCATCTGGTTTTATTCTTAGGCCTTATAGGTAAGTCCCACTGGTTCACGAGCCAAGGCTCAAATATGAATATCTCTATTATTCTGTGTACCAACATTTTTGAGCAAAGATTCACTCACTAACCTTAATTATAACAAGAAAAACTGGACCATTTAGTGCAGAGGTTAAAAAAAATGCTGCTTCCTTCTGTTATGACAAGAAAAGAGCATCAAATCACCACATTTTTGCTGTACATTATGTCAAAAAATATTTTTACATCAACGTCTATTAAAAGGTAACCCCCTAAACAGCTTATGGCCTGCTGGCGGACTTCTGTTACCAAATAATAGCCCTACCGGTTTGTACAAAAATACCTGTAGTTACTGAATAATGCATCTTAGTGTGTCTTGCAGTCTTACAGCATTAAGGGGTTAATCAAGTTTCTTCTTTCTGCTATAAACATGCCATTTTGAGATACAAGGCTTTGCTTGAGAGTGACAATATGCTTTTCAGTGCCTATTTACTACTTCTATTTATATTGTTTTCCCACTGTTTGCTTATAATATTGTTCATTATAAGTGCAGAATTCATTTGCACTCATTTCAGTTTCGAGATTAGCTTAGTTTCCACATAGTATCTTTTATCGTGACAGCATCAATCTATCTTATCTCACTTAAATAGCAGTGCTCAACATGGTAGGCTCCTGTTCAAGTTAACATACATTCTGGCTGATTTGATCAGATGTGGGCAGCACTATTGGGATCTAATATGCCTTTAGGACACACTTTTTTATCCAGTTCCTTAAGCTGCTTTAAGAGAAGGCTACGACCACATAACTCTGAACCATAGCATAATATCACAGCAGCCATGACCCAATGGTTCGAGAAGTGGGCTTGCGACTGGAAGGTCACCGGTTTGATCCACTGGACTGGTAGGAAGTGGTGGAGGGAAGTAAAGGAACAGTACTTTCTCCTCCCTCAATATTCATGGCTGAGGATCCCTTGAGCAAGGAACCCAACACCAAATTGGCCCTCAGTGGCTGCTCACTGCTCTGGGTGTGTATGTTCACTGCCAAGAAGCTGAGAAAAAATTCTGTTGCACTGCTGTCATCTTAGCTTTGTAGCTTTGCATGCCTTTGTCTCCCCTCTTGTTTGTGCAGAGGTTGTGTTAGCAGTTCATGCAATAGGAAAGCTCTGTAACTGCTTGGACAGTAAAAAGGACAAGAGCTTGCAGAGGCGTTTGTGGGACAACAATCTCAGCAAGAGATTGATGTTGTAAATGTGTGCAGTATCCTTTTGCAAGCCCCGAAATCTGATTACAAGTGTTCACTGGAGACACACTAGAGACATGAGAGAGAGAGGCTATGCGCCTCACTATACACTTGTGACTGGATCAAGCCTAAGGACGATGCGTTTGGATATCGATGATGATTGACAAGTTTACTGTTTTCTACAGGCATCTACAGTCATATCAGAATATTATGACCATCCCTGGTTTATGATGAACTGGCCCATTATATCAGCTTTACTCACCATATAGGAGCACTCTGTAGTTTAATTACAATTAATTACAGACTGTAGACTGTAGCCTGTAGCATGTTAGTGTGTGTTGCGTTGGTATGAGTGGATCAGACAGCAGTTTTGAACATCTTAGTGTCACTGCTGGACTAATAACAGTCCACCAACCAGAAATATCCAGCCAACAGAGTCCTGCGGGCAGCTTCCTGTGACCACTGATGAAGATCTACGGGATGACCAACACAAATTGTGCAGCAATAGATGAGCTTCTGTCTCTAACTTTACATCTACAAGGTGGACCAACTAGCTAGGAGTGTCTGACACCATCAGCATGTCTCCGGATCACTTCAGGGCTGAGAATGACCCACCACCCAAATAGTATCTGCTCTATGGTGGGCCTGGGGTGTCCTGACCATTGAGAAACAGGGTGAAGGGAGGCTAACAAAGACTAAACAGGGTGAAGGGAGGCTAACAAAGACTATTACCAAAATATTTTTGAATATTATTTAATATGTGATTTTTTATTTATAATATGTTATTTTTATTTTTTATTTTATTTAGCTTTTTAATAGCCTGGAAGCTAAAGGCTGTGTGTGACATAAGTTGCAGCTGACCTTGTGTTTGCATGGGAAGGGTGTTAATATTAATTATCCTGCTAATCATTTTTAGGTATCACCCAGACCTAGATCAGAAGCTAATACCTGACGAGAGCTAAAACCCTGTCTGGTGAGAATAGGGCTATACTACCACCTGGAAAGTTTATAGTCTGCATGTATGTACAGAACATGGATATGCATGTTTAGGCAGTGATTTTACATGTATGTATGTATTTATTTATAACCAGTAACAAACAGATCAGGATTAGGGGCCCTGCAGTAACACTACATTTCTGCTTTTATCTCATAACCACATAATGCACAGAGTTTCAGTGTAGTTGCTGAATAATTCATAGTAGTTGCTGATCAATAGCAGAAAAATAAGTCAGGGTTAAAAGGCTAAAACAGAAGCTGATACGCTAACTGAATAATAAGCTCAAGCCGACGCAGTGCTAGGATGTTAGGCGTCCGTTTAACTGACATCAAATGTTAAACTTGACATTAGATGTCTTCAATCCCCTGGCAGACTAAGCCCACAGATCAGATTTATGTATGTGCTGTCTTGATATCTTGAGCGCTTGATATTTTCATGACAAAGGCATCAGCGTAAATCAGGCGTCACAATTAATTTTTAAATTGAGCCCTGCTAAAGAAGAAATCCCCAGTAACAAGATTAAACCTTGCAAGATTGTTTCCTCCCATTACAAAAAGAGGTACAGATTTGACAGATGACTCAGGCTGTATAAACAGAGGAAGACATCAAAAATTGATTTAGAGACTTGTCACTTTTCAAATACCAGGGTCTGGGAACCAACCACTATTTCCATGGATAAAGACAGAGACAGCGATCAAACTGCACAACTGCCAAACTTCTATTCGGCTTGCCTTCTACTTCTGAATTAAATATGGTAAAAGTCACTTCTACACTTTGGAGATTTAATTAAAATCTGACATATTCTGAATCTCAGTTGCATCATTCTCCCATGCTTTAATAAACAGAGCTTTTTTAAAGTAGGGGGAAAGAGACTGATTTCATGCGATTGCAAATTTTTGTCTACTGAGACACTATATAAACAAGGTTAACCACAATGACATCTTACAAAAGATTCACAACTCACCCGACGTGGTGAAGCGTATATTGTTCTCTTACCCTCAAGCCAGTCTCAATTCTATTCTGTAAGTGATGGGAATTCAGTGTGCATACGTCTTAAAGGTGGCTTTGACTGCTCGTACAAAATAGAAAGGGATCACTTACACTTTCAAACTATCTCAACCGTTTTATAACCCTCCAATGAAATATTCAGAACACAAGTGACAGGCTTTGTCAGTATAGTTCTGGATATATTTAACTGGAATATTCCCCAACATATGAAATACTATTCCTATATCTCCCAGAGTTCTTCTGCACTGTTTCAGATCTTGGGGGAGTGGCTATTTCTGCAATACACTGCACAAATACGATCATGGTTATGGTTTCAGCCATATAGAAAGTTAGCAAATGGTCATCTTACTCCTTTGCAGAGGGTTGACACCTTCCCCCCTTTGTTGCGTGATGACCATAAACCCGCCCCAATGTTGATACTCCAAGTATCCTCACCTTCATCCCCCTCCTACCCCTCCTTAAACTCCTCTTCTTCATCATCCTTTCACCTCCCACAGTTCCCAATGTATGTAAGGTCCCTGAGTTGTACTCATTCATCGCTGTGTGCATCAATAAACTCGTCAAACCCTGAAGATCCAGTCTTCCGACTCCTGAATCTGCCTCCTGTATGCTGAATTTCTAACATTCTAACACCAGAGAGCAAAAAGGGTTAAGGGCCTTGCTCAAGGGTTCAACAGCGGCAGCTTGCCGAGCCCTGGTATTGAACCGACAACCCGGTCGCTGTAGTGTTTATAAAGGGCCAATATTATGGGAAATTAGTTTTTTCCTTAAAAAAAAGCTCTGTCAGTATTGTTACAATTTCAAGACCTAACATTCAGTTCCCTGTCCATACGGTCCATACTCTGAGAATATGCAATGACGAAAGTTTTGAAAGTCATAGTTTCACAGAAACATATATATGTATTTACGTATATCAATCAAAGTCTACTATAGCTTGGCTCCGGTCATTCAAAATGCAGCTTTTTGGAGTGTTTCCATCTCCAAGAGGAACAACACAGAGCAGGCAATCAGTACGGAGCTTATTTTTATTGTATTCACCTTAAAGGTGCAGCACAAAAAACATCATTAAGGAAATACTGGAAGAAAGAAGAGAGGTTGGACAAAAATCATTTAAAAATTAATTCATTTTTTATTTTTCAAATTATTTAAAATCACAAAAATGTTATTAGTGGATTAAATACTCTTAAATAGTGGGAAAAAAAGTTTAATACAATAAAGAATGTGCATACAGTCAAGCCAAAAAGCTTTCTGAAAGTTTTTACCTCAAACATCTACACAGACTCACCAATAATTGTGAAATGAAAATTTTGGAATTTTGCAATTTTATTTTACTGACAAAAATTCCAGGACTGATGCACTGTTTGTTGCAATTATAGTTCTATGGTGTTTTTGGCAAAGAAGCTACAAGCTTGGCACAATTGTTTCATGTGTGATATCCTTGCAAGCTCAGGTTGGATAGGGAGCATCAGTACACAGCCATTTTCAGTTCCTTCCACAGATGTTCAGTTGGATTCAGGACTGGGCTCTGGCTGAGCCACTCAAGGACATTCACAGACTTTCTCTGAAGCCACTACTTTGTTCTCTTGACTATGTGCTTCGGGTTGTTGTCATGTTGGAAGGTAAACCTTCATCCCTATTTTCACAGAACGCTCTAGAGGAAGTTTTCTTCAAGGATCTCAGTGTACGTAGCTGACGTCATCTTTTCCTCTATCGGGACTAGTTGCTGTCCCATTGCTGAATAACATCCCCACATCATGGTGCCCTCACCACCATACTTCATACAATAATCATACTATAGTGATGGCATTAGCCAGGTGTGAGTGGTTTCTGGTTTCCTCCATATGCTTGGTATTCAGGCCAAAAAGTTTAATTTTGTTTTCATCAGACAAGATCATTTTGTTTCTCATAGTTTGAGAATTCTCTAGTTGTCTTTTGGCTGTCATGTGCCTTTTATGAGTGGCTTCCACCTGGCAACTTAACCTATAAAGGCATAATTTGTGGTGTGCTGCCTGGGTGGCTGATCTTCTAAAAGGTTCTCCCATCTCCACAAGGATACGCTGGACCTCGTCACCTCCCTGGCCAAGGCCCGTCTTCCCTGATTGCTTAGTTTGGCTGGGCAGCCAGGTTTAGGATAGATTCCTGGTAGTTCCAAAGGTCTCCCATTTACAAATGATGACGGCCACTGTGCTCTTTGGGACCTGTAAAACTGCAGCAATTTTTCTGTACTCTTCTCCAGATTTATGCCTAGACACAGTCCAGTTTCTGAGGTCTGCAGATAATTCATTTGAGCTCATGGCTTGGAGTTTGCTCGGACATGCACTGTCCACTGTGGGGCCTTATATGGGCAGGTGTTGGCAATGCCCAGTCATGTCCAACCAATTGAATTTACCACAGGTGGACTCCAATTAAGTTGTAGAAACATCTCCAGCAGCATCAGGGGAAGGAAAATGCACTTCAGCTCACTTTTGGGTGTCAAATTAAAAGGTGTGCACATTTGTGTATGTATATCTTTGATTTTTAATTAGGTAGCACAAATGTCTAAAAACTGCTTTCACTCTGTGGGGTAATTTGTGTAGACTTTTGTGACAAAAATGAACTCAATCTACTGTAGATTAAGCATGTACCGTAATAAAACATGGAGAAGGTGAAAGGGGTGTGTAGATAATCTGCCAATGTGCCCACTGGGTTTTTGTTAGTGTGCACAATGTTCTAAAACTTTGAGTAATCATATTATTATTATTATCATTATTATTATTATTATTATTATTATTATTATTATTATTATTATTATTATATTATCAAATTTTACCATTACACTTAAAACTGAAGTTAAACCCTGCTGTTTTTTTTTGTTTTTTTGTTTTTTCAGAAAATAACAAACCAAAAATAAATGGAAAATATAACTAACTGAAAGTACAAACACTGAAATCACACACTGAAAGAAAACTGAATAGAAACTACTGAAAAACAAATAACCAAAAAATGTCCTGACCCAATAGACAAATGTGCACTGGTGTGTATTTATATATATTTAACTCTATCTCTGTAAAATGATGCAACTCAGAGCCAGAATATCTTTTAGATGTGATTTGTTATCGTACACAGTCACAGAAGTGACATGTACCATATTTCACCATATTTAGTTCAAACAACAAGGCAAGGCAAGTTGCTATTCTAGTATATTTTATTTGACATTGACAATCTACTTCACTGTAAGTCAGTCAGTATGTTCACTTGTGCAGTTAAAGGACTGGAAGCAAAGTTAGTCATTAATGCACATCACTAAAATACTGTGTATGGATGGTTGGCTTCTATTAATAACAAGAATTGCAATAAAACACACCATTACATGCACTGAAAACATCCTGTGGGTGCTTGAAACCCTTCAAGCCAGCAAATGCCATTAAATCCAGACTGGAACTCATTCTTTGTGAAATTCCTTAATTCAGAGCTGAGGTGGAGTATCTGTGTCAACTGCAGTAGCATTAATAACATTTCAGCTGCTACCAGGAGTGCTTGCTTGACAAGATTACAAAACGTTTGCCTCAGCTCTTGCCTCAGTTTAATTTAGGTAAACTCTTTTTGTATTCACATAATGTAGCACTAGGCTTGATGTAGACAGGATGCAAAATGTGTTGTTTTTTTGTTGAGAGTCCATAATGAAAACCAAACAGAAAACCAAAAATTAGCTGCCGAAAACCAAGAACTACAAACAGACTTGGAAAATTGAACAGACATAGAACATTTAATCCAATGTAAACGGAACATTGAGACACAGGTGGGGCAAGGGCGGAGACAACAAACAGAGAGCTCATGCCCCGGGAGCACATGAAGAAAAGCACACAAAGGAACACAGACAAAGACAGATGGAGGGCAGGACAAGGTGCTACAGAAGTCCAATCCCTAATGCACAGCTCCTGGGGCACAAAACAACACACCCCTGGGGCTGGCCCAGGGTAGAGGCTTTAAAAACAGAGAAAGACTACTGGTCACAGGACTGGACAAGGAACGGGACAGATCAAGGGACTCTGGACGGTGCAGGAGATGAGACATGGGACAGGACAAGATACGGTCTTGGTACACCGGCAGGGTACTGGGATACTGAACAGGTATAACAGCGGTTTTTGAATGGGGGACTGGACAAGAGGCAGGGTTAAAAGGGAGATCGGAGAAAAGACAGGATGGAAGACAGTGATGGGGTTGAGGAATAAGACAGTAACCGTAACAGGGAGAGATGCAGAGGCAGAGACATAAACAGCGACAGGGCTCAAAGCAAGACCAGAAACATGGCTAAGAGTAGACACAAGGGGAAATGTCAGGCAGGAGACTGAGTGGCTGGCCTGGCACCCCTGTCTGGGTCCTGCCTTCACCGGAGCAGGTCTGAAAGCCAGCATTGCACTGGCACTGGAAGGGCCTGATGGCGCCATTGGCAGGGGAGTGGTATTGAAGTGGATAACCTAGGGGACACCACTGGATCTGGAGACTGGGTGGCAGACACTACAGCTGGAGGGACAGGAGAATGGGTATTAGGGCGCTGGAGCTGGCAGTGCAGCAGACTTGGGGGACACAGGCATGGCGATAAACTCAAGGTTTATGGGCAGGGCAGGGCAGGAGACCCCTGGGGCTTTTTAGGCAGGCATTGAAGTGCCGGTGCTCTCTTGTGCACTGGGTGGAGCCTTCAGGGCAGGCATCAATATGCCAGTCATTTCTTAACCTGCAGCGACACCTTTAGTGGCAGGTAAGCCTGCTGCGATGGACTCCAAACCCACTGGGCTACTGTCAGCATGGCTTCACTGAACAACAACAGTGGAGAGTGGAGTTTGATAGCCCCTCTTTTGCTCTGAGCCTCATCAGCCTCCGCAAGGCCTGCCGCAAGTGAAGCACATTAAAGGCCGCTAAATGACACAAGGGATTTTGTTCTAACTACTGTGGATTGAGATTTTTTTGCCTTTACAATCTAGTTTCTCATGCAATGCCAGTATAAAAATAATCCTCTTTTTCTGGACCTTTTTAAATGAGGTCCAGGAATGAGGGGGCAGGGAAAACAGGGGGGAATCTTGGCCCAAATGGATTAAAGAATAACCAAACGTGACTGTTTCCCTGTAATTCATTGGATTGGTTTAGTTTCAGTATGTAAAGTATTGCCTCACTGCTGACCACATGGCTTGCAATATGGCTCAGGAATAAGAAGTCAGCTCTACAGGCAGAAAAACAGAAAGAAACAGAGGGATGTCGGGAAGGACATTTTCTGGCTCAAAGACCACAGACCAAAGTTTTTAAAACTGTATAATTTCCCCACACAATATGCCTCAAGTTCTGCCTCTCAATTCTACCTAGCTCGCCATTAAGGACTGTTTTGATTGGAATCAGGCTCCTTAAAGAGCAAAAAAAAAATGCTGCATTGCTTGTGTACATCCAAGACACTGTAAGCTACCTATTAAGCACTGCATTCTTCTTATTTTTATAGGTTTCTGACTTTCCCATTCTTCTTAGTAAGATGGCAGGAGCTGTGTTCTGCTAAGAGCAACAATCTGGTCCATCTCCGTTTTCATTGATTATACAAGACAGGCTGACGTCTCAGATAAAATAAAGTGCAGGGATTTAACAGTAAAAGTCTTGAAAAGAAAATGAGCAACATACAATGACAGGAGCCGTCAATAGCACTTTATTTCACCATGTGATTCTGAATTTAATAAACATGGTAATGGTTCAGGTTTTGGGGGTTTTCTTAGCTATAAAAATGGAAAAGAGAGCAGGACATGACTTGTGCTACATTCACAGATATTCAGTTTTGGATGGGAGACCATTCTTTTCACTGGTGCCCTGGCCCTGGAGGGTACTGTTTGTTTGTTTGAATTGGCGGTAATGAAGTTAATCAAGTGAGATAATTGAATGCTGTTGAGAGGCAGAGAGAGGGAGGGAAAGTACATGCGCAACATTGTATTTCATTACTTACAAGGGCAGCATTATCTATTAATAACTGGATCCCTCCTCAAATACGAAGGGCAATTTGTATCCCTATGAAAATGTATGCCCGATTTCTAACAGGTTTATTTAAGATAATGTGTTTGTTTGTTTGCTTTTACACAAACATGGAAACAAGACATCCATTTAGTGAGAATGCATCCAAAATGCATGAGTCATGCGGAGATGTTTATGTACACCAAACAAATCTAATCTACAGGAATAATCTAATGTCACGTTTTATAGCAATTTAAAGTTTCACCAGGCATGTCTGAAGTTCTTAAGGCTATTAATTCCACTTGTGTGCTTTATTTGACCTCTAATAAAAAAGCCTATTTGCGGATAAAATCTGAAAACTCACAACTAGAGAGATATGGTGTGCTAAACGTCTAAAGGTATCCAGACCCCCCTTCTGTTTAGTCGGTTCAGCTTCTTTATGGTACACCCACAGGCATTCAGCTGTGCACAGACAGCTGGTATAATTTATGTAGACAAGCAATGCTAGTAGAATGGGATGCTGTGGAACAGCCAAGTGAGAGCTTAAGGTCACCACCATGCCCAACGCCAAATGTTGACTACAGGGGTATGGGTATGGGGTTTGAGCTGGAGTGGCTTTTCTGATCCAAAACTAAATCATCAAACATCAGTACCTGACCTCACTAATGCTCTAACTGCTTGATTCACAAATCTTTACACCTGTGTTACAGTATCTATTATAAAGCCCTCCCAAAAAAGCTCATGGTATTATTGGAGCAAAGGTGGACAAACTCCTGACCAGGTGTCTACAAACTTCTATATATACCTTGTGAACTTCATTTGTATGCGCTGCAGTTAGAGGATTCAGAAGTCTTAAGGGAAGACCTTTTGCAGTTGCATCATTTCAGCTCCTCAAATGCAAGAGCTTAAGCCATGTTTACAGCTGAAGTAAGTTCAGGCTCTACAACGACCAGGATTATTAAGGTTACTGCAAGTTGATTACAAGCGTATCTGTTTGCTGGAATGGCTGTTCACCCCTCCTGACGAGACCCACGCAGCCACATAATAAGAACAGAAGAGATCTGTTAGGGTACGAGGGTGCTGGAAAAAGGGTCAGCCTGCTTCTGATGAGAAGGCAGCCATCAGGTATCCGATTTCTGATACAAATTGTGTTTATTCCCTACAAATGTTTTGCTGTCAAGGAGAGAAATCTTCCTATGTGTGATATCTCTCTCTCAACTGGCTTCTGTAGTAATACAGCACACCTGCCATTTCCATTACTTCAAGACGGTGTTGGGATTCAAGTTGGTGGGGGGGGGGGTGAAAACTGTCCTGAATTTCATTTTTTTAACTTGTTTTGATAAGTAATATCAAGATCGAAAGAAAGAAGATGGGCTGCTGTCACATGAGCCTGAAAGTATTTATTTAGCACAGGATCACAGACACAAAACCGTTATCACTGCAGATAATTGTGAGATTGAAGAAACAGGAAGGGCCAATAATGGGAACTCACACTGCCTCTCAAGATGTCCTTTCACAAACTTCCCTGTTGCTGTTAAATAATTACCTTCACGCTGTTAATTAGAGAGAGCTCATAAAGGTTCATTACGGATAGCTGAACTGAACTGCTGAACAACGTGTAATCAGGTGTAGGTAGCTATTTAGTGTACTTACCAAATCCATCACTCATGTCACAAGAAACATCAGCTAACAGCTCATTTTTGAAGCACCGCTAAAAATAACGCTGTTAATTCCTCAGTCCGTGGAATGATAGCTGGGCAAAAGCAGTCATGATTAAGGGTCTTATGAAGTGGAATTTTCACAGTGTGATCATGCTGTTAAGAAAAGAAGAAAAAATAAAAACAACAACAAAAATAAAAACATGGTTAAACATTATCCTGATATTTACATATGCAAGAAGATGGTGAAAATCACTGGGATTTTTTTGGCCTATAAGAGGCAATTTTCTCTTACTTACTGACTGAGTGACTAACTGACTGACAAAGCTTGTTGAAATGTTGAAATCTTAGGTTAGCTGAAAGTTGGGTGTCCTTGCTTGAAATACTATTGTATTACTATTTTATTGTAGCAATAGCTTGTCGACTCAACATTAATACCATGGCATTAGAGCACACTGGCAACCAGTTTTGCCCAGCATCGCTACCGCGCCGTCTGCCAGCCTCTTCCAGCATCGCTACCACAATGTTAGTCATAAGCCTTAAGGGCCCTTGATATCCAAAAACTAGCAAATATGTAGTCTACATCTTAAGGCTCTGAGGGCAAGGCATGAGTCCTTTACAAAGCAGAGTCACATGAAATGGCTCATTTTATGCCACAGAACATTTTTTACAATAACCAGCAGATATTTTGGTCCCAAACTTCCCACTGTTGAAATGCCGTTAATGATTCTATGCAGCCAATGGCAGCCCGGCAAAACTAGGCTGGTCTGTATTATTTTTGGGGGGTTGTTTTTCCACGCAAACTCATTTTCCAGAATTTCTGGAATTTGACACACACAATTATATTTTGGGGGCATTTAACTGTAATAAAGGGCTATGGCTGTTTCAAGTTACCATTAGGAAAGGCCAGGTGATGCAATTTTTAAAGCTCTATATATACTCCCAGCATATATTGTCCCAGCAGCCAGGAACTCCTCTAGGCAGCTGCCTAACACTATGAACATTAAAATAATACATTTTACAGAGAAGCCGGAAAAGGCTATAGTAAACAGCATTTTTACAGTTTTACAGGAGGCACACGCTGGAGGTTTTGCCATGGCCCTCACAGTGCAGAAACCTAAACATAATTGAAAATCTACATTCAAGACGGCCCACAGAAATAGAAGCCTTTTGCAAAGATGATTGGGCGAAAATCTCCCAAAGAAGAATTGAAAGAGTCTTAGTTGCTACAAAAAGTGTTTAAGAGCTGTGATACTAGCCGAGGGGGTGTTGCTAAGCACTGACCATTGAGGGTGTCTAAGCTTGAGCGGAGAGGAAAGGCTCCAGGCTGAAGCCACTGGTTTAATGACCAAAAGATGTAGAAGAAAGACGGCGGAAACACAGTTAGGCTGACACCACAACAGCCATAGTTGTGATGAAGCTACATGCAATATTCCAACCTCTGTAGACACCTCCAACTTGTAGAGACTTTACACTAAGATCAATTGAAGCTCAACACAAGGCTTTTCTCTCCACCTTTCCAGCACCAGGACTAGCAGTGAGGATGCGATTTCTGCACTCTGTTAAAGTAAGAAAGCTGCTCTTTGAGCTGAGGCAGTATTTCAGTGTTTCCATTTCCTAATGACCACAAGCAACCTATGCTAAAACAAACACCAAGAAACAAACAAACAAACAAATTCGCTTGTCTGTTTTTGTTCCTAATAACCTCACAGTGCTTTAAGGACCTAGAAGACGTAGAAGAAAGAAGACATAAACGGGTTTTAATTAGTACTGCAGGAATGTCAGCCATGAGATAAGTGTCTGGATGTAGACCACGACTCACTGCGAAACATGGAACTGTAACAGCATTAATAATGATATATCTACATCTTCCCCAACCTGTGAAGAACGTACACTAAGCTTAATTGAAGCTTAACACTGTCTATCCACCTGTCCAGCACCAGGACTAGCGGTGATGATGGAAATTTTGCACATTGCCAGTTAGCCAGGTGGCAGACTAGCAAAAACAACAAAAAAAGTTGATCATTCTTCACAAAAAAAAAAGCCCGTTCTGCTCTCCTCCAGAGGACACATGATTAAAATAAAGTACACCGAAGTTTGATGAAGGTGAAACAGAATACTTTCTCTGTCTTCCATATGGGCACGGTTTTGTGGAATGTTCTCCTGGGATTCATTATGTATATTCATTACGAGAGGCGGAAAGAAAGTTGCAACAAAGACCCAGCTGCTACGCTCCAACTTCTCTACGGTGACCCCAATTCTCGCCGTCTTCCAGCATGTGCATTCCGCAGGTGTGTGAGCGTGTGAGGTGAGAAAAAATAAATAAAGTATGTCCCCGCTTGAACTGCGCGGTGGCCCCGAGTTACTGATTCAATTATCACACTTCATTAAGTCCACCCTGACGCTTACGTCACCGCATGCTTAAGTCACCCAGCCAACAGCTAGCCGCCAGCAACCCCACAGAGACTGGCTACCTTCACACTCCACAATAACATTTCCAATAGCTTTAAAGTACAGCGTAATAACCAGTGATTTCATTTCCCCCACAAGAAGCAACACACCACCCCACACCACCGGATGAAAGGCTGCAGTTTTCCAGTCTGCTCAGTGCACTGTGAGAAACAGCAGGTTCTGACAGCTCACCCAAAGTTGGGGTTTGGAAAGTAGACGTGCCTGAAACGGAGCTCAGGAACAGAATAAAAAAAACAACAAATCGGTTCCCTTTGAGCTGAAGCAGGATTTCAAAGTTTCCGTTCCCTAATGAGCGCAAGGAACCTCTCCTATAACAAACAGCAAAAAACAAACAACACTCGCTTGTCTGCTTTAGTTTATAATTCATCCTGGGTCGTACATCTGCAGTGTAGGACTGTCAGAAAAGGCAACAGATATGATGTAACTATGGCTTTAGACACTGAGTGTATGCTAAACAGTAAAATTAAATGATGAGGAAAATTAAAGAATGATAGACATGCTATTTATCCACAATTTTTGGTTTTGGTTTAAGTTTTAAAGGCAGACTAGGGTTTAATCGTCAATCACTATGGTGGCTTTAGCATTGCAATTGCAATATTAGCATCAATACCACTCTGGCCGTCACCCTCGCCCAGCATTATTACCGTGGCGTTAGCATTGCTACCACACTGGCGACGCTCTCGCTGTGTTAGCAACACTGTCGTGCCAGTTGGGTTTACCATACAGGCCCCATGTTATCTGGGGAAAGTTGCTCTGGATAAAAGTGTCAACTTGTTTTTATTTGTATGTAAATGCATATTTAATATATGACGGATCAATATATCACTAATCTTGACAGGTAGTTTTTCAATAAATGAACCTAGTGGAGCTGACTGTTATTACATTATTATCACATTAGTTAGGTTATCTATCTATTTATTTATTTATTTATTTTTTATATCTAATTGTATTTACAATGAGGAAGAACTAAATGAACCTACACACACAACACCGCTGGTCTACATATTTATCCATTTTACTATTGGTATAGTAACTTAGTTAGAACAATAACTTGGTAGCATAATAACTAAGTCTGGACCTTAGTCACCCAGCCTTCCCGCACACATTTGCACATGTACATATTGTGTATGTTTTGTACATATATGTGTATATTTTGTATTTACTGTTTTCATACTTATTGTCTGTGCAAGCCGTCTAGTGTTTCATCTATTGTCCTTGTACTACTGTATCATGTCCTACCTATCCTGCACCGCAGACTTAGCCTAACAGTGTTTCGTCATACTGTACAACCCTGTGTTAGTATAATGACAATAAAGTTGAACTGAATTGAATAAAACTAAAAGGTTCATGTCGGGTTATCTGTGGTGATGTAACTAACTTCCAGTTGACCTAACTTTTGAGTTTTCTGGTTTAGTGTTTGATGAGTGTTTAATATCACTCATATCACTTCATTCGTCAACCTGGTTTGGCGCTGTGGTTTGAAAACAGGGTTGTTGAAGGTAAGACTGCCAGGTAAAAAGAGGAAATGAGTGCGTGAGGATGTATTGCCCCGGGCTTTGGTTACTTAATTAGCTGTATCTAAAAAAACAAACCAATAGAGGAGGAGAACAATGAGTGTAATGTTGCTTAATGTTTCGTAACACTGTAGGATAACTTCCTGTGATACATCACTGTTTCCCGTAAACACCGCTCACTTTATTTCCCATCCTGACGAGCCCAAACTTTATCTCCCTCTCCCGTTCTGTCCGCGTGCACTGGATCAATTGCTCAGTCTGCTGGGGGATTATTGGAGTTTTTTGGAGTAGAAGTTGTTTCAAAGTAAGATCTTCCTTCAGGGGGAGGCAGATCTTTTCTAGGTGGGTGTTGGGCTATGAGGCAGGAGACAAAACTCAAAAATAAATCTAGAACAGCGGCGTCAAAATCGACTAGGTAGAGCTAGCCAGCTGAATTCCTCCAAACTCTTCTCACAATGAAGAAACACTTTCAATTATGGATTTGGAGCAAAATGCTGCTCTAAGAAAGGAAACAACAATTTGCTGCTCTTACAGCAAAACAATTCCCCTTAATTCGCTCTGACACTGTAATCCGCTCTGCCTCTTATGGGTCACTGGCTACATTTCAGGCCGGCATCAGATCAAAGGGCAGTATCAGCAGCTCATGGCCCAGCCCAGGTGGACGCCACACTCCTCCAGTTCACCAAAGGTCACAACGCTGGCCAGTCTGAAGCGGGTATCCACAGCTAACGGGCATCCACCCAGAGAAGCCTGCTGAGTCGGCATTGTCATCTCACAGAGGCCAGGTGGCTCCACCTGCTTGTTATTGTGGCTTAAATGATTGTAAACAACAGTAGACTGTGTCCAACATCGCACCTGCTGCTCTTGACCTGCTGTGCTTTTCGTCCTGTAACCTTGGCCATTTGTGGGCCAGTATGTAGAACATGCCAGTTTTAACATGAATAAAAACTGCTGGCCGCAAAACAGTCAGTGATGCAGGAAGCAGGGGTGCTAAAGGTGTTTCCCATACTTGTTCAAATACAAATGTATGGTCTATTAATGATATAAATTGTATTAATCATATAAACAAGCATTACTGATGTTTGAAACTGAAAATAACACATTATTATTATTATTATTATTATTGTTATTTTATTGTAAAATATATTTAATTTCATATAAAACAAAAACAATGTTATATCAAGTCATAGTTAACTGACTTTCAACTGCAGTAAATGAAAGCATATTCCTGTTGGCTGCTTTAGGGCATGTTTAGTTAACCACAGTCAACAGTGTATGAAGAGGCTGAAGGCTAATTCTGTGCCCTGGGGAAATGCAGGTGTAACATTGTTTAAAAAACTGCCAGTGTTATTTTTAATCTGTCCTTTAAATCCCAATTTCTATTTTTTTCTGGCAGTTTTTATTGTTTACATTTTGTCAAAATATAAAAAATATATATATTGTTTTTGTTTTTTTGTTGTTGTTCTTTTTTTATAGTAAATCTGGAATTTATGGGATACATACTTTGAATGAAATAAATAAAGAAATGTATTTTGTATTTTATATAAATTGCATTTCTTGATTAATCAACCAGTCAAATTACTTACATGAATGGATTCCCTTTAATTAAATTTAACCTCTTTACACTGACTTACATTACTAACAGTTGAAAATGTTTTTGCCTTTTCCTGAAAATGTAACATTTTTTCCATTTTTATGTCATAACCATAACCATATCTTCTGTGCACTGAACCCGTTTAACACACTATTCCCCAGATATGAAGCTATATACCTAATAGGCCCAGCCACAACATCCTAACTATGGTGGATTTCCGTATGTCCCCACTGAAAAATATGGCCAGATGATGATGATCAGCACACACTCAAAGCTGTGTCCAAACCTTTGACTGGTACGGTTTATCATCTCTATAAAACAAACCCTGTATCTCGTTGTCGCTGTTCAAGAGAAAGAAAATACCTTCGTAACTTTGGAAGTCAATGAAAGTCAATGTAAAAATATTTTATTCCACGTCATTTTAGATCATTTCTATTGAGCCATCCATCATGAAATTGTGACACATTGTGAAGTACAACTGTCAAATTCAAGATAAGTCAAAAAGTGGAAACGGCCAAAATGGAGATACGGGAGTTTCGCTTGACAGTGACGATATGTTGCTTACAATTTCATCAGCCTCAGCTTAAAATGCCTCCCTGCGTCCCTCACTGTGTATCTGCAGAGTGAAAGTTAATGTAAAGTCAGTGTCCTACCTCTACAGTGAACTCCTTCATCAAAGCCATCCGGACAGTCTTTGGCTCCGTTACAGAGCTTGTTGAAGTGAATGCACTTTCTTGTTCCAGTGCATTGTATGTGATTGAGGGGACATCTGACTATCACTTCTGAAGCACCTAGGGAAGAGATCATAAAAAAGGGGGTTTAGCGCTGTAGGAAGCCTGGATCACATTAGAATTAGGAAGAGAATTACATGAACACACATCCAGAACATCCAGAACATTTTCAAAGTCAGCAGTTAAGCTGCATCACATCCACAGTTTTTTTTTTTTGTTGAGCAAATCATTATTCTTAATTCATCTTGAAAGACAGGCAATATGTTAGTCAAGGATTCCAGCATAAACCACAAAACATCAACATCAGCATTATTTATATCAAGGGTAAAATCATCTGAGTATAGGGTTCCTTCCACCGTTGCTGTTCTTTTTTCTTTTCTCCAGAGTAATGAAAATGGGTTTCTCATTTACTGAGATGTCTATCCTCTTTCTCATCCTTATACATCTTCATTTTGCATGGCAGCCAATACATTGTCTACTGTAGAATAGCTAATGTGACTGTTGGCAAGCTTTGATTCTGGACAGACCACTCTTAACACTTATAGTCCATAATCATTGTCTAGAGACGATGACTGTTTTGCGTTGGCATTTTCATTCAGGATGGGGAAATTCAGAAAGCTAGACAAAGCGCTTGATCTGAAAGTGGATTCTTTCATAGTTGCATGACGTGGAAGTAAGCAAACATGCAACACAAACCTCCAACGAACTTCTTTGACTCATAATGACAATTTTTGGAACTATGTAGAATCTTTTTTTAAAACGTTCTATGAAGAACCATCCACAAAAAGGCTTTCCACCAATGTGAAAAACCCTTTAACCAGGTTACAGAAGCACTATGTTGTCAGGGTTGAATGTATAACCAAGTAAAGAACCCTTGGAGATGGGTATATTTAAAACAGTATTCAGATTGGTAACCATGCAAAATATGTGGCAAATTAATAGTCCTACTCATAAAGTCACCATGGCCATGATCCACTTGCTTCATTTTCACGCATGCCCTCAGTAAAAGCCCATCAAAATCAACATGTTAATGAGCTAATGTATATTAACAGCAAGTGGCCAGTAGCTGTAATCTTTTTTTTTTTTTTTGAAAAATGAAATAAAAAAGAACTGCATTCAATTGAGTCATATATTTAATACTGATTTATGCATTAGTGTGCTATGAATTCCATCTCATGTACCTGAACAGCTGTAGTTGCAATGACTGTCAATAAGGTCAATGCAAACAGAATGGTATTAAAATATACTAAAATATGAGTTAAAATTAGTAATTAATTAATAACTGTTGGTGTATGAGCATTATTGGTTGATAACTTGCAGGTGTGACCAGGCCTGTTTAAGAAATTTGTACAGGCTTTCTCTCAAAAAGGTTCATCCTTTGTTGTGTTTTGAATTGCTAATGGCACACGCTAAAATTCCCTGCACATGCATATGATCCCCATATGTTACTCAAACAGTAAAACAGGCAGAAACTCCATATAATACAGTGGGGAGAACAAGTATTTGATACACTGCTGATTTTTCAGGTTTTCCCACTTGCAAAGCATGTAGAAGACTGTAATTTTTATCATAGGTACTCTTCAACTGTGAGTGATGGAATCTAAAACAAAAATCCAGAAAAATACATTGTATGATTTTTAAATAATTAATTTCCATTTTATTGTGGGAAATAAGTATTTGATCATCTATCAACCAGTAAGAATTTTGGCTCTCACAGACATGTTACTTCTTCTTTAAGAAGCCCTCCTGTTCTCCACTCATTACCTGTATTAACTGCACCTGTTTGAACTCGTTACCTGTATAAAAGACACCTGTCCACACACTCAATCAGTCAGACTCCAGCATCTCCACAATGCCCAAGACCAGAGAGCTTTGTAAGGACATCAGGGATAAAATTGTAGACCTGCACAAGGCTGGGATGGGCTACAGGACAATAGGCAAGCAGCTTGGTGAGAAGGCAACAACTGTTGGTGCAATTATTAGAAAATGGAAGAAATGCAAAATAACGGATAATCTCCCTCGGTCTGGGGCGCCATGCAAGATCTCACCTTGTGGAGCATCAATGATCTTGAGGAAGGTGAGGAATGAGCCCAGAATTACACGGCAGGACCTGGTCAATGACCTGAATAGAGCTGGGACCACAGTCTCAAAGAAAACAATCAGTAACACTCTACGGCTTCAAGGATTAAAATCCTGCAGTGCACGCAAGGTGCCCTTCCTCAAGCCAACGCATGTCAAAGCCCGTCTGAAGTTTGCAAATGACCATCTGAATGATCCAGAGGAGGAATGGGAGAAGGTCATGTGGTCTGATGAAACAAAAATAGAACTTTTTGGTTTAAACTCCACTCGTCATGTTTGGAGGAAGAAGAATGATGAGTACAACCCCAAGAACACCGTCCCAACCGTGAAGCATGGCGGTGGAAACATCATTCTTTGGGGATGCTTTTCTGCAAAGGGGACAGGACGACTGCACCGTATTGTGGGAAGGATGGATGGGGCCATGTATCGTGAGATTTTGGCCAACAACCTCCTTCCCTCAGTAAGAGCACTGAAGATGGGTCGTGGCTGGGTCTTCCAGCATGATAACGACCCAAAATACACAGCCAGGGCAACTAAAGAGTGGCTCCGTAGGAAACATCTTAAGGTCCTGGAGTGGCCTAGCCAGTCTCCAGACCTGAATCCAATAGAAAATCTTTGGAGGGAGCTTAAAGTCCGTGTGGCCCAGCGACAGCCACGAAACCTGAAGGCTCTGGAGGAGATCTGTATGGAGGAGTGGGCCAAAATCCCTGCTGCAGTGTGTGCAAACCTTGTCAAGAACTACAGGAAACGTCTCATCTCTGTAATTGCAAACAAAGGTTTCTGTACCAAATATTAAGTTTCTTTTTCTGGTGTATCAAATACTTATTTCCCACAATAAAATGGAAATTAATTATTTAAAAATCATACAATGTATTTTTCTGGATTTTTGTTTTAGATTCCATCACTCACAGTTGAAGAGTACCTATGATAAAAATTACAGTCTTCTACATGCTTTGCAAGTGGGAAAACCTGAAAAATCAGCAGTGTATCAAATACTTGTTCTCCCCACTGTATAACTGCAATGCTGTTCATCCATAATCTTACCTTACATAACTTATTTGTGAATCTGGTCCCATTTGTATTTATTAGGGGTGGGTGAAAAATGAATGTAACAGAGCATGGCAGTAGTGTGGGTGAAAAAGCAGGTACAAAAATTCTAATGATCACTATTTCATAAATCCTGTTTACAACATGTACTAACCCTCATCCCATACACGAGAGAACTTGGTTCAACCTCCCACCCAGACAGGAACATTGCTGCTTAACCATTAATAGATCCTGAGCAATGCTTCCAATGTTACATTCACCTACAACTGCTCCGAACAAGAATATAGTGCTGTGTCCAATGAAAACCATGTATCTCCATATTTTGTCTGTTTTCTCCATGGTTTTAACTCTGTAGGTGCTCTGCACACTGTGTGAATAATTCAGGATAAACAAACCAATAGAAATGCTCTTAATGACTTATTTTGCCTTCTCCTTTAAAGTCACCAACTTGGAGATACATGTTTGTAATTGGACAGAGACGATATATTAAATATGTAAACCTGCAAAAACAGAGAAAAAGCAGAGAATGTAGGAAGAACCTTTATTAAAAAGCTTAAGATCTATTTTACACTGTTCAAAAGCAAAAATCACAAAACTTCTTAAACCTTGAATGATTTCTTTTTTGATCTGCCCCCTTATGGTTAAACGTGTTATAAATTCTGAGATGCTGTAGCCTTTCTATCAGCTTGAACCTGATAGATCTCGGTTATCTCGGTTAACACTATGTATATGTGTTGTATATGTATACTTTGTGTTGAAATTAATTTTTTATTATTTTTATAAAATGTAGTTTTACTTTTGGAAGCTGAGTTTAAATATATATATATATTTTATATGTATTCATAATTCTTTAATATAATACTGCTAAAGTGGGACATGCATGGACATATGTGGATACTTAAGTATACCTTTGAAGTATTTAGTTTCCTCTCAGTGTGCATAAATAAATATGGGTATGGCTGATATCTGTGCCTATCAAACTTCCTCCTCATGGGGTTGAAACCTCTATTGGCCAAAAATATTATCACTACTAACAGTTATAATCATTACTGATGACACGTAAAAGCACAATATTGAAAACAAAAAAAAACTGTAAGATATAAAGCCCTATAAACTGCATCAGGACAGACATTGAAGACCTGCTACTATTGCAATGACCCTGTAAAAATGGTGCATCATTTCAACATACTAAATACTTTGTAGTAACTAAATCTAAAAGGTTTTATTTAACCCAACTAAATCCATTAAATGAAACAAAGCAAAGTACAATTTTACATCTGTGCAAATCTAAAAAAACATGCACTGTACACTGGCATCTATTCCAACTACAAAAAAAAAAAATCAATATTAAACATGGAGCTTCATGTCATTTTCACAGTGACATAATTGACCAGCTGAAACCTTTATGTTCAGCAGTGACTTAAATATGAGCTCCATATCCTGAGCTGTGTCCTACTCAAGGTGAAAATGTAGTGTAGCTTAAAATAGTCCCATACTTGAACTTCATCTTGCAGTAAGCTATGTGAAAATAGTCTAACCTCAGTGCAGCCAACAAATATCAGAGGCTACACTGAATGCTCTGCCCAAACATGTATAGCAGGTGTATTGCTTTTCTTGTGGCTATGACCTAGACAAGGAATTGCATAAGAAAACACATTCAATGTTTGTTTTAGGGGAAATTTCTCAGACCCAGACTAAGACTAGACATGTTTCCAATGGTTTCCAATCGAATCATTACTAGTGTTACTTTTTTTTAGTGAAGTCCAGTCAATTTAAGTAGTCTTCTTGTGTTCATTTCTCAATATACTGTTTATGGACAAAAGTATTGGGACACCTGTTCATTCATTGTTTCTTCTAAAAGCAAGAGTGTCTACTTTCCAAGGAAAGCTTTCTACTACATTTTGAAGCCTTGCTGTGATGATTTGATTGCATTCAATGACAAGAACGTTAGTGATGTCACCTCATCCCCAACTAACTTCCCAACTCATCCCAAACATACCGAACAGACGTCTGGCATTAGGCATGATGCCAACAGGGTCATGTGTAACTGCTCCAGATTCTATTCTATTGGCAGTACTACTCTACAGAGACCAGAAAAGTGTGTGTGTGTGCGTGTGTGTGTGCATTTGCACATCTGTGTCAGCAATGGGTGCAACATAAAGTAAAAGAAAAAAAACAAACAAAAAAAAAACAGAGCACTCACTAAGTCCAACAACTAGGACAACAAGGCATCAAACAGATGTATCAAGTATATGAATTGGTGTTGAATCAGTATATGAGTGGAAAGAGTTAAGTGCAGACAACTGCCAGCGGTAAGTACACAGATAATTTGTTTGGAAGTGTCCCACAGCAGCATTTAGTGTGTAGGAATTAAAGTGCAGGTGTGCAGCAATAGTTATGAGATGTGTGATCAGTCTACATGATCCATGGTGGCGTTTAAGAATTGAGAACTTAGAATGCAGGTGTGCAGCGATGGTTAAGAGGTGTGTGGTCAGTCTGTGATGGATGTTGGAAAGGATTATTGATTATTTGGTCAGTAGTGTGTTTAGTAATCTAACTGCCTCAGGGAAGAAGCTGTTGTGAAGTCTGGTGATGGTGGAACAGGTGCTCATCTCCAATTTAGTCCAGGATGAGACTTAATCCATGTTCAGAAAACAGGACTTTAGTGTATAACACAAAAATAAGTAGAGTACAGAATAAACAACTTCAGTTTAATTCATTACAGGTTGATGTGATACAGTTTACAACACACTGTAATATTTTAAATCATTTAATATTCTAGTATATCTGGCAAACAAATTAGCCTCAACAGTAAATAATAAGCTTGATCGTGGTGCATAGCCTATTAGCAACTATTAGCGACAAAGTAATTAAAGGTAACTAATGTAGGTAGCTAAAAATTATGCAAATCTGTGGCAGTTTGTCAGTAAACAGCCACAGTAATTGGTTGTTTTATTGTTCTCCTTCTGCTAATCATAAAGCCATTCTGTCTTCATTATCAACAACTTTATTTCATCTAATCGACTCAGGAAAAGTGTTTGTGAGGAACTTAAACTGGTATTGGCTGCTTTAAAACTATGTTGTGCATCAAACTTGTCTTAAATGCATCATGTTTCAATCGTAAATGGTCAAACCACTGTAAATGACCCTTATAAATATCCAGCATGCCTGTCTTAAGCCCTTTTTGAGCTGGATTAGTTTTACCTAGGAGTGTGTGATTAATCAGTGATTTTGATTCAGTATGAATTTGCAATGTCCGTAATAATTCTGGAGAGAAATTAATATAACTTCTCCAACCCAGAGCTCCTTGGATAATGAAAGCCCTGTTCTAATCACCCTCACAGTAATGTACGGACAAAACCCGGTAATACACAATGACAACCAGAAAAGAAGGCTAAACGCTAACATGGAGTTTAAACTGGCACAGTTCCTTTATCCTCAGTATCAGCACAGGACTGCTGTAATATGTAACACTTTTGGTGATTAGGCCTAATTACAATGAGAATGAAGATGCAATATCTTAAAGTACCTTTTGCATGGCAATACGATTTCTGTCTTGTTGGGTCGTAATTGGTAAATTGAATGAGCTCACTTTACAATCCATGCACTTTATTTTGGGATATGGAAGTTAGTTTGTGTTGTTTGTTTAGGCCAGTAAAATCAACAGACCCTTACAGCTAAAACTAATTCACCGTATTAAGGGTTTTAGTTAAACCCTATCTTCCAAAAGTAAAACTACAGAATATTACTGAAATAAGTTTTAAAAAGTGTTTACAACACAGTGTTTTATCCATATACCGTCACCAAGCAATTTATTAGAAAGACCTGTACACCTACTCACTCATGCAATTATCTAATAGGCCTTTCATATGGCAACAGCACACAGGCCAGCAGCTTCAGATAATGTTCCTTAACCTACAAAATCGGGAAAAACAATGTGAACTCAGTGATTTTGAGTGTGTCATGATTGTTGGAGCAGACTGGCCGGTTTGAGTATTTCTAGAAGTGTTGATCTCCTTGGATTTGTGCACAACAGTCTCTAGAGTTACTCACAATGGTTAATAAAGGGTTAAAAACATCCACATTAATGATGATAGAGGTTAACAGAGAACAATCAGGTTCAAGCTGACAGGAAGGCCACAGCAAAAGCATCTCCAACAGCAAAAAAAGAAACATGCTGGGTTTAAAATCTGTCAACCAAGAACAGAAATCTGAGGCTGCAGTTGGCAAAAGCTCACCAAAACTGGACAGGTGACAACTGGAGAAACATAGCCTGGTCTGATGAATCTCAATTCCTGTTGCAGCACACATATGGTAGGGTCATAATTTGGCATTAAATAGCTTGAATCCATGGACCGAACTTGCCTTGTGTCAACAGTCCACACTGGTGGAGGTGGTGAAATGGTGGGGGCCTGTTAATATCTATCAATCATACGCCACAGTGTATTTAAGTGTTGTTGCTGACCATGTGAATTCCTTCACGACCACAATTTACCCATCTTCTAGCAACTACTTCCAACATGATAATGCAGCATGTCCCAAAAGTCTTTTAAACTTGGTTTTGGTTTTCCCAGTCACTGCATACATTTTTTTGGGATGTGGCAGAACAGGAGATCCAGAGCATGAAGGAGCATTTGAAAAATCTGCAGGAACTGCCTGATGCAATCACACTAACATGGACCGGAAACATCTTGTGGAATCCATGCCACAAAGAGTTAAGGCTGCTGTGAGAGCAAATGGAGGCTCTACCCAGTATTAGTGTGGACTTACTAATATATTGCTTTGTGAGTGCCTATTTCAGTGTACATGTAGTAGTAAATACTGTAGTAGAATACATTTAATGTGATGACACAACTGTATAGGAATATTTTCATACTCTTAGTCAGTCTGGTCTCCACTCAAGTTACTGCACTTTAACTGCAGCCACATTGATTCCAAATTATATAATGGAGCACTCCATGCGCTGCTGTTTTTATTGATGTGTAGAAAGCTTTTGATAATGTTGACCATTTTCGTTAAACAGATGATAGAGTATAGACTTGTGCCATAACGCTCTTAGGTTTGACAATTACAGGATGTCTACAATAGATCCTAATTTGTTCTCTCTAAAAGAGTCTCTTGGGGTATTCCTCAGGGCTCTATCCTTGAACCTGTGCTTTTTCCATAATTTATATCAATAAACATGGACAGCGCATCATCTCTCAAAAGTGACTGGTTGCAGTATGATGCATAGCTCTGCCCATCCCCATATATTTTAAAACAGACCATTTTCCATCTAATGTTTCTCCTCTAAACTGTCTTTCCATTTCCAGTCTCTCTATCCAACAAATAATTTTCCCAGCACAAACTTCTCAAAACGTTAATGAGTCCATGCCTTTGCAGGTCAGGGTTGTTTTGGCAGCATAAAGAGGGACCTATTAGGCAGGCTCTAAGGTTATGGCTGATTGGTTATATATTGTAACAGCACCATTCTCATTACTCTGATTTGTTGATTCAAGCAATTGTAGATCTTCAAGAATCAATGCATGTCTTTAAAGCTCCTCTAAGCAATCTAAAATCAGACTTAAAGGCAGATAGGTATAGAATACAGGGTATTTCAATCTGGACCTTAAATGTTTCCAGTCCCGGACTTTGTAATTCTTGGTAAGTGTGACACTTTGTGGCCAACTAATCCAGCGACACAGAATCCAGGACACTAGATTTAAGGTCCAGATTTGAAGATCTGGGGAATAGAGAAAACAATGCTATAGTATTGTGTGAATTGATGTGTTAACTCTGACAGCCTTCATTGGATTATGTCTCTAATCCTACATATGCTTTGTGGCAAAACTATAAAGATAGAGAGAGAATAGTGCACGTGAGAAAGAGAAAGACAGAGAGAGAAAGAGAGAGTGAGCGAGAGAACACAGCTCACTCTCTCTCTCTCGATCTCCTCATTGACACCCCTGCACCAAGCAGCTGTTTAAAGATTCATGAGGCACATAGGTGACCCTCATCCGCTGAGCACGAGAGCACATAAAACATGTCTAAGCGAAACATCGGCTTCCATTTTGCATGCTGTGAATGTGTCACATTGCACCTTAACTACACCCGTATCAATTACCATAACTGCAACACAGCCACTTAGCATGAGATTTATGGCCCACGTGACAGGGCCTCTTACAAATCTCCAGAGTCCACGCTACATCAAAGCTCTGATCCTAGGCCAACCAAGACATCCTAAGTGGGACTGAATTGTTCGGAGCTGTTCATTTATACTTCATGAGATAAAATGATGCTACAATTAAAACAGTCATCAAACGGAGGTAGTCATCCTTATCATGTTGCCTGATTTGCATAGCTCTTCTTTCCTATTACCAAGGTAATGTGAAAAGTAAGCTACCTCAATCTTTTTTTCATCTAGTGCTTTTTCCCTTGGCTTTACCATATACCAATTTAAGGAAAGTCAAATAAAAGTGACCCAAACTCTAAACTTGCACACTTTCACAGAAGCACAACAGGCTAATTAACCCTACAGTCTACAGTATGACAACTTTCTTTGTTCACACTAGCAGGCCATCTCTAAGATTTGTGAACACTGTGGGCAATCTTAAATCTTAATCATTCAGTAAACGTCAAACTGTCAATCTCACAACAATTGCAAATGTTTAACGATGCTGCAAATCAGGAGATCTTTGCACAACTAGCTCAGCTACAGATCCACAGAGTACCACAGAGTACCACAGAGCAGCTGATATTCTGACCAACTGATGCTCTATTGACACAAGTGTTGACCACAGAAACTTGTGTCTGAGAGGGCAAAGCCAAGCGAGTGGTGTTGGAGTAACAGCTTGTTATAAAGCATCAGGATTTGTTGTGTCTGGGCCTGTAGCTGGCCAGCTAGGCTTAGAATAAGTTAGCTAGCAGGCTAAACACCACAGTACAGACTGTGTTTCAACTCAAATGAGACATATTTTAAAGATAAACTCTCATATCTGAGAGCAAGTGTATGGTCTTATGAGTAACCTAACAGCTGATAACGAACACGTCATGGCCATCACTGATCTGTAGCACGTAACCTTAATACTACACATCCATGGGAGACAGGTAGGGATAACAGGGGCTTAATTTTTTTAGGTAGAAGCCCTAAAGCCGGGCTCTTTCTTTCATTTGGAATGACTCAAGCAGTTTGCTAAAGCTTTACCACCTGTTCTCAGAGCATGACCTCACCAATCAGTCTTATAATTCTGAAATAGCGTCCAAATTTGAAGATACAGTCATTACTTTAAAACACAGAGGTTTACCTTATTACATTATACTGCTCAACCATTATTTACATCACATGAAAAAATTATACATACAGTCTTTCCACATATTTGAATATTCTCAGTTCTTTCAAATCACAGCCTTATCAGAACCCAACAGAGAAGCGTATGGTGCATTTAACGAAGTGTCTGGCGGATTACAGGGTCCAAAATGTGTTGATTAATAGCCTTGCTAATTTTCAATTACAAATTGTATATACTGGCAAACATCGTGCTAATTATGTATTCATGGTGCAATTTCCCTTTATTCAGGAATAAATACAGCACCAGAACAATGCAATAAGCCCCTGCATCGAAACACACACCACACGGTTAACACAGGGGAGTGAGGATCTGCGACAAACTGTGATTATCCTAATAAAACCGCATTGTCGATTACAGAATCATTTCAACTCGCAAACTGATTGAGGACTAATCTAATCAGATGAGGGAAGAGATGAATATTCAGCAGCCTGAGATGCACCAAGCACAATAACACAGATGGTGCCTGTGCAGTTGAAGGATGATAGGAAATCATTTCTCCCTGCCTTGCACCAAATTGCCAGCCATGACACAACCCATGCTGAAACACCATCCAACATGGAGAATTCTGCACTGGGGACGAGGAGAGATTAGCTTCGGAAATGCACACAAATCCAGGTATCAAGTGGCACCCGAAAAGGTTTAATATGATGAAAAAACAATCCCAATATGCAATAAGGTGTTATATAGTTATAGAACACCATACTATTCACTCCCAAGTCCACAAACTCCACAAATGGTCAGTAAACAATAAAACAGTCAAGTTCACTGTTTTTGTGATGTCACAAAAAAACTCAATGTATTTACTGTACACTTTATATCCACCTACACTACACACAGCAGATTAGATCCACCAATTTACAATGAAGTCCTTAAGTGTCCTTCAGCCTGGACTGCTGTTTGAAGAAGACACAATACAAGAAAGTCAACAAGGTGTCACAACAGAGCTAATTTGCATATAAGTAATCTTAAAGCTAAAGTAACAAAAACAGCTTACACTACATACAACTGTCCATTCCTTTGGAAAACCCAAATGAATCTGAATGGCCCAACTTGTGTCACCACAAAGTTTAGAAGTTAAACTCTCATATCTGAGAGCAAAAGTCCAATGAATGGAGTTAAATGAGTAAATTAACAGCTGATATCAAACACGTTGTTGTCATCGCAATCAAATCTCCAGAGTCCGCGCTACATCATAGCTCTGACCCTAGGCCAACCAAGACATCCTAAGTGGGACTGAATTGTTCGGAGCTATTCAATTATACTTCATGAGATAAAATGATGCTACAATTAAGGTAGTCATCCTTATCATGTTGCCTGATTTGCATAGCTCTTCTTTTCTATTACCAAGGTAATGTGAAAAATAAGCTCCCTCAATCTTCCTCATCTAGTGCTTTTTCCCTTGGCTTTACCATATGCCAATTTAAGGAAAGTCAACAGGCTAATTGACTCTACAGTCTACAGTATGACAACTTTCTTTGTTCACACCAGCAGGCCGTCTCTGAGCTTGCTCACAAGGATCACCAACTATGTGAACAATGTGGGCAGTAAATGTTAAGCTTGTCAGTTTTTCTGATCGTTTGTATGGAATCTAACAAAACTGTCCTCACTATTAACCTCAGACCTTACAACATTCTGCTCGCCACAGAACACGCCGAGTCTGTCTGAGAAAAACCTCACATAATAATGACTCAAACCCAGAAGATGAAGTCGAGCTACTATTAAAGTGTCTTTCCCATGGCGTTGGATCTACAGCCCACTTGCTAAGCTAATCTAGCTAGCTTGGCTACAGATCCACAGAGTACCACAGAGCAGCTGATATTCTGACCCACTGATGCTCTATTGACACAAGTGTTGACCACAGAAACTTGTGTCTGAGAGGGCAAAGCCCAGCAGCTTGTGTTGGAGTAACAGCATGTTATAAAGCATCAGGTTTTGTTGCGTCTGGGCCTGTAGATTAGATTATATTAAGTTAGCTAGCAGGCTAAACTTCACAGCACAAACTTGGGTCAAGTGACTTTGGCTCAAATTTTGGCTCAAATAACACGTTTAGAAGATAAATATAACTCTTATGTCTGAGGGCAAAAGTCCAGTGAAGAGTCTTATGAGTGAATTAACGGCTGATATTGAACACGTCATGGTCTTCGCTGATCCGTAGCACGTGCCTTTACTACTACACAGTCATGGGAACTATGTAGGGATAGCAGGGGCTTCATTTTTATGTAGAGACCCTAAATTAGGGCTCTCTCTTATGACGGCTATTTGATTTAAATCTGTTTACATGGCAGGACACAAAACCTGCTGCACAGACATGCAAAATACACATAAAGTTTATTTCACAATCAATATGTTTTTGCTGCAACTGTATCTACAACGAAAACAAGAGAGGAAAGTTGTCATGGTCCAAGGCTGAGTTCACACAATGTTGTTATGCATGCAAAGCTCAGGAAGCAGCTTTCGTTTTTATACCACTCCACATCTTGGGATTGAGGAAAAAAGCACAATATAAGGTCACCATAATAACACTGCTTCTAAACTTCAAATTTCAGGTCTCGTTATTCATTTACCAAAAAAGCCTCAACGAGCAAATTATCCATCTTCTATTTGCTTCATTGGAAGACCTCCCTCTTTGAGATGCCAAATGTAATGCCTTCTTCTAATATGGCCTTCAGAAACAAATGCAAATATGGGGCTCAATTAGACACAGTGAGAAACCAAGCCTTTCAAACATGGGTCTCAGGAAATCAAATGTTTCGCCACGAACAATAAGCATACAGATGAGCTCAGTGTTGCCGCACCACACAAAGCAGACCTTCTACAAATGAAGGATGTTTTGTTCTTTTCACAGACTTAAGAGAATGCCTGTAATATCATACATCTGCTATCTCCTTCCTATTCTCTACATTTTACTTTTAATTAAAAAGCCATGGTGATATTTACCCTCGCTTCTCAACGTGAATGAGAAGAAATCAGTAGGGACTAGCTAATCCATCTATTTAATGTGCAATGAAAGCCTTGTGGCTGAAATCTTAGCTGCTATGTTAATTATGATTATCACTTTAATCAGGCCTATGCTGGGAAGTATGTGGAATAACAAAATCAAGAATAACAACTAAATCAATCATTTGGGAGTTTGATGAACTATGCTTGACTGGTGTTCTAATGTAAAGGGCATATACCATATTTTATAAATTGGAAAGATTCTACAGTCAAGTATGTTAGCATGTACTCACATCAGTGCTATTGGTTTCCTATGTTTTACATGGCTGTGATGTTAAATAAGGAGGCAGTGTCACTGAAGCATTTCACACACTTATAATTGTATATAACTGAAATGTTTTCGGTGATATTTCATGCCTGTTGTACTCCTGCTTAGACCTGAATGTTAAATGTCTGTGTTTAATGTATGTCATCTTACTGCATCTACATTGTTAATACAAGCTAATGTAGTTCCAAGATCTACATTGTTGTAAAGGCTTGCTTTTGTTAACTTGAGGGCATTTACAACCAAAACTGACACTTCTTGGTGTACCCTTTGTTTAGGGTTACATAAATATCATGTAGCCAAGTCAAGTCAAGTCAAGTCAAGTCAAGTGGGTTTTATTGTCATTTCAACTACATACAGAGTACACAGTGAAACGAAACAACGTTCCTCCAGGACCATGGTGCAACATAGACAGTGCATACAAAACACAAGTGCAACACAAACAAGTGCGGACAGACAACACAACACAGTACAGACAGAGAATAATAAATAATAAATAGTCTTGATGTAGTGAAAAGCCTTGATGTAGTCTTAATGTAGATTTATGTAGGAGTCATGTGGCCTTTATGTAGCTGTTATTTCGGTGTCATGTGACCCTTATGTAGGTTTACATAAGTGCCATGTAGCCATCATGCAGCATTTATATAGGTTTATGTAGGTGTCATGAAACCTTCATGTAGGTTTCCATATGTATCATGTAGCCTTTATAGCGGTGCCATGTAGCCTTTATGTAGGTTTCCATATGTATCATGTAGCCTTTATATTGGTGTCATGTAGCTTTTATGTAGGTTTCCATATGTATCATGTAGCCTTTATAGTGGTGCCATGTAGCCTTTATGTAGGTTTCCATATGGATCATGTAGCCCTTATATTGGTATAATGTAGCCTTTATGTAGGTTTCCATATGTTTTTTATATTGATGTCATGTAGCCTTTATGTAGATTTCCATATGTATCATGTAGCCCTTATATTGGTGTCATGTGGCCCTTATGTAGGTTTACATAGGTGCCATGTAGCCATCATGTAGTGTTTATATAGGTTTATGTAAGTGTCATGAAGCCTTCATGTAGGTTTCCATATGTATCATGTAGCCTTTATAGTGGTGCCATGTAGCCTTTATGTAGATTTTTATGTGTATCATGTAGCCTTTATATTGGTGTCATGAAGCCTTTATGTAGGTTTCCATATGTATCATGTAGCCTTTATAGTGGTGCCATGTAGCCTTTATGTAGGTTTCTATATGTTCTTTATATTGGTATCATGTAGCCTTTAAGTAGGTTTTCATATGCATCAAGTAGCATTCACATAGCACTTATGTAGGTATATGTGTGTGTCATGTACCCTTACAAATGTACAAAAGTAGTGTTCCCAATCACCACGATGTCATCATAGGACCACAATTTCCCTTTCAGTGCATCCCTACTTAGTGTTTGCAATGTACAGTGCAAAATAATAAACAAATAAATAAATGAATTCAATTCAATTCATGTATTCTATTGTTTAAAGAAATAAAAATATAATACACATATAGACACATAAGTGAAGGCATACAAGACATGCTGGAGCTTAGGTAAAGAAAATAACATGAACGTACAAATGAGATTCTAATGTCCATTCAATTTCAGTTCCATTCAGCAGTTCCAAATACAGCAATTTAGCAACGTACTCTGAACTATGTAAGACAACTAGATGCCAAACAATACGGACAACAGCAAGTCTACTTTCACAGATCACAGCAACCCATCTATCTATCTAAACTGAAAAAAGTATCTAGTCTATTTTAAGAATGCCGTGGGCATTAAAGAAACTCATTGGAATATTGTTTGAATACGGCATAGCATTCCTAGCTTCCCTCGTTCACAAGCATTCTGATGCTCTCTACTGCATTTCATTTCATTTAAATAGAGAACAGACCTCTATTCTTATTGAACTGACTCTGCTGGATGAGTGTCTCTGCTGTCAGACCCAGCAGCACTTCACCCATGTGCTTATTCATTCATATGTCACTTCAGTCTCTTCCTCTTTCTCCTTCTTCCTTTTTTTTTTTAACTGTCTGCTTGCTCCTTAGTAAAGCAATCTGCAAAGTTGGCTTACATGTGTTTGACATGGTGCTTATTCTCACTAACCTTGAACAACAACAAAAAAATCACTACATTCACTCCACATTCACTTCTTTCTATATACAGTCTCCATTTTCCATTTGCATGGGGACAAGACTTGTCTGTTTGTGTTCTGTCTGATGGCAGCAGGCTTGCTCTGAAAGGCAGTGGCATTCATACTGATGTCCATGTGGGTTCATCTTCAAATGTCAAAGAGATTAGCTGCAGGCCGCACTGTCCACATCCATCATCTCCTGCAGTTAGTCCCATGTAGGAGCACACTCGCACTTTCCTCCTTTATCTCCACTCTGCTCAGCCAAACTCTAATGAGGATGCCTCGATTGAATGGACGCTAATGCATGATGAAGACAAAGCTGATTTAAAGGAATGATAGCCTAAATAAGGTCAATGAATACTGATGGTGTTTTAATTAGGCCCTAACCAACTGCCTAACCACAGTTGTGGGACTGCGGCTTAAGCCCAGATGTGATTTTAGTTATCCCACATAAATGAGATACAGATCCGTGCATGTTTTTCCAATTTTGACAAAACAAAACAATGCTTTGTAAACCTCAGAGATCCTCTGTCTATATTCATAACATGCAATGGAAATCCAACACAATGCTGAATGGAATCACAGGCTATATTATTGTAAATACAAACCATCAAGGCTCACTGCTTGAGCACCGGCACGGACGATTAGTAAATCAGGGGAGTTGCTGGTGGAACTAAACCAATCCAACTCAGCAACCAAACTTCTGTACTTCTAACTGTGTTCTTTTAAACCAGTGGTCCTCAAACCTGGTCCTGAAGGACCCCTTGCCGTTCATATTTTAGTGGATTCCTGCTCTAACAGACTACCTTCAACTCAGGAAAGGCTTCTTAATTAGGTGATTAGTTTGATCTGGTTGTGTTGGGAGCAAGGTACAAATCCTAAAATGTGCAAGGCAAGGGGTCCTCCAGGAACAGGGCGGGGAACATATATATACACACGATATGAAAATGTATTAGGACACCTACTTATTCATTGCTGCCCAGGTAAGGCTTTCTGCTACACACTCTAGCGAGGTCTAGGTGTTGGATGATCACCATCCTGCCTCATCCCCAACTCCCCAACTCATTCTAATAGTACTGGATGTATCACCATCATTCCAGAAAACACAGTTTCACTGCTCCACAGCTCAATGCTGGGGGGGGGGGGGGGGGGTGTATTCCTCTAGACCACGCTTTGCATTAGGCATGGTGCCAATATATGTCTATCTGCTTCAGAGAGCAGGATTTTTTCTTTCTCCACAAACAAATTTCAATAGCAGTTTCACACAAATTGAATGCAGATCTGTACTTTTATTTAAAAATAAATAAATAAATAAAATAATGCTCCATCCATAGTCACGACATCCAATGGCAATCCAACACAATGCTGAATGGAATCACTGGCTATATTAGTGTAAACACAAACCATCAGCCTCATCGCCTGAGCAGCGGCATGGATGGCTAGCCTTCGCACACACAATAACATGCACTGAGCCTATTGTTCCTCAGCTTGCATTGACCATGTATTCTTCGTAAATCATAGAGGGAATTTAATTAAACCCATTCATCATCGCCGAGTAATGTAATCAACGTCCGGTGAAATGGAGCCATCACTTCCTCCAACCGGGTCCGCCTTCCAAACCGCCAAATCTCAATACATCACATTCCAAACTACTCACTGTTCAATAAAGTGTCCATACATCACGGCCAAGCCCCTGCAGGGGAATCAGCACCTTCACAGAGGCATGCATTTTTAAACACACCGCTCCAGTCACTCACAATGCCCCTAACACATTCCCATGGGCTTATTTTCAGACCCATGGCAAAGCTCCTAGAATTTCTATATTTCCAAATGTTCTGCTATTATGTAGATGTTCTGTACGGACTCCGTTCCAAGAGGGGGGGCACCTTTGCATTAATGTCATGCATATAAATAATGCATGGATCCTTTGGAGCAGAAGAGCGAGTGGGGGGGGAATCCAACTTTTCTGCAAACAGTTATTTGCAAAGGACATTTTTTTACTGCATTGTTTTTCAAGTCTGCCAGTCCATTACTTGGGGAATAAATGTACTGTTGAGTGCAGAGTAATGCTTGGCTTATGGCCAACTCAATAAAATTGCAGGAGAGGGCGCCTCCTGTTCCACAATAAGAAGCAGATAGGCGCATAGATAAGTGTTCCACTTGTTTAACACGTACTAGATGAGTAGACTGTTGATTTCTGTAGAATCCAGATTTTTGTTAATAAGCATTACAGGTTTTTTTTCTTTAGCATGCATTTAGCATATTTGAGCAACCTCAGCCTCAGGGAGGACTCTGATAAAAGCCCACTATTAGACAGTAGGAGGAAACTGACTGTTTCTGTATAATCAATGATAATGTACACAGAATCCACTACTCAACACTACCAAGATCATTTTTACTGTTCTGATGTACGTGCCATGCACGTTATTTTTAATTTAGCAGAATTTGTAAACACCAACTGTCCTTTACATTGAGTGGATCTTATTTTTTCTTCTGAAAAGCTGCCAATTTCATTTCAAAAGCAATATTATACAGTACAATGCAAAAGCATAAGCCTGTGATGTAGCCTTTTCTGTACCTGCGCAGCGAAAATAGCACCAACCTTAGCAAATGCCTTTACTAAAGAACACTTGAGGAATCTCTTTTTTCTAAAGACTATAGTTCATCTAATCAATCCTTCATTAAAGTTAATCAGGTGAGCTGCTGGGGAACAAATCCATGCAGTGACTGGAGTTCACAGAGAAGTCACCAATCAAACATCAGGGCAAGAATAAGGTTTGCCACAGAAACCCTAGACAAAGACCAGGACATCTGAAACAATGTTCTGAGTCTTACCCTGATGCTTTTGTTTTTTTCAAGGGCTTCTTTCTTGCAGACTTCTACAATCTCTTTCTGATGGTTGATGCTATACTTTGATATCAACCCATGATGACATTTTAGGATTACTGGAGACCTCCTTACACATCTTGTGGTCTGCTCTTGGGCTGAACTTGCTTGGATGGCCTGACCTGCCCCTGTCGTCTGTCGTTTCTCTTAAACGTTTGGTGTGGATAGTGAAATGATTTCCGTTCTTAAACTTGTTTGCATCTACAACCTTTATTGTGAAAGCCTCAGAGACCTTGGTGACACCCCTCACTTCAACAATCAAGAGCAAACCAGACTAAATATCTGAGATTTAAAAAAAGACAGGCTCCTCCAAAAGTCTCTGCAGCTGATTCAAATTTTAGGCATTTGAATGAGTAATAAATGTGGGGTACCTTCACATTTACCTCACAAACAGTAAACATTATTTTTATTAACTATTAATTTTATAACAGACTTTTTTTTCAGTTGTGTTTACTTATATTACTTAGATTAAGTGTCTCTCAGTATTGTCCAAGTGAAGCTCAAATATCTACGTTACATTAAATACGTTACAAAAACAAGGGTTTTTATGCTGTGTCCTACTTTTTGTCATGTGACAGTATACATTTCTAGAATTCTCTTTCAGTAGTTCTGCATAGAAGATAGAAAACATAGATATGAAAAAGAAATACACTGCACTAATGTTCTGAGGCACAGTACTGTTACTAATAGATTAAATATGTAAAAGACTGTGTACAAGCTTGTAGCTGTAATGTGGTATTTGTTACTTATCGATGTTAAGAGTTGGAATATTGTTTACTGAGTCATAAAATAGCCAAAGAATTAATGAGCTGCTAAATTTGTGCAGAGACAGGTCCATTAGGGTAATGCAACTAAGCTGCTAATGGTAACTCTAAGTGTAGTGCAAATGGAAGTATACAAAACTTCAGCTTCTGCAAAGACTGTTGTGTAGAAAACTGACTTGTTAACTGAAAGCTCAGTGAAAAAAGCATGCTGGTTCATCTGTGAGTTAGCACTGGTTATCAATAACGCACATGGTGGAAATGTATACATCTTCATGTGGTGTTGTGTTGCACAGTTATGCCACTTCTCCCCGAAGTCAGCTGTGTGTTTGCTCTCCTGCCTCAAAGCACACAGTGTATCAACACTTACTTCTCTGCTGCAACAGCAGGGGGCTAATGTAGGCTTTAGTAGTTTGATGTCACCCAATGGTACAATGACAGGGAACCTGTCAAGTGTTGAAATATGCTCTTTTCAGAAGGCTTCAAGTGACAAGCTGATGATTTTGTCCCTAACAAAACAGAGGCGGGGAGGAAGACAGAAAATATATATAGCGCTGCACAGGCAGTGAAAGAAAAAGCCAGAAAAATGAATCTGGAACTATAGTTTTAGGAGCACTCAGCTCCACAGGCTTCACAAACAGAGGAGACTGGCTTTGCTTTGTTTGGTCTACTTATTTATTTGCTGCACCAAAGCAGATGGCATCAGCCTGAGGAAGTGAATAAGCCCAGCACTCAGGCAGCACACAGGCTTCCACTAAATTAAAAGGATCATCTCCAAAGCTCAATGCTTACATCTCAAACCCCGCTGGATGATGAAGTTAGCAGACCAGCGTACCCGCCGAATGTAAGAGCCAGTAATTTAGGAATTTCAAGAAGTGCTGAATATATCTACGCTACAAAGTTTCCAGACAAAACAGGACATTTCGAACAGAAGTCCTTCATCTGCTGCGCGAGCAGAGTGCTTCAGAGGCTGGAACAAGTGAAGCAATTGCTTTTCAAATTTCAAGATGTTCATTCCAAAGCATTTCTGAGGTATGTAGACGAGTTTCTTTTTCCTTGAGATTCCTGCCTTCACTGCTTCCACCATAACAATCTCATCAATGCATGTTATGCTATTAAAATGTCTGGCCACTGGAAACAGAAGGTCCTTGATTCTGATGCACTGATAAATGCATTGATAGTGTCTGACTAAATGTTTAACTTTTCATTGCAGAAGGTCCAATACACAGTTCCTGCAGCAATAAATGGGATGTGATGTTTATTGATGATGATATTTAACATTTATTCTTGTTAATATATTTGCATGTACCACTTTTTGAGCGGTTGCAGGCAACACTATTGCAATTATTTCTTGGTACTTCAATTCTAACTAGCATTTCTAATGTCCAATACATATAAAAAAATTATGTTTTTTTCTTGCCCTGGAATATATGACCATAGTCTAAGAGAACAAAAATCATCAGGTACTTCAATGAATAACAAGCTGCCATACAGTTGCAACCAAAATGATTTAGCCCCGATGGCACATTAGGTTTATTGGCAAGATTTACAAACGTTCAGCTGTTTGCAATACCAATTTAAAGTTCAACACAATTAATACACCAAGTGCTTTTTCCAAAATCAACAAAAACACTGTTTTTAATGAGTACTGCAGTCTCAGAATTTAGATTCTGAGAAGATTCTGGAGTGGCCGCCACAGTTGCCCGACTTGAACCCCATGGAAAATCTGCGGTGGCATTTGAAGAAGGAGGTTGCAGCACGCAAACCCATGAATATTAGTGAACTGGAGGCCATTGCCCATGAGGAATGGGCTAAGATTCCTCAGGACCGCTGCCAGAAGCTGATGTCTGGCTATGCATCATGTTTGAAGCAGGTCATAACAGCAAAAAGGCTGCTCTACTAAGTGCTAAAGACACTTGTCATGAAGGGGTTGGGTAATTCTGAGAGTGCAATCGTCATTAACCATGGCATTTTGTGTTAAATTTGGAGAAACCACTTGGTATGTTTGTTGTGTTGAGCTATGTTAATTGTTATTGTTGCAATGAATAATTTTGATTGCAACTGTAAGTGCATGTCTCCTGCAAAACATACACCTCACCTTGTCAATCAGACCACAAAAACTAAAAAAAAGACCACAATTACTGACTCAGATGAATATAATTATTAATATTGTTTATAATAACAAAATCACATATTCAAGAGATCTGAAGTGTGTTAAAAAAGTGTTAAAAGCATAAAGTAACTGATGTAGAGGTTCTTCACCAATTTAAAATTTTCTTTATACTCACACATTTCTTTAACAAACATGAGGCCTGCGTTACGTGAGGAATTGGATCAATCATTATAAGAGACTTTTTGTTAAGACTTTTCTCAAGAACAAGTTTAGGAAAATTCTTCAGAAGATATCTGTGAACGTGGCCCATGTTTTTAATAGAGCCAAAAATGGTTCCATTGCATCAACCAAAGAATTCTTTGTAGCACCTTTATTTGTGATAAAGTACTACAGCTGATAATCCCAACCAATATTTTAAAGATGTATGTTTAGCTTGTGCATAAATTGCTGCATAGCAGTCACTAATACTGGGTGTTTCCATTCTTTTCAACTCACTTAAATTGATGCCATAATTGGGAGCACTGTCCCTGACACCAAAAGAGCACCATCATGAAAGCCATTGGGCTGGACTCTCAATCTTATGTTCATTCATCATTGCAAATGAATCTGAATAAGAGCATCTGCTAAGTAATGTAAAACATTTATATAGTGCTTGTGATAATTGTCTTGTCTGATATCTCATGACCCACTGCTTGCTTTAATTTTCCTGCGTCATCTGCTGCAACTTCAGAAGAACTCGTCTTGCGTATCTGATGAAGAACATCCATACAAAACATCTCTAAATATGTAGAACACCAGGCTTTTCCCACCTCCACATTTACTATTGCAGAACACAAAGCCCTGATAACCTCCTTCACCCCAACACACACATACTAACAAATTCCAAAACGGCAGAACGATGGCCATTAATCTGCATGCTAAAGGATGAGCTCGTAAACCTTGCGTTTTTTTCCAGACTGTTTGCCTTGCTGCATTTTCTGACGCTAGCTGCAGAGGTAAACATTGCACAATGCAAAATGACTGTCCTTCAGCTCAATAACAAGATGCTATGCTACATTACCTCCCAAACCTCTTCCCTGCAGGTGCTGATTCTCTCAGGAAATGGAAACATTTACTATCTATTTATTTTAATAGGAGAGTGGGCAGCAGGAGCTGCCATGGGCGGAATCCGCATGAAATTCCAGCCCACTTCAGCGTGGCTGAGAAACGCTCACATCAGTAATAATACCCTTGGCCATAGTGTCTCTTTCTTAAGCATAAATAACCAATCCTGGAAAGCTAGTCAAATTTGAATTGAAATGACTGTTCCATCATTGTATGAAGTTATAACAGTCAGAAAACAAATGATGTGGCATCATACACCACACCGCACCGCCTGAGGGAAACACGGCGAGATATTTATTGCAGTTTCATACTGCAATACATTACCACCTGAAATAAATCAGTACCTAGAACTTCAGTCAGTTATGTATTATGCATGAGAGAAACAAGCAACTAAGCTCCGCAGGTCTGTTGCAGGCCATTCTGCCTTACTCTAATCAACACTTCACATCAGTGTTCGGAGGAAAACATGGAGTTAAACACTCTATTCTTGGACAGAAATTAGCTCCAAGGTGGGTGCCACAGTTCCCACCTTATCATGGAGAGTTGTGCAATGTACTTGGAAACTTCCAGGGCTATCATCACACACACTTCCTTTTTTTTCTCCTTCATTGCAGGAGAGCAGGCTGTTTCCCAGCTCCCCCGGTAACCCCAGCAGTCTGTCTGCTCTCAGAGGGGTGCTGGATGAGAGGCTAAGCCAGGTCCCCTCTGGCCATATGGCACTGAAAACACTCAACTGCCCTCCTCTGGAGACCCCAGGATAAGGTGATTACATTTCTCTATAATGGCACATCTTGGACACGCCAGCAGTGGAGTGAGCACATTTAATGTAGGAGTTTGGGTTTCAGTACCACACATGATTCCCTTAAACGGTTTAGATACCTGAGGAAAATATGATGAGGAAGGCAAGCCAGTGTTAAACATAGCATTTTGTGAGGTAACTTAAACGCTTAAATACTGCATAAGACTTTTAGTCTGGGTTCCTCCCCTTTAATGTTTACTGTTTAATCCTATCTACAGGTTAGGACTCTTCTTATCACATGATTGGGAGGCATGCCGCTTCTCAGACACCTGGGGTGCGTTCAGTCTGAAAATGCTGTGCACTGTTTTGCTACGGTTTCCAGACTTAACATCGTGTTTCATAGAGAATATGAGGTACATTTTCTCTCACTCGGTGTGTGTTAGCGGAGTTACCCAATCGGCAGAGAGAGGCAGAGCACACAATGGACTGTAATAAAGCCCTCTATGAATACGGCCACTGAAGCTTGGTGTACAAGCCAGGTGCATTGGACCATTGTTTCTGTTTAAAGCAGTATTATGCAAGAATTGGAGTGTCTTGCTCCTGGGCTCCCCCTACAGTTAGGAAGTGTGATTCAAACTATGAGCCACCCCAAAAGGGAATGCTGTTCACATGCGGGACATGTTGTGGACATGTTGAAAGATGACAGAATGGGCTACTAAAGTAAAGGAATCATGTGGACTGACGTTGTACAGTAATATCACTTTAAACAAATCTGACTCGGGTTCTGCAGTTTTATGCAGTTCTTGTTAGCACTTCATCAAAGTTACACAGTGCAGTTAGCAGTGTGTTGAACCCAGGGTCGCAACGATATAGATGTTATTCGCCTTATTACAAGTAAGTGGAGAATCACAATTATTTTGAAGCTGTTATTTTAATGTAAAAAGGCTACGTAGTGTTGCTTTAAGTACATGTCCTGCTATGTTTCTCTTGGGGCCAAATGAATGTGTTACAGACTAGGGTAAGCAAAGCTAAACGCTACTGCTTACCTGACTCTCCACTGATTAATGAATTGTCTAAGGAAAACAAGTCAAGCTAAGGCCAGTCCACAACGTGAAACACTGTCACTATGTGGTGCAACCAATGGTAGAGTCAATTCTATGCTCATTGTGTGTGTCTTAAGCTTGGAGCCACCGAAAGAGGTCAGCTAACCTGTAATCTACACGCTGGCTATTACTGCCGGCGTCGATGCAGCTGCTTCAGGTGGAGATTCACAATTCACAAAACACCACATTGAAGGGGAAAATGGCACAGGCAGGGTAACACAAGTCGGCAGCATGCCTCCAGGCACGCCGTTCAAAATAGCCCCCTCCTTGGTTCAAAACGAACCCCTAGCACTCACAGGTAAGTCATCCGAGCTCTCTTGGAAAATCAGTGGCTGTCCTTAATCATGTGACCTACCTAACACATGGTCATGTAGCCCTGGTCGCCTACTGCTGCATGAGTTTCTTTGACTGGCTGTTGCTCAACTACATATTGTTGCTATCATGCAAAATCCTCGTATCTCCAAAATAACTTTATAGGAGAAAGATAGAAAAATGGACGCCAATGTAAAAAGATTTAACTCAATTAAATTGTGACCCACTGTAAAAAAATACCTGTGTTTTTGCATGACAGCGAGGCTGTACTCCTTGTTAGCTGTGTGCTTGAGTTTCAGGTTCATAGATTTAATGTAATCGGCATCAGTAGTGAGTTACTAGTTTACAGCCTGCTGCGATCAGCTTTTACCCGTTAGCATCTCTGCAGTGCTGCTTTATGTTGTAGTGCTTTTAAATGCTAAGCAGATGATGCTGCGCTGCGGCTGGTGAACATTTTGTTATTCACTATTCACTTAACAGCTGCAGACTCGCTCATGCATGCATACGTGCCCTCATATTGACTCACTAGCAATGCTGCTGAGCTGGTGATTACAAATGAAGAAAGTTCACTGATCTTCCTCATCGCTGGGCTCTGACCAGCACTCCAGAGTGAATCACGGCTATAGTAATACAGTAATGGAGAAGCATCACTAACATCCTTTATTTATTCAGCATTATTCACTTTTGGGTTAATGTTACTAACACTAACTGTGTCTGTTGTAAATCTGGTGTGATGTGTCAGTGCATCCTAAACACGTATGATATATTCAGGGGGATTTTACAAGGCTTTTTGTCTTGCAGAGGGGGTATGCAGCAGAACATCTGTGGGGGTACAGGATTGTAAAAAAGTTTGGGAGCCACTTCTGTATCACACTAGATAATCCTTATTTCCATCAAAGCTGGTACTCATCGCCTTCATATTAGACAAACAAAACATTTGGAATGGAAAATATTCAACCTCATATACAGAGAACGCATGATGAGAATCAAAATGAGGGATCTAATTGGATCTAACAGAATTGAACCACTTTCTCCAGATTCCTGGAGAGAAGAGACAGACAATGCCCAACCCAACATGCAGTAGAACGATATCTAAGCCAAGAACAATATGCTGCTTGCATCCTGTTATGAAACTAAGAGGATTAAGGCATACTGATTAAGTCACATTACTGTAGTGGAGTGTTGCACCTGTCACATGTTAATATATAAGGAAGGGAGTGTTCTTCCTTACTATCAATACCACAAATCTAAACAATTTCCACTCAGAAGATACTACATTTAGAAGAGTTGAGGACAGATGCAGTATCTGAGGCAGGTTAAGGTTAACCACAATTATATCTAAATTAAATATGGTTATATATGGCTTAAAATGAGCTTATTAATAACTATAAATGAAAGCATCAGTGCCAATATCCCACAGTATTGCACATACTCGAGTATATAATGGCACAATGTACATACTGTGAATAGAGCTCTGATCTATAAGCAAGTGCTGCTGCATAAAAACACTAATATAGATTAGTTTCCTCTCATCATTTTAGATAATTAACCATATTTAACCAATTAGTGACAGCCTTGAGTGTAGTGTTTTGGTGGAACAGAACCATTTTAGACACATTAAAACTGAAAATGCGGAGGAACCTCTAATAAGGTGTTTTGAGGAACCCTCAAGGTCAAAAAAGGGTCAGTTCCTAAAAGCACTAACATAGGTTCATGAGATATTGGCATTAATAGAATGACAATGTCAATCACACTACACGGGCAGACCTAACTGTGCTATAGCTACAATTTAACCATAGACTGTGTGATTTATTAGTCATTTATTAGTGAAATGGTCATTTGGCCTGCACTAACATATGAAATTGCTACAATTACATTCAGGTAGTGGTGATTTTTTTAACCTTGACATTTTCAGCACTGTTGATGTGAATGTCCTTCACACATTAACAAATAATGATGTTACTGCTTCTATATGTCTTCAGCAATTGCAAAATAAACAATTATACGATAGTCAGAAAGCTCGACAGCCACCGAGGATGGTTTAGGAAAGTCACAGATATCAGAGAATGGGTCAGCAGTAAACCTAAATTCTGTCCAAAAGAACCCAAAGCACCACAATAGCTGTGCCTTTTTTTAGTCCAGCACTGTATGTCACAAACAGGATGAAAATGACAGACAGTATGATGAAAATGTCCAAGCAAACAATGTTGCAATTTTAGAAAGTGAAGTAGAGGCACTGGCTCTATATAGAAGCAAGAGCACTTAAAGAACTATTTAAAGGCTGGTTAAAGGTTCTTCACATTGGTGGAAAACCTTTTGATTTTTTATGCATTACCAGCAAGCTCTGTATAGATGCTATAAATGTTGGTTCTCTATTTTCCAAGCAACAGGTCACTGTTACAAATGCTTATTAATGAATTGTAAGTTGTTAATTACATGTTTATAAGTGGCACTAAAACGTATTAAAGATGTGAGATGCTACCAAGAAGCATAACTTGGAGAAAAAAAAGTGGATAATATGTAAAAATAGAGTAATGGGTATAATAATTTATTATAGTATTATAAATTATAATTTTATTAATAACTTTGAATGTTTCACAATCCACATAAATGTAATCATTAGAAACCCTGACACAGATTTACAAAGGACAACATTTGAAAACCGCCATTATTATTACTAATCACAACTTTCACAGCAGTCCTGCAAGAGAGGAAATTAAATCTCATCACAGATTTGGTAGGGAAAGGCCTGTTTAATTCCACTTCCTATCAATACATAATCCATGATAATGAGCTACTCAAAATTCCCATGATAAATATGCATGGCTTCCATTCAAAGGCATTGTAAATAAAATGGAGCCTGCGTGATTAATCTAAATGATAATGGAATACCAGAGGAGGGAGGAGTTGGCCCACTGTGCCAGGAATATGGAATAAATTAACACTTGTGGAGAAGTCCAACACCAACATAAGGTAATTGGGCAGTCGTAGAGCGCACACTGATCAATCTTTTCATGAATATGCTTTAAAGTTACAATAAGAAGGCCCTCATCTAATTAAAATGTTTTATCCTGAGGGCACAAATTACCAACAGTGCCTGCTGTAATATATGCAGAACTATACCAGTTCCTTGACTGGTGAGCTGTAGGATCCTCTAAGGCTTATTCATAGATATGCTATTTTGCGGCGGGATGGAAATGCTTAATGGAGGATGAGTTACTTACATCGATTCAGAGTCTCATCAGAGCCATCTGGACAGTCGGGCTCTCCGTCACATAGCCAGCTCTCTGATACACAGGTTAGATGGTCACCGCACAGAAACTCTCCGACATCACACAGAACCGGCTCTGATGAAAATGGATGGACAGAAAAAGATGATCTATGAGATGGAATGGATGGAAATATTTGGAAAATATGCATGCAGTGTTGAAATAAATGTTATTACATGGTTATTATTGTGGTATCGATATGTTAATACATTGTTATAACACTAAGAACAAGAACGAGAGGGGAAAAGTGTGTCAGCAGGAGCAGGACTGAAATCTTAGCAGTGTATAAAAATAGTAAGGCAAAACGGCTAACAAAAATGGCGTTCCTCCACCCAACGTAAGATTACTTTGAGGGCCCCCCCCTCCCCACCAACATCTCTCCAAAATCATTGTGTTCAATTTTACAACAGCCTTGTAACACTGTCTAACTGTGAAGGCATTGCCTGCCCGTTCTTCAAAAGCCAGAATCTGACAGCATGTTGACACGCCTTTTGCCAGCAGCTGTCAGAGCCATTCAGGGATCACTAAGGATAGTGCCTTATGTTTCACTAGAAGATTTGACTTCAGTCTGTTTCCACACAAAAGAGGTCTTCAAGTATCCCCTGGGGTCGCCACAGCTTACTTTCTTTAACGGCTTACATTCAGGCTCACACACTGAATGTCCACCCTCCCATCTCGAGGTGCTGCTCTATTGTAATAGCGAAATAACTTGGAGGTTATGGGGCATGCTTGGGTTTATATGTGGTAGGTCATAAAGTGCATAAGTAAAACACACAAGCATGACACACACATGTGATTTGTGATGGGAGTAGGAGCCTGGTTGATTGTAGCTGGACTACTAGTAATAATTCTATGCATCGCTGCTTTCTTCTCGAGTGCCCTCAAGCAAATTCACAATCAAGAGACAGCCATGAAAAGGTCAAACAGCTTCTTCTGTTTTTTACACACTGAGATTTTATAGTGTTTACTGTCCCGCGTTAAACTCTGCGTCATGCAAAGGCTTCTGTTTGCAGGAGCAACACATCTGCAAAGTGAAATGCCATGATGATCAAGATGAAGAAGGTTTACTCTGTGTCAATAAGCCCAAAACGGCACAATAGAGGTTCGCTTAAATAAACCCATTCGGAAAAAATAAAAGTAGCTTCCCGTATGCTGAAAACCAGCAGTCGGCATTGGTGTATATAAAATAATTACAAAAAAAATCAACCTCTAGTGTTCAGAACTTCAGGTCCTGAACAGACTTCCTGGAAAGCAATGTTCAGACAGCTATGAACACAAACAACATTACTTCAGACTGTGAGGAAAATGAGTGAGGCAATCAGATGAGAATATTCAGCAAATAAAACCTATTTTCACCAAGTTTAAATGACATCGTCTGAAAAGCCAAGCAAATATTGTCTAGCGTACTTCATAACGTGCAGCGTCTTGTGGGTATTCGTCTCCAGCAGATCAGATTAGTACTGCGAGAGAGACCGGTTCTAGTAAATTGTTCAAGAGCTGGGATGTTCTATAATTGATTCCTTTTTCTGTGAAGTCTGAACCGCCCCTGAAACTCAGCTGGTAATCAGCAGTGATTCAATTCAATAGCAGTTTCACATCAGTCAAAAAGCAATTACAGAAAATATGATGATGGCTGGCCTCTGTCCCTCATTGTACGTCCTAAAGAACAACCGCTCTTACTAGGAATGAATTGTAATATCAATTTAATCAGAACGGTGGCCATAAAGAAGGCATGTTTACATTATCGGATCCGCAATCATTGGAACAATTTCGCAAGTTGACGCTCTCCTTATTGGCAACAGCTTCATACACTTAGCAGAATGTTCACTCACAGGCCAAGAAGGCCAAACCCCAAATTACCGCCTGCATCTATTACATCGAACAGTGCTTTCTTGATTTAAAAAACAGCCAAGACAGTCAGAGTTTGGCTGATACAGCCAAGCTGGTCTCTGAAGTGGATGTAACGTGTCTAGCTTACTGAATCTCCCTTGGAGGTATCTCTATCTATGCAGCTGAATTGATTACCGTTTGAAACAGTCTTCTGCTGTTGGCTTCAGGGCTATTCTTTCTTCGGCTAGTCGAACCCATGAAGGGGACAACCTCTGGTCCCTGGAGCAGTGGCTATCCACTGATGTGTGCCTTCTTTCATGTGGAGGTGCTTTAAAAAAGAAGGGTCCAATTTGAATTATCAGGCTGACCCTTGATGCTACTTCAACCTGCCTCTCACATCTAGAGGGCTTTGCTTCTCTACTCGAGTGTTTGATGCTCCCATAGCACCCTCTTCGTACCTTCCCTATAGACTTCGCACCGTGGCCGTTTAGAGCAAGGATAGAGCGTGGATAGAAAATGCACTGGCAGGAAGGCCTGTATTCACGGGAATGAAATGTAGCGACGCTTGTTTTCCAAGGCAAACACAGCATTAGCATAAGAAAGGAAGCAAATGATACAATGCACCACTAAACGTTTCGGTCATTTGAAGATAATTTCAAACAAACGTGAGGGAAGGGAGATAAAAATAACAGCGCAGCAAAATGGCACAAGTCTTTAGTGTGGCAAAAGTAAGCCCATTACCATAACAGTAGGAAATGTTCAGCAGAGCCTGGACCGGCATGCTATTATGAGCTTCATTCCTGACACCCAACTGCCTCGGCGGGCAGAGCGCATTGGCTCATTAAAGTCTCCCAGCCTTTGTAATGTCGCCAGCTTTCAATGCGTAAAACTGTCACTGGGAGACAGCGGACAGAAGAGACGGCTTTCAGAACTCCAGGTGGATGCTCAGACGACTGCTCTTCCACAGGAAAAGGAAGAACAAAGTGTCTGCCAATTTCTCCTCTGGTGAATCTGTCAGGAGGAGCAGCCGTCTCCTGCTAGGCCCATTCACCATGGAGTTAACTCAATTTTACATTGCAAACCGCAGCGTCGTCCCGGCATTCATTACGGAAAAATGGAATGCATCATCTCGAGGTAGGATCTGTGATGCGATAAGAGCTACCGCCACAATTCGTAAGGCAAAGGCGATGTCAGAGTCAATATCAGTGATTGCAGGCTCCATTAATGATGCCGAATCGAGAGGGGCGCCAGAGTAACCCCCCAAAACTGAATCACTTAGCAGCTGCACGACTAATTTAAAGCTTCGACTGGATGCTCAACAGCTGTTAAGCCCTCTTCCTAAGCCTGCCTCTGCCTTGAGTCTCATTATCCCTCCAACTGTTCCTTGTCAGTCAACGTTCCCTGGATCTTTCCTTTACCTTGACAATGAGCAACAGTGTGTGTGCGCATTTCTGATCTCGGCGCCAATGGAAGGAGACAGCCCCCTCCAGATTCTGCCTCTGTCCCTGACTCAAGGTGGGCTGCTGTGCCGTGGAAATCATTACAGCCAATTAAAACCCAGACAACAGAGGGTGGAGACCCTGGCACCATTGAGAGCCGCATCCTGAGGCCTGGAAAACACATGCATCGCATTCACTTAGAAGAGACGGCTATTGATGTCTTTGTTGAAGTATACAAACTTGCGCATGGGCTGCATAAATAAAACTTTGGAAAGTTCAGTCCATATAGCTTTGCCACTTTGTGGCATTTCATTAAGTGTTGCACAGAGGATCACGTATTCCAGATCCCTTGGCTGTTAATGCAGAATTTAAATACACTCTTGCAGAAGCTTCCTGGGCACCGTCTTGAGTTTAGGCAGCTCGGTGAAACACAGCAGCCATCAGGTCGGCATCTGCTGTCAGGGCCGCATGTTAAAGTGGGCCGGCTGTCAAGCGCACACGAATCTAGGATATGTTTGTCTTGAGCTTTACCTCAACATTAACTGCAGCGCTCCATCTATGAATGTCTAAACGGCAGGTGAACTGAATTCCCACCCTGACATACAAAATGGTATTTTGATCTAAATGTCAACTGACTCAGTGTTGATCAGAAACGCAAGGTCATTTATTAATGCTACCTGACACCTATTACATAAATGTCCTTGTAATGTCACTTGCCACCAAGCTTCTGCCCCTATAACGCCGCTGAATGTCAGCATTCAAACCAAACTACTCCTTCTGGACCATTTACTTCCTTCAAACCACAAAGAAATATTGAACACAGGCTGTGTTGGAGGCACTACAGCTGTAACGTGTGAACGGGGGTGGGGAGTGAGTGGATAATGATGCTTGAAGGTGCCACACATTTACAAATTCCACACAGCACCCCATCCAGGAAACGCATCCTGTGCCAAAAGACCTTTACCATGGCAACTTCGAGCCGGCCTGCCTGCATTCTAGCGGGGCCGGCAGAGGCATCAATGGGAAAGGAAAACAGGGCCTTCATTAGGCATCACCTGACCTTCAGTTTCCAAGGAGGTCATTTTTATTTTCTAAACAACAGCCGGGGCATGTCAACAAATTATCAAACGGAACATGGGCAGATTTTTAACAGCCATCGCCAGAATAGCCTCCTACTTGGCATAATCTACCTTGTAAACAATGAATTATTCATTGGAACGATTTTAAATCTAGGGTCCTCAAAGCTACTCTGCCTTTCATGATTTTATTCCATGCCAGACAAGGTCTAATCTGACTGTCTGTACATTTAATCACAGCAGCTTACCAGATATTACAGTAAGAGATAAGCCGAATAAGTCATGCATATTCATACACGAAACTTCCATTCAATCAAAATCGACTTTGCAAAAAGCACAGTTCCATTTCACAAACCTGGTTCTGAGTTTGAGCTGCCATCTGAACCATTGTAAAATTCCTCATGTGAGCACATGGCCCCACACATCAGCTGCATGGCGCATTAATGTAGACTTTATGCCATTTTTAGAACGTAATCTGTTTCTTCCAGACCAGAGCAATAGCACACAGATAAATGTTTATGTAGGTTCAGATGACTCTGGTAGTCTACACCACATTGATGCATCTGACAATGCCTCAAATATTTGTGAGATCAGCTAACATTTAAACTAGAAACACAAATGTCTGTGAACAAGCCTTCTAATGAATACATTCAGCTACTTTAAGTTGCACTCATTCTGACACAGAGGTGCAGATGCACACACACAGCCTATCTAGTCCGTGTAGAGAAGTATTGCCAATGGAACACAACTGTGTGGAAGACATACACATAAAACTATGGGAATCATGCCTAATGTCAGAGGAGCATAACCCCCGCCCCATCCCAAACACACACACACACACACACACACACACACACACACACACACACACACACATGGATTGACCTGTGGAGCATTGGAACTCTCAGGAATGATGATGCTCCATCCAATACTTTTGGGATGAGATGGAGGGGTGATGATTATCCAACATTCTGACCTCAGTAACACTGCAATGCTAAATCTAGAATTAAATAAAAGATAAAATCTACTAGAAAGCCTTTCCTGGATAGTATAGTATGCTTTCAGTACCCTTGATTTCAGAAGAGTGTCTCAATACTTTTGTCCATATATATTATCTCATGGTTTCAAATGACCGGACAGTCATCGAAGCATTTCACAGCTAGTTGTACTGTGTATGACTATGTTTGTGATATATAAACTTTGAGTTGGTTTGATTTGATAATATACAAGCTCTACAAGTTCACAAGCTCTAAATAAAACTCATTTGCCATTGCCATTAAGTTATTCAAAAACAATGTTAATTAAATCATCTTACAAACAACAGTATATGCTCATGAATATGCTATGTTCAATGACTTGCACCAGATAAATTTTTAAATTGTCCATTAAATGTTTCATTTTTTGCTTTTGGAATAATGTCCTCTATTCGAGATAACTTGGAAATTAGCTGAAGTTCATGCTGCCAAAGATGTTAGGGATTTCTACCTTACTCCCATGCATTGATTATTAATTAAAATATAAACTGAAATACATTAAAAAACAATAAACACTAAAGCAATCAGAGTCTTTGTTCCTCCAGAAGGTGAACTGCCACTCAAGACTCCTTACGATAGGTCCTATTTGGTATTTTAGGCTTGTTATAGTTTTAAGAACGTAAGGTCCTTGTAGAGTCTTGTAGAGAGTTAGGTGTATGGGCTGTCAATTTGTTCAGTAGAACAATGAAAGTGCCTTGGACAATGAAAGTATCCATTAAAACACCCTTGGATAGATGTTCAATTGGTGTGTTGTATTTTAGTTTATTGTATTTATTGCACACAACGTCAAGCAGACAACATCCATCTAATGTGACAATTCATCTAATCCTAGTTCTCCTAGTGTTCTCAGTAACCTTTTCTGCCTCAAACTGCCAATGAGCTAACCTCCCATTGAGTTGAAACTCTGCACCTATTTGCATCTTTCCATATTTATGCCTTTATTTGGATTCCTATCCCTGATGGATAAGTCACTACCCAAAATTTACATAAGCCCAGGGTGCTGCACTTATCAGTCCCTTGCCTTTCTCTAGGGGCATTAGAAACTGCCCCTGTTACCACACGAAAAATCAGCATAACTACCTGAAGTCTTCTGTGCCAGTTTTGGACTACAACACAGTAAAACCACAAATATACATCACCTGTGGTAACTGTCTCTTAAATTATTAGACCGTAATATGCTATACGCTATTCCTTCACTAGACAAGCATGGCTTGGTACAGTTATTGCCGCAGGTCTGTAAGCTTAATAAAGATAAGGAAATGATGAACAAAACTAAAGAATCATTAAACAAGGCCAAAGAGAAGATATGTTCCTCCTCTGAGCCTGAAGCTAATATGCTTGGCTTCCATTAGCACTTCAGTAAAAAATGCATTTTTAGAGTGGCATCAAAAAAAGCTTTAAGGTACAAAAAAATTGAGGTACGGAACGCTTCCAAATTGTCCTGCAGACAGGCAAAAGCCTGCACAACCTCAAGGAATGATATGCTTTTGAAGGTGAGAGTGCCACATATAATATAGAATTCTGTTTGAAATAAGTCATCATTAACTCCAGCAGCATTAAGTTATTCTTTGGTATAATACCATTATATTGATAAAAGCTGACCGTCTTAGCTGGCAGAGCGCAAAGTCTGCAGTTTGTAGGCCTGGAGGTTGAATGAAACCTGGCACTAGATACCACAAGTAGGCAGATGAGAGATGAATAATACTGTGTACTCGCAACTTTAATTTCAATAGTAAGATAATGATAATTTGTGAGAAAAATCAATATTAGCCTGGCAGTTACTAATCACTAATGAGGCCTGTGCTAAAATGTGGATACTCTAAGCACTGCAAAAGCTTTTTTAGAAATCCAGTTGTACCAAGAAACTGTCAGATGAAAAAAACATCCTTAAATTATTATATTGTTGCCCAAACATCTGCAAGAATAAGAATGTAATCATCGCCACTGTTTAACCCCTTAAACAGCCTATGTGTTAAAAGTGTTATTACAAACTTCTATTACCAGACAATAGCCCCACCAGTTTGTACAGAATTCCTTGTAGTTGCTGAGTAAAACACCTTCGTGTGTAATAAGCCTCAGAGTGTTAAAGAGGTTAAACAATAGAAGGATAAAGCTCGTCTGATCCACTAAATGCTTCAACCAATTACTCATATTGGCTAAATTACGAGTAAAAGTTGTTATTTGACTTCCTAGTCTGCAGGGCGATGTTGAAGAACTTGCATAAGCACACTTTCATGAAAACGTACAATGTTAACTGGAGGTTAAGGTCTTGGGGCAGATTTAGTGTATTTTTTACAGCTGTACATTTGAAAGAAATCCAATTAAATCATCCTTCCTAATTAAACATACAACTGCTTTGTGAGATCAGGGTGAGCATGTCTTACAGAAATGTAAAAATCTGTGAAAATGAACAGCGTGTGAAGAAAAATGTGAATAATTATTAATTGCAGGTAAAGGCAGAGCTAAATACAGCTTTTTGGTTTATATGATGCTTATGACTTTAGATATCCATGACACAATATTATGGTTAAATCCATGAAAAATATCCTCCAAAGTTAAAACCATGTACCAGAATTAGCTATTAATGATGAATACAAAGGCTTGCAACAGTTTGGGCACCCCTGGTCAAATGTCTCTGTGAATAGTAAATAGCGTGTAAAAGAAGTTTATGCACCCTGCATGATCAGTACTTAGTAACACCCCCTTTGGCAAGTGTCACAGCTAGTAAACGCTTTTTGTGGCTTTTTAAAAGCGTCTACTAGGGGGATTTTCGTCCATTCTTCTTGGAAAGGATTTCCATTTCTGTGAGATTCCTGGGCCATTTTAAAAGCGTTGCTCTTTTGAGAGGTCTAACTACAGATATTTGATGATGTTCAGGTTGGGGGACTGTGAAGGCCATGACAAAACCTTCAATTTACATCTTTTGAAGTAGTCCTTTGTGGCTGTTTAGGGTTTTGTATGATGTTTGCGTTCAGAATGATCTGGCATTTAATTGAAATGATTTTTCCCTCTAACAGTAAAATTCTGATGATGCTTCCATGAAGGTTATATTTGAGCAGGAGTCACTGCACAGTAGAATAGTGCACTACCACTCAGAGTCTGCTAAATCTTCCTAAAGGTCTTTGATTTGCCTTTCTAGCAAGCCTACAAGCAGTGCTCTCAGAATGCTGAGCTGTTTCATCCCTGCTAATTGTCTTAATTAATTGACTGTCTTAAAGCTTCGGATTCTGCTTCTTCTTACATCTGATTCAACCATGTAACAAATCTAATCTGAAACACAATGTTGGGGGTGTATTTCTTCCAGAAGAATAGTATGAGTAGTGTTTGAGTAGTTTAAGCATACAAACTGACAATTTTAAGTGCCTCAATTGTAAAGAAATAGTTTTGAGATATGAAAGTTTTGAAATATGAAAATACATTAAAGAAAAGCATCTGCTGATCTTCAGAAAAATGACTGAGCATGATAACTTACTCTTAAGCTTTTAAGACTATGCTTAAATTATATATGCATGATAAAGTAAATAATGTTTAAAATATTATATTTTGATTTACTGATGTGACATGCACGCATGTCTGCTTCATGTTTGATCATGTTTTCAACCATCACCACAGCTCCAGGGAGCTATTAAGCTTGTTTCAGTGCCAGCTACAGGAAATAAACTGATATGAGGGACCTAATTAAGATAAGGTAGCTCCATGCGCAAGCATGAAATGTGGAAAGTATGCAGGCACGAAGCATGGAAGGGTGAAGGGTCAGCAAGACTCTTTTGAGCTGCAACAGCTAAGGCTGAATTGATTTCATACAGGCTTAAAGCTCAGGACTCTGTATTGATCCTGTTTGCTTTTGATTTTCACGCACACCATGAACTCCCACCGCTGCAAAGCTCGAGTTATCCATCATCGATAGCCTCAGGTTAAGGCAAAATTAACGCTAACACAAATTTCTCAGGAAATCTAAGGAAAGTCGTGAGGAGACTCTTGTGATTCTTGTGGAACTCACCTTCATGCTGAGGGTGAGGTGGCAAATCCACTTGGTTAATTAGCTTAAACTGACCCATCGACAACAAAAAAATGGAGAAAAATGTAGTGGAATTGAGGACAAGTAATTACCAAGAACAATGTCTAATTGCGGTGCATCTCAGTGAATTGCTTCACATAACAGGGCATCTAACCTTTTTTTTTTTTTTTCACAGCTAATTAACATGGCTGTCAGTAGCACTGGGCCTTCATTAAGATGTATGGCATCAAGGATGCTTGGGCACTGTTATTGCTGAAATGTAAGAAGGAAAAAAAAAGAAGTACTAAACACCAGCAGACACTAGCGGAAACTCCTAACTGCATACCGATGGTAAGTGTTGTCACTGTTTTACAGCAAAGAGTAGAGGTGAGGGATTTTAGGACCCATGATGAGGCAGACCTAATGAGTTCATAAAAGTATATGTAAGTCATAAACTTTGAAAACATCCTAAAATACAACACAGTATAAATCACTACACAGGAGGACTGCAGTTGCTGTTTTGAACCAACATAACTAATATAAGAGTCTAAAAATAAACATTTAGTGGTACATAATGGTCAAGTGCACTTAAACCCATCAGACACTGCAAAGGCCACTGAATATTAATATTCATGGAGCATTAATATATGTCAGGGATGTCGAAATGTACGGATGCGCAGTCATGTCCCCTTTGAACCTGGAACGCACACCTCCATGTGCCTTTAAATGCATTTGTATTCCGACTGTGCACAGAGTGGTGACAGCCAGGGCAGTACAGTGATGGTGTACTCATTAAAGGCCAGAGAAGAGGTTTTGAAATCCCCTGGGAAACCCTAAGACTCATGGACAAAGCTGTACACAAGTGGGGAAATATGTCCTTTTCTACTAGTGTCAACAGCAGGCCTACAATTGGTCTTTTCATTCCGCACAAATTTACCTCTGCAGCGGTTCTCATTTCAAGTGCATTACTCCACTTTCAGAAAATTGCCTCCTCAGCTGCATTTAAAACAAAACAACTTATTCAATTCCAGCAGAATTGCCTGCTTTATATGGTTGTTTCTGAATATGTTACCAAATCTGTCTTCCAAATTCCTAGCTTGATCCTGGAAAGGACTGCTGCATAAAATACATCTTACCTTCTGACGCAGTGGAGAAATTACCAGCAGTGCAGGCAGCAGAACCACACAAAGGCCACTGGGCTCCATAACACCTTTATTGGACCCTTTATATCACAATGGTGCAATTTTACATCCATGACTCATAGATAGCTACAACATCATAACAGCATTAGCTTACATTACAGCTTCACCTTGGTTGAGACATTGCAATAGTACATTCTTTGCATCAGGACCCACAAGATCCTTGTTACCCCCACTGCCGTACTCCTGCTGCACTGCTGGTCCATAAGATGTCGATGGCCTTTATTAACCCAACTGACCCTGTATGTTAAGATACACTTCAGTTCTTTACTCTCTATGCACTACTGGCATAATAAACGTCAATTTCATAGGCCCTAAAATAGAACCCTGTGGGCCTCCTTCTTAACCAAACAGTTGGCAAATAATAACAATAGTTTCTGCATTAGGATGGATAAATGAATAATAAACATATGGTTTAAAGGGTTAACTTTATGAGAGAGCTGCAAAGCTTTAGATTATGCTAATCTGTCTACAAATATCAAGTGGATAATATCTTCCCCAGCAATTACTTTCTTCCACATTTAAGAAAATGAAACACTGCCACTTTGCTGTTCAGAAATTCTCTGATTGTGGCATTTAAGAACTTCTTTATTAGCCTCGGTTTTTACACAATAGGGTGACTGAACAGCACTTTTTCAATGTCTGTATGCTGTCGGAGGAGTTTTGCTTAGAAACATTCTAGTGCTTGTTCTGATTGGTATCCCACAGAGAAACTGACGGAGTAACAACGTGCCTAAAACCAGACATTTCTGATGTCTGAATGAAAGCTATTCTGAGCTCTGTTCAACCCTGCTATAGCTTTGCATACATTACCTTCTTGCATACTGAAGCTAAGGCATATCGCTTTCCTTTTGAGAAGATTAAGTTAGGCTGAGCGTGTTTTCAACAAGACAAGACATGGCTAGTTTAGATGGATCATAGTGCCTAGACTTTATTTGTCTACTAGTCAATCAAGATACTAGTAGAACTGACATTCTGCACACTGAAAATTATTATTTGACCTAACCCATTTTAGTGATGTGGAATCATTTGCCAGTAAATAAAAATGGGTTCCATCTAATCAGACAAAGAACCATTTAAGCATCCAAATGGTCCTTTGAGTTGTCATGGTTCTATATTAAACCATTGCTTTTACTAAAGAACCACTAATGAACCCCTTTGCTTAAGCGTGCATGTTTGCTTCCCTACAGAGCCTTGTAGTAGGTGGTTCTTTAAACAACAACATACAATGTCATTGATGTAAAGCACTGAAAGCTATTTGAGAACTCATAGTGCCCTCCTGTGGAGAATCTTCCACCTCCTAAATGTGAGTGAGTTACATGAGTGAGTGAGTTACAAGCCCATGAGGTGCTCTGCATGCATGTAAAACGTTTTTACCTTCTGTATGTAATCTAAAGTGGGTCTTCTAACTGATCCCTCCAAAGAACACCATTTTGCACCTTTATTTTTAAGACAGTTAGATGTGAGCCATCTGTACAACTGCATAAGTGATTAGTGGAAGAACAATGTCTTTTGCTGTCTTTCTGGTAGCAACCAATCTCTAGCTGTAGTCACCGTTGAGATATCAGTCCAATTTATCCTTTGTGATTGTTGTAGCCACAGCAAAGCAATCTCATTGATACAGCAGGTGCCCCTAACTGATGTACTGATGCTGTTCTACATATATTATGTAGGAGATGCGGCTGAATGTCCAGTGTGGTTAATGACGCACAGCAGGGACCTGTTGGAAAACCTAAGGACTTGCGGCATTGTACAGTATGTGTATATTAACTAGTACAATATTAGGGGCTTCTAAAAATAATTCCAAAAATAAGATCCCAAATGTTTAGTAGCTGTTTTGCTATTGGTTTGATTATTTATGTTTATTGATACATAGAAAACAAAAACAATACATACATACAAAAAGGTGGAGATAACAATATTAAAATGAGGCTTTTGCACATGCTAACCATTCCCAATAGCCATAGCAAGTCTGAATTTGAGAGGTGCTATAACAAAAACAATAAGAGGAAAATAAAAAAAAACAGTCAGGAATATTAGGAGAATGCGGTAAGACATTTGGTTGCAGGACAAGAGGTCTGTAAATTAGTTCAGTTGATTCAATTGCCCTGATTTTATGAAATAAATGAAATTTACTTCCAGTAGGCCTATATTTTCTCCATTTCCGTCCATTAGGAGTTTTATTTTTATTGTTTCCTCGAGCCTGACTGTCGCTTGACTTTCACTTCAGCAGTGCTTCAGTGAACATGCGGGTATGATCACTGTAGAGAGGCATTATAGAAACTGTTTTGTTTATTCTAAATGATTGTTCACTATTAAATAAATAAATAAAATAAAATACAATTTGGATAAACCATAAAAAATCACCACTAAGCCATCTCCTTATGGCTTAGGAAATTGTACTGAGGGTACCAAATGAATCTGTTCAAATTCACATCACACTAGATTTTGCACACTTAGGTATAAATGGCCCACGCTGCAAAATTCATTAATGCAAACTCACAGAACAGAGATTACACATTGTTTTGCTCATCTGAAAGACAGTAAATTGTATTCGATTCTGTATATCGATGAGAGATTTAGCCAGTTTAGATGTGTCTGTCAACAAATAAACCTTTGGCCGCAACATGCAAATCATGGCCTGGATGTATGTAGTGGCTTTTTGGTACAAAAACAATTTAATGTTGTCAACAGGGATTTCCGTTGGACACCAAGTCATAGGACATCACACAGGGAGACCAGCAAATATGACTATATGTACAGCTAAATGTACTACAAACAAAATCTGCTGGTTTAGAATGTTACCTTGATTGCTAATTATCTTGCAAAAGCTATAACCTTTCATTCGTAACTGCTGCAGTATTTTGTTTTTACATGTTATTCAGTGAAATTCAATCAAAACGGACATGTTAATAACCTAATGCATATCAATGGCCTGTGTTCAGCACCTGTTTGAGTGACAGAAAGGCAGATTGACATGCTAAGTCCAATAAAAGCAAAAATCAGAGCCAAATCAGTCATGTGTTCTAACAAAGAGGCATATACAACAACAAGACAAATGAAAATGAGCATATCTATCATAAATATATGATAGATATGTATGTATGTAATCTATACCTCTGTTAAATCTAATTAGCTATGTCAATTAGTTGTGTCATTAAGGATTATTGCACCCTGACATAATAAAGAAAGTCAAGTTCTTCTAAGCTGCTCTTTCGCTGGTTGCCATGCTCCTCACTCCACACAGATCAAAATAAGTCATTACAGGAAATCATTAAATCCATACCAGCTTCTTACCAGGACATTTGCCATCAGACTCTTTCAGGTGGGATTTTTCTGCAGGGTGGTGTTCTGTACAAATGGCTAATGGCACATGCAAATACTTGCAGTTTATGAATTGTGCTCAGTCTAGCACACATACCCAGCATATAATAGTGTTAAAGAACATTAGACATTTGAATTGGAAACTTCAACCACCTTTTACTTTCTCTCTCCCTTTCAAACTTTTCTGATGAGCTGTCCGTGAAAGAGTCAGGGACGCTGCCATTTAGCTTCTCTAAAAACAAACACTGCTGTTCACTACCTCACCTAAAAGGTTCAAAGGGCTTTCATTCCTTCTCCCCTGACAGGTAAAAGAGGGAATTATACCCCCTCACCTTCGTTTTGTGAACAGCTGCCAGAGAATTTCAATGGAACTTCAATTTGAGAATCTACAGGAACTGGTGTGAGTGGATGTGTGTGCAGGGAGGGGGGCACTTTGAAAGAGCTCTGCTATTCACCAGCTCTTTCAGCAAAGTAATGTCACAAAAGTCAGAACAGCAGGTAAAATGGTGTCTTGAGGAATGTGCCCCCCCCCCCCCCCCCCCCAGCCACCACCTCCCCCACCTGAGCTATGACACAGTGCTAATGCTACTTTTTTGACTACCGCCTTGGCATCCATCTCATTTGATTGTCTCTTTCTGTGGGGCCTGGATTTCATGTCAGAATAAATCACAGTAACAAGATTAATAGCAAGTGTCTTCATGAAAAAGTACCGGCAACAAAGCCAGACACCCAGCATTGTGGCGCAATGACCTTGAACAAGAATGTCAAGCTAATTAGCAACAGTCAACAACACCTAATACAGACGCCTGATGAGCGGATCATCTCACCTCAGGATTATGTTTGTGGAAGCGACCTTCATCACGCAGTGACCCCCTCTCTCTTCAAATGCACTGTTCAGCGGCCTACTGAGGGCTTAAGATCATTTGATACAAGCTTAAGAAGGGGCTGGAAATCTAGTAAAAGGCCCAAGTTCAATGGAGGTCCTCACAGACTGCAGTGAGGCCAAATGCAATGCTAACAGTGGAAGGTAAAAAGACAAACATGCTGAAAAACTGGATACTTTCAGGACAAGGATGAATAAATATGATATCTACTATAAAAAAGGCTTGAAATTAGTTTGAGCAAAGGTGAAACAAGAGCACGAAGCACAGTGTAAAGAGGGTATTCAGAACATAAGCAGAGAAGTGAGTGCAAACATTATTTTCTTATTCCATTTTAGACTCAGGGGCTCTGCTCAGGTCTACTCAGGAAACAGGTGTGCCGCCACCACCAGACTAAACATATGAGCTCATTCTAATGTGGTTAAATGAAGAAACCCTGCTTCAAAACCAATAGTCTGGAAACATGCAGCTAGCCACCCCAGCAACCCCCCTCCCCCCAACACAACACTTCATGATGTTAAAGCCTGTATAAGATTGAGCATCAGCCCTGTTTCAAAGAATCTATTCAACTCGACCAACCAGACCAATATAGTTGGCATTTAAAAGACTAAAAATGTCTGAATACTGAATAGGTACCTGCGCTCAAATATGTTTTGTTGATTTTTTAAAGACAAAAAAAATCTATACAGAGATTCTGCAATTATATTATTCTGAGATGTGCAATTATATTTCCTAATATAATTCAATTTCGTTTCCCCATCATCTAATCATATTTCCACAATGTTCATCCATTAACATTTGTAAAATATAAATACTGTAATTACAGCTACCTGGATTAGTGTTAAAGAGAAATTAAATTTTAATGATAAATTGCTTGTAAACATATAATTAGGCAACAAGGATGCAAATTTTATGTGGCAGAAGTACATGGCAGCCATGTGACACCTCACTGTCAAATAATTTTTTGGTATACCATGGTATTAAAATGAATAGTTATTATGCAGTGTACATTTGCTTAATATCAGTATTGAAAACAAATGCAACTGAACCGAGAATCACACCAATATCTTGACTTTCTAGACTAGATTAGACTAGACTTTCAAAATCAAACCAAATCAGTGAAGTAATCAACAGATTAATTCACAATAAAAATGAAAAACTAGACACAAAACAGTTTGAAAGAGCTCCACTTAGTTTTAATTCTTATTTTTTAATATACTTTTTTTTCCTCTAACAGAGAGACTTTTTACGAAGGATGCCCCAATATGATTGAGTGGCACATCTTATCTAAACTGTTTGGCTGTTTGGATCAGATTTGCAGCATCAAGAGACTTGGATCGGATTGGAGGTCAAAAAAACCCTGAATGGGACATCCCTACTTTTTAAATATACTTGTATTAATACTAATGCTTTTAATTACTTACTAATACTTGTAAAGCAAAAAAAAAAAAGAATTATAAAAATAAATATATACATATAGACACACACACACACACACACACACATATATATATATATATATATATATATATCATATATTTTTTGGACAGTTCTTATACAGTGAAAATCTCATTGTTGCAATCCTGCTCATAAATAAATACTAGTAATAAAGACAGAAAGAAAGAAAAGTTCAGATCAAACCATAAAAGCATGCATCAGCCTTTGGTTCACAATTCAGATGTCAAAAGCATTTTGATGGTATCTGTGGTGAGGACAGACAGTACTGTTCTGTCCACACGGGCAGCATTTTTCATCTTGTTTGGACAGCTTTCTGATTTAATCATGTTTGTGTTTTTCTTACGCTCCTTTATTTCATGTCAAGGCAGACTCTACTTATCTAATCCAGTATTGTAAAGTACAGTGTCAGCTTTCCCATGCAAGTGAGCCCCGATACTAGCCCAGATTTATCATCTCAGCACACAACCATGGGCTGAAACATGGCTTGGTAATCTCACTGCAAGCATAGTGGCTGTTATGGCACTTTGTCAGCGTGGTGAGGTTGGAGAGATTTACAGTAGAGCGAGTCTGGGCTCCTAGTGACCAAAGCTGTCCCATTTTCCCCTGCCTGACTGCACTGACCTCATATGATGAATGTGCTCTTCAGGGCAAAGAAGAACACAGCCTGCCATTACTGATGCTCCCAATTAATAATCTCAGCCTTGCTGCAGGCTTCATGAACACACCGTCCACCACAGGCTTCCCATATTGCTCCGCAATAAAGTACTGACTCTGTCGATAAGACAAGTTCAGCAATTAAAGCCACTAATTAAATAGACGAGCTGACGGTGCTCAGATATACAGTGCTCATTGAAATGCCTTTAAGGAAAAAAAATAAGAAGAAATGTTATTAAGGTGTAGTCATTAGCAAGCTACTGTACCATCGTTAATGCAGGCCCAACTGGTGCCGACAGCTGCTGGACTTATTAGCCCTAAGGGTACATTGAGTCACAAAGTCTGCATTCCTTGTAGGAAAAAAAAGGACACATTTGCTGCTTAATCAAGGTGACCTTAATTATGCAAAACACCCTTTACCAAATATTTCAGCTTGACAGAGAGACAAGGGCTTCTCAAACATACATTAGCCGGACAGTTGAGTTAATGGTTGGTTGAATCATTTTTGGTTCAATCCAGAATTAGTAAAGTGTGGTTTTAAGTGATATATTGCAGCTAAAAATAAGGACCCCCCCCCCCTTGAATATTTCTTTAACATATTTAAACATGCAGACATTTGATCTGCAATCTCTTCAATATTGATAGAGGTAGGGAATGTACCTTGACTAAACAAGACTAAAGTTTGCCGGAGAACACCTAGATGAAGATCAAAATATGTGGATAAAAGAATTGTATGTCTTTTTTCCCTCCTTGGGCAATGGGTATAGTGTCTCTTTCTGATAGTAGATGCTGTACTTTGACATCAACTGTGGCAAGATCTACCTGTAGGTCCTGCAATGACATTTTAAGATGGCTGGAGACTTCTCCAAGCATCTTGCGGCCTGCTCTCGGGCTGAACTTGCTAGGACGGCCTGACCTGGCCATGTTGGCAGTTGTTTCAAATATTCTCCACTTGAGAATTATTTAGTGGACAGTGGAGCGGCTGATTTTGAATTGTTTTGAGATCTTTTTAAATCCCTCTTCAGTCTCATATGCACCTAGGACCTTCTCTCTGAATACCTCAGAAGGCTTTAGATCTTGCTATGATAATGTGAAACATTTCCACTTGGAGATGATGATGGGGTGGTGATCATCCAACATCTTGACCTCACTAATGCTCTAGTCATTGAATGCAATCAAATTCTTAAACCAATGCTGCACAATTCAGTACAAAAATCCAGCCTACCCAGTCCAATAGAGTCAAGTCAAGTCAAGTCAAGTCAAGTGGGTTTATTGTCATTTCAACTACATACAGAGTACACAGTGAAACGAAACAACGTTCCTCCCGGACCATGGTGCAACATAGACAGTGCATACAAGACACAAGTGCAACACAAACAAACAAGTGCGGACAGACAACACAGTACAGACAGAGAATAATAAATAATGACTGTAGTGTGCAAGTTGTGCAATGTGCGATAAATAGAGTCCAGTGAGGTAGTAAAGTAAAGAGACAGGTTGTCCAACAAAATCAGGATAGTCTTTTTTTAATACTGCTGAATGAGCAATGAACACAATATAATGAATGATGAATGAATGAAAGCAGATGTCCCAATACTTTTGTCCATATCTTGTACTAACGCCAAACAACTCTTTATACAACTCTTAAACAGGTGTCCACCAAGTTGCATCATCTTCCCTAACCTCCAGACTGCTATTAATTATAGAGGGTATGCTCGTGACATCACAGATGGTGGGAGTCACTGCGTCCACACCCACTGAGTGGCAAAAAGACAGACTGAATGACAGCGTTCAGTGTGAATGCCACCAACACAAAACGCGACAGATCAGTTGTGCGATTAATCGTACAAACAGATTGAACAGAAATTCAAAGCTTTCCTTCGACAGACTGATGAAAGCTGAAGAGAAGAGAAACTAATGGATTTCTGCAACTCTAAAAGCCAGGCGCCAAAACATGTAGAAGCTCACTGTTTGGTGAAGTAAGGCTCTGAAAACAGGTGGGGAAAAAAACAAGCTCACTGTAGTTGCAAATTTAGCAACATGCTAAGTTCAAGCAAGAGAAAAAACTAGCAAACCTTGAAGGGCCCTTGAATCAGACTACTAAATGAGCCTGAAAACAGTCACTCACTCAACTCTGTGCTCTCAGATATGAGGCTTTACCTTCTAAACGGGTGTGATTTGAGCCTCAGTTGGCTGGACGTTCCTGGCTACACATCAATGTCCATGGACCATTGGTTCTTTAATAATTTGGATGGATTGCTGTCGGGTCCAGCTGCCTTTAACTTGAGTGGATAACCACATCATTCCCTTTTCATGATCTTTTCGTTCCCGGTTTGGCCCGTTTCCCCTAATAAACAGCAGCCGTGCTGCAGAATGTTTTGCCGCTCAGTCCGACTAAAGGGGGCGTTTCAGCGGGAATGTGACAACAATGCATACACTATATTAGCAAGAGACTGAGCAGAAGCATACGTTGCTACATTGTTGCTAACTGATCTTACATTTGTACAGCTGGTCAAAACTAATCCAATGTTCATAAGCTTAGCAGTGGCACCTGACCATCAAGCCAAGACTGAGTCAGATTATTATCAAGGAATACAGACAGCACTTCACAGTGCTTCATCATCTTCAACAAAGGTAGTATTTGTTGACATTAGTAGTGCATTTATCTGAACATAATAATGTGTATTGGCTCTTCAAACCAGTGAATGAATTAAATTTTCTCCATTTTAAACTTAATGTAAGTAAAACAATCCCATCAGAAATGAAGATCCATTAAGAAATTACCTCTGTATTCACAAGTGTTGCATTGTTAATGGGAGGGTTTCTGGAATCCAGATTAGGGCTACAAATAACTTCGAAATATGGATGCCAAAAAGGGTTCCTTGATGCTGGGTAGATGCTATAGAGCAGGCACAGAACCATTTTCGGTTTCCAAGAGTACCTTTTATTATCATAGAATATAAAGTTTCTATAAGAGCTAAATGATTTCCTAGAACTGTGCATCTAAGCCAAAACCATTAAGGCACCTTTATTTAATAAGTGTGCAATTTTGGACCATATTAGACTGTAAACTGGGATTCTCTATTAAAAAACAATTACTAAAGAAAATCAGTACTAGGCATCATGCATTATACACACTGAACTGCCATTTAATTAGAAACACATGCAGCTGGGCTGCATAGGCAAACAAGTGCCAGTTCATGCGGAGCCTCCCAATTTCACTCCATGATTAAAATAACGAAGACCACAACGAGTGGGGGTGAAGGGGGCTAAAAAAAGAGCTAACAACGGAAGTCTGATGCTAGAATTTTGCTACTTTTTTTTAACATAGAAGGAAATGGCATTCCTCTGCTTCTTGGCTTTGGGGGAAAGTGAAAAGTGATCAATCAAGGCAGACCTTTGTTGGCGAGATGATTCAAAGCTAGCGTGTTTGAGAACTTAATGGTCACTTAATATAAGGCCGTCCTTATAGATTTGTATGGGTGGGTGTACTGAACACTGGCTCCAGCACTGCCATGGATAAAATCAAACAGATTTAGGCAAGAACATACACTACATATCATCATTCTCACACAAAAACCTTGTATCTCCATTTCCCCATTTTCACCTTTTAATACAATGTTTAATATAATTGTTCTTTACATTTTGTCAAAACGTTGTGATGAATGGACCAACAGAAATGCTCCCAAACTGCTAAGAATACAATATTTTACATTGACATCTATTGCAAGTTAAGAAGGTTTATCCCTTCTCTTGACAAGCTGCTGTTTTAGAGATTTTGGAAGCACACTAGAGGCTAAAATAAGAGGAAGAGCAAGACTCCTAACAGAACACTCTTGCCTCCCAGTGCCATATGGCCTAGAGCATTATTGTAAGCAGGGTTTGGGAAACGAGGGTCTGTGGCTTTTTTTTAACACACTTAAGGTAATTTTGCACTGGCTTTTCTACAGGCTTCTGCGAAACGCACCACCTTGCATACATAAGCTTTAAGAACCGTGTGTGCGGACTCGTATGCCGGCATCTTGTGATCGATATGAGTCATCGGGACAGCTTTGTGACACATAAGCAATGGATCTGGTTAGCGGGGGGTTGAAGATCAAGTTGAAATGGAGCATTAAAAAAAAATGACACAGTCCATTTCAGCTCCCAAATCCTCCTCCTGTCCTTTCGCTGAAACATGATTAATGGATGTAATCAAGTGATGTCTCTCCGCCCGCCCGTGCCCTTCATGGCCTCAGCTAATTACACGCAAGCAGCAAACAAGCCCAAATCACAATGGACATTTTATGGAGTGTGGAGGGCTCGTTCACGAGATGGTGGTTTCTGTGGAGTCTGCATGAAAGCCACATGAATCTTAAGGATGAGTCATTAACTGTGTGCAGAAAAGCATGCAGGAAGCTGCTGATGACCCAATTCAAGCACGTGAAAAATTGTATTATGATTGCGGACGTGAAACATTTAAAATCCATTACAGTCAGACGGCGCTGCAGTCCATCTCGAGTTCCTTCCACCAACATGACAGGCGCTATGAAAACTTCTATAAATACAAAATATTGTTTGTAGGTAACATTGTTTGTAGGTGACATTGTCTAATAAGCATGGCTTCTAATTCGAGCAGTTTACAGCCCAGCCTTAAACAGCATCACTTTTGTCATGTCACCCTTTGATACTAAATCAAAACTGGAAGCTTAGCCATGCTCGACAGCTGCAACAAAACAGAAGCTTGTTTTTAGATTCAATCGTCTAGCCGCACACAAATTATATGCATTATGTGCCATATGTTGACATGCAGTTAGTGAGTCCTATAGATACCCGATGAGCAAGGTGGTTAACTAAACTAATTAATAAGCCTGTTTACATTGCATGGTCAAATGCTTCATAATTGCAGCATCTGTAGTAACATTATATGAGGAACAACAATGGAGCTATGCTAATAGATTCAGATCTTCATGCTTCATTCAGTAAATAAATAGATGCACATGTGTTCGGACATGCTCGCAGCTGATGTTCCTTAAACCCCTTTTTAACATACGCTTCTTAAAATGAATATACTACAAATGTTTTTTGAGTGATGCCTTAAAATAGAAGTCTTCAAATCTGGGCCTTGAATCCAGTTCCCAGTCCTGGACTTTGTAATCCATGGTAGGTGTGACACTATATGACAAACATTTACACTGACTGTTCCCTTAACCTCCAGTGAGGACAAAAATGCAGGACTGGACAACGCTCAGGGGAAATGAGCAATGCTTTGTACCCCAAGTCACATTTCAGCAAAATCCTGTATTATCACTCTACTGCATCAGTCCACATGCTTCTTTCACTTTAAGTGATGGGTTTGTATCTCTTAGCTTGTCCAGAAATGCATGTGAAAAGCATCAAAGCACAAATTACACTTCCCGACTGTTGGGTGAGCCCAAGAGCCTCCGTTCCAGGTATCGTGCTTCACATTATACACACTGACGTTTATTTAGTTACACGTAGTTGGGACTGAACCTTGAAGTGATGGAACCTTTAAAAGGCCCCTTTGTAGCACCTTTAACATTATCAAGACTGTAACTAAACTGTACATTAACAAAACAGGATCATGTATTAAACAACTGAATGTATTTGTAGGTAGAGGGTTGTTAGCAAAAAGAGTTTAAAATAGGTAACACTTTAATGGGAACCTGCTATATTACACTGCCATAACCATGCCATAACCATGCCATTAGGGAAGACACATACTGCCATGAGTTGTCATGACACATTAAGGAAAGTAATATACCAATGCTGTGTTACCATTACCGGTAACTGTCATGACAAATATTGTGATGTTACATAATCTGACAATGCATGGCAGCATATGACATGTTTATGCCATGGTGTTGCAGGATTGCTGAGAGGTGCTGAGAGGAAAAAAGTATTCCACACAAGGAAGCTGCAATTCTGCAATGGTGATTTTTTTCCCCACAAAGTCTGTAAATAACGGCCACTAATTAACAAATACCTGAAATGAAAAATACATGAATAAATAATTATCTGGATCAGGTCTGGATCCTGAATACAAAGTGGACTGCACCAAATACACACACTGTGTGTTATCTTAAGGAATTAACAAGTGAATTGTTATAAACTAGTATAAACGTAATTTGACGTATGACTCCTGATAACATTGTTAACATTGTTTAATGACTTCAATTATATTATAAACATTATGAATAAACATAAGCATGCAATAACTAAAAGATACATCAAGGAACCCCTTCAACCCAACCACCCCAAACTCTTAAAAATATGGGATACAGGGTTTTGTTGTTTTTTGGTTGTTGTTGTTTTTTTTTTTTGTTTTTTTTTTTTGAGCAATGCCTTTTGTTTTTTGCTGTGTTGATGTTGTGATGCAACACTGGTAAATGTGCTGTGTAACTATCACCCAGCACCTAGTTTGGTAAATCAGTGCTTAATGATGTTAAATCAGGTGAGCTGCTGATGGAATTGAACAAATTCATGTGTTGATTTTTTAAGGAACCTTCAACTGATGTAAGGTTTCTTTACTAGGGATGTTTCTAGTACTAGGGATCTAATCTGGGTCACTTAATGCTGAGTATCCAATCTTTGTGTTTGTATAAATAATACAGTCATACAGTTTAGAGAGAATGAGCTGCTGATTAATACGTTTAGTAAAATCTCAGTATTTTTATTATCAATTTCTATAATGAGACATTCTGGACTGATTGACTTTTCTTGAAATGACTGTTTTATAGTGTGTTTAATATTGTATAATCCAGTCTGACTCTCCTCCCTGACCAAGCAGCTCCCCGTTTAAAACACTGCAGTCAGATCACTTCCTGTGTTTGTGGTGGTACACATTCTGGACTGATATCTGTTGTTGTTGTTATAACTGTGTAATAACTGGTTTAAAGAGGGTAAATGTGCCGTGATTTGTATTTCTGTAGCGTGTTGCATTAGATGTTGCCTCCACTCGGTTCTGAATGGGGTCTTCAGTACTGGTTTAACAACAAAGAAAGGCATGCGGTTCTCCCACTGGTAAAACTGGTGTTTCAGTTGTAGCTTTAAAAAGGTTTCAAACACCTCCACACTGCAGACTATCGATTCTTTTATTTACCTTCTGAAAACATTCCTCAGTGCTACCAGCTGGACAATAACAGCCATGGTTGAACAAAAATTCGTAACTGGATTAGTAAAATAGCCAATACCCTATTAAAATATGCCTGGTTCGACATTGATCCCGATCATCTGGATCAGATCAGGACATCCCTATTTTTTAAACTTTCAAAAATTAAAACATTCTCATGGTTCCATTAATTACATTTAATTTTTGGACATAAATCAAGATTACATATTTTTAAATGTAATAAAAATAAATAAAAACAATTCATTAAAAACAGAAACAAGAAAAACAGACACTAGAGACTTTTTTTTTCGTGACAGCAACAATATATAACAAACACAACCTAAAGCATATAAAAATACATTTAAAATGCATCAAGTAATGGACATTTTTCAAATCAACTTCAAGTTCAGTTGGTTATCCTGGATGATTGAAAGGGGTTCGTTCTGCAATCCAGACTATGTAATGATGTTTGGACATTTTTAAAACAACGCAAGTGGGCCAAGTTTTTAAAATATTCCTAATTAACTTTGTTGCACATGTTAATAGCACATATCAGACAGATGTGCCATTACACACAGTTAAGTCAATGTTATGCAGCAGTGTTATTAAAACTTGAAACAGATTTTAATCGACAGAATCAAGATTTTAATTGATTGGCTTGGCAACATGATTAAGTATCAATATAACCTTCACTCCTAAAAATAAGGGTCGCTGTCTGAAGTGTTGATTATGTGCATTAATTAAAGCTACAGCACATGTCCATGGAAAGCAAAATGTAATACTACACCCTAATACAACGTGATGATGTCAGTGGCAACCATGACAACAGCCAATCCCACTGCCTCTTTTTGCTATTTCCACACAATAATACACAATAATAATACATTCTCTTCTGCTGTTTTGATGTTTATTGCTGACCTTGTTGTGCAAAATCAGAAACAGTACTCAAAGAAGGTCTTCCCATGCTGGGCTGGGGTATATTGGCCCTGACCTTCTCCCTACTGAATCCTCCAGAACCACAAAGCCTACAGCCCACGAGGACATGGACAATGCTGCTAGCATAGCAGCTGTGTGCACACATACACAGCAGTTAGCAACAAATTCAAGCAATGTTTCTTGTGAGTAACATGTGAATCAAAGAACCTTCACATCATGTAGAAGTTCTAAACCAATTAAAAGATTTCCTTGAGAAACACAGAGGAAGGCCAAAACACAATGAGTTTAAAATGGTACCTAAAAACCTAACAAATGTTTTTGGTGTGCTGACAAAGTTTGTTTCCTGCCTTTCTGTCAGTCTGTGGCTGCTGGCACATGCCAAGTCAGTATTCATTTGTAAAGACCCTGTTCTGCTCTGAGCCATCATTTAATTGAAGGCTGCAATAAAAATTTACTACATAGGTCTCCATTCAACAGTAGAAAACATCCTGACAGCATCCATGAATTCCCCATTTTGTCCAACAAACAGATTACAGCTCAAAAATGTGAAGGTCTTTTGGTAAAAAAAAAAACACTAGGGACAACAGTATTGATAGAGTTGATAGAGCTTTGGTCACCTCATTCCTCATTGGTGATCTTTATTCACTGCATTTTATTCACTCTATTACCTTGTGGGTGAATTTTGTGCGTCAACGCAGCCCCCAAATTGGTACACTGCAATGCATACATGGATATATATATATATATATATATATATATATATATATATATATAATTATCCCATGCAATTAAGCTCTATGGTATATTATTTGTGTTGCAAAATAGCTGCTATGATTTTATTTATGATTTTATTTATAAAAAAACAATATTACAACAAACACAAATAGGTCAGATAAAATTGCAGAGACACCAGAGAATGTTTTTTGTTTGTTTGTTTGTTTGTTGGTTTTCTTTCATGATGGCAACGTCTGTTTCTTTATGTTCCTTTATTTAAACAGTATTTTTGGAGTCCCCTTTGGTGTCCTCTTTAGGAATTGCTTTTGAGACATATTTTTTGTTTACTGCCCCTCCCCAACAGCGAAATAAAATATATCTGCCCTTGTGTGCGGCTGTTTCAGAGCGTCCCATTCTACTAGCAATGCTTTTCCATGGAAATTATAAAAGCTGTGTGTGCACAATTAAACGCTTGTGTCAGCAATGAGAACACCTTAAAGGAGCTGAATTTACTAATTAAAAGGGGTGTCTAAATACTTTGGGACATGTAGAGCCCATTCTCCCATGTTTAAACATGCTACATCTCCGCCAGACAGGTTTATTATTATTTATTTATTATTAATGAATTTTATTTTACAGCAACAGATATTCTCCAACCACTGAAAGCAAACAATTTTTGCAGCTATCTTTTCGTCCTTGCACAAGCCTTCACTACTCGTTAGTCTAGAATGTCGCAAAAGTATTACTATTACTTTAAATTTCTCAATATTTCATCAGGATTTCATAAAACTAAATTTTAAATGATGTTTCACCAAACAACTTTCAGACTTTCATGAAATCTGGTTATTCAGTAATCTGAAAAGCTGGAGACCTTGATTACTGCCGGGGACTTGAAGTAATAGCAAAAGCTATTTTGCTTTTGTTTTTTTTGTTTTGTTTGTTTTTGTCTGAGTTTATATCTATGCTGAACTGTTCCAGATCAGATCCATGTGTGGAAAAAAAGAAATTGACTTTTTGGATGGACAGACAGGCCAGCAGGCCGCTAATGTGGAGTGCAACCTTTACTCCTCTCAAAAATGATAATAAATGCTCTCAGATATAGACATTTGTCAGCATGCCACGTATCTACCCCAGTTGCTCCTTTTCTATATCCAAAGATGAGAGGAAAATCAGTCAATTTCCCCAAACGTCTGGGGCCATTTCGCAGGAACATTTGAGAATTAATCTCTGACTTTTCCTTAAGATGCACTGGACTGGTCACTTTGCTCTCTTTGGGAATTTGACTGGTGTTCATTTATACTTCATACTTCATGTATCTCCCTCATACTTCATCTGGGCAACTAATTACTGAGTTCAATGATGGAAGGGCACACATTTAAATTGCAGTCCATTAATCAAATTTCGGATGAAACTTTAATGATATGCTCATTTTGCATTTTCGTTGCCCTTAAGAACTCAAAAGATACACAGATTACTAGATTAAATGTGCCATTGATCATACCAATGGGGATGTGAGACAATCTGGAAAGGAACAAGTGCAGAGAAATATTAATAAAATTCAGTATTGTAATATTTTTCAACTACATTTTGGTGTCATGGTTTTTAATGGATCATATGTAAGAAGAAAAATATCTTATAAACCTGACACTGCTTGTTGGACTGTTTTGTTCTGATCACCCAAAGGAAATTTCACACAGTATTGCAAATATAACCAAAACTGTATTTCCAGAAGGGAGGCCAACTACTCTTATCTATTAGGTACAGGTCAAAACAATCAGAAGCACACAGAACATCACATTTATTGCAGGGAACTCAGCAATTTTTTACTTATGAATGGCACTAAATAGATTAAAAACCATATACTCCTAAAACAATAATAGTTCTGGGCATGGACATACAGTTCTCAGGTCTCACTTTATAGCCATCATTTCTAATGACTGTTTGTTATTTATGTGTAACTACACATGTTTTCATACATGTAATTAAACACATTAAACAGCATATTCTGCCTCGGGTAATTACAAGTGTGTAATGGAGTGAAGATAATTGCATTTGTAATATGCACTTGTAAAATGTTCCAACAAGATTATAGCCCTGATTATAACAGGACAAACAATCTGTAGTTTCACAAAACCTACTTAACCTCACAGGAGCTTCTTTTACAATAGAAATATCTTTCATAGTTACACTGGTATATTAAATAATAAAATATCCAGATATTGTCCCCTGTGTTAGTGTAGGCAGAACTTTAGTAAGGTCATCATGTGTAGCAAGTACTATAGTAACTAAATGCTGGGAAAGTTGTCAATGTTACAGTTAATTTACCTTCTGAATGTAGGGGATTTCAAATCTCTTACAAACATATTACACATGTATTATTACCAAAGACCTAACTACTACGAACTATTGTAATCCATCTAAATGAATGAATAAATTGTGTGTAGTTGTTGCACATTGTTGCTGCATGATTGTTCCTGTGGAATGACACAGTTTGGGTGCTTTCACACCTACCCTGCATGGTCTGCACCTATGAACTTTTCAGTTTCGTCAGAATCAAAATAGCAGATGTAAAATGTGCCTCAGACCACAGTCCTGTCCATTAGACCAAAGGTTTGTCAGACCAAAAGACGGTCCTGAACTGAAGCATGGCTCGGTTAGTTTTCTGTCAGTTCTTTAGGACCGATCACAGGAAGTTTCGGCAGGCTATCATCACCCATTAAACAACGGTAGTACAGGAAAAATGAGTGGCGGAAGCTCATGGGGACAATTATCTATCAGCAATGGTATAATTGTAGCAAGACAAGCATGTTTAGCTGGCAAATTCGAACTAGTCTCGAGCGATGCCCTTCATGTTGGCGCTGCTGGTAGAAATGACATAATATTAGCAGTAGAGAGGAACCAAATGAACCTGTTCATTGAATTTTTACCAGGAAAGGCTACCCAATAAATTGACAACACACTGATGTCAGATGCACGGAAAGTATAGGAAGAAGCAGCCCACATAGGACATAAGGTAAATCATGCAAAGTTGTTTAGTGTGCTCACTAAACTCTAATGTAAAACCAAAAACTAACCAGATTAAATCTATATAATGAAACAACAACTGACCTTGTTCTGGACTTTCAGGTGTAAAAACGTGCCCTTAAAACACTTCATATAAAACTGAATCAAACTGTATATCTAAGCTAGGAACTCATTTTCATGAGTAAATACAGATTTAGCAGGATTACTGTTACTCTGACACATTTCATTTATCAAAGGAAGGTCTTTAAGGACCCTTTTTTTGCCCCTTTTAAAGAGTGTAGACAACATATCGCCCAGCACTAGAAGGAACTCCACATTCAAACGTTAAAAATAGTCCTTAACAAAAGAAAGTGCAAGAAAAGAGTTCCTATGGTTGTCACTCAGTAGACAGCCTGATTTAAACTTTCCAGCACAGCCTCTTTCACCGCTTCTTATATCCTAGCAACATGTGAGTAAATGGATGTCCCTGTTTCCCCTTTTCCTCCACTCTACCTGTAATTATAAAAAACAAACATCGCGCACTTGCAAGTTTCCGCTCAATTGAGGGAACTTGAGGAGTTTGTCTCCTTCACCCTCAGTATTAAAATGCTGACCCATCCGTTCCCCACCACTTAAATCCACCATCTGCTGGGCCCGCCCCTCGCTCTCTCCATCTGGACAAATGAAACTCCCGTCTGGCACGCTTTCTGTTTCCTAAGCTCTATTTTCTCCCCGTCCTCCATTACTGCGAATAAGACTGATATCATTGCATTCACTTTCACGCGACACAGCTTAAATGATTGTGAGAGCGGTTGGTGATAACTGGATTTTGGTTTGGGACACTGTGGTTACGGATGATGAAAAACTCCTGTAGGCTTTGAAATTGGACATTTAACTTTGTGTGTTATATCTAGCAATTACACGAGCTGTCAACAAAGCGCTCAGAAAGCCAAGTCGGCAACCAGGCCTAAGTTTTAAGTTAGGTATTATCTGGCAGAGAACCCGGAGATAACGAGAGATAATAGTGCAAGGGCCTAATAATGCATTTGCATATAAAGTGAATCCTGATCCTCACGTCAGTGCACACAGCGCAACTTTAACATTGTGTTTCATTCAAAGTCAAACCAATTAAAAATGCTCCTTGGCCTTCAAAAGAGAAAAAAAAGCTTTTTGTTATTATCTTGTGCTCTAAAAATATTTACATTGATAATGAGCAGCAGTGAACATGCCTCTCTATGGTAAATAGACTGTCAAACATTGTTTCGTCGTATCTGTCCTATTGAACAGATCTAACCATGTGGATTTATTAGTGTGTGAAGTCGGAAGATAGAGGAAGTGTTTGCACAGGAAGAGAGAGAAGTTGGCGTAATTAACCACTAGAGGCTTGGTTTTGAATGAAGGTGACAAAAGCCGGGGATGGCAATGGCAAAGTAAATAAATATGACACAAACAGGTAACAAGATAGATGTGAGCTTATTGACACTTTCTAATCATTGCTAGTCAGTCAGTGACTTATTTGTGAAATACATTTACTGTGATACACACACACACTATATATATATATATATATATATATATATATATATATATATATATATGTTATAGTTCCTGCTATTTGTTTTAGTTTAAAGGGTCCATATTATATTATCAATCCATACTTAAACCATATTTCCTCACTTTGTTTTCCAACAAGAATTAGGTGTAGTATGTGAACATTTTTAAACCTACAAAACACACCATTCACACCATAGGCCATGTGGTCCATATGTGAAACTACCCATTTTGAATTTACTGTTCACGTGCAACATATTTACATTCAGCCTTAAGCAGCTCCACCCATGCACAAAGTCATGAGACATGAGACATAAGACATAAGAAAAAGCAGCCAATTACAACAGAGGTCATCTAAATACTTCAGTCTTAAAACACACACACAAAAAACATTGTAATGGATAAAATGACCAAGCAAGAATGAATTACCACTGTTTTTGGTCATAATTCTAGGACAAAAAGTCAAATACAGTTACATTATAAGGAAAAAGGTGAGAAATTAAAAACTGATGATATTACTAGACAATCCAGCTGACAGTTAAATCAGTCAATATAGCTTTTTAACCAAAGTCTGTTTAATATGTTACCATATTAAATTATAATGGCCATTATTATTGGTTATCAAACTTTTTCTCTCATTACAAATTGCTATCAGGTGAAAAAAATCTATATTGGATAGGCCCTACACTGAATTCCAAAGAAGTTTCTGTGGAGCTGTTTGCAAATCCCGATGGAGCCATGCTGTTGCCCACTTTTGCCCCCGCGACCCTTCTGCTCCTCTAATCCTGCTCCTCCTGGTTCCCAACCCTGTCCAGTGGCCTTATCGCTGCTGAATCATGCAGATCCACAGTGTCCAGTCCCTGCAGCCAGGCGCCAAAATCCTTCAGCAGTCAATAAAGAAAATGCCGTGCTGGAGACAGGACTCTGTCCCACGTGGAGGCACAGAGGAGAAAAAAAACAGTGTGTCTTCTCCTATCTGCTCAACACAGTCCCAGGCCTACCCCAGAGCCTCAACCCTGCTTATTATTCACATAGGCATCCTGCGTATAGGGCTCCCAGACTCCATGGTTATGGCAAGAAGGGTATTAAAACTGAGTAACAGTAAAATGAGTCCAAGTTTTGACAGGTCTGGAGATATGTTTCGTTTCATGGCAAGGTACGCAAGACACAACACTCACTTTGGTTTAATACACAACAGTTGCCTTATTGGGTGATGCATTGATTGCCCAGAGAGAAAAGGTCAAATACAGCTGTGGAAGAGAGCAAGTCAGCGAGGTGTGTCCAAGACCCTTGTTAATTACAAGCATAAAAGCGAGCCTCTTTTCTCATTCTGCACTGCAGCTTTTGGTTTCAGTTCACTGCCTACTTCTGGCTGGGCCAAGAGCAGCATTAAAAACTATACTGCATTGAGACCCACATTATATTCGGAAACCCAAGCCACAATAATGAACTCACAAATCACTGAACTAATGACGGCTGCTGTCCACACAAGACTTTCTACTACAAACCAGAAAACCACAGCAGCATGAGCTGGTTTATGAGAAATGTGTTCACTCAATTAGGCTGCATTGTGGTTTTACATTGCTCAACAAAGTGTACCTTTAAAATAGAAACATCCATCTGTGATGGATGCAAATAGAAACAACCCAATGTCATAAATACTGTGATGATGCCACAACTTCACAGAAAATCTCCAAGAATCCAGAACTACAGAATCAATTCCATCTCTGTACTCTGTTCCAAGTTAACAACTGCCCACCTGTCCTGCCTAAAGCTGGAAGACTGACAGGTGGGGTCTCCTGCTACCTGCCCCAGACCACTCGCCTACCTAGCATTGCATTCCCAGCATCTGATAAACTCCACACCTTCAAACCACACCTCTTATGTATCAGCACTTGGATATATGACTATTCTGATTCAGTATTATTTAAAAGAAATATCCCAGGTCACGTTGGAGCATTTTTACTGGTCCATTCATCATGAAATCTGAATACAATGTAAAGAACAACTGCAAGATTCAAAAGTTAAAAAGTGCGGACTAATGCGCTGCCACTATGATCTGAGGAATGCTGGTTCGAATCTCAGGTCATGTTGTTTGCCATCAGCAGCCAGAGTCAGAGAGAGCAAAATTGGCCTTGCTCTCTCAAGGGTGGGTTGAAACCCTTCTTCCCCACATCACACCTAGTGTGATGTTGGTCAGCACAGGCATCTGTTACAAGTTGTATCGGTGCTGGGGAGCCCTGCTTTCCTCCGAGTGCGCTGGCTACCTAGCAATGCTGTATAAGGGGCAGCTCGAAAATAGGCGATGGCTAACTACACGTGTCGGCGGAGACATGTGCTAGTCTTTACCCTCCTAGTGTTGGGGGCATTGCTAGTGATAAGGGGAGTTCACATGAACAGGGATTGGGTAATCGGGTAGAAAATTAGAGGGAAACATTACAGCAAAAATGGAGATTTGTGATTTGGAGAGCAGTGATCTCAAAAATTTATATCAGTAAATGTGTGTGTGTAACAATGGAATTGTTTGGTGTTAAGGTGACATTATACTGTTTATAAGTCATGTACAGGTGGTCTGGACCACAGGAGGATGGCTTTCTCCAGCTCTGAGGGACTTTGGCTTGCTTGCTTGGCAGCTGCATGTTCTATTGTTTCATTTCTTTTAGTCTTATTGCTAATTTCTGCTTTGCGACAACATCAGGATGTAAAAAGCGCTATGCAAATAAATTTGACTTGACTTCTTTTGACTTACACTGCAAGCAAAGCGGTACAGCAACATCTGCTGTTTGTAACCTCACACATAATAAACTGTTCCTGTACTTACAAAAGCCCTGATAGCAATATTATCTCTCCTATTACGATCACCCACATATAGTCTATGCTTCCTGACATTCGAAATGAAGGCCTCTGGACACGAACTTGCTTTGGCGCCAGCATCACAGAGCACAGACACCTAAGCTTCATCTGATATCAGCTCGCTGATATCAGCACACGGTCGTGAGCGAATGGTTTTAAGATCAGCTTCCTAGACTTCCTACTGGGTACAAATGGCTCCCTTGGATGTGCACCAGTTAATGCCCTTGTAATCTGACTCTCCAATAATTGAATGCTGCTCTCTATAGACACTTTAAAATACAGGCGGCATCATAAAACATTTGCACAGTCCGGGGGAACAAGGAGTACAGGCATCTGTGATCAACGGCACCATCAGAGTTTTATGTCTATGGAATGACAGCGGCAGTTACAGCTCCACCAAGAGTCATTACTCACATATTCCTGCAACAAATACCAGCCTTTCAGGGTTTAAAATGTACTTCTAGTACTCTCTGTATGAAATAAGGCACAACTGAACAACATCTAATGGATACACTAAATGGACAAAAGTATTGGGACACATGCCCATTTGTCGTTTCTTCCTAAATCAAGAGTGTTACAAAGACTTTTACCCTGTACTGTCCAGGAAAGACTTTCTACTAGATTCTAGATTATTTAGGGTTTAGGAAGACATTTATTGAACGCATTTATTGCATTTAGCTACAAGAGCATTAGTGAGTTCAGGAGGTTGGATGATCACCACCTCAAATCACCCTGAAAGTACTGGATGGAACACCATCTACTCCACTCCCAGAGAACACAGTCCCATTCTATACATTAAACCCCTCTAGGCCATGCCTGGTATTAGACATGGTGCCAATAGGTTCATGTTTATCTCCTCCTAAATATCCTATTCTTTTGCAACACAAATGCTGTGTGTGTGCATATTTGCACATCCATGTGAGCAATGGGTACAACTTAGCAATGCATCTATGTGAGCAACAGGGTGCAACTTAGCAATGGGGGAAAAGTAGTTGAATGCATTCATTAGTTGAGGTGTCCACAAACATTTGGAGTGTAGATCGACCAATTAAAAGTTCCTTTGAATCCTGAGGAAGGCTTAGGGAATACCAGTTAGTGAGGGTGACATATAGTTGCTGTCTGGTATTGACACAGGCAGCTCTGTCTCGGATAAATATTAGACTTTCAACTTTCAATCATTCGCATGCAGCAGCTGTGCAGTAAGGTATATTCTCGGCTCAGTAGATAAAATTCCGCTCAGTGGCTTATTGCCGCCTTATCTCATCCAACCCTCCTGACTAACAATGATACTGCGAGTGTTGAGGGAACTCTGTGAGTGACTTTCGATGTAATTAACCATTAAATCTTAATGCAGTTTCTTTTTTCAGACTTCGCACCAGGCTATTAAATGGTCTTCATCATTTAGATCAAGTCAACCAATTGTTTCTCAATAAAGGTTTTTAAATAACCATCATTCCCTCTGTGTGCACGGGCATTATGAATTATGCATAACTGATTAGCACGAGCCCCTGATATCTGTATCAAGCCAGTTCATATTTATATCAAAAGCAGTTTGTTTATGTTGGAGAGGACGTCCACAAAGCAGACCTTTTCTCACTACACCTAGAAGCTGTCCAGAAAGGAGGTTTAAAGGGGAACACTAGAGAAATGATCTTGCCTCACATTCTTAAAAATAGGAGTTCACAAGAGGTCCTTGCCTTGGAACTTTTAAATGAAATATAATCTTTATATTACATAGAAGTTTACAGAAATAACATTTTTAAAGAACCAACCAGCAGTTGAAAGGTTCTTAAAGAAACTGAAGGTTGTTGGTCTGCGGCTGTGCTTCAAATAAGCTCTCACTTTAAAAGACACATGAAATTTTCCACTTATGATTTTTAATATGAATGCATGTAGAAAAAAGAAAAAAAACATAACTAATATAATTAATATAACAACCCTTACGCCTGAAGCTATCACACTACTTAATGAGCACTTACATTAATTGTATTTACATTAGGCTTATTTTGGGCGACTGCAGGTATTCTTAGTTAATCTTAGTTTGGTCTTTATCTGTTGTTTATTGTTTCTTACTATGTTTGTGTGTCCAGCGTGAATTGCACCTCAGGGATAAATAAAGTGGATTAAATTTAATTGAATTCAATTCAAATAATATATTTACAGTATGATAAGACTTCCATGGCCTTTTTTACACTAGTCTTTGTCCCCTAAAGACTGTTAAACAGTCTGTAAAAAAGTTCTGATTGGCTGACCACTACTGTGACAAATCAGTTCGGCACTGGCAGTCACCTTATAATTTGTAAATGCAAAATAAAAAAAGTATCCTACAAAGCGTTCTTTAAGCAATGCCACTGAAGAAGAGACATTTCTTGTTTCCACAAAGAACTGGTTGTGAATAAGGTTTTAAGAAATACCAACTGAAAGGTTCCTCACACTCATATCTCCTTTGCAAAACATGGTTCTTTTTCTATGGTACACAAAGGACGCTTCGTAGCACCTTTATTTTAAAGAGTGTGAGTGGGCCAAACCTCTGTAGGTTGAGTTGGCTGTGTCTTCACCAAAGCAATGAAGCCAAAATGGGCTTATTCAAAGCTAAGCTATATGAACTACAGATTATACAGTGTGCTTTAAAACAACAGTGTTTGCATTTTACATTAAACTCTCTAGTCCAAAAAAGCAAGAGGTTCTTCATTATATGACGCCTTTAAGAGTGAATAGCTCAAAAAGCTTTAGAGCCTATAAGCAAATGAAGATTTAACCTGGACTACAGAGACATGTGTTACTAATATTCCGAGAAAAAAAACCCTTCAGAAGAGAAATGTGATGAGATTTAAGCTGTTTCACTGTTGACGCTGATCCTGTTGAAAATAATAACATGCATAAAGACTGGTGGATAGATAATCAATAGAGAAAAGACTGCCAAACAATCCATAGCAATCCAGAGTAATACACTTCCATCTAACATTAACTTCAGTGGTCAGAGATTATATACCTGACGTTTTGTTGTGTTGTCATAAACTGATGAGGATTCATGTAACTATTAAGTGTCCCCAACAACAGAGCTGTGTAATGTATTTACTGCACTCTACATTTACATTACAAGACTTCCTTAGCCGTTTAGTACATGTAAGGTCAGCGTGACCTGACTGGTCTTGGAACAAACTATTTCTGGCCTTTCTATGCTCACATCAATGTTCAACCATATGTTCAACTGTCAAGAGAAATGATTAATCAACTTGTAGAAGGCCAAGGTGACAGGGTCAGTCTTCTCCGAGTTGAGCAGTCCTTTAACAGTCTCAGAACCTAGGACCATCTGATGCCTTCTCAAATATTATCACATTATTCCTGCTAATAGCCTTCATTAGATAAGCTGAGAAACAGGAACTCTGCCACAGCAAAATAACTGAACAACAATAAGGAAGTAGTGTAGCTTTCTGTACACTCCTCTCTGTACTACTCTTCTGTAGTAAAGACAATGGTTCTACATGGGAACATGACAATTGCATAAACCCTTAAATGCTTCTTTGCCAAGGTGTTAAGACTGCATGCAAGATATAATCAGGTATCCAAAGCCACCCGAGAGTATCTATAACTGATACCAATAAATAGTTTACAAGTATCCAAAGAGTGTTCCATCAGATTTGAAGAGAATGGGGAACAGAGACGGCAAGTTAGGAGAACATCATACAAGGAGTAAACACTGACTGGGATTTCTGCACTACACCAACACTGGTGCCTCAATTGGTGAACATCAGTCTGAGCATCGCCCCTATTGACAAAAGGGTGACAAAATTCTCCTCGAAATTTCAGAATTAGGCAAAAAACTATTAGTGTGCTTCAGTGCCAGCTTTATTTAATATTAGTTATTAATTTATTATTACTTATTAAGTTCATTTAAACAGGCATGCTGAGCCATAACCTGGACATGTGGATCAAGTTTTGTAAGGATTGGAAAAAATGACGATTTTAAGCTATTTTTGTAACACAGCACCGCCCACTACAAGTTTCCGGGGTGTCAGTCATGTTGTAGGGAAAAGATTTATTAACATTCAGCCTTTTGGTGAGGGCGAAAAACTCAACTTCAAGATATAGAGGCCTATTCTACTCTATGATATCATAGGTAGTATATTACAGTATCTGGCATTGACAGCTACTGATTGAACTTTGGGAGATGGATGACTTGCATTATCACCTGCCATTTGCGAGGAAGGCAGTCAGGAGAATAGCCACAGTGGGAGCCACTGGCAATGTGATGTTTGTCCCTGGAGACTGTTGTGCAGGCCCAGATGGCCATACACTAGGAGGACAGTGCTGTGGTGGTGCAGCCAGACTGGAGGGCTTGACTGGTTATGAAAGGGCTGGGGGCCAGCGCCAGGCTCATCAGATGGCAGCTCATCGTGCCTCGCAAGGGAGACTGAGATGGGCTGGCAGCAGAGGCAGGTGGGTTGGCTCCCATGCCAGCTTGCTGGCACCTTCTCTTTGGGCATGTTTACTGTTCTGGACTGGTGTTGAGGTCAGGCTATGTGCTGACTTTTAAAGAGGTTTTAGCATGCAAGTCAAGGTCAGAGAGAGTCTTGGGGGAAACGGTGCGAGAAGCATGTGGTTATCACTTGGAGATGTTTTTGGCAACCTCTTGAGATCCTTGTAACTAAAGGGAAATGAGCGTTACGTCTGATGTTTGCAGTGTTCTCTGCTTTTGGTTAAATTCTTTGATGAGTTTCAGTGGGAGCTTTACACAATTCCACTGCAGGTTGCATCAAGTGTTTTGTAATCCACTTTAGGTCCCTATTGTCAGGTCTACCCAGACAAATCCAGGTAGGCTTCCGAGCCATCGACTGATGTCATCTGAGATAACGGGGCTCAAGCAAGAGTTCATTAATGCCAAAACAGAGGCATTTTACAACCTTTTGTACATCCAACTCTTCATCACCATTAAGACTAATAGACAAGGTTTTAGACTGGCCAGAATGTTTCAAAATGTACATTTTTCTCGACTTTATTACAGGTCAGTGACCTGCAATTTATATGCCGCTTGAAGTAGTTAGGAAGGCTAATGGTGCATTAGTCAGTAGTGCATTTTCATACAGATAACTATTATGCAATGCAGTTCACATTAGCAAAGCACTCTGCACTACCTGAGGAGAGCGGCAAACAGCCTAGATTAAGTGGTTTTACTGCATAGGCAGTCTACAGATGCTTCCATTGGACTTTATAATCATGTCTGTCACCCACAGAGAGGGTCAATAGACACCAATGACAAGAGAGACAGCCTATGGTTTGATGGAACAAGGAGAGACAGGTGAAGGTCAAAGCCTTTTAGACAACAGAGGGTACTTTTCTCCTCACTGCAGAAACTTGTACAAGTCAACCCCCCGCAAATAAAAATACACATTTAGATACACTACCAGTCAAAAGTTTGGACACACCTGGTTGAATGTGTGCTGATTATCATCTTAAAAACATTCAATTCAAATGCTAAGATGACCATATTTTAATAAAACAAAAAGGACACTGGTGACACTTGGGTATCCACCACAGTTAGGATATCAGGGCCTAGGAGTTTCAAGTAGGTCTTGTTGTAGTTGTAGGACCGTTATGTGTACGTGTGTACGTGTGAGGGTGGAGATACCGTTCAAACCCTGTAACTACAGCAACTAAACCATGTAATTACAGTATTTCCAGTATAATTTATATACTATATATTTAAAGTGTGGATTGATATGATTACCAATATAATTCCATACTGTCAAAAATATAAAAAATATATAAGTGGAGTTTCACCTATTTTTCTTGTACGGTCCAAACATAATCTACATGTCTTTTCAGTTTAATATCAAATGTTAATGGAAAAATATTTGTAAATCTAATAAAAACTCCTCAGAGACATACATGCATTTTAAACATTATGAGAATACTGAATAAACATCATCTCCAGGTTCCAGCTTCTTCATGCTGATCCTTTAATACGTATGATGCTTCATAGAAGAACTATGATTTTTCAGTTTGTTGCATATTTTACATTTCCTTGACATAAACACATGTGCATTAACAAACTGTGTTTATTGCTTCGAGCAGTCACATATATAAGACTGCACATTATAAACCACTGTACTGTCAGTTCTTACTGGACACTCTTTATCTAGTCTATGTAGGCGCCCTGGGTAATACTTGATGTTTTAGTGAAGCTGTCGTAAACCGAGACAGTTTTCTGATGTACACAAAAGCCAAGAGGCCCCCATTGAATGAAATTTACATCCTACATGGACAAGCGAATAGTCCTAATTTTATCAAGCGAACAAAAGAAAACACCACCAACCAGGCAAATACTGCAGACATTACAAGGCACATGCTAAATATAGAAATACATAATTAGACTAGCAAAGGAAAGATAACTCCTTAACAATCATCATTGTATGCTATTTGATTTAACAGAAATGTAAAACTGTGTAATGTGTAAATCACCTTTAGGATGTGAGAAAAGATAGTAGCAGCTATTCTTCCATAAAGAAAAAATATTCCATAACTAAAATAAATGTCATGGAGTTAAAAAAAAAACATTCATTGTTTATCATCAATATACATTTACCTGGCATTACAATGGCATGGGATTCCTGGGCATCTTTTAAATTTTACAAAAAAGGATAATTAAATTAAATCAGTGTTTTATTGATTTATTATTGCCCATTTGACTATGCTTATTAAAATCATGTCAGTGTGGTTAAATGTATGCCAAAGGAAATCTAATGATAAAATCTGAGACAAGTTTCAATAAAATAAAAAAATTAAATTACTACAGTATTTAGGCTTTGAGTGTGCCTGTAAATAACCCAACACTGAATTTCATTAATTTGTTAGATTTTGTTGTTCGGCACTAAAAAAAAACATGATAGTGAATATATTGACTGTGTTGTTAGAGTTGTTGATCTTGCAGAAACTCTTTGTTCTGTTTTACTGTACACAGCTTTTACTTCTCCACTATTGGACCTTTTATTGAACTACACATATAATCCTGAATTGCTTGCCTGTTGTTAACTGTAGACTTATTTTATCCCATTTGTATCAGACACGATTTCACTCAACAAACTGAAAGTGTCATTTCTGACTATTTTCGGCTAAAATGAATGTCCCTTGAATACACTACTAAATACAGCTTGCTGTCCTCATTTTTTGGCCGTTTTCTGGTGGAAAGGCAACCGTGCCCAGCAGAAAAACACTGAAAGGTAAAGAGACAAATTATTTTGACTGAAGCCCCCTGCTGGTGGGAGGTATGACCTTTGAAGCTGGGCCAGGGTGAGAGCTGCGAGACTCCCTCCAGCTTGTTCTTCCACATCACATATGCACCACAGCAATCCCGCCGTCCACTGTGAGCTCAGCCAATTAAAAAGTGATGCATAATTTAGCAAGTCATTTGGAAATGGAATCAAATTGAATATGATTTGTAGTTAGATATAGACAGCATGTGCTCGCTTTCTTGAAACCATTCATTTCTATGCCAAGGAATAAAGCGATGCCCTTAAAACGTGACTTTATTTAGTTTTTTTTTTTTATATATATATATATATGAAAACAGATCATATTCACTCAAATAGTCTATAATCCATTGGAGGACAGTTGATCAAAATATGTAAATGTAAAACCTGGCAGAAATCTAAAGATCATGCCTATTAAATTTCACACAATTAACAACAGGAAGCTGCAAAATCCTTACATCCCAGTGGTGCTGGGGCAGCACAATGGCAGTATCTGCCTTCTCAAATGAATGAAACCTCAAAGGAAAAAGCTGTCCCTGACTATTAAAAATGTGGCCCTGGGTGAAATTACATTACCGTACACCAGGAGATTTTCTTCCATTCTATTTCCATCCTCAGCATGCTAACGGCAGGTGGAACACGTGTTCTCTTCATTCTTTATGAAATGACTCCCTGTTACTTCAATTAAAAGATAGCGCTAAAAGTATGCCAAGCAAAGAGGAATGACACCGTAATTGCCTGTGTGTAATGACTGACTGGCACAGGGGTCAGCCCTTCATTTGACCAGAGAGTACAAAAGATATAAAAATGACATGTAGGAGGGACATCAGCATTCACATTCCTCTTATCTTCACCATAGCCATGAAATCACAAACAAACCTACAGATAAACAATATGAAAAACATTAACAAGAGTTTAGTTTAGTTTAATGCTGCTAATAAAATCCTCTGCTTTAAATTACCATGTAGTTTATAACTGCAGTACACAGCTAAACTACTACAACTACAAACACCACTACTATACCACTTATAATACAACTACTACTACTACCGTTACTACTACTACTGTTACTACCACTACTACTACTGATACTACTTCAACAAATACTACTACTACTTCTACAAAAACTACTATAACTACAAATACAACCACTACTTCTACAAAAACTACTACTACTACTATTACTTTGAATCGGATGTTGTGGTAGTGTGTGAGTAGATGTTGTCCAGAAGCATTATCAGATGTCCTTTAGAAGGAGTTACTGGTACTACTACTACTGCTTTATTAATTCTACTAACTACTACTACTACTATTAGTACTACATCTACAACTTCTACAGTTACTACTAATAAAAATAACAGAAAAAAATAAGAACACTTCTGGTAATTCTGAGATGGTCTCTAACTCACTGGCCATGAGAACACCATGAAAGTATGTGAGTTGATGTTGCCAAGAAGTAATGTCAGACTACTGCTAAGCTATTTTTTCTGCCCATTTTTAGATGGTCCCTAACTCTGAACTGGTCGTGGGAACACAGTGACAGCGTGTGATCTTTCTTAAATAAAATAATGTAATAAACGATGACTACATAAAAATCCTTATCCTGACTCTGAATGAGAGCTAAATGTGTCTGTTCTTTCTGTGAGCCAAAACTGAACTGAAGACATTCAACCAGCAAAGATCAACAGCCACATTTCAGTCTCTCTGTGGTTTGCATTAAATGATTGTTTAAACCGGCACTAAATGAGTTTTTACAGTCGCTGGGAATGGTTACCGTAGTAACTAGGTTAACTGTCTCTGGGAACAAGCATATGAACGAGCCTCTGATGTGAAGCAAACTGTTGGAAAATTGCTCACTTCTGTGAAGTAATTTTTTTTTGCACATATACAGAAGCAGCAGCAGCAGTGCCAAGGACAGCAGTATCAGCTGAACCGGTAAATCTGAATATGAAACACTATCATGATTAAAATGACAAAAATATCTAGGCTGCATCTAAACAAGCTACGAATTCCATGTAGCTCCACCTTCTGCTAAACAATACTTTTGAAAACTGAGAACCGAAAATCACATTGGATAATTCATAGTAAACGTCATATTTGTCATTAATGCACTGTTTAAATAAGAGACTGTTTAGACCTCACCTCAACGTGCATTTAGGGTGATCAGATCATGTCTGGATTTTTCCTGACCTCAGAAAAAGCCAGATGTAAACAGAACCAGAGCGCATAGGGATCAGTGACTCAACCAACTTTCAGAGATGCACTTTCTATATACAGTTAAACACACCTTTTCCACAACTTGACCTAAATTTGTGGACAGAGTGACCTACACAAAAATGAAACCTAGCACTTTGTCCTCACTTCTCTCTCTGGCCAAAAAAGGCCTCTGGACAGCAGTGGTACACTGTAGAAACCCCAGAAGCAGCAAAACAGCCTACACTACCTCCGCTGATGATTCGTTGACTGTTATTAAGGTTCTCTATTTTTTTTTCCTGTAATACTAAAGTCTAAATGGAATCCAGCCAAATCATCCAATCCATATACGATCCAAACCTAATGCTAATGCAAGCTGTAAGCAAGCTCTTAAACTACTGGAGTTTCATTTTTGACAATATCATTTTATCATTTTATCAATTTTATCAACCGTTTAGTAAACGGTTTGATAAATGTGTTAGAGTATAAAATTAAAATCTAAAATATTAACCTAAATATAAATTATATTAGGTAATATTATCACACAAAATACTCTGCCTGGCTCTAATAAACAGGTAATAAGCACTGGAAATTTAGCCCGCCAGTTAATGAGCAAACCTGTTCGCCAGCACGTTCTACTGATTAACACCTGACTACTAATGGTGATGCGTTCAGGTAGCACTTATTAGTATTTACCACTGTCTCGTCAGTCTAACAGGCATTCCAAATCCTCTCTGGGCTGAGAGGGAGGCACCGAATCGTCCTCATCATTCTCAGTGACTCATACACCCCTTTCTCACTCCTCCTCAGCCAAGATTAGGGAGCTGAATACTAAGCTAAGTGCTTTGAATTCAGCCTCCTCAGGATCAGACCTCCAGGGACAAAACCTGTCCCACTGGGTGGTCAGTCAGCCGCAGTCTCCAGCTTTGATAAGTCATCACGGACGGACAGCGCTCTCAATCAGACAGTGCTGCATGTCCGCCCCTCCGCCTCGCTGCTACACGCCTCATTCCACCTATCTGTGAAGAAAATCAACAGCAACCTGCCCTCTCCCCACCTTCCTGTGTCTCCTCAGGGCACTTGGGCCTACGCTGAAGCGAATGTGCCAAGAAAACAGGGTTCTTGAATTTGCAATCAGGGATTTTTTTTTTTTCACAGCATGACACATATAATTACCATGGCTTTATTTTATTTATTTATTTTAATGGATCAGCTAAAGCCCAGTTCCATGTCTGTAATAGATGTCACAAATCACACTTATACTATTGTGTATTGGGTGAGCCTGCAAAGAACAAGAACACTGAACATAGATCTGAAGGAGAGAATCACAAGGAAAAAGGTCATATGTATGAACTTCGTCTTTATAATTACTTTAACTTTGATTCTACATGGTTGCTAAAACATAACCTTGTGATATGTTCTAAATATATCTCAATGTAATGGTATTAGATGATATTTTAGTTCACATTAGGAAAGTTAACAAAGTTAAACCCATGCTTTATAAGCACCAGTGCTCTATTCTACAGAAACATCCCATAAACCTCACTCTTCATTTTTCCACTCGTCTGTTTTGTTTGCTCTGTAGTCTTCTCATAAAATTACTCCAGTGGGAGCTTTAAACAGTGTATTTCTACCAGCACAGACGCTGCTAATGTACGCAATAGGATCACGAATATCATAATTACTGCTGTCTGTCAATTCAAATAAAATTAGAAGTCAATATTATCCAGTGAAATCAATACCAGCAGAAGGGCTCATAACATACATCTCCCAGTGTTAGCCTTAGGCCGCTAGGTGACACTACTGAATATAATAATTATTTATGCCAGTATTACGCACTTTATTGTTCTTTTGCTCTGTGTCACATGTTTTTTACTGTTTTGTTTTATTGCATAGTCTTTCTTTAACAATTCCTTTTTGTACAACCACGCTACACTGTAATTAGTCTAAAAATGTATACAGTACAAAAGATTACACCTAATTATAGACTATATAAACAGAGCATCAACTAATTACATTGGTTTATTGCTTAGTCTTTATTTATTGATTCCCTTTTGTACAACCATTCTACTCTTTAATTAGTCTAAAAATGTATACAGGACAAAAGATTACATCTAATTATAGACTATATAAACAGAGCATCACCATCTAATTAAACAGGCATACTTTAGTCAAACGGTTTTTAAAGCCCTTGCTGTCAAAAAAAAACCCAAAAAAAAACATCAGGGCAGGACAAAAGTTTGCCAGAGAACACCTGGACAAAAACCAGGACTTCAACCAAGCTTATCCAGCGCATCAGTCTTTCATTTCTCTCCTCCATAAAAGTTTAAAGAAAGCCTATCATTACAACCCAAACACAAAGCAATATTCAGCACTATGGACAGAGACTCCAGCCCAATTCATAGTGGAAGCAAATGTGTTTACAGCCACAAGATAAGCTTGTGCAAATACTGCACATCTGAGTATACCAACCAGACAGAAGACAAGCGAAGGTTCTTTTGTAGACTTATCGCTTTCCTCTCACTTCAGCCACTTTCCTTTTCACTGACATTTTGACACAACATTATCTGACTCATAGACTCCCCTTATTAAGATCAGTGCCATGGTGGCCCATTATGGCGAGACAACTGTGCTCTTTGTCCTCCCGTTGTATGGATTCTCATTCAGACCACTGCCTCTGTTTGTTTTCATGGTGGCCGGCACAGAGAGGTCGTGCTGATCTGCTGTGTTGGAGTATTGGAGGGGAAGAGAATGATGTGGGAGTTGCCATTAAGACTTCTTTCTCCTCTCTCAGAGAGCAAAGACAATCACATGCTGTGTAATTGAACTGACCTGTTGACCATTTGCCCACCTTGACCTCCCTCACGCAAACTTCCTCCCACTTTGCCACAGAGGACAAATAACGGCTGTTAAGAGCCCTGCCTGTGGTCTTCACTGAAGGTACGAGGGCTGTGTTTGAACTTGTGCGGGAGGGGGGGGGACACCCGGGGACAGCTGCACAAAGATTCATCAGTGAGTGCAGCACCACCATCTCGGCAGTGTGCTGAACTTTTGAGCCGGTCACTTTTAATGAGAACACCTTGTGCGACTGGGGGAAAAAACCTATTCTGTTGTATTACACTTAGGAGCAAATGATCAATTATTACGTTAATGAGACACTATCTGCCAGGGATGCTCGAACCAGAGGGGACAGTGACAAATAACAGTGTCTCTCTCCACTGTGTCAGTTGTCATCTTCATTTGCAGATAGCGCAAGAAAAGGTCACGCAAGTAGGAGAAACTCTTACATCCAGTCAGAACTCTAATGAAGAGAATGGACTTTGAACCTGTGCTAGGACGGACTCGGCTCCCGACCAGCGGCTGCCTTTGTGCGTCCGTGTGGCATTTAATTCCCCTTTTACTTCCACTGGACTTAGCTGGACCTTGAAAGTACATTATCGCTGAGCACAATGCATGAATATATTGGAAAGTGCACATCTGTTACAAATGGAAATATCTGCGGCAGAAGCAAAACATTGCTCACTTGAAGTTCAAGGTACCTCCCTCTATGTTTCTTTGACTTTCTTTTTTACCGAATAGAGCATAAAAATACCCTTTAAGAAGTCATCACTTAAGCAATAGAAATACTCAGACTATGCATAAGCAATGAAAAGGCAAATGGAATTGCAATGTGGAAAGCAAAGCAATCAAGGAAACAAAATGCAAAGCAATGTACGTCTATTTGTCAGTGCCTTACTTCCGTGTTCCTCTCAAAGTCACAATCCATCCTTCTTTATGCTGGGCTAATGATGTTTGACAGAATGACAAGGCACCTCTTTGTAAATTTCCTATATGAAAACAGCAGCGCGTATTGATCAACGGCTCTACATACTGTTTGGGCAATGCATAATTTATTAGTTTGCACAAAAGGAAAGAGGCGCAGAACAATCTTGTTTGTTGATGCCGGCCCGGTAAAATTGGAGACGATCCGGGTGCAGATTGCAGCCACGTTACAAAGCCAAGCGTGGCACGGCAAAGAACAACAGCCAGAGAGGGTGTTTCATTTAAAACTGTGCTTTTCAGAAGAGAGGAGAAAGACACTGCGGGCAGACATGGGTTTAATTACCCTGAAAAAAAAGAGAGAAGAAAGAAAATCACACGGCAGTTTCTCACTGCTCACCCAGCTTATGTCCTGTGACAGTGGTGCGAAGACTTGAAATCTGGTCACCGGGGTGAACCAGCCGAGAAGAAAGCGTATCCATTTTTGCAGGGTTAAGGGAAGAAACCTTGCTGCAAATATCTCGAGCCCATCGGGATTCAGTACCTGAGCAAAGTCACTCCAAGGTGATATCTGGCTGAATTGGACATCGGGTGTCTCTTGACTCTTCATTATTAATTCAGCCTTTGGCTCATGGGTGCCACAGTATCATTTCAAAGGCCCGAGATGAGAAATTGAAGAGCTAGGGGAGTAATACTCAAGCTTTGCTTTCTGACCTGCCTCTTGCCTGTCAATATAGCCACTCGAATGATGAGGGTCACTGCAAAGCTACGGCATATGCCTCCAGGGTACAGAAACCTTGGCGGGCACAGTCTCCGGACTCAGTTTTACATTTCAAATGAAGTTAGGGTGAAAAAGCGAGAAGGGACTGTTGTGCTGTTGTCCCACAATGAGCAGAAGCGAGATGAAGGGTAACATCTCTCAAGTACGTGGTCGACCTTTTAACAGAAAGTGACAACACCAGGTCTTGCAATTTTGCAATGAGAAATGAAATAAAAAAAAGAAGAAAATCAATTTCTTGAAGCGCTGCCTGCCCTGTGAAGTGGAAAACAGTAATATCTCACTCTGAATGATGAAGTACTAATCATAAACATTAGCAAAATGGTGCTGGCAGAGAGACGTGCCAGGAAATGTACTGTGGAACCGATATACAGTCGTTCTCAGGAGTGTTTCTCCAACTAGAACAAAAAAAATACCATTGGCCACAATCACAGAGGAATAACAGTGTTAAAGTAAGAGCCAACCTTGTGAATCTCCATGAAACAGCTTATTGGGTACGTTTCTGTAGAGATGACAATTTAGGAAGTTCCCAATTCAAACACTTAACCCTAAATGATTAGCAGCGATATGACGAGTGTTAGGTTCTGCTCTTGGAGTTGGAATGCTCCTAAAGCTTGCCAAAGAGCTGTGTGCACTGTGAGTCAGCCTCAAATGGGGGCTCTATCATGTAACAAACATAAATAAATAAATAATTGTATTTTTTTTTATTGAGATTGCCAAGCTAGTTGGTACCAAAACGTGCTTTAGAGGACTTTTGCGCAACAGCTACCTCCACAAAAATAAATGTTCCAAGCAAAGGCAAAACTTTGACATTAGACATGAGCGCATCCTCCAAGCCACATTGATTTCGCCATTCATCAGAAGAATATACTGCCAAGAATCAAAACAGACTAGCTGAGGCTAGCCTAAGGTCATAATGCACACCGCATGCAGGAAGCACATTAATTCAGTTTGGTCCCACAGTGATAAGAAGCAGGGTCTGTAAAGATTGTCATGGTCTGTCAGTCAACAGATCCATAAAGTGTTATTACAGGCTATGATACGGTGGGCTTGATAGGAGGACTGGGCCCCTTCCTGTAATATCCATCAGCTAGGTTTTAGAAGCCCGCAGAGGCAACAGCTTGCTCTCAAAACACTACACAGACAAACAAGCAATAATCTTGTTTACCAAGCCCCACCATCACTAGCCCAAGTAAATTGGGCCTCAAATAGGGTTTCATTTGCCCTGCCAGTGCAGGACTGCTTAGAAGACTGTGAAGGAACTATTTGAGAACATCCCAATACAGCAGATTTACAATTCTGTGACGTACATCCTCTGAAGGACAGAGACAATGTTCCACGTGCTGTAGAGTGGTTTGTGAAGTATTCCCTGTCATATTCCACCACAGTCTATCTGCAAGAATCTGGGAACTTGATTTGCAAGATCAGTGTCTCCTCTTGCACGGTAACGCCCCTGAGAAAAGCGAAAAAAGCAGAGCAGCGTTCCTCCAGGTAGAGGTGATTAAATTACCGCCACCTCTTGGCTGTGGCAAGTCACTCCCAACTAGGGTGAGTGGCCCTTCCACTATGGACGTAAAGCTGTGTGCCGCGGCTACAACGTGACTTGGAAAGGCACTCCATCACCCTGCATCCAGAGAGTAATGGTGGAAAATGTCAGGAAGAATAAGGTCACGCACTGAGGAACCTGGCTGAGAGAGTAGGACAACAACGGGCCGTTCTGCAGTCTGACCAGTGCCGCCCATTCTCAGCACAAGCCAGCCAGCACATGGGGAGGCGAGTGGAGACAGGAGGCTTTTTTATGGAACATTAAAGATAATGGGAGACCATTCACTCATAGGTTCTCTGAAATTGCACCACATGTGCACATCAGTCCAGAAAAAAGGAGTGAGGCGGGGAAAAAAAGGCAAAATGCACAAAACGATGTTGTATATCAGCCCTAGTTTCCAGTCATTGTGTTCAGAAGCCCCAAAGAATGACTTGCAAGCATGGCTTGAGGGGGACAATATGTTACCTTGAGCAGAGGTGTGACCTGCATCTAGAGCATAGCTCATGAACGTCATTAAGGAGGTTAGTGGTCCCATCAAGGAGCAATATGCCATTAGACTCACTACACTGATCTTTCATTTATGAAGATGGGGGAGACCTTCTAGGCATGGTATCTTTCCACATCCTTCACATACTGCTGGCCTGCGGTTGTATTTCAGGTTTCGTTTAGAGGGTGGGCAGTTATTAGTTTTTTGGTTTGTTTGGCCTTTGTATTCTTAAAAGATCAACCCTGTCCAGCAGCAGACGTCATATAGACATTTTGAACTAACTCTGGTTGACTCATCATGGACTTTGTTAAGCCCAAAAACAAGATAATTGGGCTGTGTTTAGTCCGTGTGATTTGGTCCTAATGTAGCCCAAAATGGACATCTTTACTGGACCAAATATAGCCCTAATATAGGTGTACAAACCCAAACTAGTCTTTCCCAAAATAATTACTGTCATCATATATATCATATATAAAAAGTGCTTTTGATGAGTGCTCTTGCAACAGTGAAGGACTGTCACCCAATGCAATCTGAACACTGGCCGGGGGTAACGTGGCGGGGTGGGGGGGGGGTGTTTGAGTTGGGACATCACAGTAAGCTTAAGGTTGGGTTGAAGTCACTGAAGTAGCCTAAAACCTGACGGCTTTTCAATTCAATTTAATTTACATTTATTTCTATTGTGCTTTTCACAACAAATGTTGTCACAAAGCAGCTTTACAGAGATCTGAGTCCGAGCCCCTTTTGAGCAAGCTAGTGGCAACAGTGACAAGGAAAAACACCCTCGGGTTGAGAAGAAGAAACCCTGAGAGGAACCAAGACTCAAAGTGGGAATCCATCCTCGTCTGGTAGACACTGAAAAGCAAAATAATAAGCAAAATAAAACAATACTGAATCAAGAAAAATGAATGGTGAATGTGCTGTCAAGCCATGCAAGATGAAAATGTGAGTCCATGTCTTTTCACCCTTCACTTTTCAACCAAATATCAACGTTGTTAAGACGTCATGCAAATTCATCTTTTTAACGTCATTCCAACAAGTTTTTACCGCTTGGGACAGATTTAGACTTCTACACATCCACATCAATGTCCTGTTTTTCCTTATGACCCTTAACCAATCAGTCAATAAATCTCCAACAGATCAATACATTTAATACTGGTCTTCAAAAGATCAATGTACCATTGAATATTAATAACACATTTTTCTCTACATTTTTATAAATAATGAACAAAATAATACCTGCAGCCTCTTCAATGATTTTACATATGATGACTAAGAACAAGCGCTAAAAGTAAATGCACTCAGACACTCAACCACTAGCTAAAGATAAATCACTTTACACGTGTGTATTTACACATGGATGCGCTGTGATGAATGACTGGGGAGTGGTTAGGTTTGTGCTGTTGTGCTTAGAATGAACGGCAGAGAGGGCGTAGATTTACGCTAAGGCTCGCGGAGGCTGCTGATTCCCACGGTTAGAAAGAGCCGGGCCTGGCTGACTGATGATCCAACAGCCGCATCTTGCTTACGCTGCAATACAGACCCCGCAAATAAATAAATAGCTTAAAAAATCACCTCTGCTCTCATGCAAAGCTGCAGCTTAATGTGTATAGATATTTAATATGACGCTCAGCATAAAAGTTAAATTGAATTTCCATCATATCTTGCTACCTTTAAAATAGCTCTCTCAGCCACCACCACAATGGCCTATATTCCTGCATGGAAACAGGGCTAGTGTCATGCGTGAATCAGATTCTAGCATCCACAAGCTCCGGAGCCACTCTGATGAACACAGGCAACAACAATACTTATTCTGTTTATAGAGGCACTAATATTATAAAGGAATATTCTAAAGGAAAAGAAATAAGGAAACTGTAATACCCCAAACTTGAAACTACATGTATGCCACATGTCCAGATGTTTTCACACTTTCCTTTCAATTTTTCTACCTGAAAAACACAATAAGAGGAATAAAAGACACTGTAGCTGCCACTCTGGAGCATCCACCAGATTATAAGGTCACCATGCCCATTGCCAAGTGCTGGCTAAAGGGGTAAAAAGCTTCACAGCAGTGATGGAGCACCATCCAATACCTGTGATCCAGAACAAATGCCACATTGATGGATGCTGCCGGATGTCATTTGTCACTGAATATCAATACTTCGAACTACCAATGCTTTTATAGCTAAATGCAGTCAAATCCCTACAGCAAATTTCCAACATTGGTGTAAATGCCCTCCTAGAAGAATAGTGGCTGCTGCAAAGAGAGGACTAACTCCTTATAAATACCCTTGATTTCGAAAGGAAAAGAATGAGCAGGTGTCCACAAACTATAGGAAATATAGTGTATCTACACCACTCAGCCACAGCATTAAAACTTAATGTCAAATATTGTGTAGATCCCCGCCTCCCCCTTGTGAGCCTTAACAGCTCTGAGCTCTTGCGGCATGGACTCCACAAGACCTCTGAAGGTGACCTGTAAGTTGGGGCCTCCATGGATCACATGAATGAGCCTTGGGTGCCCATGACCCTGTCACCAGTTCACCAGTTGGTAAGTACTGTCCGCTGCATATTAGAAAACCTCTACAAGACCTGCCTAATGTTTTGGAGATGTTCTGACCCAGTGGTCTAGCCATCATAATTTGGCCTTTGTCAGAGTGGCTCAGATCATTATGCTAGCCCATTTGTCCTGCTTATACCACCTTTCACCTTCAGGAGCTAACTGTTTACCTGCTGGCTACTATATCCCAACCATGGACTGGTGCAACTGTAATGAGATATTCTATAATATTCCCTTCAAATGTGAGGGATTTTAATGTTATGGCTGATCTGTGCTTGTGCCGTTTCCAATGTATGACCACTGTTGGATTTCAAAAAACGCAAAAAATATTCCTCTAGGTCCCTTTCCCCATAAGTGTTATGTGAGAAGCGATATATTTAATGTACTAATATGCAATTCACAAGAGGACAAGTAGAGGTGGGGTGCCTGCCTGACCTCATGACCTGCAACAAATGGACAAAACAGACTAAAGAGTCCCATGACTATATATTAGCCTCTGAAAATTAAATACAGCCAATTACGCGTGCCTCAATAGTGCTGGTACTAGCCACACATGCCGTAGGCAGGAAGCTGGCACGCTCCGTATGTAAACATCCCGTTTCACACTTCGTGAATTGGCATGGTGCAGGCTATTGGCATGTACTGTTGAGCCCAGCATTGCTCTTTCATTATAGAAGTTTGGACTACATTACCAGATTATCAGAAAATCCGATCACAGAGGAGCTTCCAGAGCCAACCCGGACCAGAGCTGTGGCCAGGCTCCTGAAAAGCATGTCGTCATGCCAAAATGTGACTTGAGAGAATCACTGAGAGTGACAGAATGGGAGACAATCTGTTCTATTGCAGTCAATAAGGGAGGAACGATAACATTATACAAATTACACTTCCTTAGAGCGATTGAGCTGAGTTTTCGAGATGTTTTGTTGAAAAGTGCAATTTGCTTCAGTTGTTGTTGCCCATTAGCTTGCACATGGTACAGCCACTGCAATGTACTAACTGCAATATGCCGCAGAATTTTTAAGAGGCTCCATCCACAGAGAGACTTTATGCCCTATAGTTACAGCCTGGCTTCAGCTGTTCCACTCAATTTACCCCTCCTAAAGCAGACGAACCAGTGGCCAGGGCATCTTTTAACCGTCACTGACAGCAGACTTGAAATGATCCAAGCAACAGGCAAATTAAAAAAAAAAAATCCTACAGGTGGGGCTCAGTTTTGACTCCCAGTTCTGCCATGTGCTGCTTTGGCCGCAGTTCTTAGAAAATGCCACTGGCTGCCTTCTTACTGAGACAAGATGACTGTTCCTCTTTCTCGATCTGCAGTTGCTACATGGCTTACCAGCCAACTGGGCATCTGTGTGATCGTATGGCAGAATCAGGCACTTGAGGTACACTACAGTGCTGTGTGGAGAGCTGAAGAGGAAGAACAAGTGGCAGTCTTTTGTGGAGGATGGTACAACTGTTACCCTCCAGACTCTGTATACTGTACAATGCAAAAATGAGTCAAGATGCTGTAAAATATTGTAAAATGCGGAGCAATTTAACCAGCACTGACCCAATAGGCAAAACTTTTTTAATGAAATCTTGTTCCAATAGTGCCAGTATTTGTAATCATTATGGCTGGTAATTGTTATGCTTAGGTTCCCATTTATCATTTCAATAACAGGAATTCTAAAAACGTCATTATTTTAATTGGCTGAAATCAATCAATCAATCAGTTTAAATGAATAAAACCATTAAGAGACAACACTGTTCGTCTTAGCTTCTATGTCTGCAGTGAGGAATCCGAATGCACCCCTCTAAAGACTCATAGATAGGGACTCTGCAAACTAAATAAGTAAATAAATAAATAAAAACAGTGTGTTGAAGAGAGAACCAGTCTCCTTAAAGTATTCTTTAGCATTCTGAAGACAGTGTCAGAAAATAAAGTGCTCACTGCAGGACAAGGTAACCTTTACTGAGGGCCACTGGTATAGAAGCACTATAAGCGGAAGCAGAAGCAGCTATTAGTGAAAAGTTCCCTAAGAGTTGAGTTTGTGAACCAGAGACACAGGGGGCACAAAGCCCCTCCCTAGAAATATGCAGACTTGGGTTTTTATGTGCCTGCTCTTAAAGTTGCCTCCAGGCAATGACTGTTCTGGTCTGGGACTTGTGAAGGAGTCTTTAAAGTCAAAGCCATGTGTAATTTCATTGGAGTGCTTTGAGCACCCAGAGACATGACACATTACCTCCACCAGCATCTCCCCCAACAGGTGGGCTGCACCAGAAAAGCACAGCAGGAAAAATAAACAGCTCATGGAAAAGAATCTAAAGTCTGGAGGAAAAAAAAGAGGGTTAAGCCGAAAAATGGAACCTCTAGGGATGGAAATTTGATTGCCAGTCTCATCATTTTCTTCAGTGACATACTGAAGCACTGGCGGCATGCATAATCACATCAGTAACACAAAATGACAGAACTTGCATCCAAATAAACATAGTCTAAAGTGTACCAAAATAAACACTGTCTGAAGTTAGAGTGGAGGTGGTGCATTTTGCATGTTGCTGTTGCTGTCTTCTCTGTATTTTTTTATCGCTTGTGGACATATTGTGCAGAACTAACGACTCTGTCCACAGAACCCCCTCCTGCTGTTCCTTTCTGATTGAAATATGCCACAGAGCTTCTAAGATGTTCCATCCTCAGGGAGATTTTTTACCCTATAGTTACAGCCTAGCTTCAGCGGTTCCACTCAATTTACCCTTCCTAAACCAGAGGAACCAGTGGCCGGGGCATCTTTTAGACAGACAGCTTGAAATGATCCAAGCAACATGCTAAAAAAGGAACATGAAACATTGCACAACATGGGCTGTTGGGCTTGAACTGACGTCTATGCAGAAGATAATACTTCCAACACAGCCGCGTTCACTCACTGTTAAATCCTGCACATTCACATGCATGGCAATGTACAGTAGGAGCAGTAATGTCACCAACACCCAACCGTATTTGCTTATTTTTTATGCATTTATTTTTAACATGTAAAGGTGCCTTACAGTGGAAAACTGTACCTTGGCATAGTTGAATAATGAGAGCTTGGTTTATGGAAGTGACATACTGTGAACCTGAAACTTTGTTGTATTGAATATTGGTGAAGGCTGCTATGCTAAGCAGAGGTTTCCTTGATTTCAGCTAGCTTACCTTTACTGGTAGCACTGTGTTGTTGTAGTCCTTCAGTCCAAATGCAAATAAAGCCTGCATCCATGAAATGTCTGTGGGCATTTATTAGTTTCTGAACTGTTCACAGTCCAACCATAGCTGCTAATATTCAAGTATAAGGTCGGAGGCAGCAGTGACAGCCTTCCAAATTGGTATGGTCAGAACTTTTGGATTAACCTTATCAATTAAAGCCAATTTATCAGAGGAACAGTCCCTGGCATCCTCACACTTTCCTTCTGATTCTTCAGTTTTACCACTTACAGTGCTACCAATGATTAGAAACATATGTAAGTTAATTGCTGATACTTTCACTGCACCGCTTAATATATTAATACTAGTTGGATGGAACTAACAGGCCTGTATGTTTAAAATCAATGAAAAGAAGCCTGGGTTAGCCTAACGCTTTCTGGGGGGTTGTTTTTTTCCCCCCCGCTGCAGCAAACTCGAAGGTCCAAACCCGAACTGTGATCCCTTTGTACCATTACGGCCCTAATTTGCAGCACCTTTAAACCTATCATCATTGAAACATCTGTCCAAAGCTGCTCATAGTTTTAAGCGATTATGTACAGATGCCCATATGACTTCGCTATCACTGTGCTTTACCAATACCAGACCACACCATGGTCACAGCACTTATGACTCGGCTCTGCCAGCTCCCAGCTGACCTTCAGCTTTACGACTGCACTTATGTGCCTTACCTCAGTTGCTGCGCGCTAGCACAAAAACAAACCCAGACCAAAGCACAGCGATAAAGTACATACCATTCTGTGAAGAGCCTGGTAATGAGCATGTTGAGTGTGTATGTACGGCAAATATAAGCCTGTCAAGCATAGAAATGAAAATTTGATTTAAAGTTCAGCTCTTTCCTGCAGAGACTTTCCTTTTTCAGCAGCATTTGATACAAACGAAACAAATCAGTAGATCAGAGTGGGGAAGAAATTTCAATTAGGGAACCACTGCAAAGGATCATGAAAGTTCCGCGCGCCAAAGAACGCTAGCAGCTCAAATTAATCCGGAGTGGCGCATAAAGGAGACTTCTCTCATTGTAATCATTCTAGATAAAGCCAGACTAATATAAAAAAGGTGAAAATTCAATTTTCTCACTGGAGGAAATGATCGCTGTCTCTGATCAGGTAGCAAAAGAGATGATGGGTGAAGGTTCGCCAGCAAATAAAACGGTTTGTAAAATGAAATGTGAGCCTCTGCATCTCCTAAAGGCACTGTTTTATTATACGTCGGACTCCTCTTTTAATTAAAGGTGCTAGAGGGCCATGATTGGCAGGTGATTTTAATGTCACCATATGGATCCTATTATTGCAAATTGCCTTCCTCTGGATGTTGATGGTCAGGTGTGGATTACCTGCACTACAGTCTGCTTTATAGTCTGCCTTTCTGTATAGAGAAAGCAATGAAAAGATTCAATCTCCTCTCCCAACCTACATATTCTGCCAAACAGCTTCTCTTTATGTCTGCAGCATGCCCTTTACATTTTTTTAGAATATAAAGTCGGGTTCAGTAGCTTCAGTCAGACGCATTCATGGCAAATACACTCTGAATATATACCATCCCCCACATCGGCTCTCAGAGGCTGTGTTTTTTTTTTTTTGGCTCTGTAGTAATACAACATTTATTTGGATCAGTATTTTACTTGTATGTGGGCTTCAGATTATAGAGTACAGCATGTCTTTCAGCTCTCAGTGCACTTCAGCCAGCCAGCAACAATTGCACAACTGCACGAATCAAATACGAGTTATCATCAATAAACACAAACATTCAGGACTAAATCAGAGAACTGATTAAATGACCACACAAGTTCAGTGTTCAGAGTAATTAGGCTGCATACAGGCTGCACATTATCAACACTAGGATAACCCTTAATTTAAAGCTGGCTTAAAAATCCATTGTTTCTTTAATATTTTTTTTCATGCAAACCATAGAAAGACTCTAGCTGTCTGACACATGAACTGATATGAGATGAGTGTTTTTAAAATGCGGCTAAGCTGGGCTGGTTGAGCTGTACCGGTGCTACTGGCAGACATGCCTGTACAAAAAGGCATCTATATGGTTCGATTTACATTTTAACATTCTCAGACCATGGCATCAGGCTTCAGACACTGACTAAATAGGCTCAGGTCTCAGGAAGAAGCCAAAGGTTCAACTTTTATACTTGAGTTTTTAAGAGAAGAAGGCATGCTGCACAGTACCGTCAGAGTGTCTTTATATTTGTATATCATCAGTGTCATGGTCATTCAAAAACCTTGTATCTCAGAAAAAAGGGACTTTACAAGAGAATTAAAAAATAACGACCTCAATAGAAGGCAATGTAAAAAGATAATTTCCAGTAGCTCATGATGAAATTTGGACCAATTTAATTATGTCAGAGAGAGAAAAACAGCAAAAATGGACATATAAGGTTTTTCGTCAAGATACAGACAATATGTTAATGACATAATTAGCAGTCTTTACGGTACACTGTACATTTTAGTACATCCCCAGACCTTAGTGCCGGGTTTCAGACAAACAGACAAAACAGCTTCAGGTCTTAGGGGAGGTGATCATGAGTAAATGTTTTAGGCCATTTTGTGGCCCAAATGAAAAATGACAATATACTACAACATCTGATCTGTCTGATGCTCCGCCGTTTGCTCTAGTGCCAGGAAATCGCCTCTAAATTAACCAAAACAAAATGTGGTCTTTATTATTAGTAGCAGTTTCGCTCTGGAAGCAGCAGCAAAGATCTATTTCTCTGCGTCAGCTATCGCTTCTAGTCATTTCTAGATAAGCCCTTACTATCACGGGAGCACACAGTAATCATACCGGAGTTGGAGTTTCATCGTTGTATCCAAATAAAAGATATAAGGTAAAGTAAAGGAAAATAAATACCCCTACTGACCAACACCCCCACTTTACCCAATGTATCCCTGCAGACCATTCACTAGCAACCACTATCTAAATAAAATCCATTAACCACAGGACATGCCTTGACAAATTAGACATAGAGCAGAGCCACATGGTCTACTCCCCTATCTTAATCACATCTTGTCAGAATGCCAATGATGATGAAGGAAGCTCAAAGACGTTGCTCTACGGTATGCGTTCTCTTATCCTGGGCTTACAGAGCTCCCTACCACACTAATGACTGCCTGATACACATCAGAGAAAAAACACTGGTCCTAAAACAGTGAGCACCAAGCGTTGACGGCCAATTTGTTGACTTGTTTATTGCCTGAGGTTTGTCGTTAAAACCAGAGTGGTGGATGTGCTCCAGTGAGCAAAGTCAGATATGGTTAAGACCACCACGTGCAACAGTTACACAAGCATGCCTGGACGTTTCACACTATGCACGCTGTATAGTGCCGGGGGTCTTTACATTCGCACGCGCAGGCACTAATAACATGATCAAGCGCTGCAAGTATCTTCTCAGTTCTACGGCATGCCTCCGAAACGACGGTGCGACAACTCTCAGAAGCGTTTCCGTTTCACAGCTGAGTAGATGTGATCTCTCTGGTTCACATGTTCACTCAATGGGCTTCAGAAGAACCTCACTTCAGGTTTTATCCATCACCTGTACCATAAGCACAGTTTGCTTGCCTGCAATTCAGTATGCATGGCTTTGCGAGGGTATTGGCTAGAATACAGCCACTGAACCATGCAGCAATGGTGTACATAGGAGGAGATGAACATGTTCAACTCCAAAGCAGATTTCAATTATACCTCAGTATGTAAAACAACAGAAAGTCATCTCTCTCTCTCTCTCTCTCTCTCTCTCTCTCTTCCCCTCCCTTCTCCACCTCTGAGCTATTGCAAATCATTTAGTGCAACAATATGACAGGACTTTATTAATGGCACACTACGCTGGCAAATAATCAACAAGCCTTGAACAAATAGTAACACAATGTGCTATCTACTTTGATAAATGAGTCAAATAATACTAATGATACTGTGTCATCACATGGGATCTATTGTTTCAGAAAGATAATTTGACACAAGGCATTCTCGCAACATTGAACTGCATTTTCAGCCTCAACCATTAAGCACATAAATATTAGGGCTATCATACAGTACATTATATATCATTAACAATTAATGGAGTGATCAGGTAAAATGGCATATTAAAAGGCTACATAATAACATGCTTAACCCCAAACAGCCTAGGGCCCGCTGGTGGGCCTAAAGTGTTAGCACAATGTGAAGTGTTAGAACTTCAATTGCCAAAGAATAGCGCCACCAGTTTGTACAGAAGTCTCTGTAGTTACTAAGTAATATACCTTAGTGTGTAATAAGCCCTTCTGTATTAAGGGGTTAACTGAACAATGACAACCCGTGCATAGCCTTTCAGAGATACTAGAGAATTATTTCATTGGACTTGAAGAAGAAAAGGGAAGCCTTTAAAGATTTCATTAACAAACACTAGATGGTAAAAAGTAGGTCTTAGACTCTGTATGTTCTTCCACAAGGAGAACTTATTTAAGGATTATCATAATGTAAATCAAACTAATATGAACAAATTAGGGCTGCACAATACTGTGGACAAACGTATTTGTCTTCTGCGACATATATATGTATAGCAATATAAAAATGTATAGGATTTTTCTCCAGACTGTACTAGAAGGCAATGATCCAACATGTTATGATATTACTAATGCACTCTGAATATCCAATACTGGAGAAAAACAATTGATACTGGGCAGATACAATCAGCCCCTGGTACATCTGTCACGGAAAATTAGAACAATGCATACTTTCCTTACATTAAGCAGAACAACGGCTGATGTGCCTGATATAATTGGACATTGCACCTCCTGCGATGTGACTATTGTGCATGTGTGCAATGCGATGGCGATGCTGAAACCGTATAAGAAGCTCTAAAAATAATGACTGCCTACAAATCATGTAAGTTTTATTAGGTGTGTACATGCATGTATCATTGCTGTCACACAAAAAACAACTTTACAGGTTTTCAACAACTTTCAATGGAAGTCAATGTCAAAAGATTTTATTCCAAGTCACTTTGGAGCATTTCTCTTGGTCCATTCATCATAATAGTGTGCATATAGGACCACTGCTGATTCACTGATTCAAAATATGTCAAAAAGTAAATAATTGGCAAAAATGTAGGTTTTTGCATGACAGCTACGATATACTCATGCATATAGCAAAACATTACATAACATTAAAACTACTGACATGAGAAATCACTAACATTATTGATTCTTTAGTTATAAGGACACCTATAAAGGAGGGGGATATACATATTAAGCAGCAACAGTTCTTAAAGTTGACGTAAGAATGGGATGTTTCCGGTATTCAGTAGTTAGTATCTACTGAGAGACAACCGGTGAACCGGCGAAAGGGTCATGGATGCCCAAGGCTCATTATTGTGATCCATGGAAGCCCTACCTCACAACTTACAGGACTTGCTGCAAATGGATCTCTCGCTAACATCTTGGTGCCAGATACCACAGGACACAAACACACATTTCAGTGGATGGTTCTTTTCAGTCACAATGCCTCCTTGGAGTGTTTATACCTTGCTTTTCATGTGGCCAAACAAATTTCGAGCATGATCCAATGACGGAAAAACACATGTCGATGGAAGATGCAATCTTGGTGTAAAGCTCCATGGTTTTGGTTCTGATTCTGAAACAAATACATCCAGATCTCTCTTCTTCTCTCCAAAGGTTTACGCAGTGCTTGAGCATTGCAAACACACATCTCGTTCCAGGAAAGCTACAAAGCCTCCTTCCACTCTAACAACTCTGCAAGAAGACTACTTGTACTTTAGCATTCCCTACAGCCACAGAGCAAAATGGATTCAATGCCAGTGAAGAGGTATAATCAATGAGTAATGTTCCAAATGGCGGTGCAAGTTGTTCACAGCGCAAAAGTAAATATGAGAGTTGTGAGCTGTGAAAGTCTTCAGACAGCAAGAAATGAGGAGGAGCTTTAATCCCTCTCTGAATCTTCGGGAAAGTCATTAGGTCAAAGGAGTGTGGAGGATGGAGAGCGAGGGCCTTTTTTATAATGAAGCGCCAGAGCTCCTTTGGGAAACAATGCTGGAGGCCGGTGCTTCGTTCGGCAGATCTGAAAATTAATGTTTTGAAGTGCTATCTGCAAAGGGTCCCCCCGGGGCACCTTCTGCCGTATCTGGGAGCAAATAGGCATCCAAATCGCACAAAGCCATTTTGATTACAGGCATGCTGTCAGTCCATATCTATGCATCAGTCTCTCTATCAGAAATAATGGACCTGACACACAGGATGTGCTAAATAATTCAGTCAAATTTTGGCACCCGGAGACAAGCTATTGTGACAAGACCTCTTTAAGGTACCCCGATGGGAAAAGACAGAAAATGGCTCAGATTGTCACATAAAATAAGCGAAAGACTGTTCAAGAGGACCAGGCTTGCGTGGCGTTTGTTTTGTCTTCTCTTTTGGTATTGAAATGTCTTTCTTATCTGAGAAAGAAAAAAAAGGGTTAAAAATAGAAAGGTACTACTGCAATTCAGCAGCTGGAGCAAACTCTCCCCTTAAACACATAATAGCAATAATAAAAGCAACAAAACTCTCTTGCCATGGAAAGCAGCACTTCTGGTTCGAAAATTTCTCTGTCTCTAGGTGCAAATGGAATTTTCTATTTTGCAAAAGAAAAAGCACATCCATGTGGCTCGAATTAACCACAGAGGAACCCTGCAAAAACAAAAATCCCTTCGGGGAGGAGTCTGTGCATCAGAAATAGCATGCTTCAAAGTAAAGACAAAAGTCAACATAAGCAACAGCATTTCCACTTAACTCTCGAGTATGGCTGGAATCATAGAAATCCATCAGTTCCCCTGATGAAAACCCTCATGAATCACAGCACCAGCAATGCAATAAAAATTTAGAATTCACAGCTCAATGCTGTTACTGTTTAAAGTCATAAGGAGCTGCTGCAAATGAAAGGTTGTGTCTATCCCACAGCCTACAGCATGGTCACATAACTGGCCAAGACGAAAGCTGGCTGCAAAAGCTAACACAATACCTCTCTGAATGGGAAAGCAGACTTTAAGGCACAACAAATACTGCACCGCACAGCCTCGCCCCGAAGAAATCTTCCCGTGTCCCGCTGGAGACGTTTTTTCGAATATCTCCTCCACACAGTAACCTGCTGCTGCTAAACGCTGGCCTTAACCAAAAAGAACGGAAGTGAATAGAGTTTCAAAGCAAATGGCTCCTAAAGGGCATCAAATATCACTGCCTTACACAGCATCCAAGTCTTGCACAGTCAAAGGAGAGCACAATGAGTTCAAAAGGTGAGTACTTCCAATCGAATTTAGTCACAAAAAAATATATCCCCTCTTGCTGCATTTCTGCACAGCACATGGGGGCTTGCTTGTGCTACAGTATCACTCCTCCTCGACCTCATATGCATAAAAGTGTTTTGGTCTGCTAAATGTGGCTGGAAACATGCTTTTTGGACACGTGTGCTTTGGCTAGATAATACTTGGATTATGGATGATGAGACATTTGGTGCTATTTGAATATTTTATGAACACTCCAATGCCTCTTTGGACCTTACTCTTAAATGATTCCCGTAGCTTTGGAGATGACTGGCTACAGTTCCAAGCTGCAAATGTCTTTATTCAGTGTTTAGCAATAGGAGATAATGGGAGTAAATAACATTACCAATCTCACATGAACAATTATTTTTTTTATTAAAACAAGAAAAGGAATTTTGTAAAAAGTATAGATTAGAAACAATTAATGCTGCTTTGTTGTTTGTATACAGTAGAACAAATATTTTGTCATAATTTGAATTTGACAAAGTAATTGTTGTGCATATAGTTTTGCACTGCGAAACAAAAACAAATCATCATGTGATCATCATGTGAAATTTTGTGAAATCATGTGAAAGTCCGAAGTGCTCGTTCATCAAAATAAAATGGGTCAAATGGTCAACTGTAAGTTTTGGGAGGAGGACCATGCATGGTCCAAGCTCCACCTATTAGAGGGGGTCTGGCAGAAGCCACCTGAATTCCAGCCCAGCGTCCTTCATCCTCTCATACAGTCTCCTCCCATTTTATTATATACTGATGACACAGGTCCAAAATTGCCTAATTTATGTTTAAATAAACAAAAGCAATATTTCGCACAAGTTTAAACTTCTGTTCAAATCAACTTCTGTCCTGTGCTACTTTTAACACCGTATACAGAATATGAATTGTATGTAAAGGTAATTCCTCATTTAACCAACTATGTGGTAAATTATGTAATTAGTGATAGTGGAACCCTTTTTGATTCCGTATAAAATTCTATCTGAAACCATATACAAGACATGTTCAATCAATAAAAAAAAAAAAACAGGAAAATGGCCAGCATCAAACTGCTTCTTCTTAATGAACGTCTTCATTAAGTAACTCCTGAAGAACCCATTTTAAGAGCATACAGCATTTGGCGTTTGAATTATGGTTCTATCACAGACATACTACATTGGTTTCAATGCATTTTTTGGAATAGTGCTTCTTCACTTACATAAAACCTAAGAAACACGCACAATCTGCCGCTACAGGTATAGAGACAAGTAGGTTAGAGAGCAGAAGTGAGAAATCACACTCCTATATATGCAGACAGTAAGTAAGACAGTGTGCAGTGTGTTTTTAGGATGAATACGGGAAGTGAGAATACATTATTATTCAAACTTTGCTCAGTTTGCTAATTAGTTCCCAAATGTTTGCAGCCTTGTAGAATCTCACAAGTTACTTTTATTGTGGGTTGCAAAAAACATAGCTATCTACACCTCTACTTCTGTACTCCTCTACTCTGTTCACTGAAAAGCACATTTTCCAGTGTGAAATCATCACTGTGAGTGTTAAATTGAACACCCTCTCAGTGTCTATACAGGTCCACACCAGTTCGACTTAAACGTTAGGTGTCTCAAACCGATTTCAGAGGAAAACTTTAACACTGTCAGTGTTGTTGCACCACTCGGGAGCTGTATATTACACCCAAAGGTGTACACTGTTCACAGTTTCTCACTGCACTGGAACTACTTGTTCCCTTCATTGGTGGTAACTGCTTATTGGACTGTTATGGGTTTCCTGCACTGGAGTAAATTACACTGTTTTTTGTGCTAGAAATGAGCAAAAAAGCGTGTTGCACCATTACCGATACTTTAGCACCGTTTCCATGAATGATTTTGTTTTTGCATGCTTAGTTATAAAACCAAACATTTAAACAAGTAAAACCCAGTTTTACATTTTTTTATTTACAGCACATTTTGTCTTTGTTTGGTGTTTTTTAAGTTCTGAGTTTAGGCCACAAATTGAAGTTCTAGTACCTTTTTTAGGATTTATAGCTGTCTATCAAGTATTTAAGTCAGAGTTGGTATCGGTATCGGTACTCTGTATCGTCAGATACTTGAAAATCTGGTATCGGTATCAGAAAGGAAAAAGTGGTATCGGTGCATCCCTAAAAAAAGCTTTGTGATTTTTGTGAATTTTAAACAAGAATTAAAAGCTGTTTGTTTGAGCGTAACAAGATTATGCTTCCCTACTTGCATGTGTTTTTACATTGTGGCAATTTAAATTTTTCATTGCTATGAAACTTTTAAAATGTGCAGTTACTTAACCAGTAAATGATATTCTTTCAAGCTTATCAGATCTTATTTGGGATATGATTTAAAAAAGTACAACCTACACAAAGTGAAACATTATAAATTTTAGGATTTATAGCCGTCTATTGAGTATTTAAGTCAGAGTTGGTATCGGTATCGGTACTCCATATCATCAGATACTTGAAAATCTGGTATCGGTATCAGAAAGGAAAAAGTGGTATCGGTGCATCCCTAAAAAAAGCTTTGTGATTCTACTGAAGCTGAGAACTATGGACCTCTGGTACTTGAGGCAGAGCTTTCAAAGCATTAAGAATTCGTTAATGAGATCCTATCTTTTTTATGGCCTCAACTTTACTGAGGTTTCGCTTTTTTAGGGTTAACTCTTAACAACAGTGGAATGAACACACATCAATCTCATGAAGGGCTCTGTGTCAGTCTTCAGTCTTGGCACTAAATAAATGAGGCATCCTGATGAGGCTGTGAGATGTCAGGTCATGTGCAAAACCTAAGCATTTATAAGAGGTATGACTGGTTTCTAACACTTCTGAAACAGGGAATCATTAAAGGTGCATTGGAAAAAGGATGATATCAGAATGCAAAACCATGGTAATGTGTTTTGGGGAAATTAGGCATCTCTTTAATTATGATATCTAATGCAATTGCTTTGTTTGAAAACCCATCAACTAGCACCAATAATCAACCAATTGTTCACTGTCAGGTGTCTTTCCCTGCCTCCTAGCTTTAGTCCACTTAGTAGGTTTTGCAACAGCCTCATTTTCCTTCATTCAAATTCTGTTCAAAATACAGATGCATATCAGAACACTGAAAGACAAGCCCAGTATCATAATTCAAAAGATAAAAGTGCTCTGAGAGTATTGCTAATATTAGTGTTTTTCCTCATAATCAATCCTTTCTAAAATCTGAAGTCCCATGCATGTATGCCACACAGCAGAAACACAGAATACAGAATAGTCTGCTTTCGTGAGGTGAACTACTCAACTAAAACACAAAGCATCGTTATGGGTTGCATAATAAGAATGTCCTGATCCAATCAGGATCTGGGTTGATTCAGGCATATTTGAATGGATCAAGTAATCGGGCATTTTAATCCCATTCCAGTTCTGAGTCTTTGTTTTAACCAGTGTTCAGAGGGCCATCTGGTGTCCTCAAGGCACCATTAACAGACATTATTCCCAGTCGGCAGCAGTGAGTCTGGAAACCCAGTCACCCAATCAGAACACAGTCACCCTCTATAGAACTGCTATTTGGCATCAGCAGACCAACAACAAAAACAGATATCAGTCTATGAGTGTGTACCACTACATGCACAGGAAGTGAGCTGACTGCAGTGTTTTAAAGGAGCTGGGAGCTGATTGATCAGACTGGATTATAAGATATTAATTACACCTTCATCCAGTGCAGGAAACTGTCATTTTAAGAAAAGTCTCTACTAAACTAAATCAATAATTCTCATTATAGAACCTGCTACTAAAATACAGGGATTTACTTGCAAAATTAATCAGTAGCTCATCTAATCTAAACTGTATTATTTGTGGAATCGGCTGATTAAGAGACTCAGGATCAGATTGGAGGAAAAATAACCGGGATATCCCAATTGTTTAATGAAACACATCATTTTCAGAGTATGAATAACATATTTGCTCTTTACTGAATTGGATTTTAGGACAGGCTTTACAGAATCAACACTACAGGAGAATCAACACACATTAACGCTATAAAACCCTTTAATTAAGGCAGATTTAAACTAACCAAGACTGACGAATGGTAAGTGAGCTTACTCCTGATAGAGCTAGGCGTAATGTCAGAGCTATTAGAAGCAGTGTTATTATCAGCATGTTGCTTAACGTTCTACCACAACATTATTTTCATATTTGCGGTGTAAATCTCAATTCACAAACAAGTAAAGGCTCTGGTTTAACTGTAATCCAACAGCTAGACTGTGGGCTTGGAGGTCATTACATAAACATTTGGTAGCTACCAAGTCTTTTAAAATAGACTGAATATAATGTTTCTATCTGGCCTGGCATGACTACTGTCTGACTTTTAAACAAGTCAAACAAAAAAAGTATTATAAACATCATTACTATTTAAACTGAAACTCCATCCCTGTGGTGTCTCCCAGTGCCACTGCAAGATATGAGTGGTGCTTCTTTATGAATCCCAAATGGCTCCACACAGTGCGCTAATTATGGTGTTAAAAAAAAGTGCACATTTAACATAGCACAATATCAGTGTACAGTAAATGTTCCCGTATGCACTTGATTTTAATATATTATTATCATTGTTATATAAATATATAATACACAATCTAAAAGCTTTTTTATTTTAGAGTTTAATAAACAAACAATATGTTGCATGGTTTATGGGCTACTTGTCCACTGTAAAATTTAAAATTTTAATTAATCAAAGTGAATCTGTTTAGACATTGCATTAACTTGTATTTACAGTGATTGGATGGAGTTGGGATTTCACTTGAATGTCTGAAAAGCCAGGTGCAAGCACACAAGCCACATTCGGAGGTGGACAAAGACAGATCTTCACCACTTAGGAATGCATTTGTTATAATAATACACACTGTTATATAACATAACATATCATATAACACTGTTCCTTTTTGTTATTTTAAATAGTAACAGTATAGTAACAGGTTTGGTAACTCATGTTTTCAGTAGGTTACTGTAAGTAGGACATAAGAAATATGTGTGCTGATATGCATTTTATGTGGAAAGTAAAGCTGCATGACACATTTTACAAAACAAATTGTAAATTCAATCTGGCCACAATATTTCCAAATACAATCCGAATATAAAAAACAGGTTAAAAAACAGCTTCTGTGGGATACCCTGACAATGGATAATTTCACTGTGCAGTTTATCCATTTAGACAAAGCTGTTTGTACTGCTAATGAAAACTGAGGAATCAGACAATGACTACTTTTACTTGTTGACTGTGGCTTTAGCACAGTTTTACCATCTCAGTCACTCACCATGCTAACCTGCTAACCTTTTACCATGGATGCTCTTACCTCTCTCACGCCTCTGCCATCAGTCTTTTCTGTTTTTCAATCAAGTGATGTAAACAGGAAGCAAGGAAACTAATCAATACCGTGATTAGTTGTCGATGATGTGTTGTTGTCGATGTTATTGATAATGTCTATTAGTTGTTTCAGCTGTTCAATTCAGTGCTTATGTAAAATAACCACGCTTAGACAGTGAAGAAGACAGTGATGTCACAATGGAATGCAAACTTATGACATCACTTGATTGCAGAGCTGGAGCATTATGACATCACAATGAGTTTTATTAAAAAGGACAGTAACTCAAGGACAGTTATCTTAATTAACAGATTTTAATTAACCTACAAGGCAAGAAGGAATATGGTTCAGACCACCAGTGAAGTACTGGTCAGTGGTCACCCTGCTGTGCATGGATTTTCTTCTGATCTGCTGTAGGGGTGGAGAACCAGAACCTGAATACGAACAAGATGTCAATCCGGACACCAGATCTGGTATGTGGTAGCCTTTACTTTAAGTTAAAAATGGGAAAGGAAAGACCCTTAGACCATCAACTTGCTCAGATGCCCAATAGAAAATATTAAAATAAAGAATGAATGATGGACCAAATGACACCTTGCTCACAGAGGTGCAAATTCTGGATCCCAGAACTAAATCCAGCTCAAAACAAACATCCTCACACAATCAGAGCTTCCGCAAGTATCCAAATAATCTGATAATTAGCCCTCATCTCCAGAGCCCTCATCTCCAGAGCATCTCTGTGCTGAAGTGCCTGGACAAGAAAGGGCTCTGACCGACCCGAACAAAAGCAAGAACAGAACTGTCACACCTGACCTGCACCAACCGACCCCATAACCATGCCACCTCAGTGACATTCAGGGCAGTACAATGACACTTCTTGACAACAAGGAATCATCTGGAACCTGAGTGGTAAAGCTGAACTCTGCATACTGATGCCCAGCATAGGCAGATGCAAAGAAGAAGGCTGGGTCAAGGTAAGATGCCAGAAAGCAACTGCTATATCTGACCTGCATAACCTGACCACCTCAAAGATTTTCACAGATGTACCGATGTGACACATCCTCAGAGAACAAAAAACAGAATAGACTGAAGAGTGTGAGGAAGTAGCAATGAAGACACCAGACACGTTGTCATGATCTGGCACATAATCACACTGTAATCTTTAGTTGTTTCTTTTACTTTAATCTGCTTAACTTTCTTTGTACTACTTTGTAGAGGTGAAACAGTAAAGTGTATTACATTGCATTGAACTGTATCACAGTGTATATTAGCCTGTGACTAAAGGGTTCAGGCCTCTATCTTCGTCCCAAAATTATACTTTTAAAATGTTACATGTTCTTCTTAACTAAACTTAACTTATCTTACATTCAGACCCTTTTCAGCTAGGAATGTGCATTCTGAATTCTTTCATTTGATAAAATAGGGCCCACAGACTCTTTCTCTGTAGTGGATCTAAAGAGCTGCTAACTAGTAAAGTGGTGGATGCCGATGAGGACTTGCTGGCTGTTTCTGAAATGCAGGGTTGGACAATTCATTGAAAGTTAATCAAAACTGGCATTCAGTTTTCACCTCTAATCGACATAATCTCGCCCATATTGATTATTTGAATTTTTTATACTTCTAAATACTTCTTTAATACTGTTAATACGTTCCCTACTGTGTGTGGTTATGAACTGTCGCCTTAACAACATGTCTCCGACTCGAACACTGAACCAACTGAGCGACTCGAGCAGCTTACATAGTCGCTTAATAATCGAAATCTAGGTAATATATTCAATTAATCTTCCTATTGATTTGAGGTTATTTCAGCACTACTGAAATTGATCCCTATTTATTATTTGAGGCACTATTGAGTATGTCGGCCATTTGTCTTGGAGTGTAAAGGGTATGAATTAGACTGCTGTATCTCCCACAGTTCACTAATAATTTAGCACAGCATAGCTCAGTACACGGGCTGAATGTGGACCAATATGCATTGTGAGATTCTTAGTAACAGATAGAGGAACAAAAAAACATCTGATGACATTTTCTCATACAAATGATATTTACAAGCAACCGCAAACTGTGAATTCAAGGTATTTTCCCGTGTTGTTTGTTATTGGTTGGCTTATTGATCTAAGTAACACAACAGTCTATTCCATGATTCCAGATTATTCCATGAACAGCACAGTGCGTTTACTGATTCAGAATTCAGTTTGTGTTTTAAACACAGCTCAGGAAGTGTTTGACTTTATTTGTGTTTCCAGTGCTACCCAGTTCATCGTCCCTTTCTAAATAAGCACAGCACTAACATAGGAGTGGGGATCTATTTTGGTCATAGCCGTTGGTATTTTTTCCTTAGTGGACGATGTGCCAACATTAGTTTGTCAGACAAATATACTTTCAGTGATTCTAAACATCAGCTACAGCAGTTAACATCAAGCGAACGTCAGATAGATAGATAGTTCACGTAATTAACATTAGCTAGAGTGCTCAACATCCACCTAACATCTGCTAGAGTGGTTAGCTAATATCCAGCTAACATCAGCTGGAGTAATTAACATCTGGCTAGCATCAGCTAGAGCAGTTAACATCCAGCTAACATCAGCTACAGTAGTTAACATCTATCTAACGTCAGCAAGAGTAGTTAACGCATGGTTAACGTCTGTGCCTTCTCAGTCCCAACCTCATGCAAAACAGCAGTGATTGTGTTGAGGAACTTACAGTTTGGAGCATAAGAGTCTACATAAACATAAATTCTTTAAACTATGAACAAATAGCCAAAATCTGATTTTAGTTTTTCAACACTGGCACTGTGAACAGTTAACTGAGTCCTCAAATACCCTCTACTCCCATCTACAAAACCATCCAGGTCTGTGATGTTTCCAGCCAAAGAACATGGACGTAGGCAAGTACTCGCAAGTACTGGTTTCAGCAGTTCTTCACTGAGCCTTTTATATCCCCTGCCTTTAAATGCAGAGATGATAATACGGCCTCCCTCTAGTCTTGAAATCTGATCACGCAGTGCCAAAAAGTCAAAGTGTGACCCCCCTCTCTATCCTGTGTCAGACAAGTCAGCATGAAAGCTGAGCAATCAAAAACTGCACTCAACACCTCCCATCCCTGTCCACCGTCTCTGGGCTCCGCGGTGCACTTGGTATCCTATCGAAGAATAAGAATAGCAAATGTTGGGGGCTTCACACAGATCCAATAATCACATTAATATGTGCTTTAATGTCCTGGTGCTCATTCTTTGTCACAGCTGGCGGTCATTGCGGCAGTCTGACAGAAGTTTGAAGTATGAATTATGAAGTCTAGCTATCAATAAAGGAGCACTGTCTGCTATTTCCTTCTAAAGCTTCGCCACCTAGGCATCACAATCCCGACACCAAAATCCAATTACACAAAATATCTTTTGATTTCGGAAAAAAAGGCTCTTGACTGACAGCATGCATAATCAAACCAAACTTGAATTTAAAACATCTAAAATTACTCCATTACAGTCAATTACCGTTTTGAATTCCAAGTGGCACTACAAGTGTAAAAAGCAGAATTTTCTTAGCCACGGGATACCAGTGGAGGCATCAGGCTGTATTTCTCTAGCAATCTGTTGCCTCCAACAATAGACTGTAATTACTAATCAACTCAGCCGTCAGCTCCAAGCTATGGAACAGATTAGTTACCTTCACTTGATAATGGTTAATCACCTACTGAAGAGATGCTAGTTCAGCTGGCTGCATGAGAAATACAAAGTACACACACACACACACACACACACACACACACTCACGGAGGTGCAATCACAGCCTGTCTGTATTCATTCCTCCTGTAGCATGTTTCCTCAACTAGTTTCCTTCACTTGTTATGCCAGAAGTCTTTGATTCCTTTGCTTCAAAGAAATTAATTGCCTTTAAGGAAAAGGAGCAACAAATGACATGAAGCAATGGAAAACAACAACTGTCCCGGTGGACTCTGGGAGCTAAATGAAGAAAAGGCTGCATGCACACAGTGGCAAACTCAGTTTGAAACAAAGTGTTGGATGTATTAACCTTTCCAGCACCCAGCCTCTGGGATCCCACCGCCCCTCTATTTGCAAGGCGCACATCGGCCTCTGTACGTGACTGATTTATTATGTGTAAATAGGACAACTTCAGGGCAAAAACACCAGAATCAACAGGCCAAACCAATCAAATCAGATGGCATGTGTCACGGCTTCCTCATAAACACAAAGGTGTAGTTTCCACTGGGGAACTTTGCAAAATCCAGTTTTTTGTCCTACGCACTTTCAAGGTTAGCTAGAGTTTGCTGGGGAAACCACTAAATAGGGCAGACTGCTCTTACTGCGCAGCTGTGATAATCTGGGTGATAGAAATAGAATTATTTCTTAGAGACTATGCTCATTTCTACTAGGCTAGTAATGGGTTCTGAGATTACAATACTGGCCGGTGGCAGAAAAAACGTCATGTTTATGACATCAACCATAACAACTGTACCCCCAAAATTAGTGGTATTAGTGCCCTCGCCACAACAGATCTAAGCATTCGAAGGCATGAACTCCACAAGACCTCTGAAGGTGTCCTGTGGTATCTGGCAACAAGACGTTAGCAACAGATCCTTCCAAGTCCTGTAAGTTGTGAGGTGGGGCTTTTTTTTATTGATCGGATCAATGAGCCTTAGGTACCCATAATCCTATTACCGTTTCACAGATGGTTCCTTTCTTGAACCATATTTGGTAGGTACTATTCCCTGCATACCAGTCTGCCTGATGTTTGAGGATGCCCTGACCCAGTCGTCCAGCCATCATAATTTAACCCTTTAAAGTCACCATTACGCTTGATCATTTTCACTTCTTTCACTACATTGACTTCATAAACTGACTGTTACTACACTTGCAACCCAAGACACTGTAGATGCCACTGTAGATGAAGATTGAAGATAATCAATGCTTTTACTTAACCTGTCAGCGGAAATGTATATATATAGCCCTTTTTACAGTCTCTCTTTATTCATTAGAACTGACTGATATAAGATAAATGAGCTCTGTTCTGATTGGCTGCCCTGGATTGTTTTCGAATATTAACTGGGAAGTGAATGGCTTTGAAACTTTAACTTTGTACACAATCTTTATAAATGACTCTCTTTTACTCTTCTTTTCCTTCAATTTTACTAAAAAAAGGAAAAATTCAGTTTTCTATTACATGGAGTCTTTAAAAATTTTCTTTTACTCTAACCATCTATCTATCTGCCTTATGTTCAGTGTGCTATTTGTATTGTCATTAGCTTAGAAATTAAAAAAAATCAACACTGCAGCATAAAAACAGGACATTTTGGCACTTTAGACTATCGCCATCTAAGGATTTTGCTCTTCAAGCACAGTAAATATGAAACACTCGTTTAAAATCGAATCATGCTAATACTACATAACATCTTCTAATATCTATAAAATTCTGACACCATTGTGTATCCATAACAGCTAGTTAGCTACCTAGCATTAACAGTAAGAAGGGAGAGAAAAATGGATCGCATCCATCTTCAATGTGCCTCGCCTTCTGAAACTAAACCTACGCCTCTTTTTTATGTTCGCCAGTGTTGCTTGATTACTCTTGTTGATAAACACAAGCATTAGCTACTAGACTGAATCAATTGTAATTGAAACCGTGCTCACCTTCCCACACAGTCAGCCGTGCTCAAGAATGGCTTGGTTGCCTTTTGAGGTAAAGTATACCTAACATGCTTGGCTTTCCCTCACCATTAAGGCTTGCTCAATTTTTTACAGGTTCAAAAATGCCCTGACAGTTCCACTCAGGCTTCTTCATGTTGCCTTCTATCTTCTACAAGGATGATGTCAAAATCAAGGTCAGACTTGATCTTTCCTACACTCTGAGGCAGGGAGCAGGGAGAAAATGCTTGGGCAAATCTGAAACCAGCCACACCCATCTCAAACAAATAGCTGTGCGTCTAGCTGGTGCAACATGGTTGCAAAAAGTGCAGAGATATGATGCTTTTATATTTTATATAAAATATATATTTATATATATATATATATATATATATATTTTTTTTTTTTTTTTTTTTTTTTTTTTTTTTCCTGAAGTATTGAACAGCATTTGCGATGAGTGTTCTTTATCTTGCAAGGAGCAGTGAAAGCCTCTGACAGGCCGTGGTTGGGCGGCTGAGTGCTTTATCTCCATTCCTTTTACAGAGCACTGAGGCGAGGCAGAGAGGCAGAGAGGGTGAATGCACTTCTCTGACGAGGAGACGGCAGAAACAACAACAAGCAAGCATATCTCTAATTAGAACAAAAAGAGTCACTGACAAAAAGAGCTCAAGTGTGACAGAGTGGTACAGGTAACTTATTTAGAAGAAAATAACAACAAATATGAAAGAAATGTGGTCATAAACACAGAAAGCAATATTGTAATAATGACATGGTGATATTACGCCAGATAAGGCAGATAAATAATATTGGCAATATCTGGAGAAGCAGAAGAATACATATATTAATATTTGGATGTTATAAACAAAATAAGGTTGTTCATGTGTCCTTTAAAGGCCCCAGTTTTACTCAAATACAAATACAAATGAGAACAAAAGTTTTGAGACACCTGCTCATTCACTGTTTTTCCTGCTTTTGTTTAAATGACTGTCTTTATTGAACAGGGAAGGCGTTCTATTAGGTTTTGGAGCATTGCTGTGAGCATCTGATAGTATTCAGCAACAAGAGTGTTAGTGAGGTCAGGATGTAGGATGATTACAACCCCACCTCATCCCAAAAGTATTGGATAGAGCTCCATTATTCCAGAGAACACTGTTCCACTGCCCCACAGCTCAGTGCTGGGGAATGCATACCCCTCTAGCCCCTGGCAAAAGGCATGGTGCCAATAGGTTCATGTTTATCTGCTCCAGACAGACCTATTCTATTGGTAATACTTCTATACAGGGCCTAGATAAGCTCTGTGTGTGTGCATTTGCACATCTGTGTCAGCAATGGGTGGAACTCAAAGTAGCTGAATGCATTCATTAGAAGGGGAGTCCACAAACATTTGGACATACAGAGTATAACCAAAAAAGTAACAGAACCTTTCTGTTATTATAAGGAACCTGTTCTGCATATAAAATACATCAAAATGACTAAATAAATACATTGAAACCAGTGTTTGATGCTTTCTATTTCATTGGTTACCTTTTCTCATAGCGCTGTGTGGGTGTGAAACCCAGCAGATTGCACTTCCATCACTACCTTTTGATTGACAGTCCCTAACAGTCTGTCATAGTTTCAGACTGCAGCACAGGCAGATCATACTAACCCAAACTGACCTGTACAAGCCCAAGGAGAACACAAAAACACAACACAAACTGAGGATGATCTTAAAGCAACACGATGTAGCATTTTTACCTTAAAATAACAGCTTCAGCCTCATTGTGATGCTCCACTGATTTGTAATAGGGAGAACAGTCTGGATGTCATTTCTACTCTGTGCTCAGTGAGCTGCTAACTGCAGTGTGCAACTTCGGAGTGGGCAGGATATTGCTCACAAGCAATTGCAACACTGTATAACCCATGTTTGTGTACCCATGGTCGCATGCTTCTTTCACTTTCAGTAACGGTATCACTCAGCTTGCCCAGAAAAATGGGTCCTTTAGTGGTGACTCAAAGCACGAATTACACTGCCCGACTGTATGGGGGCTCTGGAGTATGAAATGGCAATTTTCCATATTGTGGCTTTAACTATTTAAACAGATCCAAACTCTTGATTTCAAACTACCAAACAAACTCTGGTTCTGGTATGCAGCGGTCAGTACCTTCCAAAATTGGACCAAGAAAGGACATAATCACAACAGGTGCCCAATGCTCACTGATGTGATCCATGAAGGTCCCACCTCACAACTTAAACTTACATCACTTAAAGGATCTGCTGCTAACGTCATTTTATGGCTGATTGGTGTAAATTGCACTTCCAGCTAAAAAATAGGTCTTAACAGACATGCTATTAGCTTAAGATTTCAGCTGTGCTGGGTTTGTGTACATACTACCTGAAGCAGAAGGATATTTAGATATGGATGAGATTTCAAACCAATATTTGATGATGTACGGTACTGTACTTCAGAAGAGCAGAATGTGTAGGTGATGCTATTTTATTCATTTTATTGCATCGTATTAATGTTTATGCCTCAGCATGGGCGTATCTACATGAAAAATACTGTATATCAGCGTCGGCCCACAATTTTTAAATTAGGCACATTCTTCTTTTCAGGGCAGAGAGGTTGGGGCTGAGGTTTATAAGCTCCTAACAGTTCGAATGTTAGGTGATTCTAGCTGAATGGCCATTAATCATGCGATCATTGTGTTTTTATATTAAAGTTGCATTCCTTTAAGTAAATTTGATTTCATCTGATCTGAAAATCGCCCTGCCTTCTCCACTTTTGCCAAAACATATATTAGGATCCCGAAAAGCAGACATAGCCTTTAATAACTTGGGTAAGTTTCATTTTCCATACAATAATAAAATAGTCATGCACTTGATGGAGTACCTGCTTTCTCAGAATGATGGGCTTCAGCATATATTCACATTGACTGCACGGAAGCTGTACAAGCCTCCTATCTGGAGCCAGGGAGGCTGGATATTTGCAACAATGTCAGTGTATCTAAAAAGATCAGTGCTGAGACAATAATTCGGATTTATGCCCAGCGCCCTGAAGCCCCAGCCCCCTTTGGCACCGAGCAGAGCTAGACTACGTGTTACTGATGTGCTCTGCATCTGCAAAGCGAAAAAGAATGAGAAATGCATGTAAATCTGTCAGTGTATATCAAAAATGGGATTACATACTGAAGACTGTAATTAATTGCATTGGCTAATTCATTCCATCAAAAGGTACAAGTGTGCCGAACAAGTGAGCTAGGCTCCTTTAAAAGGCCCTGGGCCTTTTCTGATTGTGGATGCAAGGATGAATTACTCTGCTGTTTGGGTTTCCTAGAACATTCCAGCATCAGGCCCTCAGCCCTCGCTGTATGCCAGGTGGCAGCTGGGACAGTTCCCCTTTAATCTGGCTCGGCGGCTTCGGTTCAGTGCCACAACAGCAGGCATGGTGTAGAGCTGTATGGGAAACGCAGTCTCTCTCCAAGGCTATGCTGACGACAGGCTAATCCCTCACTCTACCCATGTTTTCCACTTTAGTTGTCTTCCGTGGCCGTACAGCTTTTTTGTGCAAAACAATCTAAATATTTATGGACCTGAATAAATGTATGCTGGGTAATGTACCATCTAACAAACATACAGTGTTCATTGACTTCTTCCTGGTCTGGGTCGCGGTGGATAAGGAGCCTACCTGGAATAATTAAGTGCAAGGCAGGAATACAAGCCCATCACAGGGTACCACACACACATATCAGTTCACTCACATACTCACATATAGGGGCAATTTAGCCTAGGCAGATAACCATGTTAATTAACCATGTGTGTTTTTGGGAGGTGGGAAGAAACTAGAACACCCAGAGGAAACAAGGACACGAGGAGAAGAGTGAGGAGTTTGGAAAAACACATCAAACTCACACACACAGTGACCAGAGCATACATCAAGCCCACAACCCCAGGCCACTGGAGCTGTGTGACATACACACACACACACACTACCTGCATCTTCTGCTTTAAAATTTTCAATGTTCTCTCCCACTGTTAAGCATGGGGAGTGGATCAACTATGCCTTGGGCTTGTGTAGCAGCCAGTGGCGCAGGGACCTTTTCACTGAGGGAAGAATAGATTCAATGAAATGGACAATTCTGCAACCAAATGATGTGATGACAACACATGTAATAAAAAAAAATGCTAAAGATGAAAAGAGGATGGCTTCTACAGCAGGATAATAATTCTAAACACAGCTCAAAATCAACAATGGACTGCCTCAAGAGGTGCATGCTCAAGGTTTTGCCGCGACCATCACAGTAACCTGACTTAAACATCATCAAAAGTCTATGGATAGAGCAGTGCAGCAAGACGGCCCAAAAAACTAACAGAACTAGAAGCCTTTTGCAAGGAAGAATGGGCAAGAGTCCCTGAACAAGATCTGAAACACCCTTAGTTGTCTACAAAAAGTGTTTACAAGCTGTGAAACTTGCCAAAGGGAATGTTACAAAGTACTGACCATGCAGGGTGCCCAAACCTTTGCTTTAGGCACAAATGGTTCTGAATGTTCTATTGAAAATGATATTCTGAGACCACTAATGAAGGCAAGCGAGAAAAGGACTGCACTGAAATCATTTACTAGTTGCTTTTTTATTTAAATTTGTCTTCTAAGAAAATAACGACTTGTTTGTGCTAATTCTGCTTTCACCAAACTGTGGCCTTGTTTTGGTAATTAGGCTTAAAAAAAAAAAAAAAGCAAAAAGAGCAAGTTTGAACTCTTGCCATGTTGAAACATGCTCAGTGTCATGAATGTACAGACTGTACAATGAACAAAGTATGATATTACTTCTATAATTATCAGCCCTTTGTCAAAATAGGACAGCAAACTAAGCTGCTTTTTCACTTCTGAGCAAGTCAACCTTGCTCACAATTTGGCTCAGCCCAAGTTCAGCACCTTCAATCAGGGGTGTCGCCTTCACACCAGGCAAGGGGGGGGGGGGTTCAGAGTGGTCAGCGCAAAAGCTCCATCTACTCCACTGCCTAGAGGCGGCTGAGTGCAATGACTGTGCAAAATAACTCTGTGTCAGAAAAATTAACACTAGGCATAAAGTAAGAGGGGACGAAAGTACAAGTAGAGTGGGCACATCCCCCCTCACCTCCCCTTGACATTCTGGCAAGTGTGCATTTATGTGTCACCTATGCTGATAGCAAGCTGACCTGGTCATTAGGAACTTTAGGCAACAACAGTGTCAACACATTAAATGAGTGAATTTGAGACTCTGGCTATTTTATTTTTTGTGGAGACGTCATACGATTAGTAAAGACTGTTAATCTGAACTGATATTAGAGTTGTTCTAATATCAGTTACAAATTTTGGCTTCTATGGTTACAATGCCAATGTACATTTTCGGTTATTTCTGCAGCATTCATTTAGCTACAGATGCTTAAAGTCTCTTTAAATAAAGAAGTGCCTTATATCGTAGCTCTGATCTAAATGTTTGTTTTTATGCTTCACCCATTTGTTTGTACAATATTAATCTAAAGCAACATAATTTAAAGCTCCAAAATCATTGTGATGCTCCACTCACGTAATAAGAATAATAGCATCTCTATTATTTTGGTTTGAGCGTAATTGTACTCTACCTTCTTAGCCCTCATGCATCTTTCACTTTCAGTGAAGCTTCTGTATCTCTTATCTTGTCCAGAAATGCATGTAAACATCATGTCATCATGGCTCAAAGTGTGAATTACATGTGAATTTTTCTTTGTTTATTGTCTTTTTATATAATATGATAAAGAATGGTACATACACAACATAAAATATAGTAAGAGTATCATATGTTGGGCCTCAAGTGCTCCAGTGGAATAAGGAGCTGTCACTTACTATGATCAGAGTATCGCTAGGTCGAATCCCAGTCATGCTGCTAGCCATCGGCAGCCGGGGCCCTGAGAGAGCACAGTTGGCCTTGCTCTCTCCAGGGCGGGTAGACAGCACTTCTCCCCACATCATTCCAGTGTCAGAACAAAATCCCATGTCTTTAACTTCAATGGAGCAGAAAAAGGGAAGTCTACTGGCCGTTGCATCGGAATCGGGTACATTGTGCTTTTCTCCGAGCATGTTGGTTGCCCGGTGACGTTGCATCAGCAACAGTTCGGAAAGAGACATGATGGCTGGTGGCAAATGTGACGGAGAAGGCGTGTGTCAGTCTTCGCTCTCGCAGAGTTGGGAGCATTGCATGTGATACGGGACTATGGGAGCATAATGTGTTGGACATATTGTTATCAATGGTTATCGCGTCAATATCTACAGAATATTGCTGGATCGGATTTCAGAGAGAAAAAAATAAATGATTCCGATCTTGTAAGAAATCAAGTCTAAATTTACTCTTACTGTGTGATGCGATATTAGTCATGAATTTCTTCCTGTGGGAAAACGAGCTTGAGAAGCTTCAGCATGATAGCCTATTTCTTAGATGCTTATCTGAAGTGAAGTGCCTTGGTTAAAAAAACGGTTGTAAAAAATGTTTATAAAATAACTGATCTGACCAGCCGATGCTCAAGATTTAATATTATTATAGATTTCCATAAGGAAAAAGTAGTATTCCGCTACCTTTACTAACAGTGTAGGATGTTGGCAATACAGCTACACAACCTGTTTGGGGGATTTTTACTGATTCTTCCTTGCTTGTAGTTGTATTTGTGTAGGTGCGAGTTTCTTGGGTTGCCTTGCCCACACTGCTCTTTTGAGATCTAACCACAGATTTTCTGTGCTTGTTTAGGTAGTCCACTGTGGATTTTGAGGTGTGTTTAAGATCATTATCCTGCTGTACAACCTATCCTCTTTTCACCTTTCAGCTTTTTTTTATATAGACGTGAAGTTTGCTTCCAGAATTTGCTGGTATTTAACTGAATCCATTCTTCCCTCCAGCAGTGAAATGTTTCCCATCTCTGTTAAATCTTCTTGAAGACCTTTTGCAGTCAATCAGTCAATCTAGCAGTTCTCTGTGAAAGTTGGTCTTCCAGTTCTTGGTCTTCCAGACCTGAACTTCACCTCTACCATTTCTGCTAGCTGCCTCAATTACTTTACAAACTGAGGAAACAACTACCTGAAAACTTTTACGTCTTTAACTCTTAATTCTTTATTAGTAATTAAAGCGCTTGACAGTAGGGGTATAAAAAAGTCAGTATATTGAAGTATTGCGATTTTATGTTTTGCAATTGATTTTCAAAAACACAATATTGATGTTTAATCAATAGTTTACATGTAAAAATGGAAGACTGTGGTTTACTGTGTTGTTTTAAAACCCTGATCAATAGATAGCAGTGTTATACTATCTTTAGATGCCACCGTTCTGAATGGATAAAAATGACAAAAAAACTTTTAATTTACTCAGATTTTATGCAACTAATGGAGAGTTGTTATACTATGACAGTTTTTCTAAAATTTACATATCGTCTTGCTTGCCAATACACAGCCAGACTTTGCAGCTGCCTAGAGGAGCCCATGGCTTCTGACTGGTATGACATAGCTTGAGACATTTTTAAATTTGCATCACCTGGCCTTTCCCTAATGATGATTGGTTATACTGGTAAACAAGCTATAGTCATTACAAGCTAATAAAGGTCTGAGACCCTGGAACAAGAACAATACACTAATCCAGATGAATTTTTACGTTTCTTAGAAATTGTGGAACTTCATGCTGTTGTATGATTTATTATGTGATTAACTGTATATTTAAAGCTTAGCTTGTGATCCTGTGCACTGTGTGATGGAAACACAGACAGTTTTGCACTTGAGTTCAGTGATAAAGTCCAGTATTACAGTTTAATCACAAATGTTAAGAATGTATTAATCCACTGTTAAATGAACTGATAAATAAATGATTCTGGCAGACTTAAAAAAGAAGAACTTCAATGCATCCATAAATTCAGCAATTACAAAGGCTTTCGAAGAAAAAAACAAAGTAGCACATGCTGTTGCGCCTACATCCTAAGCAGCTCGTTAATCTTTAAGATTCATCGATATTGGGAAACCCAACCCAGAACTTTTATAACAAATATAATGGAATTCATTCTCATGCAATACTTTCCATGACAGATGGTCGATAACACAGAAGAGATGAGCAAATGATGCAAGCCAATGTTCAACATAGTCACACCTACACACAACATACGCACACACACACACATTAACATTAACTAAATCATGTTGCTACTCAGTGACCACACACTACACGTTCAAGCTGTCAAACGTTTAGGCACACTTCACCTCACAGCTTTAGGATTAACGGTCAGACTATTCCTACTTATTTCACAATGTTTAATATTCTGCAATATTTTGCTGCGGTGAGAACAAAATCTCATCCCTGACAGGGTAAAAGGAAGTATTTCTAACTTTTAAAGTACACTGAGAAATTAAGTCGCTTCAAATGGTTCTTGAGCAAAACCACTGACAAACCAATTTTGGTTCTATAAAGAACCATGTTTTTAATAAAGTTGTGTAAAGGTGTGTAAGATATAAAGAACCTTTAATTGCTGTAAAGGGTCTCCACCAATTGTTACTACCTCCACCTCTGGAGGTTAATGGTTTGCCCCAGGGGTATTTGACCAGTGGAGGGCAGAGTGGTGCTGGGGTTGTATTAATTGGTTGGGGAAAAGATTATTGGGGAGTATTTACACTCTCTTTGGGGCAAAGGCCTCCTCCTTTTACCCAGCTTGCTCCTCTCTTCAGTACCATGGGTCACTCTTATCTTTTGTCTCGTAAGTCCTGGATTCTCTAGACAGGTGACCATTTTCACTTATTCCCTAGACATTTGTGATTTCCTACTTTTGCTCATTAGTAATGAAGTGACCTTTATTATTTTACCACAAGTTGAGTGTTTCCCATTTCCATTTTCTTTTTACCACAATGTAAAGGTTTGTCACACATTTCTATTACACACATGGTTCTTAATCAAAATACAATACGAAACAAAAGTGGTTCTTTTATGGTCTCACTTAAAGAACCGTCTGAAGCACTTTTATTTTTTTAATTAATTTACCAAGATAGTTTTGGACCATCTCTTTTGGTCCATTAATTATAAACATACAAAATATAAAAGGCTTGAAATGGGAAATGATAATATTAACATAACAGAAACACATTAGTACCACTATCCTTCAGTCATTATAAAAGTATCTATGTATTAATATACAGGTTCTCTCTCTTTTTGGTCCCAGGAACAGGCCCATTTGGCTCTCCGGAAAAGAAACAACTCTTGACGTGCCAGTGTTTATTTCACTACTCTAACAAATGCATGAACAAATTTGATTAACAACATATCTTCTTGTAGAGTAGAGTAAATTACAGGGCATCAATAAATGAATTCCCCTTACTCTACAGCCATAAAAACACAAGAGAAATGCATGCTAGTCAGCAGACACTTTCACATTTCCGTGCAAAAGAAATTGTGCTCTTTCACAGCAAAAAAAAGGTAAAAGATCAGTAGATCCCTTAATCACGCAATTTATGTTGAAACATTTGCAAAACACCTCAGTCTTAAATCCAATGTTCTGAATAATTCATCTGCAAGCCAAGAAGCAAAACAGATTGTCTAGCCAACACAGGTCTCCTCCCCCAAGCCTAAGACTAATTCATCAGGGTCACTTTTCAATATCAGGCCTCTATGCAGCATGCCAAGCCTCCCCGCTGATGAAATCGCAGCGTACGCAAACTGTGCAAAGTCATCCAAATCCAATTAATAGGTTTTCATACAACTTCAGGTGATAACAGCCTATCTGGGAATGCCATCTCATTTTGGGGGGAAAAATGCATTCAAATGTCTTTGCTCCAGTATTGACCATTGTCATGTGGGCAAGGTAAGCATTGGAGGCATTTGACCAAATGTCACCACATCGATCTCCTCGCGTGCTTGTGATTGCTAAGGCACGATGAAAAACCCTGTGGCACACAATAAAACCACTGGACCTCCTCCCCCATTAGGTCACACAGAGGATGGCTCCAGCAAGACAATGCAGAAACACTGATTTTCCAGGTGGACATACAGTACAATCATGAAACAAAAACAAAAGGAGGGGATTCAAGGGTTCATGGCAATGGTTCTATACATATATACAGAAGCTTGACAACTTAAAGAACCTTCTGTAGGTGGTTCTATATAGCACCCAGATGGGTCCCACTAGTAAAAGAACCTTTTTCCATTACTAGATGGAGCCCTTTTTGCTTAGAGTGTAGTCCAACAGATCCAAAGGGCTTCATAGGACCAGCTGCGAAACTCAAGTTTCAATCTGTCCATCCATTAAAGGTCAGGGCCCTTAATGACTCGACCAGAACCCGTGGGTAGCTGCAACTGAGCTTCAATTGGGCCAAATGAGGCGTGCAATAGAACACCAAACAAAAACAATGAAGACTGCCACGGAGGTGTTAGATGAATCGCTTCCTGAGGCAACGGTGCTGCTCTTAGCAGAAGCAGAGTTTCTTACTATGTCATCTTTCCCCATCATTCAAACTTTCTTCAAGCATTCAGCTCTTCCACAGCACACCATATTGAGCCTGTTTTCTGGGGAGGCTTGAAGGGATAAGGATCATCGCTTCATCCACAAAGCTGTTCCTTTTCGAATTGTCCAGGGGAAGGCTGAGACCACTAGGCCAGTTACGTGCTTGGCAGGTCTGAAACACCTGAAAGTAGAGGCACACAGTCTGAGTGCTGTCCAAAGACAGCCTATGAATGGGTTCCATATGACGGGTATAAAAAGCCAGCACTTCTAGAAGGGAGGTGTTTCAGACATTGATGCAAAGCAGCTATGAAAATAAAAGGAGACCTGAATGAGCGGGTTAGTTTTACTGCACTCAGCAAATCTTATGCAAGTGCAGTGATATCTGCCCTTTCTTCAGGGACCTGCTAACAGTATTTCTTTTTTTATATAACAAAAAAAAAGTGTGGTTGATCGGATGTCACTACCTGGGGAGTTTTCGGGAAGGTTTTTAAGCAATTTTCCAGAAAGGGAGGTGCCCTCCAGCAAGAGAGATGTTCTCTACTAGGGCTACACGATATGGACATATATGCAGAGTTCAATTTACTTGGCAATGAAATTGTGATAAAAATAGTTGTGCAGTGTCTGACTGGATGTGCCAGACTCTCTCTCTCTCTTGTTTATACATGTAAACAGAAATGTAACTAACCTCTTATTTAAACAACTAGCAAATAATACATAATTACAGAAGCACCATTTACTACTTTGGTAAATAATACTAATAATAAAAATGAAATATTCATAGCTACTGTCATACTGTTTGGGCACCCCTGGTGAAATTACATGTTTTGTTGGTTTTCTAAGAGAAAACAAGTACAAATTATCTAGAAAGAACACACTTCTGCACATCAGCAATTACTGTTTATTCGCTTAAAATAACACAGTGGGGCAAAATAAACCATACAATTTGGCACAAAGGTTGTCTCTTATATTTTCCTCTGTATGTTAAATTTGGTAAAAAAACAGACATTACTGATAATGTTGGTAATAAACAATTGCCAACAATTCATGTAATCAATTAGTTTAGAGACTGCAGTGCTTCACTTGAACATCACAAAAAATAATGTGCCAGTGTCTGCAATTTTAGCCACTGGATGACTGGACATGCTGAATTTCCCTCTAAATTGCAGTTAAACGGATAAATGCTACTTACCACTTCTCAGTGCTGACAATCGTGCTAGTCCGCATGAATACAGATACATACTGCAGGATTTCTGACCACCCAGCTTCACAAAAACTATATTTTAGGTAGGCTTTTGAAAGCTGCTCTCCAGGGTGGAGGGTTTAAAACTCTTTATATGTGTTTTCATGCAGACAGATGTTTTTAGGTTTTGTTATACAGCTGTGGCTGTGGACTGGTGGCCGGTATTGGCTGATTTCTGTGTTCAGTACTGTCAGATTTGTTTGTGTGATGTCATCAACTGCACAAACCATTTAATATATCTTTGTTTGATCATTGGAGTTCTGGTAGACCTCTATATAGGAGTGTAATTTGAGGTTAGCTTTTGTTTTTGTATTTAATTCTGCACCTTTCCACCTGAGTAAAGCAGCGTTTTTCAGCAGCAATAATGCAGATCTGTTGCTCTGTCCTTGATAGAAGTGTACAGCTATGATTTAGAAGATTGAGAGCTTTGTTTAAAAGAGATTTGTGAGAAAAGGCAAAAAAAATCTATTTTTAACTTGAAATATTTAATTACCGACAGACTTAATGGCGCCGCCTCTTCTTTTACAAACACATAAAAGGATCCAGATACGGGTAGAACGATTTTTGACCACCCAACCAGGCTTTTAGAGGCTGCTGTCCAGGGTGGAGGTTTTGAAAAGTCCTTTATCCTTTTTTTTTCCTCAATAAACTGTTAATCAGTTAACCGTAAACGATTACAAAAATTACAGGAATTATTATTACGGAAAGTAATTCAGTACTAATCTAAATAGGTGTACCCAAACTTTTGCATACTACTGTTCCTACATCACAACTGCGAGCCCATTTGCGTTTGGGTTCTTTGTGACTGTAGTCATTACTGCTTTGAGCGTTTAACATGCAGTTGAGAACGGAGTGTGAGAATGATGCTCACATGGCCAGAATAGATTAGATAGATACAGCTGAGCACATCTGTGTCATGTAAGTGTTCAATCAGCCGAGTGCTTGAGTTTCTCGCTGTACATGCAGGAGAGCACGGTCCCAATCCAGCACAAAGGAGCACTTGTTGGGCTTCTAACAGCATATTCTGCCAGTCTAATTATGTCACTCTGGTGCTACGTGTGTGTGAGGTAATATCCGACGTTCAGACTGCCTCAACATTCTTAAATGAGGCGTTTATCATCACAGCGAAAAGACGATCCATCGCGCTGGCATCGTCCTGGCTGCTCGGGGTCTGCGACTGCTCCGTTGTCAATGTGAGGAGATGGTAGGGTCCATCTCCCCTTTGTTGCTATGCTACATGTCAGTATGGTTAAGTTGAATCCATAGTTTTTTCCTTTGAGCTCCTTTGAGGTGCAATGAACACAGCTGGGATTGCTATTAGGCGCAGTGGTATCCCTACAGCCACATCGAAGAAGGCATATGCTGACCTTCATTCCTTTTACATTGTGATGCCTCAGGGTTGCCTTGAGAACTGTCCATAATTCAACTGTATGGAAGAAATAAAGGCACTGGGAGTAAAAACAAGCAGCTGTGATGCATCGGGTTCTACAGCCTACCCCTCTTGGTAGAAATTCCTGGAAGTGAATGCTCTGATGTTGCAAAGACCACAGGGTGAAAGGCCAATGTGTTTTTGGCACAATATAGGAAATGCAGGTCTTTGGTTAATGTCCTCTTTACAGGTGCAGGATTATTTACACATGCGACTGGTGGTCTATGCTATTATTGACTTGGCTCCAACTCCAGGTACAAGTCACAGTTGGACAATAAGCTAGCACAGCGTGCTTCAATATAATCTCATTTAATTAGGCTCTGGGGGCCATCTCCATGATTTCATTACCAAATGATTGCGCTTAACCTGCTTTTCTGGGCAACGTTATATACTTTTTAAAAGAGATCATGTTCCCAGCAACCTTGAGAAGTCTGCTGTAGCTGATGGATATCTTGCGTGACAGCGTGATAAAGGGGGCTTTGATAAAATAAAACTATGGTTCGTACAACCTCGGGTCTCATAATGTCTTTTTGTCGGACCAGACCAGCATTGAAAACCGGTGGCTGTGATCTGTGATACACTTGGAGAGATGGCAAACACTGATTGGGACTGCGCTAAATGGATCGGGCAGAGGGTGGTTTTCACCAAACACCCTAAACGACCCTGAAGATACACACCGAGATGATGCTGTCTGCCTTTGTGCCCACATTATGGGCCCGTAACACTTAAGACACGGACAAAACAGTGGAGCCTCTTGAAAGACTGGGACTTTCTAATGGACCATGAGGCGTTCAGGATGTATGGAGCCTATGAATTCAGCAGGAGAATGGACCATTCAACTAATCTCTGCTGAGAGCTTTCTGACATTTTCAGGCAGTCGTGAATATGCAGCTTTAGAAAATAGCATTTTATTCCCCTCCTTTTTTCCTGAATACACGCTGATTAAGCAATAAAAAAGATCCAGGTGGGGCACTTGGGCATTAGCACTTAGTTCAGTCCTTTTTCATTCTAGTGATTTATTTTGACAGTATAATAGCAGCGGGATCCAGCCATTAAAAAGCTCAAATGCAACTCGGGGGCACAAAATAAAAAGCTCCCAACTTCCATTTCATTTGAGAATTGATCATTTTCTATACAGTTATAGTTCTGGAGGATGTGTGGTGGTGGGGTGGGGGGTTGAGGGGGATTAGTGAATGATACTGCACTGTGTGCTGATGCTCTTCATAGTGTTACAAATTCATTCCATCAATGATCAGCTGCTGTTCAACTCACAGCTGAAGGTCTTCAGCGACTCTTGGGGGCTGAATGCAGGCTTCCCGACCACTAATGGAGGCAAATGAGCCTGTGGCAATTAATAAACTCTGAGGAAACGTGGGAAAGTGGCTTCATTATTTACTTACCAGCTTTGAGATTGAAAAGGGAGGAGGTGGAAGTGGTGGTGTGTGTGTGTAGGGGGGGGGTGTCAAGTATTGATTTAGGCGTTATTCTGCTACTTTGCAAACTCCAAGCTCATGTGCGCTGAGCAGGATGCAGTCTAATTTGCCAGAGGCTTCGATTTCTCAACGTTAGTTCGTCTGAAGCTCCATGAAGGTGCCATTCATGTCTCCTCATGTCTCATTAGACCAGTGCGCATGCAGCCTCCTGGACTACACAACCTCACAGACCGTAAACCCAATATGATATTAGGGGCTTCACGGTCTGGATGCCTACCTGCTGCCTCGTATCAGCTGAGCTCAGGCAGTCGTGCTGGCCTTAATTCCATCTGTTCTGCTTTCGTGTAAAAAAAAAAAAAAAAAAAAAAAAAACACCAACATCTCATACAGCCAGTGCAACTGGACCACAGCTAGACCCAAGATCTAGGTTTTAGGCTACCAGCGAGAAAGTGGAATAAGTGGGACCAGGCGAGCGAGCATTTGCTGTCATTAGAAACAGCACACACGCCACATAAGATGAGATGCAGACAGCAGCCTATTAGTGAGGACCTCTGTGTTTGGTAGCTTTCCATAAACGACGTGATAAGTTATAATAAAGTGCGATACCCCACGGCGCGCGATACCCCCCCCCCCCCCCCTTTCTTTTCTCAGCACATACCACCCGTACACGTACACGCCACACGCACACCCTGCGGTCTTACCTTTCCCCGTGCCGGCGCTTCTCTGCCGTTCAGCGTGTGAGAAGAATACATCCCCCAATCCCAACATGACAAGAGCGAGCGGCAGCAGCAGCAGCATCAGTTCGTTCATGGCTGGGCGAAGCGGCCGCTGCCTGCACTTGTGTGACTGAAGTCCGATTCAGCCCTCCCCGCCGTTTCAGGGATGACAAGTGAAATGGATGTGCAGAGCGGGACCAAACCCTTCTTCACTGCTCGCATTCAGACCGCTAGGCGTGCACACGAGAGACAGAGCGCGGGCGACAGTGAGAGCAGCCGGCGAGAGAGTGAGAGTGAGTGTGAACGAGGGAAAGAGAGAGAGAGAGGAGGGGGGGGGGAAGAGAGAGAGAGAGAGAGAGAGAGAGAGAGAGAGACTGCGGACGACGGCGCGTTCTTTTCCTTTCCCACCCATATTCCGCCAAGCCCCGCCCACCCCGTCAGCAATTGGTTGCTAGTTCAAACTCATAAGCAGCCCGGCGTTCTAGAGCGCTCCGCACCCACCAACGCGCCAATCCTGGCGGAGCCCCGTTAGCCAATCCCGGTGCAGGACAGCCGCGTCTGTCGGAATACGGGTGGAGCCAAACAAGGCGACAACACCGCAGTAGTGAGTGGCTTGACTTTGACTACGTAATCCATGCTTGCAGCTCGCTGAAGAGTTTAGCACCGCTAGACTGAGGACAACGCCTCAAATAAATGTCTCAGTTAACGTGTAAGTAAAGTGGTGAAGAGGCGTTAAAACGACCAGCCGTGATTTGTTGGCTCAGGGACGCCCAAAAGGGAACACGCCCTCAGGGTTAAATAAGCGTTTAATTAACGAGTATGCGCCACTTATTCAGGCTAAACGGTTTGCAAAACAGTAAATTCAATTATGGCCCTGTAACAGGATTGACGGGTCTGCATAAACCACCCCAAGTGCTGGTACTGCCATCGCTGTCCAGGCCTGGCTGAAAAAAAATCCAATAGAGAAACATTTAAGGGAGCAAATCATGCATCTTTTTTTATCATAAATATGGAATAAGGGGTGAGCATGTAGAATACATATCAAATACACACATTTGGCACAGCGTATCAAGTTATCCTCTGAGGCAAAGTGGTCAATCTGAGGATAAACCCTCCCTGGGGGTTGGTGGGATTAAATATTTAAAAGAAGCCAAGCGTACTGTATCAGCAGTGCAGGTCTCTCTTTCTGCCCAGAGGACTTCTTGCTGTCACGCCACCGATCATCAGAAAGCTTTCTAAATAGCTGACCTGCAGTAATGCTGAACATCAGATCGGTGGCTCTGCTGAGGTCGGTCATGTTCTTTGTCTGTGTCTCAGGACTCCTTGCATTTTTAACTAAAACTGAAACAATAATAACACAGAGGTCTTTCATCAAAAACATACCCTTCACATTGCTCTCTGCCTTCTTCTTCTTCTTGTCTTAAAAGTCTAAAGAGTGTAAAGGTCTGTGTTCACTTACATAAAACCACTTGCGTTTTCTCTTCACCTCAAGTAAGCTGCATAAAATCTCTTCAGGGAAACGTTTCAGCAAAATTTAAAGAAAGAAAAAACTATAATTATTAACGGCTTTAGTTTTGGACCCAGAGAATAAGTTTTATTCTGCATGATTGAAAGGCTTAAGTGCAAGTCATACAAGTTGGTGTGGTGTGAAATGCTCAGATCTAGAGAAACTTAAGAGTCAGAACTGTTCATAGTGGTGGTGATAAGAACCAGATGTCTGAAGAGTGTATAGTCTCTAAAAGCAACATCACAAAGTTAGCCTTCAGAATGGTAACCAATATGTTTTCTAGTGCCTGAAGCATTATCTTACAATAGTCTCAGTGCTGCAGTATATTTGCTGTTAACCACTGCTTATCGTCACTGTCACATAAATATCTCCAACATGGGAACTTTACAGGAGAAGCTCAACCCCTTTCTTAACTTTCAGTGGAAGCCAATGTAACAGAACTTATTCAGAGTCAGTCTGGAGCATTTCTATCAGTCCATTGATCATACAGATATACATGCAGATACTAAGTTTTAAAGTCACAGACACTGTAAGTGTGTCGACTGTGGCTACACAAGCAGAGTTTATCACACACTCGTCTCATCCCTCTGAATGGGTTAAAAGCTATCCACTAGGGGGCAGGTCAGGGGAGGGTCAAACATCCCTTCGGGCACCAGAATGCCTTCCTTGATTATGACTTCTAAGATCTTAGAAGAGTCGTTTTGTCCTGGGTTCTGTCTGCTGCTGACATGACATCATGCTGTGGTCAACTGCCTAGACTGTTCATTCTGGTATTGCATCTCACTCACATTCATTCCTGAGGATGCGCACTTAAGAACTTAGGCTCTGAACAAATGCAACATGTAGTTGTATGTGCAGTTCTTTTTTTTAGAGGTAAATCCAGGGTGTTCTAAGGCAATATAGTCACACCCCCCCCCCCCCCAAAAAAAAAAAAAAAAATATATATATATATTTATATATATATATATATATATATATTTGAAATTTATTTATTTTTTTGCTATTTTTTTTATCAGCATTACATATAAAAACAGAGAAGACATGTGTAAGGTCACTGATCATTTTATTGATTATTAATAGCATTACACATGACACTTTGCCATCGGCATCCAGAGTCAGAGAGAGCACAATTGGCTGCATCAGCTGGTGCAGCAAAACTGGGGATCAGCACTTTCCTCGGAGTGTGTTTGCTGTCTGGCAATGCCACAATGGTGGCAGATGGAGCATTGCGAGTGCTAGTGGGAGTTACAAATGGGTTGGTTAACTAGCAGTACCAAATTTGGAGAAAAAAAGAGACACAAATTGACAAAATGTATATATTACATGAGGAATATAAAATATAAGAGATTATGCATGATGTCTTTTTCACCTTCTTCTTGTTTTTCTTATTATTATTATTATTGGTGTTGCTATTATTATTACTGCCAATTCCTATGTTACTGGACACTCAAGCTTTAGTGTATTTTCAAGCACATTTCAAATGTCAACACTCTCAGTAGACAATTTGTTCAGAAGGCCTTGTTTTTTCCCATATGGCTGTGCTACACTCACTTGGCCGGTCACAAAGCAATAAGCAAATAAGGGACCTTTTCTTCCTCCCACACCCCCACTCACCCAACGAGAACACAGTAGTCTGCGTCTTGGGAATCTCTAACCGCCTGAGGAGTGTGACTCTATCCTGATTCCCAGCTCTAGGGGCTAATCAGAGCTTTGCCAGCACTGCTTTTCACCAATGCACCCTTGGGGTCCTCACTACAGCTCTGTGTAATGGGCATTGCTGTTATTTACCTAGTCCAGAACTATGCAGTTGATGCGCAGCGTACCACACATATATGCACTTTGTTGATTTAGGATTATGTGAGAACCAAGAGCAACAAACAGTGTTTGATTACATGTGAAGCCCACCATATGGTGGATGAAGTACGCCAGCACCATAAAGCTGTGTTTAATAGCTCTCTCTGCGTCTTATCGCCACCGGTCAGGGACTCCATAGGACCGGGGAGATGAAGAGTAGAAGACACACACTCACACACACTCACACGCACAGACACACACTGAAGTCTGTGTTTTCAGTACTCAAAGCACGAGGGCTACTGAAGACTGCCCACACAGTGGACAGCCCACGGCTCGCTTCGGGGAAGGCACATGTGTCTGTGCAACACTACCCCTCTAAAGCACGGACGCTTCGAAGGCTTTCAGGCTGAAACTACCAGCCGTCCTTTGTGCTCCTCCACCCAAAGCTAGGAATGGAGCAGCACTTTTGTAGTATGTGCTTCCACTTGCTGTAAACGTTGTTCCGTCTGATTCCGCATTTGTTGTTATCTATCACGCTTCCTTGGTGATTACATTGAGGTGTTTAAAAAAAAAAAACAGCATTCGGCCGTATTTCTATCACTGCTGCGTTGAGTCCTTCATCAATTATTCAGGCTGTCTTTGAACAGTTTAGTTAGAAATTATATCTCCAAAGCATTATCACCAAATGAACTTGTTCTCAAGGTCTCTAGTCAACAACCGCAGGGATCTTTTTGTTTAGGGAGGCTGAGAAATGTGTTGTTTTTGTTCCAGGTTTCTATTCTAATAAAGCACTAATAAAGTCCAGCACTGTAGTTCCTCCAGAAATGAATGGCCTTTTCTTAAAGGTCAGCAATTAAAAAAGCTGTGCAGTCTTATGAGCTGGGCGAGCATCAAGCAAGCGTATTGTTAAGACTCGGGCGAAGGAAGGAATCAAAACGAGTCGCTATTGTTCAAAGAGTAATTACATTTCCATGAGACAAACCTCGTTATGTAGGTTACTGCAGCCTGCCACTGCCTTTGACACAAAACTCCTAATAGACACAAAACGGCCTAATTGCACGGCTCACTACCACACGAGTGATACATCACCAGCATATCCCCGCAGTTTCTCTACTCTTTGAAAAACGGCTCTCTTAACTCGGCGTTGGCGACAGCGTCAGAGAGAACTGGCATGTCAGAAGGGAAGATTTGGCATGTATAAATATGCTGTCAGGTAAGTACGTGGATCAGCGCCTCACTCTTTTTCAGAGGCTATCATCTCACCTTTAGCCTTAATTAGCAGAACGGCTACACAAAGAGAATGGCACATGCAGAAATGCAAAGCCCTTGTGCTAATAATTATTCTAGCGCTGTAGTGCAGGGCTTTGCCCCTGTCAATAGCAGTGATGCTCAGACTGAACCCTCGGGCCCTGCTGCACTTTCACAAGCCCACTGGCACATGTGTGAACATGACACCTGGCTGCCCCACTGACATCACACCCAGCTTTACTAAGCTCTGTCTCTCTCTCTCACTGCATTCTAACACATGCATGCACACACACATAACACATACAGGACGTTTTTTTCAAACACTGTCATACAGTATAATATAGACGAGACCCATCATTTACAGTAAGGTCCAAAAATCCTCACTAGAAATGGGGGATTTTTTCATATAAACCTGAAAGTAAACTAAAAGGTAATACCAGGAAAAAAAGAAAAATATATATATTTTTAATATTTGATCATAAAATGATTATATTAATATTTAATTATTTTTAAATATTGAAATATTAAAATGTAAACCTTATAACAGAAAGGTCAGGTTGTTTTTTTAGTCTCACCTCCTCCACTGAAGTTCAGGTTCAAGTGACTCTCAGGTGGCTCTGCTCATCAGAAGCCTTGTGGAACTTGTGGAGTCCATGCAGCTCAAGCACACGATATCATTAAAACAGTGGTGCAGTGGTGGCTCAGTGGTTAAAGCACCTGGCAATTAACAACAACGTTGTGGGTTCGATACCTGGGCTTGGCACATCTATGAAATTCATATGCTCAAATTGTTCTGCTGACTGTGTAAGTTGTTCATTAGTATTACTATATCATGTAATGTACAACTGTGCATTGAAAGATACATACATATGCACATACATTTGGGTATCTGAAATGTCTACCAACCCACAAACTGTGAAACAAGATACTCCAGTCTGGTATAGGCTGCTGTTTGTGTGTATGTGGTGTGGGAGAATGAACAAGCAAGTGCGAGAGATGTGAACTCAAGGTGAAGTAAAGATTAGGTAGCTAGAACAAACATGGACAAACAAACAGAAGGAATTTGTATTGATGGGAGGAGTAATAAAAAAGTTGGGGGGAGAAGGGTTGTTCTTTAATTATTTAAACCCAAACTGGTCGTTCTGATCAAGGCTGTTTAGACAGGGTGGAAAGAGAGCTGTACAGAATTCTTGAAATCTTTTGAGCAAAACATGTAGCAGACATTTCAGTAAGACCGCAGGGAGATGTATTAACCGGTGTAAAAAGAGTTACCTTTAATAAGTCACCTTTAATTTGGAAAGGAATGCAAAATAGACGCCTTTTCACTAATAGTCTCAGATGTCTGGAACACACTGTAAGTAAATGTAATGAGATTTTAATTCAATAAATTTTTTACATAATGTAGAGAGCAGCTGCTTTGCTTAAACAGTAGCAAAATACAAAAAAATGCAAATACTGGTGATACAGGATTTTAATATAACAGTTATGATATGTCTACTATGTGTTAATATATTGTTGCTGTCATACAAAAACCTTACATACCTTGTATTTCCACTTTTCACTTTTTGATATCAGTTGAATCTGGCAGTTGTTCTTTACATTGTCTGAACATGATGAATGGACCAATAGAAATGCTGCAAACTGACTAATCTCACTTTGGCTTCCATTGAAAGTTGAAACTTTTATGTTGGGCTTTAAGGCTATTTTGGTGCTGCAGAAATGGCGGTGGTTTTCCAACAAAGTCAGGACATTATTTGTCCTGGAAAAGTACAATAACAAGCACAGACACACACACACACACACACATATATGCGCGCACACACATAGCGATGTGACCCTGTGTATTATAAGCCAGAGAATCACATCCGCTCCTACATAGTTGAGTTCTGTCTACCTTATTCTGCCTGTTTGCGGCAGGTTATGTAACCGGCTGGAGAGCTGGGTGTTAGTAATGCATTAGGATAGGGTGTTATCACAGCGGCTGCAGCCTTGACCTCTGTTCTGCATAGCGAGTGCATCCATAATCATACTCCTTTTATTAGTTTGCCCATTCAGTGCTCCTTCTCCAGCTTCCGCCACTTCAGTTCTCGTTCTCTTAGGTTATGTATGGTGTGTGTGTGTGTGTGTGTGTGTGTGTGTGTGTGCACATTCACTGCTGCTTTATTAGGTCCACCTACCTTGCAGCTATGCTCACCGGCCATTTTATCAGGTACACTTGCCATTTAGGTGCACTTTGCAGGTTTATTGTTACTGACTGTAGTCCATCTGCACATTTTATTAGCTCCCTTTACCTCGTCCATCAATGGAAAGGAAAAATGGTTGATTATGGATCTGCAACTATATCCACTATACAGAATGTCATCTGGCATCAGCTCATAGAAGTAAATGCTGCGTACTGTGAAAACGAGATGTAACTGCAGCCATAATTAACTGTGCAATCGAAACCTCAAACACGAAGTTGGGACTAAACAGGAAAATACAAATGCAGCTAGAAGAGGGCAAAACTGTTTAACTATGCAGTCCTCAGCAAGTTTTTCAAGTCATATTCCCAGTGCTGAACTGGAATCTGCAGTCAACACTTGACCTACAGTCAAATTAAGCTAAGCTACACTAGAAACTGAGCATTCTCTGCTTCAGCTAACAGGCCAGTATATCTAGCACATGCTACGTGCTGAACTCCCAGCATTGCCAAAAAGTTGAGATGGCCAAGAAACAACCAAAGAGGATAAAATGTAAAGCTCGAGCATAGATGAAGAGCCATTCTAACGTTGGTAACGTTGGTATTAAATATTGGTGAGGCCTTAAAACGTATGAGGAGGTTCTCTGTTTATGTTAGACAGGTAAGTAACAGAACCAATAGGTCAGTAATAAAGTTGTAATAGCTTAGGATAGGTAACTTTCTAGTAGCAATTGTAGCAACAGTTTGCGAACCCACAACCTAGCTAATGTTAGCTACATCACTTGCTGTGTCGTTGTTCACTCTAACGGTATGTCATGTACTTGTATTTGTATGTGCAATGTTTGCGATTAGTTATATGGCCACAAATTCTATGCTAGGTAATGCTACCTTCCTTGTTAGTTAAGCTGATAGCTCTTGTTGGCCATTGCAATCTTGTATAAGCTCTCACTCATTATTATTTCGTTGTGTTGTGCTTGCATATTGCTTGCCTTGGCAATGCATGTTCATGAAGTTGTGAAGTTGTGTTCATGAGGCTGAACATCTTAGGTCTTAAGCACTTAAGTTCAAATATCAAGTAAATTTCTCCAGAATCTCTGACTCCCATTTAAGCCTCAGAAAGCACTGGGAGTCCATGCTCAGAACCTGACGAAAAGCAAAATAACCACTCCTGGAAGTAAATTCCTTTTTAGTGTTTCCGTGTCGTTTTAACACTTGTGTCAGCACCAAAAATATGACGTTACCATGTTGGTATTAGCACTGTTCTGAGATTGGTCCACCACCCAAAAGCTGTTACTACAGTTGAAGATGATCGTTTAATGCTTAGTAACTTCAACAAATGCATTCATGATTTTACTGAGGAGATGTGTTTGGGTTTGGACTCAGACTTTCTCTGCCAGGGATGCCACTGGGAGAAAGACTGCCACATGACCACCGCTGAGCAGATACTATTTGGGTGGCAGACCAATCTCAGCAAAGTGGTAATACCAACATGGTAGGGTCATATTTTTGGTACTGACACAAGTGTAAAAATGACACGGGAACACTAAAAAGAATTTGCTTCCAGGAGTAGTATATTTATTTTTGCGTCAGGTTCATCTAGGTAAACTTTAACCCTGTGAATTCAGAGGTGTGCTATGCTTGCTTCAGTCAAAAAAAACCCCAAAAAACAAAACATAAAAACATGAAAGGGAAGAATGTGACTTTTCCCAGCAGTCGCAAGTTCAAATCCCATGCTGATTTGCCATCAGTGGCCGGAGTCTGGCTTGCTTTGTCCTGACCCTACTAGTGTCGGGGCATTGCTAGTGCTAGAGGGAGTTACAGATGGGTGGGTCAATTTGCAGTACCAAAACATATAAAAAAGAATTTTCCTTGCCATGATATAGCAGTTTATAAGTAAGCTTGTGATGTCTGGATGCTTCTTCTTTCACTTTTTAATTTAATTTAATTTAAAATTTAAAATTTAATTCAATCTCACAACTGCTTTTGTTACATGGATACCACTTTTATGTTGTTTTTTCCAAATATTTTATCCATTTTCTATTTGATGCTGCATGTTATTAGAATCCATTGCTCTGTTTCTGAGATTTTTGGTACCCAAACAGGCGCTGAGTGTTGATAATTGACACGTGTTACCTCAATAGCATGTCGTTCTGGATTGGCTTTTATCAAGGACATGTAAAACATACTGCAGTAATCAGAAGAGACCAGAGCACTGACCCTCTCCACGCTGACTTTATGAACAGGCTCAAAAACACACAGCTGTTACCACTACATTTCCTGACTCTGGCCCACTATGTGGTCAACAGTGGTCCTAAAGTGCTTCCTTTCCAGTGATGGATGGGGTACAGAGTGACTGATAAATTGTGCAGCAACAGATACCCATATGTGTGTGAGCACCTCAGGCTTCATGCTCCTCCTTTAGAAGGTACAGCACCCGTACCTTTGTGGGGGTGGGTGATTCTCAACACTTTTGTTTGGGTGGACTTTTGGTAGGGGCTTTTGAGCAGTGCAGTGTTACAGTGCGGCACTCACCCTAAGTGGTCCAGAGCAAACGATGCATCCTGGGGCCTCAGAAAGACTGTTAATCAAGCACTGGGACGACAGCTATTTGTTAGATGAATCACTCCAGTCATGTTGAAGAAAAAATATATAATGGCGCTTTTTACCCCACATGCCCCATAACTACGGCACCTTTGGGATCAACTAGCCCGTGTCACTGCAGCATGCTGTCCACACAACCTCCATAGATATGTGTGTGTGTGTGTGTGTGTGTGTGTGTGTGTGTGTGTGTGTGTGTGTGAGTGTGAAAGAGCCCACATGTGCTACAGGGATTAAGCTAGCATCAAGGTGATTTAATAGTTCAGATTCACTGTCAGACGGGTGATAAATTAAACTATGACACCATGCCTATGCCTCCATTTCCCCAGGAATCAACTGAGCCGCATGTTACACAATTTCACAGCGGACCGCAAAATACAGAGGCAAACACACTTATCGAATAATTCAGTTGCCAAGCGCTTGTCATGTTTTGTCACAGACGCCTCATTATCACTCTGTAAATATTGACATCCAGGGGACAGGAGATTAACACCAAATTTAGGATCTTCCTCACAGACAGAGACTTGAAATGCACAGAGCTATTCACTCTTAACTACCTCAGTGTGTTTGCAGCTACAACAAGATGTGACAATCTCTCTGTTTCTATACGGCATAAATGACAACATTCCCCCAGCCAGCAGAGCGCGGGGCACGACATCAAAAAAAAATCTGACAGCCAGTGTGCAGAATTAATGCCTTTCACACGCACATGCACACACACACACACACACATACACACAGCCTGCACACATTGCAGCGAGGTGCACAATGCGCAGAGGTGCCCAGAAAAATGTCTGACTTAACACTGCCATCTAGAGAGGCCACTGAATCTGGATCTGTTCACTTTCATTTACTTCACATTCACTGCACAGGGCCTCAGCAAGCACAGTAACGACCAGGATAGGGAGGCGATAAAAAGACAAATAGGGGTTTAAAAGCCGAAGCCAGATCTGTCCGATCTGAAATAAAAGTGATCCACTGCATTCATATAAATGAAGACATTTTTTTCACTAAACTCTCCAGCGCCGAGGACAGAGCTGCTGCAATATTCATCAGCCAAGGCCTGTCTGGTTGTTTCCTCAGGAATCTTCACCCTAATGAATGCAGACTACCTCAGAGTAACGCTATGCAGATTATTATGTGCAGGTGAGTGTTTTCATACATTTCTAAGTGAGAGTCTTTCATTTTTTAATGTGAAATCCGCTGCATCAGTGGCTTCATTACCTTTACTCTGTATATCTTACAGTCCTCACTTTGCAATCTGGTTCTGCAGAAAAAAAGCCACATTCCCATCACTGTGTAGACGTTTAGAAAACTATCTGTACTGTTTTGATTTTTCTCTGAAAATGCCAGCTGCACTTAAAAAAAACATTAAAAAAAAAAAGCACAAAAAAATGCTCGCAGGTGGTTGCAATTGAATAAAATATGTTAAATCAACACAATTATTGCTAAAACTAGAGTTAAACTGAAACCTAAAGAAAGTAATTGTGTTGATGTAACACGCTCACTCGTTTGCATCCACTTGCCGCGTGTAAACTATGTAAATTCAACGTATGAATGTGAACATTTCAATTCAAGTCAAAAGAAGTAAAAATATATTTATATAACACATTTATATAACTGCCATAGTCACAAAGCAGCTTTACAGAGATCCAGGTCCGAGCCTCTGGCAAGCCATGGGCGACTATGGCAAGAAAAAAACTCAAGCCAAAAAAGGAACCCATCCTCCTTGTTGAAAACACCAGAGAACATGATGATAAATACACCAATAGAAATGCTCTCTCCACATTATATTACATTAATTTAAAATGTATTTATTAAATGTACCATTTAGAGATCAGCCATAACATTAATACCATTGACAACTGAAAAAGAGAAAAACTTTGATTATCTTCATCTACAGTGGCATCTGTCAAGCAGCAAGTGAACAGTCATTTCTTGCAGGCAGGAAAAATGGGCAAGTCTAAGAAGCTGAGCCATTGTGATAAGAGCTAAACTGTAATGGCAGGATGACTGGGTCAGAACATCTCCAAAACATCAGGCAGGTTTTGTGGGGTTTTCTGGTATGCAGTGGTCAGTATCTACCAAACGTAGTTCAAGAAAGGAACGTAAGAAAGGATGTAATAGATCTGCTGCTAACATCTTGGTGCCAGATACCACAGAACACCTTCTTGCGGAGTCCATGCCTTGACTGGTCAAATCTGTCTTGGTGGCACAATAGGGACCTACTCAATGTTAAGCAGGTGGTGTACATGTAATAAATGATCTGTGTACAGTTGCTATCAGAAGTTTGCATGCACTCATTATAGAGATGAATGTCATAGATTTTCTATGATTATTTAAAATGTGCTTTTTCTGGGGTAGAATGGGTAACAACATGTTTTACAGAAAAAGAAAAATTTGGTGCACTAGTTAATTGTTTCAGCACCACAGGGTAAAGATTATGCATACAGAGCCATATTTACACATACAGCACACCCAGTATTTGGTTAAATTTTGCACCTTGACCAGATGCTTTTTGGTAGCCATCCACAAGCTTCCGGCAGAATTCTGGTTGGATATTGGATTTTTTTTCTTGGCAGAATTCAATTACATTTGTTCTCAGTCCTGAATTTTAAAGAGAGTCTACATATTTTCAATAGGGTTAAGGTCAGGACTTTGGGGAAGCCATTTCAAAAGCTTAATGGTAGCCTGCTTCATCCATTCTACAACCACTTTTAATGTGTGTTTGGAGTCATTGTCCTCCTGGAACCCAATTTTGTCCAGGTTTCAAGCATTTAGCAGATGGTTTGAGGTTATGCTGAAGAATTCTGAGGAAACAACTCTTCACTATTCTGTCCACTCTGTAAAATGTACCAGTTCCACTGGCAGCAATACAGCTCCACAGTGTGATGCTACCACCACCATGCTGAACAGCTGGTGGTCACATAGCTGTTCTGGTCTCATCTGATCAGAAATGTTCCCTGTATAAATGTGACTGTGTTGATATCAGAAAACCCCCAAAAATGTCAAGTAAAATTCTTATATGTTTTGTTTGTCGTTGCATTTCTATCATATCTTTTGTTGTGCACTCATTGTGCCCAAGAAAAAGAGGAAATCATAGCCCATACTGTCATGACATTCATGTCCATGATGAGTGTATGTAGACTTCCAGCCACAACTGTACATAGTTCTTTTTTGGATGGTAATGATATGCTTATATTAGAATACAGTCTGTGTGGAGGAGAACGCCTATCTGCTCCTGCTGCAACACACAGTTTTACCTAGAGCTTGTGTGCAAACAAACATGGAAACATTCTGGCCAGTGTCAACACAAAATCATCTTATGCAGAATCTGCTGCTATCCTTTGGCAAGACCTAAAGTGCTAGAAGTGCCTTTCAGCATTTACTAGCTGTCGGACACATGCAGCCAAGCCCATTTGCATATTACAGTTGAGTGTTCGGTTGTTACTGACAGAAGCTCTAGTGAGTGCCGTTGTCAAAACACATTTAGAGATGTAGATTTAGCGCAAATGCCGCCAAAGCGGCTTCAGGACAATTCACAATTACCTTCTTGGCTTGTATCTTGTATGTCCAAGAGTTTGTAGACACCTGCTCGTCCAACATTTATTTAGAAAACAAGGGTGTTCATAGGGTGTTTGTCTCTCTGTCCTATGGTAACAGCCTCTACTCTTTTGGATAGGCTTTACAAAATGTTGGGACATTGCTGTGGCATTTGATTGCATTCAGCCAGAAGAGCATTAGCAAGGTCTAATGTAGGCTGATTCGCTCATCCCAAAGGTATTGGCCGGTGCTTCATCATTCCAGAGAATACAGTAACACTGTTCCACAACTCAATGCCTAGGGTTTTTATACCTCTGTAATCAATGCTTGCCATTGGACATGGTGACCTTATGCTCATGTGCAGCTGCTCCAGAATGCTCTGTTCATTCTACTATCAATGCCTTTCTATAGAGATTATACTAGCTGTGTGCTCAATTGAAAGCCAGTGTACAGGTCTCTGAAGACACTAACAGGCTATTGTAGAGACCACTGAAGCTATATGTACACTATATGTCCATACATGTCTGCACCCTCTTTGTAATGAATGCTTTCTGCTACTTTAAGCTGCACTCATTTCTGACACAGATGTGCGATTGCACATACACACAGCTCGTCTAGTCTCTGTAGAGAATTATTGCTAATAGAATAGGACTCTCTGGAGCAGATAAACATGAACCTATCCTAATTCCATGCATGGGCTAGAGGGGTATAAAGCCCCCCAGTATTGAGCTGTGAAGCAGTGGAACACTGTTCTCTGGAAATGATGAATGGTGCTCCATTCAATACTTTCGAGATGAGTTGGGGATGAGGTGGGGTGGTGATCATCCAACATCTTAACCTCACTAAAGCTCTTGTCACTGAATGCAATCAAAACCTAATTCCCTGGATAGTAGAGACAGTTACTCCAACAAAAACAGGATGCACTCTTTAATTGGTTTTGGAAGAAACAATGAATGAGCAGGCGTCCCAATACTTCTGTCTATATAGTGGATGTAATCTGGCCTTCAATTGTTGCACGATCACATGGAAGGAACTGTGTTCTTCAGGATAGTATTTAAAAGTATAAGCCTGATGTGTCGTCAGATGAATGAAGTTGAATGAATTGAAATGTTCGTGCCAGTGCTGCTGTGCAAATGTCAGTGTATCCTAGAGCTGTCTACTTTGAAGTGGAATGAGGGATGAAAACAGCAGAATCACAAGCCAGCTTTGTCTGGGATCCAGTGGTGGAGACTATAACACGGCAAAACAAGACAAAACAACAAAAGCTTCTCCTCTGTAGTGCACCGCGCAGAGCTATAATGAAAGCAGGCATGCCAATACACCCATGAGCTCTAGACTAATCAGTTTTCTCCTTAGTGGGGCTCAATGACTGGATCTCCAATATGCTGCCTGTAGTGTAGCTCTCGAGTGGCACGGAGTCGTGTCAGAGCGTGCTGTCCTCCATGCTCCTTCACACACACAGACACACACACGGCAGCAGTAATGATGCCCAATCGCTCTGCCCAAGACAGTCTCTCCCCCCCTGCACAGTAATAAAGGCTGAGGCGAGCGCTAGTGGAGAAGCAGAGTAGAGCCTGAGAGGATGGACTGAATCAGAAATGAACCTGGAGGTCTTCTCTGATCTGCACTTATGCACTTATACACACACACACACATACACGCTAGCTTCCTCCCTGCACCCTTTCCCATCGATTGGTCATGGATGAGCAGTCTGGCCAGAGGCTGAGGCAGGTTTCCGTGGTGCAATCACCATCCTGGTCATCATCCTTGGGGAGGGGATGGGGCATCCTAAAGGAAGGCGTAGAAGCCTGAAGAGCCACAGGACACAGTTGCTGCTAGATGCCTAATGACTAATGAGCCTCCCTCTACTGCTGATTGCGATTAAAAATCAAGCATACAGAAAATCTGGAGGGGTCAGGGATGAGGCAGCACAGTGGTGTAGTCTAGTCTGAAGCAGTGGGTATACTGTGGTTTCCCCTTGTTAGCATGTGGACACATAACTAAACACTAAGCTACATACGTTAACTCCTATTATCTATTAATTTTGTAATAATGGAGTAAGTGCACTTAATCTTAACTGTATAATCATTGTATGTTTCTGAAGTTAGGTGGTAAGGTCAGGCAAATGTTGCCCTAAAAGATGACTGAATTTTTTTTTTCTACGGCCCCTGGGCAACATTCCTGTATGATTAAGAACAATGAAAAATGCTGAAATACCTCAAATCTGCTGAAAAATGGCCGAGCATGTTGTCAAAGGTCGATTTTAATCTGAATGGATTAACTGATTGTATTTCAGTCAGTAAATATGTGTAATAAAAGTGTATTTTTGTGAATTCTGCATAAAAAATAATGTTGTATTTTGGTTGTAAAACAGTGTAGAGGTCAGGCCGGACTGAAGCAATCCTCCTGATGGCTGGCTGCATCCAAAAACTTTAACGAAGCAGATTTTCTTAGATTTTGCCTGATCTGCTAGACATGTGGATTCATTAGCTTGTCAGCTCTGTCAGTATATTTACTTTTTGGATTTGGAGACCATGGACTACCAATCAGTCAAGGGAGCTGTGTCCTAATGCTCAAAAACTGGTACTTACAACACAGATAACAAGTAAAATTAATAGTACATCCTATTCTGTATTTGCTCAGAATATGTGGGGACAGTTTCCCAGACCTAGATTAGGCCTAAGCCTAGACTAAAAAACAAACCCAATGGTGATTTGCTATTGTACCAGCTCATGATCTGTTAATTCCAAATAATGTAGCTGTATTGGTTACATCCCTACGTTTATGACTGGTCTTAGTTTCATCTTCCTTCTGCTGTTTTTCTGCCAGTGTAGAGAAGAAGATGAATCTGCCAAACCACGTAAGTGTTTAACAGACCTTTCCAAACTCCATCATTTTGTGATTTAGGACATGTTTAACACTGATACACATGCTAGAAGACGTAGTAGGGGCATGTAGTAGAGGTCAAAAACCTTTTTTTCCCAACCTGAGGCAAGATCTGCTGCTGAATTCAATAAAAACATGAGGTAATTCAGCCTGTAAATTTTTCCAGGGACATAGAGAGGAAAAATGATGGCAAAATGACCAATACGGAAGCGAATAAAATAACAGAGTAGCTCCTGTAAAAGAGAAAATTACCCCAGGACCCCATATAAATTGACTCCCATCTGAATCTGACTATTGTGCATTTTTTAAGTGGGTACATGCAAATTCAGTGCCTTCCTACTGCAGTGATTCTCAGCCTTCGTCCTGAAGAACCTCCTGCACACTTTCAAGTTTCCCCAGCTCTAACACACTCACATCATCTCAGGAAGGGCCTAATTATGAACTGATCAGTTGAATGGAGTGTGTTGAAGGGAGCAGGAAAACCACTAAAATGTGCAGGGGAGGAGGTCTCCAGGACTCCAGGGTTGAAATCCACTTTTGTAGAGGGTACGCAACAAAACTTCATGTAGACCACAACTATGAGTCAGCAGGCCCTTTTATTCCCTCACCCGTCCTTTTCTTCATTCCACTCTGATTTGCCATCCAGACAAATGAATACTCTCAGTGAGTCAAAGCCTGAATCACTTCAGGCCTATGCTAATGGCTAAGCCGCAGCTAAGCACCGGTTCAGCACTAAAAAGGACCTCGTGTTCCGCCTTTGTGATGGAGAATCTGAAATGTGTATGGCTTTCATTCTGCTCTAATGTTCCTCATTCAGCACTCAATCATGTTCTTGGTGTTTTTTCCCCCCACTGACACAGAGACTTTTCTCAGACCGACAGGCCTCTTCCATAGTGATTCTTTTCAGTTGCTGTGGCAAAGGGCCAGTACCCCTTTTGCTTTCTCTTTTTCACTTTTGCGCTCTCACATGCACACACACACATACACACATTTATTTAAATGCAGACATACATAGGGGTCTTGAGCAATACTGGGCAAAATATAAATAGATAACTATTCCCCTGGTGTGAGGCACTCCTGAGTTACATGCGACCAAAGTAAAAGTAAACCCCCTCAAGCTTACGCAAGATTTTTTAATGGCCAATTCTAGTCAATAGCCATTTTGAAAAGTTGACATTTGACCAAACCCTGCACTTCCTTCGACAAATAATGTCTTTTCACATGTTCCAGCAGGGTGAGATTAGACAGTCATTTTGTTTCAGCCTCTCTTTCACTGCTGAGTCGGTCAATAATGGCTGACAGGGAATGCACATTCAACACCATTCTATTTGCAAGGCTCTGAATTATTATGTTTGCTGTTGCTGAATACCCCCTCATTGGGTCTGCCCTTTGCTAGCTTGAGAGCAGGACTGCGGAAAGTACAAGAGTGATAATGAAGGCGAGACACCAATAAAGAAATGGTATTCCAATGGTTGTTTTTCCCTTTATGCCGACCATCACAACTCCACAGTGTGGTCTAGATCCAAAGTAAATTTATTTTGGAATAGAGTGGAATGAAATGTGCCTGGTGACTACAAACTCTAACACCATATAAAAGCATTATGTCCAAATCTCAGTCTGTCAGTTGTAAGTCACACTGATGGTGGCCTCTCACGTCTCCTAAAAGGAGTAGATAATGGAGTAATGAGTCTGAATGGAATGAAAATAGATGCATGTTGCTGTTGTGCATATGGCTAGATTCAAGATGTATGCATACAAGCTCTTATTATGAGACTATACACAGACTTAACATTGCAAGTTTAATGTGAAAATGTTTTTTATGTAAAAGGATATCTTCCATATTTTCCCCATATGTAAAAAGTGTACATGACCATATATTCACATGTACAATAAACAATTTGGCAAATATTTCAATATATATGTACATATCTATTGCATGTATATATGCATGAATCATATATTGCACATACACTCCCTAGACTAAAATATGGTGTCGCAGGCGATATTGTACGATGATGATCAGGCTATACATACCCGTGGGGTGTGTGAGGGCATTCATAGATTGAAAAGGTGGTACAGTGAAAAAAAAGGGTTGCAAAGCAGATGTTAATGATTGGCAAAAAGGAGTGATTGCATTTGGTCGTGCCAAAGGCCATCGTGTATAGTTGAATTTGCATGTGTATCAAAGCATATGGTCATATGAGTCTTTCAGTAGTGGCTAAACAGTAGTAGACTGGGATGAAACACAATGTTTTCTGTGGAAAAAAAGCTCTTCTACATATCATACCATAGCATAGTTAACCCTGTAATAAAAATGTACAAAAAATATATTTTTTTTATTCATTCATAAGTCTTACCCCGTAGTGTTGCTGTCCCGTGCAGTGAGTTTGGCTTACCAAGTCTTACTAGGACAAAAAAAATCAGTGCTTTCCTTTCTGCTGTGTTAGCTCTTGTGGTAATCAGCTATGGTAGTCCAGTTTTTTTGAGGGCGTGGCTGGAGAGCAAAGAAAATCCGCCATCATGCCTGGTTCACGTTCATGTCTTCAGGCTGTCACATTTTATATCTTTGCCAGCTTTGACTAGAGCTAAATTTAGGATTCAAGACTGTTACAAAACAGTTTTGTAATTGGCATCAGACCTATTCAACACGCAGTTTTCACCTTCAAGGTCACTCCAAGAACACAATGGGCAACCGTCAAAGAGGTGAGAAAGAACCAAAGCGTTCCAGCAAAAGATATATACAACACTCCACAAACCGCAAAAAACATAGTTCATATGTCCACTATTGGAGAAATACTAAAATACAAAAGTGGTGTACCTGAAATGAAGGAAGCCCCTGAAAAAGGAAGCCCTAAAAAAATGTTCTTTGGATAGATTAGACAAAATTAGAACTCTTTAGTAAGAAACAGAGGGGAAACACCAATGCCACATCCTAACTATAAAGCAAGGTTGGGGGAAGCCTCACTGTTTGGAGCTGCTTTGCTGCCTCAGGACCCGAATACCTTGTGATCATAGACGGAAGAAATCATTCAAAAGGTGGATCAAAGCATTTTAGAAGACCAGCTCATGACCTCAAGCTGAAGAGACGTTGGCTGACGCAACAAGATAATGAGCCACAGATAAGAAACTCCACTAAAGAATGGTTGGAAAAAAGAAAAAAGAAAAATGACCTTAAACCTATTGAGATGCTATTGCATGGCCTGAAGAGGGCTGCGCTGTAAGGCATTCCAGAAATATCGATGAACGGAAACACATTTGCAGCGCTCATAGGAAAGAAAAAAAAAACAAGTATGGAAATAAAGGTGTCCTTGCCCTTGAGTGGCCATGGCAGAACAGGGTTCGGTTCCCCAGCCAGACAAGCATAGCACGCTACATAAATGATTAAACGCTACATTATTATTAAGCAGGGCTTTACAACCCAAAGTACTTTAGTTCCTGTTACATTTACAGTTCCTTTGACTTCTTAATCCGTAAAACAAGCTTAATTCATGAAACTGCTGGATTTAATGTTACTATCCAGCCACACAAGAATCAAGGAACGTTCATTCGTAAATTAAGCACGTTCACAAGTTATGATGAAACCCTTTCAGTTTTGGGTTAGGCGTTGGGAAGCCTTTGGGTTTATGTCAGTTAGAATAATTTGTTTTCCTTCCATTCCTATGAAAGCTTTCCACCTGACAGCAATAAAGGGTTCACTACACGAACAAGTGTGTGTGTGTGTGGGGGGGGGGGTTGAAATGATGTTACCAGGAGCTGCAATGATGCAACCTGGACTTCATTTTTTAAAAAGTGAGACATTCTGAGCATCTTCTCTGCAGCTTACTCATGGCCATACCCTGAGGTGATAACATTCAGCTGTCCTGAGGTGTATTGATTTGATTAAAATGCAGCCGGATTATTAATTGTGAAAGCAGCATGTTTTCAGCTCCAATCAATTTCTAATTAGTGGTAAACCTCTAGGTTACCAAACTTAGAAACATCATGCAAACCTGGCTAGAATCATAGATGGGGCTTCATTGAGGGAATGATGAGTATACTGTGCATATATAAAGTATTTACCTCTTGCATGTTGTGAATGCAATCATGGTCAATATAATTAGTCTTTTTACAAGAATGTCGTATATAAATTATTGCATATATTCACTCCCTTTAAAGTGACTGACCTAATTCAGCAGAGGTCCAGGCAGTTGGTGCTAGTAGTCTCATAATTAGTGAATGAAGGTCACCTGAGTGCATTGATTGTAGTATAAAAACACCTGTCTGAAAGGTCCAGCCACTGGTAAATCAGTATTCCTGCCTACAAATGCACCATAAAGACAAAATAACACTCCACAAAACTCTGAAAAAGGGTAATTGAAGCGCAGAGTCAGGGGATGGAAAAAAATCCAAGCCAAAATCCATCTGGAGTTCAATCCATCATTAGGAAATGGAATGAACATGGCACATGTGTGAATCTGCCTAGAGCAGGCTGACTGCTGAAGAACCCAGGCAACAGTTGCCATATGAAGAGTTTCTCCCTCTCGCTTTTAACTCCATCAGAGTAGTCATAGGTGTCTTAATGGCCTCCCTCACTAGTCTCCTTCTTGCACGGTCACAGTTTGTAAGGATGGTCTGCTCTAGGCAGATTTAGTGCCATATTTCTTCTATTTTTTAATCATGGCTATAACTCCAGGGGATGTTCAGTGACTTTTTTTTGTATCCATCCCTTGACTTATACTCTTCAATAGCCTTTTCTCTGAGTTGTGTGGAGTGTTCTTCTGTAGACAGTGACAGGTGTCTTTATACTACAGTCACTGGAGACACATTCACTGCACTCAGGTGATCTCCATTTCACTAACTGTTTAAATACTAGCGCCAATTGCCTGGACCTCTGGAGAATTAGGTCAGTCACTTTAAAGGGGGAGAATATTTATGCAGTCACTTATTCTTCATTTAATTGCCATTACTTTTGTAGAAATCTGTTTTTGTATGTAAATTTTTGTTAAAAGAAAGCTAAATTACACTGACCATGATTCCTTTTATAAAAGCAATAAAAGGAAAAAATATCCAAGGAGGTGAATACTTTTTATAGGCACTGTATATGGGAAATGGGAATTCTACCAGATGCCGCAGTACAAAGGAACACTCAGTGGAGTTATGAAATAGCTAATGTTTGCAAGAGGGACTGCATCTGAAACTGCTCCTCCTTACATTCTGACATCCCATAAATGTCTTTACCTTCTTTACCTTCAGTTTCATGAGACATTTCCGCACCCAATCTTCATTCTTTTCATTCTCTTATCCCCAGTTCTGAAGTTCTTAGAGTTATCTGTTCTCCACCATTCAGGCCATTCAGTCTTTTATACTACAGACATATTTTGAAGGTTATCTGTTTTGCTAAGGAGATGGGTTCCCCTTTTGACTATTGGTTCCTCTCCAGGTGTTTTCCTCCTGATCTGAGGGTGGTTTTCCAGCTTTGTGACAATGTCTGTTGTTAAAAGTTAAAATAAACTTTAAACATGAACTTGAAAATCACACATTGAACACTTGCAGTTTCTTGCCTTGTCTCTGACTTATTTGTAATTTATAGCACTGCACCGAATCTTGTGTCATCTTTCCCCGTCATTTTCTACCATAGAGAACATGATAAGGTACTGCAGTGCTGGGAACAAATAGTGGGGAATGAGTAGTTGTAACACAGTAAACCTGAATGCTAAGCCTCAGTAGAAAGTAACCATATAGGTAGGTGAAGTGAACAGAGCTGAGAAATAGTTCACAAAAAGAAAAGACTTTGCGTAACCTTGCCAGCAAAATTCTAAAGGCTAAATCAATACCCCTTAAAAAGTGATCGCCAAGGTCTATGATATTTGCAGTGGCCCTCATTGAAGAAAGGTTAATGTTTTTCGATGGGTTTCGATGCTAGCACAAATGTGTCAGGTTAGGCTTCTTTAGGCCTCGATCCCAGCCTGCCATGCTCTGGCCCAGCTCTCCATAGTCCAGCTATCCTTTAATGGAAAGCTGTTGTTTATTTTGCACAGAAATGGGAGCAGGAACGTTTATTGAGGCTGACACTTTGTGGTCAAAGTGTGCCAACTCTTACATTTGCCTGTTTGACTGATGGATTAAGGTACCAGTGTGTCATTTTGTTTCCACCCTTCAGTTGGCTCAAACCGCAGAAGAGCAAGGTTGCACTCTCCACCACCGGATAATGGCAAATAATGAATTGTCCTGAGCTCTGGTGAGCATCAGTGTTTCAGGGGACAAATGTTCTTGTCCAAAACACACCTACACATGCAGTGTGCTATTTTAAGGGTATATGCTCACCTATAACGAATTGTCACTGTCGTAACAAAACCTACCTAAACCTACCTTACCTAAATTTATAGTAGAAGGGGGAGGAAAAAAACATTCTTAACTTTAATGTCTTGAAAAAAATCTTTTATTCCATAAATTACCAACCATTTCAGTGTGACGCAGTGTCACACAATCTAGGTTACTGACATTTTTAATGGTGGGAAAAAAATGGAAATACAACATTTTGATGAAACAGCTGCCTCAATAACAAAAGTGTTTTGTGAAGAAATCAATTGTGAATCAGATTTACATTTACATTTATGGCATTTAGCTGACGCTCTTATCCAGAGCGACTTACAAGGTCACACATATTACAGATGTGGGCCAATGTAGTGTTAGGAGTCTTGCCTAAGGACTCTTATTGGTATAGCGCAGCATAGTCACCCAGACCGGGAATCAAACCCCAGTCTCCTACATGGTGTGGTAGCTCACTGACAGCTAGTGGTGTTATCTGTTGCGCCACACCAACCACCAGATAATCCACATTCAATAATGAAGTTTACTGCAATACTGAACACACACAATGCTACCACTGGTTCATTTTAGTAAAAAAAAAAATTTTTTGATAGAGCAGCAACAGTTTCCCAAGATTGCACTTGACGTTAGTATAGCTGGTCTAGAGCGTTAATGGTTATGGCATCTTCAAACATTTATGAAATACACTATATGTCCAAATGTTTGTGGACACCTCTTGGAATGAATGGAGGAGAGGGCCATGACTAAACCTTCAACTTACACCTCTTGAGGAAGTTCATTGTGGATTTTGAGGCATGTTTAGGATCATCATTCAGCTGTTGAAGCTTTCCTGATGTCATCTTCAGCTTTTCTACAGACAGTGTATTGTTTGCTTCCAGAAGTTTCTGATATTCAACTTAATTCATGCTTCCTTCTACCAGGGAAATGTTCTCCTCGCCACAGGCTGAACAAGCCATAGCCTTTACAAGCTAATTAAGGTCTCGGAGCTTCACACCACAAGAGATTTGCATGGTGCTTCTTTCCATTTTTTACTCTACAATTATACAACTCAAAGCTAATACACGAATCTTGCTTAAAATGTTGGAAGGAAACCACCTGCCTAATATTGTGTAGGTCCACCTAACTGCACCAACACAACAGATCTGACCATTTGTGGCATGAACTCCACAAGATGTGTCCTGTTGTGTCTGGCACCAAGACATTGGCAGCAGATCCTTTAAACCTGTAAGCTGTGAGGTGGGACCTCCATGCATCACATCAATGGGCACCCATGATCTTGTCGCCGGTTCACCCATTAACCTTCCTTTTGCTAGATACAAACCACTGTATACCGGGAACACCTCACAAGCCCTGTTGCTTTGGAGAGATTTGGACCCAGTTGCCTAGCCTTCGCAGTTTGGCCCTCGTCATAGTCACTCAGATACTTATATCTTTTTTAACCTGCTTCCAACGCATGAACGTCAAGAACTGACTGTTCACTGGCTGCTAGATATGTAGATCTCACCCTATTTAAAGGTCAGTGTTAATAATGTACTTCACCTGTCAGTGGTTTTATTGTTACTGCTGATCTGTGTATACTGGTATGTTACTTGTGGATTTAGTTTTAGGTTAAACACCACTATATAAAAAGCCACTGTGGAAAGTGTAGGCCATACTACTGGTAAATGAATTTACAATTACCTCACAAATGCAAAACAGCACAGCTGGGTTCTGACTACACAAGCACAAGCAGAGCAGATGGATGCTTACCATCTCCCCTACTCTACTGTACACCTACAGCTGGACCTTTAAATGCCTTTCAGACACACACACACACACACAAACCCCCAAAAACATTTGCATGTGATTAGAACCCTCAATCCCCAACCACAGACCTTTTATGAGATGCCGTATGTGAAGCATTTCACATCTTACAGTGCAATATTGTGGAAACGGCTGACAAGACAGTTGACTTCCCTAAAAGATATTTTGCTGTTCAGGACAAGGAAGAGCGATGTGTGATATTTTGGTTTCTGCCAAACCCTCCCACTCGAGACAGTCCCTGTTCCAAAAACTTCTGCCTGAAAAATGCTTCAGCACTAGGCACCTGAACAGTTCCTTTCACAGTCCCGATCTATCATACCTCCTCTGCTCTCCCCTGGTTCCATAACCACCAGCAACTCTTACCATCAGCACTGCGGTTCTGTGTTCTCCCAGAACTACAAAGAAAGAATGATGCTCTGTACATATTTACTTTGCATATATAGCTCCATTCCCTTGCGCTGAGTGATGCAAATTTATCCACAAGGTGCTCGGATTTGCTTTAAATGGTAAAAATAGCAGCTTCCAAACTGTTTAGTAAGTATTTTCTAAGAACACATTCTGTGTGTCTAGGCTTATTCATTGTATTCAAGTGGTGTGCATGAACTTGAGTGTTTAATGTATTGTTTAATTGCTTTTTTTCCATATAATTTATTTTTTAACTGAATTTTACTACCTGGCTTTGAACATGGTATGTTCAATAGGTTGTAGACTGCTATTTATCTAGTATTTCTCATGAAATCAAGGCTAGTAAATAGAAGTTTGCCCACTCCCCTTCCTCTACTCTTCTAGGGAGGGCTTGACAGTAGATGTTGGAACATTGGTGTGAGGATTTGATTTCGGTCAGGGTACTGATGCTGGATGATTAGTTTTGCACACTTCAACTAATATCTGCGGATTACTACAAGTTTCTACAGCCCTACTAGTGACATTGTACCATAATACCTTAATTATCATGTGGCCATGACTTTGGATATCGGATGGAGCTCCATTATTATATTGTTCCACTGCTCCATGGCTTCCAAATTTAGGGCTTTATATCTCTCTAGTCAAACTTTCATCAAACATGGTCATTTTTGCTAATTTGCTAGTTTCTTTCACAAGTTTTTATGTTGCTGTTGTTCCATTCTTGCTCTTAAATATGGTCTCAACTCAACTCAACGAATCTAGCAAATGTATTTATTCAGTATTTAGTATTTATACACTTTGTCAAAGTTCAGCCATAACATTATCACCTATGACCTAATATTGAGTCGGTCCCCCTTGTGCCTCCACAACAGATCTGACCATTCAAGGCATGGACTCCACAAGACCTCTGATGGCGTCCTGTGGTATCTGGCACCAAGACATTTTTTGATTAGTACTGAACACTGCATAGTGGGAACACTCCACAAACCTGTCTGATGTTTTGGAGATGTTCTGACTTAGTCGTCTAGCCATCACAATCTGGCCCTTGTCAAAGTGCCTCAGATTCTTATGCTTGCCCATTTTTCTGTTTTTAACACCTTTCACCTTCAAGAACTTGCTGTTCCATTGCTGCCTTATATTTCCCACCCCTTGACAGATGCCACTGTAGATAATCAATGTTCTTTCCCTTCACCTGTGAAAATATTATGTCCGGTTGGTAAAAAGAGCTAAAAGTTAGTCAGCCTTTTGTCAGTCAATTGCTGTTCCACTAGCACATGTTAGCCAAATGTGCTAATTTCATGTATTTTTCAATTAGCAATCTAAGACCTTCTTTAAAGAAGTGGACACTAACTGCATGTAGGCTGCATTTCTCGGTCGCTATGTAATAGAAGGAAAGGCTCTGGATGCAACATATGTTCAGGGGTATTGTGAAGGACATAACTCTTCAACCCTTGGTTGTCCTTGCTGATGTCCTGACCCTTGGTTACCCATAGGTCTCTACACATATACAACACTTAAAAAAAAAGAAAAAAGCACCATGAAAATGACAGAAAACCATGTTTTGACAGAATTTATTTAAAAATGTTAGTTTTCCCTGAATAAATTAATGAGCGCACACGTTTCGCATTGCAATTGCAAGAAGCAGGACCTTTCTTGTGATGTCACCACACAGCCTGGTTAGACTGTTCCATTTGTGTGACCAATAGACTACAAAGGGAGTCTTCATAGGAAAATCCTACCGAGGACTTGTCCCACCTCGGCTGCAGCCTAGGTATTGAAACGCAGCCATTGTCAGAGTTTCCAATAAAAATAGGTCTGGCCTCCTTGACATTGGACCTCAAATGATGCAACCCCTGTTGTGTAATCACTCAAACAACACTTTGTAGAACCCTTATTTTTTAAAGAGTGTCTGTTTGCATGCATTTTACATGTGTTTTTTTATTCTGATCATGATTAGATGTTATTTTCAAGACTGACTTAAGCACAGTCAACACTTTAACTGTGTAATAATTAATAGTGTGGTTAAACTCTTGGCTTGCAATAGCTCCATTAGTTGAAACGTACTGTGTCAACAGTAAGGTATATACAGTACATTGCAGTATTCTGTATTTATACTATTAGTCTGAAAATGAGAATTACAGTATGATGCCATGGTGCTGTATTTTTGCTGTAATTATTCATCCTTTTTACTGCTTTGAGAAATGGAATCATTTTCAGTTTAGGTGTCTTGATGGCCTCCCTCACTTGTCCTTATTGCAAGGTCAATCAGTTTGTGAAGACTGCCTGCTCCAGGCAAATTTACATACGTGCCATATTCCTTTCATTTCTTAATGATGGATTTAACGGAATTCCGGGGGATTTTCAGGGACTTGGAATTTTTTGGTATGATCACCTGACCTATACTCTGGAGTGTTCTTTAGTCTTTGTGGTGTCTTCATTTTTAGCCGGGGATGCTCATTAACCAGTGTCTGGACCTTCCAGACAGGTGTCTTTGTACTACAATCACTTGAGACACATTCACTGCAATTACGTTATCTCCATTTCACTAACTGTGAGAATAATAGCACCAATTGCCTCGTAGGTCAGCCACTTTAAAGGGGGTGAATGATTATGCAACCACTTATTTTACATTATATATTTTTATTTAATTGACATTACTTTGTAGAAATCTGTTTTTACTGATTTGTTCTGTTAAATCTTGTAAAAAAAAAAAAAGTCAAATTACATAGACCATGCTTCTATTTATGCAAACAATAAAAGGGGAAAACATCTAAGGTGACAAATACTTTACATAGGCACTGTAAACAATACTGTAAAAACAGTGCAGTTAACATATGTGTACAGTGTGGAATTATGAGTTTCTGTAGGGTAAATAAACTGCACTATGCTATGAAAAATGCTGACAGTTAATTACTGTTTTTACTGAATAGGTAATTTTTTCTACAGTGTGGGTTCAAATGTTGTGTGGATTTTGCCAGCACACTAACATTAGTTCAGCTTGACAACAAAGATGTTTTTATTTTTTTTTATTTTTTTTGCATACATACTAAACTTAAGTACAAAGTACCTTACAAAATGTAGTTTCTGCAATTAAATATCTATATATTTTTTTTTACATTTTTTATTATATTTTCTAATTAGGTTAAATTGGATTTTTTTCCCTCCAGAGGTCTGTAAAGCTTTCCCATCCTCAGGACATCTGTGTGCTGAGGACGAAAGGTCAATTCTGATTTCAGTATAATGCGATATTTCGGGTCTCTCCTTGCCTTTTGAAGTCACTTGTGGTTCAGGGTTTTTTTATGTCGTGGATTTCACATCCTTTGGTGCCTGTGTGGTCCCGTCCCACTGACTGATGTTTTACAAACGTTCTTGCCTGCGGTCGCTTAGCTGAACATGGCACTAAAAGCCCGTTCAAATTGACCATGGCAACGCTTCCTGTAAGACCTAAGATATATTTTTTCTGTCATTCATTGCCCTGAAGAGGTGTTCTTAAAAGGACAGGGAAGTTGGATTTAAATGCTTAATTATGCAATTGGGTCATGTACAATAAGACACTGAAGCACATTTGCCATCCAGAACACGGCTTAATAGCTCAAGAAGGCTTTAGAATAAAAGCGTTAGAATGAAGTGTAGTTAAACGAATGTCCATTTACCACAGAAGTACAAGGCCGTGAAACAGCAGTCAGAGAGTGCATTCTGGGCTCAGAGAGATAAACCCTGAAAGCGATATTGTCTTTACCTTAACGTAACATGGCTGTAGACCATACACTTCTAATAGAAAAGCAATAAGACTTGGTTAGCTCAAGGACATGAGCTGCATTTGTTAAAAGTGAGCAGAAATGATCAGTCTTTTGACTTGAATTAATAGCTCTTAAGTGTCAATGCCGTAAAGCCTCCAAATGGTAAGTAACATTTCCATTGGTGCTAACCACTGACTAACCTAGGGTTCAGTAGAATAGCAATAAGTATTATAATGTGAGTCATTCCTACCAGCTAATAGAAATGATTGCAATCTGCCATGCAGAAGAAAAGCAATTGGTATGCTGCACTTAAAACTTGAATGTCTGAGAACAAGGACACACAGTGTCACTGATGCAAAGCACTGAAAACTATTTGAAGAAAAAAATAAAACTCAATAAATGCAGGGCTGAAAACAACCCAACCTGGGTTATCTGGCAACCCAATGTTGCGTAAACACTGAACAGAACACCTGCTGGGATATTTTAACCCAGCTTTTTGGGTTAAGTAATTTTACCATTGTGTTGGGTTGTTACAATGACCCAATTCTGGGGTGTTTTTTGAACAATGCTGGGATTATTTTACCTCTTACTTTCTTTACTTTATTTGCTGCTGTGTTCACCTACCTAACTGCTAGAGGTCACAGTTTCTTGAATCTTTAAATGCATGTAACCACCATACCATTTAGTGTGGAACAAGAAACCTTTTATAGAAACTGGCTATTAAGTACATATAAGTATAACATAAGCAATGGAGGTGAAAGACAGAATGTGTGTACTGTAGTGGTCATTTTCTCCCCTCTTGCCCGGAGTACTTCACTGAGGTAACAGTAATTAAATTGCACATGTTGTTAGCTTGCTAAGCATGCTAAGTAACTAGCTAGCATCCAAAATATCATTCGAATTAGAGGCATATACTTTCAATTCTTAACATTTCCAAATCTCCACTTTGTCTTTTGTTCTCAGACATGTAAGAAAAGGTTACTAGTGGAGGCCAGGTGAGGTAACCCAAGTGCTGGTTGGCTTGCTAGCAGCTGCTTTCACTGTACTAACCCAGCTCTTCTTCTCTCTAAAAGTAGGTAGGGAAAAATGCATCAGCGGACAAATATTTGAAAGAGTACACAGTAAACACTTCTTCAGGTTTTAAGATTCGTTCGACCCATTTAAAAAGAAATAGTGATGGGGATTTTTTTTAAGGATTTGCAAGTATGCAAATGGTCTCTTTTTCAGTGGCGTGGTGCTGAAGTGTGTGGCAGCAATGAGAGAAACGCCACAGAACTGGGTCCCCGATGATTAAGAGCCCCATCTTTCCCCAGGCGACTTTCTCTCTAGAGACGTTTCATCTTACTGATGCTTTCCAGCTACTCGCCTCGAACAGATGACAAAAAGCGGCCCGCGTACTTTCACTGTGCTCCGTTTATTTATCTCTGGAATTTAGTCGTTACCCACGTCTTAATGTCTTCATGGACACCAAGCAGTGTATGAAGGATACTGCTGACTTGAAAGGTCAGTAAACCGAATCATTACCAAATAGGAACTAAATGCAACAGTAAATACGACCACTTACCATTTAATGATGACCATGTTTGTCACCAAATTGCTTAAGCAATAATTCGGTTCCCCCTTGTTAGCCATGCACCCCACTGAGTGCAGGAGACCGAGGGAGACTCGCTGTGGGTTTTCTATCAGAAAATGAAGCTTTGAACTTCCTGACGAACCACCTGTACATTTTTCATTATTAATAATGCAATAAGGGAGCAGAGGCGAGGAGAAATCTTGAAACCTTCTCTGAACTCTCCAATGTAATTAACACGTCTCTGAGCGGCAAAAAACTCCCAGCTTTCTTCTAAATAATTGTTTCTCAAACAGAGAGGATTTAAGCAGGCTGGAACGTCTCGGTGGAAGGGAATTCAGGTAGGTTAAAGGACCCAAGAGATTTGCGGAAATGTTCAACCATTGTTTCATATGCACTGAAGCCTGAAATGAAACATAGATAGTTTTGGCCCGTAAAATCCACAGTCAGGACGGAGCTATTTGTCTTTGAATATTGGTCATGGAGCAGGAGAGAAACAAAGCAGCACTAGATATATGAGAATTCAGCTTTTCCATTTAATGGAACTGGTTCTATTATCTGTTGCAAAAGTTAGAGCACCCTTCATTTATTTAATTCCCAGTCAGTATATTTTTTTCATTATTATTATAATTATTATTTTATTAGGAGATATTTTATTTTTATTTTATATTTTAGGAGATTAAATTAGAACATGTGAACAAAAACAAGGGTTTCCAACACTGAAGCTCAAATAATTAACTTTGAAGATACAGAGACGGGACTCAGAGTGGCTCAGCAGTCTAAAGCGCTCCTATACATGGCTTTGCATGTAAAGGAGACTTGTTAAGTCCTGCTAGGGGAGCTATGAATGGGTGGGTTCATTGGCAGTACCAAATTTAACAACTGTGCAAAATGCTGCAGAACCCAGTCCAGTGGGTGGAGTGGTACCAAATCTAACTCCAGCCACTTCATGTTTTCATTGCCGTAAAAACAATGGGCCTCATTCTTCAGTTTTGTCCTAAGAAATGTCTTCAATTTCAAGTTCATCAGGAAAGTCCTAACTGTGTTCGCAGCTCTGCTCTTATAATGATGGATCCCATTGTTCTTATAAATTGAACAAACCTCTAAAAAGAAAAAACTGATGAATGTCTGGATTTTTGTAAAAATTGAAATTTCTTCTTAAGAACAGTTACCCAATCATATCAGCTGCGTATAAAAACTGTAATCAACAGAAACTGAAAGGCTGGGAATGATCAGTAATTTATTTTTTTATTATTTATTGTTATTTAAACTGGCATGTTGCACTCAGACGACTAAATGTGCCACAGCTAACAGTGTATGACACCAACCTCCATCTCCTCCACACTTGCTCACTCTCTCTCTCTCACACACAAACACACACCCTTTCTTCCGTCTGTCTCTATCGTTTGAGCTCAGAAAGTTTTAAACTCGCTAATGATTAAGCCTTTAACAATGCAATCGAGCAAAGCACTTTTAAATGAAGCTACAGTTGCCTCTTATTCCAATTTCCTGTTCCACCACGAATGGTGCAGCGATTACACTCTGCTGCCGAACAGCTCCTTCTAGTTAGCTGGCTTCTATAAATAAATCATGATTTCAACTAACACTACCCGAAAAAAAATGACAGAATCCTTAAACATTTTCAAAATGCACTCTAATGATGCACGTACCTGCTCGTTAAAACCGATGAAAAAACAATCAGGAGGATCCAGCTCCACCTTCTGGACTTCTGGTTCTGCAGCGAGGACCATCTCCAAAATCCAGCTTCAGTTCCACTTCAGATCTGCAAAAACAGCATTTATCAGCTTTTATCCATCCAACACTGTGAGTCTGAAAGGATGTGGAGCAGATCAGGAACAACAGTTCTTTACACTGAATATCTCATTTATTGTCTCACACACATCACTGTATACTTCATGAGCTGGTTTCCTGGCCTTCGTTAAGCCTAAAGAGACAACATGGTATCTGTATATTGGTACATATTTACAAAGCTTTGTTAGGTAAACTTCCTTCCTATTTGTGTAATTTTCTATCACATATCAGTGCTTACGATTCTTACTCTTCTAGAAGGCTGCTCTACAAGGTACCCAAGATTAGAATTGTTCAGAAATTGTTCAGAAATGTTCTTCCATTTTGAACCATGGTCATGGAATAACCTTCAGAACAAATTACAGCTTGATGACTTGATGACAGCTTTAGTCTCCCTGAGTGAGTTTAAAGCCTTTTAAAAGTGCAATTGTTAATCCTAAACTGGATGTTCTGTAGTTTGTTCTGCATTTGTTTGGAATATGTTTGTGTGAACTGTCTGATGTTTGTTTGTTATGCTCAATTTTATAATTGCTGTAAATTCCTGTAACTGAAAGTGTTGCCTTGGCCAGGTCTCCACTGAAAAATCAATTTTAATCTCAGGGGACCTTCTGGTTAAATAAATGTTAAATAAGGATGCTAGTACTGAGAAACGGAAAGAAATGCATATGTGAAGCATGTGAAGATTGCTGGTCCAGGAGAGTGCCCATGGTGGGCTGAAGGCACCATGCCTACCCAAGTAAGAAAAAATATTTTTTTTTATTCAGTTTTTCCTTTTCTTAATACAAATGTAAAAATATGCAAGACCACTGCAGTTAGACAGCAGACTAGACCAAGTTCAGAGTTCAAAAACTTTTAAATGTTCATTTCCCAGATCTCACCAGATCAATACGTGTCTATGTTTGTATGTATTTTATTATTTCAGTGCAATGGTCAGCTCCCAGTTTGCTGTTAACTCTGGCTTAAGTTGTGTTGCAGTGGCTCAAATTCTACCTGTTATACAGAAGATCATTTACAGATGACTGTACATTGCTATTGACCCCGTTTCATTCTGAATGTAGCAGCCCACCTCCAGAAGGGATCCTGGTAATGTAACTGTGCTGGTGTTCTCAGAACAATGGACTGGCCACCCTCCAGACCAGTTCTCAGCATCACCGAATGATCTGATTCGGTGAATCAGGTGTGTTGGGAGCAGGGAAAGCTCTAAACTTTGCAGAGCAGGGTGTCTTCAGGACCAGGGCTGAGAAACACTGGGTTACAGGGCCGGGTTACTGATTATTGGGGTTATTGGGTTGCGGGTTTAATATCTGTATCTGCTGAGCTGCCATTATTGGGCCCTAGAGCAAGCCCCTTAAACCTTTCTGTTGTAGGGAAGCTGTAGCATGGCTGCTCCTGCGCTCTGACTCTGTTCTTCCAAGCTGGGAAACGGGAAGGGAAGAATTTTGTTGTACTGTGTGAGTATGAATGATAAGGGCAGCTTCTTTTTTTGTACTTAAAGGCTGTTTGACCAGAAATTTAATTGATAAAGGGTGACTATTCCACAGTAATGTAGAAATAATGTAGCAATCATTTCCCATAAATATTCAGTGGGCAGGAAACTGTATGAAAACAACTGACCCTTTTTGATAAAGCTGGTTACGTAGTGAGCACGGATGACCTCACACAGCTTACGCTCATCCCGGCTTCTCGCTCCGTTCTGTATCTTTAATTTTCCTTCGTATCAGACAGCTTCCGAAAATGTTATTTCACTCGCAGTCCAGGGACTGTACTCCGAAGCGAAATGGCTTAATGTAAAATAGATGCATCCCCCATGGTTTGTTTAAAATAGGGGAAGGCCATTACCAGTGAGGGCTCGGCAAAGGCAGCAAGCCAACAGAAGATCAGGGGAGTTCGTGAGTTATCATCCTAGCTCCACACTCCGCATAATCACACCGCACATGCACGAGGACTATAGAAACACAGGGGGAAATAAATCATATTCCAAAATGTGCATGCCTTCAGATGTGAAGGCAGCTTGATGTGGACAAATGAAATATTGATTGGAGTCGCTAAGGCACCGGAGCCACGCTATTTTTACATTTAGCATCACAGCATGTGTCTTTCTAGTCCATGCTCTGACAAACAGATCTTTGTGTTGTTGCACGCCGCATATTTATCATTCTCGGACAGGCTTTGAATTACGAGGTGAGTATGTTAAAAAGGCCTGCCATCACGGAAGTGCTTTTGTGAAATCTGTATTAATACTGATCTGAGGCGCTGAGCGCTTGGCAGGGTTGTATGCGCGCTCCTGGACAGCAGATCAACACACGGTCACTTGAGACTCTGGCCTACATTCAGCAAGCTACAAAAAACAACTTCCCATTGCGCCTCGATCTCACTGCAATGCAACAAAAGTTATGATGAAGCTGTTCTTAATCATACACTGAACTGTCAGTCAAGTTAGTGGGAATAATTGCCTTTTTAGGTGACATATGGCGGGGCAGACATGGCAGAAATTCATTCATGTCTCTTTTCATGCATGCCAAACCACCATGACACTTCTTCACACTTCTTCCAACACTGGACGCAGCCACTGCCAATTCATAATCAGATCAAAGACATGTCTAGGGACACTTCTCGGTGTGTCTGTTGCAATATGTGGGTTTTGTAGTAGTACTCTGCACTGAAATCTTTACTGCGGCTTTCATTTTCTGATGGTTCTCACCAAGAACCTACCTTGCATCAGGATCAACAGCTCATTATCTGCAGTGTAGGGATGTGCAGTGCACAGTGTGAGGTAAACTGTAAAAGATTTTAATGTATTTGGGTGGTTCTGGCTGGTTCAAGTAGAATGTGGGTTTGGTCATTGTTCCACAGCCCTATATAATCTCCTGAAAACTCTACTTACGGTTCCTTGGGCGATGCCATGAAGACCCGTGTTTCTAAACGTAAGCGTGAGTACTGAAAGTGTAAGAAACCTTTTAAAGGTATACCCTCACCTGATGTAAATGTTATTTTCAAATGTGAAGTTTTCTCACTTACATCTTTATCATCATCATGTTTTTATAGAACAAAAAGAACCCCTTGTATTACCTTTATATTTATCAAAAGTAAACTTTTTCAACTGTTATAAATGCTGGGTGCTTGTGAATATATCAACACTTATGGGCGTGTTGGTTTTAAAATGATGGGTTTATTGCATGTTATGCCCAAAACACACCCAAGATTAATTAAGAGACTTGAGTCAAGAGTACATGACTTTTGCATGTTTTGAGCCACGCAAGGCATACTTCTCCTATCGTTGCGATAGCACACTGACCCACACTGGCCTACGATCGCTAAAATAGTGTCAATGAGTGACAGACGCAGTAGAACTGTCAACCACTCAAGCCAGGGTTGGAGGATAATATGGCAATAGGTGTTTGGGTTTTTTTTTTATTGCAGACAAAAAAAAAAAATGTATGGTGTAAAAGTGAATATGAATAATTGAAAGTGGCATGAAATCTATCTTGTATACTGGTAGTTCTGCTTGTAAGCATTAACTGCAGTTTGCGCTGTCCACTTGGAGTTGACTTTAGAATTATTGAGCTAGATATCGTATTCAGTATATATGTAGTGGGTGGGGGAAATTTAGATGCATGTCCATGTGGACATGGATGATTCTGAATCAATTCACAAAAGTCAAAAATCGATTTTCTAATGAGAACATAATGTTATTAGAATGCAAAAGGCAGAACTGGTAAATGTGTGGAAGTGCAGTGGTGGACAGTATAGGCAAGGCCACTTAACAGAGATACAAGATGGATAAATGAGAAATCTGACAACAACAGCACTTTGGCTCTGGTACAACCAGGTGTTTTTTTGTTGTCACTGAGCAAGCTATGTCAAAGCTTCCATCTAACTCAGAAAGGGGTGAAGCAAACTACAAACTCTATTACAACTTTTATTACCAAGGATTTGCATCCATATTCCGTCATGGAGAACTATGGCTTTCATGCTCACTTTGGAGCGGAGATACACCAGTGTCTCAAAGATATTTCACTGACACAGCGATCTCCAATGAGACAAAAACTGAAGATGACGGGTAGGATAGCTGTAACATTGGATGCGTGGACATCCATCACCACAGATAAGTGACAGCAAGTGTCGCATGTGCTCCATACAAGAGCAGTGAATGAGAGCAACACGGCTGCAGATATGGGTGATCTGTTAAATCCTGTCAAAGTCTGTAGCAGAGGATCGGCATATCACTAAGATTTAGTTCTAGTTACTGATAAAGCTGAACTGGGTAAATTCCTACATGTAAAATGCTATGTCCACATGTTAAACCTGGCCTTTCAGCGAGCACTGAAGCTGTCCACTGTGTCAGGGTGTTTTTCCACCTAAGCTTCACTGCAAAACCTTCCAGTTTATTTGACACATTACTTCTATTTGTTTTATTAATAAAATATGGAAATTAATTCACTATGGATCATTACAAATACTTTACTTTAAAAGTACCAAGCGGTCACACATTGAGGAAAAAAACAAAAGCAGCCTCTAAATCATAATCAAATGGAATATTTAGGTGCCTAGTGATTCTTACCCCAAGTATGGAAAATAAATATATGGCATTACATGCCAAAAATTAATGATAGTGTTGGTAGTGTGCATATTAAATGTACACTACTATATAACTCTGAAACTGTTTCCACAGTTGGTTGTTAGTTAGCTGGCCATTAGAAGTTTGTGTGATTGTAAGTTCTTATCCTTCTTAGTAAATGACTTCTTAGTAAATGTAGCATCTTAGGCTGTGCTACAAAAGACAACATTGTAAAAAGGCTGCTTGCATTTGAGATATATCAGATATTTAGACACTATTCCTGACTATTTCCCCCACTGTAAAGAAAATGATTTTAGGTGACAAATGAACTAACTTGGCTGCCTTAGAAGGCTAAACTCAATAAACTTCAAATAATACATCAATGGGGCACAATGAGTGATTAAAAGAGCTGCAAGATCAAGAAAGGCAAAATGATGAGACATTGATCCAAACATTGCAAAATGATAAAACAATGGCAAATTACATAAAATACACAGATGTAATGCATCTCCTAACAACATACATTTGCAAATGAAACAGTAAATTTACTGTATAGCACATCTGTTACGCTAACCTTCATTTATTATGGTTAAACAAATCCTTCAGAATGTGTGTATGCCTTTTTACACAATATATACATTTACAACCTTAACTTTAACATGTGTACATTTACAAAGTTAACTTACTATTAGAAAATGCACTGAACTGAATATGTATTTAGCATGTTTACTTACATTTAGGTCAAAACAACAAGTCTATTTTTACAGTATGGAAACCCTAGTGTAGCACGGTCACCTGAGCAACGGCATAAAGTAAGCTTAGGATGGCTGACAGAAGATGTTTCACCACTAAAACAGAACCAGTACAAGTATGTACTCAAGTCCACATCTGCTGGAAATTATGCAGAGCCAGGGCCAACAGAGCCTCAGGTTGCTTGCAAAGTGTGTGGGAATCAGGCAGCTCACTGCTGGCTGAGCAAGGCTTAGCATTACAATCAAATGAAGTTTCCTTCTGTAAGAGACTGGCTTGTAATTCAGTAATGTTTAGTTTTACTCTAATAATGCTACAGTATACCTTGTTGTGATACTGTGCCCCTTCTATGCACCATTTTACAGCTTTCGCTTCAATTATGGGCCATCCTGATGTGCCTACTTGGAATTGATTGATGAGATGTCAGCAGAATACCAAAGAATTCTACATTATCTCTTGCTGGATTGCCCGACTGTGTTCATTCGACTGAGTGTAATGTCTCTACTCAGTGCATTAGAAGATTTTACTGAAGAAATAATGGGATCAGAGACAGAACCATCAGAGACTAACAACCGTCACTGAATCTCAGAATACAAGTATTCTGACATTTTACTGGTAGATTTTCTCACAGTGCTCATGTGGTTTGCATAGAGAGCAAATTAAGTTTGAGTGAGAACAGAGACATTAGAAAATGAGAAGGTGACTGTTCACTGATTGACATATGAATGGGAGAGCTTGGAATAGCAGTTGCATCAGGAAAAGTCCTGCCCTTTAGTAAAAAGAAACATCAAGTCAGACTTCCTTCAAACACTCAGACTCGAAAGAGTGGTCAGTGAGCAGATGTGTCACCGCAGATTTAGGAATGGGGGGGTACGCTTTTACTAGTGGAGTCGAATGAAATGCATATGCATAAATAAAAAAAACTCAAAAATGTTCAAAAATATGGCTATGTGGTGAAATTGGCACACTGTGGATCTGTCTCTTCATAGTTAAAATTAAACACAGATCTAATATGACTTAAGTGCTCTCCATCAACTTCCATTAGCTCCAAATCAATCAAAGGTACTGAAGTCCAGCAGTATCTCCCCTTTTTCAGGCTGCAGGTCATACAAGGTTATTCATATACTCAGACTATAGACTGGTACCTGATCAGACCTGCTCCTTCAGCCCTGTTAGTCTCCTTCAGTTTTATTCTTCCTCTCCTCTGTGATTAGTAACACATTTGTATTAATTAAACTCACATTTTGAAAAACTCAATTAGCTCAAAGTTCTGGATGAATTTTGGGTGAAGCTGAATGAGCTATAAAGTGTTGCCTTTATATCAGTATCAGAATGAGCTATAAAGTGTTGCCTTTATATTGTTGAGTCACCATTAAAATATAGTCCTATATATATAAGTCCTGAGCACTGGAGGAGAATGAACATACACACTCCATGCAAGACATGCGTTTCTATTTCTAGGCAGACAGGCAGTGGAGGAATGAAGATGTGGTAGGAGCCATGAAAGCATGTGAGGAAGGAATGTCAGTGGCAGAAGCAGCAAGACAGTTTAATGTCCCTAGAAAGACCCTTGATGACAGGGTAAAAAGCTGAGTCTGTCATGGGTCTAGACAGGGTCCTCCCAAGAAATTATCCCCAGAAGATGAGTGAGCTTTGGTAAAGTATTCCACTTACAGCACTAGGCACGGCTTTCCTTTTACCAAGGATGTGCTACTGCCCAATGCTCTGGCTGTGGTGAAGAGGGGGGCGAACACTGAGTTCTCTGGACAAAAGTGGTTGCTTGGTTTCATGAAGAGAAATGGTTAATATTATTCTATGATTAGGCAGAGGCATATTTTGACATTCTGGACACAACCATGCAAAAGAATGGATTTGCTAGAAAAGTATCTAGAACCTACAACTGTTTTACTAGTTTTAGATGCTCTACACAAAGTCAAGAACCTAAGCTCATCAAATCATACGGGTTCTGGGACAAGGACGCATATGCTCACATCAGTGTGCATCAATGCAGACGTCCCAGAGCCTTCTGAATGGGTAGATACTTGGGTGAGAGCCTTCCTAACTGTTTATATGGCAAGTCAGATTCTGGTAGGTCAGATTTTATAGTGTGTTTTCCTCACTTTCTAAAGTATTCTGTGAAAGAGCATATACTGCTGCCTATGATGAATAGGCATTTCTTATTCCAGACAATGGAAGTTGTGTAGATGGACTTGGAGAATGATGTGATTTAGCTCTGTTTGCCACTGTACCTTCTGTCATCTTCGCCAACCTCTTGATACTGGGGTCTATGGACCTTTAAAGTCAGAATTTGCACATCTTGCACTCAACATTTGCCACATCAAAAACTCTTTTATCCTGTTAAAGAGAGACTCTGTCAAGGTCTTTCAGAAAACCTATGAAAAATGTCTGCAAAAGGTCACGGTAAAGCAGGCTTTCCTGGCATGTGGCATTGTGCCCCTCGAGAAACAAGCAATCAATACACAAAGGGTGATGCCAGCAGCAGTGGTTCTAGTGCCTGATAATCACCAACATCCAACAACTGGTTTACCAACACTGGGTCGCAAATCAGGGTCTTCGGCCCCAGTAGCTCCTTTAGTGGCACCATGGGAAATTCCATAATCCCTGGATGACATCTTTCAAAGTCTGCTGGGTGAGAAAAAATGCTAGAAAGAGAGGTAGAAGAGAAAATGAGGTATTCATTGGAGAAGAAAATTAGAAGAACAAAACCCAAGCATAGGGAAGGAGGAGAGGGGTAGTCAAGAAAACAAGCGGCCAACTGAAGAAAAAAGGATAAAGAAAAATGGCCTAACTGAAAGAATAATCTCTCTGGTAGTGGCACCAGTATGAACTAGGCAGAGTGTGAAGGATGCAGGGTGTGCTTCTACATGTTGTGTACAGAATGGGGTTGGAAGACTATCTTCTCCTGTGGTTGGTGTGGCGCAACAGATAACACCACTACCTGCCACTGAGCTACCGCACCATGTGGGAGACTGGGGTTCGATTCCCAGTCTGGGTGACTATGCTGTGCTACACCAATAAGAGTCCTTGGGTAAGACTCCTAACACTACATTGGCCCACCTCTGTAATATGAGTAAACTTGTAAGTCGCTCTGGATAAGAGCGTCAGCTAAATGCCACAAATGTAAATGTAAATGTTACTGTTAATCACTGCCCCTGATGTCTGTATTAGGCACCCTCTGAAAATCTGCCATGCTTATCATAGTAAACTCACCCTTCCAGCAAACAGTTTCCTCTAACCATTTAAAAACTGGACTTCTCCAACAAATAATGGCATGGACTGTGTCTGAAACAGAAGGCAGCTGCCTCGATGCCTGTCTGCCTAGGCTGTCTCTCAAGTCAGTACATGAGAAGACAGCATTGTGATAAAGGGATCTAGAACTGAATCATGTTTGAGACGCACTCCAAAGGCAGTAGCATGCCATGGCATTGTCAGGATACAGACAACTTGCAAATTACAATCGTCTGACATAAAAAGACAAAACTCGGCTATTACATTGACTATTTCTATATTATAATGTACAAACTGCTGCTTGCCTCTGCCATGTTGCTTTTATTTTTTTTTCAGATGAGTTGACATTAACCCAAAAGGGGACATGCAAGGCAGAGAAGTATACGTCTACACTGCCTTCACAAATTGGACATGACTCGGTACAACCTTCCTGCCCTTGAATACTGCCTGAGTAGGCAGCATTTATTACGTTTCAGACACAGCCATAAAGTAATACTATATAATGTGGTATTTCCGTTTCACTCCATATAATTCCACTGTGATAAATGTCTAATTTGACTGACCTTTTGAGCACATTTGCACCGTGCACTCTCGGGAGTCTCGCCTATGTAGCTGCAAGCTCATGTCGAGATTCTTACCTTACGAGCAAGAAAGACAGCAGGGGTGGTGAGGTTTTAACAGTTTACCCTAAAACAAACCACTTAAATATACTAGGTGTTGAGTCATATGCAAACTGTTTGTGTAATATTAGACCAAATAGGTTAGGACACTTTATTTTTTGACCCTGTAGTTTAACAGTGTTCTAATCTGTGCTAGTTAATATCTCTAACAGATAGTCTTATCAAAGGCAGTGGCCAATAGGGTTGGGCTCTATCATCTTTTTTCATTTTGTCTCAAAGTATTATTGTGGTATACAGTATTACCGGGAGCGGGAAACTGTAAGTCACACAATTAGCACAAATGGTTTTACTTTTACGCGGCTTGTGTCCCACCATAACTTGCATTATTTTAAAACTGACAAATGACCATCTACAATGTTCAGTTTGCTCACAGGGTGAAAAACTACAATCATGTTAAATTGTTAGTCGGACAACGACTGGTAATGTTAAACTGCTCTGAATCAGGAGAGAGAAGCTGGCTAGCATTAGAATTGTTAGCAGGATAACAGTCTGCGACTACAAAAGAGTCTGACTGACAGAAAACACAGATTCAGAGACTGTTGTTAAAGTACCAGAAAGCCAGAAGTTTTTTTTTCTGTAGCCCACTCGCTAAGCTTTGCTTAACTAGCTCAACTTTGCTTAACTAGCTCAGCTTCAGCTCCACCGAGTATCAGGCAGCTCAGCTCAGCTGCGGCTGACTAACTGCTGAGCTACTGACACACATGTTGCGAATAAAAACTGGGAGCGGTGTTGGGAGAAACAGAACGGTAAACTGAGACTGAGGTTCTGCCTTGTTTGTAGTCAGCAACACTATCTAGCTCTATTTAGATAATTTAGCAGCACACTAAACACTACATCACAGTCCGTGTTCCAGCTAACTAAGGTTCAAACCACACAGGTTTAGAGGATAAAGCAGCATACCTGACAGCATAGAGCGTTGTTAAGTCACTCACTCTACTTTAACAGGAGATGTAAACACCTCAAGTCATTTTCCTCAAGAAGCAAAGAAGTAGTGTATTGGTTAATAAGACTTAAATACAGCACAAAAATGAAGCATTCTATTATTTTTTTCATTATGTACAAACAGCATCTGCCACACAGACTCAAAACTTAAAATTGCTGCTGTCTCTGAATCGCCCACATACCCTTAATCAGCAAGAGTTTTTGTAACATTGTCCAAATTTAAGTGAAGTACAATCTGTCACAGGAAAATGAAAAAGTAAACAAAGTGATCTCCAAAATGAAGCTTCTGATTGGCTCAGTCCCATGAGTTGAACTCTCTGTTGTCCCGCCCCTAAATAAATTATAGATTCTGATCCTGGCCCTTATGCAGTGTTTGACTTTGTTGTACTACCCAGCTAAATTAGAGATTCTGATTGGTCCTCTTGCTGGGTTTGACTTTCTGTTGTCCCACCTCCAGAAAAATTAAGGATTCTGATAGGTCCTCGTATGGAGTCTGACTCTCTCCCTGTTCGTGCCTACAGGTCAGTGTCAGGGTGGTTTAGAAAGAGTGGATTTCTTTTAATAAGCTGAACTCAATTAAAAAGTTGTCGTTGAGACAACACAGATTCTAAATTTATTTGGCGGGCCAGATCAGAACCTTTATCAGGCTGGTTCCGGCCCGCAGGCTGTATGTTTATCACCCCTGCTTTAAATGATAATTGCTATGATGAGTTATTGTTTTCATTAGTCAGTGCTGGCTGATTCATGCTAATTGAAGTTAACTAGCTAGTTTAATGATTTAAAGATGCTGGGGTAGGAGAACAAATTGCTTAATGATTTACCATATGCCATTGATCAGAGGCCATTATTTTACCACTGAATATCAGCACATTCACTTACTCGCAAAGCAAGCAAATCAAAGCAGGCTGGCTCATTAAAATACAATGCCAGATCAATACAAACATTTTATTCATTTATTAATTTGTATTTTCACATTTAACAGCGCAGATGATGTAAACATCATATAAATTATACAGAAAGTTCTACTCTGTAACCTTCAGTTGAGTCCATAGGGACATGGTTCATAATTCAACTCTGTTGTAACTTACTGCTACAACTAATCTGCTTTTGCAAGCTCAGTATGCCTCCTTGCAAACTCAAAGAAAAGAACCTTGGACTTGGAAAAATTAATCACCGGGGCTGCATATTAAAGGATCTATCAGGAAGACATTCAGTTCATACTTATAAATCATGTGGAAATCCATCAGAAATGAAATTCCTGGTAGCTTATATTTCTACTTGAAATACAGGACAATTTCTGTGTCTCCATGGCATGACAAGGTCATCTACAGTAAAGTAACTGTAAAGAAATGGCGATGGCAGAAACAGCACATCATCTATAAAGCAAACTTCATGTAAGGATACAGGCTGAATTATAGGTCATTATTTACTATTCATGCACTTGCTATACTGTTACCTGAGCTTCACAAAAGCACCAAGATCCTCAACTAACTGATACCACAAGTACCACTCTGAATGCTCTCTCTCATAATCAACCCTAAAATGCTTGTGTGAATCTGAGGCTGTCAACACAAGATCGAATTCTAAGGTCAAGAAAAGTTGAAAAGTAATTTTCCTCCTCTGAGTACAATGGCTGACGTCCCAGACACATTATAAAGTAGGCAGTAAAATTAAAATCGTGTGCCAGTAAAATTACAATCACTACAATTTGTCAGGGCTAGACATGAACCTCTACAACTTTTGCATACTTAATTTCTTTGTCATTTTTGGACAATAGCATGGCATTAACAATGACTACAATGCTGGGATTTGTTTAAAAAGTGTGGCTTTACAGGATTAAATAAGGGTCCAAAAAGCCTGGTTACTGACAAATCTATTCTCCTCATGAAGATTAGTTAATGTGAACTATGCATTGATGCAAGCAACTTTCAGAAGAACCTCAGAAGATGTGTTTTAGAGACTGGAAAAGGCTACAAAGCATGGCTAAAGACCTGGGTGTACAGCGATCTATGGTAAGAGAATCAAACAGTCTACAATATTCAGGACAGTTGCTGCTCTCGCTAGGAGTGAGTATCCTATTAAGATCCCTCCAAGAGCTCAACAGGCAATTCTGAAAGAGGTGAGAAATAAGCCAAAGGCGTACAGAACACTTCAGAAACTGTTGAAACTTTTTTCCATCTGCCCACTATTAGAAAAGCATTTAACAAGAACTGTGTTCATAGAAGGACACAACAGAGGAAGCTGTTGTTGTTAAAAAAAATACAAGGCCTGTTTCAAGTTTGCACAAAAATACCTGGATGTTCCTTAATGCTTCTGGGAAAATGTTCTTTAGACAGATGAGACAAAAGTGGAATGCATAATGTTATGTTTGGTGGAAACTAAACACTGCAATCAACACCCAAACTATCCTGACTGTGAAGCATGATTTGGATGGGAGGCTTGGATGCTTTGCGATCTTTGAAGGAACAATTAATTCAACAGTATATTAAAGCATTTTAGACGAGAATGTAGTGGCATGAAACCATGACCTTAAGCTGAAGAGATGTTGGGTAATGCAACACAGTGACCCCAAGCGAACAAGTAAATAAATTTAAAGGGATGAAAAAGAAGATTTGTGTTGTGTTGAGTCCTGACCTTGATGCTTTCATATGACCTTAAGAGGGCTGTGCATGGGAGGCATCCCAGAAATATTGATGAACTGAAACACACACGCTGGAAGGAATGTTCCAATATTCCTCCTTAATGTTGTGCAAATCATCTGCCAATCTTACTCATTTGCTAAAGGGGTTATTAGGGTTGTTAATTTCTATGGTTGACTTACTTTTTCTGGCCTGAAATATTAGATAGTCTGTCTACAATTGTGACTTAGATAATGAGCAGATCACATTTTATTAGTATCAATGTAGAAATCCAGGTCATTCCAACAGGTTAATTTATTTGTTATGTTAACTGTATATAGAATTATTTACACTCATGATATTGGTAACTGAAAATTAGAAAAGGCTCCAGGAGACAATCCTGACTTAAGTAACTCTACAGATCATCCTTCTCAGATCTGTACTGAGCACCTTGCACTTTTCCCATGTTTCTGTGTATCGGTTAATTCAGTTAAAGCTCTCAAACAAAGCCTTTTTATGCTGGCACAGAGAAGCTACTAGTTGTAGTCTATCATGATCACATAGAAAGTTAAGAGGCCTTGGCAAACTAAAAGACATTCATACAACATACAATTTATAGCACCACTGAATTTGTGTGGGTGTATGTGTAATTTTGACTGTGTGTAGATTTTGCCCCCCCCCCCCAAAATAAATCAATAAATAAATAAAATAAAATAAAACCAAATAAAATCAAATTCTTGTTATTTTTTTGTTGTTAGTCATTCTGCTCCCGAAAAAGAACACCTCAAAGAAATCATTGAAAGCCAAAAATGCCCATGACATTCATGCTGGTAATGAGTGTATTCACATTTCAGACCACAGCAGTAAATGTAAAAGCAGTAACACTACAAAAACTTGTACAACTTTAACATGAACTCAAAATGATGTAGACAGTTGTGAATTTACATGACCTAGACAACTGCAATTTTAGAGGTTTGACTTCTGGGCAAAAGGAGAAAGTCACTCTGGCATGCATACTAATTATCCACTTAGAAGAATAATAGTGATTAATGTGCTTATTCAGTCCAAAAAGATCTCAGTTGTGTTTCTTCACTCCAATGTCTTCTGTCACCTTCACACGTGTCTAAAGTGGGTCAGCCTGCACATCCTAGGTCGGCACAATGAAGGCGAGTCAACACATTCATCACTGCGTTAACAGCTCCAAGTCTCCACACACAATTACTTCCCCAACAATAGAATGGCAACAAACAATTTCTTGGGTTCTCTGAGCTTGCATTCTGAAGGACATGACTCTTAGGTATGTGGTAATGTGTTTTTTCGTAAAGCTATTTGGAAGTGAACTCTATTAAGGTAGGTCAGAACCAAATATTCACAACACGTACCATGCAACACGTTTCTTTGACGATGTATAGTTGCATTAAAGGGTCCATTCCATTCTATTGACAATTCTTTTTAAATAAAACAGTTTGATGCTATAGGAAATATCTGTTGTTTCAGAATGTACCCTTCACTCCCAGGACCTTCATTTGATGTATATCTAGAGCCTATGCAGCCTACATGTTTCATCTCATAAGCTGGTGTTATAAGTAGTGTTTCAGCTCATTTGAATAAAACACAACAGCCAATCAAAACAGTGATCCTTTACAGATTCTTAAAGGCACAGTAACAAAAACCTTTATTTAGCCTTTTTTAAGGCTTTTATTATTCACTCTAAAGGTTAAAAACAAGCTTATAAAGTGTTCCTGTTAAAATCAATTCAATTTTTTTTTGGTATATGAAATTTCATATGTGTCATAAGTATTTAAAGGACCAATGAACCATATGTACTATAAGGCTTCTTTAATATTTACGGTTGCTGTCATTTGAGGAGGTAGGAGCGCCTCTGTCCAAATTATACATTTTGTGTAAATAAGTGAACAAATAAACTTAAATAAGTAATTTTCTGTGCATTTTACAAAACAATTCCTACTAATTCACTGAATTTAAGGTAATAGAAAAAAGTAATAAAATGTCCCATAACGTTTTACCATTACCTTATTTTGTGTTTATTATATTTTTGTCATTAAATACACAGTAATTGTGCATTAAAACTGTGCAGAATTCTTTTCTATTTAGAGAACCCTTTCATATTTTACACTTGGAAAATCAACAAAACATGTAATGTGACCAGGAATGCCTATACTATACACAGTTGCTTTTATTTCCAAGCAGTGAAAACATTAAAACACATAACTGAATTCATGATGTGCACAGATGCTTAGAGAGAATGCCTGTCAGGGTAGGCCAGTTAAGGCAGTCAAGATATTGGTAAGGGAGTACACCTGTTTGTGTGTAATTGTACACCACATGATCTACCACCTTCTGAGATTCATTCTGTAGAAACACTGCACTCTTTATAACATATTCCATAGCTTTTCTGTGAGGACCGAAGTGGGAACGCTGTTTAGGACAGATGCATTCTGCCCCAGATATGTATTTATACAGTTTTTTTTTTATGTGTTAATACACAGTTCATTAAGTAGACCTCTTGGTAGATATTTTGAAGAAAAAGAGTCAAAAACAGCATGAGAAATCAGCTTGCTTCTGATCTCAGGCCACTGTCATTTACTGCTGAAAACCCATGGAGAGGAGTAGATTACTTCTATCAGATACTTTAGAGAGGTTCTGAAGGAGTATTTCCTAGACACCCGCCACTATCAGATCCACGGGAGAAAGCTCACTAAGTCCTGCACCTCAGGAGAACTGCCTTTGAAAAGTTGAAGGAAGGGTATCTTTTTAGGGCACATCACTACCACTGATCCATTTTTAGCCTTTCCATTCCTTGCCTGCTGGTTACATACAGACAGTTCTGCTCTTTTCAATGGTTTGTGCTCCAGATGACCTTCACAGACCAAATGACCAAGCTTTCCAGTCGTGCAGTTTCTTCTTCTGTTATTTATAGATGTACTACATGCATTCTTTAGTATTTTAATCCCTCACAGTCTTGCAGTGATGGCCACTATGTCAACTTCAAATGAACTCTGGAAAATAGCATTATGTCCATGTCGCATAATCTTTTCTGGCACACAAGAAACGTAGTTCAAACGGCTATTTTCCCTAAGCACTACGACTACACCCAGACGTCAGGCTTGCTCGAAGCTTTTCAAAGCTGGCACATTCTCCAAGGCACCATGAGCATCTTGACAGGTTATCAAAACCTGTCCAAGATGATCTAATCTGCTCCTTACGAGTTTGACAGTGTATAACAGGACCATGTCAGGTCCTATATCATGTTGTTTTAGACATGTTTTTTTTTTTTTTCTTCCCGAGTGAACCACAGATCATCACTGTTAACATATCACTGGTGAAGCTTGGGTGAAGTGACTATGGGTTCCTGGGAGTGGATCTTTGCAAATTCGATATGGAAAACACTCTTTAAAAAATAGGTGCTACAAAGGGTTCTTTAGGCAATACCATAGCTTAATCATTTATTGGTTCCATTAAGAACCATTTTTCTGTATTTGAGATTTGTGTGTGAAGAATATTTAAGGCCTAAAAGAACTGGATCTAAAGGATCTTTACCAATTTCTAGGTTCTTCACACTATTACTTTAGCAACTTTATTACAAGCGTGTTTCTGAATGGAACCATAAACAGCTCTTCCTTGGTATTGCTCAAAGAACCCTTTGTAGCACCTTTACTTTTAATGCTAAAAAAAGGTTAAGTGCAGGACCAGTCCTGAGAAATTCTGCAACAATGACCTTTACAGTGTAGAGCAAGGATCATGCTGAACTAACTTACTCTCTCTCTTTCTCTAATACACAGTCTTACCAGTAGGATGCTTCTGGGAAATGGAGCCCTGATGTAAAATATGCTTTCCTGTTCCTTCAAAACAGATCTGTCCATTTGAGGCATGGAGGCATTCTTTGAGTCTTGTTGTAAGGTGTGACCATGCCCATGTTGTCCTTTCTTGGACCACATTTGGTAGACAGTGACCACTGCAAACACCACAAGACCTGCCTGTGTTTGCCTGATGAAGATGCTCTAAATACAATTTAAGATAATCAGTGTTTTCCACTTCACTTGTCAGTGGCGATAATGTTATGACTTATAGGTGAATATCCGTTTTCTTGCCTTCAGGCCTGTGAGGATCACCATGTTTTGGAAGAGAGATGTAAAGGCATTTAGTGGAGTCACTTGCAATATAGTATCCCTTGCAACCCCTCACAAACGATTGTGGTGCTGCCCCTGTATATATTATATGTATAGCACACTATTGCTAAACTTGCTATTCAAGTCAGTTTGACCTCACATCATGATTGACTTACCACTGATGTCAATTTGTAAAGACTACTGGGTTATTTTAAAACTTAAAAAGACTTTTAATAACAGTGCCATATACATAATTACATAAATGCATAGATAGGTTTAGAGGAAATAACATTGGACTATTTATAAAACTACACCTTCTTCCCAGTGCATTGCTTGCCCGATGGCGTCGCATCAGTGGAAGTTCAGGAAAAAGAGGCACTGGCTAGCTGTACACATGTCGAGGCAGGCATGTGTCAGTCTTCACCCTCCCAGTGTCAGGAGCTTTGCATGTGTTGGGCAAATGGTGACCCAAATTGGAAGAAAATGGATAAAACTGAAAACAAGGTACTACATACATGATCACACAAAATGACACAAATAGCTCAGAGTAGACTTTCTTCAACATAGGTTTTACAACCATAAATGCCTGTTTGAGTAATGCCATTAGTTTTGTTAGTTTGAGGCTCAAGAAGAAATTCTCTGAAATACTGCCAGAAACAAGCAAAACCATAAGGACTGCTCGTAGGAGTATTTCTAAAATGTCTACAAGTGGGTGAATGTTGTAGGAGGAATGCCAATCATGTTGGTTTGATTGGCTAGTTACCTGTGCAGATTTGTTTTTGGCATCATTCTCAGATTTGGCAACGATTGGGTTTCGAACATGCTCTTGCATGCAGGACAAAATGTGCTGAGATGTAGGCCCACATGACAGATTAGTACCTTAAGGCGGAATGTTGTGGTGCTGCTGCCATTTGTTTTCCAGGTTTTATTTATTGTTTATTTCATTTCATTTTTATTTATTTATTTTCATGACAGCAGCATCCTTCATCCTTCAGCAGGCAATTTTCCTAATGCTTTGAAACTCTGGAGCTGAATGCTGTCTTGTGCTTCCAGTCATCTCTGGAGCGGAGTTGAAGGAGACACTTGAAGACACAATCTTTCGTCTGCATCCAAAGATAAACAATGATAAACAATCTAGGGAGATGGGGTAATTCTGGTGCCTATCCCTGGCACTTGTTTTTTTTCCCCCCAATTTTATTAAGGCGAGGAAGTCGAACTTCTGGATGATACTGCAAATATTGATATGGAGATCTGACTTGCTGACGTGGAAAGATTTTATTTTCCTTGTTTTTGCTACATCCTCCAATCTATCTCTGCCATTCTGTCATGTCTGTAGCATTCCCCTGCCAGCTCCCTCTCTGTCTTGCCTTCTCTGTCTGTCTTTCCTCAGCTGACTTCCTCCAAAGGTCCAGCTGAGTCCTAGAATAATGACCTCCTCTGGGAACTGGAGATCTGTCCATAATGTCTGGCTGTGGGGGCCGTAATAGGGGTCCACATTCTTGTGTGAAACAGCGGAAAACTCTTGACACATTGCAGTGTGTGCTGTCCCTTCTCTGTAAAGTCCCAGCCAGGCTACCGCCCTGACTGCAAGATTCAGATGAAGAGACATCATTATGTGCAATCTTGTTCCATCAGAGCCCTTCTGCAGTGAACGGCCTCCATAGCTCAATATGACAATCTTCACCACCACTGAAACAGGGAAATGCTCTTGCTTGCTCGCTCTCAGTCACTATATGTACCGGTAAATGTATCTATGTACATGTGTGGTGTTTTTCTCATGTGACCTGGGTTTGACCAAAGGGCAGGTGTTAGCAGGACACTTTGAGAGTACTTTTTGATAGTCGTAAATCTAATCTCCATTTCTGGCATCTGCAGTTTATCATGAATGACTATAAGGGTTAGAGAAGAACAGAAAACCTGTTGAAATTTAAGGAGCATGTATTGAATTCTGTGATTATAATACATATTTGACTATATGGCATGAATTTGGAACCACTACCAATGTGCTGCTTCAAATGTAGACACTTAAATCTCTAATTGCTGCATTTTAAATATATATTTACTTTCACTCATGACATTTTAAAGTGATAGCCTACTTCTTTATCACTACTTTCCACAGTTAATGTGTTACTCCAAAATGATAGAATTTTGAGAGGGTTTTTCTAAAAAGGTCTAAAATAGTGTCAGTAGCATCTTTCAGCACGATCTTCCAGCCGGACTGGATGCCACATTCAAAGCAAAATTGGTAATGATTCATCATGCAGAGTTTTTGTAATGATCCTGTGAATTCTCATGCAGAACTGCATTGTATTGCTGTGTTGGGTGTTTGCGTACTCTGAATCTGATCACCAATCATATATGGGCTGAAAACTGGCAGAAAACATCGCAGAACCTTCCATCTCTAGGATCTGATCACAGCTCTTTTCAAAGCTGCAGTGTTTCTTTAGCGATAATGTGTATAACGCTACACTACACCTACCAAAGTTCTTTGTGACAACTGACATAAACCCCCATGTACTGTATTTTTGTGGGTAACGCTTTACTGTAAGCTTAATAAAAGTCCATTCAGGTTTAATTCAAGGAGATTAACTAAAATACTGCATGAACCATTTACGAATCTCATACACTATTCCCTCTACTTGCAGAAGCTCAAAAGTAATTGAGCAAACTAACATGATCACAAATGTAGGTTTTTTTTTTTTTTATACTCTAATGCAAATCCTTTGCAGTCAATGACTGCCTGAAGTCTGGAATTCATGGCCATCACCAAATGCTGACTTTCCTCCCTTGAGATGTGTTAGGCTTTTACTGCGGCCCCTTTCAGTTGCTGCTTGTTTGTGAGACTTTCTGCCTTCGGTAAGTGAAAAGAATACTGAATTGGGTTGAGGTCAGGTGACTGACTCTGCCTCGAAGAACATTTCATTTCTTTGCCTTAAAATCTCTTGGGATGCTTCTGCAGTATGTTTTGGGTCATTATCCATCTGTGCTGTGAAGTACCATACAATCAGTTTTGGAGCATTTGATCGAATATGAACAGAAAGTGTAACTCTGTAACTTCAGAATTCACCCCCTACTTAAACACATTAATGCAGCAAGGCTAATTACACTTATTATGGACTTCTGTACAAACTGGTGGGATTATTCTTTGGTAATAGCAGTTAGTGTTAACACTTTCTGGCATAGGCTGTTTAAGGGGTTAAAATAAAATCATATTAAGTTGTAAAGCACTTTTTACAACTGATGTAGCAAAGCAGCTTTACAGGAATCCAGTAATAAAATAAACATTTTCAAACATAAAACCTAAAACTCACGAGGGGGGAACCAATCTGGTCAAAACCACATAAATACTGATAAAAAAGCATGGTATCATCACATAAGATTGTTGTACTGATGGTGGTTACTGATAATGGTAACTTTTATCAGCTGTCATGTCACAACCAGTAAAGATTGTCAGCCATACAGTGCCTCCACCATGTTTGACAGATGATGTGGTGTGCTTAAATTCTCCCTCTCCTTTTTCATTATGAAGTTAATCTTGCTTTCAACTGTCCAGAGAATTGGGATGTTTTTTTAGGCGTATTGCAGCAGCTTAATCTGGCCTTAATGTTCTTGAGTGTTTATGTTCTTTATGTATCCCCTGTATCTTTTCTATTGATGTATGTGAAGCCAGCCACCATCTCTTTTCAAACTGATGCCAACGTGGCATTGCCAGACAGCCGCCACGCTCGGAGGACAGCGCCAGATTCAAAACTCTACAGCACCAGCTAACAGACGTCTCTGCCGACCAACATCACTTAAGAGTATTGAGGGAAGAGATTGCCATCTACTAACCTAAAGAGAGCATGGCCAGTTGTGCTATCTCAGACTCTGTCTGTCAATGGCAAAGCCTTGAGAAGGTTCTTGACATGACTAGATGTTCTCCTCACCAAAGAAACAATTCTGTGTTCATCTAGTTGCCTTCCATATATTTTGGTATTGCTGAGCTCATCAACACATTTATTCTTTTAATGTGCCAATTGGTTGGGTTTGCCACTCCTAAAGTTTCTTCTATCTCTCAAGATAAGCTTGTCTAGGATTTTCGGCCTAATTCTGGCCTCCTTCCTTGGCATTGACACTTCTTTTATTGGCATGTTGAGAGTTCCCATAAACAGCTACCAAATACAAATTTAGCATGAATCATGCCAGACCTTTTATCTTCTTAATTTGTCATGAAATATCAAGGGAACGAGGCCACACTCTGCCGTGAAACTGCTGATCAGTCAATTGTCCAATTACGTACGTCTGTGAAAAAAGAGGGACCCTATAAAAATGTCTGTAATTCTTGAACTAACTATGCAATATTTTTAAATTCAACCCTTTTAATTTCAGCTCATTTGAAATCCACTGAGGTTGGCATGTGTGGCTAGTTGGAAAATTAAAACAAGGTGTGCACTTGGAAAAAATATGGCCTGTAATAAACTACTGTCACAGAGAGAAAACTCTGACACTGAAGCAATTTGTAAATATAAATAAAAAACAAGTTGGTATGCTTGTGCCTAAGGGGCAAGTGTATGACCAGTGTAATGAGAGCGCACCAATTTATTTATCAATTTATTTATCAAATTATTTATTTCTTTATTTTTTCATTTATTTAATTTAAGTTTACGTTAACGTTGTATGTGGTATAAAAACGTGTCATTGAATGGGAGGGATAGGAGGATGTGGTTAGAGTAACTTTCTGTCCAAGTTATACTCCATTCACACATGATTAAGACAGCCTCACACTCCAGCACATCAGCAGCTGCATGTTTTGCCAGGGTAACTAATGAGGCCTTTGAAAGGTGGCCGTCTGAAATTTCTGTCCTGAAGGAACATAATGATTTGATGGCTTGCTTAAAATGTAAATGCGGAAATGTGAGGTCAGTCATGAGCCATAAAATGTCAGAAGCAAATGAAGCACTTTTTTTATGAACCCCTGTGATTCAGTCTGCCTGGAGAGCACAAATTTTATAATTAATTTGCCCTTACATGGACCATCATAGTCGGTCCTGATGGAATCTTGCGACCCTCGCTCGTCTTGGAGTACTTCTCTCATGATTACGGATGAATCTAACAAAGTTATTAGAATCCATTAGAGCCATGTCTACCTGTCAGGCTACCTGTCGCTCCCCTCTGGTGTCCCCTCGGATTGGTATATTTTCAATTATGTTAATAGGATCATCTTGTTTGGATAAAGTTATTACAGCAAGATGGCATTTGAATACACTTTCAGCCCATCATGACTGAAATTACATCTTAATTTCTTTAAGAAATTGAACGGGACAGTAGCTAAATTAACCTTTCCAATACTGACACACATTATCGACACAATTAATACTGATTAATATTGGATTTCTAGAACTAAAAGATAAGGTCACTGACTTCCATCTTCAATGCATTTTAAGTCTCAACTGCAATCGGGACGATATAAGTACTGTATAAATGGGGTCCTGTGCAATTGATGGCAGCTCCAAAGTCTATAAACCCAAAAATATGTGTCATTATTTAGAATATCATCCATAAAAGAAACCTTCTTTATCATTTCTTCCTTTTTTAAGGGAACACAGTTTCTAACACAAACACAGGATAAACAGGAAACTTAACAGAAACCTTTGTACACACACGGTATAGAGACAAAGCAGCCAAAGAACACTGGAGAGAATGACTTTAAACAACACTCAAAGCATAATTATTCCCCACCTCTACACCTAAAGTGCACACAGTGGTCTAATGAAGCTGAAGAAGGCTTGTTAGTCGAATTTTCCACTCCACCTTAAATGGCGCAGCAGTTCATTCTAGTACTTCTTGTACAGTACAGGAAGGACATGAAAAAAACTTTACAAGCAAATTGCAGTTCTGCAAAACTTCCTTTAGCTTCGCTCTACTGGCATTTGACTGTGTGAAACGTCCTGCACTGAACCACTTTCTCCCAGAGGAGTAGGTGAAAGCTTTCTAATCAGTCAGTTGAATGAAAGGAACTTTGAGTTGCCTGCCTGGGTGGCCAGTAAGACCTCAGGGGTAGCTTGTGCCACCCCAACTTTTCCTCTGGCTACCCCAAAGGCTATAATTCTGTAATCATATAAAAAAGACAGACATGACCAAAAATTGACACCATCCTTTCAGGTTCTGAAGAGGACATTTAAGGTTATATTTCTTGCAAGAATATTAGTGTGTCCCAATTCAGGGGCTGCATCCTTCACAGGCTGTATTTAAAGGCTGACTGCGTCCCAGTAGTTGCTACTTCCTATGCGGCTGAGGAATCTGCCCATCTTTTTCATGGTAATGAAGGGTTCAACAGGTGGATCCTTTGCCAGCCAACATATCCCATGATTCATTGCATAAAAATACTTTTTTTTTTTTTACTTGATTTTTTTTTTTTGATTATTATTTCATGAATATATATATATGCACATAACATTACAATCAAGGACATCCAAACTGAAGATAAGCTACAAAATTAGGAGTTTCATTTTGTTTTATAATGTAACAATATGGGCAGGAACAGCAGTGTTGTGATGCAAACAGGAAATCCACTGTATAGTAGACCATCTCATTTTAGTTTGACCTACGCAGTCTACACAGCCTTTGATGGCTATGCCTTTGTCGACCGCCTCCTTCAAAAGATGCAGGGTTGCAAGGGATGCAAGGGTTGTTTAAGTGATACCATAGAAGAACTGGTTTAGGTTCCATTAAGAACCTTGTTTCTAAAAGAGATTTTTAAGCATTTTTTAAAACATTTTAAAGCAGCATTATGAAGAATTTGTTCTTTAAAATATCAGCTTCAAACTTACGCTGATGCTCCACTGACCTGTAATAGGGAAAGTAAAAACGGCAGAATGGTGCTCTGCCTGTAATATTACTCTACTGCTTCCTTCACTTCAGATGATAGTTCTGTATCATTTAGCTTGTAAAATGCATGTGGAAAGTGTGTCCTTTAGGGAATAGTTTCTCAAAGCGTGAATTCCACTTCCCAACTGTAGCAGGAGCAAAAAATGGCAATTCTCACATAATTCTGCTATAAAAGATTAAAGACATGAATTATACCAATTTAACAACTCATCTTGTTCACAAAATTGGTTCTTTATGGAACCAAAGATGATTCTTGAATACACATCATTCAAGGAACCCTTTGTAGCACCTTCATTTTTAAGAGTGTAAGCTTAGTTAATATGCAGTTAACATAAAACATTAACGTAAAAAACATGCTTGATTCACTTATGCCCTTGCAAAATATCTAAATAAAGTTGGAATTAAACATCATCTAATATGTGTGTCTGTCTGATCTCCTTTTATGCTGGATGATCAATCCTATGAAGATCCAGCTTTTGTAGTGTAAAATTAATTAAAGGAGGTATCTCCATGACGGACACTCCCTCTGATTCTTCACATCACTTTGTTTGCTAGTTGTCTCATAGCATTTTCAGAAAAAAAAGAATGATTTCAAACGTTTCCATCAGATCGATTAGTGTCAGGCGGCCTGTGTCATGCCTTCCCCCCTGTTGACTTCGCCTCTGTTGCTTTATTAACCTTGGGAGCGCCACCACCAAATGCATTTTGAAGCGAAGCTGCACTAAGGAGCAGCTACCCCATTTCTGTTTATCTTTTACTTTACTCGCTGTCAGTTCTGATCAGCACTTCCTTTGCGAAGCTCTTTGTGTGGCTGCTGAAGGAGGCTGCACTCTCAGGGCCTCAGCCCGGTGTTCTTTTCTTAAGTCCTCGCAACAGTGCAGAGCAGCATCATGAATATGCAGAGGCAGATAGCCTGCAGGCCTAATAAAAGGAAGCATTAAGCTCCTCTAATTAAATTCCCCATTCCACATGCCTATTGTGAGAGACACTGGGGGCAAGACCATATTCCTCATCTCTGGGCAAGGCTCCAGCAGCGGCACCTTTACCAGGACTACTTACCAAATGAATTTATTTATGAAAAATACGCCGGCGAACACACTGTAGCTAAATTCCAGCCGTGTTGTGAATATCCTGTTCAGAAGTGAATGCCTTGATTTAAATGCATTGAATATTGAATTACATTGTTGTTTATGCGCGGCACAGGTAATCCTTAATCCTTTATAATGGCCCCGGGAAATCCAGCATCTTGCGTACCCTGATTAACCGATAAATTATAGCAGAGGACTCACTGTTGGCAAAGGAACATTTGTCACCAGAGGGAAAGTAAACATTTTCTTAGTCTTTGTAGCAAAATAAACACTTCGTAGTGTAGAATTTTACATTCCATTAGTCAAGAAAAACACCACCTCTGATTCATTCCCGACATACATTTACACAAACCAGCGCTCTCATCCGCCGGCAGCCTCAGCCCTTCTTCATACTGCGATAAATCATCAAAACCCATGCTGAGCAAAAAAGTGTTCACTGATGGCTATAGATATTACACAAAGTAATGTGAACACTGATGTCTGCGCACATAGTAGTTTATATTTGCTTGGGGAAAAAAAGCTGGAACACAATTTACGTAGCCTATATCTCTCTCTAATTTAGCTTCTATGGAACAGATCATCTTAATACAGAATACTATGAACCTTCTAATAACACCTATGAGAAAAAATATGAGTCAGAATCAAAAACAGCACACTTCATAGCTGCCTTAATTATCCGTATCTGGGTGTACACAATGGGCGTGCTGGCCCCTGGATAGAAGGTGGATCTGTTCAGCCAAATCTGATGGGGTTTGACACACAGACCTTTTTTACTGAATTTGATATGATAATGATAATGAATATGATTATGTGACCTAGCAAATGTATTCTACCACTACCTGAAATGATGAACGATTTCAGGACTATTTGGATGGGTTATTTTGTGTCCAAATCTGTTACAAAGAACCCTACGGGACATAAATACTAAAAGAGGCACTGGTTGCCAACAGTCTACTAACGCTCACTACTGGACCACAGCAGGTCCAGATATTTAGCCTGTTTTGGCATCTGAGAGGAATCTGTGAGCTCTCAGAACAGTTCACAAACATGAACTGAGCCAGTGCAGAGTGAACACCAATTTGCCACTGATCTCAGGCTTTTGTTGACCATCTACAACAAGTAGAAAATTGGAGCTAAAATCATGTAATTTGAACTTTATCTGCTGAGCTTTATCTGCTAACATATTCCATGCAAATAAACACACCTCTGAAAAGTACTTCAGTGCATAAACTTTTGTATAGCTCACTTACTGATTGTATGAAAACTCTGTTTGCCGTGAAGTTTATAATTCTCTGTTTTATCTGTAACAAAATAACGAATTTGTTAGCATTGATGACACCCTGGAAGGCTGAGATGGGGAGGTGAACTCAGAGGACCTTTGGGCTTGGAATGAGCCTTAAAAAAGAAGAAGGGAGTAAGATGGGGCAGTGGTGGGTGCAAAGTTGTTTAAAAAAGCAAATCAACATTTTTACTAAGTTTTACTAAAGTGAAATTAATATTAATGTGAAAAGGAGCTTTTCCCTCATAAAAAAAGAAATCTGTTAAAAACCTCTCTTGTCTCTGATATTCAGCAACAGCAGCCATGTTAGTGTCAAGCATGTCCATGTTAAACTGTACACAGTCAGTATTAACCATCCGCCTTAGCAAATCAAGTAGGTGATTCATTATAATAATCTCCTCCCTTTAATAATCACTTTGACAGGGAGACTCTTATGCATGCAAGCACAATCAGACAAAAGCACAATCCAGCGACCGGCCTTTGATCTTGTTGTGGGCGCTAAAAAGATGTTATGCTAATTTAGTAAAACGACAGAGTCAGTAGGGTCTCAGTAAGGTCTCTGTAGGGTTTGCGACTACGCAAAATCTGCCGCTTTATGTTCAAAAGGATCCAACACCTACTCAGCTTCTTTCAGGTGCACCCATTCATGACACAGGTGTTCAACTGCATGCATACAGCTTGAATAGTAAGTATTGCTAATAGAAGGCTCTGGAGCAGCAGCACATGAGTCTAAGGTTATCGTACCCAAAGCTAAGCGTTGGCTAGAGGAGTAAGTACCCCCATTTCAGTCTTTGGACTGTGGAACTGCATTCCCTAGAGTGAAGGAGCTCCATCCAGCACGATTGGAGTCAAACTGGTGTTTGTGATCCAGAACTAATCAACAACCATCAGTACCTGACCTCAATAACGTTCTTCTGGCTGAATGTTATCAAATCCTTGCACCAATGTAAGAATTTGAAGTGTAAAGTGTTCCCAGAAGAGTAGAGGTAGTTACTGCAGCTAAGAGGTGATATACTCTTGATATGAGAAGAAGCGCCTTCAAACCTCTGGACATACTGCAGACTTTTTTTAATGAGCACTCTTAAATGAATCCATATCTGACACTCTAGTAAATTGACAGGTTTATGTTGTATCTTTGCACAAATGATCTTTTACAATAAATAAAGATCATGAAATGAGTAAAATTGTTGCTTTCACTCAAATTACAAACTAAGATAATTGCTGACAGCTATTGTGTTTTTTTTTTTTTTTTTTGTGCTCTGCCCCCAGTTTGTAGAAATGTCCTAAATAATTTGAGGGAAAACTGTAGTAATTATCTAGCAACTCTTTTGTTCATGCTAACAAATTAGAGAGGAGAGTTTTAACAATGTTCAAAAAGCCTTTCAAGTGGACAGGGTCATGAAAAAGAGGTTCTATTTAAGACTGTCAGGCTTGCATAGACAGTGATTGTTCATATACACAGTCAGGCTTGACTGTGAGTAAGGTTAAAATAAGCATAAAGGTTTAGGTTTGTGCAGTGTAAGTCCTCAAATGTATAAAAAAAGATTAAAACCTGCCACTCTTCCCAACAAGTCTCCCCATCCCACTCTTTCCGGGAAACAGCTGTTTTGTCAGTTGTTCTTTGAAAATTGGGCCTTGATTATTTTAGATTTAAAGCTGTACCAGCTCAATCAATTTAATTACTTATTACAAAAGCACTATAATTATTGTCTCTATTTAATCAAACAGTAACACTTGAGCAGCACTCTCACAGAGATTTGATTTTATAACTGACTCATACTTCAAGCTCTGAGACACAGGCATTGTCTGATGGTGGCAAAATGACAGCCTTTGTTACAAAATTCCCTTAACAAACTGGCAAATGTACAGCGCTTGACGGCTCCTGAGTGGTATGGCTGAACGCCGCATAGGTTCCCTGGGACTCATGATCAAATACCTGCGGGGCTATAAGCCATTTAGGGCAGGAATCACCCGGTACGCAACTGGAATGTATGATCTGTCCTCTGTTACTATACCCACCAGTCTGGAGCCTGCATATTTAAGTGGCATAAGCCAGCACCCAGTGTTCTTGTGCAAGTGAACTGACTGCTAGACTAAGTTCTCTGTTTAGTACCGGTCACTGTCATGCAAAAACCTTATATCTGCAAACGGGCAACTTTACAGGACACAGAAATGTAAAGAGAATACATTCTTTATGTGCATCTCATGCAAAAGTATAAGGACCCAATTTTTTCATTGAAAAGTATTCAACACAGCCTCTGTAGCTAATCAAACATGTAACACAGTAATTTTTAAAATCCTAGTGAAGTTACTCTTTAGTCTTTTACAACATAAAAAATAACCAAAGTCATCACTGTGACCTGTGCAAAAGTATGGACAGCTTGTGGGACTAGTATCTGAATTGTATCCAGGTAAATGTTTAACCACATGCATTAATACGTGGTAGTCAAATGCGTCTCTGGTTAGTCAGACTGAAATCTGACCGCTGTGCGACATGGAATATGCAAGTTTTCTTATTGAATGGCAATTATTACTGGTGTTTTGGTTGTAGTGGGAGGAGTTAATGGTTATGGATTGTGTCTTGGAAAGACAGATGCGTTTACACTACTATAACATGTGGCTAAAATGTGTCTCAGACCATCTCCTGAAGTGTTTTGAGTGATTGGATTTGTATCTGGTTTAAATGAGTCTTGGGTGTGTTTACATTTGCACTACTTTATGTTGTTTTGCCTTCTGCAGATATAGTCCGGATAGTGTTAAATGATCAGGTGTAAACAGGGTCACTGTCTAACACTAAACTTATTATATCCATATAAGAACTTCTCTACAGAGAACAGACTTTTTAGCACATTTTAAAGTATTTTGTACTGTTTAATAGCTTAATTTAATGATATTTAACATATGACACGTGCAAAGAAAATGGTCCATTAAGTGTATTTAGTTTTATTTAATGTAAACTTTAACATATCACATTTGACAGTATGTGTCGAAAAAATTTTAAAACATTGTTTTTAAGAAGACATTTTTCTCCAAGGTTCAGCCAAACCCCTACAGACTTCTGTGCAACACTCCCCCACCTGAGCACTCCCTCTGATTCACTTTTCCCCCCTGATATTTCCATCTTTGCTGCTATCAGTTAATGAGTCCCACACTGTGACTCTGTACCTGTGGAGCACTGCAGAATCAATCTGAAGGACTGGCTGCCACAGGGATCCTCAGCACCATGGACAGAGATTCACTTATCAGCTGAGAGACTCACGCTGATCTCAGTCTCTGCTTTCCGCAGGTTGTCAGCACTGACCTTGTGATTGGACACATTTTTGATTCTAGGCTAAAAGTGGAAATGAGGCCGCAGAGCATAGGGATGGACAACATCTCAGACCAGCAGTTTCAATTGAGAAAGGTTTGTTTGGTAGTGCTCTTAGTGCTGTGCTCAGACTTGCCAGGTTAGACTGAACTTAATATTAGAAATAAAACTTCACTGCACCAACTCTAAGGCTAGCTAGTTAAAGAGGGCGTTTAACATGTGGTACTATTGTTAAACATGTTCTCCTTCTTGATCTCGGTATCCGATATCTACGGTCACCTTTTAAGCCTTGCCTAAAAATGGCGCTGTCAGAGGAGGAAGCGTTGCTTTCAAAAGGGATGAGTGAATGAAGTCAGACAGGAAGACAGTTATGACAAGTAGGACAGGACTTGAGAGGGAAGGAGAGACAGATAATCCAAACCGTTTGCCTTCAATCAGAATTCAGCACCATGTTTGTCAGAGCTTCTGGCAGCCATCCTGAGGTCTCATCCCTTGTATTAGCCCAACTGTCATGGCAATCACTCCTCTATTTGGTCAGCCCTCTCTATCAGCACCTCATTACCAACAGTCAGGGTTTATGCGGCCCTGACGGCTTTGGCATGCAATGAAAGAATGCTGAGACGCATTTGGTCTCTTACTGGGTTCTCTCCGAGAGCCCAGGCTTTTATAATGAAGGATTCAGGGGGCATAATGAGACAGGCTGGGTGTTCCACTGGCCCTGCCACATTGCTTCGCAATTTGGGAAAAAAATAGAAAGAAAGAAATTCTCTGTTTGCCAGTGCCACCTGTACGCTGCAGGCACGAGATACACAGGTGTACCTCAGGGGGCCCAAGCACTCGCCGCAACCTCTCTGCCACTTATTAAGCCTCTGCCAACAACCCATTGAGCGCAAAAATGGATTTCAACCTACTTTCCTTGTTAATTGTCTTTTTCTTGTTTCCAGCCAATTAAGGGCAAACTGCAAAAATACAGCGCAACATATCGTCACACTGATGATGCTTACCTACACAACACCTAAGAATAGGGTTCACTTCCTACTTCAATGCAAATGAGGCCATACTAATTAGCAGCAACACATTCCCTGAATTCATTGTGTCCTGCTGAGTTTGAAAACAGCAGGTATTGTGCAATGGGGCTAAGTTCATTTGCATTTCAGAGAGGGGGAAAAATAAAACAGGCATCCTGCATGTCGGGTGGTCTTGATCACTTCGAAGGCGCCACGGAAGGGATAACGTAGCCATAACACAGGCTGAAGAATGACAGGAAATTATAAAATAGTTTTTTTTCCCGCAAAAAATAAGACCAGAATTTAATAGAATATCCCCACCACACATGAACCAATATCCCAGAGGAGCTGGAATTTAATTCAGTGGGTGAAGACCAAGCTGCTTTTTCCTCTGCTGAGTTGGAGTCTGTCTAGATGCATTCCCTAGAGAGCGAACCCTCCTCACTTCACTGGCACAGCATTATTCTCTTATCTGCAGTACTTCCCCATTTTTAGACCGCGTGGCACTCCATCAATTCCCTGTGACAGCGAGGAAGAACAGGAACAATAGAAACAGGCTTTCAGATTTATTGGAAGTCTGCCTCATATTCATTTTCATTCTGCCCCCCCCTCCACAATGGCCATTAAGGCACTGGTTTGCCCTGGCTACGTTTCCAGTGTTCTTGTTTGGCTTGTGATTGAAGCTTGATTACTGCCAAGGTTCCTCTGGGGATCTCTTTTTCTTTTTTTTTTTTTTGGAGCAGAATATGGATGCCATAACAATTCTTATGCCGCTAAACACTACATCTGTTATAATTAAAGGAGTTTTGTGACGGACTTTCCAAATTTCTACATAGCTCAATCTTTAAGATTAACAAACTCATTCAGGTTGGTTTGATAGAAAATGCTCTGTAGAAATTTACTGAAGCAAAATTGTTCACAACGGTGGTGACAGGAACCAGATGTCCAAAGCTTTTATTGCAGGGCTGGAGAACTCCAGCTCCAGCACACCTGATTTAATTCACCCATAAATTCCCACGTTTAGTAAATGTTTTAGAGCAGGGAAATCAGCACTGTGCTGGACTAAGGCCCTCTGTTCCCCACACCTGGTGTAAAGCTACATTATGTAGTAATTTTACACTACCAACAGTCATTTTCATGCTCCACAGACTTGTAATTGGGAGAACGGCAGATACTGGTTCTGTATATCTCAGTCAACAAATGCATGTGTACAGCTGTCCATGAGGGGGATTTCATAGAGTGATTTGTATGAACGGCAGTGGGGGGAAAGTGAATTACACTTCACCAACTCTAGGGGGCATCTTGCTGCTTAAAAGGTCTCTAAAAGCTACTTTCCAAAAAACTGTATGCAGGATTGTATTTCAATATTCCATGATGACCTAGTTTTACAAAGCTATGTTTTTTAAATATATTCACAGTGCAGAGGTACACACGGGGCATTAAAAAGCAAAACAGTGCCCAAAAGATAACCTCGTACCATTATTTTATATTGTGACCACCACTGTAATGAAATCTGAGTTGTTAAGTTTCACCAATTCACAATAACCCATTCTGAACTTCGTTACCATCTCATTAATTGAATTATGCAGAAAGTCTGAAAAATCAGTGAAATTCCTCTTTAACAAAAAGATAATAACAAATCAGGTGGCTTACAGGCTAATTTTCAACTTTTCACATGACACCACAACAGATATTTGTGGTTGGATGTTTTTAAATAAGTGATGGTCTGGCAACTTAGCAGGATCTCACAGTTCTCACTTCGACAAAACATAATGGGTCCCCGAGATATCTTTATCCGGTCTGGAGTTTCTCATGTAGCTAAACATTAGGCTGAGACAACTACAGCACAGACACAAGTGGAGCTCCTCAGCATCAAGGGAAATCCAGCGTGCCTTATTAGTGTATCCAGCAAGTTGGCCGAGAATCGATTACTCACCCTTACTCTAGCTCCCTGAGACACACACCATCGCTCAGAGGCCATTTTTTATCAGACAAACACACATACTGTGAAAGCTACCCTAGGAGCTGTAGCTCCCTCTGTTCCTTAACACTCTCAAAGAATCATAAAAGCATGGGCAGAAAAATGCCCAGCACCTGAGGAACAGCGTTGTTTCAGTGCACATTCTCAGCCAAAGCTATTTACTTCTGCAGACTTCATTATGAGGATTCATAGCGGTAGAAGTCACTGAAGCTATTGTCTTTGATGTCAAATCTATTTATGGGCTTTGATGGAGCACAGTAGAAAGTCAGATAAGCTCAAATCTGTGGGCTTCTTACCTCGTTTTCATTTTATTCCTGCCCCCTGTTTAGTGACGGATAGATTCACTCCCTTATGTTAGTCGAACAATGTGCAATTGAAGCCCATTGTTTACCTATGGAACTTTCTTACAGTGCTATTATTCCTTGCAAGCTCCTCAATATGACATTTAAATCTGTCTCATACATTCATAAATCAAAACTACAGAAAAGAAATATGACTTTTTATCTTTTTACAGAGGAAATAAAGAAAATGAGAATATTTTGCAGCACAAAAGCTCAGTGCACAATTTTACTTCTATTACTGATAAAAAGCAAAGGGGACAAATACAATATCATGTTTTACATTCATTCACACTTAAAAAGGGTTTACTGGCGTTACTCGAAAGGACCCTGGTTCTCAACTTTGATCCTGGTACCTTGCAAACTACAGTGTTCTCCTGCTGCAACACATACCACTTGAACTCAGGAAGAGCTTGTTAGCTGGTTGATTGGTTGGATCAGGTGGGCTAGAACAGGAACAACAAAAAAGTTGTTCAGGGAAGAGCTAAGACCCACTGCTATAGAAGAACCACTTTTGGTTTCATAAAGAGCCATTAAACTAATTGTTCTTTGAAGAGACTACTTCTATTGACTACTGAGATGAGAAACCTTTTTGAAGAGTAAAGAAACTACACATCAACCTTGGGCAGGGTTTTTATGGTGTAGTCTTTATTGAACTATTCCTTTGAATGGACATTCTAATCTATGGTTCAAGAATGTATTTGATAGACAAGCTCACATTTAATTCTAGGCCTTTCAAACAGAATATTGACTAATTAACTACACACATACATTTTGAGTGCCTGTATTTACAGCCATGAATGTTGAGGTATATGCAAATGAAATGAAGAAACTGAGATCTCCATTAGAGAGTAAAATGGATATGTTTGTCCAGTTGAAGGGTGCCAATGTGCCTGTTTGCCACTATTTTGTGTGTCAGCCATACAATACAATGTAATGGTCATGTATGATACTCTGTAACTGAATTTAAATCACTATTGTGTTGTTTTTCACCACAGTTCTGCAGAGAGTAATCATATGTCTAAAATTATATTATCACCCGAGTAGCATGTCACATTATGTAAAGGAACCACACACAGATGCTAAAAGCTTGTAGATTCAGAGGTAAGGGAACTCTGAATCTGCATCCATCCTGCTAGGCTAAAAGTAAACTCTTGCCGACAAGCTTTAATAGCTCTTCTCCTCTAACCACACTGAGAGGAGAGTTACACTGTCCAGTAAAGCTATGCTATGCAACTTCTGTACGAGCCCCTGTGGTGGTGTGTCATGAGGGCAAAACATAGGGTTATAAATGGCTGCGTAAAACTGAAACTGGGCATAGTCTGCCCCACATAAAGCCACATACACATTTATACATAAAAAAAGACTAAGGGGATTTGAAGATAATTTAAAGATAACGTGAAGCCGAATCACAGAGCATTTCTCTTCCTTACTGCAATGGGTGGCAGGTAGGTGATGATATTACTGGGTAATAGAAATGAGATTATGTAGTCAAATTGTCAGAAAGCATTTAGAGGTGGGAAAGTGTCGCTACACTTCAATCAAAGATTACAGGGCAGCCATGAGACACTAACAAGGACCACTTTAAGTTCAGGTTGACTTTTAAAGATGTATCTAGTGGTTCTTCCATGGCAGCACTCCAAAGAACCGTTTCTGGCACCTTTATTTATTTTTTTTATAATTCCATCTGATGAGCTATTTTACAATCACATACGCAGAAATGATGGTGTGTCTTCAGGGCTAAAAACATTCAAGCTGACATGCTTAAGCAGGACTATTTTTGCTGTGTGCTTACTGACACAATTAAAACTTAAAAAAAAAACCCATAGACAAACACACCCTAAAGATTTATGTTGTACTACTTTCTCTTCACTAGTAATCAGCTGAGACTTCATTCTGTTCTTATTGAGTTTCACTGAAGGTGACATTGGAACCCAATGAACAACAGCTCTTATCTTCAAATAGTGCTTTTCAGTCACACAACACTGAATTAATTGTCACAATAATACCAGCCCCGACTGGCAATGTGGACTTTTCCTGAGAAGACTCATTAATTAGCCTACTGTGTGATACCATTTGTAATTATACAGGAGCAAGTTTGTCTTTTTTTTCTTTTTTTTTTATTGCAGAAGACTGTGGCAATAATAATATATACAGTGTGTAAATCAGAACAATGGTTCGGCAATCATTTTGTGCACTGCAGAGCATGACTGAGTTGAATTCCAACAAGACTACACTGTATCATATTGGTTCAAGGGACATTCCTGTCATACTAGAACAATTCCCTTCTGATGGTGTGTATTAAAGGTGGACGTGGCTTCTGTTACTCTGTTATTTGTTACTTTGTCCCTCTCTGCTTTTGAATTTATCTGAGGAGGAAAAAACATCTTTCTGACTTATAATTGATAGAATGGTGTCTCTGTCATTGCCACCTAGAATGGTGCTACTGCACTGTATAACTTTGGAGAAGCTGCACAAGACCTCTCACAAGAACAATGTAATGGTGCGTAACCCCAGTCATATTGGTGTGAAATCCTGTAATATACATTGGCAATAGACATGGTTTTATGTTTCAATGTTGTCTTTGTGGTTCTGTATCTTGCAGCTTGTCAACAAATGCACGTGCAAAGCTGTCCATGAAGGAAAGCTCAACGCCTGATTTCATGTAAAGGCAAAAAGAGGAAAAATTCTAATAAAATCTCAAGAACATACAGTTTTGAGTGGCTTCTTGTTGCTTTTATAAAATGACTGTCAACATTACATATGATAAAATACACCAATGTTCAATTCATAAATGTATTTCTTTAGAAAAAACATTTGCAATAAACTATACTTCTGCCACACAATAAAGTCTCTTAACAGTCAGCACTGATGCTAGGAAACATCAGAGTACAGGTTTGTTAGTTGAGTAGAAATGCATAGAGTTTCCCTCTTTCTGATTGGACTCATACTCTAAAGGTGTAAAGTTGCAGAATGTATTTGCACTGTATTTCTCTCCTGATATCATGCTGTTTGAGGAGAATTAAAGGGCGACAAAAGATGAAAGACTTCAGTTTTCAACTAATACATTCTGACATATGTGAATAATAGTAGAAATAACCATTTCTTCACCAGTCAGTGTAAATTTACCTCAAACGTTTTTTACTTGTAATATGCTGCAGCTAACTGACTGGGTTTAAAAGTATTAAAGTGACACATTAATATGGAATTCAGAAGTTGTGATGTGGTCATAGGTGAGCATATGTTGGTAAAAGTATGATATCCTTGAGGTATTTTTAAGGTTCTTCAGTTTAAAACTGTAGAGGAACATCTTAAGGTACTTTGAGGAACCTTCAAGGAAAAAAAATATCTCAAGCATCTTGAGAGGTTCTTCCACAGTTTCAAATTGAAAAAGCTCCAGAAGTTCATGAGGCATCTTATTTTTTTAACAGTGTATATTAGGTATTTTACAAGGGTTCGATCAACCAGATTTAGGACCATAACAATCTGTTTTATAATATTTTTTAAAGATACGATAAAGCATTACACAGACTTTGTGATAGATTCAATTATATTTTACCCATTCTCTCATGAATTTAGTTTTTGCCTTGATTATCTACAACCTGAATGTCTGAATGTTGTAATTGTTGAGTCAAAAAATGTCAGCCAAATAAACAGCAACATTTGAAAACAGTGGTCTGCATGATTTGCTTTCTCTGAATCCTTTCTCAAACTACCAATTACTGTAAATGTTAGAGTTGTGGTGTCAGCTTATAAAAGATTAACATTTCACATTAAAATGTCAAAAAAAAGAAAACAGAGGAAAAAAATGTCGATGCACCTGGACTTCCAGAAAAAAAAAAAAAGATCTAACACAGCGCAGTACGATTGTCATTCCACTGACCTTACACAGCAATTTCCCTGGTGTTCAATTAACACCAACAGTACAATTCTGTGAGAACATATATGGCTTATTTTAAGAAAATACAGTACGTGATTGTAATATTTCAGAGTTGACTGTGAAGCAGTTATGCCGAGTTCTGTGTTTAATATGTGAATAATTGGACCAGAAGAGCACTTGCCAGATATGGTCAAATATTGAAACATGTTGTGTTGCCAAACTGTCAAAGCAACTGGAAGCTTTATTTGGTGGATAATCAAATTCCTCTCGACGACCTCAAACAAAACACAGTTGTTAGAAATTTCCCACCTTGGTTAAAATGTTCAGGTTCCAAAATCAAGGCAGTTTTGACCACTGGTTGAACATGGTTGTACAATGTAGAGAGGGTCTGTATCACTCTGAAGGTGTAGGTGTGAAACAGCTCTGCTCTGTCAGGCCCATGGCTGAAGCAGTCCAAACACACATTACAGTCCTCATTGAGAGTGCACTCACCTATGAAAACAATGTGTCAGCTCCCTGATTGCCTCAATAACCATGACCTTTAGCTAAAAGAGCACAGAACACTCCAAATGATGAGGAAACAACTCACTCACTCACTCAGCCCTGCATAATCACAGTGGGTCTGACAGAGGCAAATAAATAAATAAATAAGGACATGCAGCATATAATATTTTGTAACAACATAAATGAATAAACAAACCATTGAAGGTGGAACATGTTTAATGTGTATTAAAAAATCTGATTTATTATATTTAAAGTACTGCCATACTACCATGAATGCCCCTGGGTTACTTTAGAACATTTCAAAACTTATAAACCACTGTCAACACTAGGCACCCAGTAGCATCTCTACAGTTTAAAATTGAAGAAACACCAAAAGTTCCTTAAGCATCTTGTACTATTAACAGTGTATCTCTTGTATTTTACAGCGGGTTCAAACAATTGGATTTTAGGACCGGAACTTTCAGTTTTATAATATTTCTTACTATTTGATAACATATTCCAAATTATTTTCAAGAAAAAACAAGAATAAATAGGACTACTATTAAATGTTCAAAAGATTAACACTAACTCTGAAATTATTTAAATGCTAATATATATATATATAAATATATAAATATATTTATATATATATATATATATATATATATATATATATATATATATATTATATAATATGTATTTACATTTTTTCTGTGGTGGGCAGATGTGTTCAAACAGCAAATAAACAGGGATATTAAAGTCGGCTGCATGGAACTATTTCAAGGGTTGTACGAGCAATCTGTAGACTGTTCATGCTGTATTTTAAAAGAGGAAACACACTAAAGAACTTACTACAGGTTTGATACCACATAACACAGTATTCTGCTTTATATGCAGAACATTATTTTATAATGAAACAAATCCATGTCAGTCTAAAAGTGCAAAATATATTACTAAAATTCACAGAATTTATTACCTTGATTAACCAACCACTTTCGGCTGTTGAGGATGCAAAGTTTCATTGGCATATTCCGCAGCCTATATAATGCAGTAATTAATTCCATTTATCTTTTGAAAAATGTTTTTGTATCAGTTTTTGGTCAATTCAGTTTGATCCTGTTGGCTTTACACACATAGGAAATCTTCAGTCTGGAATTTTCTAATTAGTAAATTGAGCTACTTTTAGGTACGCATGGCTTGTATGATCTCTAAAGAAAAGCACTACAAATATAATGAGATGCTGGGGAGCAGCCACACACTAGCATGAGGTCGCCATGCACCTCTGTCATGAACGTCTGGCAGAATGCAATAAAATCCTCAGCAGCAGTCTTCTGTTGACTTACATCCTCAACTACTACAGCAAATATTCAGGTTTAAGATGTTAGATCATCAAGTTACCTATAAAAAAATGATTCTGATAGGGTGGTAGATTTAGCAAAAGATTAAATCACAGCAGAGGAACATGGACTCCACAGTAGGTGCATCCTTGACACAATATTATTACACAATTACACATCATTGTGTAAACAGTGAACCTGACGCAATGTGTGGTTAACATGAGTTACCTGAGTACACCCAGTTGAGAAAAGTTAAACCCAACTAGAAACTGACATCATTAACTCACATAATTCCAATCTCTGGGGACAATGATGAATAGAATAGTCACTGTAATCGTTTATTGATGGGGTTTTTTGGACCATCAGGTAAGGACCAGACACTCCATACCTGATGGCAATGGTCAAAACTCGATCCGTACAAGGAGCTCTTCATGCATCAAATACAGCTCAGCTTGACCCACCATTCCTCAAAATGCATGGAAGACAAGCATCTAGACTCTTCTTTGTCCTGGCACAGCAGAATCGCTTGCAGTCCTCAGATGCAGACTGAAGACCATCTCTTTCAAGAGCACTTAAACTAGCACTAATCTTGGCTTGCACTCTTGTCTTTCTTAGATCTTTTTGGCAATCAGGAGAAGTATAGTGCATGTTGAGTGTTGTGCATGCTGCTGCTGTCCAATGAAAAACATGTATCTCAATTTTTGTCCCTTGTTTGAACCCTGCAGCTGCTGTGTAAATAACTCCAATAGGAATTCTCCAAATCACTTTGAATAAACTAAAATTAGTTACCATTTACTTCCAAATCCAAAGCACAGAACATTTTTGCCTCCACCTGTAAAGTCACCATTTTGGAGATACATGTTTTTCATTGGACAGCGATGATATGTTGTTCCTTGGTTTCCATACTGACATTTGCTGTTGGCATTATCTAATATTGGGGCACCTTTTCGATTCTATCCCATTCAAACCAGTTAATGATATCTTCGGAGTGAACTGTGTAGGACTTTCAGTCACTCTGGATAAAAGTATCAGCTAAAGACCATCAACATACATGTAATTTGTAACATTTTTTACGTGTAGCTTGTTTTTGCTAGCAGCACAAGTTTTCTAGTTAATAACAGCAGCTAAAATGTTCTGCACGTGCTCCCTAAAACAATAGCTTGCACACAACATTGACTGACAGTTATAATACTACTGTTGCCATACAACAGGAAGAAGAGCAGCCCAAAGCAGTCTTCAAAAAACACTGCAGATAAAACTCACAATAAACAGCCTTGAAGAAAGCACAGTGTGAACATCCCCATAATCTCTATTTTAGCACTTTACTAATGCCTACATTACCTGAAGTGTGAGGAGAGCATTATAGTACTTGCAAATGAATGCATTCACCCCCTCCCCACACACCCCCAGTTGGTTGTTCCCTCATTTTAATCACAAATGTGAAATGTAATATTTTTGCTTCTCACTATTATACCCTTTATAAATACAATGGTCTCCATCCTGACTTTTGTGTTTAGTATCCAAGTTTAGAGGTATCTTTTGGATCCTAGCCAATACAAACTAGCTAAGGATATTTTTCTGAATTACAGTAGAGCACGTTTGTAAGTTGCTCTGGATAAGAGTGTCTGCTAAACTATTTAAATGTAAATGTAAACATTTCAAAAATGGTCCTTTTATGGCATCACTCAAAGAACCATTTTTACCTGTATCTTTAGCGTGCACTCTTTTTCCTTAAAAATTATGTCTTTTTTGAAGAACAGTAAGTGAAGATATCCTTAACACACCTTAGCATGAAAGGCAATCCTTGCTCATTCCCTTTCAGCCATCTGTGTAGGTTAGCATTCTCAGACATTCACTTCTATTGGCTCGTAGCAAATTACTTTTGGATTGCTTTGATATGGATTGACATCCCACCAGACAGTTGCAAATGATGAGATTTGCATTTCATTAAGGACATAACTATTGGCACCAACAGCACCATTAATTAGCGAAGGACAACGCTACAAAATCCTGACATTTATTTTGTTATGGGTAATGGCTGATGTCATGCCAGAGCAGAGGAGTTACGACTGTGAAGTCATGAGGACTTATCTGTCACTCACGCATTTGTTATTCAGCGCCGCTCCATTTAACTCGCACATTACGAGCAGTAAAACTTGCTGCGGAGATAGAAAAGCCTGGTTTGAAGCTCAGGCCAAACTCATGCCATCCGTACTCTTATGCGCTAAAATATTCATTGTGTGAATCCAGCGTTATTCTACTTCAGCTGCACAAAAAACGCATTTGTTCACTCACCAAATGTAAATGGCAGATCAAATCCCAGGGGACTGAGGGTGTGTCTGTAATGGTGAAGGATATGGACCTAAATCCTGCTCTGAAATCCAACTTAATTCCACTGTATAATCAATGCTCTGCAAAGGGCTTCTTCCACACAAATTCTCTCCTCTGTTCTGTTAATCTCTTAATGCGCATTAAGCATCTCACAAGCAAAAAACCCTCACTTCCTTCATGCCGTCTGAATGAGTAATAAACTTCTGGAGGAACCGCTGATGAATTTACCCGAGACCAAGAGTGGGAATATGGAGATCTTTCAAGATTATTTGAGCAGAAAACAACACGATAAGTCATAGAGATGATTACTTTTCAGTACACAACCACAGATGAAGCAGGAATTTACTGAAACAGAAACTAAATAGCTGATCAAGGAACTGCTCTTCCATGCAGATTAGGAATTTAGAAAAAAGTATGAATAAACAGCTTTCATTTCAAACCAACAACATAATGCTTAGTCCACCAGCCTCAGTCCATCCTCTGAAGGATCCTGAGAAAAAGAAACTAGCAACTTTGAAAAGAGACAGTCTCTCGGGTTTTCCTGGCTACCATCATTACCTTGTCAACAAATTATATCTGATGCTTCTTTCTGTCCCATAAGGAAGGGGTTGAATAAAACATCTGCCGGAACGTTGCAACTACACAATTTTCCTGATTTCTCTTTTTTAACAAACTGAACCGCCAGTCAATAAATGGGAGAGCCTGCAGGGGCATATGACTGTCAAGGGCCTTAGAAAATGTATTAATTGAGTATTGTGGCAGAATTATTAGTGGGGTTGTGCAGCCCAGTTTAATATCTTTTCATAGGGCCCAGAATTCCTGGCAGCGCCCCTAAAAGCCTGTAATGATACAAATGTTGAGAGTTTGCACTTAATACAGCACATTTTACAAGAACTGACCATTGACTTTGCGCTACAGAGAAATATGGATAAATCTGGAGGGTTTAACGTCTAGTGGAAAGAGCTTTTAGGAAGCTCTGAGTGGTCCAGCCTAAGGCGCTGGTACTATGGCCAAAGAATCACAGGGTTGAAATTCGGGGTCATGCTGGGGGTCATCAGCAGCCAGAGTCCAAGAGCGCATAATTGGCCTTGCTCTCTTCAGGTAGGTAGATGGCTCACTCTCTCCACATCAGTAAAGTGTGATGCTGACCAGCTAGCCAATGCCAATTCTCTAAGTGCGTTGTTTGCTCAGTGACAGAGCATTGGCAGAAGTTTAAAAAAAGAGCCGGTGGCTAGTTGCACACGAGTCATCCTTAGTATTACATGTGATAGGGGAGAGTACTAAAGAGTGGGTGAGGGAATTTGCTATCTAAAATGGGGAGAAACATGTAAAGAATTTAAAAACTAAATCAAAAACTGCAACTTTACAGAAGGAAAAAGACTTTTAACTGTCAATGGAAGTCAATGTAAAAAGATTTTATTCTTTAATTATAAGTCATTTTGGAGTATTTCTATTGGTCCACTCATCATTCAATTTTAGATTTACATGATATTAAAACATGAAAAACTGGGAAATTGGAAATGCAAGGTTTTTATGTGACATCAACAATATAGTTTAGCCCAGCATACAGTATCATACATATAGCACAACACTACCAAATATTATATAAAATGTTATTATATAAAATAAATATAAAAAGTTTTGTAAAAAAAAAAAAAAAACTCTTATCCAGAGCGACTTACAAAAGTGCTTCACTATTTACTCAAGAATAACCTCAGCTAGTTTGAATAAACAAAAATTTCAAAGATACCTCTAAATAGATATGACTAAACACAAGTCAATATGGAGACCATAGTACTCTACTCTTCGCCCAAGTATTCTCTGAAGAGGTGGGTCTTCAGTCTGTGTTTGAGGACAGCGAGAGACTCTGCCGTTCGGACACCCAGAGAAAGTTTGTTCCACCACTTTGGGCCAGGACAGAAAAAAACCTGGACGCTTATCCTCCGCGGATTTTAAGATATGGCAGGTCAAGCCGAGCCGTACTTGAAGCTGGAAGGACTCTAGGTGTGGATCGGCTTTTGACCATTGCCATCAAGTACAGAGGGGCTGGTCCTTTCTTGGCTTTGTAGGCCAGCGTCAGGGTTTTGAATCTCATGTGGGCAGCAGATACAGGAAGCCAGTGAAGAGAACGCAGCAGTGGAGTGACATGGCTGAATTTAGGAACACTGAAGACGACCCGTGCCGCTGCATTCTGGATAAGTTGCAGGGGCCTGATGGTGCACAGAGGGAGACCAGCCAGAAGAGAGTTGCAGTGGTCAAGTCTCGATGTGATGAGAGACTGAACGAGCACCTGGGCGGCCTCTCTAGAGAGGAAGGGTCGAATTCTCCGGATGTTGTACAGGAAAAATCTGCATGACTGACTTAGACTTGTGACATGACTTAAGAACGTTAACTGATCATCCATGACTACACCAAGGCTTCCAGCTTCTGTAGATGGAGTGACCAAAGTTCTCAAAGGAGATGGCAAGATCAGTGTGAAGTCTGACAGTACAGTACAGTCATTAACTTTATCTTCTTCACTTGTCAAGACAAACTGAAATAACCGCTGTTCCCACATATTCTATAGTCCCATGAAACTGTCATTGCGCTAATCATCTAATGAACAGATGTTCCTCAAGTCTTCGCTTCATTTGTGAGGTACACAGTGCATTAGACTTCTAATTCCACAATTAAACACATCCAAAATATTTCATATAGACTGATTTCTGAACATGCCCGTCTTTGGCAAGAGGTGGTAAGTCCTGCAGGAGGAAACTGAAGTGGCCTTTTGTTCATTTATATTCAGCCACTTAAATATTCATTTCAATCAAGCAGTGCATAATTGAGATTGGCAGAGTCGTGATCCTGGGGTGAACCATGTAGTCCTGATTGCAGATCTCACTGGAGGAAGTGAGGGAGGAGGAACGAGAAAGAGTGTGTGTGTGAGAGAGAGCGTGAGAGAAAGAGGGCAAATAAGAGATGTATGCACTTGCAGTCTCTGTTCATGTAAGAAAGTTCACATTGTTTTGTAGATTCCTGCAGAAAAAGTGGTGTAACACATTTCTCTGTTGTGATCACACTGCAGTAACTCACATCCATTACTTGTATTATATCATATGCCATTCTCCAAAAGACAACAAAAAAAAATGCAGTTGCTAGGCTGGTCACTAGAGTGAAACTGCTTTTGGTTGCTATGACATTCCAGGCTGTTGGTGAAGAATTACAGGGGGTCTTTGTGATGTTGCTAGGTGGTCTTTATGGTGTTGCTAGGTTGTGCCTACAGTATCCTAGATGATTGCTATGATTTTGCTCAGTGGTTGCTAATTCATTGTTATGGCGTCGGTAATTGGTTGCTATGGTACCCAACTTGTTTGCTATAGTGCTACAAAGAGGTTGCTACGGTGTCCCATGTGGTTGCTATGGCCTTGCTAGGTGGTGGCTATAAGATTTGCTATAAGAGTGGTTCTTATGGTTGCCCAAGTAGTTGGGCAATGATGCTTCTACAAGGTGTTTGCTATGATGTTGCTATAGGGTTTCTAAGGCATTTCTGGGCAGTTGTTATGATATCCCAGGTGGTTGGTATGATGTTTCTGTTAGAAATAAAAATGCTACAAAAGATTCTTTGAGTGATGCCATAGAAGAAACACCTTTGGTCCCATAAAGAATCATTATGTGTGAAGAAGCTTTCAATTGGTAAAGAACCCATCAACTTCAAACCTTTAAAAGGTTCTTCAGATCTCATTTCAAAAATGGCTTCTTTTATGGTTTCACTTAAAGAGGTCTTTGTTCCACCTTTATTTTTTAATAGTGTAGATAGTCTCTAGATGTCTGTGACCTGGTTCTTGAGTGACATCAGCAATATATCAAACTTAAAAATTCAGAGGGATTTTTGGCTCTTTTTTATGTCAGTCATGCTCTCTCTCTGAAGTATCAGCTCTTTACTGTGCCAAATAGTGAGAAAGGAACCTCTTCAATCTTACAGCCTCTGCAGGAAACAAATAGTTCAAAACCTTTGCATTTTATCTCAATTGCTTGTCCAAATAGAGGATGTTCCAGCCTTTCCTGTGCTGAAAGGACTCTACGTTCCATTTCAGAGAACTGGAGATAGCCACCACACCTTTTGGATTTCTGTTCAACACTGGAACCAAAACTGATTCATAAATCAAGGGTTTGGCCTCCAATGTTAATGTATACTAGTTTAATGTGGTTTACAACAAGATAAACAACTGCGGAGCTTGTTGCCTAAACCTAAAGCCTAAGTGGCTACAGCTACTAGTCTATGATATGCTACTTTATCTAGCAACATTACAACCATATACAGTAAAAGCCCCCCATCATTGAGCTGTGGAGCAGTGGAACTGTGTTCTCTGGAATGATGGTTGGTGCTCCATTCAATACATTTGGGATAATGTGTGGAGTTTGAGATTGAGGTGGGATGGTGATCATCCAACATCGTGACCACAGTAACTCTCTCGTCACTGAATGCAACCAACTCCTCACAGCAATTCTCCAAAATCTAGTAGAAAGCCCTCCCTGGACAGTAGAGACATTTACTCCAACAAAAGCAGGATCTTCTAATATTTCTTAATACCAATTACTAATACTAATACTAATTCTTCTTTCTTGTATTTGTGTTTACTTGGATCTATTTGAATAATACATTATTAAAACGCACTTACTGAAGAGATAAATGGTTGTAATAATGTGCTAAAACATTTAGCAGAGTACTGTATATAGTTTAGATTATTCAAGAATAATTGCCTATATCACTATAATCATATATTCCTGCATACATTTTCCCGTTTATACCATACTTTTAAATAGTGTCTCATGCAGAGTGAGATCTAGTGAGCAATTAATTAAGGCAAATCACAGCTGTTCTTTTTGTCAGTCTTGGGATGCAAGCCTTCCCACACAGGAGCTACCGCATTATCAGGACATTGCTCTTTCCACAATAAATCCCATGATTAAAGACAATGTGAAGAAGAAAAAGAAAAAAAGGTCTAGACCTCTGTGTCTACTTTGCTAGTTACAGCCATGAATGCACATCAGTCAAATGTGCATCATTTTCAGAAAACAAAAGCCCTGTCTGTGAAGGGGGCCATTGCTTAGATTCTGTTTTCTCAAAGCTTGGCAAGAGTTTGCAACACTAAAACTGAACAATCCCCCAAAAAACATGGTGAAGGGTCATTTTTCAGCCAGACAATTATACACAAAGCACAATCCACAATTTACTGAGCAGAGGCTTCATTAAAATAAAATGTGTTTTTTCTTCAGTGGCCCAGATCTCAATTCCACAAAGAATGTGTAGGACCCTGTTTGCACTTAGCATTAGCATGAGTCCTGGATGGATCATCCAATCATAAGCAACAAGCATAGAGACTCAATATCTATATATAATATATGTCCACATCGCAGGTAAAATGGCAAATAAAATTTTCGCTCCAAATCTAATATTTTTTTGTCTTAATTATCTTTTTAATGTGACCTATATCTGACATTCCAACAAACCAATGTGCATGTGCAAAAAAGAAATGCTTTATATGAGGTTTCAGTTTCCATAATCACAGGAACTAAGAAAGTGGTAACTGAAAATATATTCCAAATACCAAGTGTGGATGGTTTGTTTTGGCTTTCCCTTGAGATCAAGTCAACCAAGACACATGTTAGTTCCAGGTGTGAACAGAGCATTGGAAATACATTAGCTGGTACACCACACTGCATCCACACCATAATAGTAGATGACCATCCCATCCCTCACAAAGACCCTTTTCAACACACTGCTGCATCCCTACAGGAAACTTTTCTCTCTAGTTTCTCTCTCTTGCATGTGCACACCTGCATTTATATTTAAGGCATTTATCAGACGCTCTTTGTGAGATGCTTCTTCCAGAGCGACTTACAGAAGTGCTCTAAATGAAAATAACAGCAACCCAGAAGGGTGATTCGGGACAGACAAGGAATCAATGCGGCACTGTAGAGGTCTCTCTTCTCTATGGTGCCCTGGCCATGGTGCTGTGCTCCCCAAAGCACTGCGCATTTTGAAAATGTGGGAAGTACAGAAATTGAAGGAGATCTGTAAGAGAAGGAAATAGTCACTGTAATAATTGTAGCAATAAAAGCACAGCTAATCAAGAAGAACATAAAGAATTGAGTCACATTTGCCAAAACATACCTTAAGGACCAACAAGTCATGCCATATTTGACAGAAACAATGAATGCTTTTCTCCAACAGAAAAATATGACTTGATTTCCAAAAGGCATAATGATGCCTTTAATATTTTAAGCAAAATTAATTTTTTTTTAACAGTTTTAAAATAACAAAAGAAAAAGCTACATGACCAGTACCTAATAACCCCCTTGGGCAAGTATCACAGCTGAAGAGATTTTCAGTTCTTGTTTGGAGGATTTTTGCTCTGTAAAAGTCCTGGGCCGTCTTGCACTGCTTTATATGAAATCTTTCCACAAATTTTGCATGATGTTTAGGTCGGGGGACTGTGAGGACAATGGCCGAATCTTCAGCTTGTGCCTCTGTCTTCATTCTAAAATTTAACAAAACTAAAATAATACACAATTCTTGCTTTAAAATGTTGATAAAGACCACCATATTCACCATTTGTGACATTTTTGTGACACAGATGGAATTTGGCTTCCACCTTTAACCCATTTGTGCAGTGAACACACACACACACACAGTGAAGCACACACAGTGGACAGTGAGCACACATGCTGGGAGCAGTGGGCAGCCGGTGCTGCCGTGCTGCAGTGCCTGGGCAGCAGAGAGGGTGAAGGGCCTTACTCAAGGGCCTAACAGTGGCAGCTTGCCGAGCCCAGGTATTGAACCCACAACCCTGTCAACAATAGCCCAAAGCTCTAACCACTCTAACCGCTGTCCCTGTGAAAAAGAACATTTCTCAGTTCTTCTTCCTCTCTTCCTGACCAGGGGTACCTGAAATTTTGCCACTTCTACTGCAATCTGAAACAGAAGCACATTTCAATCCAACATAACCACTGTGTCATGAGGACATGAAGGTAAGATACAAGTATTAACATGACAAGAACATGAATTCAACAGCAATCAGTACACCAATACAAAAAAACGAATGGCAAAGAAATTGCTTGCACTGGGGTAAGCAAAACCTGTGAAAACAAGAGGGTATTTATCTTTATGGTAAACTAGGCGTAGAAATGGTTTGTTTATAAGAAAGATCAATTATAATCCTCTTTGAGTCATAATTGAATGCGGCAAAGCTAATGGAAAGCACTGTTTTGCTAAACTGTAAGATTTTAAGTCTCTGTGTCTGTGTCTCTGAAATTTGTGCTTTTATCAGTCTCAAATTTTACTTAATCTTTCACAGGGGTTAACATAACTCAGTATAACCAGCTCATTAATTAATGAATTAGAGTCACAGATCAGCCATTACCCATTCTGAAGTGTTAACTGAAGTGAAACATTAATTGAAGTGAAGTGTTACTTGACATAGGTATGTACAACTCATTACAATCATGCATTTGATAGCTAGCTGGTACTGAGCTAAGATCAGGGATTTTTTCTGGGGCCAGTTTTTCAAAAGGATCTTAGTGTGAAGATAATCTTTACTGAAGTGACTGCTGAACTGTAGAGAAAGCGTAATGCACACTTTAGCATTTACAAACAATCTTTATGCTAAGATGCTTTTCGGAAACCTGGCCTAATTTGTTTGGACGTCAGAACTGCAGTCTGTAGTACAACTGTAGGCACTCACAACATACAATGTACACTGTACAGCGAAATGTGTCCTCCGCATTTAACCCATCTGTGGTAGTGATCACACACACACACACACACACACACTAGTAAACTAGGGGCAGTGAGTACACACATACCCAGAGCGCTGGGCAGCCAACTCCAGCGCCCGGGTAGCAGAGAGGGTAAAGGGCCTTGCTCAAGGGCCCAACAGTGGCAGCTTGCCGAGCCCGGGAATCGAACATATAAATGATATGAATGATCTACACATTCTACACAAGTGTTGGGGGGGGGGGGGGGGGGGGGTCATGGTGGACAAAAAAAATGTTATATCTTCACCTTTCACCTTAAAAAGCCTAGTTTTAACAGAAGTGTCCACACATTTGCATACACTTAGTAGGGAACATCTTGTTGTTGTTGTTGTCCCATAATCTACATGTGCTTTAAAATGCACACCAGTAGTATGGAACCACTGTCCAATAATATAAATTTATTAATATTAATATTTATTACTCTATATATTTCTTTCTCTACTGAGTGCAAAGCTTTATTAAATGGATGTTAATATGTTGTCGGTACTGAACCTAAACTTGTCTGTAAATATCACCAAATCCACGCTCCTCACCGAAGCAGTCTGGCCATGGTATTGGGTTTCGATTATGCATGTGGAATTTGTATGACGCAATGCAGAGCGAAGCAATTTGAGCCAGCTGACAGAATATACTCTGACGTAACCATGCGTTAGCCAATTCAGTTAGTCATGTCAGTGTTGTCCAACATAGAGGAGAAACAAATTGCTGTTGCCAGCTCACTACCCAGAGCCACATATCACGCACCCTGTATTTTCTGTAGTTTGGCATTACTGCATTACTACAGGTTTTATGCTATTTTGCTGTGCTCAATAAATGTACTAGATACCAAAGCTGGGTTATGGAGTGATGAGTTTGCACCATAATGAATTGGGTTGCAATTGCTGTCGGACAATACAGTTCTGGCACAGAGAGGATCTGTCTTTTGAGTGGAAAAACTTGTGACTGTCGAGGACAGACCTGACTCTGATAAGGGTTTAAACTCAATCCAGTTGTGCTGCTGTTCTCCTGAAGGATTAAGTCAGTGGGGTTACAAAGGTGATAATTAAAAGTAGCACAAAAAAAATCATATCAAGTAATTCCAAAGTGTCCTTCTGAAAGAAGCTTTATGAATACAGATTGTACATACAGTAATCAGCCATAAATTTATAACCACCTGTGTAATATTGTGCGGCTCCCCTTTGTCCCGCCAATACAGCTCCAACTTGTCGAGGCATGGCCTCCACAAGATCTTTTAAGGCATTTCTGTGGTATCTGGCCTTAATATGTTAGCAAAAGATTCTTTAAGTCATGTAAGTTGTGAGTTGGACCCTTGATGGTTAACATTAATGAGTCTTATGCACTCATGACCTTGTCAATGCATCCTTGGAGCACTTTTGTGTGTGCACCCACAAACCCCCCACAAGGCTGTTTTGGAGACACAGATATCTAGACATCACAATGTGGTCCTTTTGTGGCCCTTATGCTTGCCTATTTTTCCTACCTGCAGCAAATTAACTTCAAGAATTGACTGTTCATTTGGTGCCTAATGCAAGGAGCCTTGAATCGTGAATGAGGAAAGGGCTGCATAGTGTAAAATAAACGAAGAACAGCGGCACCACACCCCATGTCAGAAGTTCCATCTAGTTTCACATGTTCTTTGCCATTGACCAATCTGAGGATAACATTCTCTCTGGTGCACAGATATAAACATGATAAAGAGGGATGCTGCTGCAGCTCTCAGGTGGAACCACAAAACCCCAGACAATAGTCCCATTTTTTTTACCTTTCATTGAGGGAGTACCATGACCCAGATCAAAAAGATACTAATTTTATGTAATGCTACTGACATCCTATCTCAAGTTTTTTTTGAAGCATAGACAGCCCATACTGTCCTCTTTTTGACACCCAGAAACGGCTCAACAGTCATTTTTTCTTGTTATGATTTTTCTTATCCGAACACAAATTCATCAGCATCACACACAGTGCTTCTGTAGCCATGATGGACAGTTTCTTGACCTCCCTCCCTAAGGAACTATGTACTCATGTATGGATGTAAACTGGTTGGCGTCAAATGTGTCGTGTTGCCAGTCTCCCGATCAACACACAGCATTAATTCATGACATGTGAGTTACTAATCTGACATTTTGAACATTGTGAAAGACAGATATATTGTGTAGACTGATCCTGGCATAATATGTGGTTTTAATGTTGGTGAATAGACTCACCTGAATTTGCAGAATCTAATGCCGAGTATATTAAAATAATCAAAGTATATTAATTTGTCTGTCTGACGCCTCTGAGACAGTGCCCTTTCCAAGCTTTGTCATTGCTTAGTATCATATTATTCATAATCATATTTTTAACACTGCTATGGAGCAAACTGTAATTGTTATTTTCCTTCATAGTTATCTTAACACAACAATTATCAAGACATTACATGATGCTACATAATGTGTAATTAATTCTGAAATAGGACAAATATTTCTACAAGCAGAAGTATGTTTGCTAGGGTGAGTAAATGCTCGTATTTTAACAGCACAGGCATGCACTGGCTTGTTTGTTTTGTTTTGAAACGAAGAGCATACACTACCATATGCCTTCCCATCTACAAAGTAACACAAGAACAAAAAGGACCACTGCATGCTGCAAATACTGAATAATCTGCATAGATCTAATCTTTTTGTTGCCTACAGAACCATCTGCGATTGTTTGTGCCAGGAAACTCTTGACAAACTGAACAGTTTTCAGTGGAGCACCCACTGGAGGCTGCAGCCTTAATGAAATCCTATACACAGTTGGTGTTGGTAGGTCGATACATGAAGATGAAAACAGACAAATGCGGTGTGTGCACAATGCATAATCTTCCCTGCATAGCACGTTGAAACAAATCCAAGTGCGGAACTTGGCATTGCACAATTCCACAGTACTTCCGAACTGACCAATTCTGTTGAAACACTACTCTTGTTTAAATAAGGAAGATATGACAGCATAATCACTATAAGAAACTCAATCAATATATCGTAACTGTCAATAAAATATGGCTTTATTATATTAAGATTATAAAAAACAGTGAATCTCCATTTTTGTCTGTTTTTAGTTTTTTCCATCCTTTCAACCCTGTATCTGTTGTGTACACTGCTCTTTGTCAATAATTCTGGATAAACTGACAAACAACTGTAAATTTGCTGTTGTAGAGATTAGCATGTTTTTCATTGGACAGCGACGATATGTTAATCCAACCTAAAAATAATTTCCAATGGTGATTTACTATTAGTATAGCAGTACAGCCTTAAACTAGACTTATTCCATGTCCGAGAAACTGGCCCTAAAGGCAAGTTAACTTAAAGTTTTTATTTATAGTATTTTTAAGCATTTCTGTTGGTCTAACACAAGTTTAATGTTATGCTAGAGCCAGAAAAAAACATGTAAAACACCATGACCATTTAGATGTTGTGGGACGATTATCACTGCAGTTACAGGTGCCCTAGAATGGATAACTGAATTTACCTTGGAATAGTTGAATAATGGTACAGGGAACTGACATACCGTGAACCTCACACGCTCCCAGCTAACTAAGCAACTCAAGTATCTGCATTAATAGTTACATATAACTGTAATCGAGGTAAATTTAATTGTGATATTAATTTGAGGTCACATCACCCAGCACCAATCTCTGCTAAGCTAAAAACTAGCCTAGCTACAATCTCTTTAGCTAGATCTCCAGTAAGACTCTGAAAACTTTTTTTTCAGCTCATTTTTTTCATGAGCCCTCCATAAAAGGGAAATCACATACATACAATTACATGTACTGTATACCTCAAAGAACAATATAAAATACTGAAGCTACTCCTGTCCAAATACTTTTGATTTTTTAAAAATGAATGCAGTCAGATTATTGTTTTGTGCTAAAAATGGTTCCCATAAAACCAAAGGTTGTGACTGAAATGAAAGCTTTAGTGAAAGTTCTACCAGGAGACTCTAATGCAGCATCACCTGTCTTCAGACAATCACCAGCCTCCACCAGTGTTAAAAAACCTCTAATTACATACTTTTGTTGAGCGCTTTTGAAGTGACGTCACATCTCTCCCTCCTCCCCCCCTATCGTCAGCAGTTTGGCACCGACGGCTGCCAGGGATTGGTTTTGTTTATTTTGCTAGTGTAGATACAAGATACCAGGCTATTCTAACCCTAGTATGGGATAGAGCGCTATCTTACTTTCCAAGCATTGCTACAAATAATAATAAATAAATAAATCTGAGGTTTTATTCTGTACAACATTCACAGCAGCAGGATTAATGACTTTTTAATAGCACAAACGTCTGTCTGAGTAACATGCAGAGCTGGGGTGATAATTAGGAATGTGATGTTTCTTCCTTTAGGATACTGGGCTCTACTGACCAATTGTTCAAGTACAGCCAGATAGCATCCAGCAACTGCATTGTGCTCCTAACCATTCTCTTCAAAGTCAGCAAGGTTACTTTTCTAATGATGCATTCTGAACTTTGCATGCAAAAAGATAAGGCTGTTTGGGGAAAAAAATGAAATGGGGATTGTAGTCAATTTCTGTATAACTGATTCCAGGGCAGTGGTGAAGAATATTAGCTGATAGTATGAAATATAATGAAATATTAGCTGATGGTATAATAAAAGGCATGCATCTATTGAGTATTGGCCATTATCTTAGCAGTCTGGGAATGCAGCCAAGTGTGGTCTTGTCTTTTGCATGCCCAGGGGCTGGTTAAATACCAGAGTTATGATTACTTATTACAATAAAACAGTACTGTTCTTCACTATCGACATATCCTGAACTTCAATTTCTGCCTCTACTAGACATCCACTGCCTACACATGAGAAATTCACTCTACTGTTCGATAAGATCACCAGCAACATTCACTCAGGTACTGCAAACTCCTTGGGCACTGAACCAGATTGGGTTGTTGCTCACTCATTGTACATCATGAAGACATTCAGGAAAATCAATGAACTGGACCAATTTCCTGTATCTACTTTAAAAGACATTTTCACTCTGCTGAGTCAGCGTGTTAACTCCTCCTTAGGAATAAGCTTCTTTTCTAATGTTTAGTTAAGCTATTAAAGAATTTAGACATGTTTGTTAGGTAACCAAATTCTACTATACCTCCAGCTTTAATGTCTCCTTTAATGAAAACAACCCAGTCATTAAAAAAATTGCTGGCAGGGGTCTATAGACCTTTGATGCAGTTCTGCATGCCAGGAAACTAATTAGTGGTCTGCACCAGCATGAAAGCGAGGCCCAAACCTGAAACTTCGAGCTTGAGATCCAACTCAATCAGGCACAATGGATACTCGTCAATTTAAACCCCATACTCAACCTGAATCCAAGGGAGCAAGCTGCCAGATGTCTCTGTATGATACTTCCTCTTTGTTTCCAGTCCTTTTGAATCACAAAGCTCAAGTCTAAATACAGGTCTATGGTGTTTAGGTCAAAGTCAAATTGCGAGTCCACTCTGATTTTGTTGACTCGAGTCTGAAGTCATTAAATTTGTGATGTAAATTAGACTAGGTGACTTGAGTCCTCACCTCCATTAGCAAGGATATTTGCAGAGATCAAAAATGTCCATTTAGATTCCAGGTTTGACTTTAAAAAAGGGACAAAACTCAATGCAAAGGTACATCAATTTACCTGGGTAAGCACCAAGCACCAGATCACATCAAAACTTAAAAACCACTGACCACTAATTTTTTAATTTACCATACAGTTGCATCATACAGATGCATGAAAATATTGTTTTCCAAATGGCTTTCCAAAAAAGTCTCCAGAGGGGACTAACCTTGACTAACCACAAGTTTATATTCACCAAGCCTAACAGAGCTCTTCTTTTTTAATGCCTAATAGACATTGCAGGCATGGCACAAACAAAGAAACCGGAAGGGACAATTTACTGAGATAATTACTGCAACTGTGCTGTATATGCCACAATCAGTTATTCCAGACCTCAAAGTTTATTCTTTTACTGCAAATCAGTCCACCCAAGTCAGAAGACATTACCTTTATTTTACAAGTGGCACTTGTATAATTTAAAGAGGTTCTTGAGTTAGGCTATAAATGCAAAAAAGGTTATATGAACCACAGGAATGGACTGGGGCTGCATTGCTAGTCTGTTGGAAAATGGTGCAAAAGTAAAGTAAAACAAAATCAGCAGTAAAGGTCTTGGCAAGAGGAAGGCAGGAATTTTAAAGCTTTTCCTGTGTATTACAGGTGTTGTGTAGGAAGTATCTTAATGGGACACATGGTTTCCAATGCAGCAAGTGTTGTTTCCCAATTTGTACAGACACCATTGAGCTGAATGATTCAACCAAAAAAACATTAGTTTTAGCAACAAAATCTGATATTTAGTTTGAGAATCTGATGGGATACATTTGGCTTGCCTTCAGAAGAAAGTAATGCGTCGGCTGTTCAATTTACATTAACTGCAATTAATCCAGATTTATTTACTGGACTCACAGTCATTACTCTTTTGTGCAGTATATAAGCAATATAAGCAATGCTGATCATGAATAACTGACAAAAATGCTTACAGACAACAGTTTTTAATTATATTACAACTTTGATAATGTCATATGAAGGAACAAAAAACAAATATTTGTATCATTCAAATTATCTTCTCACAGATATATGCAATCAACCACATATCTGTAAATGCCCCAAGCTAGCAGTGCTATATGATCACATTTCTACATAGGATTTAATGCTACTTAGGCTTCAAGATCTTTTGCTTAATAGTCATTTACGTAACACTGTATGACATTCCCTATTATATAAAATAATAGGGAATATCATATAAATATATTATATTTTAATAAAAATGTGGTTCAAACTCTGAATATTAAGAGAAAGACAAGTGCAAAATCTACAATTTCACATTTAATAAAAACAGTTGGTTGTCCAGCACTCTAAAGAATTTCCCTAGAGACTCATGTCAAGGGACTTTGACAATTTTTGAAAATTTGTTTTCACTGTTAATTTAAATGATATAATTACAATTATTCATTGTCCCTCCATTGTCACTGATTCACAATATATTGGCCAAATAAACAATTAGAAATGTTTGTAATACTTATACTTAGAAATAATATATTATAAATATAAAATTATAAATATAAATAAATATTATACTTGAATTTGCTGAATTTTACTGAATATGAGCAAAAAGAAGAGCTTTTTACTGATAAAAGTTGATGAATTCTAAAAGGTGCCCATGCCCAACACCTGACTGTATGTGGTAAATCTGTTCCTAACTATGCTGCATTCAGCGACCCGTAGAATCCCAACTGCCAAGCTGCATACTTTGCACTCTGTGCAGGTCTTGTCATTCTCTTTTATTAGACGGTTCTCTTCTATTATTGATCAGTCCTGACCTTCTGACCAAAGCATGTCATAGCGCATAACTAACTCACTCACCATCTTGTTTATGACAGAGCCTGATCCAGGAAAATGGCACCCTGAGACACATCACATACCTGCCAAACAACATAACAGCCATCATCCAACACAATGCAGCTGTCTGCTTGTCCTTGTGCGTAGAAATGAACTGATAAGTACCAGATATATTCCAGCCACTGCAAGAATGTGCAAGTAGTTCTTTATATACTGCCTTCTACATCTTCTTTTTAAATTCAACAGACGTTGAAAAAGTACTTCCAGGTGGATAAGTAGTGCAGCATTGGTCAGACAGGATTTTTGAGATATTTAACCAAGACTTTGGACTTTATGTGGAGTAATTCTCCAAATAATGGAGTATCATTAACATTTTAACAGCATATCAGTGCAGTAGCAGCATTGGAGCATCTGAATACACTGAGGTAAAAATCTTGATGTTCTGTTACTTAGATTTAAGTAGATTTACTGTTAATTTTCTATTATGTCTACTTAATATTTGAACTGTTCTATTATGTTTTATTGAACAATCCTAACCCAGCCTTACTCAAAACCTACGCCTAACCCTGTCCCTAATCCTAACCTTAACCCAAAACCTAATTCTACTTTGGTCCCAATCCTAACCTTAACCTCAACCCAAAACCTAATTCTAACTCTCATCCGGACCCTAATCCTGATCCTCAACCTCAACAAAAGGCCTAATCTTTCTCTTAAACCCAAACCTAATCTTGCCCCTCGTCCTGGCCCTAATTTTAACTGTAACTTCAGCCCAAAACCTATCCTAACCCTCACCCTGCCTCCTTCTTTCAGCCTAATCCAGTTAAGATCCTGTTCCAGACTGGTGTCAGCAGCAGATCTAATAACATCTGATTAAGGATGTTGAGATTGTCTGTATTAGACATGTTAGATGATCAGTGATTTCTCAGGAGAACATCTACACATCTGAACTTGGACTCAAATAAAGTGAATTCCATTGAATTCAGCAGAGGTCTCTCTCGCTAATCTACTTAATGTACAGATGCTGCCACATTACTGATATGTTACTGAGAGTCTGATGAGTGTTTATTTGGAGTGGTCCTTTTTAGATCAAATAAAGTTTCACTGAGCCTTTTTAAGGTCCAAAAAAACGTCACTTGATGTCAAGGTTCTTCACACTCTAATACAAAAGTGGTTCTTCAATGACTTTGCTTAAAGAACCCTTTGTATCACCTTTATTTTTGAAGGTGTTTCACCCAAGTACCATGACAATGTATGCTTACAAACATTTGGTGTTCATACTGTATTTGGAGTTTATTCTTATTAGAAGCATGTGTAGGCTAATTACAGTATCTACCCTACATAATCAAAGCCGTTCCACATATCTACATTCTCTGTGCTCTACCACGCTAGTTAGGTATGCTGTTTAACTGCATTTTCCCCAAAGCTTACAGATTCAAACGCAGGGTTCAATGCCAGTTTTTGTACCTCTATAGAACCATAGTAGAACGTAACAGAAGAAAGACAGAATCGAGAGAAAAACTGGATGCATAGTATGTGGTAAAGCACGCTACAGGCAACCTTAGCAAATAGGTTTGTGGGCTGGTTGGAACACAAAAGGAAAAAAAGAGATATTTAAGAATAAAAATATTTTGGTTCTCCTCTGTTGCACCAAGGGTTCCCCTACAAAAGCACCTGGCAAACTTCTGCACCCCATTTTTCCTTCTCCGATGAAGCTCCTCCCCAGGTTTAAGACCCTTACGACCCAGGCTGTGAAAAAAAAGACATTTCCATTTAGATGGCTTTGATTATGGGGCATTCAAGAAAGAGAATGTGAAAGAAAGGATGGATGGATGTGCTTGGCATGTCATCTGTACTGGCATAAAGGAGAAGGAGCTGATTATTCATGGGTGTGATAGATAGATGGGAAGGGAATTACCACACATCATGAAATCCAGTGAGAAAGCACTCTTCCTGCGGAATAAGATATAACCATAAATCTTAGCACAGTTCTTTCTGGCCCCTCAAATAAATGTGGATTCAACTGGTCATCTGTTTTTCTCTGAGCTGTCTCCATAGCTCTGCTGCGCTCCACAACCAAAGTGATTATTAGAAGATAAAAGAGAACTTCGGGTTCCTAGATAGTACAGGATCAATGATGTTCTTTGAGGTAATGGTTCTGTGAGGTAATGGTGCAAAACAGCTGTCGTGAAATTGGTAACTGGTAAACTGGTGCAAGCAAGTTCCATAGTCAACCACACTAATGGTAGACAACATTGGAAAATTGATAATAACAATAATAATAATAATAATAATAATAATAACTGTATGCAAGTTTCTGTTTTGAGCTGGTCTTAATTGCATCTGGAACAGCAATTACAGTAGAGTCATTCGACAAAACAGGTACTGTTTGTGTTTGCAACATTTGCTGTGATGCATTATGCACAACAAATGTGTCCAAGTTTGCTTCCAAAGCTTACAGCTATTAATTCAAGTGTTCTTGTTAACCTGAAATATGAGAAAACACTTCTTGAGCAACATACTATTTTTAATCACTTTCCTACCATACATGGCCATTTCCACACGTATGTATTGACCAACACAACATTTGTATCTTAAATATCACAAAATAAATTACTTTAAAAACTTTATTAAGTGTCCTAATTTACATAACATATTCATTCAAAAATAAAATACAATTTTTTATTGTAAAAAAATAAAGGATTTGTTGTCATCCCTTGGTTGGATTTACCACCCATAACAAATAAACATACTGTGGCTTTAAAATACATCACAAACATACACTATAAATGCAAATAAATGTTTGCCATGTATGCTAGGCTAGAACCCTGACCACCCCGTCATATACCACCCTTTTACGCTTAACTGTAAACATGGTTGCAATGTCTGAATAAAAATGTTATGCCTGAGGTGCAAAATATGTTTTTTTGAGGGATGAACATACACTATATTGCCAAAAGTATTCACTCACCCATCTAAATAATGAATTCACACAGGTGTATAAAACCAAGCACCTAGGCATGCAGACTGCTTCTACAAACATAGAAAAAAGAATGGGTCGCTCTCAGGAGCTCAGTGAGTTCCAGCATGGTACCGTGTTCAGTCGTGAGATTTCCTAGGTATTAAACATTCCACAGTCAACTGTCAGTGGTATTATAACAACGTGGGAGTGATTGGGAACTACAACAACTCAGTTACGAAGTGGTGGGCCATGTAAATTGACAGTGTTGTCAGCGGATTTTGAGGCACATTGTGCGCAAAGGTTGGCAACTTTCTGCAGAGTCAATCACTTCAGACCTCCAAGCCTCATGTGGTCTTCAGATTAGCTCAAGAACAGTGTGTAGAGAGCTTTAAGGAATGTGTTTTCATGGCCGATTAGCTGCATCCAAACCTTACATCACCAAGTGCAATGCAAAGCGTCGGATGCAGTGGTGCAAGGCATGCCGCCCATGGGCTCTAGAGCAGTGGAGACGGGCTCTCTGGAGTGACAAATCATGCTTCTCTGCCTGGCAATCCAATTAATAAGTCTGGGTTTGGCGGTTGCCAGGAGAACGATACTTGTCTGAATTGATTGTATCAAGTGTAAAGTTTGGTGGAGGGGGGATTATGGTGTGGGGTTATTTTTCAGGAGCTGGGTTCGGCCCCTTAGTTCCAGTGAAGGGAACTCTTAATACTTCAGAATCCCAAGAGATTTTGGTCAATTTCATGCTCCCAACTTTGCGGGAACAGTTTGGGGATGGCCCCTTCCTGTTCCAACATGACTGTGCACCAGTGCACAAAGCAAGGTCCATAAAGACATGGATGAGTGGGTTAGGTATAGAAGAACTTGACTGGCCTGCACAGAGTCCTGATCTTAACCGGACAGAACACCTTTAGGCTGAATTAGAGCGGAAGACTGCGAGCCAGGCCTTCTTGTCCAACATAAGTATCTGACCTCACTAATGTGCTTCTGGAAGAATGGTCAAAAACCTTGTGGAAAGCCTTCCCAGAAGAGTTAAAGCTGTTAATAGCTGCAATGGGTGGCCTGACATCATATTAAACCTATGGATTAAGAATGGGATGTCACTTAAGTTCATATGCGTGCGACGGCAGGCAAGCGAATACTTTCATGTTCATGTTCATTTAAAAAGAAATGGCACTCATAGGAGGACGAGGAATAGGACAGATCACTTCTCAGTACAGAACACAAGAGTTTGACAAATCTAGCCTCAGGGGAAGAAAAAAAAGTTCAGTGGCCCCCTCAGTTCTATACGAGGACTCATGTAATATCAGTGCAAGTGGTGGTTCCAGTGGTTGCTGCTTGAAATCCTAGGACCAGAATACACACAATTCCACACTATTACCTCACTGCTCTCCCACATCCGGCACTTTTTCAACTGCCACCTTGAAGCGCAGAAAATGAGTGTCTCCGGACTGTCCTCTTGTCATTTAAAGCTCTGCGGCAACATTGAGAGTCTGCTGACAGCTGTCCAACCTCACAAGCACTCTGTTACAGGACATCCGTTAGGCAAGACCGCATACATACAAATCTATGCGGCAAACCAAAAACCTCATTTAACCTTGTTGTCAGAGCATTGTGGCTCAGCTTAAGCCACTCTTAATCCGTACTTTCTCTTTCTGTTTACACAGAGATGAAGGTACGCCGTCAAAAGGCTTAACGTGCCACTCAGGAGGCAGTAAACCCTCCTGTCCTTCTGCCCGAGAAACCGTCCCACGGGGACATCCACCTCTGCTGCTGAGCTTTATCAAACAGCTTGTTATCAGTTTCAAGGTTTTTTTTTGCCACTTTGCTTATACCAGTTTGATAACCTCTTGTTCTTTGTTTTAATGATTTATCCACTGCATTCCTTCCACAGCTCTCATCTCCTGAGAGAGAGAGATTATACATTTCTTACATTCGCTATAGTTTGAGTCCTGCTTGAGAGAACCCAAAGAGTAACAGAGTTATGAAATTAAATGGTGGTTTATCTGTTTTTTATTTTAATTGGAGGTGCATGAAAATGTAATTACGGTGCAGCAGTTAACTAGGCATATGGTGATATGAAAAAACACTGCACATTTAAAGCTAAACAAACTGCCTTCAAGAATAGCAGTACTGTGTAGGTGGCTGTAAGTATATAGTTACAGTTAGGACTGAAGTTGAGAACCCCTTCCACACAGCACTATGACCTTTACTGAGAGCTGTGAAAATGACCCGGCATAAAACAAAGCAGTGGAAAGATCAGTCATATAAGCATATATACACAGCTACCAAAGAGACTCTTTACACACGGCTACACACAGACTTGAACCTTGCGATTGGGGTGGGCGATATGGTAAAAAAATTATATTATGATATTTTAAGACATTTTGGCGATATTTTAAGTGCAGAAAAACAATACAGTACAAAAAACAAAACAGTAACTACAGATATCCAAAGACTCTCCCATACTTAGTACAATGATTTTCATTCAGCCACCCCCCCCAACACCATCCAATTTTATAGGATTAATTATCTTGTTTATCTAATTTAATTATATTGTAATTAAATGTGTCAGCGTTCTTTAAGCACTAAGAATCTTGATGATATACTCATAAAAGCATATTGTGTAACCAGAAAACAAGATTTCTCATAATGCTGCCCAGCCCTAGCTTGCCAGAGACAATACAGACAACAAAATGTCTTGAAGCACTGAGAGTTTCTAAAATGGATAGCATAGCAGATAACACCACCACCCAACGCAAAGACGAATGGGTTTAGTTCAGGGGGGCAAATGGTCTTTTCAATACATGTACAGTACAGTACAGTACAAAACCCTGAATAAATCCAACAGTAGACAAAAAATTAATAATTAGTTAGTTATTTGTCACCATATTGTACTCATTTCTCTTTTACTTCCAGAGTTAGAAAGAGATAACTTGCTCCTGGTTCTGGATATCATGAAGACTTGTCCGGGTTAGCTTACCCAGACATACTTTTCCTGTGGGTTGTCAGGTCTTTCAACCTATAAGCACTTTCATTTCTGACTAAAAGCTAGCTTGCTACAGCCTGTTTTCTCAGTATTAGTTGGTAACCTTCAGATTGGAGCTTTATAACCTGCTGAATGATTTAATGGAAACGGGCTGTAAGGAATGAGGAGGTGTGTTAGCTGGTGCAGTTCCTACTTTAAAAGAGCAATTGAACAAATAAGACATTTATTAAACGTAAAAGTACTACCTATATAATAAATTATGTTGCTATATACTTGTCTGGATTGGTCATGGCACCAACTGAAGCTCCACTATATGTTTAAGTCACTCATCCAGAAAGTCACTGCGATACCAACAACATATGAAAAAAACACTGCAAGTGTACAGATGCAGTTGGGACTGAAGTTGAGAACCCCTTCCACAAAGCACTGTGGCCGTGATCCAGCATAATCCAGCATAAAATAAAGCATGGGAAAGATCAGTCATTAAATGATATACTCATGAATGTGACTTTACCTTTTTTAAGACCTGTTAGCATCATGCTAGCATCTAGGTGAAACCCTACACAGATCTTGCCAGTTACACAGCTACCAAAGAGCTGGTAAAAACACTGTGATACCAACAAAAGAATTCTTGGGCAAAACTCCTAATGTAATTTTTTTTTAACATAAAATAATAAATAAATCTAGATAATATAGTAAACTCGGTTTTAAATCATTGCTTATTGCTACTGGAAACAATAAAATAACCTAATAATTGGTTATGATATTGGCCCAGAAATTCCACATCAGTGCGTAGTACAGAATGTACACACAGTAAAATCGATGCTATTTTATCAGACATTTTAATAACACTAATAAAATATATGTGGTTTACCCCAAAGTATACTAGTGCTGCTCACAAGCCATTTGGGTATAAACAAAGTTTAAGGCAGCCTTGCCAGCTCTGATGCTCCAGATGAACCCTCCTGGGGCCATTGCCCAGTTCAGTGGGATTAATTGACACCATTAAGGCCATAATCAGGACACAGTGATTAAACACCTGGCATTAAGAGTGAAGATCCTGGTTAAGGGACCCAGGAGACCAAGTAGTGCACTTAACTCTTAAAATATGAATCTAAAGAAGGAGGGAAAGGGAGGGAGAGAGTCTGGATGAAATCTTAAGAGTCATAGTGCCATCCATTGATCACTTTATTATATCTGCATTTTTCATCACGTCTGCATACTCTCCAGGGGTGAATATCAAAGACAGGCAGAAACAAACAAAATTTCTGGAAGTCCAAACAAACCCAGGGTGTTTGAAATGAGATCAGCCAGCTTGATATGCTAAAATATGTTGATGGAAGCATTGTAATTCCGAATGCTTTCAATTTGAATCAGTTGGTCAGGGCCAAATCTCATTTAGATCAGGCTATGGTAAATTTGGTAATTTTTTTTTCCAGAGTCTCAACGTTGACTCTGACTTTGACGATAAGTGAAGCATGGCAGCGAATGTAGGTGTGGAGCAACAGGAGTCTTTTCGATCACCTCTATGGCTGCCTCAGATTCCCTGCCGAGCACTTCCTGCAGAATCAATAACGCAGGCTGTCTGTCAGCGGCGTGATGGACTGCCGCTCAGAACACAGGGCTGTTCACCGCACACATACACACACACACACACATAGGCTCTCTACTGAGCTTAAGGCTATTTTTTATCACTCCATTTGTCCCTACAATATGTGTAAGGATACCTCAGTGACATGAATAATTTATGCCTTCCCAGCACCCAGCATTGACTGACAATGTGAGGGAGAAAAGCTCGGCGCTGGACTTCATTTTCTGTCCTGTGTAGTCATCAAGGCTACGACTTCTACTTCCTTCTCCTTTTCTTTTTTCTTCCTGCAAGCTTTGCAGAGCTACAGGGAGCTGCTTTTTGAGGAGCTGCACTTGACAGGCCACAATTAAATCATCTTAAAGCCCACATGCTCCAAGATGGTCAGTAATTCAACATATTTTGCGTGGGAAGACACTGGCTGGCTGGGTGAAAAATGTAAATGCCACTGAGGATACTGTCATCGCTCTTTGTTACCACTGGCACGATGTGCAATCTCTAAACTTAAGTTAAAACACCCTGAGGATTCTCCCAATTTAAATGAAACTCACATCCACCGGATGCTCAGCTTGAGGGGATGGGTTTAACCAAGCTGAACACGTGTAAAATTCTTCAGAGCACAGAGCTACAGAAGGTAACGCTTCCAACATACGCATTTCATCATCCATTCATTTGGAACCTGCTATTGCCATTCTAGGCATACAGTTGTTTTTCTCAAGAACATGAGAAGAAAGGCAAGTATGATCAACATGCATACATAATGCCTTGAGCAGTGTCGGAATTTTTACCTATTTCCGTGGAGGAGAACTATAAAAATTTCCAAGGAAATAAACGCCAGAGCACGTTACTTATCACCAGTTTTGACAGCGTAAGAACTTTCAGATTGTTTTGTAGGTGCTCAGCACTCCTCAGGGAATACAGTCATTCTAAATAAACAACAGCACTCCTGTTCAAAACACTGTGACTGCCACCAGGTGGCCAAAAACTGTAAAAACTCTGCTTACGTCCCTTTTTGAGTCATTGACTATTCAACCTGCCTCTGAATGCAGTTCTGTTTTCCCATTAACTCCCAGCCTCAAGCAGCGCAGACAAAAACAAAGGACCCAGCCTGACCGGCAGTACAACTCAAAGCCATATTTCTACACAGAAACAAAGCTTTTAAGCACTTTGAAGCTCCGTGGGCTGCATTTCTGTGACCACTGAATGAAGATGCCCTTGTATCATTGGATCAGTGTGAGCTGATCCGAGTACCACAAGGTAAAACAGCGTGAACCAATGTGGTTAAATCACTGCCGCTGTTACCTCAGACAAATGACCTCATAGAAATTACGCTGGCAAAGTATGGTTACTCTTCACAGGAGGCACTTACTCACACCTTTGAAGTGTTTTTCACAGAGGTCCTTGAAAAAGCATTTATGACACTTTCAAATTCACCTGTAATAGCTTACAAATGTCTTTTCTTCCATGCTCCTTTGCATTTCTGCACCTTACTGCAGCCAAATTGCTGCTGGCGAAATCTCAAATTTAGCCTCGTTCCTCATAAACTTGCAATTTCTGAAAGGTTCGAATAGAACAACTTTAGTGAGCCGGTTTATGGATCCTTCAAAGTTTGTGAGAGTTTCCGACAAGGTTAGAATGCAAATGTTTCATATTTTGTCTGACAATAAAGCCCTCCCTCATTTTTATACGCCTACAAAAAAAGGTGCCGGCAGACGCCAGAACGCTAACGCAGCAATACTGTGGCAGGAGCAGATGTCAATGCATGCCACTGCTTCTGATTACCATTGATCCTATTCTAATCACGCTGGGCCCATTTAAACATTCCCACCATAAGAAAGCCCAGGCATGAGCAAAACACACAGATGCCCGCCGCTGTGAGAACAGGCCTGTAAAGCCACAGGATTTGTCATTTAAAGTGCTTGTAGTTTAATTAAAGTCACCAAGCAATTATCGGCGGCCACATCGCTTTTAAACATGTCTGTCATCTTCAATTCATTAGCCATGACGGATAATTATAATAGTGTCAGTGATGCAACAGGCCATGTAAACATATGGCTTCGAGTATATGTTGATGCAGTTTGGTATGAGCCATCGTCAAGTAAACAAGATAGTGTAGAGCACCTGTCAGGCTATGAAACCTGCTGGATTAATAGAGTGTACCCAATTAACTTATCGGCCATTACGGTGACATATCATACTGCCGTGTTCCTCTGCTAAAGTAATGATTAGCTGTCTGGGCGGTTAGAAAAGTTCAATACATCACATGCAGGAAATATATGCTCATAAGTAGCTGCTAAGAAAAAAGAAAAAAAAAACTTGTTGGGGAGGGAGGGGCCATTAGACACTATTTGTCTAAATGTTTGTGAACATCCCTTCTAATGAATGCATTCAGCTACTTGCCAAAATAATAACGGACTCTGGAGCCTAATGCCAGGCATGAGCTAGAGGGGTATACAGCTCCCCAGCACTGAGCTGTGGAGCAGCAGCATTGCGGTCTTTGGAATTATGGTGCTTCATCCAAAGCCTTTGGATTTGATTGCAATCCTCATAGCAATGTTCCAAAATCTAGTAAGAAGCCTTTCCTGGACAGTAGAGACAGTTATGCAGTATGAACGCTATAACACTCTTGATTTCAGAAGAAACAATGATTGAGCAGATGTCCCAGTGATTTGTCCATATAGTGTATTGAGACATCCCATCTAATTAGTGGATTCATCTACTTTAAGGAACATTGAGTGCTCAAACTACTGTTACAATGTGCAAACACAGTCACACGCAAGCCTGAGATCACCATGCACAATCCCAGACGTCAGCTAGAAGACCACAACGCCACGTGGAGCAGTGGAACTGCATTCTCCTAGTCATTGAGATTAATACAATATCTCTGGGATGAGTTCAAGTGCTGAACTAGAACTAGAATGTGTGTGTGTGTGGGGGGGGTCTCCATTAAAGGTGCAGTCCACTGGTTTTTATTCTCTATAGTTAAAACATGAGGATGTAAACAAAGCAATTTAGGGTGGTTCGGTGTAAAATGCTCCATTCTACAGGAAGATAATGGGCCAGCATTGTTCACAGTGATGGTTACCAGATGTCTGAGGTGTTTAATGTATTTACATCATTGAACGTTACTAAATTAAATGCTTGAATGAATGAATGAATGAATGAATGAATGAATATGCTGCTGAGACAATGTTTTACAATAATTTTCCATATAATGTTACGAAATTAGATAAAAAAAAACACATATTAAGGCAAAGAGGTTCACGGTGGAGAGGAGAAGAGGTCAGAGATGCTTCTGGATTTGTTACCATGTTACCATCATCAGATATGTATAAAGTACTAGAGACCCAGACTTGAGTAAAAGTACAAGTACTCTGTCAGTAGAAGTAGAAGTGTTCTTTAAGCTTCATTCTTAAGTGGAAGGACTAAAGTATTCAACATTTTGTGTACTTAAGTATTGCAAGTAGTTTATTCTAAAATGTTTATTCTTAAGTACTGAAAGTAAAAGTACAAGAATTGTGTTATGTAGTTATCACAGCAAGCAGTCAAAAGTTTGAATATCATTGTTTATATTATTTCAAATGCTTAGACCTAAGGACTGTCACAATTCCTTTGGCTGTAGGACAAGGACAGGACTGTAGAAGACAGAGTTCATGAACAGAAGAGAAAGGAAGAATGCCAGCATGCACGCTCACGGCTTGAATGTTGAGGCAGCTTCATCAAACCCGGAGAGCGCCGTCTACTACTCTGGCGGTGATAATGAGGGTTTGAAATGATTCGTACCATTTTTATAATTATAATGAGTAATGATGCAGCACATAAAAAATGCAATAGAGTAAAAGTATTAAACTCATCCAAAATATGTAGTGAAGTAAAAGTGGAAGTAGGAGAAAAATAAATAATCCTCCAGTAGAGAACAGATACAGCATTTTAATACTTAAGTACAGTAGTGAAGTTGTTCTACTTCATTACTACACATCTCTGACCATCATTAACATTCAGTGAGGAACCCCTAGAGCCTTCTGTGCCTTCAGAGAAAGCCTTGTGATCTCTGGAAAGTAGGCAATTCATTTGTGTAATTGTTAGTTCAGTTTTAGTTAAAGAGAATGATGCTTAATTTAAGCTCTACATGGTTTCAGTACTTGTTCATATCCCAAAAAGTAAAGTTTAAAAAAAGTTTTAAATGAAGGGAAAAAAAACATATGCGGTTGAGATACAATCAGACAAGCTCTCCCAGTGGTTAGGACTTCAGGAGCAGAACTGAAGCCCTAACGTGTCATGTTTACCACCGCCATAAATGACAGAGGAAGTAAACCATCACATTTTGATATAAAAAGGGTGGAACCAATTTTGTGAAAAAGGTGTTATTCTGGGCTTTCTTAGAAGTCCTAGATACATCACCCATTGTGAATGCAAGGATTCAGGAATTACTATAATTAAGTTTAGCTCTGCACCAGGGCTCTCCAACGTAAACCATCACTGTTAAACTGCTGAACACAACATAAATATATCATCATGTCTGTTTCAAGTCTCAAACGTCCATGTTTAATCTAGTATAGCCAAAAAAAAAACATTCCAGTGCCTTCCCATTAATGTGCCTTACATGCGACTGGGGCTTGCAGAAATGAGCCTTATCATTTGTGGAGCTTATTTTGACATTTATAGCCCGAACCAAATGGCCTTGGTATAAAAGCCACAGTTCACCACTGTCAACATGTCATATAAATCTCAGATGATGTGTGCAGGTTCACTTTGCAGATTTTGGATAGTAAATATAATGTCTATATTTGTGCTTAAGACCTTGTGATCCCTGGTTTCCTTGTGATTCTTTACACTGCAGCATTGCATTTGAAATCCCTCTAAATAATTCTGTTTGCAAGTAAATGGACAAAAATGTGGAAAAATCTGTGAAAACCGCCTTACATCATAAGTTGGAACACGGAGCTAAAACCTCTAGAAGTTCCAGATATTTATTCTCTATTATTTTCTAGTCTATTCTAGGAGCTTTCTGTGCAGGTTAGCCTGCTGTTCAGCTATTCACTGAAAAAAATGAAATGGGTCAATGAGACATTCGACAATTGTACTGCAATACTCTAGTACATCACTCACTATATGATTATGAGCAATTTGTAGCGCATAGTGACAGACAGGTACTTATTCAAGCTCTAGAAAATAGGCCTTAAGAATGTAGTGAAACGTGCAGCTTTTTGGACAACATGCACAACGGAAAGAGGCAGCCGCTGAACATTCTTTTCAGATGACGGCATCAGAAAAGTTCCTTAAGGGTACTTTGGGAAACGTATTCTGCCCACATTCACGGAGCAGGTACTGTACATTCAAATACGGTCATTAAATCTGAAAGAGAATGTGGTCAGTCTTTTGAGTTGTGACCTCTATTCAAATGATCAATGTTTGATGCCTCATAGCTGCCTCTTGGATATCACGGCCACCTCTGGGTCCGTACCCTGATCATTAATTCATGCTGCAGAAATAGGTTTCATGCAATGAAAAGAGGTCTGGTGCTAAAAGAAGAATCCCCCCACCCCCGGTCTTTCTACTGTCTTAAACCACAGAGCAGTGCATGAACATGTCCGCTCTTCTCTAATGTATTTTCACTTTTGAACGGGATGCAGTGAACCACCCTTCCTTTCAGTCACTTTCTATTCATTGCATACAAACGTCTCCTCAGATTCCATTCATTTACATTTTCCTTTATGCTTTCTTGTTAGGCCATTATTAATGTAACCATACTATTAGTATGCAAATGTGCGAATGGTAAATTAATTCATAATGTGTAAATGATCATTTATTCATCATTTCCACTGCCGTGCCGCTGGTCTGCCATGACTATTCTCCTGCATCACGTTTGCTATTGATTGCTTACCCTGTGTGGTGTTGAGGTTCCTCTCTGAGCTATGAGGCAACCCAGTTTGAGTAGGGTATCAGTCTTAAGAAGAGCGTCAGGCCTGAAGGTAATAGCATCTGCAACATCGTTGGGGTCCTAAAACGGTGCAAATGGAGGAAGATTTGAGATCGTAAATAAACTTCTGAAGTAGAGAAAATTGAAATTGAGGATGTGAGAGGCAGCCACAGGCAGCGTCCCCCCACTAAATATGATTTCTCTGCACACGAGAGAGGCAATGAGATGTGTCAGATTGTTTTTGGCAGAGTTCATGGTGCTTGTGTTTTACTGCATGTGCTCTGCATGGTTCAGTCCCCCCTGCCTCTGTCTGTCTATTAGCCCAGAGGAGATAAATCAAAGCTTGATGAGAGTCGGCAGCCCTGCTGCCTGCTTCATCCTCCGCTCATCCGAATGCAAACTACACTGTGCCAAGTAAATTAGACCTATATGTAAAACACTGCATGTTGTTTACTATGGTTACAAGATTTCGCACTGGTGATGGAAATGTAATCTTTGCAATATATGGTTAACAGCGATCAGCAGTTGGATCAGTTCGAACTCACTACCTTCTATAGAAAATAGTGTCTGGGAGAAAGAGACTACATCGCTTTGTGATAAATCATATCCAGATATATTTTTCTGGGTTTATTATGGGAATCTGCAGTATTTTTAGAACAAGTGCATGTAGCATAAATAATAAAATACAATTAATAAATAATATAAATACAATTATGTATTAGTAACTCATTGCAATTCTTTTCTATTTATTTTTTTTAGATTAATGACTTTTTTCATATATATATATTTTTATACATCATTTGAACATTGCTTTCCTTTGGAAATTCTCCAAATTGCTTCTTTAGAGTAACTTATTAAAAGTTTCACATATTTTACTTCTTCTAGAACTAGAGTAAAGATCAAGATTTAAGTCAGGTATAGGGCTAAGGTTAGTTTTGGACTAGTGTTGGGGTCAAACTTAGGGTTAGGTTTAGGGTCCGGGTTAAGGTTAAGGTAATGACTACTGTTAGGGTCAGGTTGAGGGCTAATATCACATCACTGTGTTTTGTAAAGCTTTATATTTCCATGTATAGTATCAATCATATAAAAACACTGATAATAATAATAATAATAATTAAAGTGTATAAGAGATTAAGAGATCATCATCACGGTATGCAGAGCACTGTACAGTACTGATTAAGGGTTCTCTGACTCAAACAGAACCTTTTCGATAAAAGAGTTCTAAAATAGTTCTATAAAGAACCACATACATTTGGGATGAGATTCCTTGTATATGAATAACCATTTAACCATGCAGGGAGTCATGCATCCATTAAAATGGTTCTTTAAGTTCTACATAGAACAAGTACCTTCACTAAGAGAAGCCATAAAGAACCATTTCAACATTTTCAAGTACAGGATGAGGTTCATTCTTATTCTACAATGTCAATGAAATTTTTACACTCTTAGAAATAGGGAACAAAAGTGATTCTTCTAGGGTTTCTATCAAAATTATTTTTTAAGAGAGTAGACATTTTAATGCGCCTAACTGACCAGAAGAGGGAGCACTAATCTAGCAATCCAACAGAGTCCATCCAATACCTAGTTTATCTGGTCAAGCCAAGTCGAGGCTTATTGGTCATCTGCACAATGTATCAGGACATTTATGCATTGAAACGCTTGAGTTGAGACTCAGGTAATCAATCTACAACAGGACAGCACTAAATATACAGAACTAAATATACGACATATACAGAAATATATTAAAATACACTGATCAGTCCTTCATCAAATGAAATCATATCAGATAAAGGTGGCACAGCACTTGCTAACTATTGTACTTTGTTTACAGTTATTTAGAATCATTTGAATTAAAATCGAATGTATTTACCCGGGTCTCCTTCAGATCGAGAGGAAGAAACCTTGAGAGGAACCTAGTCTCAAAAGGGGAACACATCCTCCTCCGGTCACTAGTATATAAATGTTGAAGGTAAGGTATAACCAAGGTAAACAGTTTAAAACACTTTTCATGATGAAAATAATTTAAATGAAATAATTTCTTAAATATAGCTTGTTTTGATTGGGTGGCTTTGTTGTCTTCATCTCCTAAATCTACAGCAAAATACCTTTATATATAGTATTAAAAACCTTTACAAGAGAAACTACATCACCCATAACATTAAAACCACCTACAGGAGAAGTGAATAACAATGATTATCTGGTTACAGTGGCACTTGTCAAGGGATGGGTTATGCGGTATGAGATATCAAGAGAACAGTCAGTTCTTGAAGTTTAACTGGGGCAAGTGTAATGATCTGAGCCACTTTGAAAAAGGCCACATTCTGACGGCTAGATCAACTAGGTGAGAACATCCCCAAAACATTCTTCCCAGTATGCAGTGGTCAGTACCTACCAAAACCGAGGAAGTATAACCAGTGAAGCGATGAAAGGATCATGGGTGCCTAAGGTTTGCTCATGCAATCCATGGAGGCCCCACCTTACAGCTTCCACAACTTAAAGAATCTGCCTCTCACGTCTTGGTGGCAGAGACTACAGGACAACTTCAGCGGTCCTGTGGAGTCCATGCCTTGCTGGGTCAGGGCTGATTTGGCAGCATGTGGTGGACCTAGGTGATATTAGGCAGATGGTTTTAATGTTATGAATGATTTGTGTATATTAAATATAATATTTCATCAGATGTTATGTATTTTCAACAATACTTTTCAAAAAACAATCCATCAGAGGCATCCAACAGATGGCATACATTGGAGTAAACGGTCAGGTACTACAGACCATGTTTTAAGCTAAAAAAAAATTGAGCCGAGAACCCTGTGCAAATGTTAAATATAATGCTCATTCCATATTGGTCAGACTGAAATCTAGTTGGCAACACCAATTTCAGGAAAAGTACAGACAGTATTATCACTATCACAGTGTATAGTGGAATATTATTTATGTAGTTGGGCAATGAAACATCTAATCAAGTTCACCAATATGAAGGATCTATTATTTTCCCCAAAAAAGTCATTTACATTTACATTAACAAGAGTGTCCTTTTCTCTCACTCAGCATCAGACAACTGTATAGGAAAGATTCTCTCATTTTAAATGACTATTCATTATACAACATTTACTGTCAAAACATTAATTTTTGTACTTCAATGGAGCCCCTTCATTACTGAATAAATGACAGCAGACTGACACTTGGCCCCTACATTTACCATTCTGTTAAAATTGTGTCAGAATGAGACACCTTTTCTCTGGTGGTCTGGCAGTGCACTGGGAGCAAAGCTAACCTATGTAAACCAAAATACAGCTGTATCTACAAAGCCAAAAAAAGCACATGCCCTAGATGGGGCATCTCCAGGGTGCAAAGCACAACAGTAACTGAAGATATAGTAGTAATACACAATGTATCAGACTCTTATTGGTATCATCTGATTATTGTTCAAAAAACATTACCACCATCAGACAGAAGTTCATATTTGTCTGATAACTCAAAATAACATTTTGCTGATTTTTGCATATTTATGCAAATGACTCAGTATGACAATATTTCTGCATTTGTTTATTTTGCCCTATATAAGTATTTTTTTCTGTAGGTAATTCTAAAAGGACATTTAGGTTTGTTTTTTTATTTTTTAAAAGTTTTGTGAAATAATATAATTAAGAAAACTGAAAATCCATATACATGTACCATATGGAGTCAGAACTATTTTCCCATTTGGCAGAAATCAAGCCCTCCAGTGCTACGAGATCCCCAATTTGCCACTGTCAGCAACACAATCTCAAAGCATGATATAGCCACTTCCATGCTTTACAGTTGGCAAGGTGTTCTTTTCATGAAATGCAGCTCCTTTACTCCTTCAAAATACTCCGACTGACTGTTGCCAAAGTGCTGTATTTTGACATCATCAGTCCACAGCAATTCTTTCTAAGACTCTCATGGCTTCTGATAATGCTCTGTAATATATTTCAAATGTTGAGGTTTGTGATGCGGTCCTGTGTCAACGTAAATGTTCATGCAAGTTCTTGACAGCCATATGGGGATATTGATTTGCCTTTCTTACCAGCATACAAACAGTTCTCTCTTGAGAATGTTCTTGGTAGTCGGGCAACCGACACATGGCAGCAACTCAGTCACCGTTCACCCTCTGACCTCAGATCAAGCCATGAAATTTAATAGAGGTACAATCAACACTGTAAATGGATGCAGTTGAAAAAAATGTAGGCAGAGGTAAAAGTCAAGATACTTTCAAAATAGCATTTCTGTTTTCTACAGCAGACACTCTGAAATTGATTTTGAGGTGTACAGAACTGTCGATTTAGAGAGCTGCTGGTGAGCACTTTCTGGACCACCTATCCATCCATCGATGAGGGCAGTCGCTTGTCACAAAAATGAAGGTCACTTGAGAATGAAGCAAACACTAATGAAATTGCCCAAAGCAGGTCAAACATTGTGTTGAACATATAAAACAGGCCATAAAACCTAACCTACACACAGTATTCTTAAGACAAAAGTTCAGAGTGACAAGACCTGAAGACTTCCTAGTACCGTTTTCTCTTCAAAACTGCCTTTCATCTGCATGACAATGGGTGTGGCTAAAAAGTCAAAGGCTGTTTGCCTCTGCATGACTCATTTTGCACACCGTTTATTTAACAGGCCTCGTTTTATCGATTTCATGAGAGTGCTATAAGAGGCAGACCAAGTCCTTTAAATGAAAAGAATGTCTTTAACATCAATTTAAGTACGTTTAAAGGCACATATCTTTTTGTGTTGTATTTCATTTTTCAATTTTATTTAATCTACTTATTTTACTTGAGTGGCATTTCTCGTTATCACAGAATTAAACAGGCGTTTTTTGTCACTTTGTCTTTAAATTAAGCCCAAAAAAATTTAATAAACATGATTTATCGCTTACTCAAGATGCAGTCAATCACCCAAGACATGTTAGTACCTGAGTGTAATGTATGTCATCCCAGACAGAAGATCACAGAAGCCAGAAGAACACAAATAGCCTTGGTGGAAACACAAAGAAACAAAAACCCAAAATGCCAGTAACAAAAACTAAACACAGAGACCAACACAAGGAACCCAAATTGCAGCAACCATACATGAACACCAATAATGCCAGACAAAGAACAAGACACAAACAGGAACACCTGAAGAGGATAACGAGAGGGCAGGGCTGCAAAGGGGACACAGGTGGGACACTAATGGTTGGGCTGGGCTGGGCTGGGCTGGGCTGGGCTGGGCTGGGTTGGGTTAGGCTGGGCAAGGCAAGGCAAGGCAAGGCAAGGCAAGGCAAGGCAAACCTGTCACACTGAGGGTTGCTAATTTAGGGGTTTTTGCCAAAATATTCCTAAAGAACTTCTTGAGGGTAAATAGGATAAGATTGAACTGCTGGAGAATAGATAGTCAGACATACAGTATATGTAGGCGCATTGGTTTTGGTGCCATTTTGCATATTGACATTAGACTGCATTGACTGAGGAGTAAACGGTCAGCATTAGCAGTGTCCACATACTACACAAACTCCTGTTATCAAGTTGAACTGTGTTTCTGCAAACCAATCATTATAACGCCTCATGTTGTTTTGTTCTTAAAGAGGCTGTAATGATCCACTAGATATTTGGAATGGTCAATGTGGGAGCAAGCAACAGGCCGCCAGTGTTTAGGAGATCAGATCACCATGCATCTTATTCAAACCCAGCTGGTCCACCCTGTTCTTCCATGCGGACAATCGGGTTATGCTCTCTTCTGTCAATGAACTGAGAGAGACAGCCATGGCGTTTTAGGTTCACTGTGTGTTAAATGTGGAATTGGCAGGATATGCTCCAATCTGAGCTCAAGACAAGTAGGCGTAGGGTGAGAGCATTAATGCTTGAGTGCTACTAAAATGAAGAGACTGGGGTATTCAGTCAACAGCTGAAAAGATAAACCACCACAGTGTGTACTTGGACAGTAGCGAGACGGGTTTCTCTTAGCACCTTGCCCTCCCTGAGGCTCTGGCTCTATGGTTTCTGCTTATTGTTGCCTCTTGAATGACAGCTTAGTTAATTGCTGTTTTTCCACCAGTCCTGCTGCTGCTTCAATTATTCACGGGGTCAGTCTTTGGTGTCCACCGCTCAGATGTAATATCCCTTGTATTATATGATCTTTGATGTGTGCATGTGTGCACACAGTCGGGTTTAACTAAAAGGGTTGGAGTGGGGGGTGGGGCATATATCCCACTAAGTAAAGGTGTAGTGCCATGTTTCCCCTCAGGGGCCTGTGTTCCCAATATATCCTGACCTGTGTTGCTTTACAAAGTGTGTTGCAGTCTTTCTTCCACTTCTGTGTGCTTTGAACTGTGCATGTGCTGCCGTGTGTTTTTAAAACCTTGTTGTTTCTGCGTGTAACTTGAGCCGTGCGTTTCAAATAGGAAAAGGAGTTAATTAACACGGTAATTAAGAAATGAATTATTTATAGCAAGGCAGTCATGATCATGATTCTTATCTGTCAGTCAACCACTGTGGCAGCTGTTGCACTTTTAACTGGCATCTCACAAAGGCTTGTGTTTCGGTGCAGCACAATTGCAGAACGGAAACCTGATATGCTGTAATTAAAAAAAAAGTGTGAGAATTTGTTTGCATTCAGCCTTGAGAGCATGAGTGAGCTCAGGTACTAATGTTGGATGCTTAGTTCTGGGTTACAATTGTCACTCAAACTCATCCCAAAGAGCCTGGTTAAAGCTCCATCACTCATAGTTCCACTCTATACCCCTCTATCGGACAGTCTAGGTATTGGAAATAGTGACCATGCTGGCTCCAGAGCATCCTATTCTTTTACATTACATTTATGGCATTTAGCAGATGCTCTTATCCAGAGCGACTTACAAGGTTACTCATATTACAGAGGTGGGTCTCTGTTAAGAGTGTTAAGAGTCTTGCTCAAGGGTAGCGCAGCACAGTCATCCAGACAGGAATCGAACCCCAGTCTCCCTTGTGTAGTCTTAACATTCTGTATACTGTCTTTGTCCTAAAGGAAAATTTGTGAATGAAATGAAAGGGGGGGCAGACTCAATCAATGAGGTCCATACTTAATGAATAACACAACTCATTTAGAAAGCTATGCATAATTCATTTTGCAATATTCATAAGGCCATTGATGTGTCTTTCATAATGCCTATTTGCATGAGGCCTTTAATGATTTTCATGGTTCCTTATATAACCCATTAATAAAGGGGTATAATTAAAAGTAACATTAACTACAGTATGGGACCTTCTTTTCGGTGCTCTTTTTGCCACAGTAACATTGTACATTTAGTTCACAAAAACACAGCTGCAGAGAACGCAGCATCTCCGTTGAATATGCCATAAATGAGCTAAAAACCCTGGCCTTTAATTATGTGCTCGTAACTGAACAGAGAAATGATTGCGATTCTGCTGCTGAACCTTTTGTTCTGGACCCGGCTCCATTCCTGTCACGAAAGGCTGGGTCCCAGAACTCAGTTCCCCAGTTTTTTTTTTTTAGTCCAACAAGAGCCCCATTCTCACTCAGCTCCCTGCATGAAGCTGCTCTCGCCAAGGCACATTCATGGCAGCACAATACATGCACCTCTGACCAGGACGAGGGCTTGAGCTGGGGCCTCAACTCTTTATTAGCACAAAGGCAGCATAGCGCGCTTTGGCCCACACACTGGAAAAAAAAAAAAAAAAAAAAAAAGTCAACGAGTCCAACAGCAACAAAGAAGCACTCGTAACAAAGTTTTCTTTTTTTTTGTTTATGCACTTCTTAGAAAACACAACTTTAGATGGTGGTATAACATTTTGATGGGCTCATTTCAGGAAAAAGAAACAATCAATCGAAACCTAGAGCTTGACACTTAAATAAGACCGTTTCCCACCCATTAGCACACATTCTAATGAGGCATGAGGCATTAGAAATTCAAATAAGTTGAGTCTGCTGGCTGAGTAATTGGTGCTGGTTTGGAGGGGCGACTCAATTAAATCACAGAGTCTCTTGAACGAAAGGCTTTAGCTTTCCTCTTCCCTTCATTATGCCTCTCAATATATTCCCTCTGTCCTCCCTAGCACATTTACTGATTTAAGTTGCTGGATTGTTTACTCAACACTTGGGTTTCTTGCCATTTAATACTGACGATATAAAATCATAATTGACTGGAAATGCACTGGAAGAATTTCTTAAATAGTCTTTTTGCTGGGAAGTCCAGTCCCCTTTTGTTTTTCTCCAAAAAGAAAAAAAAACTGACCAACTCAGCAGCTTTGCATTCAAATGGTGCTTAAGCATCAGTGATTGTATGAATGAATGAATGAAGCCAATGAAAGGAACTCGAGTCAAACTGAGTGACGTCATGGAACGTTCACACACATCCATTAGAGAATACCTTAAGTTCAAACAAAGACTTTCCCCACTGCGAATGAAATAGTTTAGAGGTGCTGGGTGGTATCCATGCCTACCTCTTTCTTCCTTTCTCTGCTCCACTCGGCTGTAGATCATTAGCCACTAAATGTGAATATTCTACAAGAAGGCATTACAGGATGCCTCCATAGCTGTAGACTAATAAGAGACATGGGACCACAAAGTAGATTAGATGAAAGGAGTAGGACCAAACTTAGACAGAGTTTATTCAGATTATATAGTTAAGAACATGTATAAAACCGATTCAGTTTAAGAATAACGACATGCCACGTTGCCATCAGTTCAGTTTTCCTATATAAAAACATTTAATTTGTACAGATATTAAAACCGAAAGCAGCAGAACTATCAGAGCACTAAACAAAAAAGACCCAAATGTGTTGACACGGTGTTCTAGTAGTATGTCTCTCTCTCCACCCAACCTTAAAATGAGAGAAGTAAAAGAATACATTTACCATGACTTGGTTTCTACACTGACTCTACATGTTCACACGTTATGGAATAAGAGGTAGTGCACTTACCTCCAGGATTGCGTCTGAGGATGAGCTTTCTGATTTCATCATAGATGAAGATGAGGAGGGAGTACGGGAAAGCGCAGAACCACCAGTTGGGTCTATGAGAGGACAAAATAATTAAACATCAAGCAAAAAGACTTGTAATTACATCTCAAACGTATAACACTATATATAACACATCTACTGAACTCCTCCATCTAATCAAGAATCAATCAGCTTACTTGAGTGGATACATCCTCAGAGCAACATCCATCCCTGGGCAGTATGACAAGAAGGCTGCAAGAGCTGTTTCCTCAAACAGTCCAAATATAAGGATTTTATTTCTGAAGGAAACAGACAGAGATTTCAGCCTGACAACTAAAACCGACAAATACACTCTAAGCTTTCTTGACATTCTCCAGTTTAGTTTCCTGTTTATTCTACAATGCTCACTTCATTCCCTGCTGGAAGACAGAATTCCTCCGGGTCTTGCAGATAATCAGGTCAGCCCACTGCACCACCACTATGCTGGTGAAGAAGGCTGTGTGGCAGGTGAACTCCACAATCTTTCTCTGTTCATATGTCTGAGAACGAGCAAAAAGAAAAATACCTGAATACCATATCCTGACACAGATGACTTTAACCTCCACCCTGAGTCAAACGGAGATAAACTCACCCACTGTTGCCCATAGCTGTCCTCAAGGTCATTCATATATTTATCATCCCAGAACACACGAATGCCAAGTAGTCTTGATGGAAGGAACCCATTTTCAGCCAGGATGACAAAGTATGTGAAGAAACCAGCCAGAGCCTGGATCATGCCTAGAGAGCAATGTGCAAGAAATTAACATATATGAACAAATATCCTAATTTCGGTGTGCCTTGCAATGTTGCAATTCTGTGCAAGGGATCCTCTTCAGCTAAGGACTGAATGAAGATTGCCAAGTGGTAACTGACTTTGATATATTGGTTCTTTTGTCAGGTTAAAGAATTCTTTTTGCATTAATTGGAAATAGTTTTTTTTATAGAACCCAAAAAGGTGACTACCATCATTATGTACATCTACCCTTCAGTAGTATGCCATCTGTATTCAGACAAGGGTGCGTTTAGTGTCCATTTATTGTGCACTGTAATTTTGCACATTTGACAAATGGGACACACTTGAATGTTTACCACACATTCTAGTACACAAATCCACACGTGTGAACTTTGGGACAGGCTGTTTCTGCTCAAGCAAAAATGTGGTCTCTGATTAGAGAAGCACTGCTTTAAAGCTTTATATGTCACTTGAAAGCAAGTTATGACCTCTTATTCAGCAAGTTAAACCAAAAAGATGTAACGCATCAAAGCACAAGACCTCACATCCTTACCTATTTGACCATACGCAATACTGATGAGCCTCTCATTCACCAGTTTGTCTGTTTTGGGGTTTCTGGGTTGCCTTTTCATGATGTCACTCTCAGCAGCTTCATAGGCCAGGGAAATAGCTGGAACCTTAATCAAAAAACACAGTCTTAGCTGGCCTCTCAATTTCAAGTGTATCGTCAAAAAAAGGCAATGTTCAGAGGCTTTATACGGACCATGTCTGTTCCAAGGTCAATACACAGAATGGTGACAGTTCCAAGCGGCAGTGGGATATTGGCGATGATGAAGAAAAGGAAAGGTGTGATCTCAGGTATGTTGCTGGTCAGAGTGTAGGCAATAGACTTCTTCAGGTTGTCAAAGATCAGCCGGCCTGAACAGAGGGCAACCTTAGTATGAATATAAGACATATACATAATGGATGCTAAAAAAAATTATGTACTTTGTGTACCTTCTTCTACACCAGTCACAATAGATGCAAAGTTGTCATCAAGAAGGATCATGTCAGCAGCCTGTTTGGAAACGTCAGATCCCGCTATGCCCATAGCAACCCCAATGTCGGCCTTCTTCAGGGCCGGAGAATCATTCACGCCATCTCCCGTAACAGCCACAATGGCTCCCTGTGGTGCAGAGTAAAACATAAGATCAGAAGTCAAATCCTGTGTTAAATAGCTATTGATTATTATGTTTACTACATATGATTAAGCACCAGGTTACTTGAGAAGAAAGCCAAAGAAAGCTCAAGAGTCTTAATGCTTGGTAAGATTGTGCAGAGGTAAAAGCACATCTAAACTGGATATGTGAATATAAAGTGTTTACCTGACGCTGACATCCCTCAACAATGATCAGTTTTTGCTGAGGTGAGGTTCTGGCAAACACGATTTCAGTGTGATGTTTTAGGATGTCATCTAGCTGCTCTGGACTAAGGTCTTTAAGATCCCCACCATGGATAACACATGCCTTAGCATCCCTGAAAAAGAGGACGGCAACTGCTTCAAGTGACTGTACAGCATATAGGCTACTGAATACTTTGCTGTGTAAGCCCTAAAAAACACTATATAGACAAAAAAGGTATAGGGACCTGTGCTCATTCATTGGTCCTTCTAGAATTAAGGGTATTAAAAGAGTCTATCCTGCTTTTGTTGAAATACCTGTCTTTACTGTCCATGTAAGGCTTTCTATTAGATTTTGGAGCATTGCTGTGGAGATTTGATTGCATTCTGCAACAAGAGTGTTGCGGAGTTTAGGATGTTGGGTGATCAACACCCCACCTCATCCTCAACCCCCAACTCAATCCAAAAGTATTAAATGGAGAACACAGTTCCACTGGCTTTATACCCTTCTAGGCCACATCTAGCATTAAGCATAGTGTCAATACATTTATCTTCATCTGCTCCAAAGGGTCATATTCTATTGGCAAGATTTCTCAGACAAGCAGTTAATTATTATTATTTTATATTATTTATTTCCCAATGTTATTGACATTTCTCAGTTTTTTCAAAATCTCTTATGCCTTTTGACACAAGCATTTCTTCCTTTCTAGGACTGTACTAATCAAGTTGAACAGGACTAACATATTATACTTTTTTGCCTCATATAGTCAAAAACACTGATTACAATGTTTTAAGAAGCAATTCCAAACTTCTGAACACTACTGTATAAAGTGACGTCCATTTACTTAGGCATTCTCACTAAAAGTTAAGGTTATCCGTATGCTGCAGTGCTCCTACCAGTCTGGAATTCATGCACAGACTGATGTGTTTTGCTGGATTTACTCTTTATTCTGAGCCCAGTAGACTTTGAATCCCCAAGATGGTGCATTAAAATGGACAGTCATACCTTGGATTGACTTCATTAACAGGAATATTCAAGCGTGCAGCAATGTCTTCAACAGTCTCATTGCCCTCAGAGATAATCCCAACACCTTTAGCAATGGCCTTCGCAGTGATTGGGTGGTCACCAGTGACCATAATAACCTGAAAACATGTAAATAATAAAGTGGAATAAAAATGTAGCATTAAGGAACTGCTTTAAAGATGACAAGTCAGTTTGGCTATACCTTAATCCCAGCACTCCTGCATTTGCCTACAGCATCTGGTACAGCGGCACGAGGTGGATCAATCATGGACATAAGACCAACAAAGCACAGGTTCTCAGTGGGGAAGTTAACATCATCTGTGTCAAATTGGAAGCCCTCTGGAAACTGTTCATCAGGAAGGTAGAAGTGGCAGAATCCTGGTGACAAAAACATCTCTATTACTACACCTGGAATAATAAGCCAATCCAAACATGTTCTAAAGAGGTCATATTTGATAAACCTTTACACTCTGATAATAAATAGATGGTTGTGTTTATGTACTAAAATATCAAATTAAAAGCGATTGATATAATGGCAGGGTTCGCCTTCAATTTCTGCCCACCGCTCCGGTGTGCTCACTGTCCACTGTGTGTGTTTTACTGGTGTGTATGTGTGTGTTCGCTGCACGGATGGAATAAATGCAGAAGCCAAATTCCATCTGTGCCCGTCATAAATGGTCAATGTGGTTGTTTAATGTTAATGTTTTAATAAGTAAATGACCTTGGTTCTAACTGGCTGCCCCATGATAAAGTACATTCAAAAAGCAGTTTAAAACTTCAGCATGTAAAAGCAGGCTAAACAGCTGCAGGCTAAAATGGAGTGTATATGTAAATATGTTATGTAATATGTAATTATAACCATAATTAATTCAAAATGGGCTGTTTTTGTAGCTTAGTTTCCACATAGTGGTTTATGTTTACATTTTTGATCACACTACTCAATTTCAAAGAAAGGAGATAAATTAGGAAAATCGCTATTACATGGGCCCTTTAATTAAACTCCATTTATTCTAATTTTTCTCTTACCCAAGACTCTCTCTCCAAGTCCTCCCAGCTCCAAGTAAGCATTTTGGAAGGCATCTTTCATCTCATCGTCCAGAGGCTGCTCCTTCCCTTGTATCAATATTGTGCCACAGCGGTCCAGAATTCTTTCGGGTGCTCCTTTCATCACAAGCAGGTACTTGGACTCTGAAGCCGCATTTGGGTTCTTGTGCACGGAGAGCTACACATGCAATAATAAAGTAAATGAATGAGTAACAACATCTCAAATTTTCATATTTAGTCCATTTCTCAGCTCAGCTATACGGAATGGTACTACAGAATAGTACCAACATTCAAACTGACTGCTCATTTAGTCATTTCCAATTCCCACCCCATAGCTAGAACTCCCCCATCACACAATAGCATCAGCACTGGGAGTCTAAACATGCTTGGCAGAGAGTCAGTTTTGCTCTGTTACATCAGCTAACAGACAGGCTAGAAACGCAAAGAGTGATGAAGGGAGGGAGATAAGCTTAGTGCTAATTTGAGAGGAAAGTCAAACCAGAATAAAAATGGTCGTTCTTAGAATATTCTCAGTTCAACTTACCTGATATTTGTTAGTCGAGTTAAAAGGGATTTCTGCAACTTTTGTGTATTTGTCTCTCATATCTTTCACAGATCCACAACAAAGTTCAATACACTTGAGCAGAGCCGACTCAGAGGCATCTCCAGCAACATCTCTCTGTGGGGAAAGATCAGTCAGAAAGTCAGTGTTGCACTAAATACATTATAGTACAAATAATACAAATTATAGATAATATTTATTGGCCAATATATGACTCTTTAAACTGAAACAGTATATTTAACTTAAGTTGTGAAACCAACTGCCTTACTAAAGACATTATTTTTTAATTAGATCTACAAATTAAGTAAAATAAGTTAAAAAAATAAGTTAAAACCATATGCTACCTGCATCTGCAATTGAGATATTTTGGGATGCTTTTTTATATTATATTTGTAACTAAGGGTCTATGACTTATGCTTATACAATTTTAACTGACACACTGTCCTAATTTACCTGACCCAACCTACAACAACTGCTAACAGTAACCCACTACAGGCTAGAACTATTACATATTATAATATAACTGTGCTTTACATAGATGAGTACCTTTAGTATTGGAACCTCTGTCTGCTCTGCTAAAAATACAGCTCTATTGCAGAGGCCAGCAACGCGTGCCAGACAGGCCCAGGTGGCTGAGCTGCGGTCAAAAGTGGTTCCACTCTGGTTTTCTGTGGTGTCAGCTTCATGGATTTGGTTGTCAAACCACATATGGGCCACGGTCATGCGGTTCTGCGTCAGAGTCCCGGTCTTGTCTGAGCAGATGGTGGATGTGGAGCCCAGGGTTTCTACAGCCTCAAGGTTCTTCACAAGGCAGTTCTTCTTGGCCATGCGTTTAGCTGTCAATGTGAGACACACCTGGAGAGACACCCAGAGATGTAAGTCTCATATCATCATCTCAAAAATAAAAATTAACTTGAATGTTATGTGACAGTTTAATGTTCACTTGACAATTAAATTTTTATTTTAAACTAAACTTTTTTGTGCTAGTTTTGGTCCAGATAACTAATGACTGAGGCGAGGAAAACGGTGCCAGAGAGAAAAAACATATGATGATTATTACTATTATTATTACTATCAGTAAGATAAATCAATAAAGCCAATATGTAGAGTCAAAAGTCTAAAGTTAAAATAAAGGCAAAATAACTAATGCATAATTTTGAGAACTGAAAAAATCGTCATTCACCTAGAAATATGATTCATTTAGCCTCTGTCAGATATTCAGTTATAGTGAACACCAAAATAATGCAATTTATTTTTTGACTTACCGTAACAGTAGCGAGAAGACCTTCAGGCACATTGGCAACAATAATTCCGATGAGGAAGATGACAGCTTCAAGCCAACTATAGCCCAAAATAAGGGACAAGATGAAGAAGGAGAGTCCAAGGAAGACAGCCACACCAGTGATGATGTGGATGAAGTGTTCAATTTCGATGGAGATGGGTGTGCGGCCCACCTCAAGACCAGAGGCTAGAGTGGCAATTCGGCCCATCACAGTGCGATCCCCAGTGCTGATGACAATACCACGCGCGGTGCCTGAAGACAAATCACTAGTATCACATCATGCTTGCTTTTACTGAGTTTTAGCCACTGGCAATATTGCTTGATTGATTATTGATTTAGTTTAATACAGAAAAATCACAGTAATCATAACCAACAGCTCCGAGTACCTTCCACACAGTTGGTAGAGAAGAAAGCAATATTCCTGGTCTCCAGAGGGTTATCGTTAGAGAAATCTGGAGAACGGGTCTGAGGCTCTGATTCTCCAGTTAGGGAAGAGTTGTCCACCTAAAAGAAAGCCCAAATTTTAAACTTTAAATATTTTTCACTTTTTAAAAAACATATTTACTTGTTTTATTGTTGGAAATAGTCAGGTATTCTGCAAAATAAAAAATCAGTTTTCATAGCTAAACATAGTATTTATCATATAACTGCTGTCTTTGTAGATATGGCTTTGGACATATTGGTTTCAACACAATGTTGAAGGCTTTTTGTGAAAGATCAAGCAAAATACAGCAAAATAAATCCCTACACTAATCCTCCGTGGGGCATAACACCAGACGATTGTTCCTATACAATGCACTGATAGTGTTTTTCAAAGCTGTAATTTCCATATTACTTTAAGATTTCATAGTAAACTAAATATGTTATGTCTCACCTGGGACTATTCTACTGCTTCATGTGTCTTTGAATATAGCAGAGAGTCAATTCTACATATCTTCGCTTGTGCATGTGGCCAGATAGCTATCTATTAATCTACCATAAAAAAATCCAAAGTATTAGTTGGATTTGAATGATATCTAAGATTAGAATAAGGATCAAGGATGTAAATGAACTGTTGTTTTAATGATGCCATCAGCAGTAAACCATTGTCCACCTTTTCTTCATATTTCCAAAAACTGATATATTAATAAGGCACATTTTTACTAATTTTCCATTTCATGTGGGCCATTAAATCAGGGTACCACTATATCTTACACAGGGAATCTGCCAGTGCTGAATCAGCTTTGCTATGTACGAAACTGAATTATGAATTCTGTAAATCTTTACACTACGACTATATGTGTGTATTTATTGGAATGTAATACACAAAAAAGGTGGAATCCATATTATTCAGATGATTAAAAGGAGCCTACCTTACAGCCATGTGCCGAAATGATACGAAGGTCTGCAGGAATTCTGTCTCCACCTTTTACCTCCACCAGATCTCCCATCACCACATCCTCAGCATTAATGTGCTTTTTCTCACCGTCACGGATCACAAGAGCTTGCTGAGAAGATTGTTTACAAAAATAATCCAGAAATCAAATTTCTATCTGAACTACTTCAGTGCACTCCAGTACCATAAAGAACATTACTGGTGCAGTGCATCATATAACTCTGTAGAATAGATGTGAATGCTATTTAGGATAGTTATAATGGCTATATTACAGTCCAAGCCAATAGTACTTCTACAACCCTTCGCTGCAGGGTTTAATTCTCCGGGCAAACCCATCTCAGTTAAATGCTAAATTAGTGTTTTGACTAAATATATCATTCAAATACAAGGAAAATCTCTCGTAGATGTTGGACAGTAAGCCAAAAGGGTTTACCGTGGAACCGAAAAAGGGTTCTTTGACCATTCAAAGGTTCGATATAGCACCAAAAAGAATTTCTCTACTCAAAGAACCTTTTTTTCAGTACCTCAATAATGCCATTAGTTATTAAATCATGTAAATGCATAATCTGATTCAAAACCAATTTTTTTTCTTTAGCATTAAATAACCAGATCCTTTTTAGCAAATGCTATACTTTTTAAAGGTTTATTAACTGTTACAGAATTATAAAGACAGATTTACCTGTGGCACCAAGTTTTTGAACGAGTCCATAATTTTTGAGCTCTTGGCCTCTTGGTAGTATGAGAAGCAACCAGTGATGATGACGACAGCAGATAACACAACTCCCAAATACAGCTGCATTGCAGAAAGAATAAGGCAATATATCATCAAAAATATTAAACAGGCAAAAGATTAACAGACTAAAACTGTAAAAAAGTTCAGTTCTCTCAGCATTTTGTGCTCACGTTATCATTCGCAGGCTCATCTTCCATTGCAGCCTGAATACCATATGCAAGAAAGCAGAGGACCGCACCAGTCCACAGCAGCATGGAGAAGCCTCCAAACATCTGCTTACAGAACTTTACCCACTCTGGTGTGGTAGGAGGAGGAGTGAGGGCATTTGGACCATCACGGGCAAGGATCTCCTGCGCACGGGCAGATGTAAGACCCTGGGAGGCGTATGCAAAAATATAATTCATTCATTTTAAACAAAAGAAAACACAATAATACTGAAATTAAATAATTATTAAAGAAAGTCTATGATAATAAGCTAAATAATAGTGTGTATGCCACACACAGACACAAAACATTGACTTACCCTGTTCAGGTCTGTACCATATTTACGATGAAGCTCATCTAGGCTCAGCTTGTGATCATCCTTTATAAAATAAAAATAAAATCAACAAAAACAAATTCAAAAGTTCAACTTCAGGTGCTAACTTTATGGCAACAGGGATTAAAAAAGGGGAAATTCATGTATTTAATTATTTGCATTTATTTAAGTTATAATTACCATGTTACACCTCTTAACTGTCCAAAAAATTAGTTTTTAATACAGTTATATATATATATACAAAATATATATATGCAAAAAAAAAAAAAAAAAAAAAAAAAAAAAAAAAAAATATATATATATATATATATATATATATATATATATATATATATGCAAGTTAATATAAAGATAAATGTCCACACAATGTAAGAGCTGCTGCTGCGGTGTCAAAATGGCAAGGATTGTCAAATGTACCAGCATTACCAAAACTGAAAAGCTAACATGCTTACCAAATCCACTTCCTTTTTCAGCTCATCCATGTCCTTTTCCTTCTTTTTGTTTTTGTTCTTTTTCTTCCCGCCTTGCTCCGACGTCGCTGCCAGCTCATATTGATCACGTCCCCCCTGCGAAAGAATGCACACCACTTAAAACATTGCTTGGGACGATCTGTTACTTATTGAGAACTGGCTGTGAATGATACGCCCATGTGTGACAGTATTCCAAACTTTTCTGAACCTAGAAGAGTGCATGAACAGCCACATATAACGAGAAGATTGAATAATATATTTTTTGCAGCACATAGAGGGTCTTTACTAAAAATGTGTGTAACCCTCCTGTCCTGCTATTTAGTTCAATATATGCTGCTACAACCGATGGGAACACACTTGGAAACAAAGCAACGTAGAAAAGCAGTTCAGTAATCAGAACTGAAAATATTTGATAAATGTCACTGGATGAGGGTTTAGTCTAACAGGGGAAAATAAGTGCACAGAGATGGTAGGGTCAGATCCATGGACCATACCTGCCTTGTGACAACTCTCCAAGTTTTCTTGGCACACATTTAACTTCTGTTAATAATCAGTCATCACTTAAATGACATAGCATTATACTTAAGCGCATACATTTTAGTGTGTCAGACCATGTGCATCCTTTTATAGCCACATATTTACCCATCTTTTAATGACGATTTCCAGCAATGTCACAAAGAAAAAATTGCACCAAACTGATTTCATGAACATCCAGTTTTCTACAACAGCCCTCTCAGATTGTGGTGGAGTCGGGGGTTTGCAGCATGAAGCCTATGTGATGTAATCATTTGAACATGGACTAAAATGCATTTTATGAAATTTAAGCTGTTTTGAGAACAAAAAGTAGGCACTAGTAGGCTAACACTAGTGAGCTGATGCTAGGAAGTTTACTTTCTGTTAAACAAGCCATAATAATTCTCATTTTATATTAATCCTGTGCAAATCAACATGTAGGCAAATATTCTGTCATATCCTGTGGAAAATGAGTTTTCAGTGCTCAAGTATGGAGGTGCTCGAGGAGGCATTCTGTTTCATCGTGCCTTAGATCGCTCAAGCCTGTGGTAAACCTCAGGTGTTGTACAACGTACAACACTGAAATCCAGAAGACAAGCCGAAAGGACCCCTTAGAGAAGTAAAGCGTCTGGTTCGCCAGTGGGTTATAAATGGGTTATAAGATCACCATAGTAATTATCATTTTTTTGGAGCGTGTAAATCGTGTAGCCACTCCCATCTCAGTTATTTATGCAGAGATTTCTTATCACATGCAAAGCGGTCATACATACTATAGATGTAGTAAAATTACATTACCCCACCTCCCATGTAAAACTAATCCCATCCAAATAGGGCTTTAAAGGCACAGTAACAAAAACAGACGGTTTAATTCTAAGGGATAAAGAGAGGTTGGGAAATGGTTGTGCAAAATCAAACCCATATAACACAAATGTCACAAATGTGAACCTATTTTACCTTCTACTAAGGAAAAGTGTAACTCTTAGCATGAGCTGCCACATGTGAAAAGTTGGCCTCATAACACAGGTTCTGTCGCACATTTACTCTGTAGTCTGTGTTATGTCTTTACTAAGAGCATGTGCAACCACCATGTTGACCTGCCGTCCCTCCAAGTGAAACAAATGAGTGCAAGCAGCAGCACAACCCTCTGGACATAAATGTCATCTCTCTCTTGTCATTAATCTTTCTGTTATTTGTCCCAGGAGGACAGAGCAGAACATCAGCATACATTAAAGGCTGATCATCGCTGAGCTCTCTCTCTAAACACCAGCGAGGGAGGGCTACGGAGTTCCAAACAGAGCGGATAAAGCACCTCTGAAGGGCCTAACTCTCATGTTTTATTCAACTGTCTGTTCAGCCAGAGTTCACAGCCTTTATTGCTTTGGGGATGAGGCTTTTGTTGTTGGGTTTTTTTTTTCTACCAACTCTGTGCTTGACATGAAGGTGTGCCGGAGGGGGTTACGGGTGTCCTGGAAACCATGAATTCTGTGCTTGCACTACAACAACAAATCTAAGAACCGGTTTCCATTAGCTTCTTCTCGTTTACTTAATGTCTGTAGATAATTAGTTACACTGACTGACATCAAGTTGACAACTAGTCAAAAGTCTTATTCCTGATTTTAGATTTAGTAACATTTATTGTTTGGCAGATGCTCTCATAGCGAGCAAATGTATTTTTTTCATTGAGGTCCACCTATAGATTTGTGTGGGTTTTTGCACCCAGAAATTATGTTTACATGACAATTTGTGTTTCATTATTCCTTAGAATTAAACTGGCTGTTTTTGCAGTATATGGCTGCAGTCCACTGAAAAACATGTATCTCCGTTTTAGACTGTTGTTGTTGTTGTTTTTTTTAACCCTGTAGCTGCTCTGTACACTGAAGAATTCTGGATGTATAGAGCAATAGAATTTCTCTTATTACTTGGATTAAAAGCTTTTACATTGACTTCCATTGAACATTAAGAAGGTTTTTTTTCCCTCTTCCTGTAAAGTTGCCATTTTGGAGATATATGTTTTGCATTGGACAGCGCCGATACGTGAATGACCTCTGTTCTTAATGGTTTCTCTGTATTGTGTCTTGCTTAAAAAGCAGTCTGATGGCAGAAACATGGAGACAGCTGGGTGTCCCAACAGGACAATGACCCCAACCACACATCAAAGGTGCAGATTGTGAAATGGATAAAGCAGGCTAACATTAAGCTTTTGAAGTGTCTTTCCCAAAGTCCTGACCTCAACCCAAAGAAAAACATGTGGACCAACAACCAAAAACCAACAAATTTAACTCATCTCTAGCAATTCTCTAAGATGAGTGATCAAACATCCAACCAGAATTCAGCCAAAGCTTGTTGAAGGCTACCAAAAGCATCTGGTCAAGATACAACCTGTTAACTGTCATTTACCCAAATATTAGGTGTAAGTATTATTTTAACCCTGTATATATAACCATAATCCTGTGTTACATCTTACTAATAAAGGTGTATAATGTTCAAACATCCCAGCCTTCATGCACATTTGTATTTATATATTTTTGTATTTATTATACATATTGTCTGTGCACCCTGTCACATGTTTTGTCTATTGTCTTTGCACTATTTTATCAGGTCCTAACTATTCTGCACTGGAAACTGGAGCCTAACAGTGTTTGGTTGTATTGTACAACCCTGTATTAGTATAATGCCAATAAAACTGAATTTAATTCAACTGAATTTGTACGTGTCTTAATAGAGCATGGCTATTGTATCAGTGTGTGTTATTGCCACCAGATATCCAGATTCCCATTTCCAGATATTGCTTCAGGGATCCCCAACATGTTGCAAAGTAAAAACCACAAACGTCATTTAAAGACTTCATTGAAAGTACGAACGATTTGTCAGTACAAATCGTGTGCAACCAGAATAACCAAACATAAGAATGGGATCAGAGTTTGGAGGTTGGGAAGGTTGGGAGTTGGAAAACTTTTCGCATTCATCCAATATGTCTTCTTCAGGAACTGAGACGTTCTCAGGTGGTCTGGTGAAGGCTCTCAAATGTCCAGCCTCTATATTGGTGCACGGAGGTGGATCATGTATTCAGCTATGATATACAGAGCATGGTATGTTCCAAACAGGATTATAAAGGAGGTACAACTACAGCAACAACAACCTGTACACTGCAGCGAGCCTCTGTGATAGGCATCACATACACACACACACACACACACACTCCACTATTACACAGTGGCCACAAAAATGCCTTGGGGGGTGAAATAAAAGGTACTTGGTGTGTGTGTGTTCCCAAACAGGACGGAACTTATTTGAGCACTCAAGCAGCAACCCTCTCTCACGCTGAGAGGTAATTCGGTTGCCATGGGTGATAAAACCATTCCTACAGGCAGCCGAATAGACAGCTAAATTATACACCCCTCATTTTTCGGCGTGTTTATGGAATCAAAAAACTTGATCAATCATTTATAAAGGCAGAGATAAAGAGAGAGAAAGCAGGGCTGTGCTCATTGAAACTGATCACACCGCGTGTAGAATGAGGAGACTGTACACAGGGTGTAAACAGGAGGCAGCTGTGGGCATGTTTACTGTACTGAAGTCTGTTTGTTGGCGTTCGATGTACATTTACATTTACATTTAAGGCATTTAGCAGACGCTCTTATCCAGAGCGACTTACACAAGTGTACAGTAAGCTAGACGTCTAGATCTATTCAATCAAACTCTTTCAGGGAGGAAAATGAATAAATTATCATCAACAACAACAACAGATCATATCAACAAAACCCATATTAGAAGTTATGTTCCAAACTTTTTATGATTTTATACAATTATCAAATAACCTTTTCATGATTTACATCGTTGGTAGTGAGTTTTACAGGAGAAGACGTGTGTTTTGTATTAGATGTCAGCTGTTAGCAGCTCTTCTAATCTTCTCTACTCTTCTCAAACTTTTTTCATTCCTGAACTTCAGAATGAACCTCTTCAAATCTCCTCAGGTCTTTCTCAACTCCATGTTTAGGTGCCCACGATCTCCTAGATATGCACATATTCCCAGAGTTTGCTCAGGACCTGCCTCACTCCACATCCACTTTATGGACAGGCTGAGTTATTTGCTAGCTAATATGCAATATGCAATCATGTAGCTACATGTTGTTGTTTTTTTGCTCTATTTAAGCTTATAAACAGTATTTGAGCTAATAAACAGTGTTTTATCTAACTAATGCTGCTGAATGAGTAGAAGTGTCTCTCTCTGGAGGACGTGAACTCGCTTCCACTAAGAAAACGGTCAAGTTGTCGGTTGAGAGGTTTGCGTCAGTTCGCTCCTGTTTGAAGAAAAACAACACGGGCTTTCTTCTGCTTCAGAAACTCCAACAACCCCTAATTCTCCTTCTCCTTCAGCTCCATCCCCAGTCTGAGTGGGTTTAATCACTCTAATCACTCTCTAAACCGCATCACTCTCAAGTTAGCTATAGCTACCGACCGTGGCTTAGATACTTGGCTAGCACTAGCTAGCTAAAGGTGTTCAACACCCTCGCTATAACGACCCACCGCACACTTTCTTTCTTTGCTTTTCTTCGCACCGTGTTTTTGTTTAAGAAAGCTTCAGTTAGCCACATAGTTTTACTCACTCCGCGTCCCATTTTTCCTTGTAAACCGGAGAAGCCCCCTCCTCACACGCTGCAGTCCGGGCTAGTTCAGTGTACGGTCTCTCCTGCAGTCTCTCCGAGCTGGACCAGCGTGCGAGCCTCCTTCACAACATACTCACAACTTATATAGAGTAAAGCTGCGGTGACGTGCGCTCCCTTTGCCATGGTAACGCAGGAGGAGGGGCGTGGCCTTTCCAGTCCCGAGCGGCCGCGACCATCGCTGGGTGGCAGCTGGAAGCTTAACGTGATGCCTGCTCTAGGGGTGAAGGGTGGATTTATGTAATTTGCCATATACTGAGATCCTCTTCTAACGAGAGAGATTAAGAGATATAGCTGCAGAGATTTAGAATAGTGCTATGGAACATTGCAGTGAGAATTTGATTGCATTCAACCATTTGCCACTAATCCAGCAAATCCCAGAGGTACTGGATGGAGGCCCATTCTACTGCTCCACAGCCCAATGTTGGGGTTATCCAGCGTCCATCTACTGGACGTGCTTTTTCAACGGAGAGAGGATTTTATTTAACTGTGAGCATATTTGAATGCCTGCTTTAGTAATAAAAGGAGCTGAATTTACAAACTGATGTTTGGTTCATAGTGTATGAATTCTATTAAATTTATCATAAACATGTACTTCACTCTTCACTCTTGCTTTTGGGCTCGTTCAGTGTTTAGGCCATGTGTTTAGGTACCTATTACACCTTTTTTGCTTAAGAGTTTGACTTTTTAGATCGCAAACAAGACAACTGAGGTCAGCGGGTAAGTTTATCGCCTGCAAATTATTTGCATTGACAGACCATGGCAGAATCAAAGTCATTTTCGTATGCTGTCAGCCTTCAGCGGCCTAGAAGACAGCTGGAGACAAGCCTTTTTGTTTGCTTTCAGTGTTAGTTAAGTTTGCTTTTCAGTTGCCTTCTGATCTCTGAATCAATAAAGCATGCTAATCCCCTCACAATCTAAAAAACACGGACTCAGAAGGTGTAATATTGGATAAAGCAGTGCTAGTGTAACAGTGATTTTGCAAGTTTGCAAGTCTTTTTTGCTATTTCTCATATCCTCAGCTTCCAGGCTGTCATACATTTCCTTAAACTAGATTCCTCCCAGTGAGCCCACATTATCAAAAGTCCTTTCCAGCCTGCAGTCCAGTGTATTTTCACCTCCTGTCCAAACATGAGCTAGAATACGTACTTACTGTCCACACTTATTATCTATGTGCTGATGCAGTTGAAAGCACACCTTTCACAGGCGTGTCAGCTTGGACAACATTGCATTGTCCGGTGCTTTTATCTTCTCAAGGCTTCTGTTGGGAAACCAAGAGTGTTGTGGCGTGCTGCAGACACAGCCTTCAGATAACAGGGAGGCCTTATTCAGACTGGGAGAACAGGTCTGTCAGACTGGATACCTGTACGGAAACAGCTTTTCACACCATCTATGCTCGAAAAAATAAAGGTGCCAAGAAGTGTTTCTCAGCTCCCTAAAGTACTTGTCAGTGTGGCATTCTTTAAAGAACCACTTTTGGCTCCTTACTGATTCTTTCGACATTGTAAAGGAGTTTTGTGAGTCTGAAGAACCTTCTATAAATTCTATTCTATATCAGTTACAGCCTTTTCCCATATAACCATATGCAAAAGTCAAGAAAAAACTTTACTTGGCTTATAGTTTCCATAGGTCAGATAAGCCTATTCGAGGCGGGGGACAGAGTATGAGGATGATAAGCAGCTCACCTCAGTGGTCTTATCTACAACAGAAGCAAGGCAAACAGTTTACTTTCCCCTACTTAAATACATTCCTGTATAACTTTGAAGGAGCTGTAAACTGATTGATCACATCTGGTTACTGTAATTAAATTACAGCGTATTATATCTTACAGTAGGATTTCTCAGATCAGTGTTATTTGTCCTTTGTGAAATCTCTGAGCTTTTAGCTTTATGGGATAATTTAAGTTAATAAGTATCTACAAGTGACTAGTTTTTATTTTGACTGACTTCAATAGGCTTCTGCATCAGTTTTACATTGTTTTTGTTGCATTGCGTATGTGGAAAAGCCTCTGATGAGCAGATCAAAAGCCGATCTGCACCATGAGCCCTTCGAGCTTCAACTACAGCTCGGCTTGACCCGTCATCCCTTAAGATCCACAGAAGGCAAGCATCCATGCCTTTTTCTGTCCTGGCACTGACATGGTGGAACAAACTTCCCTTGGGTGTCCGAACGGTAGAGTCGCTCACTGTCTTCAAACGCAGACTGAAGACCCACCTCTTCCAAGAGTACTTGGGCAAATAGCAGAGTACTATGGTCTCCATATTTGCTTGTGTTTAGTAGTGTCTAAACTTAGAGGTATCTTTGAATTTTAAGTCTATTCAAAATAGCCGAGGTTATTGAGTAAATAGTGAAGCACTTTTGCTTCACTATTTGCTCTGGATAAGAGTGTCTGCTAAATGCCGTAAATGTAAATGTATATGTAGATCAACTTAACCCGAGATTCGTCTGAACATGAGCTTCAATTAAAGAGATAAGCTTCAAAAACACAGTCTGATCTTGTTAACAAGGCAGAAGTCATAAATGAGTATAATTTCCTAATATTTAGCTAGAAATACTGCAGAATCCTAATATACATTCCTCATTTTTACTTCGTTATGGTGTTTCTTTGTTGTAAACTAAACAACCTTGTGAAACTTTTCATTGTTTCTTTCCAGGTTGAAATAAGAACAATAAAAAATCCAGATATTCAGACGCTTCATTTCGTTGGACCCTTCATTTCGTCTGGGGTGTGGACAGGGTGAAGTGCCTTGCTGAAGGGCCCAGCAGTTTGCCGAGCCGGGGTATTGAACCCACACAATAGCGTAGCGCAGAGTTTTTGGTCTACTTGCCCTTTTTCCTGGTGATCTGTACACGACCTTCTACATCTCACTAAATTTTAGTCGCAGGAGCGACTAATAGCTGTGTTGTTTAAGACAACTTGCTTGTACGTATGACAACACACCTCTGGAACTCATCATTCATTGCTCACAAAATGTAAAGAGCAGCTGGAGTTATGAGATTTTGTAATGGAAATTATGTTTTGCACCATGATCTCTCATACAGTTGGGGTCGGAAGTTTACATACCTATGTGCCTACATGTCTACCCTCTGGATCAGCCTTGTCCCATGGTAAAATCCCAGATATTTTGCTGAATTTCTCCTAACCCCTTTGTTTTTCCTTCCTGTCTGTTCTCTGTCTCTTCCCCATGTATTGAGATGCCCTATTCTGACTGTTCTGTCCCGGTACTGCCAGACCTGGCTCTCGACTACCCTTCTGCACCACTGCTGTGATCTGCATCCTCACATTGGTGCATTCTTGCCTGACTGCATAGCTGTGCATACGACTATTTACCTGCATGGACTTTCACATTTCACTCACATTTTTATCATTTGTGGCTTGATTGCACATTTGCCATTGCTTTTTGAGTCTAGATTCCTCTCAAGGTTTCTTCATCTCAATCTAAGGAAGTTTTTTTCAAAATGTTTTTTAACTTGGACACAAGTGAACACAACTGGGTGTTTCAACAGGACACTGATATACATCAAATATACATCAAAGGTGGTTGTGGAATGAATACAGCAGGCTAATGTCTTTTGCAAATACCTTCCCAACATCTTTACCTCAATGCTTTAAAAAATAAGTGAACAGTGGGGGGTCTGTGCCAGAAAATGTACACAGATTTGATTGAACGCTACCAATTATGCCAAGAAGAGTGTCAAATATTCAACCAGAGTTCTTCCAGAAGCTTGTTGATGCCTACCAAAGGTGTCTGGTCAAGGTGCTAAGAAACATTCAACTGAATAGTGTGAAATAGACTGTGCTGTACAGTCAGGTCCATAAATATCTGGACAATAACACATTTTTTTGTAGTTATGCCTAGTTATGTACTTCTTGGACATCAAAGGATTTGAGCATGTGAAAACGGAGGGACTGTGTAAAACGGCTGTAATTTCTAAATAGTTTAATGCAATATTGTAGTTAAACCCCTTGAATTAAAGCTGAAAGTCCACACTTCAAGCAAGTGCTTCATTTCTCACAGGTCCACTGAGGTGCTGAACAGAGGCAAAATGACAAAAAAGTGTAATTGTACAAATATATAAGAAATTGACTGTATTTTTATGACCCAATATGATGTAGTATTGAAAAGCTCAATATTGCCATGGTATACATTTCCATGATGAGTGTACTGACCACATCTGTATATTTAACATTAACAAATGCAGACTTTTGCAGAGATTTTTATGTAAAAAAAAAAAAAACAATAATAGTTGAACAACCAAACCATCTGAACAGCAAAGCAAACCAGTGGAGTAAATGTCTATAGCCAGGAGACTAAAAGTCTGGCCCAGATCTCTTTATTGTTTTGGTTCACTTGAAGTTAGAGGGTCCATGAGGGTTTCTGTGCAGGGAACCAAAAGCAAGCACAATCATTTTTCTGTTCCACCGGGCCCTCTTCCCTTATTATTTTATCTTTCTTTGCTGACTCGTCCTGCTGTGTGTGCGTGTGTGTGTGTGTGTGTGGCTCTGCATTCTCCCTTGACTCACTCTTTGCTCATTGGGCCTTGTTTTTTTTTCCCCCATGGTACCTCCGCATATCGCTAGCTGTCAGTCTGGATTTGTCTCTGTCTGTCTCTCCATCGGCGACACTTCATCTTCCAGCCGCTCCTTTTGTCTGGCATGCCAGTTCCCTCTGTCCCCTGCTTTCTCCTGCACTTTCCCTTCACTCTACTTTCGTTTGTTTATCACTGTCAGTAGATGTGTTTCCATCTTGTTCACTCCCTCTCAGGCTATCCTCCTCTGACATATCAGAACCGCTGGGGCCTTCACTCAAACTAATACCTTATCACCAAAAGGAGATGATATGAGAAACATTTGTACGCAGTAAATTCAACACATAGCACAAACAAAAGGAGAGGCAGATCCTTTTTCAGTGGTAAGACTTGATGTTGTGTTTAAACCTTATTGCACGTTTCAGAAAGTGCCGTTCACTATAGGCTACTAACAAATAAGGCTACTAAAAGAAAAGTTTTGAATATGTCGACATTTTAAATTTTGTCACAAAAACCAACACTAATAAACATTAAAGCAGCCAATCAGAACAGAGGTTATTTAAGTCTTAAAGGAACAGTAACAAGCCTGTTGAACCCTCTGGAGTGTATGAACGTGCTGGCACGTCAATTGTGATGTTTCTTGATGTTTGTATTAATATCTTTGTTGTAATAACACAGAAATACGATTTAGACATTTCCTAAATCTGTAGAGCTTCTCTTTTCTACTGCAGATCCATTGCCAGACAGAATGTAACTCACATCCGAAGTTACGAGGCTGTGAAGACAAGTCAAGATATTTGTCGTATGTTGTACTCACTGTGTCGAACTGGTGGATTTGTGTGTCCTGTCATCTGCCTCTCATCTGTAACTGGTGGATTAATGTGCCGGTCTATAATTTTGTGTGAAACTGACTCGTCTTCTGCCTCTCGCCATTTATATACTATTTTATTTACACATTCCACTACGTTTGTGAGGCTAAGACTCTGGTAAACCCATTTCAAACACTAAATTAATTCATCCATATGAATAAAGGTTTGTTTTACAGAAAATATGAAGAACGTTTAAAGTAAGACTTACATTTTTTAGGTTTAAGGGTCAAATTATCTTGTTACATAGTGCTCTGGGTCACATGGTGTCTTATTATAGGGAGAACTAACCTTGCTCTGAACATTTTGATTTAAAAACGGTGAGTATTATCTAATGTGCAAGTGCCTTTAAAGGTGAATTTAAGAAAATGCCCTTCTCCAGAGGATTACATCTAAATGATAAAAATAAGATGGCTATATCTAACCCCCTATGTTCTGTGACTTTTACTACACCCTAATTACTGATCCATAAATACATGTAAAGTGTCAGCCCCCTCGGTATCGCACCCTCCCTCCGAGCCACCGCCCACAGGCCCAAATAAGGACTTCATGTGTTTGGTTCTTTTCATGTGTATCGGTTCATGATTCATGTTAATTGGGTTCATGTGTTTTACCTGAGACTGGGGGTATTTTAGGAGCCTCGACACTGTCATTCGGGGCCGAGAATTGTATCGTTTGGGACCTTCACCTTCACCTTTCACGAGAGGTTCTCCATACTGTAGAAGTGTGTTGAGGCCAGCTTCTGCTCAGTGTTCACGTTCAGGAGCAGGTCACCCTGCCAATCAAGTCTTCAGCCAGGAGTTACTGACAACCCACGTCTTAGCTAGGCAACCCACGCTCACAGCAACGAACTGTGGTTCCAGGTTTGGCCGGCCTAGCCGTTCTTGCTCAGTTGCTCAGCTCAACCCCCCAGTCCCAGGTTCATTTTTGGTTCGTCCTCTTGTTTGCCACATTCATGTTTTTGTTGATCACTGTTGTTCATGTTTTTCTGCCTTTTTGCCTCACTTGCCTCCTTTTGTTTATCTCTGTGTGTTAATAAATCTGCTTGCTTTGACTCCATCTCTGCGAGTGTTCCTCCCTCTGTGTCTGGCCTAGCACGCCATGACACAAAGAAATGCAAACTGGCTAAAGCCAGGAACAATTGGTGGTTCAGAGGAATTTAAGAGATTAAAACTCAAACTCCCAGTAAGTGCAGTTAATATACAATGTAAATCAATTATTTCAACCAAGTATCAATCAGGTATCAATTTCAACCCCTTCAACCCCTATGTATGCTGTATTATTTAAGGAAATACTCTTGGTCCATTCCAAGTTTTACTCTGAACCAATAGAATTCTTTTAGTTTGGGATATACTATCTGTCTATGTGGAGGGATTGCTATTCTTTGACTGAGATAAAACTGATCTTGGGACAAACAATATATTGTTATATATAAATAAAAATATTAAGATTATATTAAGATTTTAATTAAGATTAAAATATTAAGATTACTGAGTAAATTGATCACCTATATGAGAGTTTAGCTCAAGATATTGATGTTCTACTTCAGAAGATACAAATGGCTACTTTTAAAGGTGAGAGGCCATGTGGAATCTGACTGAATGCCACAAATATTCAAGATTATGCAATGCAATAAACTCCTTATGAGACATACATTTAATCATATTTAAGTGGGCTATGTGGGTCTTGTCCTAATCTCTGTAAGCCTGTTATTGGAAATGCTCCTAGTATGTCTCAAAGTGACATAATATATTTTTGAATTACTGAGCACATTAACCGTCAGCAACACATTCATTATACTAATGAATGTAGCAATGAATGTGTTGCATTTGATTGAGTTATGGCTATGTGGCTACTCTGTGGGTCAGTCATGACTGTGGGAAATGGGGCTGTTCCGCATGTGTCACTGTAATTCCTCAAGCCAGCCAGTTGACAGGGTGCCCAGAGAAAGCTGTTCAACACTGGACCCATTATGTCCAGTCCCAGCAGGATGTGATCCACAATTGTCCCTTTTCAGTACCTGGGTAAAAGAGAGAGGAAAAAAGAGTGAAGGCGTGAGTCCCTACTATTTGGCCAAGCAAGAGAATGTTCCCTCAGACGCTGACGTTACTAGGCAGTCTCTTCTCTGCGGCCAAGCACCAAACCCCAGGCTAAAGAAATTGTTCCATAAGGAACCATACCAACTCAAAGATCTGTTTAAATGCTAAAATGGTTCTTTGTCTGGATAATCCCAGCTGGACACCAACGTTAATGGACGGCAATTAGATAATGTGTAATGCCAACATTAATTTGATGTAGTTGTGATGTGAATTAATTCAATAATTCACCAACATTAAGTGGTGACCAAAGCTCAATGTCTGCTAAACTTCATATTGTTAACATTCACTGAATGTGAAATTCTAACGTTGTTAGACGTTGATATGTGTTGTTTTTTGATGGATACGATTTCCAACCAAAAGCTAGTGTCTACACAACGTTGAGTTTTGACGTCTCCCTGATTTTTTATTTACTAAAAACTAATAAATTCAATATCTGTGTGATGTTAGAGTCCAATTTCTTTTTGAGATACTTCATGAACTGCATGGAAACACCTCTTGTGAGGTTCTATTCAGCTAGGGATGTCACCATGCCAGAAATTTCGAAGTTGGTCCCAGTTGCTTTAGATATGAAGAGCACTGACCTGGTCCCAAGGATCAATATGAGTAAACTTATAACCATGAAGCACCATCTAATAATAAGACTCAGCATAACATATCATAACAGTTGTAGTAGGTATAGTTACAGTGGTCAGATAACTGAAGCTTGACGCTTCTAGGTATTGGTCAGATCAGCGCAGTGATTCTAGTGCACACACAGCATGCTAATATGTGGTTATAAGACATAGCTGAGTTAGCCTAAACAAGCTAATGCTTGCCTTTCTGAATACAATTACAGGAACATTTCAGGTTATGAACGTTTTGGCAAAACTCATCAATTTCGGTGTGTAGATCTGGATGACTGTGTAAATAAGTTTGAGGTGCTTCCTCCTCTGTGACACCGTTTGCATACTGATCCCTGATCATCTGATTCAACTCCCAATGCCATGGTTTTTATTCCTTTCGGTACCATATAAAACAAGTACCGAATACAGAATGACAGAAGTTACAGAAGTACAGAATTTGGGTATCAATTTGGTACCATATCGGTTCTCATGCCATCCCTATATACAGCCCCAAAAAATGGTTCTTATGGATAAAGATCAATTAAAGAAACCTTATATTTTACATAATATAGAATTCTTTTCTGCTTGGAGTGCAGTATTTCATCTAACTTATATAACACATGATCCCAAGTCACAGTTATTGCCAGCAGTAACAAAATCTCTGTTAATTTGATAGGAGCTAAAGCTCGCCCAGGCTTTTAGTCAATAGACGACCACATTTCTGTTTATATGTAGGAGATATTAGATTATGATTTGAATTTGATAAGAAGTGATTGTTGAGCATGTAGTTCTGCATTGTGAAGAAAGTAGAGAGAGTGGTAGAGAGGGAGAATGGTTGAGAGAAAGAGAGAGAGACTTTGACTTTACACCTCCTTATTAAATCAGTATCGGAAAAACAGATTTATTATTTCTTGTATTGAGAGAGAGAGAGAGAGAGAATAAGAAAGAGACAAAGACAGAGAAAGAGAGAGCAAATATGTGAGAGACAAGAAATGAGAGAGAGAGAGAGAGAGAGAGAAAGAGCAAAAATATGACAGAGAATAAGAGAGAGAGAGAGAGAGAGAGAGTCAGAGAGAGTACAATTGCGAGAGAGGGAATGAGAGAGAGAGACAGACAGAATGAGAGAGTGTAAGAGAGAGAGAGAGGGAGAGAGAAAGAGAGAGACGGGGAGAGAGAGAAGGCGAGAGAGAGCGAGCAAAAGTGTGAGAGAGGGAATGAGAGAGAGAGCGAGACAGAGATAGAGAGACATCATTGCTCACACTGAGCCTGGCACCCAAAACAAAGAGCTTCTTGTCTTTGCACACTCAATGAGAGGGGACAGCACAATACACACACACACACACACACAAACATACAAGCACAATTAGAAGCATCAATCCTTTTTTTCTTCCTTTTCCTTTTCTATTTTAATGCCATTTTATTACTCCACACAGACCCAGTTTGCTCAGTTAGCGGCCACACTGCAGGCTGCTAAACTGTACACACACAGAGTTTCAAAGGACAACGTCTACCGCATATGTTATGGAAACCCTAATGATATACTGTGCAGATACTGTAACTTTATACAACTGTAACACTTTACCCTTTGTCACATTATATAAAAACGGTACAAATATAAAAGAGACTTTGGTAGTTCCTGAACTGCAGCCCAAATGCTCTGTAGTTAACTTTAGAGACCCCAAAGGGCAGCACTTTCCACAGAAAAAGAATCAGTCAGCTGGGAGTCGCACAGACAGGAAGTTCAGTTCCTTTGGGAAAGTGAAGACAAGATCAGATCATTCACGTCTGAAAATATATTTCATGAATATGTTCATCACTACAGAAACAGAAGCCTTCAGAGAACAGATGTGGTCACTAATCTTAACCTAATCTTAACCAATGGATTAGCATGCATTAAGTAAAAGTAGACTCATGGCTTCACTTTCAGCATTCAGCTGCGGCAGTGTTTTCTTTGGCATGTGCTCCTGGTGCACAAGAAAGAAAGCAAGATAGAGAAGATGGTAGCCGGCCCCCCTGAACCTACTTTACTGTTGCCTGGCAACATGTACCTTAAGCCCCAGACCCAGCTGTGGAGAGTTATGCTACGTCCACGAGGCTTAAGATTTGTGTATTTTTAATCATTGCAGTGCACATCAGCACTAAACAAATAACAGTCTGTGTTTATCCATGGCATAATGGCATGTACTCTGAGAAACCTGTCCTTCTTCATATGATATGGATGGCCAAGTACCTGAGGGTTAACTCCTGTGTCTTCAGCCTTTACCCAGGAACAGCTCAAGCTGAAAATGGATTGTGTAGCCAGCACTCGATGTGACTTGCTAGCAGTCACACAGCATTGTCACATCCTGTCACACCTCTCTTTCCTTTATTTACAACCACTTACCTTAAGGTTTACACAAAGGGGCCTACAAGGAATGAGTTGCCCAGCTGTTAAGGTGAGATATCTGATATTATGTCCCCAAAGGAACTTGAAACCAGAGCCCAGCACAGTTTCAGGTATTCTCTAATTGATAGGGATTGATAATTAGCCAGTTGATAGCTAGATTCAGAGCTAGATTTCCTACTGGGGCAGGGAACGCCTGAAACTATGCAGGGCACTGGGTTCCCTGGTACCTTGGTACCTTGGTTGGTACCTTACTGCACTGTTTTTCACAAAATGCCATGAATAAAGTTCAGAGAGAGATCACGTCTAAAGCTTCTCTGTCCTAACTGTACGCCTTTATATGTTTCTTTCCAAATCATGCTTCTGTTCTGAGGTTTCCGTGCACCCAACCACCCACATGTCTTCTCTTTGCTCCTCACTGATCCCTTCCCTCAGGGGAGTTTGGCCTTCCAAAGCATGGAGAAGTCCAAAAATGGTCTCACGTTTGCAGACAGAGATGCATGCCAGTAAGGAATGAAGCAATTTTCAGTAAACAATGTCCACCTTTCAAGGTGTACATCCCAAGAGCCTAACTCTTCAGACTATAATAATCAGAATTAGAGAATGGAGATGGCCACAAAACAGCCATGTGACACATTCAGAGATAAATGGATGATCTCACTGTGGTGAGGACACAGGAGTACTCAGTTCTCTGCATTCATTTGGTACACAATGCAGAATCAGTCTCCTTTGTGGCATACAGAGAACGGAAGGTGGTGTGGTGTAAAACCGCCCTCACAGGAAGCTGAAGGTAAGGACGGGAAATGATAAAATGTTAGATTAAAAGGGGAAGGAGCTTTCAAGTCTGGTCCTGCTCCCAAATGATTCCCAAATGATAATTGATTCATCAGTTGAATCAGTTGGACATTTTTGGTTTCTGAAGTTTGGTAGTGGAGCTATGAGGCTAAAACACTTGCAGTCATGCTGGATGTTTTTGAGGAATCTATCTCTTCTTTTTGGTGGATGGTCATGATGGCTTAATATATAACACTGTTCATCAAGTGAAATATGCGGACAGGAAAAATTCAACCACTCTTAAAGATCTACTTCATGTAGCTCATTTTAATAAAAAGTCATGAAATTATATGAAACTATGAGAGAATGACCATATTTTGGTTTTCAAAACAGAGGACCTTGGGGACACACAGGCATCCATCATGGTTTGGAGGCTGGAGCTAGGGGGGGTTAAGTTGGCCTAAATTGAAGGACTGTGGTAGTGTAGTATGTATGAGGGTAGGAGGGAGTTAAATATGAAAATCTTGCAACTTTGTTACTGAAAATGAATACATAAACATTTACTCACTTACCAAACTTATAGCCTTTATAGCCTATATTACTAAATCATTTCATTTTGAAGTTGAGTGTCTCACAAGTAAAATAATAAATTTCACTTTTACCACCTTTCACATTACTTATTTATTTTCATGCCAATGTAAAAATATTAACAAATACATTGAAAAAATTTAAAAGTCAGATAAGGTTAAACAGATTTCTGTTCATTTATATTTGCATTCAAACATTTTTAGGTTGTAGCCAGTCGGCTGTGATTGGAAACAGTTTGACCAATGGCTGTATGTAGGTGTAGGTACATGTAGACCAATAGTTGCAGTGAAGAGACAGGACTTAAGCAGTTTGACCAAAGGCTGCATCTAGATGTAGGTATACATAGACCAGTAGTTGCAGTGAGAAGGCGGGACCGTATAAATACGAACAAAGAATGTGCAGCGACTGTAGAAACAAACTAAGGTAACATCAACGTGAAATACAGGGCATCTGGTCACCCTCACTATGAGGAAGTATCAGTAGTGTGAGCTACCTGATGAGAACCTACAAAATATATATATATATTTTTCAGTGACCAATTCAAAAACCAATTGCTTTGACTTCCAGCGTTTAATAGATTCACCAAAACGAGTACAAAACTAAATAAGCAAAATCATTCCTTTAGGATCCCCATATTATTGCAGAAGAAGCCTAGAGTTCGAGGGGTTAATCATAATGAGACAAAACTGTAAGTGTTTACTGATCATTATGTAGCATCAGATAGGAATAAAGGGATTTACAGTTTCATTCAAGGACACTTAGGGCTTATGCTGGGATTGTCCCTGTAGACTTCATCTTACAGTAACCTGACCTGTTGAAGTACAGAAGAAAGTATAATGTTTGGATCTGCAGAATATTACAGACTGTAGATGACGAAGACTATAGATGAATATAAGGAGAATGAAAAGGTTGTGGTAAAATGAAGTTTGTGAGATGATAAGTTCTCAATGCATGAGAATGGTCAGGATCTAAACAAGGGTCATTTTCCCTGCCCTATAGAAGGCCAAAGACCAGATCGGCATCAATATCTGCCTCTTGTTGATGGTGGTCTGGTCTGAGGAACCATCCGATTGCAAGACAGTGTGTAGGGATGTTGGGGCTTAGGAGATAAGCTGGAGTGATGCCAGATATTGCTTTGAATGTGAGGAGTATCAGGACTTTATACTTAGATTTAATTAAGTGAGAAATGGGAAACAATGAAGAGTGGGTATGAATAGAGAGTCTAGTAGCTGGTTATTCGATTGAGAGTTTTACCAGAAATGCCAAAGAAGATGGAGTTAAAGTAGTCTAAAAGTGTGAGGTTTCAATAAATAGGCCTCAGCATTCTTCATACCCATCATCTTATACACTTTTGCCATTTTTACACAAATGTCCCACATCATCCAAGTCAGTTAATACTGTATTCCAATTCCCCAAAGCTGTTGTTATTGCTCACAAAAATATATTTATTTATTTATTTATTTATATTCTCTTTTAGTAGTTGGCTCCCAGTACTGATCAGACACACAGTACATTAGGATTTATTTCACCTCTGAGGAAGCAGAAAATATACAAAACCTCAACTAACACAGGCAGACGTTACACACGAGCTCATCGAGGCACTATGGTGGGCTATTAGACGGATATATTAGGCTGTTATTGTCTGCCTGTGTGACTCCAGATCAATAATTCATATGTAAGTAGCCCATGGGGTATAAGATGACACAGTATGTCACTCTTTTTAAATCAAGGAAGATCCAGTGACAGACTTTATAGGACAGAAAATCAAGCAGAAACTTGGGTAGACGTTTGTCTTGTGCTAAAATTCCACAACAAACTCACTAGACCCGAATTCACTGTACATTAATGGGGGCAGTGTAGAAAGGGTCCCTGTTTTCAGGTTCCTGGATGTTCACAGCGCTGACTTCACTACAATAATCAAGAGGGCACAGAAGTGACTCTACTACCTAAGGAAAGGCAACCTGCAGGAGAAGCTGCTGGTGTCCTACTATCACTGCTACATTGAATGTGTGCGGACACACTGCATCTTGCATGGTGTGTGTCAGCTCCAATTTCTGTGTATTTACATGCAAATCAGCAAACTCTAATATGGTCTTCCTCTTTTTATGGTTTACTGGAAGTTCACCGCTTGTGGAAAACCAAGATCTCCGGACCTTTTGTGACTGTTGACATTGACACAGGCATGACACAGGCATGTCCCTACCTCCTGGAGGGTGTCCATAAAGCTTTTCCACACCAGGGAAAGGATTCTTCTACCACCCACCACTGATGTTTTTCATGGTCTTCTATAACCTCTGCACTCATAGGTGCTTTGTTTGTTCTTTTTTAAAGAATGCATGAAGTACACTCTTAAAATTAAAGGTGCTACAAATGATGCCACAGAAGAACCACTTTTGGTTCCATAAAGAACCATGTTTGTCAACGCACTTACTGTTTTTGATCTTTCTAATGGGTTTCTTCTTTTAGCTTACAGATGGCTTGCTTCACTGGCAGTGACAGATTATTGGACTTGTAAATGACACACTTGAAATGAACGCTAAAATATAACGATACTTTTGAGCCCCTACAAAAAGTGGGGCTATGTAAATAATCTAAATTTAAAAAGCAAGTTAATATGAATTGAATTTTATTTCAAGAACATACTGTTCCTTATTTCAGTATGTTGTAATAATAAAAATGGACATTTAAAATAAAGGGCATCGAATTATGCAAGTTGACAGACTATTTAATAGACAATAGGCTGGTTATTAAATCACATAAATAAGGCTGGATAGCTTAGGCATAAATACTTTCAAATAATACTCACGCTGCACACTTCATAGTCTCATATCTTCATAGTCATTATGTCATTTCAAATCTACTGTGCTGGACTACACAGCCAAAACAACAAAGACAACGCTGCCACTATTAAATTCCTCGAAGACGGCACCATATGTTTCTGCAGCTCGAGGAAGTGTTAATTGTTATGATACCACTTCTGCCACCTCAGCCGGTCCTGTCAGGTTTACTTTTTCTCACCATATTTGATCTAATCTTACTCCTCTATGTGAGGCAGGCACTCTCCAAATAAAGGAAGAAACAAGCTCCTTCCATTCAGCAGCTCATCACATTTTTACTTACAAAGGTGAGCAGACGTAGGAAAAATTCAAATCTCCAGAGTGTCTTAAGCCCTAAAATGGTTGTATATGGAACAAGTCATCTGAGGAGTGGAGTGGAGAGAGCACAGGTGTTACACAAGATATAATATTCAACTATATATCCATGGGTTTGTAGTCAACGTTTCTTCTTGAATCAGAGGTATTAAAGGTGCCCTAGAATGGAAATAGTTATCATAGCATGGTTGAATAATGAGAGTTCAGTACATGGACATGATGCACCGTGAATATCATCCGCCATCACTGAAAAAGAGATGTAAGACTGGCTCATTCTAAACCCCCAAAACAGTTATGTTACAGTCTTGACTCACTTTGTCCCTTTGTCCCGGAGTGGTCAAACTCAACGGATACTTTAGGTTTTTGGTACTGGAGAAAAGCACATCACTACCAGACTCTGGTAGTTATCAGAAGCTTGGGAGGTAAGTGGGTATTTATGCTAGGTTAAAGCTAATACATGAGAGACCATTACCTTCTCTTCTCTCCAACTTCCACTTCCTTTAAAAAACAAACTGGACTACCTCCGCTGACTACCAAACTGGAGCTAAACGCACATCAGAGGAGGAAAAAGTGTCTGGTGAAGCGAGTGGTTGCTCGTGGGTGCTAGGCTAAAAGCTAACCCAGAAACAAACTCTATAGTCCACTAATAGCATGCTTAGAGACACAGAGACGATAGCAACACTAGCATATATATTATTTTTATTTTATTATTTTTTTGCAAGGAAAAACATTTTTAAAAAATTCATTATGAGGCAAAATAACAGGGTTGTAAATCTGTAAATCTGAGCATTTTTCACATACTATTAATAAATCAAAGACACAAAAATACTTCATAAATGCATTCTCTGGCACCTTTAATAGGAAGTTCGTCACAGACACTAGTCTTTTGGCACATAAAGGGGTTAATTCCCTTCTAGCTGACACATTACATAGACCACTGTGACCATAGCATGCTCACAGCATTGCATAGCATCCCAGTTTGCCAGGGCTTTTCTATGAGCTTACACAAGCAGCTGTGCACAACTGGAGAATTATATGGGTGCCTTAATCAGTGTGTGCTTTGAGTCTGAGCTCCGTCCAGATTCTCCTATCAACTGAGGCCCGTATGTGGTCCAGAGACTTTTTAAGGGAGCTATTAACTATTGTGTAAGTATTTGGAAATGTATTAACTAAGTCAACAACGAAAGCATCTTCTGATGCTTATTTCAGTGTTTCCCTGGTCAGTCTGATCAGCTCGTTAAGAAGCCAGTTCTAAGGTAAATTGGCTGTATTAGGACAGGAATCCCTAAGATCATTTATTATATTAGATTTATTATAACTGTATGGTAAACCATTTATTCATATTTATGTTGGAATATAATACTTCATTCATCATTATGAATAAATACTTGTTTACATTGTTTGTGACCCTTTTGTAAATCTGACTGCACATATCACTTATAAGTGCACCACAATGTTTATTGCTACCAGAATGTTTTACTGTTGTAAGTAAGGTTAGTTAATGTACCCTTATTGTTCAGCATGACCACAAAGAGTATCCCATAATCACTACAGTTCAGAGTTTGCTTTGCACAGAGTGCACTACAAGATAGTATCACCCTAATGCTGGTGTTATTGCGATTGAGATTAAGGTCTTATTGCCTCTAACTGTTATATCCACCCAAGAGCCAGTCAAATACCGGAGTTATGCCTGGATGTGACGCAGTTATACTGTGGACCCTGCTCGACTGGGACTTCACTGGACTGAATTATATGTTTGTGTTGCACATTTTTATTCATCTGTTTTAAATTTGTATATTCTGTTGCACTGTTGACTGCAATGTTTGCCCCGTGTCTCATCAAAATAGATGTATCCTCATTCTCATTCTCTGATCTTATTGTTACAATATTTTATTATAATATGCGATTATACGATAGACTGCATTGTAATACAATATTAGAAAGTAAATTGTGGATCATCTGAAATGAAGAGAAATCAGAACACCCCAAGTTTTGTGTTTATTTTGTACAATTTTAAAAATAATCTTTACCTCCAGCACTCTGTGAAGGAGAGTTGGAGTCAAACTATTGGATCCTGTGATTTGCATCTTTGCTGGAAACACACTAGTCTCTGGCTTTATGGCTATTGGCTATTTATTTTAACATACATTATTTTAACAACATCATTTTAACTATCTCTGTCTATTTATTTTAACATATATTTGGATGTTCAATCACCAGACTGACAGATAGGCTCTTGTGCACAAACGTGTAAGACCAGGTTTACTATACAATACAACCAAAGGTGGAAATGATGGAAGGGGTAGCCTCCCCCGCTGCAGTGGGCAACAGCCGGAAAATCCAGTGATGCATCTCTGATTGCTGTGACAGGCCCTCCGCATGTGTCAGCCCACCGCAGCATGAGGTGAACTTGTTCTGTTGCACTGCCATCGCTTTGATCTCGGTAATGAATCAATACTGTGAGTTAGTCATCAAAAAACAGCCGGCATCTTATTTCTGGGTTAGGACAGAGTGTTACAATGAACATGTATTAAACCTACTGTGAAAATGTAGGTGAAAAAATCAGCTGCAGAGTCTAAAGGGGATTGTGAGAACTACTGTTAAGTGACAGGGACCTCTGGTGGACTTTCTAGGTACTGTTATGGTTGCAAGCTGAGGCAGATTGTGCAGTTCCTAATGTCAAATGAGTTTATCCCTCCTATCCACATTTGCCTAACACTGAATTGTTCAGCCACAACATTTCAAAGTGGTGTGTTCATGAAATAAGACACAGAAATTCTGAGTCACAAAAACAACAAGAACAAAACACTGATTTCACATGTAACACTTCTGCACGCTCTCTTTAAAGGATAAATTTGGTATATAGCATTTCAGAGAATCTTTTTTGTCTTGGATTTAGCAGAATTGTGCTAGTTTCCATTGCCACTTCCCACCCACTAGCTAGGACTCCACCTACCACCAATACTTGTAAAGGCTAGCATGTGCTAGCTAGTCACCAAAAAACAGCCTGCATCTTATAAACCTACAGTGAAACCGTAATCAGCTACAGAGTTTAAGTCGCCACTTCCCACCCGCTTGCTAGGACTCCCCTTATCACCAATACCAGTAAAGGCTAGCATGTGCTTACTCCTAAACATGTGGAGTCGGCCTTCTAGTCAGCATCTAATCATATTTCTCAATGTAAATACATCATGGGCATTGAGCACATATAATACGCAATAGTTTTATTGTGCCTGAAAAATAAGCTTTGTGTGGATGTGGATAATATCTGAGCTTCCTGATGTTTTCACTGTGCTGCACTTAAAAACTTAAAAACATAAAAAATAAGTTAGGCTAAGCTAGTTAGGCTTGTTAAACTGAAAAAAAAAAATCCAGATAGGTTGAATTTGACACCCAGAGAGTGCAATGCTCACAATCAAACACATGATCTCCCGAAGACAAGGCCAGCACTTAGGCCATTGTGCCACAACAGATCGGTAGCACAGAATAGAAAATCCCAAAGAAAAAAAAAGAGCTCTGTTAGGTAGGTCAGTTCCATCTGACTGTTAAAGTAAGAATGACAACAACAAAACATACAGTCTCAAAATATGATTTGCTATTTAGGATCACTCTGATGATTTTTTGACATCAAGCGTTTCCTCTTTGCATACCGTCCATGAAAATCATCCATGATCTCTTTCTGATGGTAGGCGCTGTAGTTTGACTTCAGCTGTGGCAAGAGCTTCTTTACTTATTTTGTGGTCTGCTGTGGTCTGCTGTTGAACCGAATTTGCTAGGACAGCCTGACCTGACCTGGCCATGTTGGAAGTTGTTGCACAAATGATTTAGCAGACAGTGGAACAGCTGATTTGCCAGACAGTGGAACGCTGAAAGCCTCAGAGAGCCCTTTGGATCTCAGCATGGTAATAACAGGTTCCTCCAAAATCCTCTCTAATGATGTTTTAGTCATTTGCAGCTGATGTGGAGCCCCTGATTTTAATCTTAGGCATTTGAAGTAGTAATAAATGTGAGGGTGTCCTAACTTTTTCCCCACAGGAAAAGTTTATTTTTATGAATAACATTTTACAAATGTTTTTAAAGGCATTTCTTTAGTTGTATTGGAGTAGTTCTTTTACCTCCATCTTCAAATATTGAAGATCAAACGTCCATAAGTTTAAATATATTAAAAAGACAATGGTTCTAATGGTTCTAATCAACTTTTGCACACGACTGTATATTATCTCTCTTATTCAAATATAACGTTTTATTAAGTGTAATAATAAGCTCCTAAGGAATATAGGTGTGTGGGTGTTCCAGGAAGTCTGAGATCTTCTTGGCCATGTCGTCTAGCTCGTTAGTGTTGGTGTACTTCAGCAGGTTGTAAGCACGAACAAAGTAGTGCCTGAGGTAGCGCTGGGAAACACACTTATGCAGCTTCTGCACCAGACGCAGTACACACTCTCTCAGGTTGTGCCAGTCCCTGGAGCTGGGGTACTTCTCACACGTCCAGAACAGCAGCATCTAAAGCAGAGCCAGAAAAAAGACACAACCGGAGCAGTTGAATTTCCCTGGTATTTTTCCACCAAAACAGTATGCAGTGTACAGGTGTATATATACTGGAATATACTGGTGATATAAGGAAGGCTGATACACTACATGTCCAAATGTTTGTGGACACCCCTTCTAATGAATGCATTCAGCTACTTTAAGTTGCACCCATTGCTGACACAGTTGTGCAAATGCACACACACACACACACTGCTTGTACTGTCTAGTTCCTGTAGAGAAATGATGCTGACAGAATAGGATTCTCTGGAAAAACATGAATCTATTGGCACCATGTCTAATGCCAGGCATGGGCTAGAGGGGTATAAAGCCCACCAACATTGAGCAGTGGAGCAGTGGATCTGTGTTCTTTGGAATGATAGGGGTGCACCATCCAATACTTTTGGGATGAGTTGGGAAAGATATGGTGGTGGGGGGTGGTGATCTTCCATATACTGACCTCACTAATGCTCCCGTCTGATTTAACTGTTGCGGCTACATAAAAGCAGCCAATGCTCCATTTTCAAATCTGTATTTAAATAAAATGATCAGCATCCTAGAATCAGCATCGGCCAAAACAAAGTATTAATTATGCAGAAATTCTATTTTGGTGCTTCCCTACTGATTACGCTCTAGTACAGTTCAGCACTGCCACACAATTGTAAGGCACACCACACAGAGAGATGAGGCAGATGTGCCTGATACCTGTAAATGGTGGGCGGTGATGACAGGTTTGCTCCCTGGACACCATACATCCTCCTTCAGTTGACGGACCACCTTGTAACACTTCTTACGACAGCCGCCGTCCTCATCCATACTTCCCAGCAGCACCTGCTCTGCCCGTGAAAATGACAGCAGCCAGTGGTAACTGGACGTAGCCATGAGATTAAAACCAAAGGACTGTTAAAAACAAGGAAACAATGTGTTTAAGAGACATTCTCCTTCATTATTATACATTTCTTTTAAGCTTCCTAGTTTATTTCAGTTGTATTCAGGGAAAATGAACACTATTCTTCCTCCACCTTCCTGAGCTTAAAATGCCCTGCCCATGCCTTTGCCTAACGTTCTGTAAACACTAACCAGGCATAAAACACATTTGCACAATGGAAACATACTATTTATTTGATTTGTTTACAGGGAATAATAATAATAATAAAGTCCTAAAAAAAGTCCAGTAAAAAAGTTTGTGGACACACATAAGCCAAACGTAATGGATGAGCTTTTGGACCAACCATCTTTTGGGCAAAATGTTTGGAACCCCATCACCGCTGAGCTGCAATCACACTCACAGTTTCTGCAGGCACTGCACTCTCTAGTTTATTGAAAAAAAAGTCCTATTTGATATTGGGTACTAAGTCCATGACCCCATTCCTATGGTATTTGCCCATTTGATTTGAATGGAGGCCTATGTCTTTAAGCCTTGATCCAAGATATTTAAGCCTTGATACGAGTGCCATGTTGTAAAAAGCAAATAAACTGAATTAATTATTCAAAATAGACTAAATCACTGGTTGGCATTTTTTTTGGTGTCATCCAATGGTTGCTTTCCCTCTCTCTCGCCACTGAATGAGGAACAGCAAGCAAAAAATCTCATTTAATTGCATAATTCATCCATTCAAGTTTTAGGTACAGCGTGACATCACCTAGGAGGACACCATTACTGACTGTCCTAACAGTCATGCTTAACAGTGTGTGCTCTGGAGGGACCATGGGAACTTTAAAACTAGGACTGTGAACCACTGACCTAAGGCAAGGTAAGCAGAGGCTGATTTGTCTCTGGACTGGTAGCAGACCTCCACCTTACTTCCTAACCTTAACGCAGCGGGTGCGCTCAGCAGAAGGCCATCTCTGCAGCAGGTGTGGCCAACGGGCTTTTTTTGGCCAGCAGTTCATCAGCTCTACTGTGGGCACCAGCTCCACCTCAATCTGCACGTCCGACGTTTCCACAGCAACGCGTACCACCGAGCCCACCGACTCCAGAATGCTCACTTTTTCTATCACAGAGAGAGGACACAAACAACAGAGAGCCAGAGGCGCTGAGCTTGCCCCAGTAATGATCACTAGGGTTTAGTGTAATGTTATTGCATTGAATAAAAAGGTCATGGAGTATTTCAATGTATTGATGCTACATTTGTGTGACATACAAGTGAGCTTGAGTGTTTGCATGCATGTTTACCACCCCCTCCTACCCCCAACATACACACACACACACACACACACACACACACACACACACATATACATATATACTGTGCCTGGGGCTAGGATAGACAGATAGGCTAGTTCTGAAAGCACAGGCCTCAATGACCCACACTCTATAGGACTGTTGTGTTGTTCTGGATTTTCTGCCTGACTATTGGCACAAAGCCAAGCTGAACACTGTAATGTGAACTCCCTTGTCTTTGTAATTCAGTTATTTATATCATCCGAAGACACGTTGTCTCTTTTACCTGGGTGGCTGCACATTACTTATCCATGCTACAACAATATAGCTACTAGTGATGTATTTACTGTTACAGATGGATAACAGTTTGTCCTACGTTTGTCCAATAAAGCAATCAGAATTTTTTCTACTGGCTATAGTTTTTTTGATCTGGTTGTAATGGATTCTGTTGTAGTTAAACAGTAGTTAAACACCCAACTGCAGCAGAAAGGTAAGTCACTGTTGAAATTAGAGGACAGATTATTTTCTTCTGATGATGCTGTGAATCTGCAATCATTTAAAGGAGCAATATGTAGAATTTTTACTTTAAAATAACATCAAAATCATTGTGATGCTCCACTGATGTGTATTAATACAGTCTCCACTATTCTGGGCTCGGCATGCTGCTAACTGTACTGTGTAACTGTGCTAAAACGTTTGCGATAACTGTGTGACGCTGCAAAATCTGAGCCATATTCATCCAAATCCAGTGACATTACTCTACTGCATCAGTCAACATGTTCATTTCATTTTTAGTGAAGGTTCTGTATCTCTTAGCTAGTCCAGAAATGCATGTGAGCATGTCCTTCTTGATGGGTGGCTCAAAAAGTGAATTATACTTCCCAAATATAGTGGGAGCCCAGGAGCAAGAAATGGCAATTCTTAGATAATGCTGCTTTAAAATCAGTAGACAGCAAGTTATTGTAATTTTAGCATTTAAGTATTAAGTATTATTACTGAGTACATAAGTACAAAACCCTTAGTTTTTTCGAGCCTTGCTTTGACCACTGTAATTTACTCAGCAGACAAGTCACCAGGGGTGCTCAAAAGCTGGGGTGTCTGGGGGACCAAAGTGCTATATCTGTTAATACCAATACCAATTAACATAAAATAATTAATAATAATTTAAATATAAAAGGAATTCAATAAGTTATATAAAGTATAAGAACATATTAATTGGTTCTATTATTAGGTAAAAGAGTGATCTTAATAATTTCCCCAATTTCATCATTATTAATCTCACCTGTAAGACGGACACGCCCATAACACAATGTCATCATCACTGGGAGGATGAGGGCTAGCTATCACATGCCTCATTTGAGATATTTAAAGAGCCAGCATGCATTTTCAAACTGCTTAATACACTTGAAGAACAATGCTAATAGTAAATTAGGCTATAATGCATGTTATATATGGTTAACACTGTGCTGAGTGACAGAGGGCCTGCAGTGACTGAGGACTGAGGTGAAAGAGGGCCAACCTAAACACCTAGAGAGAGAAAAGTCACTTGTCACTTGAAATCCTGGCCTCATGTGCCTGTAGGTTAAGTTAAGCCAATTCATCTCTGGTCTACAGTCCATATTTTGGGCAGCCCTGGTCTGAACCATGCACTGCTAACTGACTGTCAGCTTTTCTTCATTCACTTTTTTGTAAAAACAAGTTCTTGTAAGTAACTCTTGTTTACCACATGTGTGTAGCCTTACACAAATTCCACAATATGAAAAATATTGAGCTTTTTGTGGCATGAATAAAACATTTTAATACAGAAGTAAAGAAAAGAAAGCATCTTACCTGCTAGTCTACAGGTCTTTATAGCGGCCTCTACCTGCTCCTTAAAGACACTGACCACTTTTGCGGGAACAATATCACCCTCCATGATCACACGGGAATCATGCCACTCCTGAGAGGGGTTGGCAAAGCTCTCCAGCTCCAGCCACTGGTGCAGCTTCTCTGGCTCTCGCACTGGGGAGAGAAGGCGTGACCCGCTCAGCGTGTAGTACCTCCACTGCCGTGCTTGCCTTTCTTTATAGCCCATCAGGCCACGCACAGGCACAGAAATCAGGAACAGGGTGGGACTCAACACCTGTGGGTACAGAAGAGCTGAGCTTGCCAGTAAATTAACTGCTGCAATCTTAAATCTGTAGTATTCATAATGAGTGATAGATATGTAGGTAGGCTGACAGTGTGGTAGACAGACAGATAGATAGACAGATAGATAGATAGATAGATAGATAGTCTTACATGATGTCTCACCTGAATAGCAGGATTTAACGTACACCTTCCCCGAAGCAAGGCAGCCCATTTTGATGCTAAAGCAGGCTGATCCTAGAGAGAGCAAAAAACAAGCTATAGTGTGTATATATATTAGAATTATTGAATGCATATACATGATTGATACGTTACCTTAAAACAGTCATTGTGGACTCCAGAGTTGGAAATGGACTGGAAGCGAGCATCCTTTAAGCTGACCTCAGCAGTCAAGTCTTTTATTATTTTCTGCACATCTTCTACTGATTTAGAGACCTGCCGGTGCCTGAGGTCCACCTGAGAGGAAAATGCATATATATAAAAATGAGCATAACCATGACATGTTTCATACATAGCTTTCTTGTTTTTATTTCACCTTAATACACTCGATACACAAATGACATCAGATATGATAAGACATGATCAAAATACTTCAAATCAGTGCACAGTCGTATACTGAGGCCTACAAACCCCTCTTCAAAATGAAGAGTTCATAAGGGAAAATAAGTTTCTCAATCCTGGACAGAAAATAAACTTAAATAGGGCTTTTCTCTGCACATTTCAGATCAAGATGAACTCATAAAGAGGGCCGGCTCTGTCCTGGGATGCTTCTTAGACCCAGTGCAGCGCGAGTGGGAGTTCTCCATGCTGGAGAATAGCTCCCACCTCATGCATGAGACTCTCGCAGCACTGGGCAGCTCCTTTAGCAACAGGCTGTTTCACCTCAAGTGTGTGAAAATAATACCCCCCCCCCCCCCCCCATGTGCAATTAAGGGTCAATTTGCAATTATCTGTAAATAATCTGTTAATAATATTGTTATTGCTTTTTTTTTTATTTCTATTATTTATATAGTGTATATATTGGTAATTTATCTACATTTTTGCATCTGAGTGTCTTGCTATCCCTAGCTGCTGTGACACTGAGAATTTCCCCACAGTGGCACAAATAAAGGATTATCTTATCTTATCTTATTTTATCTTATAATTTCTATGTATTTGCTGAAATTAACATATTGGCGGGAAAAAAAAAATTAATAAAAAAAATAATTTTGCCATTGTTTACATGCCACATGTGCAGAAGTACAGATAGTGTTCTCTATAAAATATTTGAAATTATTTTCATTATTAATTTGGATGCCCAAACTTTTGCATACAACTGTATTTGCCACAGTGAGACATAAAAGCAGAGTATCACATTACTTGAATTATAGGTGCCTCCTAGATGCTCATCTGACATTCAACTACCATTCAACTGAATGTTTATTAAATACAACCAAACTCCAACATGCATGGATATAAATGACTATCTATTGAATGACCCTGCATCTCACCCTTATCCTGGCCTTAACCTTTCCCTTGAATCAACCCTAAATCCTAACCTTAACCCTAACTTTAGGGTTAGAAGTAGGGTTACATTCAATTGAGAGTCATTTAAATTCAGCATGCATTTAAAAGACATTTGGATGTCTGGCAGCTACAAGGCATCTACACTGGACCATCCAAGTCAAGTGATACCAAAAGTAGAAATACAGGCCTGGTACATTGCTCAGTTCTATATATATATCGCCTAATGCAGAACCTCGGCATACCTGATTTTGTAAGTAATGGTCCAGGTCTTCCTCCGTGAAGCTGGTCATTTCACAGCCTTGTTATTTCCTGCCTTCTTCTCGGATGAGCCCTGTGTGTGAATCTGTGTGTTTGTGTCCTGATCCATGTAACATAGATGGAACTGGCGGAAAAGCACTTCAACAGATTGATCTCACTAGATTGATTTTTTTAGATGGTAAAATGCTCGCATGGTCCTCTGGGCAACCAGCTTCATCACTAGTTCCCTCACACATCCTGCATTGCCCTGGTCAGGACATCAAACACAGGCTTTCAAACACGTCTATTAGCACATAATTGGGATTTTAGGACAACATTTAGCTCACCATTTGTTGTTGAGGGTGAATACATGAAGTAGTTCAATTTTGCATCTGTTTTTTGAGGGAAATATCAGTAACAGATATTACTAGCCTATTCCTAAATATAGTGGAAGAGTGGAAGAGTTAGTAAGCTACATAATCTCTTTAGGACCCAGGGGAGCACAGATGTGGACGTGACCTGAATATGGCCAGACCTCTGACTGTACGGGACAGACCCTACTCCAGTTTTCTACTCACAAATGTTGTGTTGACATCAATCCAAGAGAAATTCCCCATTAACACACATTAGCCCTCCGCAGCTGGTAAGCTGGCTAATTGATGTCTGAAGTAACTTCAGAGAGCCTGTAATTAAACCATCTGGATGGCTATCATTACAGCCAAATGCCACTAAATTATAATGAATATCAGAATTCTGCTACTAAATATGAGTTCATTGCTGTATTATAACTCAGCTGTACAATCTGCAAATCTGCTCTGCCACCTCATGTTAGATGAACAGGCTAACGTTATAGCAGATACAAGCTTTGTGGCGTTTTTTTTTTTTTTTTTTAATGAGGCCCTGTCAGTAACGCACAATCTGCAGTTATTGTGTTGTTTATTGCACATTAGCCTCCACATTATACACAATAGACACTTTAACGATGCTTAGCACAGTTTAAGACCTATGTGTCAATGCTGGGGGGCTTTATACCCCTCTAGTCCACGCTAGGTGTCAATGGGTTCATGTTTTTCTGCTCCATAGAATCCTATTTTATTGGCAGTACTTGTCTACAGCGACTACACAAGCTGTGTGTGTGTGTGTGTGTGCATTTGCACATCTGTGTCAGTGGTAGGTGTAACTTGCATTCATTAGAAGTAGCTGAATGCATTCATTAGAAAGAGTGTCCACAAACATCATATAGACATATAGTGCAGTTTAACAGTTAGTTTCTGGGTGTTTGAGTGTATTGGAATTCAAGTTATTAAAAAGTCAAATAGTTAAATAAATAAAATGAAGGCATGTGAACTAATGTGTGTCTGGAGTTATTATGCTGTTTATTGCACATTAGCCTCCACATTATACACAGCAGACACTTTAACTGAAGTCAGAATGATTAGCACAGTTTAAGGCCTATATGTCAAACACAAGGCCCGAGGGCCACATCAGGCCCGTGGCACCATCCAACCCGACCTGTGAAATTATTTTGATATTGAATTAGTATTAATCCGTTTCACAATCCACTGCACAGCAATTCCTATTATGCACTGCAAAGTAATGACCCCCCTTCCTCCAACAACACAGCAAAGCGATGTAAGCATGGTACAGCAATGCAGGCTTAAATCACTGCCAGTTCAGTCATTTATTGATGAGGATGGAGCAGCTCAGTTTTGTGGGAGCATTTGTTTTCTGTGATGGAGATGAACACATCTTCTCACGGGACTCAGGTCTCACTGACAGATAACTTAATTCCATTCTGAGTGCCTCAGCATCTTAGAAGTTTATTTTTATTAGATGAAATAAATTTTATTAATAGAATTAATGAAAGAAGATGTCCAGTTCAAGCAAGTTGGTACATGGTCATTGTGGTTCTGTGTTAAATACATTTAAAAGACCTACCCCCTGAAAACTTTAAGTAGGTTTAACAGTTATCTGTGGCTAATGTAGCCTATTGATAAAAATACATATTTAATAATATAATACAATATAATAAAAATGTATCATTCATATTTTATTACAAAATAAAATATCCATGTAAATAGTTATACATTATATTTGAATTGTATTTAAAGTATTACAGTATTTTTTTAAGGTCTACTTTAAGTGCCTTAACGTTTTTTTGGTGGGTTTTTTTTTGTACTATGGCCCCCGGTTTTGTTGAGACTTTTTAATTTGGCCCTTTAAGTGGTTTAAGATTATCCTCTAAGAGTTATAAAACCCCTGGTTTGAGGGAACAACTGTATTCTGTATGATGTTTGGCGCCCTCTGGCGTTTAGGTAAGAGATTACAGTCTAAAAACTCAAAAACTACAAATCCCAGCATGCGTTTCACAACAACCCGCTCCAACAACAACAAACCGCAGTGTTTCCAGCTGAGGACGTTTAGATAAGCGCTGCTTTGCAAATGGATGCACTTTTAGTATGAGTGGAGGTATGTGGCCTACTCTTGTCCTTGTGTTTTAAAGCTCAGTATAGTGTTCAGGACTAACTGCACGCTCCTCGTGTTGTCTAAACAGGCAGTGTCAGCTAGATCACTAACACAGCTAGCGCTCTGTACTAGTTTGCTAACGTTACACCAGACTGACTCGTAAAAAGCTGCAGATCTCCCTGGACTGGTTGTTGCACTGGTAGCAATCAATGTAGCTATAGTCCAGCTACAGTAAGGGCAGCCAGATCTGGTAGCTAGTTCACTCCAGAATTAGGCCAGTGTTAGTGGAATCTGGGTCAGACAGAGCCAGTCCTGATAGGAGAGTGACAAGTTTGACTGTGTCTGATAATACAGCTACTGTCTGCCTGGCTGTGTTCACAACTCTGCTGTGCTGTAAATAAGCGCCCCTTTCTACATACTAATATATGCAAATGACCTCCTACTATTGCTACAATTCAGTGCCATTATATTTTCCAGGATTTAAGTCCTATGAGTTTATGTTTTAGTTAGAATTCATCCAATCAACTATCAAGCATCAATAAAGTCAATAAAACCACACTGGTGTTTAACTTAGTTTAACATACTCTGTGCTCAAACGTATTGGGACACCTGCCCATTCACTGTTTCTTCCTAAATCATGTGTATTAAACAAGAGTTTATCCTGCTGTGAGAGTTTGATTGCATTCAGCTTTAACAAGAGCATTAGTAAGGTCAGCATGTTGGATGACCCCCACCGCACCTTATCCCAAAAGTACTGGATGGAGCACCAGCCATCATTCCAGAGAACACAGCTCAATGCCTAGTCCACGCTAGGTGTTAGGCATGGTGCCAGTAGGTTCATGTTAATCTGCTCCATAGAGTCCTATTCTATTGGCAGTACATCTTAACAGCGACTAGACAAGCTGTGTGTGTATGTGTGTGTGTTTGAACATCTGTGTCAGCACACTTAAAGTAGCTGAATGCATTTGCTAGAAGGGGTGTCCACAAACATTTGGACATATAGTAGTAGTTTAACTGTTAGTATCTAGTTTATTGGACTTACATACTGCTATTTTATTATTAGCAAGTCTATTAAATAAAACAAATGAAGGCCTCCAAACTAACTAACTGGGCTGCTTGGATCCAATGGGAATCTCACCCACCTTATTATTAGCATATTTAATTTCCTTTAAATATTTAGAATGTGCTTTTAAAGAACCCCATAAATGTCATAGTGCAGGTAACAGTACGGTTGTGTATGCTGTTAAAAATAAATAATAGCTGATCTGGAACAGGGCCACTACTGGTTTTGTGAGTGCATGTTTATGTAGCTTACATTTTGCTAAAATGGTTAAATCTGTGTCCTGTTATTTCCTCTTTTTGAAGCATCTCTTTTGGAGTGAAGCACAATGAGCTGCTCTGTGTTGCTCCGACTGCACCCTGGGGACCTCCATAGAGTCCTGCTGCCTGGCTACAATGCTGCGACGCTACGCCTGCTCTGCTCTGCCTCCCGCCTCAGCCGCAGCCTGAGAGAGAGCTACCGCCTGCTGCAGTTGCCTGAGGAAGGAGACAGCAGCCCTGCCGAAGTTAGGGAGGCCTACATGCGCATGGCCAAGCTCTATCATCCAGACTCTGGAGCCCCAACAGCAGATGCTGCTTTGTTCTGCCACATAGAGGAAGCTTACCGGGCTGTGGTGACCCACCTGGCCCGGCGGCGGCCTACGTCACCATACGCTCAGACAGAAGAGGACGAAGAAGACAAGACTAAAGGTCAGGCTCCTCAGCACAGGCAGTACCTCAGCTTTGAAGGCGTGGGCTCTGGGACGCCCAGCCAGCGCGAGCGACAGTATCGGCAGTTCAGGATGGACAGAGCCACGGACCAGGTCTTGGAATATCGACGCAAACGCATGGAGCAAGCTGCAGCAGAAGAGGGCGCCATGGTGGTTAGGGACGCACGGATGCGCAGCAAGCAGATCAAGATCACGCAGGCTGTGGAGCGCCTGGTGGAGGACCTCATCCAGGAGTCTATGGCCCGTGGCGACTTCCGGAACCTGAGCGGTGCTGGAAAGCCACTCAGCAAGTTTGACCACAACCCCTACACTGACCCCATGACGCACAACCTTAACAGGATCCTCATTGACAACGGTTACCAGCCTGAATGGATAGTGGTCCAGAAGGAGATCAGGGAGAGCATTAAGAAGATGCGGGAGAGGCTGCAGGAGGCCCGGTCCAGACTTGGCAGCCCCATGAGGCACTCGGAACAGCTCCGGTGGAAGGAGCAGTGCGCTGATTTTGCAGACGACCTGAAGAAGCTCAATAAAAAAGTGGACACGTTCAACTTGATCGTGCCTCTAATGAGCTTGCAGATGGTTCACTTCAGCATGAGCAGGGAGGTGGACAAGGTGCTGAAAGCTGACCAGGAGTACAGAAAGGAGAAGGAGAAAGAGAGGAAGCGCGAGGAGGAGAGCGAGGAAGCAGATGCCTCCAGGCAGAACTCTAGGCAAGGACTCATCATGTGGATGCAGAGTCTACTCAAATGAAATTCTCTGGGTTTTATTACTGTAGTACAAAGTACTGTCTTGAACTATTGTCAAAAAAAGCACACAACTCACCTTTGATCATCCTTTGTCATTTATTATTAGCATTAATATGGTATACAGAGAATCAGGAAAGGTGGTAACATGAATATCAGCTCATAAATGTCACTGTTATGTAACACTACCATGTAAATAAAAGGGATGCTTATATATAATCAGTACAGAGACGAAAGAGCTCAGCCTGTTTGTCCCCATCTATAAGCAAAGACTAAAAGTATTAAAAATTTGTGTCAATCACAGCAATAATCTGTGATGATTAAAATTAATCACAAGTTAGAATGCTAGCTAGCATGCCCTTGAATTTTTGGGTGGGAAAACAAATGTGTGGTATGCCTAATAAACTGGCTACAGGTATCCGGCTTTTTATTTTCTAAAAATATGTCAGTGTATGTATGTTTTGAGAACTTAAACCTCGAACACGATAAGGCTCGGACACAGAAGCTTTAATAGAGAAAATGCTTCAACAACTTTTTACAAGATAAATGGCTGATCAGTCATTGGGCTGAATTAAGCTAAGAGCTAAGAGAGGAGCAGCTGTGTGTGCGTTTGTGTGAGAGGGAGAGATGAGGGAGGGGTAAGAGAATGAGAGCTATTAGTTATGAGATTTTATCCATATTTCATCATGCATAATGAGCTTAACAACTTGTTAAGATGATTAATTTGCATTAAAAAAGGTCAATGTATTAAAGTTTGCAGACTGACATGTTAACGCTGAAAGCGCTACTAGAAATACATTACTTTCAAATTCTAGAATGAAATACACTCAGTTTGGCTGAAAAACACTACAATGCAGTGTTCATAAACTGCATGTCGGCATGGTCATACAAAAACCTAGTCTCCAAAACTTTACAGGAGATGGGAAGCCTTAAGTTTCAATAAGATAAGATTTTTTATATTTTATTCTACATAATTTTAGAGCATTTCTGTTGGTCAATTCATCATGGAATCTGGACACAACATAAAAAACACAAATGGCAGCTTACTAAGGAGCCAAAATCTGCAAAAAATTTAGACCTTCAAAAGTATTTGGACATTTGTGCTATAGTTAAATATGTATTGTGTTCATAGGGTTGTGAAACAAATGGCCCAACCAAATTGCAATTTGGTTGCATTTTTTATTTATTACGATTTTTACGATTGTACCAATTGACCCACCCATTTGTAGCTCTCCCTAGCACTAGGAATGCTTCCAACATTAGAAAGGTAAGGACTTAATTTATGTCTCCTTCAATACATGCGAAATCAGCCATCGTCTCTTTCCAATTGTGCTCTCTCTGACTCCGGCCACTGATGGCAAAGCGGCATAGCTTGGGATTCAAACTCATGACCCCTAGGCCATAGTGATAGCACATTAGACCACTGAGCCTCTCGAAGACTAGATCATTATCGTTTAATAAAAATGTCTTTGCACACTTCATGGTCACACATCTATTAAGACACCATTGTAAGAAGAACAGCCCCGGATTACGACGTTACCACCTCTGTGCTTTATAGCATCCTTTGTAGCAAAACACAGTTTTTTTTAAAGTACTCTAAAAACTTTTCCAAATAAATGTTTCCCATTGGTATAAAGTGTCCATATATAGATACTTTTTGAGGCCACTGTATAACACTGTATATACTGTATACATAATTGTATATACTTTTTTTTTTCTTCTTTAGCATCTAAAACACCAACATATGCTATAATCTTGTTTATTTTGCTCTTGGCATCACCCTGAAAGCAAGTGTACCTAAGATTAGTAGTAAATGTGTGTGCACACAGTAATCATCGTCGGTTTTCTGGCCCCTCACCCGGGTAGGTGCTCCAATGCGGCTGGGTTTCCGATAACCACAGGTTCCTTCTTGGCATTTAGAGCCTGCCTTATGGCTGCAGAGGGAGGCGACAGCACACTGGCCCAGTCTCGGGCTATGTACTGGTGGTAAGGATCCTGTGAGTTCTCCAGCTTTTTAGAGCGAATGTAGCTGAACATGATGCCGAAGGTGAAGAAACTGAAGAACCCCACTATCAGAAGAATGTAGATCATTCCTTGGCTTTGGCCTTTGAGGTGCACTGCACTGAAGGGCGCAGGGGGCTGGTGGGCAGTAGTAAGGAGAGGATCTGGTGGTAAGCTCCAGGTTTGATTGAGGTAGTTCTGGAACCAGGAAAGCAGGTAGGACTGGACTTCTGTACTGTTCCGCACTAGCATAGTAGCCTGTGATAAAAAAATCAATATGGAAATGGTCAGTTTGTCCACATTGTCCACACAAACACATCGCTAGGCTTTGTATAATTACTTTTGTTCCCCTCTGGCATCAATGGCTCGTGGGGCACCACTGTTATGCTGTTGTCAGGCATTCAGTGTCCTAAGGTGCCTCTGAAACATCTTACAAAGTTAGCGGTTCCTGGGATGCTATCATTCTTCACCAGGTACCCTATTGGTATTCATGTTTGGGCATCAGTCAAATCAGGTCTTGAGGATCATTTGGGCACTCTGCTACAACTGACTGGTGTGCTCGCTTATTTATACATGCAGCAAAATCTGTCATGTGGCATTTGTGACGTCCCAGGCCAAGTTCGCTCCAAACCAGGGATGGTCCTAATATTCTGATATATTCTGACTGTGGCATCTAAGAAACTGCTAACTTTGTGGTTTATTCCAGATCTGCTGTAGTGAAGATGGACCAAGAATAGACTTCTCACACACTGAGTGCCTCCCAACAGCATACAAGTGAGGCCCCACAGGCCATCAATTCCAGAGGGGAATGACGACTGGTACAGAGCAATCAAGGCAAGGTAGGTGGTCATAATGTTGTGATATGACTCTAATATTAAAATAAAAACAAATCCAAACAGATCCAAGGGGATCCAAGAATTGTCCTTCAAAAGTCTTCTTGATTTTACTGTATTTGTGTTTACTGCTCCTGTTCTACTGTGATCTGAGGTTTTTACAAGCAAATTTTTATTGCTGAAATCAATGGTTTTAAATAACGCTTAAGTGCCTCTTACAGAAAACGCAAATGCAATGCAAAGGCAAATGTCCAATTTACTGCTGTACCTGTGCAGGTTAACAGTTAACACTCACAAATTTAAACAATACAAAAGAGAATATCTATTGGAAAGATGTGACTTACCTTGCGTTCCTCAGAGGGAAACTGAGTTTGTAGGAGATCTAGAGAGCAGATGTATGCCTCTTGTGGCTTATCTCAAAAAATGATAGAAACGGGGATGGTCTTCAAGATTATGGTTCCACCCATCCAGACTCTTTGACCCATGTATGTAAGTGATACACACACACACACACACACACACACACACACACACACACAGGGCATCAACACATTTAATGAGCCCTGAAAGAGTCAAGGTCATCTGTGTCCTTAGGGGACGAAACTGATCGGATCACTTCATAGCCTCCACATGACTGCATGAATGGTCAGACAGAGAGTCATAGCCCCCCCCCGCCAACTTCCGTGTCACAAAAGTCAAAGATGACTTTGTTGTGAGTTGTGGCCACACTGGAGCACTAGGAAAAGTCTTGTAAAGCTTCGTAACCTGCATGAGTCAGAACATGGCTCAAAACTTCTTAGATTCATGACACCAATTCTATAAACAAGTGTCCCAAAGATGTAAACATGACATCCAATCTTTAGAAATTCGTACAGGTGACTGAGGAGGATCAGACAGAGGAATGACTGTAGACACATCCCTCCCACCCCCTTTCTCCATGACCTTGCTGATGAATAGCTCAGCAGCAGACAGGGAACAATAGCAAGCATTGACAAAGGAATTGGTGCCGGCATGCAACGGCTTTTGAGGCTCACGGATTCTATTTCAAGCTTCACGCTTCACCTTGAAATGTCCTCCACATGCGTCATTACGGCCCAGCACAGAGCGCTGACTCATGCTTTGAAAACGCCGGAATCTATAGAAACTCTTCAACAGTATGTGAGCTCTGAATCACGATTCCCGCTATTTTGACAGCGTGTATCAAAAGGACAGAAGTAACTGAACAAGCGTCATCAGCTGTGTAAGTTCCTGTTTTATTATTTTGGTTGTGGCTGTTCATGTACAGGTTTTAATACATACATCCAAGCCATTAGCAAGTCAACAACATTGCTGAAACCAAGCAGGTTTTTTGTTTTTTGTACAAATTTGAGAGTGATCAGACAATTAAGACATTACAATGAGGTAACCGTACATGTACAAACGAACAACATGAAAAAAGGCATTGGACAGATACCACCGCGCTCACTTTTACCATGTAACAAATGTAACTTGTGCAAATCCTGGTAAAGAGCATAACAGTCCTCCCTCGTCGCCAAAGCCGATTACTTTACAGTGTTATGGTCCTGAATTAAATGAATGTAAATCGCTGAATACATTTTCAGACATGAGAAAGTCTGTACAAAATTACAATCAGGAGAACATTGGGCTGAGACGTCCAATAAAGGTTTTCTTTTTTTTTTTTTAACTGACTGACCAAAAATCCTTCCATAAGTAAACTAGATTTAACAAGGCATGGCGAACAATTAGTTTATTCCACAAACAGCATCATTTTTGAGAAGGTAAGATTACTAAAAGGGATCCGTCTATTCGGATCCTCAGTCACTTACTCAGATTAATAGTTTAGAAATGGAGCAATCTTTACAAACCAACATAAGAAAAACGTATTGCCCATAACCGCGACCTTTTCAAGCCCAAGATTAATGGATATTCCTACAAAGGCATAGGAATAATATTGCCTTCTACAATCAGCAGATGGAAACATTAAAAAGAACAACCATGTGTAAAAGAGAGCCTGCTGATCAAAGAAAAACGAGAAGAGAACATCATACAAATACGTCACGCCTTCTCACAGGGATACAGCATGCTTCCCCAGAAAAAGGAAATAAATAAACTCACAACTGGAGACTTTTGTACTCTGTAGCCATAGACACCAATGGAATTTGCATTCCTGAAAATCCCTTGACTTTTAAGTGTGGAGAAAAACGAATGCATGCAACGAACCCCCCACCCTTCCCCTGCAAGACAGTGGACATGTACAGTATTTCTTTCTCCACAGGACTGGGCTCGGACTCAAGGCCTCCTCTAAAGGGGCATGCCATGGCTGGCCGCCTATCGGCCCCTGAGATGGTAAAGCGAAGACAACGGCACAAGGAGGCGCTCCTCGGGCTCACTGTGTGATGGCCGGGATGTAATCGGGGCGCCGGGTCTGGACGATTTTGGGCCGGGGGCGTTTAAAGGCGTCCATGTCATCCTCGCCACCAGAGCTGTCCTGGTCGCTCTCGCACACGTGCACTACCACACTGGGAGTAGTGGGAGTTCCAGAGTGGAGCTCATACTTCTCACCTACAAGAGATTGAAATGGAAAAAAGAGAAATTCAGTCAAATATTAATATGATAATTCTATAAAAGGGGCCAAACTCCACCCTTATTTCTATTTCTTCAAATTAAACAGAGTTTGTTACTGTGCCTTTAGGACTGATTTACAAATAAGCTCTGTTTGGATGTAATGTACGTCACTCAAAAGGCAGACATGCCTTATAAGGTCAAACTGCGTGGGAGCTAAAGGTGTGAATCTTAAAAGGTGTGAGCTGAAGGGATGCATTTTTTTTTATTTTTTTAGCATTTTTAGAAAATGTCGATTTGATCATTGAAAAAAAAAGATTAAATTCAGCAGGTAAAGGATAAGTGACTGAGCTTTCCTTGATGGACAGATGCGGCTCATTTAGGGGGGAAAAAAACTTTTAAAAGGAGGCTCTCAAGAGAGGCTTTGGAGGCCAATTCCTTATTATGTTATAATGCAGTCATATTTCAGTTGATTTCTTTTAATTGTGGTTTCTGGTGTAAACATAAATGTCACCTTGCAAACCATTCCTGAGTTCATATTTGGCTTTCCAGCTCCATTAAACAAGACTTACAGAGCAATCTGAACTTTCTCAGGAAATGTAATATTGTCAATCTGGGGATTTTGAGACAATTTAGAAAGCAATAAAAGTCGATGAGAAGAATGGCCCCAGTTTTGCATTACAGTTGGAGAATTATAAAACTATTTCCATCTTCTTAGAATAATGATTTTATGGTATCACCTTCTTTGCTGCTCTGTGTCGAGGGGGAGGTTGAGGGAGTTGTTTGACTGGGGCGCTGTAGCAAGTTGAAGTTCAGTACACACAGTACGCTTTCCCCCTGAATAAAGAGCTACGTTTGGGTTCAGCACAGTGTCGTTTTCTGCGTTCTTCACAGTCATCTCTACAATGTCATGCTGTCAGAGCATGACATGACAGGCAGTAGAATGAAGCACTGTATTGCTATTGGATATTTTTGTAGCAAAAAAAAAAAAAAAAAAAGCTAACCTAACAACTTGACTACCAGCATTATATAATTACTATTAGCCAACTACTCTACAGAACATCCACATATGGTTTAAGTCCACTGGTTTATTATGTAAATTTAGGCTAAAGTAGATGTAGAGTAGTGTTTATGTTTGGCTGTGCCCTGGGCTCGCAAATCTCGGACTCTGTGCGTGCGCTTCATTCACACCCATGATTAGCTTGTGCACTCAGTTTCAGTATTACTATTTAAAACAAAGAAAATTAACTCCACTAATGTGCAAATATTATTCTCAACACACTACAACAACTTAAATCCTATCATCATAAAGACTGGTGATTAAGTGAAGCTTGTTTACACAGTGTTACCATATTACATACACATTATTATAAAAATATGGGCCAATACTTCACTGTAGCAAACTGATCTGCCCATGTTACTTTATGTGAAGTGCTTTGAGACGTAGCATCAAACTAAAGCATTTGATTTACAGCACAGGCTTTCGTGTATAAATCTGGCACCTGGACCAAGTCTTGCGATGGCACACAGGAGATCATAATTGATGACCGGTGTGGCATCCTGAGCCTGTTCCCAGCCGACAGGAGGGGAAGGCGGTGGAGAGAGGAGGAACTGCTTATCCGGTTTAGGAGGCTCCAGGCGTGGACTTCCTATGTGTACAGACTAAAGAAGAAGAAGAATGGAAAAATGAAGGAGGAGTGATTAAAGGAACTGGAAGATTTATTATTTCAGAAAGCCTCATCAGTTAATGAAATAATGAGCAGGAAAAACCCCCCAAAAAACAGCAACTTACCTGTGCAAAATAAAGACGCACTTCTCTGCCGTTGAAGTCACTCTTGTGGAGTTTTGCTCTTGCCTCTGCAGCAGCGAGAGCATTGCTGAAGTTGATTCGGACCCGCCTGAAGCTCTTGAAAAACTGGAAGGTAGCCTCAGGGTCAAAGGCACGAAACAGCTCCTCAAAACGAGCCTGAGGTGGAGAGGAAAAAAAAAACATGAATTCGTACAGCTGGTACAAAATATTGTTCTTGCTTTCAGCGGCTATGACAGATTGACATTGTATGAGTGTTTCTATATTAATCCCTAGTGACGCACAAAATGCTAATGCAATACAAGGCCTACAAATTACTGTGTCTAGGAGCGCTCCACAAGATATTGGTTGCCATGGTAACGAGAGAGAATCATTGCAGGGTGTGGGAACGCAGAAGGACGAGAGCAAGAGAGACACAACATGTCCTACTAGAAAACTGGATCAGGCTCCACAGGGGGAAAAAAACTGAACATTGGATGGATAGGAGCCCCCGTCCATTCACTGCTGAGTGTCTGTGTTCTAGCACTGTGTGTATGCAGTCATTTCATCAGAAAACTGCCTCTCCACATAAAGCAGATCTTTGACCCGATTCAATTTGTCATCATCTTTCTATCTCTCTGCATTGTATATACCCCCCCCCCCCCACTCATTTGCCCTTTATATTGTCAATATTTCAATAAACTATTTTTAGATTAACTTGCATTACAAATTTGGATTGTTGCCTTCATTTTTGCCTTCTCCTGAAAACCTGCTATTTTGGAGATATCCTCCCACAACCCCCAGCCTCCTTTTCCCCCTCAAAACATCTTCAGTTCTGTGTGGCATGGATTCCACGAGATGTTGGAAATATTCTTTCGTTGATGTTAATTGCAAAACTGTGATCATGATTGGTAAACTGTGATGGGGTTCATGAAGGGATGAACATGGTCAGGAACAACATAAAAATAGCCTGTGTATAGTCTTGGTATTAACATCCCAAAGTGTGCCAGGAAAACATTCCTCATACCATTACACCACCTCCACCAGCCGGGTGGAATGGAGCTGGGCCACATGAAGAAGGGACGAAGAGGACTGAGGGAGTGAGAGAGCTGGGCAACACTTACATTTACGGCATTTTATCCAGCATACGGCATCTTATCCAGTGCGACTTACGACATTATTTGTATTACAGAGATGGGACAACGTTGTGTTGAGTCTTGCCCAAGGACTCCTATTGGTGTAGAGCAGCAGTCCCACATGGCATTGGAGCCCATTGGAGAATTGGAGAATCTGTTGCACCACACCAACCACATCTGCATGAGTACGCACTGCACTGCTGCCACATGATTGGCTGATTAGATAACTGCATGAATGAGTAGGTGTACAGGCGTTCCTAATAAAGTGCTTGGTCAGTGTTGAGCCAAAATACAGCCAACAAGCTGGATCAATGGCTATGCCCTAAAGATTTTCCACAACTGGGGAGCTACGTTCTTGTTTAGTGTGGCCTACACTGTGGTTTCCTAAGGAATCATGTAATGACTGATAGAAAAAAGAGCTCAAATCAAATAAATCAATAAATAAATATATGACATTTATACACAAGCCCAGCAGATCAGGCCAGACATTCGGTAATATAATGGATGTCAAGGTATTGTGTGACAGTCTATCATTATCTTTAAGCTACATTAGCCCTGAAGCTCCAGTGCAGAACTGACGGATCAGTGACCACCTTGGACACTAAACGGGTCTTGGTTGGTAGACTATATTAATATTATTGATATTAAGAGGTTATACGATATATAACATTTGCTGTATATAAAGCTCCACATTCAGATTCTTTTAACTGAACTCGGACACTTTGGATCCACGTACTGTGCTCCCCACAACCCCATCATGAATAATTATAGGAATTAATGCACATCATGCGGTCCTAATGTCCTAATGTCAACCATCTGCCAATGCACGCCGTTCTGCAGCTGTCCTGAAACCGCAGCTCCACAGTCCTGCTCCACCGCCACCCTGTACCTGTACCTGCACACCTCCCCACACCTAAACCCTGCCGTCACATCCTCACATCCAAACAGAAACACCACCCTACCCTGGCCTCGGGTCTGTTGAACATATCCTGGTCCTCCAGCGAGGCGACGAGGCAAAAGCGGTTGCACTTCATGGTTTTCAAATGCATGCCGGATGCTCGCTGGATCCTCCGGAGGACCTGAGGCGTGAGTGACCGAAGAGGGCAGGAGGGGTGGAGGAGCGGGGTCCGTTTAGCCTTCCCCAGCGTGAGGCCACTAAAAATGGAGCGTGTGTCAGAAAAACTTCCCCTGTTGGGCACCTCCTGCTCTGTTTTTTTTTTTTTCCTCCTCTCTTCACGGCGCCTCTGTCAAAGTCAAGGCTGTGGTCGAGCAACGTTCAAGATACCGGAAACAGGTCACAGCCAAAACGACGAATGCGTCAAAAACAGCACGCGCCAAAAGTGCTAGTAGACACTTAATTATTATAGATAATAATTAAAATAATAGCAGTAATTAAAAAAAAAAAAACTCTGAATTATTTAAGCTTTGTGTGAAGGCTAATATCTGTGGAGAACCTTCTGGAAGGCGCTGCGCTGCTGCACCACAAGCCTGTCAGTGCAGACGAGCCTGCCCTCTGCGTTTTATACGTATGAGAGCCCTCCCCACCTCAGGCCCCGCCCACCCAGGAAGAAACTCAGGCTCCAAGCCCCGCCTTCCTCCACCGCTCTGCACCCAGTCTGCACCCTGTCTGTGCTGACTAATCTGTAATCAGCCCGAGAGCATGAGGCCTGGCTATGGAAAATATGTGCCATGGCCTTCCACAGAACTTTAAACCCAATTCTCCCAATCTCGGTGAAGGTCTCACACATTCCTACTGGACGTGCAAGGCTGGAAAACCATGATCTATCACACATGAAACTCTGCTCCTCTCGGTCCCACCCCAATGCTCCCAATGCTCCCCTCCCCTCTCCTCTGCCCTGCCACCCTTCATGTGGAGCTGGATGGAAAATCTAAATCAGCTGAGCTGTGCAAAGAGGCAGCTGTGTTATCAAGAGCTCCCTGCAGCATACTTTCCATGGGTGTTAATTCCCTTCATGTCTGTCCCTGTCTCTCTCTCTTACTCTCTTTTGCTCTATTCGCCAGCTACCCCCCCCTCTCTCCCTCAGACTGCAGAGCCGACGGATTCGTCCCTTTATTGCGGCGCAGCCATTCCATCATTTTAAGTGGCGTTCAGCTCAAAGACGTCAGACTTATTTTTACACTGCATGACGTCTTTCTCTCCGTGTCTGGCAGGTCCAAAAACACAACACAACTTTTCTTCTGTGCCCTGCTCCTCTCTCTCTCGTCGGTGATCCTTTACTATCAGGTTAACTGCCCGAAGCATTAGGTCATTCCCACTGAGATGACAGGCATTTCTAAATGCTCATTAGCCCATGATTCAGAGTAGAGATCATCTGCTGTGTGTGAGTGTGTGTGTGTGTTTGCTGAAGATAATCATTGTTCCAGCAAAGCCAGGCCACTCATGAGGCAGTGGAAAAGCAGAAAGGTGAAACCAAAATAAAACAAAAGGAAAGAATGCAGAACGGAAAATGCAGAGCTGAACCTCGTTGGGCGAAGCTGCAATAGTGCGGTGCAGGGTTGAGAAGCTTCTCGGACAGGTGCTGTTTTACATAAAACCACAGGCTCCCTGTTCGGCTCTGTTCATTGCTTTGCAGCAGATAATGGCACACTTCAACACACCACACCGACCAAAGTTGGTTCTGCATGCCACCAATACACTTATTCAGATAAACTACAGCACTCAGAGAGAGCAGAGGCTTATGACCTATAATCTGTAGTATGATTGATGATGGAAGATGGTAGAGGATAACTTTAAAAAAGAAATATTGTTGCCGTCTCAAAAAATCTGTCTCCTCCAGACACATCCAGACAGTGAAGTATCATAGCATCATTAAGCAGCAGAACTTCTCTCTGTAGCAAACAGTTCTCCTGAAATTGTATGGTAATGTAATGGTATTAATGTATTTTTCTTGTAATGTATGTATTTTTCTTAGGATAATTGAACGAGAGTTCAGTACATTGACAAACTCTGAAAATCAAACAGTGTTGTCTCTTCATTGAAAAAGAAAATCCTCCAATGGACTGCCACAGATGCTGCCACTATAATCCGAGGATGCCATCAGCAGCCGGAGTCAGAGACAGCACAGCTGGCCTTGCTCTCTCAGGGGTGGGCGGGCAAACAAACAAATGGGACTACTTTGAACAATTGACTACCATCCTGGAACAAGTACATCAGACAGGAAAGAACTGTTTGTTCAACTTAAAATCCTTAAAATACTTAATAGATGCTTTAATATATCTATAACAGCATCTATACATAGCTTGTCTAGCCCCTCTGGAGAAATACTGCCAATAGCATAGGACCCTCTAGAGCAGATAAACATGAACCTATTGGCACCATGCCTAATGCCAGGCATGGACAACAAGGGGTATAAAGCCCCCCAGCACTGAACTATGGAGCAATATAACAGTTCTCTGGTGATCATCCAAGAGTCTGACCTCACTATAGCTCATGCTGCAGAATGCAATCATATCCTCACAGCAATGCTACAAAACCTAGTTAAAAACCTTCCTTAGACAGCAGAGACAGTTACTTCAACAAAAACCCTTGATTTTGTGAGAAAGAAGGAATCTGGTAAGAGTCAGGAGTCCCAATACTTTTGTTCATATAGTGTGTATCAGTCTACCACGTTTTTTTTTTTTAATATCAAATAATTCTGAGGATACTTTTAAAAGTATTCTGCAGCCCAGGGCAGTACAAGTACAGGCATTAAAAGTATTTAAAAGCCTTTGCAGTAAAAACTGTTAATAAAACAAACAGGTCACATAAACTGAACTGAATATTTAGCTCAACTCCAAACTATGTGCCACTACAGGCAGCAATTATACATGCTGCAATCTTTAGTAGCAGTCTGCCCACCCTTATAAAGCAACCAGCGAGCACTAGCATAATTTAGTAAAAATGTTGTAATGGTCCCAAAACAGCATTCTGTGCTAAAATAGCATTATAACCTCTACAAATATGTTATATCTGTTGATATCTGTTGAAATAAACATTCACCAGTGGACAATAGTAACAATCCTACTTTAACCAAACAGCAGTTCGCCAATTTCCACACAGGTCTGTAATTTATCTACCTCTAGTTTCTGTTCCATTCTACAATTTACCAACATGTTTAAGAATCACGGAGAAATACGGCTGTTGATGAGCTCTACGGAAAAACACGACGCACGCCAGTTACAATAATTATAGTGCATGTTTGTGCAGAACGACGGGTTTAGGCATGACTTGCTCATTGTGTAAGTAGGCCAGCCCACATTAAGACCACCAGTCAGCAACTAAACCACAGATGGTGGCTTACAATAGGTCACTGCAGAACTGCTCAGCTCATACAGGAAAGTTGGCTCCATCACACTAAAATCAAGTTCCTCTATGAGTCATCGTCTTTAGTTTAAATGGCTCTCTCCGATCACATTCTCGCTGTCCCTGAATCATAAAATAGGTGACATTGTGCTTTCCATTTGTATATTCCAGACTTTCCATGAATGACAAGTGGAATCTTCCATCACAAGACTAGCAGCTGACCAAGTCCAGCAACAATATGGGGTGTTACACATTTCAAATATGAAAGTGGATCATGACGAATAGACTAATATTTAATATTTATTGCATTTATTCCATTAACCATGACATTTTACAATTACAGTCACTGTAAAAAACCCTTAATGTCTGATTAGGTGACCATTTGACGTGGTATAATCCAGGGTTTCTCAACCTTGGTCCGCATTTCAGTGCTTTTCCTGCTTTAACAACAACACTTTAACACAATAATCTGTTGTTAATCAGCTGATTAGTTGGATTAGGGTGTGTTGGGAGCCAAGAAAACACAATGTTTTCATAGATTTTAATTAATTTAATTAACATTAACAGTTTTAATTTTAATGCAATTTTAATTTAAATTTAGTAAGAGATCTCATAATCACATAAAACCGTATACTAAACTGTACTGGGCTTAATGCTGGGCAATATTATGATTTTATTTGATCATATTGTGATAAATGTTATTGTGATGACAAAGTTGTATATCGAGGATACTGTTAGTGCTTAATATACACTGATCAGCTGCCGGTTTCATTACAAACAGTGTAATTAGACTGGTTTGATTAGATGAAGAGCAGCAGATGTTAAATAAAAATCTCTGTATTCAGTACAGGAGAGTATCCGAACAGTAGTTTTTAAGGATCTGTCGCTACTGATGTTTTCAGTCTGTTATTACATGTATCCTCATAAATACATAAATATAGTGCGATATAGTATTTTTACCATATTGTCCATCCCTAACTTGCATAATTATGCTTATACTTTTCTGAGCATTTTTAAGGCTCGATCCAATAATTTCCATGTCAAGGAAGCTAAAAAGTGAAAAGGGAAAATGCATACACCTTCACAGTTCACAGAGCACAGTCCTTCTCTATTTTCACAGTAGAAAACACAATGGAAAACATTTGCCTGTTCCTCCATTCAGATGTAAATATCTCACTTTGTCAGTAGATGATTTTCCTGTTCCTCATAAACACAGTTTCCACCCAGCTAGACTTTCTGTCCCATTTGGAAAATGTACACACGACTGCTCCACCCGAATGTACCAGAGAAGGCTTGGTTATATTCAGGAGTGAGCTACATTCACCTTGTATTTGACTATTTCACAGGGCAAACATTCACCAATTGTTTTGTCATTCGGCTGCCTAAGTTCAACCATTACACAAAGGATTCGGTGAGCAAAACAATGACAGAAACTCTGCTGTCTGTGCGAGAACTGGGAAACCTCACAAAACAATACTTACTGACTGCAGTAATCTACACGCCCTTGTGCATAAAACTCTGTGGCAAGCCGTCTTTCTTGGCAGGTCAAAGAGAAAATTCCACCAGCGATACAAACTGTAACTCTGACTATTATAAATTACAAAGCCATTCTGTGGCTAGTCATACAGCCAGGACAACAGATCCTCAATGTCATTTTGACCGGTCATACAGAATGTTACCACTGATTTACCTGAAATCATACTCTCACCTATACATCCTTACTAGTAAAAACTCTACAATTATTAATACAATTAATAATCTACAATTATAAGTAGAAATTGTAATGGCAGATATCTACACAGACATTCGTAAAACATCCAAGTCCACAAAAATGAAAACTACCAAGACATCTCTACTAGTCGTAACCTGCATTACATGTGTAATTTCAGATTTCTAAAACAGCTTTAAATATCTAAATGACTATTAATAATAGTCTCATTCAAATGTTTAGTAGTCAGATTTATAGTGTAAATCCCACATTTCAATTTTTACTTTTAATACATATCTATAGATATCTTTAGTTGAATTATATATATATATATATATATATATATATATATATATATATATATATATATACATATATATATATAATTTCACTAAATGTAATTTAGTAAACAGAGAACTGCATGTAAATCAATAATCACATACGACTAGACAAAATTACATTAAGAAGGTCATCCTGACAAGACGACTAGGCAGATGGCCTTCATAGATCTGATATAATTACTAGTAGACATTTATTGTTGACATCTGAAACTAGAATTTCTACTAGGAATAACTGCAGTACAGATCCTGAATGCGTCTGAAAGATAAATTTGAGTTATGATTTAATATACATAAACATTTATTATTAAATGTACAAACTGGGAATGATATCACCTGGATTAGAAGAGAAATAGAACATTTATTTGTAGTTTGAGGTTAAAAGTGCAGTGTTGCCCAAAAGATTTAGCTCTTTTTAGGTACAACGAATGTCATGAATTATTGGTCTGAATTAAATCTTTTTGATTTGATTGTTTTGATTTTAGCTAATGATTATTTTTAGATTGCCAATATCTGTCAGTACCAATGAGCTCACCAACAATGTGCATCTTTAGTAAATTCGTACTCATAAGTAATCCATAAGAAAAGCCATATGGCTGTAATAAGCAGACATTAAGACACTTCGCAGCATTATGCAAGAATTGGTATTTCGGCTCCTGGGCTCCCTGTATAGTTGGGGTGTGTAATTCACTTTTACACCACTGCCATAAATACATATCGCGATATGAGCACCCCCTTGTGGACAGCTATAAATGTGCATTTATTGACAAATTCAGATATACAGAACCAACATCTGAGGTTTAGCATACCATGTGGACGGGTAACATCACAACATTTTACACAAAGGTGACTCAGGTTATACAGCGGTATACAGTTCTTGTGAGAGGTCTCGTGGAGCTCCACCAAAGTTATATTCCTGAGTGGCAGTGACAAAGACACTGTTCTCCCTCATACAAGTCAGTGCACCATCATGATTGTTGAGGTGTTATTTCAAGGTAAAAATTCTACACCATGTTTACATAAGTCATATTCCCTACAGTTTTTTGTATCTTGTATTTTATAATTGTGTGGGTTGTGTGTTCCACCCTCTCTTTATCCATTAAGAATTAATTATTGTGCTCTAATGCTCTGCCTGGTTTACACCAAACCGCTCTTACTGTGTCCAAATAACCTTGGATGCATTTGTCCAGAGCACATTACCTCAGACATCCAGGTCTTGGTCTAAGTGTTTTCTGGAAAAGTTAGTCTTGCTTTTGCTCAGTTTTTGACAGCAGGTTTCCTCCTCTTCTCCCGTTAAGAAAATACAATAAAACATGTGTGATCTCTTTCTGGTGGTAGATGCTGTACTTTGACTTCAGTTGTGACAGGAGCTACCAGTAGATCCTGTGATGACATTTTAGGATTGTCTTCTATACTCATTTTGCGGCCTGATGTTGGACTGAACTTCTTGGGCGGTCTGACCTGGCCATGCTGGCAGTGGTTGCACTTGTGAATTATTCTGCTGAGTGCTTTGAGATCTTTTTAAACCCCTTTCCAGACTCATCTGCAGCTACAAGCTTCCTTCCGAAGGCCTCAGAAAGCTCTTTGGATCTCAGCATGGTAATAACACTCACTTTACCAATCAAGATCAAACCAAACCAAATGGCTGAGGTTTAACTCAGACACGCTCCTCCAAAATCCCCTCTAATGATGTTCTGATCATAAGCAGCTGATGTCCTGCACCTGATTCGTATCTTAAGGCATTTGAAGTAGTAATAAATGTGGGGGTGTCCTACAATTTTCCTCACAGGAAAATACATTTTAAAAGATATTAGATTAGTTTTATTGGTTTAGTTTTAATACATCTATCTCCCAAAACTGAATAAAGATCAAATGTCCATGCGTTCAAATATTTAAAAAGGACTTTTATTTATTTTATTAATATTTAAAAAGGTTTCATGGGGTGCCAACTTTTTCACATGACTGTAGTTTCCAAATATGGGCAAAAACTAAAACAATGTGCAGGTATATTTCATTATTATTTTTAATTTTTATTTAATTTTTATTTTATTTTAGTATTATTATTATTTTTTTTTTGCTAAAATAAAATTTTATTTAATAGTACAAGGTCATATAAGGATCAGTATTTCCACACTGTGGGGTCGTTTGTTTATTAATTTTTATGAATATGACTACAGGTTAATAAAATGAGGGCAAACACAAGTAGCTAGTTTTCCTTCTCAATATGACTTGGGAAAAAATATAGGTGTATTTTAAACCATGTCGTGAGCTATTATTTTTTTTGTCTCAGTAAAGTTTAAACTTTCACTATGAAGTGTGCCAGGGTGCAGGACTGAGTTACTCACTCTCAGCAGCTCGTCTCTGAACACGTCCTCAGCTACTTTACACACGACCAAGGAGTCCGGCCGGTCAGTGAACTGAACTCCCACAGTGTCGCCTTCCTCGACAGCCTCTCCCCGCTGCATGGTGGAGATGTTGTAAGGGAATACTGCAAACCACGACGTGAAACTTAATGGTGGTGTGTGATCTAGCTGGACCCCAGCTGAATCCAGCCCAGCTCAGTCAGTGGGTAGCTAAGTTTCACCTCACATTTGTGGACACGCGGAAAACCAGCTACCGCCGCTCATAATAATCCAGCTGGATCTCTTTAATTAAAGACAGCTAGTTTCCAGATTATCCAAAAGCTGGAAAAGGTAGCTTCCCATAAAATAGCAGATCATAAATAACAGCTAATGTTAGCTGGATGTGTAAAAACAGCGACCCAGTGGAGGGCTCCAGTGTTACAGGAAGCAGCTTTTCAAAATTAAAGTCTCACAGGCGCGGCGTGGACGGAGGCGCAGCCTGCAGGCCTCGACACGAACACCTCAACAGAAGGTCTGCTGGATTCCCCTGATATGGTTGGAAAATATAGTGTTTAGTCTTTAAGAAACACAATTAATAATTTAGGCATTTTACCTGTTTTACCCTGGTAGAAAATGTGTTTAAATGTCATTTTAATTTCCACACCACATTAATTATATTAAAAAGATTTTTATTAGTACCAGTGTTTCATCCTGAATTGAATCCTTGATATATATATTTATTTTATTTTTATTTTTTATTACATTTTGACTTTTTCCATAAGTATATAGTGATAAAATCTATGCTTTGAAAAAACTATTTGCCTTAAAATTTTCTTCCCAGAAGCACAACTGCTCTACTGCAAGTCTGCTCCCTTCTACTATTCTTCTATCATAATATTGCTATTATTTCATTTTATGCAAATATTAACACAACAGAGCAGTTAAGAGTTAAGAGTACTATATTATAATCACTACTCTTACTATTAATAAAGCCCAAGTGTATTTCTGATACTGCATCATAAAGCATAAGTATGACTTCTGATCCCCAGTATTTTTACCATGACAGCCTCTGAAGTAAAGCATCCAGTGAGCGACAGGTCTTCAGACAAAAAAGCCCTGTTAATAACCAAAGCCAACAGAGAAAGGCCTGACTGGTTGGCGCTGACAGAAAAGCATCTTAGAACGTACATGCTGAACCTTGAGGCGGATTGGGCCACAGCAGCAGAAGACCACTTTGGTTTCTGCTTCTTCTGTCAGCCAAGAACAGAAAGCTGAGGCTACAGTGGGCACAGGCCTAGCCAAATCTGGAGAAACATAGCCTCAACTGATGAATCTCTTTTTTTGGACCAACAGCTTGAATCCATGGACCCACTCTGCCTTGTCTCAACAGTTCATTCAGGTGGTGGTAATAGTTGTAATAGTGTGGGGAAGGGTTTCTGGGCACAATTAGGGCCTGTTATTACTGGTCATTAATTGCTTGAATGTCACAGCCTACTGAAGTATTGCTGCTGTCCATGTCCATAATTTACACATATTCGAATGGCTACTTCCATCTGGTACAATGTCAATAAGCAAGTCGTCTTAAACTGGTTTCACGAACAGGACAAGCAATTCAGTGATCCAACAGGAGATCTTTGGGATGTGGTAGAACGGGAGATTCGCAGCATGAATGTGCTCCTGAAAAATGTGCAGGACGTATGTGATGTAGTCACATAGCCATAGTAAATATGCGGTTTTAAGTAAAACACTTAGAACTGTAGTCTTAATTTTAAGGGGGAAAAAAAACAAGCAAAAAAAAACAAAAAAAAACAAGACATGTGAAAGTGACAGTCGTTTATTTTTTATAATCAAGGTTGCATTATGTACAAAGCAAGCAACATTATCTTATGGTGGTGGAAAAATTGCAATGTTTAATCAAAATTGTGGATACTACACTTGGTTAGGAACATGGTACTTTGGGCCTATACAAAGGATACAAAAAGTACACTGCCTTGCATGTTTTCAATAGCACTCATTTAGACCAGTGTTCTAAATAACCACACACTTTTCACAGTTAAAGTGATGGATTTCCCATATTCCTATAGTAGTAAAGCCTAACAATGGAAATCAATTCAAAAATTAAAACATTTTTGGTCACAACTTTGGGTAGTCGGTGAATGACTTGTAGATAATTTCTCTTTTACTCGCTTTCTCAACCTTTGCATCCACATTTCCCTAACCAAAACCTTAAACCTCAGGTTTAAACGTCCTCTACAAATGCTGGCTCAAATCATACAGTGGTATTTATCACATATGATTTACTCAGTGTTTTTAATTAACAGACTTTTCATCCGCAGACCATCCAGAGAGTCTAGAGAAGTATAGCTTTAAACCAGTGAGGGGAGGGGGGAGTGCCGAAAGTGGCGAAGAGCACATTTTACCCAGTGTTTAAGGGCAATTACACTTTCATTGGCAGTGCTCATCTAGGGTTGACCGACAAGTGAAAAATAACACGTGAATGTGTGCATTAGTTCTGGGTGCATAACATCGGTCTACAAGACTGCAGTTTACTATGATAAATCTGAAGCTTGAGGAGACAGCATGTGCAATTTAAATGAACAGTTAAAAGTTTGCCTGAGGCCAATCTAAAAATGAAAATGCCTTACTTGTAGTGATCAGCCTTAAACCGACTGGACACAAGCATCTCTACACTCTAAACTATTGAAGCAGTACCAAAACAAAAAGAAGATAAACACGAAATGAGGAGAATTATCAAACAGTAAAGAAAATGGACACCTACGCTACACGTTGAACAGTATAGCGGAAAAGTACACGTGTCTCAACAAGAAACAGCTTTAGTTCTCAATACATATTATGCATTCTTATCTTTTAATCACCCTTCGCCTAGAATTCGATGTAAAATTCCACAGCTATTATAAACAAAGCACCCCAACACGAGCCTCTACTGGGCAAAAAGCAAATACAATTCTCAATCAAGTCAAATGACAGGATAAAACAGTACTGTACACCTCCTAAGCTGCTAAAACCAACAGTGTGTGCCCCTTTTGAATCCTCCGAGAGATCCATCAAATCAACACACGAAACAAGGAGTCCTCAATAGGTCTGACAAATGTAGGTCCACTCAAACTGATGGGTTTCTAACCAGGCTAATATACCTGTTAACCTCCAGCAGACATTAGCCAAAAAAAGCCATGTTTACAAGCCAGCTGTAGGTCAGATCACAAAACTGCACACTAAGGAAAATACTGTTCATTAAAATGTATAGCAGTCACATTTTCCTCAAATTTTAAATTCCTTAAAAAGGAAAAAGAAACCACACAAAAACATTAACAAAAAAAACTGTAATTGATCAATGAAATTTACATTTGAATGAGATGAGGTGTGTTGTTAACCAAGGGGTCCAATAGAACAGCTGGGGGGGAGAAAAAAAAAAAAAAAAAAAAAAAAAAAAAAAAAAAAAAAAAAAAAGCTGCTGCCTTCGTTAAATTTTTCAGGAGACACCACACTGAAAGTAAAGGAATACTTCACTTTGAATCTGACCAAGCAGTGTTTTTGCTTTACTGTATGAAGTAGGCCTCTTGATCCACCAAGTGATCCGGTCTAGTAGATCTATCCTGAGAGAACAAATCTTCTGCCTGCAGTGGTGTCATCAGCTGAGGAAAAAACATCAATATTGTAGAAATATCCACTGGAACCAGTCTAGCCTCTGGAAATTACTGACCATTATATGATCCAGTGGGGTCAACTTCTCATTCAATTGTTAACTGTGGACAGGAGTACAGTTAACGAAGCAGCATAGTTGGTTACTAAAAGAGAGAAAGAGAGGTTGTTTTAAAATGAAGTCACACATTTAAGACAAATTTTTTACACATTTTCCTTAAACTGTTTTAAGGAAAATGTGTAATGACCACCATGACCTCTCTGATCACTACAGTGATTTATCTAAAATATATTACAGTTGCTTTACAGTTAGCATACAAGTTAATAACATTTTTGCGAGTGCGGACCGCGCTAGCTGAGGCAAGAAGAGAGAACTCGAGAAATTTGGGCTGGAGTTCTGGGGGGGGCTTCAAGCGGATGGAATTCGAAGCCAGACCCCCCTTGCCAGGTAGAGGTTGAGTAAAATTGGATCAGGAGGAGCAAGGGTGGTGGTGGGATGCAAGTTTTCATCACAAGAAGGGAGAGGAGCAGTTTTATAGCACGTAGTAATAGAGGGGAGGAGTTTGGGCGTGGTCCTTCTCCCAAACCTTCAGTTATTACATAACTCCATTTTATGCTTTTGTTGTCATTACCAAGTAAGACTTCTTACCCGTTTTTCATCGTCTTCATCATCGGAAATGTGCGGCCTCGCAATGCTCATCTCCTCCTTACTTTCAGCAATCTGTTTACATTTCTAAAAACAAATGCACAACAGGAGTTGTGTTAATGCCCGATCTTGAACCACACAAATTCACCAAGATGTTCTGAGACACGATCGTTCATATCAACATCTTATGAACAAAACGTATCAGGACACTTTTATCGTTTGTTCCGAAAACAAGGGGATTCATATATTTATAAAATAAAAATAAACAAACAAATAAATAAAACAAAAACCTGCTTTGGTTGGAGTAACTGTTTCTACTGCCCAGGCAGTAGGCTTCCCCAACTTATCCCAAAAGTACTGGATGGAGCACCATCAATCATTCCAAAAAACACAGTTCCATTGCTCTACAGCTCAATGCTGGAATTAGGCATAGTGTTAGCAGGTTTATGTTTTTCTGCTTCAGAGCAAACTTTTTTAAAAAGCTTATTAGAAAAAAAGTGTGTCAAAGATTGACACTGTCAATTATTTGAAAATAAATAAATAAATAAATAAATAAATTGTAAGATTCACAACCTTGCCCCACGCCCCTTCATCGAGCAGCTATATGCTTAGCTTGGGCTGAGCTTAGCTGTTGCATTTTGTGCCACCAAGCTTTTACCCTTTCGAACCAGTAAAACCCAGTGTATTGAACGGAGTACACAAAAAGATACAGATAGCCAATCAGAACACTGACAAAATCTTAATTATTAATGCAGCCTTCAACTACAACAAATCGGACGTTCTCTACATCCTCTGCAACATCTGCAAAGGCCCAGTACAGCAGGTGAATTCTTCTTACCTCTGTTAACTCTTTGATACTGATGCTGTTAGCCTGCTGCGCCACTTTTCTCTTCACTTCTTCGATGTTGGCCAGATTAGGTGTGGGTGCCGGAGGTGGTTTGTTGGTAATTGTGGGCAGCGGAGGCATAGGGGGCATAGCTGCCAAGGCTCCCATATTAGACAGGGCTGCAGTCATAGTTGCTGCGGTCATGCTAGCCATAGCAGCATTCATAGGCATGTTTGGCATTGCAGGCATACCAGGTATGCCCATTGGCAGGTTAATGGGCAGATTGGGAACTGGCAGGGGCAGAGGCAAAGACAAAGGAGCTGGAGTAGGAGTTGGCAAAGGCAACTGGAGGATAGCTTTAGGCCTAAGGCTCTCTGGGATGGGCATCCCTGCTTTAGCGCACATTGCTGCAGCATTAGCCTTGGCAATCTCCAACAGTTGATCTTTGTCTGTGAAGAAGAAAGGTGAAAATATGCATGAAAATCAAGCTCTTATTGTTTCAGATTATAAGTGTATACACTTCCCCCTCATGAAAAAAAAGAAAGAAAAAAGGTTTCCTTACCTAGCTCAGTAAGGCGTGGTGGTGTCTTGCTGGAGCTGCGACGAGTTCTAGAAGTGGACCTTCTTTTACGGAGAATGAGAATGGGAGAATGGCTTGGCTCACGTTTCCAGCGATCTCGTCTGTCGAAAGAGCGGCCGCGAAACACAGGCCTTCTTCGCCGAGAGGCAGATCGAGATCTTCTGGATCGTGAATGACGGGCCCGTGACTTTGACCGAGATCGTGACCGTCTCTTTCTGGCGGGAGAACGGGATTTTGATCTCTTGCTTTTTTCAGGACTCTTGGATCTTTTTCTTCGAGCAGGAGAGCGCGATTTAGACCGCCTCTTTCGCACTGGGGATCTAGACTTAGATCGCTTCCTTTTGGGAGATTTAGACTTTGAGCGCTTGGTCTTTGTGCGAGATTTAGACCTTGATTTTCCCCTACGAGCGACCGATCTTGAGCGTGACCTCCTCCTTCGGACAGGTGATCTAGATTTTGATCTCTTTCTTTGGCTGTGTGAGGGAGATCTAGACTTTCGCTTCTTCACAGGAGATTTGGACCTTTCCCTACCACTAACAGATTTTGATTTGGACCGTGCCTTGTGGGTGGACGAAACAGACCTGGAACGCTTCCTACGGACAGGTGACTTGGACTTTCTGGTGGGTTTTGACCCTGATTCTTTTTTGGCTGGACTTGGTGATGGAGATCTAGAATTGTCAGACTGCTCATTATCATCCGAGACAGAACTTTCACGCTGAGGTATCGGTTCTGATGAAGAGGACCTTGATCTAGACTTATTTTGCCTCTCCATGCATTCCAAGGTGGTCTTGGACTCCTTCTTGGCGGTTTTATTCTGTTCTGATTGAGCAGAATCTTCGCTTGGTATTTTATGTGGAGATGTGCGTTCAGGAGACAGTGGCTTCCACCCTTTTGTGGTTGTTGTCTGGACGTCTCCAGAAACAGCTTTTTGTATTTTGGACTCTGATATTCCTTTATTATTATTACTACCATCAGAATCTTTATGGTGCTCCACTGAAGATTCTCTCTCTTCAGCAGGAGATTTAGACCTACTCTTAGCTGGGGACTGACTTCTATCTGAGGACAGTCTCTCTCTTGAATTGGATCGAGATCTAGAGGTGTCCCTCTGTGAAACTGATCTTGATCTTTTATTTTTAGTCTTCTTTGCTCCTTTTCTAAATCTAGGTGAGCTCGTCTTTGAATGACGGGAGACAGAACGGGATTTTGAGCGCTTACTGCGCTTAGGAGACCTTGACTCCGACTTTGTTCTACGTGGAGATTTTGACCTCCCCCGCCGAACAGCAGGGGACCTTGATTTAGAGAGCCTTGAGCGCAGCGGAGATGGAGATCTACTTCGCCGCCTTGGGGTTCTGGACCTTGATCTGTTTTTACGGATGGACCTTGAGCTAGACCGCTTATTTCTCCTTAAGCGAGATCTTGATCTCCTGAGAATCACAATGGACCTTGAACGGGTTCGCCTCGCTTTCCTGACTGACCTGGACCGAGATCTTCTTGTACGGGATACTGGTGTTCTTTTTCGAGAGCGTGACCGTGAGCGCCTGCCTCTCCGAACAGATCTGGAGCGTGATTTGGAGACACGGTTCTTTCGACGAGAAACTGATCTTTTTGACCTTGACCTCGACCGACGTGCCCTTACAACTGATCTAGACCTACTTCGCCGGGTGCGTCGACCTGCGGGGGACCTGGTCCTGGATCTTCTAGGTCTTGTACGGGATCTTGAGTCAGAGCGATGCTTTCTCTTTACAGAGTTGGACCTTGACTTGCGTCTTGCTCCCCTGACTGATCTTGATCGAGACCTTTTTGGTGATGGAGACCTTGAGCGTCTTTTCTGCATTCCACGCTTTTTTCTTGGGATAGAAACAGACCTCTCTCTGGACAGCGATTGTTCTTTTCGACGTGCTGATAAACCAGATGTTCGCTTTGGAGTTCTGGACCGACTGTGGCTCGATTTAGTCCCTTTATTCCGGGAAAGTGACCGAGACCTTGACCTGGAAAGTGACTTGTCTGCATCTCTCTTCCCTCTCTGATTGCCATTAGGTTCCTTCTGGCCTACTTGCTCCTTGTGCACATTCTCTTGTTTTGGAATTATATCGGGGAGTTCATGAGCTTTGCTAAAACTTCCATTTTTCTCAGCTTTTGTGTCCTTTTCACTGTATTTTTCTCTATTCGTAGCTTGAGCATGTGCATCCTCCAGAGACTCATCTTTTCTCCATGCAGGTTGCGCATGTTTCTCTTCACAATATTCAGCTTTGCTAGTCACGTCTCCCTTCATCTCATCTGGCTGCGATATTTTATCTTTATACCTGTCATTTGGGAGCTTCGCTGCACTCACAGGAGACTTTCTGCCCAAGCTAGGAGAGTCCGTTTGCAATGCTTGCGTCAGTTTTGATTCAGATTCTGACTCTGACCCTGACTCCGATGTACTGGCGGATTGCGAACGAGAAGGAGAGTTTTTCTCTTGCTTTTCTTCTTTTCGTTTCTTTTTCTTCTTCTTCTTCCCTGAATGGCGCTTCGTTTTCTTTACTTTGGCATCATCATCACCATGTTCTGTAAAAAAAAAAAGGAAAAAAAAAAAAAAAAAAAAAAAAAAAAAAAGAGAGCACCAAAATTAAAATTCTCAGGGATGTTTGATACTGATGTCCTAAACAAGACATAATGTACGTACAAACTCCATACCTGCAACAGAATTTCTCATGGACTCTTTATCCTCGTCATGGCCTCGACCTTCAATATTGGATGGGACTTCTTTTTTCACACTTAAACATAAAGACAAAACCTACTTTTAGAGCTTTTTCCCCCTACTGAAGGGTTAATTTGATATGCTTTCAGTTCAAATTCATACCTCAGTTTACTCTGAGAATCCCCATCTGACTCTGCTCCAGACTCAGAGCTGCTTTCCTTTTCACCCTTTCTCTTCTTGCGCTTCTTCTTACTTTTGTGTTTTTTGTGCTTCTTCGTTTTCTTTCGTGGTGTCTCACTACCATCCCTGATAGTAATTTCTTCACACAAAGCGGTTTCAGATGGATCGCTCCCTTCTGTGAAGGAAAACATTACAGTCCTTTGTAAAACTCACATTCATGACACAATCACTTTTTCCCCCCATTACAAGAAGACAACAGTTGTCTAGTCTAGTCACTGCAATTCAGCATAAATAATACATTTAAATAAATAACCCTTCTTAGACCAAACAGTGCTTTGTCTTGTCACTTAAGCCTGTCCTTCTCAAAGCAGGGTCCCTGACATCCCCCAACATAATGTTCATTATGAACCAGCTAAAATCAATTCTGCCTGCAATGCATTTTCAGATTAGCTGTGACTGAGGCTGTACTTGCCATAGATGAACTCTGTTCATATGTAGCCACTTGTTGCCCTATAGTTTCATTATTAATAATTTGGCAGGATACCGTTACTTCTAGGGTTTGAAATGCTACAAACATTTCCCCAATTTTCTATTTAATTTTCAAGTCCCTTTAAATTTCAACTATGCCATTAGTAGCTCAGATGAGCTACATATCACAGAAAAGCTTGTGCTCCCATCAAATAAACCCAGGAATATCTCAGTGTCTAATATTTGAACATTTCTTTTTGTAAAGAGGGAGAAATCTCTGATGATAAAGTTTGAGAACCTCTGCGATACTGTATAACACTCTCTGGTCTTGGGTTCTTGTAATCTAGACTACAGGCAAAATAATGATATTTTCCAGTTACAGCAGGTTTAGACATTTTTATATCTTTATACAATTGCACATACCAACATTGGTGTTTGTGGCACATTCCATATTTGTAGCTCCGCCTTCTTGACCCTGGAGGAAAGCAGGACCTTTTTTCAGTCTATGTGAAATGGGAGATGATGTGATCCTCACTGTTCACTCTGTATAGGGGGGAAGAGATATACAGTCATGACCATGAATAATAAAAACAAAACCAAACCGTTTCCAAATACATTTAAGTAATAACATCACCTATACCGTCTGATACACGCCTCTTGTAATGTTTTTCAAACTGCTGTCTGTAATTCTAGGCACTCCCCATCATCCGACAGAATGACTAACTAAAATTATTAGGGATGCACTGATTCAACTTATATAGTACCGATACTGAGTACAGATACCGACACAAACTCTGACTTCAATACTCGATAGATGGCTCTAAATCCTGATATTTATAGTGTTCCATTTTTTATAATTTGTGGGGGTTTTTTTTGTATCTGATCTCAAATAATATAATAAATTTGAAATAACAGCACTTCCTGGACATTTGAAAAGTTTCAGCGCTATGATAAAATGACAACTTTTAAACTCAACCTTTGGTTTCAGAACCAAAAAAAAAAAAAACATCACATGGAAACAAGAAGTGCTGTTACTGTAAAATTCTCGTTAAATGTCTGTTTAATAATAAATATTTATGACTAGCTTTTACTGATGGTTTGACGTTTGGTTTCATAAAGTACGCAAACAAAAAGGTCTTATGTAAAAATAATAAAATGTAGGGTATCAGTAAGCTTCATGGTATCGGTGCTCTCTGTATCGGTGCGAGTGCCAGAATTGCCGGCGATACCAATACTGTGCCAGTATCGGCGCAGATACCGATACGTAAAAAAATATGTATTTTTATTTTTACTGTTTTAAAAATAAACGTGTTCATAAGACTCAGTCATATGGTAAATTACTGTTTCCACCACATTTAACTTGCAACACCACACCAACACTGTTAGACTAAACTAATGTGAATTCTGTGTTTTCACCTAGGTAAACTTTGTCTACAGTAGTCAAGACATCACTTATTTTAAAAGTTATGATGTTATGATACAATTTAATGGTGTTTACACTATTTTCACTGTCCTGCAGCAGCTCCAACAGCACTACTCCTGCTCTGTAGTAATGAAACATGCAACGCTAGCTAGCATTAGGTAGCTATCTCAGTACTGGCGATACCTAGGAGCACCTTATAGGTGACATATGGTTCAATTTATCACGGCAACGAAACAAATGTCATATTTCCAGACCAACTTCGAGCAGAAAAACAATGAAATGGGGGCAGTAAACACTGCGGCCTCTCACAGATTGAGACTGCTGGGGATTCCGGAGACCAGACACAGCTAAAACAACTCCCGCCAAGACTCCGCGCACCTCACTGGGCGACACACTCTTGGTAAGAGAGATCGCTGGCTACTATTTTGGTTTTAGGTCCAAACACGAATGCGATCAACTACTACAACATCAACAAAAAAAAAAAGCCCAGAACCCGAACCCATGTCTCCAGCTGTAACACAGCTCGCTAACGCCGCTGGGGCTGGAGGGGGCTCTGCTCCACTGTGGACCCCCGGACGCTTCTAGAAGTAACGTGAACGCAGCTTAGCTTAGCTTAGCGAGCTACCGTCGAGCTAAGCTGCAGCCAGCGAGATTTCAACTGCCATAATAAAATCACAACAACTACAGCACTCACAGGCTTTAGCTAACTACCTCCTAACAAACACCACTGTGTACTTGACAAAGGACCCGCAGGGCCATGCTTTCACTGCAGGGCGCACAGTCGGTTAGCTAGCTAGCGCTAGCCTGGCTGCTCCACATTTAGCTATCTAGCTATTAGCCCTCAGCGAACTGAACAAGCGTGTGTGTGTAGAGGGAGAGAGAGAGAGAGAGAGAGAGAGAGAGAGAGAGAGAGAGAGAGAGAGAGGGAGGGAGGGGGGATAATGTAGCGAGCGAGCTAGCACTACCTGTTCATACGCCCAATAATTAACGTTACGTTGATCTATTTGGTGGTAATACTTTAGCTAGCTAGCTATAATATTCCGATGTCGACGACTAGCTACGTGACTCGAGTTAGCCAGTGTTTAACCAACACGACACGCATCGGCTTGGTAACCACCGTTAAACATAAACAGCAGGCCAGGCCCGCGACCACGTCCAGCTTAGGCTAGCTAATCAGAGCCCAACAAACGTGGGGGAGCCAACATCGCTTACACCGATTCTAGCTTTAACGCTACGTGCAATGATCGAAGCGTGTTTCCTGCAACGTGGACGCCATTAAACTGCAGATACATCCATACGGAACACGAACACACCACAGCTGATTTCTTTAGGACTAACAAAGGCGCCACCGGCCGCCCCGCTAACCGTGCAAGCTAGCTAGCTAGCGCCTTTAAGCCACTACCGTCGCGGAGTGTGTCTGTAACGAAGCCGTGAATATTACCGATGCCTCGGGGCTGCTGGAGTCCGTCGAGTGTACTGACCTCTATATCTGATGCCCGGAATGATCAGCTGTTATGAAACCGCGAAAAACTTGCTCGGTGATGGTCGCCATGACATTGTAGACCGAGCAAATCCTCCAGTATCCCAGAAGCACGAGGAGAGTCCGCAGTGCCAGAGCTGGACCCCCGCACTGATTCAAAGACCCGCACTGCCCCCTGCTGTAGCGCAGCGTACACTGACCCAGATCCTCAACGGCCCGAGCAGATCAGACCAGGGACTGCCCCTAAAACATCAAGCCAGAAAAGCAATATTTAGAGACATGATCCTTCCTTCGGTTTAATGGATCATTTTCTCAGTTCAATTTAATAAATAGTTCCCTCTATTTAATGTATCATTCCTTTAAATTCAATAAACAATTCCCCCAGTTTTCATGAATTTCATGAATCATTCCTTCAGGTTAATAAATCATTTCCTGAGTTTGATAATTTGTTACCTCAATTTAATAAATCGTTCCCTCATTTACTGTTACCTCAGTTTAATATATCATCATCATTTTAATACATCAATATCAAATTCAATAAACCATCTCCTCAATTTAATAAATTGTTTTCATCCATTTTATAATTCGTTCTTTCAGGTTCATAAATCATTCCTTGGGTTTAAGAATTTGTTACCTCAGTTTAATAAATAGTCTCCTCCACTTTATAAATCGTTCCCCTTTAATTTAATAAACTGTTCAACTGTTCTGAATAATATGTTTATATTATAATTAATATACATGTAATGCAATATGTAAAACCAGTGTGATGGCAGCTAGATGTACAACATTATTAAAATATATTAGTTTTGGGCACCTTAATAAGTATATGTAATTCAGTTTTACTAAAAATGATCTGTTTTATTTCTATTTCACGTTTATTGTAAACTTAATTGTGATAAAGTGGCAATCACATCTTTAAGCAGAAAACTCCTAAAAGTAGATAATTACATTATTTGATGTATATGTTGTTTAAAATGTGTAAAATACTGAAAACAACATCTATCTTTTACTGTAAAAATAAGAAAATAATGAACAGCATTAATATAAAATATTTTGAAGGAATGTTTGAATGGTGCTGTTTGGCATAATAAACGCCCCCAAACCTGCTGAGAATACTCTAAAATATAAAATATTTTAATAATAATGTGTCCAAACCTCTAACGGAGAGTGAATGAAGCGGGTAATATGTAAGCACTTTCACTGATGAGCAACAAAGCATTTTTGCTTACCAAAACAAAATCCTGAAGATCAGATGTTCTTTCCTTAACAACCAAATTACAACTGCTTAATGAATATGGCAGAGCTGGATATGAATAAGATATGGATTCTTAATGATGTGCTAAAAACACAAAACAGCACCCTAGACAATACATAACATGGTGAATGCAACCAAAAGGTAAAATAACAGCACAAAACTGCATAAACAAAGGGGTGTGTTAAATGCTATTGTGAGAAAAAGAATTTGACCAGTCAACTGACCGACGCTCTAATTCTCTATTATTTTTTAAGACCTTTAATTAATGTATTGCCATAATGTTATCAGTCATAACATTAAAACCACCCGCCTAATAGCCTAATATTGTAGGACATTTTGCTAGGCACTGGCCACTGCATCCCGGAAACACCCCAGAAGACATCCCGTTTTGGAGAGACTTTGACCCAGTCATTTAGTAGCACAGGTACTTGTGTACTGCCTTCAAAATATATAAATCAGTTATTCACTTCTTGTCACTGGTTGTAATGTTATGGCTGGTGTACACACACACACACACACACACATACACACACACATTCATTATCAAAGGGAATATATGCAGCTGAAACAGGTAGCCTAGTACATCCCAAGAATTTAATATAACATTATCGTCATTATGGCTTTTAAAAAAAAAAAAATTTGGGGAAGTAGGGTAGTGCACTATGGTGCAGCCTAAGCTTTTGGCATTTATTTTCCTAACATTACTTTTACTTTTATACTTGAAGTAGTTTTGAAACCAGTACTTTTACACTTTTACTTAAGTAAAAAGCTTAAGTTGAGACTTCAACTTCTATATGAGTCTTTTTTAAACCCTACTATCTACACTCCTACCTGTCTAATGAATGTGAGTACTTTTGACATCTTTGTCTGAGGGTATACGCTGCAATGTATATGGCAAAGGTTAAATCCAGCAGAGGGCAGTCTAAGATCAATGATGTGTGAGAAATCCAGAATTAGCAATGCTCCATTTACAGCAGCCATACGTCAGTCACAGGTCCAGAGAGGAAAAGAGAAGGATCTAAGCCTAAAAAAGCAGTAGAATAATGTTAATAAAAGCCTTCATCAGAAGAGTTTAATGAAGAGTTTATTAAACTGTGTTGTTTGACAGGCCGACATTTGGTAAGCTCTGTCTGTGTGAACACATGAACACTGTACAGCAACAGCAAGACACTGAAGATGAACAGTATATTACAGTTTTGAGTGAATATGCTTTTGTGTTAAATGACCACCATCAGAGCCAATTTTTTCTATAAGTGGTATAGGGAGACACTTAGGGGCCTTGAACCACTAGGGGGCTCCAAAAGTAGGCCAATATTAGATGGGACATTCTGCTAACTGGCACTAGAGAAAAGGTCCATCCACAGAATCAGTATATTATTAATTTGTATCGTTTTCCATAACGTTATATATTTATATACAATTTCTATAGTTATGTCTTTAATATATAATATTTAGATGTTTAAGCATCCATTTCCTCCTAAAAAGAACATCTCTTTTAACACCACAGCATCACTGCTGGACTGAGAACAGTCCACCAACCAGAAATATCCAGCCAACAGCTTCATGTGGGCAGTGCCTGTGACCACTGATGAAGAACAAGAGGACAACTAACACAACCTGTGCAGCAACAGATAAGCCTCTGTCTCTGACTTTACATCTACAAGGGGAACCAAATAGGTAGGAGTGTCTAATAGAGTGAACAGTGAATGGTCAGAGTGTTTAAAAACTCCAGCAGCACTGCTGTGTCTGATTCACTCATACCAGCACAACACACACTAACACACCATTACCACCTCAGTGTCACTGCAGCGCTCTCTGGCGGTCCTGTGGGGTCCTTACTATTGAAGAACAGGGTTAAAGGAGGATAACACAGTATGCAGAGAAACAGATGGACTACAGTCTGTAATTATAGAACTACAGAGTGCTCCTATACGGTAATGTTGGGCCCTTGAGTAAGGCCCTTTACCTTCTCTGCTCCCCGGGCGCTGGAGTTGGCTGCCCACCGCTCTGGGTGTGTGTGTACTCACTGCCCCTAGTTCACTAGTGTGTGTGTTTACTACCACAGACGGGTTAAATGTGGAGGACACATTTCGCTGTACAGTGTACACTGTACAGTGACAAATACGTGCACCAAAAAAAAAGGTAAGTGGTACACTGAGTGTAGAAATGAGGTGGTGGTGTTAATGAAGTGACTGGCCGAAGTATTGCTTGCTAAGTAATACTTCGTTTTCAGTATTGAATATTATATCATAGTACGGGTTACCCAGATAAATCACTCAGCTCATTTCTGGGCCAGGAGCTCTACTGCCCTGGAGAGTTCAGATCCAAAACAACAGGCTCTAATGTTCCAAGCTCTTAAAGGTCTTCACCACCTGGATCACATGTGCTAGATTAGATTTAGAGCTAAATTCTGCATGGTGGTAGGTCAGTGGGACCAGAACTGGAGACTCTTGACTTAGGGCATTAAAATATATTTAAAACCAGTTCTGACAGCCATTCTTAATAATCAATATATAAACAATATATCCACTGTTTTTTTTAATACAAAATCCACTACTTTTAAGCCTGCATGTCACAAAATCAGTTTTTCATTCAGGAGAAATCCTGCCCTCCTTTCACCATTTTAAGATAAGATAATCCTTTATTAGTCCCACAGTGGGGAAATTCTCAGGCATTGAGTGGTCCAAGTAACATAAATAAAGTCTCCATAGGGATCACAGTAGCCAGTTTTGTAGGAGTTGTCCCAAATAAAAGATGTTTCACATAGCTCTTCTAAATGGACATCAGAAAAAGACCAATCAAGATTCCCTAGATTCGGTAACACTTTATTTGTAGTGGTCTTTATTTGTAGTGGTCCTTTGTAGATTAATATACTCTTAACAGAGGATACGTAACAGCATATTAGTGAAGGAGCAGCAGTGAAGCACCTGAATACAGTAAGATAAATGTCTGAAGATGATCTACTGATACTGAACTGACATTAAATCAATGTACTGTTTATATGTTACATGAAGTAGACTTAATATATTACTCCCATTAAGCAAAACCTAACCCAGCCTTACCCTAATCCTAACCTTAACCTCAACCCAATACCAAATCCTGATCATCATCCTGGCCCTAATCCTAACCTTGACCTCAACCCAAGCCCAATCCTAACCCTTACACTGGCCCCTTAATCCCAGCCTAATCCAGTTACGATTCAGTTCCAGGCTGGGGTCAGCAGCAGATCTATGACAGCTGGTTGAGAATGTTGAGAAGGTCTGTATTAGACCTATTATATGATCAGTGAGTTCTCAGGTGAACATCTACACATCTGAACTTGCCAAATAAAGTGAAGAACAGTATTGAGTAGAGGTCTTCAGTAAAAGTCTCTACACTGAATAAAAAAATATGTAGGCAACCAGTAATATGAGTTCAGCCAGGCTGTTGTTACTTATTTAATATATTATTATGTGCAAGTATGAAACATAATGATGTTGCAGGGAAAACACAGTAAACTGTGCATAAGGACCTAATTAACTCATTAAAGTATTACATTTCCAATGGCTTCATCAATGCTGTTTGAACTACACACTGTGTCATTTCTTTTAGTAAGCTGTAAATCATGTTAGATAACATTGTATTTGGTACTGGCAGACTTTGAATAGACAGTGAGGAATCTCCCACTCTGAAGAGTTGAGATCCAACACACCTGGCTCTAATATTCAGATACCCATGAAAGTATTTATTGCCTGGACCAGGAGAGTCAGAATAGGATTAGAGCTGAACACTGCAGTGTGGCAGATCTCTAGGACCACTGTTGGGCTTTTGACAAGCACTGGCATAACCAACCATGTTTATCACTCGTTTTTAATGATCAAGAAGATAAGTACCATTTAGGAGCCTTTCTCAATGAATGAATTCGACCTAGTCACTTGTATCATTACAGCAGGGAATCTAAATTATTCATCAACCTCAAGATTCCTTCCAAATAAGGTTAGTCCTTGAAGGACTGAGACTGAACAACAGAACATCAGCTCTAAAAAATATTCAACCCTAAAACATGCAAGCCAAAGAGTTTTTTACTGTGGGGGGCATAAATAGCCATGATCCTTTCTCAATATAAAACATGCACTAATCACTAGATGCTCACATCAGTTAAAGCAAGGATATACAGTCAGGTCCATAAGTATTGGGACAGTGCCACAATGTTTGCCTCTGTACACCACCACAGTGCATTTCAAATGAAGCAGTGAAGTGATTTTATGCTTTAATCGTAAGAGGTTTACCACATTTACGAATTACAGACATTTTTACACATTCTCTTTATTTTCACTGGCTCAAAAGTAACTGGACAGTTGATTGGCAGTTTCAAGAGCAGGTATGTCCTGTTCCCTCATTATTTCATGACAAGGAAAAAACAGGTCTAAGGTTGACTAAATTTGCATTTGGTGGTCATTCATGGGAACTCTCTCTATACAGAACAAAGCGGTGTTGGTGGAAGTGAAGGAGGCCATCATTAGGCTGAAGAACAATTGTTGTGCTGCAAACAAACACTTTTTGTAGTTGTTAATTACTGTCTCTCAACGCTGTGGAGGAATTTTGCCCCACGCCTCCTTGCAGAACCGCTTCAGTTTAGTGACATTTGCAGGCCTTTGAGCATGAACTGCTGTGAACTATGAATTCTGCACTGGATCAGAGAATGTCAGGTCATCTGTCTGTGAGCTGAGGCCGTTCTGCAAGGGGGAGTGAGCCACAGTTCGTCCACAGCGCTGCGAGACAGTAATTAACAACTACAGAACGTGTTTGCTTGTTATTGTCGCTAAGAGGGTGTAACCAGCTATTGAAAGGAAGTGGGTAATTGTCTTTTTTTTATGCACAAGTAGGACAGGATCGTTTCTTTATAAATACATAAAATGGCGATTGCAACGAAGCTTTTTCTGTTCCCTCTTGGTCTCTTTTACACATGATTAGGTTTTGGTTTCAGATGTGATGTCACTTATAGGCTACATTCATACATTGCAGGTAAAACACAGACATGGTAACTGTTTAGCAGTATAAACGACAAAAATGACATTGTATCTGACATTGTCATTTCAGATTTGAGCCAATTTCATATGCGGTATTGAAATCCAATACATATCCGATACGGCAGTGCTACTCAGTCTGAACAGCCAGATCGGAATGCATACAAATTTTTCAGCATTTCAACTCAACATGCACTGAGGAGAAGGAGACATGTGTGACAGCAGTGACAGAGGTTTTCAGTGAAGGGATAGTGAGGTACCAGACCTCATAAATATTTGGGATAACGTATCTGTTCAAACTAAATTAGATGGTACACATATCACAAACCGGCCTGTGTTTGACGCCATTTCTAAATACTGAAGTTTAAAGAAACCAAAGACATGGCCGTGGCTGAACAATGCACTCATTTTACAAAGACCATTTTTCAGCCACTGGAACTGCTTGATAGTTTTTGTAATACTGGCAAACATGAACATGAAAGCATTGCAGTTTTTGCACATGCGTCCAGACGAATATCTGACATAGGTCACGTTAAAAAGATTGGACTTGGTGAGAAAATCAGATTCGGGCAACTGTGAATGTAGCCTTAGTGTTTGAAATGTGCACATATTTAGGAATTCAGTTGAGGCAAACATTCCTCCATGGCACTGTAGGAACACTCATTAGGTGACTCAGTGGTTTCCTCAAAGGTCTGCATAACAGAACTGATCTTGTTGAAGCGGATGCACAGAAGACACAGAAGTATACTGCTGAAAGTTTAAGGAGAGGGAAAAAGGGGATTGTATAACTTTTTTAATATTAGTCAAGCCTTTAAGGTTCATCAGAGGATATCATGCCCCGAGAAGAGCAAAAGTGACTGCAACTTCTGAACAAACTTAAATGGAAAGTAATTATGAACGGTCTAACAGAAACAATAGAGGAGTTTCTACAGGCTTGAGGAACATACTGGTACAATTAAGAGTGTGAAAAAAAGTGATTAAGAAGAGAAAAAAAGCTTATAGATAAAACAAATCTCCAAAGCATGCAAAGAGTATGTAAGAAAAAAAGCAAAAAGAGAAGAACAAATGTATGATTAGGAGCAAGAAACAGGAGTTTGAAGCAAAATAGAGTAGGTTGAGAAGTGACAGGTCCTGAAAAACCCCAGTAGAATCGTACTGCACCACAGGGTAGTTCAAGATAGCCTATGAATGTTGTAATATATGGAAATGCAGTAATAGATGAAGGGCTTTTGAAGTGTGGAAGATGTATTGAAGTAAGAACAGCTGAATAGTGACAAGATCCCCAACAACAGGAAAAAAAGAGACTCGCAGGCGTTAGGATGTACAAGCTGTAGCAGAACATTCAAATTTCGAAGAGTTCATTTAAGTGAGCAAAACAGATGAAGAAAGGGCAGACCTCTGGAATGGATTGAAGTCACACGCTACCAAGAAGACCTGTAAAATACTTAAAGGAAGACATACATTTTCAACAAGGATGTTTGAGGTAGCGTAGCTGCATATTCTACAACAGCGAGTACCAAAGTGCTGGACGTTAAACAGGAACACACTGTTTACTGCGGATTTCAGTGAAGCTTGCAATTGAGAACTCAGGAATCCCAGAGACTGGCCATACTTACAGAGACTTCAGTATGCAGTAAAAGAGAGAATGTGTGCCCAACATAAGAGGTACAGACTAGTCATAAACAAGCCTAATAAACATGTTTATACATGATATCTGATGTAACATACGTCATTCTACCAGCAAATTAACAAGCTTAGATTTGTCCAGGAAATCCTAGCCTACATTAATGCTAGCTTGAAGGAAATTGAGCATGCAAAGAGTCAAGGAAATCACTTCAGCAGGATCCATTATTGCGCTTGCTCAAGGGAAATTGCTCTTCTATTGAAAAATCTGATCCATGCTACCCTCTTCCCTTGTTCTGAAAGTGACCACTTATGTGCCGTAAGCCATGCAGGCTTCCAAGTCATGAAGGGAACTCGACCATGGCATGCTAAATTCTGTAATGCAACAGCACCTGCATTTTTCCAGTGCCTTTGGCTCCAAAAGAGTTGAAAGGCCGTGGCATAGCTTGATGGAGAGTGACTAGAATCTTCCTTTTGTCTTTCTAAACCAAATATAGTAATATCTGTAATATCTGTTTCAAATTCCACAAAAGCAATGACACAAAAAAAGCTAACCTTTAGTTTATTTACCCAAAAACTACAAAACTAACCTTTACTTCAGTTTGCCTTCCATTTCAAACACAAGTTTACATTTTAACCAGATTTCAATGGGGAATGACCATACCACATGGCTCCATGGCTGATTTACTCATTTTCACTTTAGTTGCCATATCTAATGAGAAACACATACATAGGCGGGCCAAAGAATAACCCCACCAGTTTGTACAGAAGTCCCTGTAGTTACTGAATAATACACCTTAGTCTGTAATAAGCCTTTTTTGTCAATTTGAGTTCACTTTTTTGTAAATTCTCAGTCAAGGTTTTATGAGGGAAACCCATAAAATCTCAAGGAAAGGCACCTTACCACTGATTAGACATTCCAGCACCAATGATGACAAAATCAAACCTTTCATTATTGTTTCCTGTATCTACTCCCCTTGAACAAAATGTATTTGGAACAAAACAAGCTTGAAGTTTTATAGATTTTTAAAATATTTATAAAGAAACCCATTGGGAACACAGTTAAATCTAAAGTGGAGCATTTAAAGTGACATTAGCCTCTAACAGTGCTATTCAAAGTAAGACTCAAACCAGCTGTGACGCATGGTGGTGGTAGTGTGATGGTTTGGGGATGCTGTGCTGCATTTGAACCTGGATACTATGCTACGATTAAAGGAACTATGGATTTTGCTCTGTATGAAAGAATTCTTCAGGGGAATTTCAGGTCATCTGTTTTGGGGACTTTCTGAGATATCTATGAATAAATCCATTGGGAACAGCCAGAGCAATATCTCAAGGCTGGACTAATTCATATGGCTTCAGACTAGGAGGTTCAACCTAATCCCTATTCTTTTTTCCAATATAACAAAATAGCTTTCTATATTATACTGATGTAAACATGTATAGACCTGTTACCAGTTTTGAAATTAACACATTTTTAAATGGCTTTTCTTTTTAAAAGGTCATTCTTTTAGGGAAAAATTAATAGAGATGGTAGAAAATACTCTTTTATGTATATATACTCTCAATTTCCAAGAAAGACAGAAGCTTATACTAAGGTTTAATTCTCTAACTCAAAACACACAATAAGATTCAATAAGACCACACTGAAAGAGGCCTACGTCCTTTCATGATTAGCCTGAATGATGATGGTGAAGGAATTCCGTCTTTGTTCTGGGAAGTTTTCTTATAATCAGCAGGACTATTTTTGTATTGGATAGGGAAATTGAGCAGGAAATGGATTGTATTGATATGCTGCACTCTGCTGTTCCACTTCATATGCTACTTTCAAATGGGTGATTTCAAAGTCTCCGCAAGATAGCAAGATGTTTGAGCAACCACCTTGAGTCATGCCCAGCTAAATGTGTGGTGAGATGGTATTCACAGAATATGGATCCTTATATTTAACAATTTTGTAGGTTTCACATACAGATTGTTTAACCATCCAACAGTCTAGGAAAGTGTTTGGTGGACATAAAAACAAGCCCACCTTTCTGCAAGCGTTTTGTTTTTGCATAGAAGTTCAAACCTCGCTATTTGTCATCTCCCACATTTAAAACAACTCTCTATTCATCATAGGTTCCACATTATCAGATAAGAGACACATAAATGTTTATGAAGAGTGGCAATGTGACAATGTGTTGACTTTTATGTGTGCCTCTTTGCTCTTGATTAGTCCCAATGGGAAAGCCATACCGTCTTGCAGAGAGGTGCGCATTTGCATTTCTTAGACTTCCCAGTACCCGAATGATGACAAATGATGATGACATACTTTTAATTACACTGACAACTGATTTAAGGTGCCATTTCCTATGAATTTTCTCTTTGAATAATGATTAAACAGCTTCTGTTGTCGCTTGCTTGATCAAATATTGAGCGTGGAGCAGCGCTACGGCAAGGCTGGGAGTGCATTTTATTTAAATGTATGAGAGATGCGGTTCTGTACTGTTTACCCCTGTGTTATTTTGTAATTTACTGCATCCGGAGTGTCCTGTATATTCCCCACAGGCTGCTCATGTCAGCTTGAAAATTGCTTTAGCTTCAGACGATCCACGTCCTTAGTGTAACACTAGCGCATCTTTGGGTACAAAACATGGATTGTGATTAACTGCAGCAGTTTGATGGACATTTAATCCAGACGGGTTCAGAGAGGGAGAGCTCCGCTTTATATTGAGTTACCCGCGTCCTCGGTGAGGAAGCTGCAATTAGGCTATGTAAAAAGAGAGAGGCAGTGTGGTCTTTGGCGGAAGGTCGAGGGGTTAACGGTGTATTATTACTAATCACTGCAATGGTGAGACCACTTCAGACAATCACAGCTGCAATTAAAAGTGACATCTCGGCTATTATATCATATTAAACGCCATTAGTCCCCGTCCTCATTTTAATGTGGTAGAGTTAATGTTACATATAGATTGACAGAGGTGTTGCGTTGCATCATTAACAGAAATAACCATGCCTTGGCCATGCTTGGCTTTCAGCTTGTTTTGCCATCCGCCTGGTCACTAGGGGAACAAGCTCTGATTGCCCTTCATCACACGATCACGCATTAATCACACGCTGGCCTCACTTCAGAGAAAAGAAAATGTTACAGTTTGACTCTCACTTTCACACAGTAAGCTCAATTTCACTCCACATCAGAATGCTTTTGAGTAGATTATGAATTTCATATTAAAAGATAACACAGGCAGCAGTGAGTGTCTCTGTACTCAAGGTTAATTTGCTCTGTATTGCCAAACTTCACTCGCCTCCAACATTTATCAAATGGAAGATTCAATGAAAAGGTCTCAAAGGCAAGCAACAAAACAAGGCTCAGCTCTGGCAAAAATGGCATAAAATGTGCACAGTAATCAGGAAATAGAGAAACACACTGAAATCACTCTCAAAATATGATTATATCACCCAGTGAATAAATAAGGAGTCTAATTCCATATGGAATACTTATTCAATACAGAAACTAAACTGCAGATAGTTTTAAATACATTCAAACTTTATACATTCATCATATGAGTCTGATTTTCTGGATGCTATTTGTGGTTCAGTAGATTTCAGAACAGGGAAAAGTTATAGTGTTATGTCAGTTGGGAAATGACTCACAGAGGAAAGTGAATATTGGTAAAGTGGGTCAAACAGAACAGTAAAATGGGACACTTAAGCTTGATCTTCCAGATTTTCATGCACATCTATGTTAATGATCACAAATCATTACTGGCTCCCTCCTTTAGTAGAAAAGCTTTAAACTGGTGGGGTTCTATCTTATGTGCCTTGTTATTTCAGTGAAATTTAATAACACTTATTTTGTTGTTTTCATGATTTATAACGTTAATTATGATCACACATCAATAGTAACTGATTTATTCCATGAAATAACTCATTTTTCCAACCTCCCAACATGTTTACACTATTAATGCAAAGAAAATTATATTTCTAATTGATTGTCTGGAATTGTCTGCTAGGTTAGGAACTTGACCACATGAAGAACAGAGGGCATTTTAGGGTGAAATTTACCACCCTGTCACATACCATCCTGTCTTTTTTGATTTTGAATATGGCTCCCATGTCTAAACAAAAGGATAATATTAACAAAGATTTTTATGTCTGAGGTGAGAAAATATGTTTTTTGGAAGGTGAACATATTACTCATTTTTTTTAAATTTTTTTTATAATGTGTTAAATTGAGAGTGAGCATATGCTTTTGCAGAGCCAGTCATCAAATCTTTTTGAACGACTGCTAATCCTGCATTACTGGACCGCTCAACATGCTCGGATAGAGTGAAGGCCATGTGAGGAAATACCAGCCACAGATGTCTGTGGCATCACTGCTGATCACACTTGCAATCTCCTGATGAAATGACCAATGCTTAGACAGTTGGAAGGTGTGCCACTTTAAATATCAGGCTAGTTATTTAAGCATTCTGTGACAGAGGTTTTTAGAAAAGTCATTTTTGCCTGTGTTTTGTGTATGTTGATTGACCTACAAACAGTGTCAAGGAGATTTTAGGCTTTTAAAAATGTATCTTTTTACATTACGTAAGATAGGGATCATAGTGACATGTAATCTTTCTGACAGTGTCCCACTTTAGCACCATACACCCTATGCTAACATGTATAAAGTAATCTGATAGCCGCCGACAGTTTGCTGTAATTCACCCAACACTTTTACATGCGCCTATGTAATCTGATAATGAGAGAAACCTCAGGCTTGCATCAGTCGATACTGTAAATAATCAGATTTCTTCCTAAATACATGGCATATGCACCTCTACACTGTCAAAGATCACAGGGAAGTGTTGTTACAGACATGTGTCAAATCTAATATAAACATATTGGACATATCCGACTTGAAACTTTTTGATTCTGATTAAACTGTGAACCACATCAGATATCATGTTATCCTACATACATGACCACTTGGATTCTCTGGTAACTGCTCGACTCAGATAATGATGTATTATTAGAGTACATGCACTCAATGGCTGTCCAGCGGTCACCTTACCAGATCTTGCAGAGATACCTCAGGCATTCTAACGAGATATTGATATATTCTGGACATCCAACTATGGTGTTCACTCATCAGCTGCATTGTGTGTCTCAGCCAGGCTCTTACTTTTCCATTTTGTTGTGGGGGTACACACTGTAATAAACATGTGCCCTTCACCGTTGCTGACATCATCCCCAGTGGCGAATGGGCCCCTGTTTATGACCTGTGTATAAAATGTCTCCATCCAGCCACCTCCATCCTGCTGCTATCGTGCAGGTCTACTCCATGTCCCCAGGTGACACTACAATTGTGTTACGGGTAAAGAGTGAGAGAGAGAGAAAGATGAGGGGTGTGTGTGTGGGGGGGGAGTGTTTCAGCCAGATGTTCTTTATATGGCCTGTAAAAAGGAATAACCTTTGAGTCACAGCACAGAGAGATGTGGGCATTGTTCAGATAATCATGGTGGACAGCCCATTGATGTGGATACTCATGTTCATTTGCTTCAAAGCTTGGAGGACACAGTGCAGGGTAACTCAACCTTCACTCCATCTCCAAGAAAAGGAATCAAGAACCCTTAATATAGTCCACCTGAAATGAATCATTATTCACAGCAATTCTTTTTTTGCTTGTGTGTTTTCCAGTTTAGTAGTTTGACATTTCTGGTGCAGCTAAATGTAATGTAAATGGGTCAATTATTTATTCATGAGGAGAAAATAGCAATGCTCTCACCTCTGACCCGTTGGGATTTGTGGAACATGAGGATCTGTTCTGGGCCCATGCAAGAGAGAATAATGAGCACTGATAACTAACTACACAACATGAGAAAATACTGTGGTCCAGTGTGAGAGCCTGCAGGCAAATTACATCAGCAACATAAAGGGCAATTCATTTTGCTTATCAGAGCAACTAAACATCAGCAGGGAATGTAAAGCAGAGATGTTCACAAGTCATAAAACACACGTCCAAGTCAAGTCTTGAGTCTTCACGCTAGAGTCCAAGTCAAGTCTCAGGCCAATATAACAGACACATATACAAGTGTATATGGTAATCGTAAATAGACAAAAGTACTGGAATGCAAAGAGTCTATCCTGCTTTTGTTGGAGTAACTATCTCTACTGTCCAGGCAAGGCTTTTTACTACATCCTTTTTACTACACTGCATCATCATTCCAGTGCAATGGGTTCAGCTTACAGTAACTGACTGCATCCATTAGAAGAAATGTCCACAAACATTTGGGCATAAAGTGTATTTTGAGCCAGGGTAAGCTTAGGGTAACGATCTGGAAAAGAATTGTATCATATATAGCTGGAGGGACGGCAAAGAGGCTAGCGGCTTAACTCACACCCATCCGAGTATGTTTTCAGAACCTTATAAAGCTTGATGTGGTCGATTCATTGTGTTCAGTCTTTCATTTGTTTCTCACACTCTTTGCACATTGCCACTCTTCTGTTATACCCACAATTTTAAACTCCCTGTAGCCAAAGGCTACTATATATGCTGCTCCAGCCAAAGCCATGCAACCCTGCTTTGCTTACACTTGACGCCGCTCATCGATATCCCACTCACACAAGGAGTGGAAAGGCGTGGAAAGGCGCTTATTGTTCACATTTTTTTTTTGATGAGTCCGAGTTGAGTAAAGAGTGCTTAGAGACGAGTTGCAAGTCAAGTCTTGAGCAACTTAAGTGCGAGTCTGACTCGAGATACTCACTCGAGTATCAGATGAGGATAATCTGTCTTACTGTTTTAGAGATGAGTATAAACATATACTCTGAAGATCCAAAACATTATGATCACTCAAAGATGAAGAGATTCTCATAGTCAATACGTTGGATTATGGAGAAACTGGCAGGCGTACAGATCTGAGTGACTTTGACAAGACCCGAAGATTGACAAGCCATGAAACGGCAACAGCATGTTTGCCCGTCCAGGCTCATCAATGCACAAGGGTAACGACGCCTATCCTGTGCGGTCCAAAATGACAGACACACACAGACACACACAGGTTTGTTGGAGGAATGTGAGCACAACACACAGTGCAACTCTACAGGCAGAGTGGTTTTATTAGGGGCAATCCAATACCCATAATCCAAACAACAGGCAGGGGTCAGAACACAGGCAGGCAACAACAACGCAGGCAAGAAATCCATTATCAAAAGTAAAAAGATGAACAAAGCTCAGCAACACAGAATCCAAATAAACAAAACATGGCTCAGAATTCAGTAGAACAACACAGAGACCTCACAAAGAGGACACAGAAACATAGGGGTATAGAGGACTATGCTAATGCGTCCTTGATAGGCTCCAGGTGTGTGTGAGTGGTGTTATTCAGATGAGCCTGGCATAAGAAGCATGGCAGCAAAATAGAAGCACATGGCCTAAGCTTGTGTGATATCATGCAGGTCCAGGAGGAGAGACTGTTTCAGCATCACACCCTGCTTCAGACTGGTCAGAGTGCCCATGCTAACCCCTGTCCACTGTTGGAAGCACCACTGGCCTATTTGGCTCATCTGTGTCTTTTTATGATTTGATTTCTTTTCTACTTTTTTCAAGTGACACTACATGCACTGCAGATCTATCCATATATTTCTGATGATGTTTAGGTTGGGTGGTTGTGAGGGCCATTGCAAAACCGTTAGCTTGCGCCTCTTGCTGTTCTCTTTTTATCTTCAGCTTTTAGACACTAAGGGGTGTTTGCTTTAGAAGTTCATTAGCATTTCATTAAATTATTCCCTCTAACAGTGAAATCTTCCCTCTGCCACTGGCTGCAACACAAGCCCAAAGCTTGATAGATCCACCCTGTGCCTAACAGTTGGGAGGTGTTCTTTTCTTGATATTCTGCATCCTTTTTTCTCCACATCTAGATTTGCTCACTGTGGCCAAACAGTTTTTTCCCAAAGTCCATCAGGCTTGATTCAATATTTATTTTCTTCCTGATGCGTTGTGTGGTGTGATGAGGACCTAGGGAAGGTTTTCTTCTGATGCTCTTCAATGAAGGTCATAATTGTGCAGGTGTTGCTACACTGTAGAACAATGCACCACAATCACTTCAGAGTCCAGGTTAATTCTCCCTGAAGGCTTTTTGCATTCAAACAGAGGTTTTGATAAGCTTGTCTTGCAATGCTATGAGCAGTTCTCTTGGAATGTATCCTTGACCTTAACCTCCACCATTCTCGTTTACTCTCATTTGTTAATTACATGAACTGAGGAAACCGCTACCTGATACCTGTTTGTTCTCTTGTATATAATATAGAGTATTTAAAAAGCTTTGAAATTGCATCACCTGGCCTTTCCTAACAATGACTTTGAACAAACCATGGCCAAGCAAATTAAGGCCTCAGACCTTTGTAAAAGCTATCTGAGAGCTCAAATGTCTTGGAGTGCCCACACTTTTCCATGGTGCTCCTTTTCACTCCTAAGTTGTACAAAAACCAAGATAATACACTAATTTTGCATCTTCTTTATCTTCTTTTAAAGCATCTTTAACTGGATGCCTTTTAAAGATCAGTTCATTGTTTGTTTAATTAACTCTTCACATTACCAGAACTGTTAACCAGGCGTGCCCAAATGTTAGCATGCCACTGTAAGAATAATTATTCTATCAAAAAAGAAATAACTTTCAATACTATTTATACAATGAAGAAAAAAACTTAAAATGTAACAACTTAAATTATTAAATTAGAAACTTACGTGTAGTAATTGAGTTAATTTAAGAACCAAAATTCTACTGTTTTCAAAATCAAATCAAATTAATGTATATTTAATAGTATACTATTAAACTAAAGGTACTAATAGTATAGTACTTTTTACAACTGTTGTTGTCACAAAGCAGCTTTATGCAATCAGTAATTAGTAAAAAAGACAGTAATTAGATAAATGCTTTGTGATTGGGTGGCCTTCTCTTTGTTCTAGTGTCAGTATTCGTTGATATTGCATGGCTTGATTTAGTGCATCTATGTGAGTGGCTAAGTAACTAGAAAATGATAGACAGAAATAATTAACCAACTAAGTAGAAGTAGTCCAAATACATTAGTCACTATTAAACACTACATCAACTTGAGCTTTGACTCTAACTGTGCAATCTGTGATATTTCTGTGAATGATATGCAGGATATTATATCAGTAGAAACATCAGCAGTGTAACTTTTCTTTTATGAAACTTTGTTGACGTTTGTTTAAGGCTTTGATGTGAGATTAAATCCGATTGAGTTTCTTTCATAAACGTGTTCTCAGCAATGTATCTGCAACGCCTCATACTTTTGATTTGATTTCCACCATTTCCAGCATTTTTTCCTTGGTGCTGTGCCTGGGGATGGCGGGTTCGTCCATCATGCTGTGAGCCACGGCAATAACCTGAACCACATCTGCTCTCAGCCACTGACCACCTGTCAATCAACCTGAAGCCTGAGGGATAGAAATTATCAAGAGCTGAATTGATCTTTGTCAGATCCTGATCAGGCTGTATTGATCTCTTTCAAGGGAGACAAAAGCAGAAGGAGGAATCAAGCAGTTTAAGAACCGGCGTGCCTTATACACCTCATTCCTTCAATCTGTCTCTTTCTTTCTTTTCCTCTGAGGGCTAAACAAAAGCTTTTTGCCGGTAAGTGAATTTATGAATGGAAATAACATACAGACCTGTTGTGTATCTTGTATTAAGATATGAACTTTAGTTGTTAATAAAGTCTAATCAAGCTCAAGAAAACAGCTATTGCTCCTTTTGCTCCTGTCCCTCATTTTATCCCCAACCTCCCTTCCTTTCTTCCTTCTCACTCTTTCTCTGATATGATTTTAATCCCCCACTGATTCTATCAGGCAGAATCAACTCATTTTATAAGAGCTTGATCCTCTCTGAACTCTATAAGAGCCCCACTGAGTCTGAGAGACTGGTGAAGCTTCAAACTCCATTAGATTATAGCAAAGCTGAAGGCTGCATTTATGGGATGCATCACATGTATTGTATCTATTTCTTGAAGCAAAATCAATACAGTAAATCTATTGCTTCACAACTCAGAGCTCTAGATATTCACCTTAGGTATATTCATCTCTCTGCAGATGAGTGACTAATACCTTGGGTCTGGCTTTTTGCTTTCAAATCTTCATTCTTAAGAGAAAAGGTTGTATTCATACCATAATTAAGAATCCTCAATCAGTCTTGACTTGGGTGTATTCTTGGAAAAACCTTTAATTGGTATAGAACATTTATATTATAGGAGGCTACACAAAAAGCTTTTTCACTTACATTTTTTTTTTCATTTACAAAAATGCCACTTCAAAGAAAGCTACATTGGACGATGCTTTTTGAGACCAAAGGTAGCTCTTTTAAGTATCACACCAAATAACCTTTTACAGCTTTTATATGTGTACCTTGAATGTTCTTGTATATCCTTTCAAATAGAGAGTAGTAGGCCTATAGTTTGAGATGTGATAGGACCTTTAATTGATGTTCATTTGACTTGTAAATAGTAGAAACGTTTTTGGTGCTATACAGAGTTGTCGTTATTTCACATAGAATAACATCCTTTACTAAAAACAGTTAAAGAACCCTATTTTTAAGTGGATGTATATAAACCCAATACAAACATGTAGTGAGACACTGATACAGCAAGTAATATACGTTTGCAGCTACTGATCATTCGTCATAATTAACATATTTAGTTGAAAATGATGTTTTAGGAGATGGAAGACAAATTTAGCCCCCATTAGCTAATGAGAGACTTTCAGTCTAATCGAATAAAGATTTAATGTAATAGATGGAGTGAGTCCCAGTCAGAAAAAAAAAAGACTAAAGAAGCCTCTAATAATAAATAATTAGCTTAACTTACAGTACAAAAGTGGCATGTTTGGCATACCACAGATAGCAAGCACAATGAGCTAATAACTCACTGTCATGCAAAGATGCAATATAAAGACTGTAGGGAATGAAAAGAAATGATCTCCTGTATGCATGAATCTCTGGTGTTTTGGAAAAGTTCAATAACATGGCAGATTAATTCATTTCCCCACATTGATTGGGTGTTATTCTGACGACACTTCCTTCTTCTCAGCCACGGCAGCTTATGTGATGTATTAGTAAAGCCAGTCATACAGTCAGTACTGTGCAAAGTCTTCATTCATCTCAGCATTGAGGGTGTTTTTACTTTGAAAAGCAGTGCATAACTTTACAATGAATAAAAATAAATCTAAAGACAGTAAAACTGATTTGTTCAGTTCACCTCATTTACTTTAATGAAGGATTGCCTAGACATTAAATAGTAGCTGTAAATACTCGCCTTCCTTGAGATAACACAGTGACACATATACAGTCAGGTCTATAAGTATTTGGACAGTGACACAGTTATTATAACATCTGATTCTGTAGACCACTTTCATGGATTTGAAATAATCAAGATGTGATTGAAATTAAGCTTCAGTGAATTTAAAAAAATACTGCATTAAATGTTACAGACATTTTTACATAGGCCCTTCAGTTTCACAGGTTCAAAAGTAATTGGACAATAGACTGATGTGATTTGTCTTGGTACAATGGATAACACCACAGACTGCCACTGAGCTAGTCTGGGAGACTGTGATTCAGTTCCTGGTCTAGGTGACTATGTTGCACTACACCAAAAAGAGTCATTGGGCAAGACTCCTAAAAATGAGCCCATCCTCTAAGTCACTAAATGCTGTAAATGTAGACTGAACAGTGTGGACTGTTTCGTGGCCAGTTCTCTCATTTCTTAATGACAAATCAAGGAGACAAAAGGCCTGGAGTTGATTCCAAGTATTGAATTTGCATTTGGTGGCTGTTCATGGAAACTCCTAATAAGCAGCCCAAAGAGGGGATGATGCAAGTGAAGGAGATCATCATTAGGCTCCAGATAGATTGCAAACAATCTAGTAACACTCAAGAACACAAAGGCCAGATTAGATTGCCTGAAACCATCTATGAAGTCTGCCCAGTTCTGCAACAAGATTCTTCGGACAGATAAGACCAAGATTAACTTGAGTATGAAGAAGGGTTTATGATCCGAAGCAATGTCACACCATCTGTCAAACATGGCAGAAGCACTGTTATGACATGGGTATGGGTCACTGGTGTTTATTGAGGATGTGACTGCTGATAAAAGTAGCAAAATGAATCCTGAAGTATATAGATCTACACTTTCTGCTACATTTAGTCGAATGCTTCGTAGCACATTTGGCTAATAGCCCAAAACATACTGCGCAAAGCAAAACGGAATGGATTATTTCTGAAATGGCAATGGAACAGTTACTTTTTTGTAGGTGTAGTAAGTATATAGTAAATATCATAGCATCTTCAACTTACTGCATTATATTTGCTGCGATGGCCACTATAGACTTATGTGACCTCCGTAGTGACTTTGCCCAAGGACATTTGTATTTCACTGGTTCCATCACCTGTCTCTCGCCTGGCTATGTCTTGCTCTCTGATCATCAGTCCCTGCAGCACAAGTCTGCTTCAAGTGACATCTCCTAACCAGGGGGCTGCCCCATCACATCATGCTCCAGCTCCCCATTACTGCTACACTGCCACACATCTTTTCCAATGTCAGCCCCCCGCCAGCCCCCAACCCCTCCACATACTGTCATATAAGAAAGCAAAAAATAACGCTTCCCGTAAAACTCATTGAATCGTCGAGGGTAACAATGGAAAAGGATGTTTTTTTGGCATCCCTTGTCCGAATAATGGAACTGCATCCATTAGACGACCCCCGTAGAGCTTCTACATGGTGCTCGGAAAGCTCGTGACCGGTCTTTTCCCCCCTCTCTCTCTCTGTCCATTGATCTCTCTCCACACTGGTCCCATGGGCAGCTTCGGCAACCTCTCAGATGTGGAGCGCTTGTTTCAGGGGTACACCGTGCACCTTGCTATGAGGCTTCTCAGTATACATCATTGGTCTGCTGGAAATCACACCATGGCTGAGAGCTGTGGGGAAAGCTAATGTGATCTGCCGGAGCTCTCCTTCTCTGTTCCCCGAACATATCTGTCCTTTTCCCTCTCGACCTCATTCCTCCTTGTCCTTTCTCTTTTTTGCCTTCAGCGCTCATGATCGCACAGGCTGCCTGCGAGAATTCTAACGATTTTGGTAATTTCGACAGCCCAGACGTCTGAAAGCCTTATTCAAACAGCACGGTGGAACATGCTCCCACAATTATAGTAAATACGCTGCTGGGACTCAGGACATGTTCCTAATGTCTCCTCATCCTTTTAAGCTACGTCTAGAGAGTGCCGTCTGCTTTTAGTATTCGCGAAGTATAAAATAAGCATGGTAATTAGTCAAAATAATGAGAGCAGACTCATCTTGACAAGCGTATGAATTATGCATCCCCTGGTTTGAGGAGCCTGGTGCCATGTATTTTAGCATTCAGGGATGGAGGGCTAAACAAACAAAAAGTCTTCGTAAATAATGAATAGTTTATGAGATCACCAGGAGGAACTGGTAAGCCAAGTGTTAGCCATCTATCCACGGCTTTAAGGCTCTTGCGCTGTTAAGTTGAGGTGTGTTAGGGGGTGACTGAACATCAGGCTGCAATCAATAGGCTTTCACTGTGATCCGCCAATAGACCACGTTCTCACAGTCGATCAGGGTGTGTTTCGCAGTGGTGTCAGGCGCTGCAGACCGAAGGGAACACATGCAACTAAAAATCAGGGAAACAATAGCTTCTGTTGGACTGTTTTTCCATCCGTTACCAAGTGATAGACCCTAATGGAGCGCTCATTGATACTACATCTTCATTTTATACTCTAAATATTTGATCCTCATTTTGCCTGAAATGCTAAACCAGATACAAATGTATTTCCTGGCTTTTACTCTTAAGCCTAAATGGATCTAAAACTGAAGGCCTAATTTGCAATATTTCTCATTGATTTCACATTGCACCAGCAGGATATTCTCTTTCTCTTGGAAGCCCTGCCCATGATATATCTAGAATAATGTAACCCACCTTCCCTGTTCTCCTTTCTTTATTCTTTTTTTTTTTTGCCCTTGTTCCCTTCATCTCCTCTGTCCCTTGTGCGATCATTGATATTCGGAGAAAAAGCCCCTTGAGAGAAGTATAAAATGTATTTTCTGTAATGCAATCTGGAATTATGGGGATACCATTTTCAATCTTATTTGTGCACAAACTAATAACATTGGCTCTAGCTGGAAACCAATCTCTTGCTTGCAAAGTGGAAAATACTGCCTTTGAGAGAATCCATCAGTGTGTACAAGTGATTGCATGTGTGTGTGAGTGTGTGAATGTGTGTGTGTGTGTAACATGCCGGTCCGTGTTGTGATAGAGCGGGGAGTATGGTAAATCCACTCTTTCTTCAGCCACAGCTCAGCGTTTCGGACTCGAGTAGCTCAGCTGCCTTCTCGGCATGGGGGATCATGGTGTGTATTTACGTGTGTAATGCTGTACAGCACAGTGTTGAGCTGTGGTAACCCATGCGGTGCTGTGAAACAATCTGCGGTGTTGCCCATCACAGGGCTGTTCAGTGTCTCTGATTTTGATTAATGATGACTAGCAGAGGTTAGAAAAGTGATTATACACCAGCTGCCGCTGTTTTTTCTGCTCTTCTCCAGCACTGCTCCTCAATGATCTGCCAAAACTATACTAAAACTTCAGCTCAGAGAGAGAGAGAGAGAGACACAGAGAGAGAGAGAGAGAGAGAGAGAGAGACAGTTTTTAGCTAAACTTCAAGATTAATCATCCTTTATACAAGCAGCCTACACACCTCTGCCACAAATGTAAGTGTAAAATTGAGTTTAGACCAAGTACCATTTGTTAACTTAGCTATTGGTGCACCGTAAACATATTCATAGCTTCATGGAAAATAATAATATTTTTTTGTAATTTTCTTAATTTTATTGTATACACAACCTTGTAAAATCATAGAAATTCTAAATTAATAATACCAACTGTATTTTGCCAATAATTTAATTATTAATTAATTTATTTATTTTAAATATTTTAATTTTAAAATACTATATTTTTGTGGAGTATAATTTTTTTAAATCAATGAATTGTAATTAAGCAAATAAATAAATAAAATGTATCTGTAATTAAACATGCAGATAATAAAAAAGGTTTACTTTCCATTTTCATTTTTTTCTTTCTGTAATTTTAGGGTACATTTTATTGTTTGTATATTAATGTGTACACTGTCAAATATCATAATTTTAATTCAAATGAAAATACAAAAATAAAGGGCAATGTTTATATGTGTGTTTATTATGAATTCTCAATTAATGTACGAATGTCTGTACATCACATCGTTTGGTGTTGTGAGATTTGAAATGAATCTTGAAACATTGAAACATTGGATATACACGTACTTAACGTAACTACGTGACAAAATATCTAAATGTGTGTAGAGTTATTTGTGGAGGGCTGGGCGGAGGGGCTAGTTGTTTATTTATATTTGCAGCAGATGGCAGGATATGAGCTGTGGGGGCATTATTTAATTTATTTAACCATTATGTTCAAGGGCTGTTTGTACAGATTCATCATTTGCATTTGAAGTGAATTGTCCCTGGTTAGACTGTGTCAGGCCTTGTGGTCTAAGCCCTTCTGCAAAGCCTCTGTTAGCCAGGCATTTAGCAGAAGCTCTTATCCAGAACGGCTTACAAAAGTGCTTCAAAATACCCTTAGCTAGTTTGTATCGGCTAGGATCCTAAAGATACCTCTAAGCTTAGATATGTACTAAATACGAAAGTCCATATGGAGACCACAATACTCGACATACTCTACACTTTGCCTAAATATTCTTGGAAGAGAAGGACTGCGCTTGAAGACAGCGAGCGACTCTGCTGTTTGGGCACCGAGGGGAAGTTTGTTCCACCACTTCAGAGCCAGGACAGAGGAAAGTCTGGATGCTTGTCTTCTGTAGATCTTAAAGGTTGGCGGGTCAGGCTGAACCGTACTTGTAGCTGGAATGGCTTTTGACCTTTGCCGTCAAGTAAGAAGAGGCTGGTCCATTCTTGGCTTTGTAGGCCAGCATCAGGGTTTAGAATCTGATGCTGGCAGCAACTACAGGAAGCCAGTGAAGAGAACAGAGCAGAGGAGTTACATGGTTGAACTTGGTTGCAGGGGCCTAATAGTGCGCAAAGGATGACCAGATATAAGGCAGTTGCAGTAATCAAGTCTTGAAATGGCTAGAGACCGAGCGAGCACCTGGGTGGCCTCTTTAGAAAGGAAAGGTCAAATTCTCTGAAATCTTCTGGATGAAGAGTTCTTGTCTGTCACTATCTGTCAGATAGTGGTCAAAATGATAACAAAAAGGAAAAGGATAGTGGATCACATTGCTATGGGAATTTAATAAGGTGATCAGTAGCACATTGTACTTAAAGCTATATAAAAAGAAAATCAGTGTTAGAATTTACCCAGCATTAGACTGTTCCCCCTCATAGCTCTCCCCCTAATGTTTTTCCGCTGAGTGACACTTCTGTATAATCAGAAGCACTACTTTGTAAAGCAGCCCAACGCGCAGCTACCTTGCCATTCACTTTGAACGTCTCTGAGGCTCAGATCCTCTGAAAAGGTATGAAGATAAAGAGAGAAGTGAAGTATTTGATTAAACAAGCGCAGTTGTTAATAAACTCATCAGCAGTGCTGCTTTTAGTGCAGCAGCATGACTAATGAACATCTCCATCAGTCTCTGTGCTCTCCCAAAAGTCCCTGTCAGCAGCAGCCTGGGCTTTAATGGGGTTTAATGGAGCTTTTCCATCCTCTGATGCTGTGGTCATTCTGTAGTGACAGGAAAGAGTGGTCAATTATGTTAGCACGTCTGGAAGCATCTTTCATGCTCCGACATGCTTTGGGTTCTTCGGTAAACTTTCCCCTCTAAGACGACGAGTTGGTTTATAAGATATTACCAGCCGCTCTGACAAAACATCAGTCGCATGCATCATTTCTTCTCTAATACCCGGTCAGGTGCCCTCTTGCCTTGTTACCAGTGAAAGTTCCATCAGGTAACAGTTACACCAGTCTCCTGAGATTAATTTTAGACCACGCTTTCACCAGCCAGGTGCTTCGTGTCCAAGCCGAACACAACACGGACACTCCCACATATCAGGAGGAGACGCGTAGGGTGCATAAGTCCAAATCTGTGAGTGACTGACCAGCAAAATAACCCACCTCCATCATACTTCTCAGTGGGGAACAGCAGGAGAAATGCTGAAATGTGAATGATTGGGCTAAAATGTACAGGATCTCAAGAGACCGGTGTAATCCATTCCTGATTGAACTGATGCTGTGAATAAAATGAGGTGGCCATAACCAAGTATTAATCCAAGGAGACTATTAAAAGAAAAGGTCCTAAAGTAATTCTGCAGCTTTTCAAAAGTCCACTTTTAGTTTGTATTCTGTGGTATTGATTTTAACGTCTGCGATTTCTCTGCAGGTTCTGGACATGATTCATTATCTTTCACTGTGCTGCTCTGAGGTAAATGTGTTTTGCTGTTGTCTAAAGCCTGACAGGTAATGCATTATTGTTAGGCCATTAAAACTGTACAGATTCAATTTCTCATCATACTTAATAGCAGCAACTCCCATCGTTGTTTTTCTCTGCACATCCACCTCTGGCCATTACTCCTCAAATCTACTACACATTGTATCAGAGAGAAAAAAAAATCAGTGAGTACAAGCATTAGCCCATGTTTATTCTGGTGAAAGGTAGTTAAACTGCTGCCACTCAGCCCTGACGAGCCTGATACCGCCTGATTTTGGCTGCCGCAGGCTGATGATGGAGGCGGTAGGGACTTTGCATCGAGAGGTGTTTGTGTATCAATACTGCTGACAAACCTCATTCTCATGCTAATGCACTGATCCATTTGGGCTCTTTAAAAGCACTTTGGATCACTCGCTGGATGAATGCATCCTGCACGTAAGTGAATGAGAAAATAAATAGCGAGAGTGCCACTTTTCCTATAGCTGTCATTCTGACCAAAAATAGAAAAGTAGTTGGGCTGCTTTCTCTACAGAAGCATTCATCCTCTGAAAAGAGTCGCTGGGAACTAGATCTAGTCGGGTGTGTTTTTTTGTCACTGGTTTACTCTGACAGCTGAAAAAACAGCGGATGCTTGCTACGACTTATCCTGTGATAGGGGCTTTGAAGTATTTTAAGAGGGTAGGCATTTCCAGGGCACGAAATGGGCTTCGAGACATGGGTGATGTCCAAAATGACGCCTTATTCACCATACAGGGTGCTATTTGGGAGCCAGCCATTCTTAAAGTGATTTGTAGTGGAGAGCATCCAATGAACTCTTATAATCCCACAGCGTAGACTTTACTCTTAGCATAGCATGTTCTATAGTAGAAAAGGTTTTATATATATTTATAGCAAAGATCAGTTTTTCATGTCCAGTCTTGGCGATCCCACTGCCCTCCATACACTCTTATAAATGCCTTTTAGAGCATTGAAGAACCCCCTTTATTCCCTTTAGGTTCTATAAAATAAGACATAAAGGGTCTTTAACAATAGAAAGGTTTTTCACACTCACTTATCTCTATTACAAACATGATTCTTTATGGAATTAAAGAGGCTCTTCTGTGGCATCATTCATTGAACCAGTTGAAGCACCTTTATTTTAAGAGTGTAGTTTTAACTATTCTCTGATCAATATCACCAGCTAATTACCAAGCTCTTGATTAAATGAGTTAGAAGTGTTGAGGGCACAGGAAATCTGAAACTGTGCAGGGCAGTGCGTCTCCATGATTGAGCCACTAGTATAGACAGTAGTGGAACTGTATTTTGAACATTTTTGTCAAAGGATTGTTTTATCATTTCTTTGGCTCTTGTCAAGGTTCCATGTTATACATTGGTCCGCAAAAACTTTCTATTACCCATCTATTACCACTGATATCTCATTTGATAAAAAAACATGTTTTTACAACGTTGTATACTATAAGCAGTTTCTGCATCAATATTTGTTAAAAGCTTGATTTGAATGTTTATTTTTTATTGAATTTTTTAAGACATAGGCAAGGCAAAAGCCTTGTTAGCAGCTTGCATTCTCCTACCCTGTTATTTCACAAGAAAAACAGAAAAGACCATCACATAGAAATTCAATCAAATAAGCTTCCAGACAAAAAATGTATTACCTTGTGTGTTTAAGGTGGTAGTACCTATAGGCTCCTGCAGATGGCGCAGCCCAAGGATGATCAGTCTATAAATACCCCTCTGGGCGAGATTCATAGATTGAAAAGAAGTGGCACAGTGCAGTGAATGTGTTGTTGAATGTGTGGAAAATGGGTCATAAAGCAGATGTTAATGATTGGCAATAAGAAGTGATTGCATTTGGGCGTGCCAAAGGCCATAGTGTGAAGGAAGTAGCTGAATTTGGTGGTTTATTGAAAGGGTATGGTCATACAGGTCTACACAGATTTGTGGCAAAAAGACAAAACTGATGGACAGATGGACAATGCTGGTGTGTAAATGAAAATCTTTACTTCTAGACAAGAATTGCTTCTAGAAGTCAAGCAGGTACTTCACCAACAATTTCTGAAAGGACACTCCACAGGGTACCGCATACCATGAACATATGGAGTAGAGTGAGAGCAGAGCATGGCAGAACCTTGCAGAATTGAATGTTCTTCATAAAACGTTTTCTTGAAGGTTCCTCAAAGCACCTTCAAAGGTGCAAACCTCAAAGGTTCCTCCGTGGTTTCAAATTGAAGACACTCTCACACCCTCCAAAAGTTCTTCAAGGATCTTATGCTTTTAATAGTGTAGCCTGCTGGTATGACCGTGCACTTAAATACAACTGCAAATCTCTGCTGTCCAATGAAAAACATGTATCTCCAGTTTTGTCAGGTTTACATTTTTTTCAACAGTTTGGATCCTGTAGATGCTCTGTACACTTTGTATTAATTCTGGATGAATAGACTTATAGAAATGCTCTGAATTACTTAGAAAAGTAATTATTTTATATTAACTTCCATTCAGAGTTAAGAAAATGTTTTTCTTAGGACAGTACCAAAATTCATCTACTTCCTTCACGCTATGGCCTTTGGTACGCCCAAATGCAATCGTTCTTTTTTTGCCAATCCTTAACATCTGCTTTGCTAAATCTATGTAAAGAAGAGGAAGCATGTGTGTGGGGATGTGTGTATGTATAGTCCCCCATCATCAGCTGAAATGCTTCACAGTGTTACTTTCAGATATTTAAACAGCATGTTCATATTAACATAAACAAACTGTGTGAAAAGTGTGAAAAATAAAAGTGAGGGTGATAGAGCTGTGAAAAAAGCTCCAAGGCAAAATGTCATTGGTATTAAGACATTTAAAATGTCATAAATTGGTCTCAACTTTAGATTTCCAAATAAGTAATGTTTGCAAGAATTGTGAGAGCTTTCTGCCTGTTACCATTCATATTACATCTGCCTTTACTAAAGACCTTCAAGGAGCCAAAGAAGGCGTTTGTTCAGTACTTTAACAAACATTGTTTCTTTGATGTATAAATAGTACATATGTGACTTGGGGTTGGGGTGAAAAATGTCCAGATACAGTTTTACAACCCTGTTATTTTGCCTTAGAATTGAAACACAATGTTTTTCCTTTTATGGTGGGCTTTTGGGAAAAAATAAGCAAGTTTATTGGCTAGTTATGCTACCACAACTCACTACATAGCATAGCCTAGCACTGTAACAAGATTTTTTAATTGGTAATTATTTCAGAGTTTTATTGGATAATGTTGCTGTCCTCTTGATGTCCTGCTCTTCTTCTTGCAGTGGAGCTCCCTCCGATCACCTCTTCCCTCTTCTCCGGTTTGATGTGGTGATTTTCTTTATAATGAATAGACAACAGTGCTCCAGGTTCAACATATGTTCCATTGAACTCTCTGTCTTCAAATATGCCAGGGTATACCGAGGTAAAAGCGAACTATTGACCTAATAGATGTCATTTAATTTGGATATAAAATTTTGATTAAAGATTTTGGGCTATATTCATAAAAACATCATATTCATATGTCATGGCTGTTCTAAGAGTGCCATGTTGGTCTTATTAGTCCTTGGTCTGCTCTTGACTCTGCTGCTCACAGCCTAATCATTGATCACCTAGAAAACATTGTAGGATTTAGTGGGACATAACTGGTTAAAACTCGTATATCTGCCTAAGGACCTTCAGACTTAATGTGGGTCATGTGCTTTTCATAACTTTCAGCAATGGAGTTCCTCAAGGTTCAATATTAGAGCTGTTTTCCTTATGTATGCTTTCACCAGGCAAGATCATTAGGAAATCTAACATCTTATTCATTGCTATGGTGATGATACCCAGCTTTGTCTCCCACTGAGGCCTATGGATCTGTGTTCACTAAAGCGTTTCAATGAGTGTCTAGAAGAAATAAAGCTCTGAATGTCAAATAACTTTCTTTAATTATTACGAGGTAATTCTCTTTGGTCTTTACTGACAAAGCCAAACTGACTTTGTTACAAAGTGTTCAAAGAAGAGGGATCATATCACCCTTCACTGGCCCAGAATCCAGTTGAGAATGCACTTCTCATTTATGCTTTTAAGCATCTAAATGTATATACACCCATGTTGGGATGTCAAAATCGACAAAAACTCAACAATGGGCCGAAAGTGAGTAATTTTCTATGTCACTGTGTTAGAAATCCGGCGTACAGGAGGCAGATTCAGTCAGGAGTCAGGAGACTGGATCTTTAGTGTTGTAGTTTATCACGTGCAGACAGAAAATCATACACACATGGGCACAAGACAGTCTAGTCTAGTCAGACCATGTCTAGTCCATTTCAGGCCAGTCTGACCCAGTCCAACCCAGGCTAGTCTGATCCAATCCAGTCTAATTGAATCCAGCCTGATCCAATCCAGTCTAAACAAATTCAGTCTGGTTTGGGATATTTCGTGAGGACCTTATATATATTGGGAACTGTGGGAGGGGAAAGGATGATGAAGAATAGGAATTTAAGAGGGGTATGTGGGGGATGAAGGTGAGGGTGAAGAAGGGGAGTTTAAGGAGGAGTAGGAATGGGATGAAGGTGTGGGGGGTTGATAGTCATCACACAACAAAGGGAGAAGATGTCAACTGTCTGCAAAGGTGGGTGACTATCGGCACTTTCCAGAGGGTTAATTGTATTGCCATATAGTTGGCAGTTGACATTTGCTAAGTTAAAACCATGTGAAAGTAATGTTAGAAAGGGGCACATTTTCTCTCAGCTGGTATGCTAAAATGTTAATCTGCTACAGTAGTCATATACTGGCACATATACCACAGTGCATTGTGGAACTGTATGAGTAAGAGGATGTGTATTTACTGATGCACTGGGAGCTATTTTTGCATAGAAACAGATCCGCTGTGTCAATGTCTCTTCAACTACATTTTCAATGATGGCATTTTATCTCTGGGTCCAGTGCTTGCGAGCTCAGGACAGTGGTCATTAAAAGAGAACTGATAAACTAGAAGACGTCCCGCTGTGTGTGTTGACAGATGTGCAGGTCTCAGTGCAATCTCATGATTGATAGCTGAGCTGAATACCAGGTGCCAGTCAAATGGCCACCGAGGTGTATGAGCTGGAGCACAAACAAGCCTCCAAATGGGGACACAGATTGGAGTAGCAGTGCAGCTCCAGCTGTGAGGGATTGTTTTGGGGGGTTGTTTTCGAAGCTGAAGTCATTAGTTGTTGGAGAGAGTGTACACTTGACTCACTCAGACGTGCAGCATATATCTCTGGAGAGCTGGGACCAGGTGACTTTTGGAAGAGGTCACCTTCACAGAGCAGGTATTGATCTACCTGTGTCCCTGTTTGCAGTGCCAAGGTGAGTCTGGGCCAAGGTCATTTTCCACTGGGACACATACAGTATAGATCTGCTGTAGTTTAATTGTGACCTAAAGAGATACTTAGAAATGCTTTTATCTTCAATACGAAATGAAAGGTGCAGGGGCTAGTTAGAGGCATATGTTTCAGGGAACGGATGTGTGGAGGGGTTACATCACTGTAAATAAGTATAACTTAGCAGTACAATCCCTCCCGTAATTTATTCTGGAAATTATGTGTTAATTAAATATTACAAAATATTAGCTTTACTGAAAAAAGGAAGAGAATCTCAGTGTTCTTTGACTTTCACTTTCAAGTTCTTTGACAAACATTATATTCATCTAAAGATCTGTAATGGGTGTGCATGTGTCACACAGCTGCAGGGACCTGGGAGTGTGGGTTTACTCTTCGTTCTGGTCTCTGTCTGTGAGGAGTTTGATGTGTCCACCCTGTGTCCTTGTGGGTTTTCTCCGGATTCCTCCAGAAAAAAAAAAACCCACATGAATGCTACAATGTCCCTAGATGTGTTTAAGTGAATAGGTATGTGTGGCACCCTTTGATGGATTGTCGCCTTGTCCAGGGATTATACCTACCTTGTACCCAATGACTCTGGGTTGGCCCCCAAAACCACCACAGCTCTGACCAAAAATAAACGGATACTGCGGTGGGTGGATGGCTGGATTGATGGAGCTGCAATGACTAATGGTAAGCCTTATTATGAGTTTAATGCAGATAATGAGATTTTACTGTGTAAAATATAGTGTCTACAATGCAAAGTGATTGGTGTGCTGCAGCTTTCACTACAAGAGGAATTGGTTCTGCAGCAAAGAGTACTCAGAGACTTTTGACTATTAGTGCATACATAGACAGTATATATCACTGTGGGGCAGGGACTGACATTAGTCAATGTTACATTAGCATTATCTGAGATTGCAGTAGCTAAACAGATGCTGTGTTGTTTGCTGTTCTCAGTTGTAGCGAACCAATACTTCTGGTAAACCAATATGCAGAGATTTCTGCATAGAGTTCCTATATAATAAAATTGGCCATAAGCTTATGGCTGAACCTGCTTTTACCACACTTGTTTTACCTCAGACATTTCTGCATGTTGCTTTACTCTTTTTGATTTAATGGTTTGAAATGGTGCTTTAAATGGTAAGGAAGATGATAAGACTAATATTTGCATTAACATGATTGTGTTTATCTGATGCTTACAGGTTGTGATGGCATCCTTCTTGAACTATAACAATATAGCAGATGAAATGTTTATGATCTGTATAAAAAGCTGTAAGCTTTAATGTTAAACTAGTTGCATCTGTATCATATACTCATGCGCCTTATTTTCAGACCAAGAATCATATAGAGATCTTTATTTTTATTCTATTCAGCCAATAGTACAGCTTTCATTTCATTTTGTTGTCTCTTGATGACGCATTCCTTTAAAATCTAAAAATACACCAAACTGAAAGTCATTTATGCCCATGACTGTCCTTTTTTTATACATAGTCACAGGAGAATGAAAAATGGTGGAAGAGATCCAGGATGACATGGGATCAGCCAGTCAGTGAAGCAACGAGGCCATGATTCATGATTACATTTAGAAGAATAGTCTCCAGGGAACGCCACAGAGAAGACATCTTAATATTCATAATTCTGTTAGAACCACGCAGATTGAATTTTTGAGGGCTTGTAGACACTAAAATTCATAAAAGCGATCGACAGATGGCACTGAAATCAAGCTGCTGCAGATGAAAACATAGATTGAGAAAAGCACAGGGCAAAAACAGATACATTTCAAGTAGAAAAGAAAAGTAATAATTACAGAGCTGTTGCCTGTGGGCCAAATCATAGCACATTTGATGAAACAGGGCCATTCTTGCGTTGTGAAATGAAAAAGTACAGAACATAAAATGTTAAACGTAACGCAGAGATGACCATTTTTATGCAGTACAACACTTGTTTCTGCTATTTTTTGTTTTTGTGATTAGTGTTAGTACTCTATGATGGAAAACAATCAGTGCCTATTAATCAATATTCTAAAGCACAGAATTGTGCTGAAAAATACCTATTTAAGGTTCATTCTCTGTACATGGTCACACACCCTCATCCCTGTACAGCACTGGAAGGCAAAGGAAGGAAATCACTCTTTATTTACAGTAAAAACAATGATCTATTTTACATATGTTAAATTGCTGAATGATCAGGAAAGTAAGAACAAGGAAGTAAAAATATCAAAATATCCTAAACGATCTGTAGAAACTTTTTAAGCACAGTGTCACAAACTGCAAAAAGATCTTTAAAACTGACCAAAGCACAAGAATATGGGCAAAGTTGATCATGCATGAGACCAGGGTGTTGTCTTTGACCAAGCAAAAATGGTTTCCAAACAGTACTTGAAGCTTTTACCTTACACAGAGATGAGAAAATCAAACTCTCACTTCAGATCTAAAAAATCTGTCCATGTCCAATGGAGCTCTTATTTAGAGACAAAACACAAACAAAAAAACAGCTGGTGTTCTTAGAAGTATGAAATGACCACCCTCAACAAGAGTCCAGACCTCAACATCACCATACTTGGATGATGAGAAGTAGAACATACTCCATAAGTAGTAGAAAACTCCTTACTAGTAGTAGAAAATACTCTTGGAGGTGTGAAAAATTCTCCTGGCAGATTTCTGCAAAAAACTAAAAACTATTGTCCTGAAAATAATGGGAGCTGTAAAGAATGGACACCCTAAATACTGAAACAACTGATATTACATTTAGTACGTTTCTGGGTTTCTATTTCCCTGAGGCTAAAATATGAGTAAGTTGTACTAAATGGGCTTTTCGACTGAAAATGAAATACACCAAGTAGTCTCTGACTGTTGTGTCTGTTGCATAATACTTTACATTATACAATTTATTCCCTTTTTTGTCCAGTTCAGTCTGGATGGCATTGAGTTGGTGGGGTCCACAGTTATTCTTCTGATGCCTCTGTCTGGGAACCCTTTCAAAAAGGCTTTGTTGTCTCCATTTGCAGAGACAGGAGCTGACTTATGTGCCTCAGAAATTGCCCTGATGCACATCCTTCCAGAGAAAGTCAGCGCATGAAATAACATCTCACTCAGAGTTACAGACTCAGCACAACATAAACTGTTGTTGTCAGAGAGAACCTCACTCAGTCTTGCTCTTCTCAAACACACCAAGGCATTTTTCAGATGACACATATGCTGCCAATGGTGGCTGACATAGTCATTTGGCCTTGTGGTCCTCCCTTTTTTTATCTTGCTCTCCCTCTCTCTCACAGTGCCCTATGCGGTCAATCAGGACTTTGTGGAGATTTAGGAAAGCTCTTGTTCTGTTCCAAAGATATATACAGCTCTGCATTTCTAAGGGAAAGTGGGGCTGGCAAAGCCAGGAGATGTTTGAGCCCACGCTTTCCTGCAGAATACTCCAATCACAGATTGCTAATGATGCATTGTCATAACTGTGCATTTACATAATCTCCTTCAAGGTGCAGCTATCGCATAGAGTTACTAGTACAGTGTATAACATCAGCCATGAATTTGCTGGAACACATTTCAGTAATAGGATGTCTACCTTGGAGAATAATCAAGGTGAGGTGGTGTTAGGTCAGTGCTTCAATCTAATGTGTGGTAATAAGCATAATTTGAGTTAATGAGGCACCAAACTCAGAATGCCTTGCTTCTAGCAGGAGACGCACATAAACATGTATTCAAGTAATTATGAATCCGAGTTTTATAACCCCCAATTATCCCGCTGATAGTGATAACAGATGATGCCTTACCACAATATGGGCTTAACAGTGTAGTTATACTGTATATGCACACTAAAGCAATATAGCTGCATGTTTGCATAATACATTCTGATGACCAGGGGGGTGGAGCTGCTGCTGTTGCAGTACCCATAACTACTAATTTACTTTCATTTCTACTCCCCATCGGGTACGGCTGCTTATGGGAAATGAGAAGAAATATTCAGCCGCAAAAGGGAAGAAACTGGGCAGGAGGGGCTGAGATACTGAGTTTTTTAATGATAATTTAGGTTGTTTTTCTCGGAATATAAAACTCTGGCATCTTACCTGTGCTCAGTTTCAAAGTGGATGCTTTTGAACCCTTGCTTGCAACAACGGTCACTACTGCAATTTAATCATTCATTTGTTCGTCTTCTTATCCACTTGTCCTAGTCAGGGTTGTGGTAGGTCCATAGCCTACCTAGTAACACTGAGTGCAAGACCTGAATGCACCCTGGATAGGGAGCCAGTTCATAGCATAGGAACACACATACACAAACATTCAAGCATGTTAGGGGCAATTTTATGGAGCCCACCCACTCCATTAAGACCTTCAATACCTTACCGAGGAAAAGAGTACATGTAAATTGATCACATTTTTCCTACTGATTCTGATATCTGAACTAAATACTAATGCAAGCTGGGTTTCTGAAAAACATTCTAGCACAGATTTGACTCTTGGTTTATTATTCAGTTATTAATCCTAATGGAGATTGTGAATCATTTGGCAACTGTGGAAAATAATTTGTCCTGATGTTAATTGTGACTGTAATGTAGGTATGTGAGTGAAGAGATAGGATCAAAGGGTTTAAAACAACATGATGTTGCAATTGTACCTTGAAATAACATTTTCAAAAGCTAGTTGATGGAAGACTGACTTGTTATGGGGAAATTGGTGTCTCTGTCCTTGTCACTCTGGGCCTGGAAGCTGAGTAATATTTTTATGTAAAATCTTAAGTTTACTCTATCAGCTGACATGGCTTTTACTTCAAATGCTGGTTCTGTATCTCTTAGCTTGTCAACAAAGGCATGTGAACAGTTGTCCATGAGTGGGAGCTCATATTATGATTTGTATTTACAACAGTGATGTAAAACTAAATTACAGTTGGCTCCCCAACTGTAGGGTGAGCCCACAGACAAAAATACATCACTTATACACATCACTTATACAGGGTTATACAGCTCTAAAAATCTTGAAAAAAATGATAAAACTATGTGACATCGCAAGCTACTGCAGAATGCACTATTATGATTAAGAAACAATAGAACTTGGATCCTACCAATATCCAATTCAGCATAACAGACAGGTGCATAACTAAAAATAGAATATGTTTCTAATTAATTTTGTCTATTGTTATGTATTTATTTTATAGACATCTATAGAAGCAAGCATTTTAAAAAATAGTTTTCGAATTTTTTCGAATTTTTCCATTTTTCCAATTTGGTACTGCAAGTTAACCCCACCCGTTCATAGCTTCCCCTATCACTAGCAATGCTCCTTACACTAGGAGAGTAAAAACTTAACAATAATGTATCTCCTCTGATACATTCGAAGCCAGCCACCGCCTCTTTTCATACAGCCGCAGATGTGCTCATAGGAAAGTGCAGTGTCCCCAGCTCTACCACACCAGCTAAAAAAATGCCTGTGCTGGCCAACATCACTTAAGAGTGATGTGAGAAGAGAGCACGGCCAATTGTGCTCTCTCAGATTGTTGATGGCAAAATGACATGACTTGACCTTGTGACCCCAGGGTCATAGTGGTAGCACTTTAGACTGCTAAGCCACTCAGAGCCAAAAGCAGGCTTTTAAGTGAGTTCATTTTTGTTATTTTTGGTTCATTTTCCTACATTGTGAAAATCTTTTTGAAAAGACGTCCCTGGTTCAACCTTAAAACACTGGAAAACGTCTTACCTTCATGCAGACAAACAATACTGGAAGTCATATTTATGGCACAAATTTTCCAGCTTATGAAATTCATCATGCAAACCTTGCCGCATGACTCGGAAAATGAAATTTAAACAGTGTCCCTCTCATTTTCTCTCAGTGCCTCCGATGTGCCTGGCTGCTAATTCAATTAAAGTGTGTTTAAGGTGAACTTGAGCATCTGTCAGTCCCACTTTGCTTAGAGTGAAGTGAGTATGCAAGTGCAATCTCTCTCTCTTTCTTTCTCTCTGCTGCTGCAACCCAAGAGAGAGAGAGAGAAAGAGAGAGAGAAAGACAGAGAGAGAGAGAGAGAGAGAGAGAGAGAGAGAGAGAGAGAGAGAGAAAGAGAGAGAGAAAGACACAGAGAGAGTGAGTGAAAGAGAGAGAGACAGAGAGAGAGTGTGTGTGCAGGCAAGAACACACATTCTTTTTGACTGCCAGCAAATTTGACTACAGCTTTCATCCTCAAGAGGGTTTGGTAGGCTGTATGCTGTACCTAACCCAGTATGTTGCCTCACATGTAATGTCTCTCCTGCTGTCATCTTCCTGCTGCACCGGCCTGTTCTCTGTCAGAAGCTGTTGAGACATTGTGATAATGTTGTAAGGTTACTGAAGTTAGACATGACATACGAGACAGCTGGACTGCACTTGTCCTTGTATATATATATATATATATATATATATATATATATATATATATATATATACCTATATAACCTATTCTCATTTCAGTCCATACTGGACATCCAGTTACTGGTAGTTATCATATGCTGTGTAATAAAAAATCAATATGGTTATTTATGGACACATACACAACAAATGTTGAATGATTTGTGCTTATTAATCAATAAAGTTAATACTGACATTTCATGATGGATCATTTTTACCTTTGGAGGACCTGGAATAACAAGTGTTTTGGGTGTTATAGAGTTAACCCCATAAATGGCTAATGGCCTGCCAGTGGGCCAAAAGTGTTATTGCATACTTCTTTTACCAAATAACAGGTCCACCAGATTCTACAGAAATCCCTTTTGGTATTAAATAATACACCTTAGAGCATAATATTCCTGACAGCTGATTAGCAGTTCTTGATAGTGTTGATGTGTCTTAACTAAGATTAGTCAGTCTGATCGCACAATAAAAAATGTCCACATAGGTTGTTTATTATCTTTTTTTGTAAAACATATCATTCATATGTTTAGACGAAATGTGAAAAATAAGATACAAAAAAAGAAAATTAAATGTAATTTGATTACCGTAATCTTCACACAAACCTAATCTTAACCTACAACTAAACCTAATCTTAACCTAACATTAAGATGCTCCTTCATTTACACCTTAACCCTACCCTAATATCCTTCAAGTGTGCATGTTTGGGAGAATTTAGCTCAATAGCGCTACCAGTGGACGGGTAACAATGTGACCAAGTAGGTCGTATTTTTGGGCTGGAATCATCAAACTATATGTGTGCTGAGCTGAGATCATTCATCATCAAAACGAAAATAGAGTATGAGAATATGGTAGTATGGTGATATGGTAATATGAATGAGAATTATCAGACTTATCAGTTCTTAATTTGAGTAGTTTAAATCTTTCAGCTGAGGATCTTGATGATTTTGCAATTATGGAAGATATAACACTTATACGAGAAAGAGTGAGCTTGTTATGTAATTTCAGGGACAAGTGGGCATCTGCTTGTTTCCACACAACAGAAGCTGATTCATCAACTCTGCTCAAATTTGTACCCATGTTCTTTGTAATTTCACGAAGATATGGGGTAGTTTGTACATTTTGGGCACTTAAATCTGCTCTAATCTCTATTCATCTTTGATAATGGCCAATATAATGGGTGATTATCCCCAGAGGTGGCAACTAATTAAATAGTTTGTTACTGTACTTAAGTATCCATACTTTACTTGATTATTGATATTGCTAACAACTGTTTGCAATCTGTACATTTTCAAAACAGGTTCATTCATTTAACTGTTTATAGAATCATGCAGTTTCTAATCATGCAATTGCGAGTATTGCTGTTAGTAAATCTGAATCTGTGAATCTGTGAGAGCTTGAGTTCATGTGAAACATAAACAGAGCTGACTCTTAGCTCTTAACTGATACAAAAAGTACTAAGGACTTACCATGCAAAGTATCCAAACTTTTCCTTTACTCCTTTTCCTTTTTGTTGTTATTCTGAAACTGTAACTTCATGCTTTTCAGAAATCCATTCACCTTTTACTTGCTTTCTTGTACCACATGTCTGTGTGGCTGACTCCAGCTTACACACCCCTCATCAGACGCTCCAGACCAGTTCAGAAGCAGGTGAAAACCTGGCCGGCAGGAGCCATCTCTGCCCTTCAGAACTGTTTTGAGTGCACTGCATGGGACATGTTCAGGGAGGCTGCAACTGAAGGCGACTCTGTTAACTTGGAGGAGTACACAGCATCAGTCACTGGCTACATCAGCAAGTGTATTGATGATGTCACTGTCTCCAAGACCATCACCACACGCCCAAACCAGAAGCCGTGGATGACTCCTGAGGTGCGTGCGCTACTGAGGACCCGCGACTCGGCCTTCAGAGTGGGTGACAAGGCGGCCCTAAGGAAAGCAAGAGCCAAATTGTCACGAGCCAGCCGAGGGGCAAAGCGCACACACGCCCAGAGAATCCACAGCCACTTCAAAGACACGGGTGACACGCGGCGCATGTGGCAGGGCATACAGGAAATCACAAACTATAGGACAATGCCACCGTCCTGTGACAGTGATGCCTTCCTCCCCGATGCCCTGAACGACTTTTATGCACGGTTTGAGGCACAGAACAACACGTTGGTGAGTAAGATCACACCCAAGCCAGACGAGCAGGTGTTGTGCCTGACTGCAGTGGATGTGAGGAAAACTCTGCGCAGAGTCAACCCACGGAAAGCTGCAGGTCCAGACAACATCCCTGGCAGAGTGCTCAGAGAGTGTGCAGACCAGTTGACAGATGTTCTCACGGACATCTTCAACGTCTCCCTGCGCAGCTCCACTGTCCCAACGTGCCTCAAGACCACCACCATCGTCCCCGCGCCGAAGAAGTCCACGGTGTCCTGCCTCAATGACTACCGTCCCGTAGCTCTCACGCCCATCATCATGAAGTGCTTCGAGAGGCTAGTCATGAGGAACATCAAGACCCAACTGCCCTCTTCATTGGACCTGCAATTTACATATCGTCCCAACCGCTCCACGGACGATGCCATCACCACCACCCTTCATCTCTCCCTTACCCACCTGGAGAAGAAGGACACCTACGTCAGAATGCTGTTCATAGACTTCAGTTCTGCATTCAACACCATCATCCCACAGAATCTCACCAGGAAGTTAAGCCTGCTGGGCCTCAACACCACCCTCTGCAACTGGATCCTGGACTTCCTGACAGGGAGGCCCCAGTTAGTCCGGTTCGGGGACAGCAGCTCCAGCACCATCACAATGAACACTGGGGCACCTCAGGGCAGTGTACTGAGTCCTCTGCTGTTCACCCTGCTGACTCATGACTGTGTTGCGAAACACAGTTCTAACAGCATCATAAAGTTCGCCGATGATACAACTGTGCTGGGTCTCATCAGCAAAGGCGACGAGTCAGCATACAGAGAGGAGGTGCAGCAGCTGACAGACTGGTGTACAGTCAACAACCTTCACTGGAATGTAGAGAAGACCAAGGAAATGGTTGTTGACTTCAGGAAAACAAGACAAGACCACTCTTCGCTCAACATCAACGGCTCCTCTGTGGAGATTGTTACGAGCACCAAGTTCCTTGGTGTCCACTTAGCGGAGAGCCTCACCTGGTCCCTGAACACCAGCTCTACAGCCAAGAAAGCCCAGCAGCGTCTCTACTTCCTGAGAAAGGCCCGTCTCCCTCCACCCATCCTCACCCTCTTCTATAGACGGACCATAGAGAGCATCCTAAGCAGCTGCATCACTGCCTGGTTTGGGACCTGCACAGCCTCTGACCGCAAGACCCTCCAACACATTGTGAGGACAGCTGAGAGGATCATCGGAGTCTCTCTCCCCTCCGTCATGGACATTTACACTGCCCGCTGCATCCGCAAGGCAACCAGCATTGTGGATGACTCCACCCACCCTTCACACAGACTGTTCTCCCTCCTGCCATCAGGAAGAAAGTACCGCAGCATCCGGTCCAACACGACCAGACTCTGCAATAGCTTCTTCCCCCAAGCCATCAGACTTCTCAACTCAACTCAACTTCTGAACTGATGTCTTTTCTGTTACATGCACTCTCTCTCTCTCTCTCTCTCTCTCTCTCTCTCCAACCATTTACCCCAGATAAAATGGGAAGCATTTTTTTGCACAAAGCATTTGCACTAATAACTTTACTACCTCACTGGACTCAATATTTATTATACACTGCATAATTTGCACACTACCGCCAATTATTTATTATTCTCTGTCTGTACTGTGTTGTGTTGTCTGTCCGCACTTGTTTGTGTTGCACTTGTGTTTTGTATGCACTGTCTGTGTTGCACCATGGTCCTGGAGGAACGTTGTATCGTTTCACTGTTTACTCTGTATGTAGTTGAAATGACAATAAAACCCACTTGACTTGACTTAGCAATTCACAGTAACAGAGGTTTAAAGCGGGGGGGGGGGAGTGGTGGTGAAGGGGTGCAGTTGAATTGCATTGTCAGAGATGTATGTATGAGTTTTCTCTGTTATATAATGGGCTGACAATGAGCTGATCCTAGATTAATAAGAGTTTCTAGTGGGGGGTTATCATTGACACCTTAATTTAGTCCAAGACTAGGCTAAATCCAATGTTCAGGAAACTGGCTATATTATTTTTTTTAAACTGCACTTCAACTTATTATCTGTTAATCACTGTCTTCCAAGAGGTGCTTTATAAACCGCCACCCGAAAAAAAAAATCTCCTGTTTTTCTTACTGCTATTGAGCTTTATAGTAGGCTAAACTCAAATGTCATTATAACATTCTTTTCATGTACTCCCAAGACAAGAACTTTGGAAGCCCACGCTATCGTTTGCCCAAAATGGCTAAATTGTCTTTGTAATGGTTCAGGAGGACCATTTTTAGATTCTTCTTAAACTCTCCCACTTACCATGCCAATCAAATGACTAGGGAAGCAAGGACCACAGCTGTAAACCTTAAATAACCAGCTTACATCATTTCCATTCACAGCTTCAATAGCTGCTGCCCATGCTCCCCTCAGTCATTCAGTTCCTAACTCATTCAGCATATCCTCAAATGATTTGGTGTCTCATTGTACATCTTAATGGGCTACCATTTCAGAGCACTCAGCAAATGTGCCAATCAACTGGCGGTTTCTTTCTTCCCCTCTAACAGCTCTTTCTCTCAACCACATCCAGCGCTGAGTGTGGAGGTGAGGAGATACACACCATTGTACAGGAGCACAATAACATATTATAACAAAATATATTTATATCTATATATCTGTGAATGCCTGAGATATCTGTTAGAGAAAACAGATTCTAATGTCTAAACTGTCCAAAAATAATGGGGTCTTTTTGGGGTGATGCTGAAAGGTCAGACCACACCGACCAAACATTCTGAGACAAACCGCAGCATTCTAACGTTGGCAGTTGTACTGAAAAATAACTGTCCATGGCACAGCAGTCAAACACCACCAAACAAAACAGCAGATATTCGTTATTAGATAAATGGAATGGGTGAAGATTTGTATGTTTTAAGCCCTATTCAGATGAGAATAATTTTACATGGGGTCCTGTGATAATTCTCTATTTCACAGGGGCTTCTCTGTGATTTTATTCCCATCCAGATTGACCATGTCTATGTTTTTCTTCGCTGTCCTCTGAGAAAATTACAAACTAAATTACCCATGGTTTTTCACTGAACTCAGCTATCGTCTGATAAGAATAGACCCGTCCGGATTCATATCTCTGTAATTTTCCATGCAGTCACCTCATTTTTGATCGCTGCTGCATGCTGCATATAGCTCCTTTAATGGATATTAAAACTTTCTGAACTGCTAAAGAAAAAACTGGAAAATGCAGACAAACTAGAGCAGCACCAACAGCTTTTTAAAAGGTTAGCCACACCTTATATAAGACGGCAAAAACACCAATAATAGGACTGCATCTCCCCAAGGGAGCATTTGTAGTAAGGTCTTTGGCAATGAGTAAGTTCTCTCCGTCCAAACGGATGCCATTATTAATGTCTTAGCATAACAACAACAACAAAAAAGCTAAACAGCGGAATTAGTGAGCTGTTCGCTGTGGTAGTGAGCTGTTCGCAGTGTGAGCTGAGTGGGTGTGCAGCTGTTTTAGAAAAGTCTGTTAGAAGTCATAGGCCAGAGCACACTGACCAGTCAAACGTGAACTAACCCAAACAGCTGTTGCACACCAGCCCAACATTTGTGTTTGTTCGTGTCCGTCTGGTCAGTGTGCTCTGGCCTATAGAGGAACCTTCTATTTTTTTGTAAATGAACCCTTCATCCATCCATCATTTTAACTGCTTCTTCCTGTTCAGAGTCGTGGTGGGTTCAGAGCCTATCCAGAATGATTGGATGCACAGCAGGAATACCCCCTGGACAGGGTTCGATTTCTCCTGTTCTACCATAGGATTTTTTATAGAACTTTTTTTTGGTAAATGAGATCTGTGGGAGTGAAGTTCTTTAAAGTGTAAAGAATTAGGGATCCTAATTGTTGTTCTTGGCTTACATTTATGGTTCTAAGGAAAAAACAGCTTTCATAATTAAAAATCAAACTATTTACATTCCCTAGAACACTAGTTCTTCTGTTCACCATCCTTCAGAGAGGCTAGTTTTTGAGCCCCTTTATCAATTCCATACCTTCCAAGTAGTTATGAACTCTTTCATAGGAAATACTGAATACTAAGAATTACAATAAATAATAAAAGTAAAAAAAACATGAGCATACAACTTAAACATACAATGATCTGATTTGCTATATTAGAGTGGCACTTTTACACAAAAGCATTTTAGGTATAATACCTTAAGCTGTTTCACAATATTTTCAAGAAGGAAATATTGTTGCTGCATAAGCTTTCTCTTCTTGGTAATCTTCACTAGAACACCTGGTGGGGGACTGGGTGGGGGTGGCGGTGGTGGTGGTGGTGGGGGCCAGGTACATTGCAAATGTTTGCCATTACAAAATGCCCCACTATATTTGCCCATGTTTTTTTCTGATGGCAACAATTGACAAGTCCACACCATTCTTCATCACAATGGTTGCAGATTTTGCTCCTTTTTTCCACGGGCGAACCGCCACGGGTCACTGAGGCTTAGTCTGGGCAAGAGAGAGATTCCTATTATCTGGTCGGCAGAGAGCACATCAACTCTAGAAAATCTGAATAGGCTCATCCAGACCTGCAATTCTGCCACTACAATAGAACACTCTTCCATTTTATTTTTGCTCATTCGAATCATTCAAACATGTTGGGAAAATGACAACGGTAGAAGACAGTCGGAGGCCAGGCTGCTGAAAATGGAACCATGCAAGAGTGGGGTGAAGAGGAAGTGAGGGGTAGGCTGGAAAAGAAGGGGTAAAGTAAGATAGAGAGAAAGAAAGAGCTAGGGAGGAAAGAGGTGAAAAAAAAGGGCGAGATTAGATATGCTGTTTAACTGCGCAGGAAAAGCTGTGCTCAGGCTTCATTATGCCATGAGCTGTAAATCCATTGAGGGAGTTAATTCAGTCTGAAGCACTGTATAAAAGCGTCGTTTACAACACGCGCTAACATCAGCTGCCATGGGCTGATGTAGCCCACGTGGTTTAGGCACTACATGTAGTGCTGCAGAAGAGTCGCTGACTGCCTGGCAAACACAGAGGACACAGAGGACGGGCCACATCTGGCAGTCACTGCTTTCAGTCTTCTTCAGGACAAAGGCAAAGTTACTTAAAAATGACATCTAAGATGTCGTCCGCGTGTTTATTTGTCCCGCTAAATGAAGTAGATGAGATTTTATTAGAATATTTCATACCTCACTGACTAGATGTTATTACCTGATTTCGGCTCAATATTGCCAAGTTTTGGGACAATGCTTTTATTGAAAGGAAAACAGCTGCACAGTAATAAATTACAATGGCTGGGTGGTTCTTGTCTACGATCAGGTAACACTTCGGTTCTCCCGCTTTTTTATGTTTACCTGTTCTGTGCTCAGGAAAATAGGTCAAAGACTTGTTGTTGGAAAATGTTCAAACTGTGCACACAACTCTGTTAGCATATCATAAACAACATACAGTGTTTATGTGCAATGTTGACACTTTCACTGCTTTTCATTATTTTCCTATCTGAAAACAGATAAACATTGGATCATTAATTGCATTCGTCACACAAAATGCATTGCTAATGTTTAACGAAAGGCGGGGTCAGCTTTAAATGGATCCAGGAACTCTGATGGGTAGTGGGTCAAAATTTTTCAGTCATTTTTCAGTGTTCTAGCGAGTACTACTCATTGATATGTGGTTGCTAATTAGCAGTTTTTATTTTTTATGTGTTTTCCATGATAATTCTGTCATCCTTTACTGTAAAAACAAAATTTTAACAAAAAAATATCTAAATTCTAATTCAGTGGAAAAACAATACATTTACAGATATTACCATCAAAGTTTCTGCAGAGAAACTTACTGATATTTCCTAAATTATTATAATTAAACAACACTAATGACAACACTAAAAGCTCTGCAGCGAACCACCATTATTTATTTTTTTACAATTAAGCACCTCCAGTAAAGTGATAGCTAATCAGTCAAACACTGACAGAGAGGCACACTCAGCAATACAGGCAACTTGCTCTTACAGCCTACAACACTGAGACCAGGCAGTCAATTATTACATTAAATATACAAGGACACCTAAGAGAATGTAGCCCCGGGGAAACGACAACACCGACAGTGAGTGGAAGACTTTGCTTTGTATGCAAATAGATGGTGTCGGATATGTTTGCTACAGAACTGTTAGTGATGTCACTTTTTTGAAGATGTTCAATTGGGAAAATCAGTAAAATCAAATTTTCGCTGCAAAAAATAAAATCTTTCCGCTGAATTCTGCCTTTAATTTTACGTTTTTTTCTTTAGCAGCCATTTGTTTTTTGTTTTACAGTGCACATAAATATAAAACTAATGAAATGTACCCTAAAATTACAAAAAATAAAGAAATAAATTTGTTAGTATGGACAATAAACATTTACATTATTATTATTATTATCTAATTTTACCTAAGTTTAAAAATTTGTTCTTATCACTTCTAATATCTTATCTATTATCTATGATACAGTGATTTAGGCTATCCAAATATCCAGCCTGTAGTACTGGAAGCATTTTCTCACATGCTTTTAGACTATTCAAATACTCTATGTCAAAAAGGGAGTTTGCCTTTTGCTTTGTCATGTTTAGTGTGGCATTCCAAGTAGATCAAACCAACATGATTTCATAAAAATCCTTTCATATAAGACAAAGTGTACCCCAAGGATTTTGCACATATTTTACGACTCACATTACAGCTCCCATCCACTGGTGGCGCTGTTTTGCTCAGTACACACAACCCATCTGCCATGTACTCAAACAGTGTCACTACAGCTTCATTCATGCTGCTTTGCTCAGTCATGGAGCTTCTAAAAAATAAGGATTAATGAACTGAAACAATCCACTACGGTTAAGCTAGGGGTTAGGTTAAGTTTTGAGGTAGGTTCAGTATAGGTCCAGGTGATAAAATTACAAGGGCTAGGGGAAGGGTTGGGTTAAGTTTAGGTTAGATTTAGGTAGGTTAATTTTAGGTTTAGGTTAGGTTTAGGTTTAGGTTAGGTGAAGGTGGATTTAGGCATAGGTTAAGTTAAGGTTTAGATAATAAAACTGGTCACTGGTTGCTTTGTAACATTTGTAGTTTGAATCTTTTGATTTCTGTGTGTCTAGGTTGTGTTGGTACTTCATGCATATGCACAAGGGACAATCTATATTAGTACAAATTGTACGAATTCTGAAATGGTCTTTTAATCGCATAGGTACAAATTCCTATTGAGACTAGGCTGCTCAAACTGGGCTACAGAGATCTGAGCTGTGTGCCGAAAAACAAAGTTTCAGCTCCTTATCAAGGGGGTAAAACTCTTCATGCGGCTTTTACATTTCCAAAGTGCCTTCACTTAGACTAGTAGTCATAATCTATGACTCCAAGGATATCTTCAGCACTTGAAGACATTTTGCCAATTGTTCGCATTTCTCAGTGCAAACAACAATGGCAATGATATGTAACCTATACTACTGTATATGATAATGCTGTATAAAACTGTGCAGATTTCTGGTTTGTCTTCTTAAAATATGGCTTATTGAAATGTTACTTATTTATTTGTATTTTAAAAGAAAAACAAGAGTATCCAAGAGTAATTAAAAGTAATCAGATTTGGTTGCTTATAAAATATTAATCTTTCAGATTACATTTTCATAAGGTAAGCAGTAATCTGCATCAGAACAGATTCTAAAACTAACTGCTCCTCAGGACACTAACAAGGATTAGCAAACACTAACATTTTAAGGTAAGCTCGTACATGCTCTAAAATCTGCCTGGTTTCTCCGCCACATAAGACACCATACAAATTTAACAGCCTCACAGCTCTCTCAATTATGTAGCAATTATGGTGATCAATTATTCAAATGCTTCAAGTTCAAGTGCTCATACTGAATGTGTTCACATTCATGATATTTTCAGCTTGTGGTATAACCCCGAAGCCTGAGAACTGTGCAGGGACAATGTGGAGACAACTCCAGAGAGACAGTCGAGTACAGGGTCACCTTGGCCGAGTTAACTTTTGAAACTTAGCTCAGCAATCGGTGCCCAGCATGATTATAACTGCACTGATAAGCTACTGAAGTTAGAAAGCCTTTCTCTGCTTTCAGATGTCGGGATGGAGCTCTTTTCCCTCTATAGCCAGCCCCTGCCTATTGTCCAGCCATTCCATTGCAGGAAATGAAACTAGAGAACCTTAAAAAGTCCATCAAATTCACTGCCTCAGTGGTTCAATCATAACATGTCCCTCACACTGTGCTTTCATCCCTCTCTTTTCAATGCTGAGTCAGTAGCAGGGGAAAATTGGATAAATCCATAATCGTCTTTGTGAGTTAGGAGCTTCTTCTCTTTAGCTGACTCGGAGCATGATCCGTTGCTTGGACAAGGGCAGAGAGCAGGATTATCAGGAGACTTTCATGCGGAGTGTGGTGGTCATCAGTGCAAGAGGTCAGGCCTGGGCGTGTCACAGGCTGCAACCATCGGCCTTATAATTTTTCAGTCGGGGTTGACTTACATCCTGTACTCAGACACATCCTAAAAAAAGCTCACCAACATTACCAGAGCTACACTACATCAAAAAACTAAATGACCCTCAATGAACTAAATGACTAAATTACTTTCTTAAAAAAAATTGGCAGAGCAGTAGAGATATAATAGTGCCAAAAGGTGACCCAAATAGTTCTTTGTGAGCTGCCATGGAAGAACCTCTTGTAAAAAGAGGCGGGCGAGGCACGTCTACTCATTTGGTTAGACATGCCTCCTTCTTGCAGACCGTGGCTCTGAGATTGCCAGTGAACTAATAATGCAGCCTAAATGCTTCAGTATTTAGCCCCTAAGCTGTAACAGTTTAGGTTTAACATAGAACTTCTACAATATATAAAGTTCTTTAATAGTTTAAGATGTTTGCCTAGTTCCAGAGATGCTTTTCTGCCATTATTTGAGTTCCTGTAGCCCTTCTGTCAGCTTGTACCAATCATTTTTGCAAACTGACTCTCGTTAGAATTGTTTTTTTCAAGTAAACTCTAGAGACCAGGTAATCAACAGTTATTGAAATACTCAAACCAGCCTGTCTGGAGCCAGCAGTCATGCCACAGTCAAAATCACTAATCACATTTCTTCTCCATTCCGATGGTTGATATGAACATTACCTGAAGCTACAGGACCATATATTCATGATTTTACGCACTGCACTGCTTCCACACAATTGGCTGATTAGATAATTGCATGAAAAGGTAGGTGTACAGGTGCTCCGAGAGTTTATAGGCATTTGAGAGAGGACTGCACAAAAGCTGGTGGGTCTCCCAGCAAGCAATCTTGCACTGGCCCCATAGGGATCCACTTAGGATCAACTCAGCCCTAACTAAGTGAGGTTTTGTGTGGAATTGGCCATGTCTACAGCTCAGTGGGCCACATTCCAGAATGCTGGTGTGGGCCCGACATGAGCTAGCCCACGCAGGGCCAGTGAGGATTTTGTGTGGGTTTGTCCAAGCCCACAATGCCTGCAGTCAGCCCACAGTGGGCCAGTGTGGGCATGTTTGCTGGGAGACTTGAAATGTGAAGAAATTGGGAAAGTTTAGGCAACTAGGAGGAGAAAGTTTAATGTGAAACTGTGTCAGACTCTTAAAACCCGCACATAAATTCAAAGCAGTATTTCAAAGACAAGGCGTCTGGTGAAAGAAACAAAATTTGTGGGCGACTTCGCTGTGGCAAAGTTCACCCCAGAGTTGGGGACTCGAGTCAGCAACTTGGACTTGTGTTGCGCTGGAGTGACATGTTGATTAACCCGTGACTTCAGAATTTCTTTATGAATATTGTGATTTTACGGTTTAATTGTCATAGCAAGCATAGTTTCTACAGATACAGCAAATACTATTTTTTGTTTCCTTTTTTTGTCGGCTCAGTCATCTTCTTCTGTGGTTGAATTATTTGCAATAAATACCAAGTACTTCACTGACATTCTGGCCCAACTCCATAATGTCAACATTACTGCAGAGTCACAGCAGCAATCTATATATAAACATGAATAATTATTGTAATGCTATTTGCACCATATTTCATAGAGTTCCAAATAATAGGCTTTTCATTACAGAAATACTTTCACTTTGAAGGACACAACAAAGCGCTACATGACTGAAGGCAAGACAACTTGAAATAGTTGGCTATCATGTGTTTTGGTTTGAAAGTATGTAGCTAGTTTTAGTTAGCTATCTAAGTAACTGATCACATTCAATACAAACTTACTAAATGCCTGCAGGTCAGGATGAAAGCAAATTCTCAAACTAATCTAAACTCTCATTCTAGAAACTTGATCCTCAATTCAAATTTGCTTCCCAAAAGCTTGACCTGCACTGACACCCAAAGACTCAGAATCACATTCCTTCATACCCAATTTAGACTCGCAGCACAAAGACTCAAGATCTCATCTCATGACCTCATCTCACACCCAGTGACTCCAGCCTTAGACTCGCATGCTAAGAAACTTGACACCCGATTCAGACTTGCTGCCCAAAGATTTAAGATTTGATTTGGACAAATATCCAGATACGTCATATATGATTTGATATGATGACCTGTACTTTCACTCAGAACTCGACTGGGACTCTAGAAACTTTCCTGATTCAGTTCCTGATTCAGAATCACAACTTGACTCAGACTTGCATCCCACAGACCTGATACCTGATTCAGACTTGCAGCCCAAAGACTCAAGACTTAACCTGGACTCTCAATTAGAGGCTCGACTTTGGCTTTTTTCTGGACCTAGGTCAACTTGCTCTGCGAGTTTGGTACAATTAGTCAGTCTGAAAGCTGTTTTCAAGTCCGGGAGTAGTCCAGAGCATCAATCTCTGGTCCTCCTGAAATTAGTGGTCTAGGGTCTGCTTCTAGTGAACTTTGCTGCAGTCTGGAAGCTATCTGCTCCCTGCAGCATGCATGGGATTGCATGATTGGGTCATTCTTTCATATGACAGCTTTGACTTATTGTCTACATGGCTAAAACCTTATTCTATGAGAACGGCTACTTGTTTGCGGGTATTCCTGCATGGTGGAATGCCATGACTCCAGAAAGCACTGTTCTTAACTGCAAAAATGTGCCCAGAAAAGTGACTTTCCAAATTGCGCAGAAGATCCGCAGTTCATATGGAATTTCTCATTGTGAAAGGAAACCAGTGATCATGAGTCACACCGCCAAGCAAATCCAGAATCGGTTCTGGGTGTAGACTTGTGTATTCGGGCCAAGTGTAAAAACGCCTTCAGACTCAATTCCAGAGACTCATTACCGTTTTCTCACAGCATGGGGAATTTAAAGTGGCAGTTTGTACAGCTACATTTCCCTGCAGTTTGAACATAGCCTTTAACAGTGCCTTTAAACCCAGCACTTTATGTATAGAGCAGTGTGTTGGCAGCCTGTTACACAGTTGAACGTTAGTAAAAATAAAATATGCATCGAGTGCATGTTGCAGCAACAATAAGGGACGTTTTATCCTGTCTTTTCATGGATGTTCATCTCGCCTTCTGTCTCGACACACACGTTAGTAGTATGGGACCCAGCAGTGCTGCTGGCCATATTCATAATATTGCCCTGCCTCTGAATTGCACAATATTACAATGCAAATATCCAGATCACATTAGCAGTCATGTGAAACACCATTTCCTACATGAATCCTCATTGTCTCATTTACATTTAAATGGTCCATATTACCCATTCTACCCCTTTTAATTCCACTCTCGGCGTCCGTTTCTTTCACTGTGTTCTTTAAAAGCTTTTTACATGACTATCTGACTTTCATGATAAGGTAATAATCCATGTCAGAAACAACATAGTCAATTTTCAGTGTAAATAACTAAGAGCTCATTAGAAATAAACTGATTACATGGTTTTATTAATGGCCTCTATGCTAATAAATTGAAATGCTGGGTTAGTGACTGTTGCACCAGAAATATAATGAAAATAATGAAAACCTAGAAACACTTTCGACTCTCAAGACTGTTCTAGTAAACAGAGACTGTTTTTTTTTGTGATTGCCACAGTTGTTTTAGACAGGCTAACACAGCTCACACAAACTTTTCCTTCTTTTAAAGTGATCTCTGGCCTCTCATCTTTCCCAGCATTTCAGTAAACATACAGTCATTTTGACTGATACTGAGGACATCTTAAGTGCACTCTGAGGAGTTCTTTATGTGAGCAGAAGCACACAGAGTGCTCTCATCGCAGTGATGGCTGCACTTCTGTCTCTCAGACAGGTAGAGGAAGCTGGAAGCTCAATTAAATCCTGCTCCACGGCTTTCAGCGCTCTAACTTTGCAGGAGTGTATCTGTGAACTGATGCAGTGGCGCCAAGGCTTCAACTCCCCAATTAATTACGGGATTTTCATGTAAAATGTGAAACGTGTTGGCTGATTCCATTAGTGTTTTCAGTCCTAGCCTATGAGTGTCAGCTCTCTGAATTATTCACGTGGCTTTGGCTATCTAGCGAGCTGCTTCTCAGCTCTTTTAAATCCACGGTGTCAGCTGGTATCCCTTGAGAGGAGAGTGAGTGGAGGATGCCTGCAGCCTGAAAGCGCTCCACCTGCAAAGGTTTGTCATAATATGCCGCAGCCGTTTGCATAGAAAGAGGCTTGGTTGAGCTTCTGATTGTACGCTGGGTCTACAATGCATGACCAATTAGCAAACACAATCCTGGGAGTTTTACAAACTTGTTTCCTCCGGATACAAAGTTTTAGGTACTCTCTTTCCACCTTTGCTTTCTCAATGTACCCAATATTCAGAGAGCAAAGATTTCAAAATCTTGGTGTCAAGAAGGGCTCCTTGGAGCAGTGTCACAGGTCAGTGGTTCTCAGTCCTGGTTGTAGAGTACCACTGCCCTGGATAGCTAGGTATTCTGTTCAAACATACTCAGTTCATACCTCAGAAATGCTAATTAACATTAGCTTAGTAGTAGTATTAGGTAATTAGTGAGGGTATGAAAGTGGTTCTCCAGTATAGTGTTACTCTAGGACCAGAATTAAAAAGAACCTTTGGTTCCCTTTGATTAAAAAAATGTAGTTAAAGAGATTTGTATATCACTTGGAGTGGTCCTTATTAATAAACTCCTAGCAGAGTATCAGTAACACATCAACAGCATATCAGGGCAGTAGCAGCAGTGACATATCTGAATACACTGAGGTAAATATCTGAAGATGATCTGTTGATGCTGCACTGACATTAAATAGATTTACTGTTGATATGTTACATGACTTAATCTGTTACTTTCTCTAACCCTAACCCAAAAACTAACCCTAAACCTGGCCCTAATTCTAACGCCAACCTAAAATCTAATCATAACCCTCATCTTAGCCTTAAATGTAACCCTACACTTAACCCAAAACCTAATCCCAACCCTTTATCCCGGCCCTAACCCAACCCTTAACCTCAACCCAAAATCTAATCCTAACCCTTACCCTGCCCCCTTAATTTCAAACTAATCCAGTTCATTCAGTTCAGTTAAATTTTATGTATATAACTTGTATTTACAACAAATTTTGTCACAAAGCAGCTTTACAGAGATTCGGGTCCGAGCAAACTAGTGGCAGCAGTGACAAGGAAAAACTTCCTCGGGTTAAGAGGAAAAAAACCTTGAGAGGAACCAAGACTCAAAAGGGGAACCCATCCTCCTCAGGTCGACGCTGGATAATAATAAAAATCAAAACAGGAATAAAGACAACAATAAAACAAAACAGAATTTAGAAAAAATGGTAAATGTGGCGTCGAGCCATACAAGATGACAAGATGAAAACATGAGTGAGATGATACCAGTGCATGCAAATAAAGTTAGGCTCCAGTTCCTGACTGGTGTCGGCAGCAGGTTTATAACAGCTGGTTGAGGATGTTGAGATGGTCTGTATTAGACCCATTAGATGATCAGTGATTTTTCAGATGAACATCTGCACATCTGAACTTGGACTCTCCAGATAAAGTAAATAACATCTGAATTCAGCAGATGTCTACTGAATGTTCAGATGTTCTGTGTCTATTTCATTTAAAGGATCACTCCAAATAATACAAAGTAAATAGGTTTGTCCTAGAACTGACGAGAACTATTCCAGGAACTCTCTTTTTTAAGGTTTAGACTCAAAACAATGAAACCTCATCTGATCACATCCATGTTTTTTAAGAAACACAACTGGGTCTGAGCAGCAGAAGCCGCAGTTTGAAGTCAGCAAACAGAATAAAGTGAAAGTTTGCAATTCTCATGATGGCCAGGCTATTACATAAGCACATGACAGGATGAGTGAGTCACCGTGGATATCGGTCTGGTTTTCAATACTGTTGTCTTCTAAAACTAAACAATTCCACTGAATCATCTTCCTGATTTGTTTATTTTAAAACCTGTATAACAAAGTAGAAGTTTTTGCATTGCATACCTCTATAGTTTATACTTACTCCAAGAGAGATTTGCAGTTCTCTCCTTTAGTTGAGATGAACAGAGGTGACCCCCCCCCCTCCTTTTTTTTAACCAAAGCTACTGTTAAAAAAGGTTTTTGACCTTTACAAATGTCAGTGCTACATGTAGTGCAATGGCCTGGGTGGAAGGCAAAGGGAAATAAGTACATGCTGGTATTGAATTGCCTGTGTGCTCCATTGAATTTACAACAGATTCAACCTCTTTAGGGGAACAAAAGCACATACTTGTACAAAAGGCGTCCCTGGCTCTCGAACACTATCTTTTAGCACCCATCACTCATTATCAGCTACTGCACCTGTGAAGATGACTAAAGCACCAATAAATAGAACAAAAGCAAACACTCATGTCCACCCATGCAAGCTAAACAAATACCTGGGACTTTCAGGCATGTTTGGTCTACTGGTCATTACAATAGCAAGCATCTTTCTGATGTGTTAGTTAGGCAATGGGCACATATTGTTGCTGTCATAGAAAAACCTTGTCTCTCCTTTTGTGTCGTTTTTGTTGTTCTTTACACTGTTTCAAAGTTTTATGATGAATAGCGCAATAGAAATGCTCTGATTTTTTACATTAACTTCCATTAAGAGCAGGGTTTTTCTTTGTCCTGTAAAGTTGCCTTTTTGCAGAAACAAGGTTGTTGCATGACAAAGTTGATATGTCAAAGTTTGATATGAACTTTTAGGAAACGTTCACAGTATCCATCAACTGTAACATTAAGACAACTGAAACAAACAAAGGCAGTGTAATACCAGAATTGGCAAAAGGAGATGTCTCTGTGAAATATAGAAAGATGGAACAGACGGAAATATAAAATAATACCTTGAGGGTAGATGGGAATGAACTGAAGGCAACATCTAACTTTGCAGCACAATAACAAATAACACCAAACTCCATGAGTGAAAAACACTAACACAATCTCTGGAAATAAAACCAATCTTTCATTTGAACAGGCATCATTACATGGGTGTATACTTGCAAGTGGAGATTTTACAACCCAAATCATATACAAGGGGTTGGAATAGCAGGCTCTTAAATCTGGATTATTTTGATATGAATTGCTTTAAAAACATTAAAGCAGTCTGACAGCAGATGATGCGGTGCCCTTTTCCACATTTCTAATTCATTATTTACCATAATTTTAACCATCGAGTCAGTTTTTGTGTAAGTTCTAGCTCTCTTCACCAGATTCTCCTAATGATACACTGAGTTGTGACCACTCTGTTAATCTTCCCAGGATTAATTAGCTTTGTGTGGCCTTTGCATTGCCAATAAACCACTGCTGTGGCACTTTTACATCTTAATGAGCTCCAAGAGCAGGAAGAGGCAGAGCGGCCGGACGTCTCCATATACCTTTTAGGGGATCTGGGAGGGAAAAGCGCATTAATGTTTCATAGTAGGAGCGCTTAACCTTACATTCATGCGGCCTCATCAAATAAGCGAGGACGGATTATCAGTGTTGTGTGAATAAATATAAAGAAGCAGAGAAGAAGGGCCTAAATTTAAAAATCAATGCTCTCGGGCTGGAATCCAAAATCGGTCTCCACCCTCTGCGCCAAACCGCACCACACTGAGATTATACCCCAGAGATGAGCAATAACACTCCATATGTGCTTTATAGAATTAGTCTCAAGGTCTGGCACATAGCATCAATGATGTATGAGGAGCTGGCATCCAGGGAGGTTTATTCTGTGGCTATGAAAGATTCATAAATGCCAAGAAATACACAATATGGACAGCAGCGAAAATCCACAAGCTATTTCAGGACAGCTTGAAAAATATGACAGGAGACAGACAAGAAGAAATGCTGTGTCAGTCAGTGAGAGAATGGCCATTTGAGCTGTCATCTAAGGAGCTAAAGAGCAGATCTTTGAGGGACCTTGGATCTCTGAAATCAGTGAAAGCAAAGGTAAGTATAATGAACAGTCTATAAAACACTATTCAGGACATTCCTTTGTAACTATTCTGCTAATCAAGCTTGTGAGCTTAGTTACATACCCCATAGTCACTTAGTCAAGCATGGTTATTTAATCAAACATCAGTTGCAATACCAAGTGGACATAACACCTATGGTAAGTGACAGAATTTGCTGAGATGATGCTTTATCATGATATTTTCTGGGACGTGACATAACACATTATGACATCTAACTTTGTAGTTGTGTGTGTGTGTTTGTGTGTTTTATTTATATCAGAGCGACAAATTGATGATGTAATTTGCCAGGTGAGGCTTCTTACAAAACAGAAACAAAGATGTGACCTTCTGAAGGATTCCTTTGGGATTTTGTGGTGATATCAAAATGAAAATCTACTCCATAGCTGTTCTCTAAAATGAGGCAGGTGTCTCCGTACAATTCCTTATGCCAATACTATGACACTGTAACAGAGATATGGAGTTATTTTTATTTGCTTTAGACTTTAAGATGCTTAATAACTCATGTACTCATAGTTTCAGAACATGAAATGATATGACGCTGTAATGCAAACAGTGTGCATATTTTGTATATATCTTTGGCCCTGAAATGAAGTCAGTTTTACTTTTCTGTTTATATGATTGTTATAAAAACGCCTATGACGATACTTTGTATATTCTTGGGGTGGCCAGGATATGGCAACCCTGGCGAGTGATGCTACTACCACCATTGAAATTGAGAGAATGCTACAAGATCTACTAAAACATCAGCTGTCAGCATGTAATTTCACCCCTAATGACACAAGCCAATGTTAACAGAAATCTGTATCACCTGACATGTTATGTCAACTCCACATTTATCCAAGTTGTAATAAAGGCTGCATCTGATGTTGTTTAGTTGTATAAATGGTGCCTTTACACGATTTGCTTCTGTAAGTGATGTTGTGGAAAAAAACACTTTTTGGTTCCATAAAGAACCATGTTTGTAAAAGAAATGAAAGCTCTAGTGAAAGTTCTACCAGGAGACTCTAATGCAGCGTCACCTTTCTTCAGCCAATCACCAACCTTCACCTATGTTAAAAGACCACTAATTATATGCTTTTTGCTGCTTTTAGAAGTGACATCACGTCTCTCCTGCCTTCCTCTCCCGATGTAGCAAGGCCTGGGCTGATATCGGGGCCAACGCCAAGACAGTCATCAGTTTTAGTTTGCTACCATTGCTCCCATCCCATTATTTGTCAAAATTTAATTTACAATTTACAGCTTCATGTCTCCTGAGTCTTCTGGTGGAAATCGTGAGTTTGAATTGTGAACTTTTTAAAGGTTTAAAGAGACTTCCCTTGATGTTTTACTGTTTTACAAACATGGTTCTTTATAGACCCAAAAATGGTTCATATAGGGCATCACTCAAAGAATCACTTGTAGCACCTTCATTTTTAATGGTGTAAATCACATGGTTTCAAGTGATTTAAAAAAGAAAATGTTCTTTCAGTAATCAAGAGATGTTCTTCAGCATTGCTCCAAATAACATTTTCAGCACCTTGATTTTTGAGAGTTAAATGGGTGCACAAACTCACTAGCTCTCGTTGGAAAACACAGTGACACACAGACAGCAAAGCTCCACAAACCTGTCAGCAGAAGCCCTCCTAACAGATACAAATATTCTCTAAAGGGACAACTTAAATGGAGCTCAATTTGCCAGGATCTTAGTGTGTGGGGCACAAACCTTAAAAGGAACTACAATAAAAAGCAAACATTTTAGATTCCCAAAGGCTACTCCAAATTGAAAGTGGTCCTTGTGGTGGCAAAATCTCTTAGAAAAAAGGTTTTGGTTCTAAGTGATAGGACAGATAATAATGTCAGAAGCTCTTCAATGCGTGGTAACATGCTGGAGCACAGTCACAAGTAAAGAAAAACCCATGGGAATAGTTTTACAAAAGCTAAAAAAAAAGCTTTTGGGTTTCATGTGAAGAGAATGATTTGCAAAGCAAGTTCTCTGCTTGGTCTGAGGGGATAGACCAAGCCTAAAGGTTTGACCGAACATTTCACTTCTCAAATTTAAATGGATGTTTTGTTTTTTTTCACAAGACTGACACAAACCTATATTTATCTGAGGAATATCTACTAGAAGAATATCAAGGCTTATCTACTCAGGTTTCACTTGCTCAATGGGTTAGAGCTCAGCAAAGGGGTTCACCGCCTCAGCACTTAGGACAAATAACCTTTCCAAGGGTTACAGCTGTCCTGATTGATTCCTTTTTATGTAGAGGGCTGGATGGGTTAGAGTGGGTCGACCTTTACGAGGGAACAGGGAGAGGACACAGCGAGACAGCTGTGCGCTGTTATCCCATCAGTATACACAGTGCAACCCTGTGCTGCTCCAGTACTTTTACAAATACATCAGCTGTTGTAATGACTAATTATGAGCTTCATTAATGAAATGCTGCATGCGTGAACATGTTTGCCTGATTGTGATCTTAACGACAGGCGGTGTCACTCAGATTAATGAGGTTGCCATATTTGCATATCACTACTCTGGTCTTGCTGGTGAGATCATGCAGATGTCATAATTGGGATGTTTCACATGCAGTAATGGGAACACTTAGAGGATCGGTGGGACAAGAGAGCCTGGAAAGAAGACCGGATAGAGACAGAGGGGGTAACACTTAGAATCTAAATACATTCAAGTAAAGATCAGTCTACACACAGATCCCAGCTCTTTCTCATTAAAATACAGTACTGGGGCTGCCACTTACAACTATTATCCTATCGATTAATCTAGTGATTATTTTGTTGATCAAACAGTTAATCTAAATTAACAATTTTACTCCCAAAAAAATAAATAGGAGCATTTAACTCAAACATGAACTTTAGCATAATAGTCAGCAGTGCAGTGGGGTATTTATTCCCTCTTCAAAGTGCATGTGACTCTATAGTTTTTATGCCATTCCCTTCACAAAATAATGGCCAAATAGAGTCGTTAGATATGGTTTATATCCCCCCACAAATGCACACACTGGCAACACCAGCCAGCCCTATGTATTTGACTGTGTAGGATCAATGGGCTCTGTATTTTCAATGATATGAAGAAAATAAAGTTTTGGGTGTCATCAAAAAATTTGGACTCACATAATTCTATGCTAATACCAAATGTGATCTCTGGAGAAAAGGGGATAATAAAGCCATTATCCAAAACAAAAGCAGGAAATAACCAAAGCAAACACTGGCACCAATGGAGAAAGCATGCAGACTAAACTAAACCAAAACAAGCAAGAGATACTATGGTATATACAAATGAGGAACACCTGAGAAGAGTTAAGAAAAGGGCAGGGCTACAATTGAGAACACCTGGGAGACAAATAACAAGGCAGGACAAAGACGGAGACTAGGGAGGAGGCAAGACACAGAGACATGTACAAATGTGCACCTGGCAGGGCAGAATGAAGACAGAGACCAGAAAGGTACACAAGGGTAAGATGAAGACACCTGTTATAGGGATCTCCTTGTAACTTCACCTTCACTCAGTTATCTATGCAATCCTAAAATTCCTTAACACTGGTTTGTTTCCTTTGTTCCTCATATGTACTGTGTGGGAAAGAAAATATTTCAGCTTTGTGTTTGAGTAACTGAAAAGAAACCTAACCTTATGCATTTGGGGTGTTTGTTGCCATTTTTTCCTCATTGTACTGTACTGTGTGGTCCAAAGTCTGGCATGAACCACACTAGTCATGACAGTAACAGTGAGTACATCTACAGCACCTGTTCAGTTGCTGATATGCAACAAATGCAGCCCATGCAGAGTCCATGTTCTATTACCAGCCATATAGCAGACTATTTATACTCCTAAACCATTTCTTCATTTCTCTTTATTTTTCTCTCCACCATATGCTGAGCTGCTGCTTGCTGTCTGCTCGCTGCTGATACAAGTCCATTCATGGTTGGGTGCTGATGCCTGTCTAGCTTCTGGATCAGCCTTGTCCCACTTGTCCCACATTTTGCTGCATTTCTCCTGTACATTTCCTTCCTTCCTTTTTGTTCTCTTTCCATCTCTTTCCTATGTATTGAGATGCTCTGTTCTGACTGTTCTGTCCCAGTACTGCCAGACCTGCCTCTCCACTACTCTGCTGTCCGCTGCAATGCTGTCCTGCTCTGGATCCTCACTGCATAGTTGTTCATATGACTGTATCTGCATGGACTTTCACATTTCACTGGAACTGGAAGTTAGCCAACTTGCCATTGAACTACCTTTAAATAACTAAAGTGTTGATGACAGGGCTGCCAACTCTTACTCATTAGCTGTGAGACTCACTCAGATAGGTCTAAGCACATGCTCTCACGTCACACTTGCCATTTCTTACGCATTTTAACCTCTATTCACTCTCCTCTAAATGACCTCCTGTTGATACTGAATACTGATGAAGTTCCCCACTATAGCTGCAATGGACTGAAGGAGAGCACTCCAACTAGCTTGTCAGTCAATGTCCCTCCATGTGTGAATTAGTACCCATAGGACTGATGCTGGTGCCCATACGAACAGTGAAGCAAAAAGGGACGTCTGTAAAGTGACAGATGATCGCCACACTGCATGAAGTGCATGTAATGCACACATCTGTGGTGTGTGTCAAAGTAGAGAAAACCGCTACACACAAGGTAGACGTTAATGACATAACAACACTGCACTGTACACCTGGATATGTTCACCTAACTTAATTTATTTAAGGAAATAATATTTTGTTAAGTTAAGCTTTGTTGAACAAATGAAAAAGTATAAGGTGAATGTTCCTAGGACACGAAACACTGCACCTTTAAACAACTCATATACAACATATAAAATAATAAAATAACTCAAAATAACTCAGTCTTAATACTATGAATCTCAATATTTTAATCATATGAATCTTTTGAATTAACTGGACCCAAAAATGCATAATCTTGTATTTTTTAAACATTTAAGTCATTCCTTTTATTCCTTAATTGACTATTATCAACCTGCCAAAAGACTCAGTTACTGGATGCACAATGGCCAACAAATAAACTTGATTATTAAGATCTGGAAAATGATCACAAACATAACTCTAAATAGTTTAGTTATAAATGATATATATTCATTTTATGCTAAAAACTTTTAATTACAGTGTATGTTTAAAGTGCTAAAGTAGCACGTATCTGTTTGACTATCTTTCTATTAGATGTTCCTTATCAAGTTTATAGTCTGTATTCTCTGTAACTGAACTAAAGTTTACTTATTAGAGTAAACTGACCGGGTCATCAGAGATAACAACAGATGATCAGTGATGAGGGCAGCCCCTCTTTGAAGGCCTAAATGATGTTATATTAAGTTTATATGTATGATATTTAATTATTTTTTAAAAATGATATAAGAAATAATAGTAATGTACTATATTTGCTTATTTATTTATAAGATAAAAATTCAGTGTCTATCTATACAGACGTGTATATCTGTATTCTTTAAACAGGTTTGTGTGTTGGCCTACAATGGACTGGTGCCCTTTCGATGGTGTATTCTTGCCTTTCGTCCAGTGGTTCTGGGTATGGTCCAGTACAACCCTGACCAACACAAGTGGATTAGATGACATGAATGAATGAAAAATTACAGGCATAAAGAAAAAATGTAAATTTTAAGTTGACTTTAAATGTAAAATTATGGAATGTTTATATATGACTGTATACATTATCTGTATTACTACATATTCTCCCCCTATCCCATGCAATGCTCCCAACACTGGGAGGGTGAAGACCGACACACACCTCCTTCAACACATGTGCAGTCAGACACTGCCTTTTTTTTTTAACTGCCCCAAATGCCACGTCACCAGGTGATCAACGTGCTTGGAGGAAAGCATCAGCCAGCAGACACTAGTGCTGGCCTGCACTGCCCTGGAGTGATGTTGGGAGAAAGTGGCATCTACCCACCCCGGGGAAAGCAAGGCCAATTGTGCTCTCTCCGGGCCCTGGCTACATATGGCTAGCAGACAGGATTTTGACAGTGCCTATTCCGCGTAACCACTCTTGACCACCTCTTTCTTGTGTGTTTTACCATTGACATGAAACACTTTAGCTATCATGGCTTTGTAGTAACTCTGCAGACACCCTACACATTTAAACTGCTATATAGAGGCTTTAGCTTCCCAGTGTTGTTTTCCGCCACATGTCAAGCTCCCATTCTGCTGTATTACTGTGGAACATAAAGTGAATGCTTCATCGACTACTGAGGCAATTTCCATGGTTAAGCCTATGGCAGTCATGTGTTAGGTCATGTATCCCTGAAAAAAAACATAGCAGTGAACACAGTGCCTTAGGCTACCCTTATGCAGCACAGTGCTTAGATCAGAGATGTGCATCTTCCATACCTGATCAGATTCTTCAGTTTAGACTGCTGTGTAGCCCAAATCATAAAGATTTGATCAGAGATGATTGATTGCTGTCTGGAAAGAAAAGAGTCTGGGCTTGTGAAACCTGTCTGGTGGAGTTTTTCCTCTGCCTTGTGTGTGACTCTGAGCTTTGAGACTGTCTGCTGCCCCCTCTCTCCTTGCTTCCTTACTCAGGGCATCTCTATAATTTATACACGAAGAGTCGGCCAGCGGACTCCGCTGCACTGGAATCACAGCATGCGTTAGTGCTAGCTAACAGGTGAATGAGAGCAACAAATAACAAACAGCCACAAATACCACCCTGCGGAGGGACAGAGACACAGAGAGACACTGAGAGCGAGAGAAAGAGATCCATTTAAGTCTACATCTGCTCACATATTAATAAGAGAAGAGCAGTATTAATAAATTATAAACACTTCGGCCCTGTAACAGGCGAGCTGACTTGTGTTCCCGCAGGTTACAGTTTATGTTTTAATATTGAATAAATGTCTGTATCAATATTGGATATGATATTCATCTATGCACCGCCTTACATGCTGAGTTAAGCGAATGGACGGCTCTTTCAACGGCCTAATGGGAATTTCCATCATCCATCCTGACTCTAACTTTTCCTCCTGCAGCTCTCAATGACCTTCACAACAGTCGCACAGTCATTAAGCAGAAATTAACAGCAGTGATTAACCTTTCGCAGTCTTTGAACACAGATGGAGTCTGTAGGGTATGTGTGCACGTTGCCTTCGTAAGGGCGTGTGTGTCTGCTTGTATGTGTGTTGAAGTGGTAGGAGTGAGGGTAAGGCACAAGTGATCCTAAAAAACTTATTCATACAACGGCCTGTGACAAATTTTGTAAAGAGGAGAAGGAGGGGTGCAGATCTGGGGCTTCTTTCTGCAGGCCTCAGAGTGGTCATACTGGTGTAGAAATGAAAATGGAAAATGATTTTTTTTAAAGAAAGAAAGTAAAAAAAAAAAAATAAAAAAAATATATATATATATATATATATATATATATATATATATTAAATACAAAAGTATATTTTAAAAAGCTCTGCTATCAGATGGAGAAAGATACTGCTGGCTCCCTGTGTGTGAAATGTTGTGACTGTATTGAGCTGCTAGTGAGCAATGAAAGCAATGAAAGCAGCTCTGCACGAAAACAGCTGTGCTAAGATAAAACTAACAGCACAACTGCAGCTTTCTTTCAACCCTTTTGAACACATTTAATCAAGCAAAGTTTACAAACATTTAGCGGTTTGAAATAAACCAATCAAACAAGGCCAATTTAAATAGACACACAACTAATAGAACAAGTACTTTCTCCACATTCAACACAAAATGCCACTTTTAGTGACTACTGCAGTTTCAGAAGTATTCAACCCCCTTATGACTAGTTTCCTTTATTACCTGCTGCAAACATGATGCACAGCAAGACACCAGCTTCTGGCAGAGTTCCTGAGGAATCCTAGCCAATTCTTTATGAGCAGTGGCCTTTAGTTCACTTATATTCTTGCGTTTGCGTGCTGCAACCACCTTATTCAATTCCCAATAAAGATTTTCTATGGGGTTCAAGTCAAATGACTGTGACGGTCACTCCAGAATCTTCTAGGATTTCTTTTGAAAACAAGCCTTAGTAGACTTTTAGATTTGCTTTGGATAAGTGTCCTATTGGAAGCTCCAATGATGTCCAAACTTTAGCTTCTTCACAGAGGGCTTGATGATTTCCTGATGCTTGATTGAATCCAATGAATGCTCATGACAAGTGGGTTAAGATTCCCCAGGAATACCACTGGCAGCTGGCAGCTTTCTGGCTATGTGTCATGGTTGCAGAAGGTCATAACAGTAAAAGGTTGCAGAAATGAGTACTAAAGATGCTTGTCATGAAGGGGATGAATAATTCTGAGACTACAGTCATCATTAAAAAAATGAGAGAAAACACTCTGTTAGTTGTTTTGAGCTATTGATTGTGTTGATTGGTTTGTGAAAGTTTGTACATTTTGCTAATGAACCAAATTTGCAATGAAGGGTAAATCATGTTGCGTGGGAGTGTAGTTGTTTATTGTTGACTTGCTGGCTTACCTACAAAGATAAAAATCTTCAAAATATATTTCATCAACTTTACACAAAGGTCAAAAATGTGTTGATCAACTGAACGACCTCAAAAAAGTGTGCCTACTGTGAAGGAGGTTAAGATCAGTGTCATGGCATGCATGTTTGACATCACATCACACTTCAAACCAAATAGCACTTTTTTGGTGAAAGATACTGATATCAGTGATAGCAGTGTAGAGAATGGTATGCATGTGAGTGTTGTAATATTTATGATCTACGTGGAATAGTTTTTTTTTTTTTTTTTTTTGGGGGGGGGGGACCTATTCAAACAAATCAAATAGCCAAGGGAGTTCAAGGGCACAATACCAGGAAGGCAGTGTGTTTTGTATATTTTGCACTTTACACTCAACAATAGTTATGTTGTTAATGCTGTATAGATTTATATATATATATATATATATATATATATATATATATATATATATATATTTTACTTCATATGACATATTTGCTTCTCTGTATATTTTATATATTCTATATTAATATCTTAATGTTTCATGTAAGAGGTTATTTCACTGGTAGTTGCACCATGTATGACCGTGTAAATATGTCTGTATGTGATAAAGGATCTTAGACCTTTTACCCACCCCCTTTTTAACTGTTTTTGGTGAAATGTAGCCCATTAGAAGTAAAATCTACCCACTTTAAACATGAATGGAAAAAATGCAAACTACAGAACAACTGGGGCTTGTAGAATGTCCTAGCATATTTGTCAAGTTTAATAAATATAGTGCTTTTTTACACTGAAAGTTGCTTTACAAAGCATCACTAAAAAGCATAAAAAGAGGACAAACAATATAAACTGAACTTAGGTTGAGGGGAGATAGATTTTAGCAATTGCCTACAGCAATAGGATGATGAAAGTATTGGCAATAGAGCTATATTTTAAGATCCCTTTTGAAGCAAGTATCAGTGAATGGCAGAAATGAAGAGATTGTGGTAATGTCTTCCATAGTTTTGTTCAATAGTTTGTGCTCAATCTTTGATCTTTGAGCTCTTGAATACAGGACAGTGGGGCAGGAAGTGGCAGGGTAGTGGTAGCTTTGGACAGTGAGGCAGTGTCATGGTTACCTGTGTCAAATGCAGCACTTGAGAGAGTATACTAAGGCCCCAAGAATCAGTAGAGAGGAGGAGATTATTGAGAACACATAGCTGTCTCAGTGCTGTGCATGGTACAGGAGCCAGACAGGAGAGGTCACATAAGGGTTGTGAGTAGTTAAGAAAGACTGCAATTGTGAGACAACAACATTATAAATAACCTGGCTAGGAATAAGATATTAGAGATGACTGATTTCAGGGATAGGTGCTAGAAGATTTTTTTTGGAATGGAAATTATGGCTGATGTTTTGAGAAACGTGAGAACAGATCCTGAAGCAAAGGACGCATTAGTGACAGATAAGGAACAGAGAGCTAAGGAACACTTCTTGAGAAGATGAGCGGGGGCAGGATCAAGCTGGAGGGTGGAGGAACTGGATTTAGCTAATACCTCAGAGATGAGAGAAAGTTCAGGAGGAAGGAAAACAGAAAACGATTCAACTACTAAATAAAGAGAGGTGTTCCTATGATCAGTTGGGTAGGCATAGGGGAAATGTTGCTATATTTTACTTAAAGAAATCTAAGAAAAAAAACGCACAGATGGAAGGGGCAGTAGAGAGGGGTTGAAGAAGTTTGTTGACGGCAGAGAAATGTATTTTGGGCTTATGTCCAGCACCATTACCATGATGGTGGCACCATTAGGGGTGCTCTATAACTAAGCATGTGATGTGAGTATAATACAGGTCCCAATGTCGACCGTTGTACTTTGTACATACAAACCGGATTCCAAAAAAAGTTGGGACACTAAACAAATTGTGAATAAAAACTGAATGCAATGATGTGGAGATGGCAAATGTAAATATTTTATTCGTAATAGAACATAGATGACAGATCAAAAGTTTAATCTGAGTAAATGTAACATTTTAAAGGAGAAATATGTTAATTCAAAATTTCATGGCGTCAACAAATCCCAAAAAAGTTGGGACAAGTAGCAATAAGTGGCTGGAAAAAGGAAATTGAGCATATAACGAACAGCTGGAAGACCAATTAACACTAATTAGGTCAATTGACAATATGATTGGGTATAAAAAGAGCTTCTCAGAGTGTCAGTGTCTCTCTGAAGCCAAGATGGTAAGAGGATCACCAATTCCACCATTGTTGTGCAGAAAGATAGTGCAGCAATACCAGAATGTTGTTACCCAGCGTAAAATAGCAAAGACTTTTAAGTTATCATCATCAACCGTGCATAACATCATCAAAAGATTCAGAGAATCTGGAACAATCGCTGTGCGTAAGGGTCAAGGCCGTAAAACTCTACTGGATGCTCGTGATCTCCGGGCTCTTAAACGTCACTGCACCTCAAACAGGAATGCCACTGTCAAGGAAATAACAGAATGGGCTCAGGAATACTTCCAGAAATCATTGTCAGTGAACACAATCCACTGTGCCATCCGCCGTTGCCAGCTGAAACTCTACAGTTATTCACAATTTGTTTAGTGTCCCAACTTTTTTGGAATCCGGTTTGTATGTTAAATAATTATATTTCTTATTTTTATATTATGCACTTTTCTTGAACTTTATTTAATGTTGGCCAAATATTGAATGACATGTATCTGAACATGCAGTATGAAACTAAACAAATCAGGAGCAATTTTTGAGAATTTATTTCCCCAGAGTAAAAACAATGTAGAGACTGGTGTGAATGCCAGAGTCAAATACCACAGCATTGCTAAACATAAATAAGTGTTGGTTTGAAATAACAAAAAATATGTTAAAAAAAATGAAATACTATATGAAACCTTGGCACAAAATCACACTTAGGTTGGCATGTGGCAAGTCATAGAAAAACATGCTTATTTTCCATTAACAAAAATGAATTCTTTCATACTATAAATATAAAAATACTAAAAATCTAAAGAAATATTGCAAATAGGCTAACACAAATAACACAGCATAGAAATGCATTTGTCACATTAAAGCACATGTTGCATTAGCCTTTAGTGACTCCTTCCATCTGGCTATGTATGGCAGAATGTAAACGATGAATGAATCAATGTTCAGTGTTCTACACCGTTCTACACTTAATTGCCCAGTGGTTTATCATTTGTATTAATGCCATTTTTGAGATGCAATGGCTAATACTTTCAATCATGTTACAGAGGTAGGCAAACGTGGCATTAAGAGCCTTGCACAAGATCTCTTACTGACATAATACACTGTTCATGGCTGACAGGGGAACTGAACTTCAGTGTGTAGTGTAGAAAACGATACATGAATTATTGAAGTATGCCATATTTAACAATACAGTACATTTCATGTCCCAGTCTGAAAACACTGCTTGAACAAAGTGGATCTTCTGGGCGGGAAATTGATTTGTCAAGAACTTCAAAGGGCAAAATATTTTATTTGTTACACAAACAATAATAAGCTGCTCCCCAATGTCTATTATTATGTCTATTAGCTTAGTACATCGAACTATTAAGATTAATCACAAGTCTAAAACATAGAAACAAACCCGTATGTGTGTGTGTGTTTGGTGTAGACATTATCCGGCTTCACAGTGACGTGTCAGCAGAAGGTTTATGGGGAAGTGGCAGCTCCTTGCTAAAGATACAGATTTAGCTTCCACTGTCATGGGGATCAGGCATTTGCTGAACTCTTTGTTTTCAGTGCACCCTGCCTGTCATCCAGCGGAACCCTTTCTGCTGCAGCTCACCTTCCTGCCTCCAGCCCCTTATCCACACCTAGGAGTGGGAGATTCAGGCCAATCTGGAGGCTTGAGCCTCACGCTGCCTTTGAAGTCAGCTGCAGCTGCAGAACTGGCTGGAGATCAGCTTATTTTGGGGAGAAAAAGATGCCTTTGAAAAAATCCACATGGAGAGCATGGCTCTCATTGACTCCAGCTTGCTGGTCCGAATCAAAATGGGAGTAGAGAAAATGGGCTGAGATGGAAGCATGAAAAGCGAGACTTTAATAATGTAGCTGCTTTAAATATAGATGTCATCAATTTATATTCAAGGGCAGTGGACCCTTTGGGAAGCTGGTGGAGTCTCGAGAGATCAAGCTACTGTAAGTGCAAGATGGGACAGGGCAGCGAGGTCACACTTAACACTTTAGACAGGAGCAGTGCGCCTCTTTTACCCTCTCAACATGGGTAGTTGTACACTGACATATTGAGAATGCTTGCTGCTTCCTGTAAAAGATAACAAGATATAAGAAGGATTTGTTTTTAGAAATTCACTCTTTAACTCTCTCATACTGGTAAAAACATAAAAACTGGACAACAATATTTTAATGTGTTTGTTCACTCGAGTCTAGCGGCATTTTCGCAAGTTAGCAAATTTGACGGCAGCTTCAAAGCCTGTAGAAGCTGGAAACGGTGAAAAAAACATTCATTCATTCACTCATTTTCTTTTTTGTTATCAAAAACAGAAGAAGGATTTTTTTGAGATCCATAAACTTACCAACATACCAAGATTATTTTCAAATTTTTTTACACAGGCTTCTTTCCATCATCTGAACAAACCGCATTCTGTGCTGACCGTAATTGTGCAATTTAATGCACCGCCAATGTTTCTTTTCATGTGCAGAATTCACAACAGTCTTCTTGGCTGCTTACAAGAGATAGAGAGAGATAGAGAGTGGGACAGAGAGAGAGAATGACAGAAAAATAGAGTGTGTTTACAGAAATTAATTACTGTTTACTGTTGTATCTTCTCATATCAATTTACAGTGATTTAATATATCATACACATAAAACAATATAATAAAACATTAATTGTCTTGTTATGACTGGTTAGGAAGATCAAGAACTGACTGCTCCTCTGAGGATCTGTAAATGAAGCTAATTGATGGCTACAAAGCAAGTGAAAGCTATAAAAAGATACCAGAGTGGTTCCAGCTGGCAATTTCCACCGTCTGAAATGTCACAAAGAAATTGCAGTTAAAGAACTGTTGAAGTCAAGGTAAGGAGTTAGAACTGCTCATATGCTGTCCAGAAAGGCAAAGCAAACCCTCCAAATTGAAACTGGAAAAATTGCTAGCAAAAAAAGGCCTAGCCAACCTTTAAGCATGGGAGTGGATCTATTATGCATTTGAGGTTGTGTGGCAGCCAGTGGCACAGAAATGGATTTTATTAAATAACAGCACAAATTTGACACAGTCAGTCAAGAAACTGAAGCTGAAAATGTCTGGACACATTTTCAAACATACTTCAAAATCCACCCTGAAGTACTTTTTAAAACACAAGCAGAAGCTTCTGGAGTGGTCCTCATAGCCCCCTGAACATCACTAAAACATGCTGTGAAAGATGGGTGGAAGAATGGGTAAAACATCCTAGAACAAGAATAGTAAGACTCCTTTTTGGCTAATTAAAATGTTTGATAGCTATTTGCCAAATGGGGTGTTACCAGTTAGTAGTGGGTCTACAGTTTTGCCAGTGTCGGAATTAAACATTTTTTTTTTCAAGTTTATCAAGTGTAAAGTAATTCTGTGTTAACACTAGCAGACAAATATGTAATAGTGTGCTGCACATGCTGTTTATTTCTTTATCTTACTCAAATATACATAAAATAATCCATAAAATGAAATAACTATGCGTCTCTAATGCTACAGTGATATTCTCTGTGAAACTATACTGAAATATCTCTTAGTATTTAACTGTCTAAAGTATTGCTCCTCATTACTGTATTTGTGTTAGTAAGTAAAACTTGGATACATTGGTAGGTCATGAATATATATTGTTGCTGTCCAATGAAAAACATGTATCTCCAAAATGGTAACTTCACAGAAGAAGACAAGACATGTTCTTAACTTTGAATGGAAGTCAATGTAAAATAAGAGTTCATTCCAAGTAATTCAGAGCATTCCTATGAGCCTATTCATCCAGAATTATTTACACAGTGTACAGAGCATCTACAGGATTCAAACCATAGAGAAAACTAAAAACAGAAAAAAACTGGAGAAATCTTTTTTTTATTAGACATCAGAGATAATTGAGTACATAAGCATATTTTACATTTAAAAGATGTTAAACAAAAGTTCCTTCCAGGTATGCCAATCTAATCAGGTATTAAATGACAAGAAAAGCACATTCATCATTTCACTCGGAGTGGTGGGCAAAGAGGGTTAAGGGCCCCACAGTGGCAGCTTGCCAACCCTGTCATCAATAGCCAGGTGCTCTAACCGCCCAAAGATGGTGGCTCAAAACCTATTATTATTCCTGTTATATAGAGGCCCTTTTGATACGAATGCATACTTCTAAGCTGTATTCATTCTAGACTGTGGTTTCTGATGTGACAGGAACAAAACAAGGTGTCTTCACTAATTTTATTGGAGAGCTCACCTTGGAGATGCTGATGTCTTTGGCCTTAGCACATAAGCACGAGAACAAGAAAATAGAGATTAAATGGAAAGTTTACTGAACTCTTTTACCCTCATTTTCTTTTAAATGTATCAGGTACCAAAACGTAAAGTTTTATTTTGCTGGCCCTTACAAAGGGCAGTGAACTCCAACTAAAAGCAAACCACCCACGTTCAGATAAAACACAGAGGCAGTTTAATATTAAATGCTCTCAGGTCACTCTGTAATGCTGAGGTCTACTAGCATGAGTCACAAGGGTATAATTAGCTTACGTTCGGTGTTGCATGAAAAGATGAACCCCCATGCAAAAGACTATTACAGTTTTTTTATGACTTTCAAAGGCATTATGGATAATGTGATTTTATTTCCATGGTCTATTTGTGGAAGAAAATGAAAGATCTATTTCTGTAGCTAATTAAGCCTCTAGATGAGAGAGCCATTTTCAGCACAGTGATGTCGTATGAAGAGGAACATGAGACTTGAGTGTTTACAGAGCAAACAGTTACACCACAGATTATTTTAGGTCATGTTGTTCAAATCCGCTCAGCTTAAATTTACAAGTATCGTTCCTGTCACATCAGAAACCACAATCTAGGATGAATACAGCTTAAAGGGTATGCCGTCTTAGCTAAAGGGGCTTTATACAGCACAGGTTTACAAAGGAAAAAACATCCTTCACAGAGAACTTCACAGATGTGTCCATTACAGTACACTTCTGTATATTTCAATGCACAGTTAATGTTTGCAGAAGGTTTCAAGCTTTTGCATACAACAGTGAGTACTGTTGTAGTAGTAGTACAGGAGTAGTACGCAGGTATGGATACCTGGACCACTGCTGACTTTGATAAGAGCTTTAGTAAGTCATGCAGGGCATCAACACTTGTGATCCAGAACTTTAGGTGGGCCAGGTGCCCAGGTTGACTTCTTCTCCCCCCGAAACACAAAAGGGAGGGGAGCATTGTCCATTTGCAACACCTCTGCAATCCCAGCGTCAAGCATGAGAAAAGCCATAACTGAGAAACTGCCAAACAGTGTCAAGACAGTAATGAAACTGCGCTGCAGTGTCTTCATCATGCACTCCTTCACTCACTGTATTCACCATTTTTTTTAATACAATCAGCAATGAGGCCTGTGCAAACATTAGGCCATTTTGCAAAGTCAGTCTTTGGTAACACCCCTTTGGCAGAAATCATAGCTTGCAAACCCTTTTTGTCATTCTTGTAGTTGGATTTTTTTACTCATTTTTCTTTGCAGAAGTGATCTACTTCTCAGATATTCTGAGGCTTGTTTAGAATCTGTCCACAAATGTTCTATGATTTTAAGGCCATTTTGAAGGTTTCAGTTTGTATCTTTAGGAAGTCCATGGTGGATTTTGAGGCGTCATTGTCACGTTGTAGAAGCCATCCTCTTTACATGTCCAACCATTTAACAGAAAGTTTGACATTTGATGAAAAACCATGCAGATGAAAAAGCCATCAAATGTCACTGCAGCAATTCTATATGTGGCACATGCAAATTTATTAACATAGTCACTACAATTACAGGCCTGAAAGGATCAGTGATCCCCTATTATTACTCACTGATTAGTGCATTTTTTTGTCTCAAGAGATGCAACAATAGTAATCAACAGTACACCAGAAAAACTCATTTTCAGTGGCAAGGCACGACAGTTGCAATGGATGCAGAATTAGTGACATTAGTGTTCGGGTGCTTTGCTCTGACAATGCCGTTTGTTTGTTAAGCAGAGACCTGTGCTACCTTGAGCATTGCATACAGCTCCAATATGTTGTGCAGTCAAACTTAATTTTTTGGACCATTTAAACACTGTCTATATAAACATTGTGAGGTGGATGTTTTTTAAACCTTTCACTAATCTATGGCTACTGCATGCTGATGATGTTGCACTGCTTCTAAAGCAGCTGTAAGAAAAGTGGCAATGTGTGCCCAGCCTCATGGTGAGCAAAGTGAAAAACCCATCATCTGAAAGAACCCTTAGCATTGCCGGTTGTTGCTATGGCAGCAATGAAGTTAAGGAAGCATACAAGCTAAGCTACACCCATGGTACTTTAGAACCCCTTGGAAGTTTTGACATCCTTGAAATCTACTACAATTTTTAATATCTACTATTTTGCATATAAACTGGCTTTACTTCAGAAGCTACAACTTCAAAAGCTCTTTTTTCTTAGCTAATGGACGTCGATACAACATGTGAGAAACCATTTAAGCATTGAAGCTGTTCTTTATGTTGCTATGGGTTGCTGTGGTATGTAAACCACTGTAGATTCTGTGGAATAAATCCATTCCTACGTTCTGCTGTTCTAAAGTAATGCAGGGCTCCCTCTAATGCACCGACATGCTGTTCAGTTTTACTGACAGATAGATTAGTCATTAAAATAGTGACACTTCAGCAAAGATGTTGTGATGCTTGATGACAGGTTGTATGATTTCGCCAAGTTTATAAAGATCTCACGAATGCAAGAAAAATGATCTGGGACTTTCTGCTTTTAAATGGAGATGCAAAGTGCTTTTATCGCTTCTGCTCGGTGCTGATGATTAGGGCTTTATCTAGGGGACAGCAAATGGCCTCCACTTATAGAGCAACAAAGATGACAGAAGCGATGCTTTTAACAAGACCAGCATGATGAATCAAGAAAGTGATTCATGGTCAGGATCATCGCCCTAAAATCTCATATTCAAGTTTGGCCTTAATGAGAGTGGAGTAAATGTACCGTTTTATTTCAGAAACCAGGCTGATTGCATTTGCATAAAAGGGTTTGTATTCGCAGTAATGCTGAGGTGGCTGGATATATTCATGAAAGGCCCAGATCAACGCACCATCAATGCATATGGACCGCAAGCGCCATTAATTTCTATTGTATAGCCGACTGTCATAAAGCATCAAAGCTTTGATGGAGTGTTTAAATGAAAAAGCCCTTCAAGTTGCTCACATTGCTTTCTGTGTAGAGGTTTCTAAATCCCTGTTCACACATGCACTTTTACACAGAAATTAGTGTCACGGGGTGTAAGTCCAGTGAAAACCGATGCTAAAATTGAGCCACACAAGGCCTAATACAGTTTCCACAAAATTACCTGGAGGGTTAACGTGTAAACAGGTGCCAGCACATAACCAGAAAAAACAATAATGTCAAACCTTGTGCCAATAATTAATATCAAATAGTGCACTTTATTTATGTGTTCTAATCACTGTAATCCATGACATACAATAGAGTACAATAACTTACTTATAGTCTATAAAATCACTAAATTAAATAAAAATTAATTAACCACATACATGCACACTCATAATAAGAAAAATGATAACATGGGAAAAATAAAAAGACTTCACACTGTATTACTGTAGTAGACGTTTTTTGCCAATGGGAATTTACCAGTTTAAACTTTGGTTTCCAACCAAAATAATATGAAGACCCTCAGTTAGTAAAAAAATATAATAATAATAATAATAATAATAATAATAATAATATCTTTGGATATCTAGATGCGTAAATGGTTCTTTGCCTGGTTAAAAGGTTATTTGCATTGCTGGAAAACCAATGGTGACAATTCAGCTTTATATTATTGTCTAATTTTATATTTGTATCTAAGCGTAAAGCTGGAGCAGGTGATTTATTCTAGAAATATTTATTTAAATAATAAGAATCTCAATCAATCAATCAATCAGATGCTTATGCATATTGTTATCCTGTTATCTGTGGAGGCCACATGATTGAAAAAACCCCAAGCAATACATGTATTTTTACTAAATGAAATGGTGAGAATAAAAAACTCCATTGAAAACCTACCAGACCACTTTTTAGAATTACTGTATGAATGCACCAGCACACTGACACCATTTATTAGATTAATTTCTTTCCTCTTTATCACTGCTTTTAATTTAAAATAATTTAAAATAAAACTTTTAAAATCTTAAGGCCTGCCACTTTAAGAAGGAAAGAAAGAATAGACAGAAGTAGAAAAGGCTTCAAACAGAGAGAGCTTGGATAACCGAGGTAAAACCGAGGATGCGGTTGTTCTGTTGGGCAGGTAATTATGTGGTTTGTTTTGTGTTTGGGAGAATTTGTTATTTTAGCTTTAACTTCCTATGTAGCTACATTATGTATTAGTCTTGTGCACATTCTGGTGAAGCTGTAGCTGACATAGATGTGCAAATGAGAAGTACTGCCAATAGAACAAACATCAACATGTTAGCACCATGCCTAATGCCAGGCATGAGCTAGAGGGGTACAAAGCCTCCCAATTGTTGAGCTGGGGAGCAGTGGAACTGTGTTCTGTGCTCAATTCACTACCTCTAGGATGAGTTAGGGAGTCTGGGATGAGGTAAGGAGTCTGGGATGAGTTAGGGAGTCTGGGATGAGTTAGGGCGGGGCCCACCAAACATTCAGACCTCACTAATTCTCGTGTTAGCTTAATGCAATCAAATCTTCGTGGCAATGCTCTAAGATCTAGCAGAAAGCCTTTCCTGGACAGTAGAAACAGCTGCTTGAACACGAGCAGTGGGATGTCTGAATGAGCAGTGTTCCCAATACTTTTGTCCATATAGGTTATGTTTATTGTGTATGTAACCGGTGTGTATATTTGTTTTGACGTTGTGTCGATGAATGCTTTTTATCTTAGGTTGCTCTGTATGAGCTTTGAATGTGACATTTAACAAATGGGGTGCTGAAGCTAGCTATCGCATTTGTGTTTCTTTGAAGTTATGAGAGATTTTTCAACTTTTACATATGCGTGGATCACAAGATCACAAGCCTCTTCTACTTTGAGCAACTCTATCCAACTAGCTTACAATTAGTGAATTCTACAAATCTCCTTACTACAGCTCAATAAAACGAGTGAAACGAGTGCTAGTGAAATGGACCACCTCTGTGCGCTTTTGTTTTTATGAAAATATCATGGTGGCATATTTTGTTCTTGAATGCAATAAGAGGCAAATATCAATGCGCTGGAAGTTATTCATTTTGTTAACAGATCCATTCCACCACACAGGTACATAACAAGGTCTTCTGCAATATGGAAGGACTCTGTAAGGGGAGCACTGAAAATGTCAGTCACATCAGTGTCTTTGAGTCAGAAAGCATTACCCAACAAGCCGTACATATTGTGCCATGCTTTTCTTTTTATGAATGCAAGAAACCACCCATATAGTTGCTTTTTCTGTGGATATTCATCAGTGATGTGGAGCCGTTAATGCACACCCACCCAGCCCTTATGACTCATGAGAGCTCTCTGTCAAAAATGGAGATGGCATTGTGAAGAGCGATAGACGGCGCATTTGCCAAGTGCACCATTACAGAAATGTTTCAGCCCATAAACAAAATGGCATAACGAGCAGCTTTGGGTCCTAAACAACAGCATTAAAGGGGAGTTATGGCACTCACTTGCATTTAAAGGTGCCACTTTAAACTCAGAGCCCATAACTCTGGCCCTGCCAGCAGAGACTGTGACTTTCAGCAACTCCTGTCACCCTGAGCCCAGACACGTGACTTCACCATTTGAGCGGCTTCGTGATTTATTAGGGCATGTGACTGTGGTAACGCAGTCATTGAGCCATTTCACAATTGGAGTCTTTACTGACATTGGCAATGTCAACAGCCTAGATGAATTATTCAGTCAGAATTAATCAAACTCTGCTAATGGCTCCAACGTTTGGATGTCTCCAGAGTGGAGAAGCATTTGAGCAAATTGGTAAAGTTTAAGAATCATAGCAGTTGCTGTATGAGTTTCTCTTAGCATGCATACAAATGTACTCAGAAATGACATTATTAAGAAAGTAAAGTTCTGTCTTATCTGCCTACATAACAGTCAGTTAAAAGGCTCTCCTGCTATTTATAAAACAACAAATGTTCAATACGTATGTAGCTTCAGTGACCAACAGCTGTGTGACTATTAATTACCAGCAGCTATCCTTCAGCTGGAGTGCATCAGTGCAGCATTACAGTATACGTGTTAAAGTGCATGTGATGGCTTTCAGACAGAATCAGATGCCAAATGGGGAATCAATAGTAGTGTTCTCAATTACAGGAATACTGAGAGCCCCGCCCAGGGCACAAATGAGTTATTTAGCTCTTATATACAAGTCTGGGACGTAGAGGGGGGATGGGAGGGGGGTCATACTTACAGTATTTCAAAAACAGTGTCTTCTTTGAAGATGCACGACATGGCTCTAGGTCAGCCCTTCTCCGATCAACGTAGCATTAGCTTTTATATAACCCCTTCTAATAAATGCATTCAACTACTGTAAGTTGCACTTATTGCTGACACAAAAGTGCAAATGCACACACACATTTGTCACATTTGGCTTGTCTAGTCCCTGTAGAGAAGTACTGTCAAGTACTGGAGCAGATCTACTTAAATTTATTGGCACCATGTCTAATGACAGACGTGGCATAAAGGGGTAAAAAACCTCCCAGCAGTTTAACTGTGTTCTCTGGAATGAAAGTTGGTGCTCCATCCAATATTTTTGGGATGAGTTGGGGAGTTGGTGATCATCCAATATCCTGACCTCTTCTAACGCTCTTGTCGCAGAATGCAAATGAAATCAAGGTTATTATAAGGCATTATGCCTTCAGTTCTGCTTGTAAAGCCCAAACAGATAGGGGAACATGCTTGGATGTATTTCTTTTTAGAATAAGATCATGATTTTGGGAAATGGTACCATGAATTGCATGGTTTGTTAATCAGTGTATTTGTTTTTTTTCATAAAATTAAGTAATACACTGTAAATCAGGAAATGAAACAAAAAAGAGTCGTTATTTGTTTAACAATAAAATCCCCCCCCCCCAAAAAAAAACAACTAATCCCGGTTTGTGTTTTGTGCTTTCGATTTTATGCTCCAATCAAAAATAGGAAATAAAAAAAAACAACAAACAGGGGCCAAACTTGATTTTGATTTTGTGACCCGGAAGTTACTGACTGACGCTATGCTCTTGCTCTCAGGATAAAGATAAACATGTATTATTACAGTGTTTTAAAAACAATATACACTTTGGAACTTGACTTCCATGTCTGGTACTACCACTAAGGGCAACTCACAAATGGGATTCTCATCAATATTTGACATTCTGTTGTTTTTACATCTTTTTAAAAGAAATAATAAACCTGTAAATAAAATATCTTCGCTTTCTCTGAACAAGAACTGGGTTATGAAATAATAGTGTGTTCACATTGGCAGTTTTTGCAAGGTTATTTTGACACCTGCTGATGTTATATTCCCTCATTCATCTCGGGGGTGTAAAACTTGATAAGTGACATGTTGTTATTATACAGACGTTAGAGTGGGTGTTGTCTTTATAGACATTATTCCTAAATACATTATAGCTTCTAAAGTGGTGATTTTGCAGAGGGAGTAGAATTTTAACAACTATATTTTTCACACTTGCTAAAATTATATAAAATAATGTAATATAATATATAAAATACAAATGAAAAAAGGGGTGAAAGCCTGATGTACATCAAATTAATTTTTATACAGAGATTAGAGTGGATTCTAGGGGTTGTCAGGAGTAGATTAGATGGTGGTATTGTGGTAACTACACATTTAGAGCTCATTAAACTAATAGTTAAGTGCGTACTAACATACTAGTTTGTAATCAAGCAATAACATGTCCGTCATCCACTAATTACTCTTCACTATAATGAACTGCAATCTTCACATAAGTATAAAAAAATAAGAACCGTTGTACTAACCACAAGTAATTATTAACTGTGCAGGGATATAATTTAAGAAGTCTGATTTCAAATTACTCATCACTAAGGAAAAGTAGTATACTGACTGGAATGATGGGATTAGGCCTAAGGAGTATTGTAGAAAACACACACTACATGTAACTATAACTAATACTATTTACATATACAGTGCCCTCCATAATGTTTGGGACAAATACATTTGTCCTTGATATGCCACTCCCTATGAAATTTTAACAAACAAATAAAGTTAAATATGATTAAAGTACACATTCCAGACTTTGACATAGCAATGTTAGGCACAATTGATTAGTTACTTATTAAACTTATGTTAAGATTGCAGTTGATTATATGAAGGAGTCCTTTTTTTATGCACTCAGTAGCTTACAAACTACACACTTAACTATTAGTTAAAGGGGATCTAAATGTGTAGTTACTACAATAACTGAAGACTGGTTACTTCTTATTTACACCTGAATCAACATAGAAGGTTATTATAGTGAGGAGTAATTCATTAAAATCTATGATGGTAACATTTCATTACTTACTGCTTAGTTGAGAAGCACAACTTGTAACATGTTACAGATTAAACAACACTTACAGTAAATGCACGAATTGGCATGGCATGGCTGATTATTTTTTACTTGCTATGTCTTCAGTTTGTTAAGCGAATTACACCTACGTTTAAAATCAGGTACTTTTTTGTTTCTCTTCTCAATCTCATATGTGAAATCAGAAATCGGATAACAGGTGGTTTCTCAGAAACTCGCATAAATCCATTTCCTGTTTTTTTTTTACTTCTGAAACACAAATGAAATTAGCACAACATACACTGACCTTGCTTCTGTCCTGTACTAAGTCCTAATTGAAGATATTATAGTTGTCATTTCAGAGTTGAGCCCCCAGTTGAGCTGACTAATTTAAACTGGAAACACTAGGTCATGTAGCAACTCTGAGGAAAGTGTGTGACAATTTCTCATTATGTTGAATAGCAATTTACAAGCACTCTGTAAAGCCTGTCAAACCTGCACCTCAAAAAATGCTCCAAGGTCATCTGAGCAGAATAAACAAAAATATCAAAATCACAGAAGGAGGAAACCAAGGGCTCACACACCCCCTAATAAAGCTCCTTCAGTAATCCAGCTACTGCTTCTTACAGGATGAATGTATTAGCAGACTGTCAGTGTTTCATGTGAACCCTATGATCTTCCAGTCTTCTTTATTTACCTTGCTTTCATTTTCCTGTCAAATATTCTGACAGTTAAAAAGATGAAAACATTTTCAGACACACACACCGACACACCAACACACGCTTCATATTGAAATTGCAATCTATTCTATTAAGATGTCTGACAGTTCTTTTAGTATTTCAGTTGTGGCAAAGGCAATATTACTCCTGAAAAGGTTTTCTAACCACCTCTGTCAACCACTCCATGAAGTGCCATTTTGTTGTGTGAAATGTCAAAATCAACCATTCATTATGTGTCACTGGCATGGACGTTACTCATTTATTTATTTATTTGGAGCTGTGCATTCATTGTGAATTCATTCCACCACCTGAGATGTGAAATATGGTATCTGTTGTATGTGGCCCAGAGTGTGAGTGTGGACACACACTGAATTTTGAACTGTTTAACCCACTTTTTCCCCCATCACAAAATTTTACTGTGGTATTACTATCGGTATATTACCTTTATGTGACGTTTGTACAATCTCATCCTCATACAAGCAAAACTATCAAATACAAGTTCCCTAGGTGCTAAACTAAGGAAACACTGTGCAATTTTAAAATCAATAAATATTAACCGTCTGTCTGACAACTACTGCAAAAGTGAAACTGCTGTGAATCAGGAGAGAGAAGCTAGTTCGTATTAGCTCAGTTAACAATCTGCTCGCCAAAGAACAAACTCAAGTCCGGCTGACAGAAACTTAAAAACCCCTTATAAACATTTAGGCAATAATCACTGTGATCAATGATGACTGAGTGACTGGTGTTGAAAGAACAGAATGCTGAATTGAAACTTTTTTCTCCTGTGGTTTTGGATCTGTAGCTTAGCTAGCTTGACTACAGCTGCACTGAATATCAGGCATCCCAGGGCAGCTGCTGTAGACTAACTGCTTAGCTACCGACACAAGTGTTGACGACAAAAACTCGTGTCTGAGAGAGTGGAGTTGAGCGACTGCTGTTGGGAATAACAGAAAGGCAAAACGAGACCGATTCTGCCATTTATGGACTCGTAGACGGTTTGCTAGGCTAGATAAGTTAGCTAGCAGGCCAAACACCCCAGCAACAGGTCAAATGACATGTTTAGAGGATAAAGCATCATGCCTGAGTGTGTAAAGCAGAGTAAATGGCCTTATGGGTGTTTTTTACTGTTCTTAGGCATGTTTAGTAGACAGGTTCATCCAGGTTTGCTTGCTCTCCCTATTAATCAAACTCAACATGTCGCTAAAGTCTCAGTTACGCAGGGAGTTTTCAGAGCTAACCTTACCAAATGGTGAGTTCCTACTGTGGCTCTCATAAATGCACATGGCGGAATGAGCTAATGTAGTCGTGTACTTCATAGACACAGAACAGAAATCTGACACATCAGACATGTTGTAATTTTGGAGCGCCAGCCTTGTTTTGAGAGACCGTGATTATTACAGGTATACCGCTCAAGCCTACTGTTATTATATTATAAAGCTTTATAAAGCCCCCCACTCTTTTGTGTCTGTATCTCTCACACACATATGCACACTTGGAATGAACAAGATCACAGAGAGTGGGAGGCATAATAGCCCATCATCTTGGTCCACTTCATCAGGGTGCAATTGGGTTCCTTACATGGAAATCACAGCTTTCAATGTCAGCACGGGGTGAAACATTTTGACATCTTTAGTGCAAATGGCAGCCTGTCACTCAGCCGAGTCCTACTCTGGGGTTTCCTGCACTTTTTGCTGTTGAGTGAAATCCTTGTAGATGTTAGATGGGCCTTTCACTTGGGCCCAATAAATTTGTACATGCTTCTAACCACATAAAACACTGCAATCATGCACTAGAAGTAAATTACAGTGTCCACTATAAATGACAAGTAGTTTGATGGAGGTTTGGTGGTGAGGAGTTCATATCAAACCAATACTAAATAAAAGGAACCCCAAAATAATACAAATGAACAAAAAACCAACACAACATACCCAAGCATTTAGAGCCAAAAAATCCATTAACCAGTTAATAATGACATTTATATTACTAGCAAATTTTCCATCTGTGTCCTGCATGTTTTGATCATTTCCCATCACAGCAGGCCCCCAAGTACTCAAAGCAGTTTCTACAATGCGGTTTGGCAACCTGCAGAGAGCAGAAGAGCCAGGCAGAGTTGTGAACTGCACAGTGTTACCACATAAAATGATTGTTTACTCACTAATTACAACAGAACAGGCAAGGAGATTTTTGTCCTCCCAAATATGAAGTGTAATATTATAAACATACTAAGCAGATCATACACAGTCAGAAAGGCCTCCAGTTTGATCCGCATACACTCAAAAAAATAAACGTTCCTAAATAAATACTACAGACAGATAATAAGGAAGGATTCCATCACAACCTTCTTGTCACCCCAAGTTTCCTATAAGCAGTCTCTCTGTATAAAAACAATCTTCTGCCTGAATTCTTCAAGGTTAGAAATGATATCCTTCTGAAGAAAGCAGCTATTGAATCTCTAGCTCTGAATGGTTATGGTGAATACCCCCCAGTGCCTTTATTCTGCCTTGCAGAACAGCCGACAACAGTTTGGATGTGCACAGTTAAAGTTGCTATTGTGTATATGTGTGTGAATGTGGAAGTGTGTGGGAGTGTGTCGTATGATGCTGAATGTGCTTGTGTGGGTTAAGGTAAGACTAATGGTGTTTTCACATATAGTTCAGTTGAAATGAACTGAACTCAGTTCTGTTCAAGTCAACCTGAATAGGAAGCAGCTGCACCCCCCTGTGCTGTTTGTGTTCACAATGTAAGTGAACCCTAAAGTGCACTGGGTTCTCTTTTAGGTCCTCTTCAGCACTGATGAGATCTCAGACTACTTTCTGTTCACAACAAAACTCTTCTTGAACTTACCCACCTGGGTAACACTGAATTTTGGCTAGTTGATGAACTTGAGCAAAAGAGACCATGAGCCAACAGCCTGGGATCATTTGAAATGCTGAAATGGTCCAAGTGTGAAAACAAACACCCTGAGAGTATGCTGTATAAAGCTGAAGGTGTGGCCGAGGTTACTGTTACTGTGAAAAGCTTAGCTAGTAAAAGATGACCTGATTTCCCAGACAAAATGACTACTTTATTTTTTTTAAACATGATTACTTATTTATTTCCATTGTTTACAGTTTCAAAATAACAACAAACAATTAAACCCCCCAAAGCAAAAGTTTGGGCACTCTGCATGGTGTGAGAATTTGATGAAAACACACTAAATCCATTCTTCCCTGGTGAAATGTGCCCCAAATCCTACCAGTGAAATGTGCCCCAAGCTCAAAGCATGATTGAATCACCCATGAGCTTGACAGTTGTTTTTTTCATGAAATTCTGCACCCTTTTATCTCCAGTTCTTTGCTCATTGCTTTGCTCATGCATTGCATTTAATTTAATTTAACTTCACCAGTCCTCAGGCCCTTTTTCATTATGCATCAGGCCTGTTTATATGAGCCTTTGAAAACTGAAGTTGCTGAAGTTTTTAGTAAGGATAAAGGAAAGTTTTTTTTTTTGATGACTCTTCCTGAATGAAGGTCATATTTGTGCAGGTGTTGCTGTACAGTAGAACAGTGCACCACCACTGACAACTTCTGTAAATTGTTCCTGAAGTTCTTTCGTAGTAAAACAAGAGTCTGGATTTGCTTTTCTAGCAATCCTGCAAGCGATTCCCTCAGAAAGTTTTATTGGCCTTTCAGACCTCAACTTGATTTCCAGATCAGTATTATTCATTCTTGTTAGGGATCAGTTTACCTTCAACTCACCTAACTATTCACAGTGACAGAAAGGTTGATCAGGGATGCAGAAACTTTGCATGCTACTAATTATTCTAATGGCTTAATTTTATGGATAGAGTAGTAGTAGTAGTAGTAGTAGTAGTAGTAGTACACTGAAGACATACATGTCAATTGGTTGTACTTAGAAGATATGCAGCGCAACTATTACTAAAAGAAAAAGGCAAAGAAAAATAATCAAAGAAATTAACAATTAAAAAGTAAAACATAGTAAATAAAATCATTCTTGCAATTAGGAGTGCAGTATTGGAAGGGGTGTAAGGGGAGAGTAAGAATGATTCCAAAGCCTTCAATATTAAACTATTCAATATTCAATTTTGAACTTTTTTGAAGAGTATTTTATTTAAAATATTAAAACATTTTCTTTTATTTTTCTTGTTTGGTTGTTTTTGGCAAAAAGTAACAAACATTTGGAGCCTCTGCATTGTCTGATTTGCCTCCCTTTATTGTGAAATGGTTCAGTCCGCCCTCAAAGTAAGTGCAAACTGTAATTGCGAGCAGTCCACTGTGACATCATGTTGCATTTAAAAGAAAAACCTGGTTACCAAAAAAAGAAAGAGAGACAAAGAAAACAATGTCAGTGTCTTCCCCCAATTTTTCAGAAAGAAAGGTGAATTGAGTCTGTACTTGGTGGGCATCAACCTGATAGCTTAGTCCTTAGTGAAACAAGCAGACATTAAAATCTTTACAGCAAATTTAGTGCTTTACATTTCACTCCTCTCATTTTGACTCTGTAAGCCTACATTTAATCAATGTAGGCAAAGGTTTTAGCGGCTGTTCATACTAAATTAGTTGTCTCTGCCTCTGCGTTGTGCCAGGAAGCAACTTGAGGCTCAGCAGGACCATCCCCATATCGCAGCCCTACTCCCAACTGAAGAAGGAGGTGAGCAGTACTGTGTTAAATGACTCAGTTCAGGAGCTCAGTGGGAATTTCTTTTTTAATTATTATTATTAAAATCATTCCAATTAAACACTTCGCACTTTTCTTACAGAGGGTCTAGCATTAAACATTGAATTTCACAGCATACACATTACATTAAATGTTTAGCACTGACATGGCCTGGGGTGATGGGATCCAGTGTAATATAATATCATGGGGCTCAAAATCCGTGGCAGCACCCCTGCTTGCAATGGAGGGGCCCCATGTCCTCCGCCATCCAAAAGCACCAACTTTATGCAACCCTCGCTGCAGTAAGTATAAAGTGTAAAGTAATCCAGCCTTAATGCTGGGCTTCCTGCATGACTTTGTACCTTTGATTCTCTGTCTGTGTTAACCTTATTTTGTTCTTGCAGTAGATGAACAGAAAGGAAAAGAGCCAGTTTGGAATGTGCTTCAGCCAGTTAGTTTTTAGTTTTATTTGACAGTTATTTTATCCTTTATTTATCCTGAAAAAGTAAATCACCAATCAGCCATAACCTTAAATGCACCTGCCTAATATTGGGTAGGCCCCCTTCTTACCACCCAAAAAACTCTAACCCATCAAGATATGGACTCTGTAAGACCTCTAAAGGTGTCCTGTGGTATCTGGCTGATGTAAGCAGATCTACAGTGGATATATAAGAAGTCTACACACCTCTGTTAAAATTCCAGCTGGGTTTTTGTCATGTAAAAAAAAAATCAGACCAAGATGAATCATTTCAGATTTATTCCCACCTTCAATGTTACCCGTAATCTGTGCAATTCCTTTGAAAAACAAACAAGGAAAAATAACTAAGGAATTAACATAATGTGGTTGCATAAATATACACCCTTAAACTAATATTTTGTGGAAGTACCCTTTGTCTTTATGACCGCATTCAGTCTTTTGGGGTAGAATAATCTGCAAAAGCGCTCCAAATCTGTCGGATTGTGAGGGCATTTCCTGTGTACAGCCCTCTTCAGGTCTACCCACAGGTTTTCAATGGGGTTCAGGTCTGTTTTTTTAGCAGAGGCCTGAAGGTTTTGTGCCAAAATTGTAAAACTGGTATTTGGAACAGTTCTTAATTCCCTCCACCTTAACTGAAGCCCATGTTCCAGCAGCAGAAAACCTGCCCCAAAGCATAATGCAGCCTCCACCATGCTTCACTGAGGTATAGTGTATAGTGTATAGTACAGTATAGTGGGTTTTTTTGGTGATGTTCAGTGTTAGCTTTGTGCCAAACATACCTTTGGGAATTATGGCCAATGCGTTCAACCTTGGACTCATTAGACCACGGCATATTTTCCTGCATACTTTTGGCAGACTTGATGTAGGTTTTGGAAAAACATAGCCAGGCTTGGATGTTTTTCTTTGTTAGACCCTACCCCACAGCCCAGACATTTGAAGAATACAGGAGATTGTTGTCACATGCACTACACAACCAGTACTTGCCAGAAATTCCTGCAGCTGTCACTGCAGGCGTCTTGGCAACTTCCTGGATCAATTTTCTTCTTGTCTTTTCATCAGTTTTTGAGGGATGTCCAGTACTTGGTAATGTCACTGTTGTGTTGTCCTTCTCCTGACTGATACCTTTCAACAATCAGATCCCTTTGATGAGTCCCTTTGATGCTCTTTGCGGACCATGGCTTTTGCTGTAAAATGCAAATCCGAAATTCCTGCTATAACAGCTGAACTTTATATGGGTGTAATGTGAATCACTTTAAATAATGGCAGCAGTGTACTGATTACTATTCAACATGAGTTCAGATGTGACTGGCTAATTCTGAACACAACCACATCCCCAATTATAATTTAACACTTATGCTACCATATCATATTAGTTTTGTTATTTTTATTTTTCCCCCTAAAAGATTGCAGTTTGTTTTTAATGGAATTATACAGATTATGGGTCACACTGAAGGTGGAAATAAATCTGCAATCTTTAATTGACAAAAACCTGGCATTTTAACAGGTTATCTACTGTAGTAAGTCATGTAAGTTGCGAGGTGGGGCCTTAATGGATTGTATTAGTGAACCTTTGTCAAAGTCTCTCAAATAGTTATACTTGTCCATTTTTCCTGCTTCCAACGCATCAACTTCTAGAACCGACTGTTCACCTACAGCCTAATGCAAAAATCCTGCCTGTTGACAGATGCCATTGTAACAATACAATCAATGTTATTTACTTCATTTGTTAGTGTTTTTAATTTTATGGCTGGCTGATGTATGTAAATGGAGTATTTGTCCACAGAATCATCAGAAAGTATTCTATTTGTCTGAGCTTGAATTCAAGAAAATAACATTTTGTGAATGCATCTGTGATAAGAGCGGGTCTGAATAGGTGGTATTGTTAACATGTTTTTGGACCAAAATGGGTTCGAAAGTACTTCTATACCAGCAGATTCTGAATGTCACAAACTTCTGCTTCTGCATTTCTGGCCATGAGAAAGCAAACTTGCGTCCAACCAAAATGGTAATATGCAGGCGTTAGGCCATTATTTTACCCTTGAGCCAGCAGGACAATAGAGCCTTGAATGTGCTGATGTGGGTAAAGCTAGTTATCCAACTACATTTGGGGGCATTATTAACAATTATTAGCTGTTTAAAACATTAAACAATGTTTAAAATCTATAAAAAATGTGGCTTAGTCCCAACACCACCTAGCTGCCATACTGTCCAAACTAGTGTGTCAAAAGGTTTTGGTTCCTACACTCCAATAGCCTTTTATTATCTCATTATCATCTCTTTACCATCTCAGTTTCCCCCCCTGTACCTTTTCTTTAAGCAAACAGCTCCTTTATTGAAAATGAGATTCTGTGAGCCGAGTATTTGTAACAAAAGCCAAGCGCCTGTTTAATAATGTAGGTGGTGACCTGTGTGTTATTGGAAACACAATGATTGGATATTACATCTAGTGGAGGAAATGTCAGGATGTGAGTTTTCTCTGCGAGGTGTATGACCCCGGTTATTAGCAAAGGCTGCACTGAATGGCACAAATGTCACTGGCTGGGAAGCGGGAGTTCAGGGACGTGCAGGAGAGGGAGTAAAGAGGAGGGACGAAGGTGGTGCTGACAGGAACAGATGCATCAAATCTCACCTGCGGTAATGAGAGGTCATCGATGAGTAGCAGGGAGACGAAGCCATTGCGCATTGACTTTTTCCCAGTTGACCTCCAGAACAGACGTGAACGGCCTTGCTTATGTGCTGCTCTATTGTTTAGAGTCTTAATAAATGTAGTAAATGCTAAAGTACTGTACAGTGCTTTGGTTCCATAAATAACCTTTGAATCGGCAAGTAACCTTTACATCAAGAGAAGGTTCTTTAAGCATTTAAAAGATTCTTTACACAAACATACACACATCTCTATTACAAACTTATTCACTACTGTCTTCCTATGGATTTTCTTACATTTTGTGTTTTGTACTGCACATAGTTCTTTATAGACTCAAATGTGGTTCCTCTATGGCCACCCTCAAAGGACCTTTATTTATAGGAGTGCATGTGGATTAATGTGGACTAATGAACAGTTTCACTGTGATCTGTATAAGACACACTGCTGTGGAATTGCAGATCTATGGTCCTAATTAAAAAGTTATTTCATGCTAAATAATAATCACTTAATTCCCCAGATCATGATTTCACAGTGGACATGTATTACAAGATCAATCAATATTTCCATAATCCATTTAGATCAGTGATATTGCATATAATGACTGCAGACTGTCCATTTCTTTTGTTTTATTCAGCTGAAAGATCCTAGAATATAAAAAATTGACTATTTTTTGGAATGTGTGGTGCGACCTAAAGAACATCATGTCAAATACATCAATATTGTGCTGAAGATGTTGCTTTGACCTATGCGGGGTTGAACATGTTACTTTTTGTCATAATTCATAGGCTTGGAGTCAAGCTTTAGTCAGGGGTTTGGAAACAATTCAGGTTGTGTGTTGTGTGTAGACTTCTCTTGCGTGGGCGTCACATGCAGGGCACAGTGAGTGCGAAGGTGATTGGAATTCAGCAGTGTGCGCTTTCACACAGCTGAAAAAGTTCAAGCACGTCTTAGGATGTAACCATTTTCCTTTGTAAGCCTAGGACTTTCAGCTGGGTCATGGTTTTCTAATGAGCAGGTCAAGCCTTTGAGCAAAGCTATCCAAGCTTGACCAGGGCACAGCACTTCTTTGACATCGCTTCATGCCCAGCTGTAGAGGTTTACTGGCGAAACGTTTGGTGGTTCCAAAATAATCACAATAAGACTTTTGTCTAGATATCTGAGTGAGGTGAAGGTCTCATAATGGAATCAATTAGGTGTATTTAGAGTACATGAGGAGGATCTACAGAATAAATATAATGTTGAAGCTTTGAGAAGGTGGTCACACTTGAGTATGTTTCCTTAGTGATCTTTACAATGTCTCTTGCTCAGTCATCCTGGAGGATCATAACAAGCTTCCATTAGATCCAGTACCTGACCTCTGTGGTTAAGGACATCAGCTTGACCACTTTGTTCAGTAAATAATGCACTATGATTATTTGCACAGCTGTACAGCTGTTAATTTTCTGTAAATGTTTATATCATTATATCTATACATAATAGTTTGTATATAGATGTCTAATCAGGCTAAATATGGATATGCAGTATTCATACCTGTACAAGTACAATGTACAGATTCTGATTACAGATTTTTTCTTATTACTTTTATTACTAATACTTTTTAACATATTATTCTTTGCTCTTTATTGTTTAGTGTATTTTTCTCTCTTAGTGTAATACTTGTTATCAGTTTGTTTGTTTGTTTGTTACATGTCAAACTTGTCAAAAGTCATTATAAAACCAGGGCACAAAAAGAAAGGGCATGAAAGAAAGACAGAAGCTTTAAGAAGTTCTCTGAAATACAACAAACAAGAGAATACACTTAAATACACAAGAGGTACTTAACCAGAACCCAAAAGAGAACCACCATTACAATGCAATATTCAAAGAACAGGGCTCCACAAAGAAAACATAACAGAACCAGCTCTCACAAGCAGTGATGCAGCAAGTCTAAAAGTAAACATTAAGCACATGGCCAGGGGCCCTGTGCAGTAACTGATGGGGCCTGGAGAGGAGCCATTGGCACAACTCTGAACTTTAATGTAATCAACTTTACCGTGTCAGTTTCTTGATATGAATTCCTGTGGTGGAAATGAAATAGTTACATTTAATCTACTTTCTATCCTGTGACAGTACTTATAAAAAGTATATAGTTATGGTACTTTTATTTGCATAATTTTTGATCAAGTGTTTAAATTCACTACTATAATTAACAAAAAAGATTTCGTTTCTTCGCGGAAACCCAGGCAAAGCAACACAGCACCCAACTCCAAAACCACTAGCAGCAGTTTTTGTGAGCATCTGTTTTGGTGTTAAATTGAGGAAAATGTCACAGGCCATGTCACAACAAGTCTCAGAGTGCTTTCACATGTACCTTGTTTGGTGCGGACCCATCAATCTTTTTCTTTAGTTGGGAGACAGGTGAGAGCACTCAACCAGTGGTCCACCCAAAATCACAGGTCTTGATCTACTTGAGAGTTTGAGCAGAAAATCACCAAACTGTACTAAACATACTGACACACCGCCACTATGTCAGTGTCACTGCAGTGACCACCCAAAAAATAGCTGCTCTGTGGTCCTGTTGGGTCCTGACCATTGAAGAACAGGGAAAGGAGGCTAAGCCTTTCAGGACCAGGACATACAAAACAGGACATACAAAAATGTAATTTTTGTATTTTTCTAACAAACAAATTCTGTACTCTGTCATCTTTATATTGATAATATACACTGACCAGCCACTTCATTAAAACCACCTCTTTGTTTCTATATTCATTGTCCATGACATCAGCTCCACATGCCATATAGAAGCACTCTGTATTCCACCTTTCACCCTGTCCTTCAATGGTCAGAACCCCACAGGACCACCACAGAGCAGGTCTTATTTGGGTGGTGGGTCATTCTCAACACTGCAGTGACACCCACCCAAGTAATAGCTGTTCTGTGGTGGTCAGTCCTGTGGGGTCCTGACCATTGAAGAACAGGGTGAAAGAAGGCTAAGAAAGCATGCAGAGAAACGGGTGGACTACAGCCTGTAATTCTAGAACTCCTACAGTGTCAGTGGAGCTGACATACAAGGAGGTGGTTTTGAAGAAGTGACCTGTCTGTGTATGCCTCAAATTGAGATTATGAACCATTTATGTAGGGCACAATGGCCCTCAGTAAGCTATGCACAGAAGAACATAAGAATTTGGAACTGCATAATTCTCAAATTTCTTCTTCAAATCACAGTTTTAAAGTAACCACTGCCCAAACTTACTGGGTCAGTAGGTGAATGCAATTTAAATGTAAATTAGAGCTGTATGATCTGGGTAGATATGGCTGTTTGTTTTTCCCTTGTAATTTTCACACATCTGGAAGTTCTACTAAAGCAGACTTGCACTGTTTACGTGTAAAAAGTTGAAAAAAAGTTTTTTGATGAAATCCTCTCTACAAATGGCGATACTGCATGTGAAGTCTGAACAAGCCGTGATGAGGCTCATCACATTAAATAGCTTTGTTAACAGTAAGGATTTGTACCTGTCATGATCATCACTGGAAACAGAAGGCAGAATAGGCACCGGTCCAGAATAACCAAACCCTCTTTGAAAAGCACTAATGAATAATGCTAGATGCAACCGCATTACATAAATGCCAATCTCAAGCCATCATGCTAATTTATGGAAATGACTCACTTGATACCATCACTTAATGTGGGCTACCATAACCTTTAACCTCGTGCCTTTAAAGCATTCTGAGTGTCATTAAAACGCAATTACATTTTACAGCTCACATTCTTCTGAATGTTATTACAGAAATAAGCCAATGAATTATGATTCTGGGCGAGGCCATTTAAATCTTAGTCAGGAAGAAAAAAAATCGTTTACATGAGAATGAGAGTGAAGTTCACACTTTTGCGCAGTGGTATAATCCGTTCACCACTTATTATTAGGAAAAAAAATCATCTCAGAGAAAAAAAAGGCTTTTTAGCTGCAACAGGCTTTGTATAGGGGCCACAACCATTCAGTGAGGACAAAGGGGATGCATCTACCTACTCCCATCTACCAATCAGTACAAGGATGCACATCAACTTTCTTGCAATTCACTTCATGCACCCAAAGCACAGCAAAGTTGGGAAGCCATGGCTTAGCATTATCTTTAAATAAGGGTAAAGAGTTGTGTGGCTTTCCACTGCTGGAGACAGCTAGAGGAAGAGCGTAATGAGTGATGCAACATTTTCTCTATATCTGCTAGACAGGTATACTCAAAGACTCAGTCCAACCATGATGTTAATAGCTACGTGTGTCGGCTTACATTAGCTATCTAATTTACTGTGTTGACAAACTTGTGTCATTACAGTGTCATCATTTAGAACTCAATTAAGGCCTTTTAGTTAGTAGGTAGTTAACGTGCTTAATGTGTTTGGGGATTTTAACTAATGCTCCCTAAATCTGATGACCCCACCTTTAGAGTGTCTAAAACTAAATTGAAGACCTGGAGACCTGCCAATAAACAACAGAAGTAGAAAAATGCAGAACACTAATCAGTGCGATTTAAACTGAAGAAGATTTGTGACATTGACCACACTATGTTGCTGAATGCAATTCAGTCCTCACAGCAATGCTCCAAAAAAGCCTATCCTGGACAGTTACTCCAACAAAAGCAGGATAATTTTTTTTTGAATAGCATTGATTGTAATGAGCAGAATGAATACTTTTGTCCAAATAATGTAGTTCTAATATTTTTAAGGAAAATACTTTGGTCATCAGCTTCACTTTGCACTTTGTGGGATGCATGGGATTTCTATATATTTACATATTGTTTGTCCTCTATATACCCCTGGTATATGTAGTTTTGAAAAGAAGTTGTTAATTGTAACAATAGAGGAACCCTTTTAGGTTCTTCATAAAATTATTTTGAAAAGTGATGTATAGAATCATCTACAAAAGAAAATGTCATTTAAACATCATTAGATTATTATTATTTAAACATCATTAGATTAGTATACATTATATTAAAATGTATTTAATAGAAATGCAATTTTCTTTACCAGTCAAGAGCAAACTATACTAAATGTCTGAGGTTAAAATAAGAAATTACTCTAGTCATCTTAAGCTAATGTGCGGCACCTGATTCTAACCTTAGGCATTTGAAGTAGTAATTAATGTCTCCTAATATTGTTTGTACTAACATTAAGTGATGAAGGGTCACTATGCCAACATGTATCTCTGCCCTACCATCTTTGTCACTGCACTTACATCTAGGGTTACAGCGGTATATCGCTTTTAGGTATACTATTGTTATCATACCATATACATTCACATTGCATTGTGAGACAATAGTGTCCATCAAAACCATGCGTAAAATTGGCCAGTTGTTGAGTATATTAAATTTTGACACTTTGGTCTATACTGCATGTGGCTACTCAGTAATATTTCTAATTAGCATTCTGTTTGGATACACCCCAAATAACATAACTGCAATACATGTTAAAATGAAAACATTTAAACTCAACTCAAATAATTCTGCTGATATTAAAAACTTTAATTTAAATTCCTAATGAATCATTTTCACCAGCTGTTTCATACTTTTAAACCCAGCTCTACACAAAACACTTGAAGAGTCTATCATTTTCATGGACAAACATCCGACAATTAAATGTCTCAAAAATGGTACACTTGAGAACAACTCAACTGGGCCAAACTGGACCGGATTCAAAAATCACACCAATGAAAATAGACGTGCCTCATCCAGTTGATGTTTTTCAGCCAGGGTTCTGATAATGAGAAAACACACTTGTGCAATGGCGAAGAGTGAACATTTCACACAAAGAAAAAACACAAAGATGAGGGGGAAAAAACACAGGATAATGTGTGAAGTACTTTAGTTGAGTATTTCACACATAATTTAAACTCACCATGCGAGGGCTAGCTTGGCTCACTGGATAAAAGAAGATGAGATTATGAGCTTTGGAAATCAAACGCCTACAAGCAAACCCAGGCTGTGAACAGATGCTAACAATAAGAGGCCATAATCAATCACGCTCCTTCTAGCCTTACTTTTCCATAGCGGAGTGCCGTTCCCCTGGGAGCCCTCCTTAAGACAGGCACAGGCCGTGCAGAGATGCCCTTGCTTCAGCATTGAGAGGGGACTATACTTCTGTCATACACATGACATATGTCTAAAAGTTTGCAGACACTCCTTCTAGATAGTGAATTCAACTACTGTAAGGTGCATCCACTGCTGGCATAGGTATTCAGTTGCATACGCACCGCTTGTATAATCTCCACAGGAGTTAGTGCCAATTGAAATGGGCACTCTGAAGCAGCTGCATGCGTATTTATATTGGCAACCTATGGCAAGGTTCATCTTCTCCTCATGATCCAACCATGTTTTGAAAATATAGATAATTTGAAGCGGTTTGTTCTTTGCTAATGATATGTCCTCAGCAGACTTGCTAGTTCCAGTTTTATTAGTTTTAAATTTGTCCATTGAGCAACAATGATGTGGACCAAGATACATTCAAGATACACTTGAGTTACAATTGGGTTACACTTACTTACATTATGTCATCGAAAAAAGGGAAAATACATACAGTAATGACAGAACTGCAATGTTCTGCAAGACCCAAAAAGTAAAGAAATTAGCATACTTCACTTAAACACCTAAAAAACACCTAAAAAGGTTTACTGTGTGAGGTGAAATGTGTGAGTGTGGTACAACAGCACAACTCTAGATGTTAATGCAGGATAAGAACATCCACAGCAGAAACTGCAGTACAGTAAGTAAACTTAACTGCTAAGACCACTGTTAAGCCACAGTTGCACTGGCTTTTTACATTTTGCGGGACTGGAAATCAGTGGTTTAAACAGTCCTCCATTTTGGATTAACAATTTCATAAGCCAGCTAATGTGCCATTAAAACTACTAAACACCCCAGAAAAAAAGATAATTAGCATCTAATCCCACCTCCCATCTGACTGTGTACAATGGCACCTCTCGCTTGTGTTGTATTTTCTAATCTGTAGGAAAATAACATAAAATCTATCAGCGCTTCCTCCATGTTGGCTCAGACAGAGGAGAGCCTGTTGTGGCGAATCTCATATAAAATACATAGGATTAAGAACATTAAAATAGCATGTTGTTACCTGCATTTCTGCTCTGTTTTAGATTACAAAATACTATAAATGCTGTTGGCTGAGAGGTTGAGCTGCTTTTTCCCTTAAGCTGAAAGGCTAATGCTACTTTTCACTTCAGGGCTGCTACACAATATTTTAGGTGGGGCTTTGGAAGATCCTTTTCACCAAATATGTTTAATAATTTTCACATGGATGGATGTTTATCAAAAGGTTGTAGTTGCTTCATGTATGATGAGCTGCCACAAGTCAACTGTGGCTGCTTATGACTACGTTGCTTCTGTGCTGAGAAATTTCTACATTTACATGACGTAACCGACCATACATAAATCTCATTTTATCTTTTTCAATAGTAGGTAAATCGTTTGGATAGACACACAGAGTAGAATTAACCCTCTAACCTGTACACTGTATTTATTGCAGATTTGTGCCATGCAAAAGAACAAGGAAACTTTCATTTATAGGCTAATAATGGCTACTTTTCTTTTTCCAATTAACAGATTCATTGAAATTATAATAGACCAACTACTCAATTACAGAACTGCCTGTTCCCTCTCACCTTCTGGAGAGTGGCTTTTACCTTCCCATACTAAGGCTGTCATTATTCTGCTGTCCTGTGGATGGCGGCAGAGTCTCCTTTGATTGCTTATGTTGGAAATGATTTCATAGGCAGGATCTCCGAGGCGATTCAAAGACCACCTCTAAATCTTGAAACAACCCAAACAAAAAATTAGTGAAAGAAGGTAGAGGAGAGGAGGATTTATTTTAGAGTGTTTTAAATCGCCAGGCCTCACATAGCCTTATTGCAACAGTGCACTCACTCATTTCCACAGCCTGGGCTTTGGGTATTGGTTTTGCTGGCAGGTAACACTGTAGTAGGCACGAAAAAGCAGCTGGAGACAGACTTACGCTGTGGAATTGGGCTTCTGACCCTCTTTGATCTTCTCACTGCAATCTCTGAAGCGATGTTTACCTGCTGGTGTTAGGTCCCTATACGAGCTCCTTTAATTTGAAATGCTGAAGCAAACAGCATAAATTGAGTATGACCAGCGGTTATACATGCATAAATAATTAGGAATGCACGATATGGGAAACAGGAATGGGAAAATGGGGAAATGGATTTATCGTTGGTAATGATGTACACAGGAATTATGAATGATCTTTACAATCTATCATTTAACATAATATTTTTTTTAGCTTGCACATACAGGTGTAGTCAGTAAGGCTTTGCATTTTCATTGCTTTAAACAAATATATAGTTTAGACCAATGCTCCACATTACAGATAATTGCTGTAGAAAAATTAATCAGTAATTAATCATTAACCCATTTTATGCTCACTGAGGATTATATTATAAAAATATTTTTTTTGAGTTATTGCTGAGGTATCAGGTATCAGCCACAATGAGGTGGCTCCATGCTGAAAACTCGAGAAACTCCATACTGGCAGATTCCACAGAAATAATGCATTAGGTATTCTGCATGCAATTGCATAACTTTTTACAATGAGTACATCAATAAATGTGCATTAAGCTTTTAATAAACATGTGACATGTCTATTCTATGTAACCTTTTTCTTGTAACACATGATCTGCTAATTGAATACAATGCATACTCAGTTAAAGTTGCAAACATATTAACTGCCAATGTCTTTAATGGCCTTTATTTAAACAATATACTAAACATTGCAGCATAAATAATGGCTACTTTTATCATGATTACCATTTTAAATATGAACCTCCACCCCGTCAGCGTTATTACCTGTCCATTGGCGTAGACGATGATGTATAGCAGAGCCAATAAACCTCCCTTTAATTGGATCTATTTTTATTTATATGTAAATATATTCTTGCATTGCTGATTTTATCAACCTGTGCCTGGAAATAAACACACATAATAGAGTTTGTGTCTTACATCTGCAGGGAAATATTCGCGGCAGAGCCGATGATATAATTACGGCAGGAAGACTTCAACCTGAATAATAACTTTATCTCTGGCAGCAAAATGAGACCTTAATGGATTTCCCCCCCCATGAACTGGGCTAAATTAAAATGATTATGTAAATAAAATACGAATCCAGGGCAGATGAACTTTTAAGGTTTCATTAAGCTGTGAAAAATTGAAGCTTTCCATTTTGAATGTCTCCGTGCATGCAGCAGGGTGAATGACAGGCAGAAGCAGCAGCAGCAGTCAGTTCAGCACAGCACACACTCACGTCATCACCATGAGTTCTCACTGGCTGGTTCAGTGCTGATTTGCAGTCTCTTGGTTCAGGGTTCAAACACACAGATTCCACCACTTAACTGCTAAGGGCCCCGAAGGAAGCCATGCCAATTCAGACTGTGTGCGTTACATTGATTAATGCTAAGTAATGAGCCTAATGGGTTGTATCTCAAATGAGGACAACGTCAGTCTATGTATTCATGCAGCGAGTTCCTGAATCTTGAGTTGCTGAGTGAACACTCAAAGCTGTTAAGAGGCATGTTGCTGAAGTACTGCAGATATTCCCAGTCCCCATTCTCTCTGCATAATCTGCTAGCAGACCAAAAACCTTCTTTTATGTCATCCAGATGTCTGCAAGCACTCAATAGCACACATTGCTAGAACATGAAGCTGCAGAGCATTAAACCATTATATCTTTTCAATGTTTTTAACAGTCTCTACTCTTTTGGACTAGACGTTTAAACATTGCCATGTTGATCTGTTGTTGGGTTAAGGTTGCTTGATGGATTGCAGAATTGTTGTTCAGATCATTAAGAACACCAACATTATCCTGCTTTTGTTGGAGTAACTGTCTCTACTGTCCAGGCAGGGCTTCCTACTAGATTTTGAAGTGCCAAGGGCATTAGTGAGGTTGGGATGTTGGATGGTCACCACCCCACCTTATCCCCAACTCCCCAACTCATCCCAGAAGTATTGGATGGAGCACCATCAATCCAGAGAACACACAGCTCCACAGCTCAATGCTGGAGGCATTATACCCATGGCATTAGGCATGGTGCCTATAGGTTCATGAGTGTCTGCTTCAGAGAGTCCTATTCTATTGGCAATGCTTCTTTGCAGGGACTCGTCAAGCTGCATTCGCACATCTGTGTCAGCAATGGATGCAACTTAAAGTAGCAGAATGCATTCATTATAAGGGGTGTCCACAAACATTTGGAAATACAGCGTATGTTTAAAAAGTATAGACACCTGCTCATGTAACCTTTTCTCTGATAAGTTTACCCTCCCCCCACACTTTACTAGAGGAACAGTGTCTACTCTTTCAAAAAGACTGAAAACTAGATGCTCAAAAATTGCCATGTTGATTTTATTGCATTCAGCCACAGGAGCATTAAGGTCAGGTACTGATATTGGATGATTAGGTCTGGATCACAGATGCCACTCTAATTCAGCCCAAAGGTATTGGCTGGAGCTCAATCACTTTAGAGAACACCACTCTACCGCTCCACAGCATGCGCTGGAGGGCTTTATACCCCTCTAGCCAATGCTTGATATTTTACCTTAGGCTGCTCCAGAGCATCCCATTAGAGATTTTCTGTGTGTTTCCAATAAGTTCACCTTAACACTAAAAAGGCTGAGATTCTTTCACTACTGCAATAGTTTTGGCAGTCATTAAATGTTTGAATGTTTGGAACTTGCATGCTAGTTTATTGAATTACACCAAAAAAATAAACGTATAAGACATTTCTTATTTCTTATTTCATATGTCTTATGTCTAAATGTCATGGCACAGCCTGCGTCATCTTAAGTTCCTTTGCACCAATTTTATTTTCCGCTTTTGATCACAATGCTGTTCAATCCTTTTTGATTTAATTCAGCTTATTCTGCTTATGTTGTTTACTCTGATGAAGCTGTAAATCTGAACCCCTTGATCAGTTTTTACAGTTTTCCCACCAGAAACAGCTAAAGGTAACAACAGATAGGCTGGAATAGTTGGAAAAAGATCCGTATTTACTGTAAATGGTCAAGATGACCGCTGTGGTCTTTCAAGAAAGAAATACTTAGAACCTTTTTTCTGCTTTTAACTACTGATCTTGTATCAACGGTAGGGTAAAAAATGCACTAATGTACAGAGACATCTGGGTTTTTTGTAAAAACTATTACTGAACTACCTCAAAAAAGCATGTTTGTTCTAGTGCTAAAGTAGCAGAGTTCCCTAATTAGAAAGGGTATTTGAAAAAATACCTTTGGCATTTGTCATATTGTCATATTGATCTTCTATTGCTGAAGACTTTCGCCTGGTTTCTTAGGAGCAAAGGTAAATCGCTATCAGTGCTTCAGTGCCTTACTATTCACTGCGAGAACCAGAAAAGCAGTGTATGAATGTCTAAATGCTAAATGAGGGGTTATGTAGGAAAGACATCAGGTTCAGACTATATTTTCTCTATGTAACATACAGTATGATGTCAACATATACTTAACTAATGCATTTTCAGTTCTGCCTTTGTGTGTATTACTTTTGCCAAAAACAAAAAAAGAAAGGATAGATCAAAGATGCACTGCCATGGCAAGATGGTCAATTGTCAAATCAAGATAAATACAGTCTTGTCTGAAAAATATTCTGTGAAAAAGCATATGCCTGTTGTTCTGTATCTAGTTCAGTCTGGTGCAGTTTTCACTGCTCAATACATATATGTATGTCTAGGTGTCTTTGGACACTTGCATCTTGAACTGGCTGTAGAAAGTGTAAAAACTGGCTTTTTATAGATGTCTTCTACTTAATAGACTCTGCTACCACTACATGGATCTTTGATTGATAAAGACTACAGGGACAAGGAGAAGTACACTACTGACCACTGAGGGATAATTCTAGTTTAGGCCTGATGTTCAGAAAATCAGAAATTCACTAGACGGCTGTCAGGTTAACCTTTTAAAAGAGAGGAATATTCCTTCTGAGGCGGCGAAGTTCAAAGTTATGCCCTCTCATTGCATTATGTTTTCTTTTAATAATTAATTTGCTTATCATGTCCTTTATCAAACCTCATTGAGATCAATGCAAAAGAGTTCAGAGTTACAGTAGTTTATCAACCTAACTGCAAACAGCTTAAGAAAAGGTTAAGAAAAAGTTCTACCTGTTCTAGAACAGTGTTGGCACAAAAAGTAAGTCAAAGAAAGTCAAGCTGAGCTTGCAGCTGGCCCAATTGCCAATAATCAATTGACTACACATTAGTTAAGTTTCCACTGGCTTATTGTGAAATTGACATTTTTAGTTTTAGTTTGACATTTCCATCATTAAGTTTTCTGTGTGGCAAGTTCTGCACCACTGGCTCCCTTGACGTCCCCAAAATCTCCTGATCAGGACATTCTGCTCGTTTTACTTTATTTTCTTTCCATCAGAGCAGTTCAGCGACAGATCACGTCTCTCTGAGCTGCTTGAGAACTTTCTATTTAGAGCAGCTGCAGCCTTTTCTAGATGTTTCTCGTTCTGAAAGAGCTGGCAAGTGGAAGCCTTTATACCCAGCCTGGTCTCAAGAGGAGTTTGTAGATGTGTGACTAAAAGACCATTTCAGGATTCGTACGACGTGTACTAAATATAGTTAGACCGTCGTTCATATGTGCAAATTACTGACACAACCCAGACACCAAACGGTTTGAAGAGAGAATGTTACTATTGATGGCAACCTCGAAACCCTACTCGAAACCCTGAAACTAAATCAGCTCATTTTAAAATGCGACGTTTCAACACATTGCTTTGAAATCTGTATCTAAATAAAAGACACGTGGGTGTTTCTGAAAAGGGTTTCATTAAGTCATATTGTTTCTAAACATTTTGAGCAATTTCCCGCGTTTTTTGAAGAGCTTTACGAAGTCCAAGCTGCTGACTTCATTATGTTTGTTGCATCTAAATGAGAAAATATCTTATCTCTGAACCCAAAGCTGTGATTATTTTATGACATAACAACATTGACACACCATCACAAGCTTGTAATGCAAATGGGTGTAACTAACTATTAGAATAATTTACACAATTTTATATTATTGGCATATCATTCTATGATCATTCTGTGATCATTTGAGGTGTTTAATTTAATGAAAGCTCATTTATTTGAGTTGTTTTTAAGACGAAAGTTGTTGTTTCGACCACTTGTTTACCACCAGATGTCACTGTGGTGAGATGATTCGAAAGTGTCACAATCACAAATTTCAAAGACTTAAATTTCTCAAAAGCCACACTTATGCCATTGCTAAAAGACTTTTGAGAGAGCAAATGAAACAAATGAAAACAAATGATAAATGATAAGGTTTATGGTAATTGTATTACATGAACCTACACCTCAACCTAAACCTAAACATAGCCTACTAACTTATACCTACATCTGCTACATCTAAACCTAACTGCAATCTTAACCCAACTTAACCTCACCCAACCGTACATACACTTACATTTACAACTACATTTAATGAAACCTTTCCTGTAACCCTAAACATATTTCAGAATTTCATAATGTGAAATTCTTACCCTTTCTGCTGTGTAATGTAAAAATGTAAAAATATGTTTGTGCAAATATGACAAATTTCTTGAAGTGCATTTTAGTGGTATTTGTACAAATGATATGAGATCTTACTAAACTAAAGAGAGCATGTTTGTTGTAAACACATTCTGTGAATGAAAACATACATCATATGTCTGATTGTTGGTGGACACCCCCTCTAATAAATGAAATCAGCTACTTTAAGTTGCACCCATTGCTGACACAGATGTGCAAAGCTTGTATTGCCATCTAGTATCTAATCTAGTATTTCCAATGGAAGAAGACTCTCTTGAGCAGATGAACATGAATCTATTGGCCATTCCTAATGCGGGGTGTGGACGAGAAGGGTATAAAGCGCCCAGCACTGAGCTATGGAGCAGTGGAGCTGTGTTCTCTGGAATGATGGTGCTCCATTCAATACTTTTGTAATGAGTTATGGTGAGGTGGGGTGGTAATCATCCAACACTTTTGTCACTGAATGCAATCATATTCTCACTATAATGCTCACTAAAATCTAGTAGAAAGCCTTCCCCTAGACAGTTACTCTAACAAAAGCAGGAGACCCCTCATTTTGTAGGAAACAGTAAATGAGCAGGTGTCCCAATACATTTATCCATATAAGATTTCACAGCTAGGCCTGAGTCCTTCAAACCAAACATATTCAGCCATGAGTAGCCCTGTGGCCAGAACCTGACTGCTGATGATGTACTAGGGGATGGTGTAACACAAATGAGCCATCATCTTCATTAAGTTAATGTCAACAAGGTGGACCAACAAAAGACAGGTACATGGACGCAACATGTAGACAGCGTTTGAGCCACTTGATACAACACAACACCCATTAACATTGGCATAACCATATAGCATGGTATCTGATCATTGACAGATGAGGCAAAGCAAGTTGACTAGAAAATTATGCTGAGAAAGGCATGGACTACTATATCTGTAATTGCAGAAATACAAAAATAGTGTTATCTTATATATATTTTTAAATTATAAAATAAATGGATAAATTTTAATTCATTTATCTACATTTATTGCATTGGGGGTTTTGAGACCCCAAAAATGAGGAAGTAAAGTCAGTCTCAATGTAACATAAGGTATAACATAAACATTCATTTTCAAATTCCCACTAGACAGCAGTCTGTCCCAGTAGACAACTTAAATGGCGTAAAATGGTCAGACTGCACAGGGAGATATGACGGAGCCAAACAGAACCCAATCATGCTTATTCATAAAGCCAGTCTGTTTGCAAACTGCAGGCAAAAAGATATGACAGGCAGTAGATCTGAGTGCCAGCAGCATTTGCAGAATGATAATTTTGGCCTATTTGTAATGAGCCTCTCATTCTTTTGTTTGGTGACATTTGGCGATCGCTGAAAATCATTACATTGATCTATGCTCACATGTTTGTTCTATTAAATTCGCCTGCCGTTTTGTTTCGTCTCGCCCTTGTAGCCTCCTGTAGGGGGTGGCTGCATTCTATGTGTGACACAGCAATTATTCTGTCTGAACTTTCCCTCCATCCCAGGTTTGCTGCTGATGTGAAATGCCAGCCTGTGTTGTGACTGTCACAGTGTTTCCTCCTCCTTTATCGACCACAATGGCAGAGAAAAGCGCCGGTGGAGATAAAGGGGAATATCACAAAGGAATATCACTTCGCTGGGAGGAAAAATAAACTATGAAAATTTAAATGGATCCTTATAGGTTCCACACACCCAAGTTCTTTCCTAGGTTATTTTAATTGGCACCATACCAGATTGTACCTAAATTACATAAAACAGAGGCTGACGTGTGATAGAATCCCCTGTATTTACCATCTTACTCTCACCTAATTAATTATACATTATATATTGCAGCACTGGTACACATTTGTACATCAGTTCTACGAAGCTCCCAATGCATCAGATCTTTACATAGAAGTAGAATCTGGAACCGTTGTCTTATTTCAGCTGTAAGTGCAGGTTTGTGGTATAAAAATAATCTTGAACAAATAATTACTCATAACTTATTTACAATAAGGTGCTCTTCAAGACACTATGTGATTCATTCGAGCTCAGTATGTCCTCTATAGTCAGAATATGTGTTTATCCCTATGCTAGGATTATTCATTTTTGATGATGAGATCATGGGAATCTAGTGAATTATTTCTCTTTCTCAGGGTTAGCTGAGAACATCTCCAAAGGATTTTAAAAGTAATTGGAACATCAGTGGGCGTTTGTTGGTGTTATTTTGGCCAATCGGCTTGGGTTTCTTGATACCTTACCCCTACGTCCTTGACATCCTCATTAGCGCAATGTTTCTTTGTCTTCCACTCTCCCACTCTTTTCTCTGGGCTTGTGTTTGCTCTCCCCTATACTTTATCCCTCTCATGTGTCTTTCTGCCAATCTTCTCCACCATCTTCTTTCCTTTTCCATTCCCATTGTTATGCTTTCTGCCACTTTTGTAATGTTTACAGTCTCAGAATGTGTAATTGGAGGACTTGGCTCTGATTGTGGTTTAAACAAGATTAGCTTAGAAGGAGTTCCACAGAGGAAAGCCTAATTGTAGATTCTTGTGTACTTAAGAATCTCTTGTCTTGGTGTCCACAACATTTTCAGATAAAATGTAATGTATGCATGGGGAGATATGTCATATTAGGCCAGTATTTACACTAAAAGCTTACAATTTAAAACCTATTCTGCGACAGACAAGACAGAAAAGCAGAATAACTGATGTTGAGTTTCAAATGGCCTCTTAGATTTCCTGCTGCTCAGAGGCTTGTTGGTGGAATGGAGAATGGGATGGGCGCTGCTAGATGAGTACTTGAGGCTCACAGGCTATTACTGCCTGATACATTCCCTGTTTCCATCAGTGTCTGTTTTGGAGGGGGAGGAAAATATGGCAGATTTTCAGAAACCATTTTGCACCACCTCAATTAGACTTCAATTTTAAGAATTAGGGAACTGAGCTGGCTGTGACCATTAGCGACACAGTTGGCTGGCTTGCTGTTTTGATGGGATTGTTTGTTCCCTAAAAAAATTAAAAGTGAACTTGCAGTATGATCTCATTTTATCCCTCAATGGGGATAGTGCCACGTAAGCTGTAAATAATGTGTCATTGCAAAACATTGCTCACGTTCAGCACAGCAGAAAAAGCTCCTAGGAAATGCTTTGCCAGTTTTCGCTCTCATCTAAAGTAGGCATTGATAGAAAGAGGGAATGAGCTAGGGAAGTGATGCCCAAAGCATTTGTCTTGCAGAAGAGTTGAGGAGACAGTAGCCCATCCTGTTTTCCTCCACGAAGAACCCTTCGAGCGGTGAGAAATCAAAGAGGCCCTTTTAAATAGTTGTGTCAAAGCCATTACAAGGAGAGCATTTAATGGAGATGGTGGCTGGGCGGGTGAACAGAGGGATCCGAAGGCCTTTTCTGCTTTATTACTAAGACGTGTCACAGCAACTGCAGGAGCAGCAGCCTGATTCTATCAAAGACACACACACACACACACACACACACATATATTAGACAAGACAAAGGAATATAAAAATATGTATATTACCCTGTGTGAAAAGGAAGTATACTTAAAAGCACAAAATATATGAATTCAAAATATATAATTAATGAAAATACACTTACATACTGAAGCACATTGAACCTTATCTTTTTTTTTTTTTTGAAAGCAGTAAGATTCCTGAGTAAAAAGGAGACTAAATATTGTGATAAATTGTGTCAAGGTGCTGGTGCAACCATCCCTGCAATGTCTTATACATTTGTTCTAAATACAGAATGGTCTGATAGGTTTCTGTAGCAGTAGTTATGGCAATGTCACATATCTTTACATACTTACATCACATGCAAAGCCTCTGAAAAAGGATCAGGCACCATTGCTATTTACCCGAGCAACCCTAGCGCTTAGCGCTGCTAATTCTGATACAAACAGAATGGCTACTGCAAGAACTACTGCAAACATGGAGATATCAGAACAGCAAATTCAGTCTTCATCTGCTCATTCACCCACTGTCAAAACAAAGAAAATTAGAACTGAAGAAAGCTGACAAACCAAAAGAGAGGGCGACAGAGTGCTTGGATAAACACTGGAGCCGAGAGCTCCGTGACCTGAAAGGGTTCAAAATTAATGCTGAGTTGGCCTTCCCTTGCTGAACAGGACAGATATTTTGTGCTTTTATAACTAGCTCCTATAAGGCAGCAAGGCTATCATTGTTTGTGTCTATCTGTGTTACAGTGTAATGCAGTACAGTTGCATAACCTGTATAGCAACTTAGTCGGTTAGCCGGTTATCTTTTAGCTTCTATTGTCTGAGAAAACATAGCTAGTCACTATAATCAGAAAATTTCATTTTCTAAACACAACCTATATGGACACAGGCTAACCAGCTGTACTCTTATAATCAATGTTTTATCTGTTATTTATATATTGCTACACCTCAAAGAAAGCATTTAGACTTTAGAGTTTCCCCATTTTTAGTTTTCTACATTACAGTATTTCATCATAAATGAATAAAACGATATACTCAAAAACCCAGAATACAGTTTAACAGGCAATTAACTTACATTAACCTGCACTAGAGGTTAAAAAGTTAAAAACGCATTTACATTCAACTAAAAAGCCACAATAGAATATATTTATTTATTTATATATATATATATATATATATATATATATATATATATATATTGTCATGGCATGCTAGGTCAGACACAGAGGGACGAACACTCGCAGAGATGGAGTCAAAACAAGCTGTTTACTAACAAGAACCAAGGATACAAAAAAGGGCAAAATGAGGCAAATGATGCAGCAACTATGGGGTACAAACATAAACACAACCCAAACGTGACAAACAAGAGGGCGAAACTAAACGAACCTGGGACTGGGAGCTGAGCTGGCGCGTGCGGCTAGCGCTGGGGGAAAACCAAAAGACCTGCTCCTAAATGAGGACACCGAGCAGAAGCTGGCCTCAACACACCTCTAATAGTACTGGCAACCTCTCATGCGACCTCAAGGTTCCAAACGATACAATTCTCAACGTCGAACCATGGGATTAAGGCTCCTTGAGTACCCCCAGTCCCAGGTGAAGCACATGAACTTAACAATGAACGATTACAACAGAACCAAAACACTTGTGAACGTGAATGAACATGAACCAACTCAACTGAACTGAACACACACATAGACACGAACATGGCGTAACTAAGGCGGAAGTCCTTGTTTGGGCCTGTGGGCATGACAACACCTGATATATATATATATATATATATATATATATATATATATATATATATATATATATAATATTATATTATATTATATATATATAATATATATATTATTATATATATAATATTATTAATTGGTTTAAGACTTTTCCTAAAATAACATCTTGGGGGTTACACAATAATGCATGGTAATTATAAGGATCACTTGAACACATTAGGAAATCTAATGAAAGCCTAAAACAAAGCTGCAAAAGCATGGAAGAAATGTAGCATATTGTGTTGTGCTGAAGCTAAAGCAAACATAGATCTTTTAGGGGAGTTCATGGGCATTCATCCCACTTTCAGTGAGCCTCCATCACATCCATTGCCTGCTTCTTTTCTCTTCTCACCCCATGGTTGCAAATGAGTTTGGGGAGACGTACCATTACCGGAGTGTGGAGACCATTTGATGGAGCACATAAATGCATCAAGGCACAAACACACAAACTGTTGGGCCATTAGTTGCCCAGAGGGAGGTCTCTTCCCACCAGCTCGTATCCATCACCGAGAAACAGTGTCCACTGCTGCATCATGCCTGCCTATGCTGCATGTGGGGAGGAAAATGCTACTCCCTTTCCATTACTGCAGCTCATCACGTCAGCCCTAACCATTACAAGGTATGTGTGTGTGTGCATGTTTGTGTGTGTATACGAGGGTATACCATTATTGAAGTGAGGATTCCACTGAACAGCTGCTTAAAGCTTTAGCATGTAGATGTCAGAGGTGACTCTGACTGTCCACTGGGGAGGAAAAACTTTTAAACTTTACTAGTGCTTGGCATCCTGGTTCTGCATATTGGATGAACTAGAGGAACTAAGGTTGATTTTTGCATCATGTTTGAAGCTGAACGTTCTACACCCAACAGTCCAATTCCACCAGTGGGACCGTACCAACCAGGGCCCAGCCAAGGCAAATCCCACTGTAAAGATGTTAAATTAAGACAAAAACTGTCCATAATGTTGCTTTAACAGACAGCTACTCTAGATGCCCACAGACATTCTCAAAAACCCAGACAATGGGAGTAACGAAATCTATGTGAGAAAGTTACCCTTTTCCGTGTATAATCTTATGCATGAGTGTCTAGCGGCGTACACTCAAACACGTGCACTGTCTTCAGATTTGTTTGGGAGATTTATTGGCTGAGAGCTCCCTGGGTCTTTATGCAGGCCCTCTCTGCAGGCTCCCTCTCCTCACTCATTTGTAGGGACCAGCAGACCTCAGTGGCTCATGTTTAAACATGGCCGCTACAGCGCTATCTAAACAAGCCCTTCAGGCTCGGGCCTGATAAGCCCTCGATAGGGCTCGCCTCTGCTTTTAAACAAAACCAGACAAATGCGCTGGGAAAGGTATCGCCTTGTGTTTACAATGTCTTTAGCCACTTCAGACTTTTGTACACAATATCTTTAGGGAGACCAGCGATTAGAGGAACAGCAGAGGTGCTGCTGGGTTATGGATGTGGGGTTTGTGTTTGTGTGTTTGTGTGTGTGTTGTTCCCCCAGATCCTGCCCTTCCTTCCATGTCAGTAATAGGGCTACCAGTTATAGCCTGGTGTCAGCATGAATGCTGCATCACCAATTTACCGGGTTTTCAGGGAGTTGTGAGGAAGAGTTGGCGAAGACAGACTAAAACTGCACACTGCTCTGGAAAGTTGCACACTGCCCTCACAAACAACTGACAGGTTCAACTTATCAGCCTTCATTTCACCCAGCTGAATTTACTCCTTTCCCGTTGCCATTCACAAGGCTCAATTCTGCCAACCTCATCAGTCCACGATGGGCCGAAATACTTTCAAATTAGTAAGGAAAGTCTAGGTGGTGCATTTCAAAGTTCAATCCATTTCCATTTAGATGAACGGCTGCGTGCGCACTTTGAGCAAATGTGACATTTTAGTTAGGTTAACATATTGTGTATGTTTTCAAAGTCATCATCTGTGAAATTACAAAACCCACACCGGCACAGAGAAAAGAAAGGAGTATATGTAGAAGGTCAATAATGTCGTTACTAAACAAGTAAATTACAGAGCAGCCTTCTGCAACCAGTGCACATCCGCCGTTCGCCCGACAGACAGTTGTAATTGTTGAGATGTTCCAATTTCGAATATGGCCGAGGCAGCTATGCCCTTCACAAAACTTTCTGCAGTGGGTTTTTATTTTCTGTAGACCCTCCCTGTCTAGCAAAATAAAAGCCAATGAGTCTCAGCACACAAAAGAGAAAGGACGAGAGTGCGTGTGCGAGAGAGAGCGAGAGAGAGAGAGCGAGAGAGAGAGAGAGAGGGACTCATTCTTTATGCTACACTGCACACTCCTCTTGTAATGGATGGTCCCTCCAAGCATGAATCTCTCTTATCATTAACTCTCATCACTTTCCCTCTCCTTACACAATACCAGTCACCTCTTTCTCTCCCTCTCTCTCTTTCTCTCTCTCCCTCTTTCTCAGTGCTTTAACACACTTGTGTCTGTCTCTCGGTCTCTCGATTATCTCTCATTTTCGGACTCGAACCCCCCATCCCCCTCTGGTGTTACACCTGCTGTGCAGCAGAGTGGAATGTCCTCCTAGACATGTTCGCTCTCTCGAGCCTTGCTCATTCAATAAAGCTATCTAAAGCTATCTAATATCTATCGTAATGATCTATAAATAAATGAAAAAAAAGTTACTCTATGCGTTGTCTTTACAGCATTGGTTCTTTATCAGTAAAAAAGTCCAAATTGTTCTAAAACAGTGGATTTTACAGTATTACAGTTTATTTTAAAGGCACCTCAGACTCATGAGGTTGTAAGCACAGAGCACTGAAAATTATATTATCTTGCACAAGAGAAAAAGAGGTCCAGCCTTACAGTGCTCCACTGCTTCCCTTATAGTACAGTTGTTGTAGCCCTGCATTTGTGCAACAGAAGGACATCTCGTCTCGATTTCAATTGAAGGAATCTCTCAAGCACTTTACACAACAGATATGATCACAAAGCAACATCGGACAATTTCAGAGCCATAATAAAGAAGCAAAAGTCAACAGTAAGAATTTACTGATAGATAGATATGAACATAATACATTTTAGGTCCCCGTTTTTGTGGTAACAGTATTTCAGCAAAATAAACTTTCCCAGACCCTGATCCCATTGTCCTGCGAGGTTTAATCTGACAATGGAGAAAGAGTCCTGCAGTGTAAAGCACAGAGACTGTTCAATCAACAGACATACCCAGCGATGCTGCAGGGACACACAAAATATGTGCAGACTTAAAAAGAGAAATCACAATTTCATAAATAAAAAAACTATTTTCCTTTTCTGTTTTTGAAATGAAAATTCCACAGGACCTTCAGAACATCCTTTGACATGTCATATGTTGTTTGTGTTTTGATTTGATATTGTATGAATGTGTCCTTTCCCCGGAGTTTCTATGAAATATTTTGCATATTTTGATCTTAAATTAAAGCCCCTGTCTACTGGTTTTAAATATTTAAGATATGCCACAAACTAAGCATTTAGCAATGATATATTCAATGTATATTTATATATCAATGCTGTTCAAGTGAAATGATCTAAATTGGAGAGTTGCAGCCCACTCAGCACTGTAAGGGCATGTCAGATCCCAGAATGATTAGCAGTGGCTGCTTTTTGCATGTTTTAATAAAGTAGGAACTTTATGACTCCAATCATGTATTCACTGGATCTGACTGATATAAATTGTTTTAAAATATAACTAATAAGACAAAACATCATCAAATACTAATAACTAATTCCTATATATGTTATATATATATATATATATATATATATATATATATATATATATATATATATATATATATATATATATACATATACATTTCCTTTATATGTTCCTTTTCTTTTTCTTTTCTTTCTCACCCTCACCCAGATCATGTATACTTGTCATGTGTAATGTTTTTTACTCTGCAAAACAAAAATTGCCTTGCACTTATCTAGTAGCATTAGGCTAATATCCACCTTAAAAAGCACTTCAGTTACATTCTGCTTCCTATACATTCTGACCATTTGAGCTAGGATGGACATTTCCTGTAAGAAGCTGGAGAATAACTCCAGCCTCATTGGTGTAGCAGTGTATGTGAATACATATGGATAGCAGATCATTTCCACACTGTTTTAGCAAATAATGAGGGCAAGACATTACAGAGTTTAAGCGAGCACAGGGAGCTTAAACGAGCAAGCGTGTGGTCGGCATGAGGGCTGATTAACCCTGGTGTTGTTGTGTTTAGTTACACACTGTGTGCTGAGGGAAAAAGGATAGATAAACTAGTGGACTTAAAGCTGCTAAATTACAATTGAAGCTTAGCAAAGAGGTATATTGAGGTAGGTGCACCATTTTGCTAAAAACATTTGATTCTCTGGCCCAACTGATGTCAGATAGGCCAAATTTAGTTCTGCCCATCTTAAATATAACAGAAGACAACTAAAAAAGTCTCTCCATAGTCAAGAAACAGAATTATTGTTTGTCTTTCAGTTCATAGTAAGTTCACCACAGAAATGAGCATAAAATGAGTAGACAGGGGCTTTAAATATACAATCATGTTAAAATCTTGGAACGTTAGGATCGTTTTCAGAGTAATACGATTTGTGTCCAGCTAATACTAGACAAACCCTATGGCAGGGGTGAGCTTGGAATGCCACGCCAAATAACTTCCCTCAGTAAAGAGGACCAATAATCATTGAGAATCAGGTGTGACAGTGAGTTGGACAGTCCCAATGTCCAGTCCCTATAAATCACATGACCTGCGGATTTCTCTTACAGTTGCAGAACAAGGTCCTTCTGCTGTCATCACTTTGGAGTAGAGTCTCTGGACTCCAACTCTTCTGCTGATCTCAATTTGACTGAACCTCAGACAGAACCTCTTCTTAGCAAAAGACAGGGCAATGCATGCAGTCTTTTTCAGGGTAAACTTCCCTGGTCTCTAGTGCAACTGCTGGAGTGGCTACCTAGAAAATTACTAAACAATATAATATATATAACATACATTATAACATGCATTATAACATGTCTGTCATTTAAAACCATTTAAACAAATTTTTAAGTATGTTATGTTAGTTTAGACAAGAGAGCCAGAAGACATCATATCTATGACAGTGATATCAAGGTCACTAAAAACCTGTCTAATCACAGGACAAGGGCAGGATGACACTCCATATAACCATAGCTCTCTATGTCTCTGAATCCCCAGATCAACTTTATCTGAAGAGAAAAGCTACTAACCAAAGGTCTGTCTTGGGCTTTGTAGGAAAATGTTTTGCTCCTTTCATTTTTTAATTCATAACAGAGCTCCCTCAGACACTATGGAGCAAGACCATTAAGAGGTTTATAGGTCAGTAGTAGCCTCATACATCAGAATTCTTTCGTTTTTTAATGCGCCTAAGAACCACCTTCTTTTCGACAGTAAGAGGCCATTTGACTAACTTGAAAAAACACTGATTACAGGCCTCTGGATGCAAGTCTGCTCTAAGGTTCATGTTACAGTGTCCAGTGCCGGCAGATTTGCACTATTGGTGACTAGAATTTAGCTGGAAAAAAAAATTTGTTCCCTGTGTAAATGACAAAATAGCTGCAAGCATGCTTTGATGAAAATACACACCAGTGTAGATAGCCAATCAGCATCTGAAACTGAAAAAACCCTAATAGTAGTGGCCAGCTTCATGGATTTCTGTTTTTGTATGGGTAGAGTGCCTGAGGCTGAAAGTAGGTCAGTACATTTCAATCAATAGCCGTTTCCAAACATTCCAAACATTTCCCAACAGTGCAATTATGAAATTTCAGCAGAAAAAATGCTAAATAAGTTGTGTTTCCATCCACTACTGTGATGCAGAGAACCTTCGGATGATGGAGACTACTGTGATAAGGAGCAACGTTGAAACTGCAAAAATGAGGTTGAACTCAGCCTTTGCTTTTTTGCAGAATCATCTTTACAGCCATTTGCAATCTTTTCATGGCTGTTGTTTGCTGTTCAGAATGAGCCAGGCAGGATGAGCAGTGGCCCACCTAATGAGGACTGAAATCTCCCTGCCACACCGACGACGTCCACCATATATCTGGGAGTGTAAATGGACCAGACGATTTTGGGAGAGCTTTGGATCCGGCATTTCAGAAAGTCGAAAGCAACCTTTGAAAAATCTTTTTAAACCTGTCATTTACATGTGTTTCACTTACCTGCATGAAAAGCCAGGTGTAAACACCCCCATTGTGATTTGATTACGCTCAGATCACTCAATGTGGTCAAAGACATTTAATACAAACGTTTTAACACATTTAATAAAATATAAATGCAATAAGTGTCCTGTGATCAGATTCCAGAAGGCAAACGGTAATATGTCTGTGGAAAAAGGAACGATTACTGTGGATGTTGGCTTCTTTCTCCTTGTCTCACTCTCTTGCTGTGTGTGTGTGTGTGTGTGTGTTTGTGTGTGTACGTGTGTACAGGCATATGCTCGCAGCATTACAGAGTTTGTACCCTTGGACTTTAAATAGTATTTTGCATTTTCTAATAGAGCCGTTACGGGAATGTGAGAACCATCTGCTGTTCCAGTGCGTTGTAGAACCCCCACTGTTACTCTAACCTGTTTACAGTAAAACAGGAAGTAAAACAGAAATGGTGTACGTGGTGCACTATGTGTAGGCCCTATGTGTTATGATTGGACCATCTGTAGGGCCGGCCATTTTTCTGATCATTGGCCACCTGTGTGAGAATCATGTGATTTAGGACTTGATATGTCATCATTTATTCCAAAAACATTTAGCCCAAACTCTCTTTTACCTTGTTGGTTTTAGCAATACTCCTTGTTCTAGCTAATAATGCTTTCTTTTTTATGATATTTGATATTTTGTTTGTTGGGTAGTTTTTTTTGTTGAACATTTTCCACATTCTCAGCAACTAAACTAACAGACAATATATTGTTAAAAAAATAGGGCTACTGTAGTCAAACTTCCTGAATCTAGAATAGAGACTCTTAAAAATTAAATTAATACTGTAATGTTAACTGGAGCTTACTTTTAAGATTTAGGGATTGACTAATTTCAACAACTAATGTCATTTAAAGAGTGCTTTTCTTAGCATGGCAATATTTCTTGGAATATTCTAGTGATGTTTTGGGTACCACATATAAACAGAGCATCTGATATTGATTGTGCATTACTGTTGCACAATACTATTGGAATTATAGGAATTTGGCCAGTTCACATTTATCGATCTCTATTGAAATCACATTGGGCCCAATAAATAACAATGTGGTATCTAATTTAAGTAGGAGGTAGAGTACAGTGCAGCATAGCACAATTTCTGACAGTCCTCAATCTCTTCAGAAGGTACACGAGTGAATTTTATTCCCCTTAACAAAGCTCTCCAGAGCAATTTCCAGTGACAACATTTAGAATATCAGCATGATATTTACTCATATCACTGTGGCATTAGTAAAACTACCAGCAGCAAAATGTCTCCAAGCTAAATCCTTATTCATTTCAAACATCTTCCACTTTGTTAATGCTGAGTTTCGTAGCCTAAGTTCACTGTGGAAGGTGCACACACTGTACCAAACTGTCCCCTAAACACACAAAAAAGAGCATAGCCATTTCTTCAGTAGGTGCCTGTGTGCTTTAAAGAATTCTTAAAATATTTAACATTTAGATATTGGCTCTGCTCTGAATCGACCAATCCATTTTTTATTTCGTTTCTGAACCTTGGAGATAACTTACCAAGGCTTTGAGACAATGAAAAAGGAACCACACAGATAACCCACTTTTAGAGTAGTCGTACTCTTCTGTGGTAAAGTCCGGGACTTATAAGGACCAAACAAACAAATAAAAAACAAAACTGTTAAACTCCAGATCATTTTGACAACAATTTTGACATACTTTCGGAATGAATATAAATGGTGCATGTATAAAAAATCGGAATGCTATAAATTCAGGAAGCAACCTAGATACACAGTCATGAGTAATGCTGCCTTCATAATCAACTTGGAAATGGGAAGTTTCTGACTTCAAAGTGGGACAAACCCACTTGAACGCCCCTTCAATTTGCAATTCCCACTCTGAAAGTCAGTTTCTCAATAGCTCTATCTGAGTTATAGCAACTATTTGAGTTGCAATTGTGTGACATTACTTCAGCATGGCAGCACCCATAGAGCAGGTAATAGCTTTTTTCAAGCTATTTGAGCAGACTTTAGAATTTCTATTTGTATATTATTAAAAGTTATTCTTTGTAGGATTTTTCATGAAAATGCATGCTGTCGAGCCATGTTTAGTGCTGTTAACAGTGAGATATCTTAGTTTACCCTTTTTTAAATCAATAAGGCACTAACCAAAGAACTTTTACATTCACACAACACCAAAACAAGCTTTAGCTTAATGCTATTATCCATTTGACTTCAGAAAGGAAGAGAATAAAAATAAGGGCAGCCTAGCCTTTAAAATGGCTCCCGTAGTATGTTTGTAGCATTGTGATCGTGGAACGGCTTTTGTTGAAGTTGTAATGTTTTGTGTCTGCTTGAGAAATGCATTTATTAAGGCACAGGAAGCAGTGTTCCAAATGTTTCACACGTCTGGACTCAAACAACCAGTTTCTTAGGCTTTAAGACTTCAGCATTGTAATGTTGATGGCTCTGAGAAAGTGCCATGGTGGTGTGGAGTCCTTGGTATAAATGAAACTTACTATAAACTGCTGTTTTTATGGACAACAGTGCTACTCTGGAAAGGCAGGTGAGTATTTGATGGGGCTTGTTTACCTTGATTGTCAGATGCTGTAGATGCTGCAATGGCAAGAAACTTCTTGCCTATTGCTGTTTCCTGGGGACTGTGCAGTGTACAGGAGAAGGACAGTTTATGATACCGCTGGCAAAAGATGTAACTCCACCCAGGCTGAGCTTTGATTCCATCAACCTTCTTGGAAAGAGTAATGCAATCTGTAGTTCAGTAATGGTCTCGAAGCATAGGTAAATACATACGCTATATGGACAAAAGTACTGGGACACTTGCTTATTTATTGTTTATCCTGCTTTTCATGGACTAACTGTCTCTACTGTCCAGGGAAGGCTTTCTTTCTGATTTTGAAGCACTGCTGTGAAGATTTAAATGCATTCAGTGAGAAGAGTGTTACTGAGGTCAGGATGTTGGATGATCACCACTCTGGTACCTCTAGATGGATGCGTAACCAAGCTGGGCAATCTCTGCTACTAATGTCATACATTGTGGACTACTCCTGAACATCATTTTCTCCTCAGATGTCCATATGAGGATGATACTTACCTCATCACCTAAGTTCCTGCAACTTTATCATCATTTATAGTTTCCAACTCATAGTTTAGATGTTCACCTTTGTGGATCATGCCTTAAGAACTCCTTTGAAGCCACTGTATCTATATTACTGCCAAGCATACATGAAATGGATGATTCAAATGTGCTCTAGGCTACATTTAAAAGCTTAAACCCTTTACACAGCAAGGCTCATTAAACACTAAGGTGTGTTTTTCAGTAACTACAGGGACTTCTGTACAAACTGGTGGGGCAATTCTTCGGTAATAGAAGTTTGTAATAACACTTTTGGCCCACCTGCGGGCCCTAGGCTGTTTAAGTATGTATTCCATCAGAGATGGGCTCTTGTATCTAAACCTGCAACAAGATAGTGGTCATCTCAAAATAATTTTACTGGCGACCTTTATGAAAACCAACTACCTCCATCTCCAAGAGCAAGGGATTTTTGCTCCACCAAGTTTCTCAAGAAAGGTTCACTGTTTCCAGTAGAGAAGCTGTACCTTGCCCTGAACCCTTCCATGAACAGCCTTTTATAAAAGGTTCTGTCAACTGGAAAATAAGGCTCAATGATGGCTCTTTTGAAAGTGTTTGAGTGCGCAGAATTTACTCTCTTTATACTGTCTCTTACAAGGTATTAGATTATTCTGACAGACCCAAGGTTTTTCAGTTACGTAAAAGGCTTGATCTACCAGGACGTTTGCTGCAGCTAAGTCCAAGTTGTTATACACTGCAGAATATTCAAAGTCAGTGTTAGAATCTCCACCTCATTCAATTATTCACCATGTCTGTGCTTCACTAAATGAGTCCCTCTTAACTCGGCCCTCAAAAAGAGGCCTGATTACACAGCGGTGGTTCTATAAATGTAGGCTTTTTATTGTCTGAGTTGCAGTATGATGGGCATAAATTACAAAGGAATGATGGGCCGAAAAAAACAACAAAAGAATTGATTTTAAAATGTTCTAGATAAAATGCTTCACAATTTTTAATATAGGAAGTGTGTGTGTGTGGGGGGGGGGGGGGGGGGGGGTAACAAATGTTAAGGACAGGTGTTCGCCTTAATCTGACTTCAACTAAATCTGTCAATGAACTGATGAATAGAATCAGGTATTTTAGAGCAGGGAAATCTCCAAACGGTGCTGGCTCAGGCTGCCCAGAACCAGAACTGATGACACTGTACTTTATGAAAACTCTGCATGTAATTTTGCTCCTTATTACCTGACATCCCAAGAATTGACAATTCCACGTACATCATGCCAGTGTTTAATCAACCAGTAAGAGACAGTGCTCAGAAGCAGTCTCAAATACAGTTTGCCAGAGAATTGTTCTGATGACATGTTAAAATGTTCCAGACAATGGCACAGGCAAAACCAATGAATGAATATTGGTTTGTGTTGCAACTGCCTTTCCAATATTTAGGTGAGTTTGGTGGTAATATGAATTTTCAAAGTGTTTTGATGACTAAAAATAAAAAAACAGCATATAAAATATGGGCTACTGGGTTAAGTATATGTTGTTTTTCACATTACAGATGTCTGTAACAAAATGTAAATTTTTCAGATTTTTGAAAACACTATATATATATATATATATATATATATATATATATATATATATATATATATATATATTTTTTTTTTTTTTTTTTTTTTTTTTTTCAACTTAGCCCTGTCACACACAACCACATCATCATCATGCCAGATAGCACTGAAAAGCCATCCTATATGTCTATGTCTACTGTACTAATGACAACATTACCACATGTAGTGCATGTTTATTGAGATCTCACTGGGTAATTCAGCTTTATTCTTCACCTAACATTTTTAGCACACCTGTATTCATTAAAATTAGGAGTTGTCCCCCTAAACCCTATTATGAAGGATGTTGCTGGATTTTCTTCTATAAAGCTATTCTTCTATTAGGATTTTTTAACAAAAAAGCAATTAATGCCAAATGATGCACACATTTGTCCTTCCATAGCCCCAGTGTTCTTCTTAGAATGCAGTTTGGGATCTGATTGTGTATCTTGACAATGTTGGTAGCCATGTGATGACAGTATGACAGGCCTCAAAATGGATTTTCCAGCTATACCCCCTACCTATTCATGACCGCCCATCCAGGCAAAGGATGATGGCAAGGAGGTCAGAGAATCGACCTTGTGTTAAACAGCCCAATGTGATTAACAGTAGACTGAGCAGGCACACCACATTCTTGTCAAAAACAGCCTGCAGTCCACTGACTGTCAGCCCAAAAACAAAGCCTTCTGCCATGTTTGGACGGCTGTGTGGTAAAATGTAAGTGTGTAAATAAGTCATAAATAAGTCTAACTAAAGCTGTTTTTTTTAAACGTATGTAGGGATTTGTATGGCATTAGTCATAGTACTCTTTTTTCCATAAGACATAATACATTACTCTAAAGTCCTAAAGTCACTAATAGCCTCACCATACCCATGTTAACCACTGCAGCTAACAGTAGCTTAATTACTGCAGCCTTGCTGCTTTAGGTAGCAAAAGTTTATGCTGAGTTTTCTTCCCCCAGTTTTCCCTTTCTTTCCACAGGTGCTGTCTGCCATGTTGTTTATTCACAAGCACCCTGTCAGTCACATGCCATGCATGGATCCCTTGTCTTTTCCTGACCATGACAAGCTGTATAGTGGAAGTAACACTATACAAACCCACAATTCAAATGCAGAGAAGAGAGTATAGAAATCCTGTGCATTCTGCCTATCATCTATTTCACATATACTTCTCACTCCATTCTGGGATTTTGCTCAATAAGGGTTACTGCAGAATTTTTACATAATTGAAACCATAACTAAATATCTTTTTGCTTATCATATCTCATATGGAGCTGCATTTTTTAAATTAATGTAATGATTAATTAATGCTCATTTTAAAATATATTTTTCATGTCAGCAGGTCCAAAGACAGGAAGTAAGTAATCTTTATTTGTTGGAAAGTCTTGGCCATACAAGAATGATATGTCATGAGCATAGTGGAACTTAATGCTGAGCATGGGTTTCTGAAATGTACAGATTGCTATTAGTTATATTGTCATACAGTTTTACATTCTATGTATTAGATTTAATATTTTGTACTTATTCCTTACTTAAGTGAAAGTATAGGCATTGTGTCAAAATCCGAATGAATTAAAAGTGGAAGTAAGCTTGATAAATGTACTTGAGTAAAAGTAAAAAGCACCAAGTGCAGTCAAAAAATATATAAAGGTAAGAAAAAAATCAATGTTTTAAATGATCCATTTTAATAAAGATATCTTTAATGGTAAGGTGTCAGTACTGGTCCTTGCATAAAGATGAATTAGCACAGTTGTTGGCACATTACCTCGACTGACTGGCACAAGAGAGAGACAATGGTTCAAGTTCCTCAGTGTCCACATCACTAATAAACTCTGATAGTTCTTCCACACCAACATCCACACACCTCTGGAGAAGCTCAAGAAGTTTGGGTTGGCCCCAAACATCCTCAACAACTTCTAGTTAAGCACAATAGAGAGCGCTCTGACTGACTGCATTACCATCTGGTACAGCTGCAGTTCCCCCAGTGACTGTAGGGCTCTCCAGAGGGTTGTGAGAACACCAGAGCTTATCACAGGCAACAGACTCTTGGACTTGCAGGACATCTACAAGTCATGATGCCTGAAGAAGGCTCATAAAATCACAGCAGACTGCACATAGTTTTTGAAACCGCCATCTGGTAGCTGACGATGGAGCATCCACTCAAGGACAAGAAGGCTGCAGATGAGTTTTTGTCTGCAGGCACTGAAAATTACTTAATTCCTTTACCGTCACTATGACATTTTACTGTTACATCTATGTAGACAGCCTTGTGTCCAGTTGTACAGCTGTTGACGCCATTTTTCTACCTGCACCACGTAACATGATGCACATTGAAGCCTATAAAAATATTGAAATCCATAAAGTATAAATACTTTTTTAAAGTTTGGCCTCCATTGCTGCAGCCTGGAATCTTTTGAGAAGGCTTTATACTAGATGTTGGAGATTTGCTGTAAGGATTTGATTCTGTTCAGCCACAGGAGCTGGAGTGAGGTAAGGTATTGATGTTAGATTCTGGATCACAAACATCACTCCAACACATCTCAAATGTATTGAATGGAGCTCCATCACTCCAAAGAATGCAGCTCCACTGCTCCACACTCCAACACTGGGTGGCTTTACACCTGTCTAGCTAATGTTTGGCATTATTCATGGTGACCGCAGGCTCAGGTGTGGCTGCTCCAGTGTGTCTGATTTTATTGGCAATGCTTTCCTGTGGAGAATATATTTATTAAAAAACCCATGTGTGTTCCTGGAGTGTGAGCTACTGGTAACAACCTAATTTGCAATGGTCCTTTTTAGAAGAAATAAACACTCAGACTGTCAGTAAAACATCAACTATATATTAATGATGTAGCAGGATCTGGACATTTGGTAGATTATCGAGAGATTTAAAGACCTCTACTGAGTCAGCTGTTTTTCACTTTATCCAGAGAGTCCAAGTTCAGATCTGTAGATGTTCACCTGAGATATCATTGATCATCTAACATGTCTAATACAGACCAGCTCAACATCCTAAACAAGCTGTTACAGACCTACTGAATCTTAACTGGATTAGGTTGAGATTAAGGGGCTAAGGTGAGGGTTTGGTTTTGGGTTGAGGTTAAGGTTAAGGTTACAGTTAGGGCTAGGATGATGGTTAGGATTAGGTTTTAAAATGAGGTTAAGGTTAGGATTAGAACCAGGGTTATGGTTAGATTTTGGGTCTGGCTAGGTTAGGTAACATATCAACATTAAATCCATTTAATATAATGTAAAGTAATATATAAACAGAACATCAAGATATTTATCTTAGTGCAGTCAGATGCTTAACTGCTGCTACTACACTGTTGCTGTTTTACCAATACTCTGTTAAGAGTTTTTTAATCATCTGCAAATGACCACCCCAAATAAAGTGTTAGAGAACTACTGAAGGGATTTACTGTCTGAGTGAGAAGAACATTTTAAAAGCACATAATGTAACAGTTCTCTATTGATTCAGGGGTTCTTCATAAACTTTATAAACTCTATGGCGTTGCTCTAAAGAACCCTTTTTGGCAGCTTTTAGAGTAAAAGCTGTGTGTATACAATTGAACACCTCTGTCGGCAATGGGTGCATCTTAAGTAGATGAATTCACTAAGTAAAAATGGGGTACGGTTCCTTTAGTATATAAAGTTGTATAGGCCACAGCTAATCTAATTAGTGAATTCTGCTTGTATGTGTATATCTTGGACATTTTACGCACATGATAAATTGAAGTTAGTGCAGTTAGTGTTCTTCAAAACAATTAATTTTACAGCCATTTAGAAAAAGATCTGCTACTGACACCAGTCTGCACACAGGAGCTTAAGCTTCATTCACTAACAAAGCCTTCGCAAATGAACTATGAACAACATTTTGAGCCTCTGTACCGTTTGTGAGCAAAACAATGGTCTGTTGCCATTATTGTGATTGAAACCAAAGCATGGTTGGTTCCTCCACTTCTTCCAAAGGCTGAGGAGAGTCAACCTGCCAACAACAGCTCCTCTGCATCTTTTACAGGTCCCCTGTGGAGAGCATCCTGACTAGCTGCATCACGGCCTGGTATGGCAGCACCACTGCTGCTGAACACAAGGCCCTGCAGAAAGTGGTAAAAGCTGCCCTCCCACCCACACAAGACCTCCACAATAAGAGATGTCAGAGGAAAGCTTTCAACATCTCCTCTGACCCCACTCATCCAGTCACTTCCTGTTTCAACCCCTGCCATCCGGAAAGAGGTACAGGAACATTAGAGCCAGAACCACCAGATTCAGGAACAGTGATTTTTTTTTACCTGCATGCTGTTAAACTGGTCTCACCAGCAACATCAACCACAACCTGGACACATACATATACAGACTGCTGCTGATCACTCTGATCCTTCCTGTTCACTTATCAATTTCACACTGAGCTCTCCACCAGCTCAGGGACTGTATGTACTGTATGTATGCACTGGAACTCCCTCTACAGTACTTCTCTACTGGAACAACAAGCTGCTATACTCATTACTGCATGACTGCACCTTGCTTGCATAAGTGATGCTGTTTACAACACCAGACGTTGTCTACCTCAGCATACACACCTGAACTTACTGTATGCTTCCATTTACACGCACAGCACCCAATTGTAATCGCTGGAGCATCTATTTATTTCCTTTTACTTATTAATAACTTAGTTTGCACACTAATCACCCGGCCATAATATGCACATTTATGTTTAGGCACCCTGTGTCATGTTTTGTCTGTTGTCCTTGCATTATTCTCCCACATTCTGACTTAGTACTGCACTGGAGATTTGGCATAACAGGGTTTTGCAACCACTCAGCTATCAGTTATCAGACATATGTATCATCCCCACACCCATATTTATTTCAAGATGGTAGCAGTATGTGTTTCAAAGTGCATGCATGTGCATGTGTGTAAGTGTGCTCATGTAAGTATGACACAGAGCAGTGGTACTGCAAGCCTTTGAACTGATATAGTGTCATTACCCCTGCTGTGTTTGGAAACCCCGGTCTAAAAATGTTCGAATATTCCCTCATTACCTCTTTCATTTGCATTTTTATGGATCGTTATATAGATTTATACATCAAAGTTCACGTAGTTCCCCTTCCCTCGCAATTACACATCTGCTCAGAGATGTAAATTTGAAGTTCAATCACAGGCGTGCCCAGAAAGCTCAGGTATTAGGAACTTTTAATGGCATGCCTAATTGTGTTATTAGTCATACCATTGGCCATTCACAGCATCAGCACACAAGCTCACACTTCCCGTTCACGTCCTTTCTATTTCAGTCAGAACAATAACGCGGTGTCGAAAATGGAACCAATAAAAAAGATTAGCTGGCGTGCCAGTGTTAATTATGTGTCTCCTAATTCTGTGATGAGCTGGCACAGAAACGCTGTATGCTGAGGAAATTACTTGCAATTGCAGGCAATTGGGAAGATCATTTCAAACAGCGTTAGAAAACATGTTGTGTCTTTCACCAAGAATTGTCTCAAAATATGCGTGTCTTTTCTCTTTCCTCACCTGCTGAGTTTACCTGCATCTGTTCTTCGTATCAGCCGCGTCATGAGCCAAGACCAAAGACCAAAGTCTGGGAGCTCAGCTACAGAACAAGCATAAAATAAGAATCATCAGAGAGGTTACGCTTATTACGTTACAGCAGTAAGATGTGTGCTTGGAGTTCATACCGGATCACACTTCCCAGGAATCTGTCAATGCAAATACAGGATTGTAAAAAAAAAGCTCCCTTTTAGGTGCTTCATTTTTCCCTGAATGTATTTATGGTACATGTAAACAAAAACAAAAAACAGCAAGGACTCTTTAAAGGAGACACTGCTAGATCAATATATCATTGGTTCAAAGTAACTCCACTTCTGTTGCTTCGAAGAAATCATTTGCATCTCATAAGAACGTATTGTTTGTGAATGCTTTTCCTCCTCCTGTGGTTTTGCTCCAACAGTGACAATAAACAAGTTGACTGAAGATATGGCAAAAACAGTGTGTTTTCCGAGATGTGTTGGAGTTCCCAATCATTTTGAACATGCTTCAGTGAGCGCACATGCCTTAAAAACTGTGTTGTAAATGTGTATGTCTATGTTGGTACATATAAGAGACATTACAGCCATCAAAGTACGCATCCAAAAGTTACTTTATTGAATTGAACAATAGTACATGTAACAAAGCAATGCACTCTTAGCAAAGACTTCTAACAATAGTGGGAAGCTGGCTTTGAAATACAGCTCTAGAAGTATTGAACTGGTTTTCAGAGTCGCCATTGTTTTATATAGAACAATTGCTTTTAGTATAGAAACTCTGAGGAAACATTTTTCTTATTCTCTTTACTTGCATATCTTATATTAGAATCTTCATGGATTCATGAGTCTGGAGATACATTCCCTGAAACAGTCAATCAAGTGGATATCCATTGTTTTCTGCATTTAAGACCAACCTAACAATTTCTCTCATTTCATGCCCAAGCGAAATTCACTTATGCCGTCCCTGGCAGTAAAAGATCATTCATATAACATTTTCAATCAGCCAGTTTGTCTTTTAAAATCAAGTAAGTCTTATTGATTCTGTTAAGGTCAATAAATAAATGCATACAAAAAAACTCATGCTTTTGTCCTGTTGGTGCCCTTCTGCTCTGTTCTGTCAGTTTGTCTCTTCTGCCAGTTTGTTTTGGTTTTCCCTCTTGGTTTTCTCTTTGGCACATGGCTTGTCATGCCTTGCCCTTGAAGCGGAATTTCTCAGATGAGGGGGAGACCTGAGCATGTTGCCCTTGCCGACTTCTATGGCTTAGTGTAGGGGAGGACTCCCATACTTGCTGCATGTACCCGACGGGCATGCCCATAGTGAAGGGAGCCCGATGAATGGCACATATTGCCCAAGGGTTACTCGCTCTGTCTATTTTTTAAGGGTCTGGTCTTCTGTCAAGGTTGTGCAAAGAAGAGGCTGCACGTGCTTTATTTAAACAAAAAAATGGAAACTAGAAAAATAGGAATAATAAACACGAGCAGGAGACCGAACAAAGATATAAACACAAAGCTGGACCTCAACAGAAACAAATGGGAAACAGGAAAGGCACAAGACCAGACAGTAACACTGAAACAAAAGTACTATATATACACAGAGACCACAAGGTACTCCTGGGCAAGATAACGAGAGGGCAGGGCTACAAAGGAGGCACAGGTGGGAGCATTAATGAGAAGGCAGGGCTGGGGCAGAGACAAACAAAACAACACAAACAAAGCCATGTGCTAGAGCATATGGGGAAAAGCAAAGCAAACTAAGACAAGGGCAACTAAGCATATTGGAGAGTATCAGGCACTTGGTATTTAGTGTGTCTCGTTAACGTCTAGGTGCCACATGATACAGGACATCTTGTGGAGTGAATGCCTCGAATAATAATATATCTATTCTGTGGGCACAAGGCAGACCTACTCAATATTAGGCAGGTGCTGCTAATGTTATGACTGTATGCATATATATATATATATATATATATATATATATATATATATAACAGTGTTTATCCTTTTTGGATTTCAGTCATGTCTTTGCAGTCATGTGATCTGTTCAAACAAAATGTATTGTATTTAAATATGCTTTCTAATCTCTTGAAGGGATTAGCTTCTGTCAGTTTGCTGGTGCTGTGAATCCCACTGATATAATCAGCTGGAGTTTAATGAGTGGTCAAAGCTCTGTGTTAAAGTCTGCAAATTCACTAAATAAGTTGCTTTAAATTTACAAAAAAAGTACTGATATCAATCCCTTGGCACGTCTAATTAGGACTTTGTTTGCTTGTGTTTTACTCCGATAAGACTACCGGGTTATTTCTTAGAACTTGTTGATAAAGTTTTGCTTTGCAAAAATATCACATGTAGCCAGATGTTGTCAGCCTGCAGATCTGAGGGCTGGCATCTGTCATTTTCAATAGAGACAGATTTTTCCAACACATGGCCATCTGTGCAGTCAGAATGTTTGATGCAGTGTATCATGAAGAGTAGGAGAACTTACTCCAACCTCCGCAATACCACATCTATTATTTAACAAAGAAATTTCCCTTTTGCTTTTCAGCCCAGCAGCCGTTTGTACTGTGGAGAAGAGTTTAGTCAGAGAAGTCTGATAAATGCACCTGATGACACTCATGATCATGACCTGTTCTCAGATCAGTGAATTTCACTTTGGAGTCCTAGAGACATTCCCATCTCTCTTATACCCTTTTGCCCAAGACGCTGCCATGTCTTTTACACAGATAAATAAAAATACCAGTTTATTTCCTCCAGGAGTTCACTAGGTCTCAGACTGTCTGGAAGGCATGAACCACCACGGCTTGGAGCTAACAAAGGAGAAAGAAAAGATGACCTATCCATCAGTCTTCTCTGTGCTTCTCCAACTTCATCTTACTTTCTCTTACAAACATTATTTTCCCTATGTGCCAAAGGTTTCTTCACATTCCTCTACTCTTGTTTGCCCTTTACTCTTGATCTCAGGGTCTGTCTCTCACTCAGCACAGCAGCTCATTCGTCTTTCCATTAATAATATATTATTTATCAGTATAGCACTATCTATGCTGTTTTGTGTCTTCCCTGGCCTGGAAATGTACACACCTTTACTACTATTTCATGTCTTATATGAGTATGAGTCCATATACCCTTTAACACATGCATCATCATTGCTATTATTATTATTATACACACACACACACACACACACAAACACACACACAAACAGCTTGTCTAGTCCCAGTACAATAGGACTAGGTGCAGGTAAACATTAACCTATTGGCACCATATCTAATGCTAGGCGTGGGCTAGAGGGTATAAAGCCCCCCAGCATTGAGCTGTGGAGCCCTCTGCAATGATGGTCCTAGATCCAATCCTTTTGTGATGAGTTGGGAGTTAGGGATGAAGTGAGGTGGTGATTCTCCAATATCATAACTGCACTAACACTCTCGTTGCTAAATGCCATCAAATGCTGGACAGTAGCAACAGTTACTCCAGCAAAAGCCTTTTTGGAAGAAAGTTTTGGAAGAAACAACGAACAAGCAGCTGTTCTAATACTTTTGTCCATATCTGTCCATTGATGAAGTGAGAAGGGGTTAAGTAAACCAAGCAAACTCCCACAAGTCCTGCTGCAATACCTTGGAGAGCTCATGTGTGAACAGAGTGGGACCTTTTTATAATGATTTAGTTTAACAGCCAAATACCACAAAGGTGTGTTCTGATAGGATTCTAGCTAAAGCTAAAATCTACCCTGCTTGTAAGAGTGACCTCTTTTATGCAAAGTACAATACAGCTGAGATTTAGGTTTTCAGAGAGAAAACATTACAACATTGCATTTTGTACATGGTTCAGAAATGAAGGAACTTTTGGCCAATCATGCTGAATGTCACGTCCTGTTTACCCCTTTTATGGCAAGTATGAATGCGAGTATCTCTATAAAATACAGTTTAAAAGGCTGAATGTGAGAATGACACAAAGCCTGAACAGTAGGCTTTGTTTACCAATATCTATTTAAGAATCTTCTTCTTGAGAAAAGTTCTTACAAAAAACGATGTCAGATGCACTGTGTGTGTTTGTTCACTGCTCTGCTCTTATAACAATGGATCCCATTGTCCTCATAAATTAAATGAATCCTAACTAAGAAAAAAATACTGCATGTCAGAATCTGTGGGTTTTAAGACAAACTATCTTGCCAGCAAAAGTGACCTGGAAATGTCCTGGCTTTCAAGTGTGAAATGGCCAATGGCACACATGTGGGTGTGTTGTTTATACGCCTACTAAAGCTATCCTTTACCTTCAATTGAGAAAAAACTAAGACTAAAGAAATGTCATATGCTTGACATACAAACTTTACTATGCTTTCACAGTTCATCCAATTTTCAGGTCATTTAAAGTTTAATTGACTAAATCTGTTTCTATAACCTGATGACTGACTCATGGTAGGAGAAATATTTTTAAGCAGAACCTTAAAACTCATGCCATGGTTTCCTGAGTCAGCCTCCACCTCCATTTATGTCTTACATCTTGGTGTGTCTCAAAGTCAGGCCAAGGTAGAAGATTGACCATTCTAGCACTGGTATACTAAGACTTCTCTTCAGTGCTCAGTTACGCAGATTTGACAAAGCTGCAGTAGACTGTACCAACACGTCACATTTTATTTCCATGAGGAATAGAACACTTTTTAATCATACATTCAAAAAGTCAGTACAATTTACATTTGGTAACATTCCACCCACTCAGCTGTTTTCTGCTAGTTTCCAAATGGTTTTGTGCTGCATGTCAAGAAATATGAGTGATTAAAGGATACACCACTTGAGTTCTTTGGATTCTCAGGAATGAAGAGTTCTGCCGTGTGTGTTCAGCTGATGATGAGGGTTGCCATAGATGGATCCAAATAGTAAATTAGCTTTTGAATGGTCAGAAAACATCGTTCAGTCTGTCAGCCTATCAGGCGCCCCCCAGGAACATCTTTTTGCAGTAAATGTAGCTTCAAACTTTAGGCTACAGAACTGAACTTGACAGAGCTAAGGAAATATAGCAGGGCTTGTTAAGTAATGATGCTGGGTTAAGGGAAAATAAGAACAGGTTTAAGATTGGTTGGTCAATAAATGAGCGTGTTTATGGGTATGGGTTCAACCAACACTAATGATAAATGGACTGACCTTTAATGGAATTTATTTTTGCGCAGTAATGTCTGTAACTACTTAGTAATTGACAGCTCCTCTCTTGATAAAGGACTCAAAAAAGGGCACTATGGACATTAAGGGTAAAAGGGCAGGTGCTGGATCTCTCACAGCCGCCCACCTGCACGATAAATGCTGCCTACCGTCTCTGCATTCTCAGTTTTTAGTCACTGCTCTTGTCTTGTCTCCTAGTTAGTTTCACCTCTGCCTGTCCCTGTTGTGCTGTGCCTTCCACCTAATCCTGTCTTCCCAATTAGTGCCACCACCTGTGTCTAGTCTGTGTGTATACTGGATGTAGCTTTTGCGTTTAATTGTCTCTTTATCAGGAACCTGTCTCACGAAAAGGTTTCTGAGCAGGTTTTAGCCTCACAAGCATTAAGAAAGGCAAGTACAGTTAACTTGTTTATGATAGCCGTTAATGCGGTTCTCCTCGGGTGAAGATACTGAGAGAAAACGATGTAAATGATGAACAATCATGTGAAACATGGAGAGGAGTCAACTGGACTGCTATGTAACATTATATGGAACTATGTATGGATATAAAGCAGGACTGGCTTTAGTCCTGGCAGACACTGCAGACATGAATTTCACACTGTCAGGGTGTTCTTTAAGGCAGAAAGGTGGATACCTCACTTCTGTCTGCACCTCAGTGGGAAGGTTTGCCCTGATCGCTCCAAGAGTTGTTTACGATCCGTAATACCGAACGTAACTTTCCCTGGAGCAGGGTAGGCATGCAGTCTAAGTTACAGTGGTGATATTTCAGTAAAAAAAAAACAAAAAAAAAAAACATTATGAAACAAAATCGGGGTTACAGAGTTAAAATCTGGTTTTATATGACAGCCCTTTAGTGTGTAAGTGTGTATTACACATTCTATTTCCCATGATGATTATTATAGTATTATAATTGTGTTTAGTTAGTTCTTACCTTATACACACCTGTCCAAGAAACACTAATGCGGTTGTTGCTTTGCTTTATACATTTATTAGAGGTGTACAGATACACTTTTTTGTACTGAACAGTCATGGTACAGATGTCATGGTGCGGTGAAGGCAATATTTGTGGAGCCAAATTTCATGAGTGCAAATGAAACCCTTAAGCTGTAAGTTATTAGCAAGTAATGTTTGGATTTGCCTGGTATTGTGGGAATTGTAGTGGATTTATGGGTATCACTATGGTAACTATAGTCTTGTTGTCTTTCCAACATCCCTCTGCCACATCCTTTCTCCCTCTCCCTCTGGCTTCAATGGAAAAAAAAAAAAATTCTATATAGAACTATATTCTATGTTAAGTGACAAAAAATTTCTTTCACAGACTTTCTGGCCTTATTTTAAACCATGAAATCATGGTGGTTGTTGACAGATGTGTATAAGGTATGTGTATAGGCTATGTGTACAGAAACACATCCAACATGTTAATGCTTACATTTAAACACCTTCAATCTCTACAGACTGTACCAACTACCTCAGGGGTCTATACCATAGACGGAGTGAGGGTTGCATATGGGGCTCAAGCCTCAGATGTTTCTCAGAAACCCTGTCCTGTCATGAAAGTTATATGGATAAAGTCCTTTTCTTCAACAAAAAGAGCCAATCAGCTTGCTGGTTGCGCTGCGAGCGAAGTGGAGATCTGCGCAAGTGCAGTAGCCAGAACACAATGAAAAATCATGATTTTTGTGCATTATTGAACCAAATGCTGCAAACCTTTCCATAAGGTTTTTGTCAGATTTTTTCAGTAATGTAGAAAAATGTTTTGGAACATGGGCTTTTGTGTATCATTAAATCTGTCACATGTCCTATTGACATGTAAAAGTTCATGTTTGGTTGGACTGGTTCTATCCGGATTAGGGCTGTGGGGTAGTCAAGCTGGTGATGCACAGCATGGTTAAACGGGGAATAGAGTAGAAGAGACTCAGTCATGGAGTTCACTTTTTAATGTTGAATATGCCACCATCTGGCTACTCTGCAGCTGCATGCTAGACAGACCCATGAACACTGCTGCTGTTGCTGCTGCTGCTGCACTCTCTCTCTCTCACTCATTTACTCACCCACTCACTCCGCCTTCGCTCTGTGTCATGCCAGTATGTAACACACAGCAGTTTTAACCAAACATTTACAGAATATTTTTCTCACAAGAACTATTCATTGTTGCTTCTAAAGATATATTCCATTGTTTTAATTTCCTGGGTTTGTCTGTTTGTTTCAAATGTTAGTTGTATTTTCATATATATATATATATATATATATATATATATATATATATATATATATATATATATATATATATATATATATACATATATATATATATATATATATATCCCACATACTCCTTAAAAACGTTCTTCAAGTGTTCTTTAGGAAAAACAATGACATATTACATATTAATAATAAGCTGCATAATAAGCTGCACTGCAGAAGAGATTTAGCTCTTATAAAACAAATATGGAGGTACTGTTTGAATGTTTGGCAAATAAGGCAAATATTTTCCATCATATTTGCTTCATAGGAGCACAGGCTCTTCTCCAGGGCGGCTTTTAGCTTTTAACAATTTTGCTGAGCTATACTGAACAGTGTAGGCTCACCAGAAGATTGAACCCATGCTTGCATAAATAATTTTGTTTTTCTGCTGCACTCAGGGAGCTTTGTAAGCACATTCATGGCCCTGTTTGCTAGAACTTTGAGAAAGATTACATTTTGGTCTACTGTTCACAATAAAAAGATAAAATGTGATGTATTTGTCACTCGACATGCACTCGACATTTAGTTGACTGCAGAGTTTACAGAGTAATTCACATAGTAATATTGTGGCATATTTCATATCGTGTTTATTTTGGCTCATGTATGCATTTGGCTATGTAGCATTTTTTAAAGCAATGTTTTATAGCACTTTTTCACACTTCACACTTCTGCTCACCTGCCATCATCATACATGTGAGAGATTAACCCATATCATCTGAGAATTGTCAGCCTTGTGAAAACCCTCAGTTTCTCAGTTTCTACAATTTCCCTGACATTTTATTTGTTATTTAATACAAAGAGTTCTCCGCCTTGGTCCTGGAGTATCTGATACAAAAAAATGGATAAAAAATGATATTGTACTTTCACAATATATAGTGCAGAATGATATCCCATCTCCGGTTGCCTGGTAACAGCTTACTGATGCTGCGTTGTGAGAGGTAGCCCTCTGATGTTGTTACAGTAGGGACTTGAGGAAGTTCAGACATAGATTGAGACTCTGGGGAGACTGGGTGTAAGAAACTGACATAGAGTGGGAGATGCAGTGCCTGATCGCTGTTAAGACACAAGCAGAGACAGAATTAGTTTCTGAATTTTGTAGTGGCTGGTGCAACTGGGCTTATCCAGAACAGCTGGTGCTACTTAAGCTATGGTGATGATGAATGTGTAAAATTAAGCACTGCACTTTTGTGTATTGTGGCCTGATGTGTTAGTGGAAGCATAAAAGAAGCAATGTGCAGTCTGTGACTATGGGATATCATTCTGTTTGACATGTTATTCATGTTTTCAACACAGTGGATTTGAAATTATTTCTGTAAGGTTAACCTGCCGAGTACCAGCTTTAATTCAAGAGCATGTGCAGCAATACAATAACATCCCTTTAAATATGTGTGCATATAGCTGTATACAGTTTCCCTATCCACTTACAGTTGGCATTGGAAGTTTACATAGACTCATCATGAACATGAATGTCATGGCAATATTGAGATTTAAAGATTTCCTTGAAGTGAAACTGATGCCCAAATTATATTAGGTGTGTGTGTGTTTGGGGGGTGTGCTAAAGTGAACACAACAATATACGTACATTCACCTTAATTGAGTGGTGCTAAAAGTCCCAAAATGTCTTGCCATTGCCCTTATAACTTCCTGTAAGTGGTCATGATTATAGCTGAAAGCTTCTCTGTGCGCACATTGCCAGCACTCATTGGATTAACCAACACACAGTACACTGGGAAGTCCAAGAGTACAGCTCTGAGTCAGATGATCGTAGATTTACACATAGCCACTTAGCCACGTAGGTCTGTGCCCAGGACCTAAACTCTCTCCTTCAGCTGAAATAAAAGTGGTTTGGATGGTCAGGAAAAACCCAAGAACCGCCAAGGCAGAGGCCTGCCATGAACTGGAACCAGCAGTAATACTAGCGCCACCGTCAACAGTCTAGTGAGTTTTACATCACCAAGGACTGATAGACTGATAGACAAAGATTGAGTTGTTTGGCCGCATTGACCAGAGATGTGTTTGAAGGAGTAAAACTAATGCATTGACACTGTTCCAAGGACACTGTACCAACTGTTAAGCTTGGTTGTGGTAGACGTGTATGAAGTTAGATGAAGGGATGGGCATAGTCCTCAACAGTATGCAAAGTGTCTGTGGGTGGCATTCAAGAGGTGATTGACTGGTATTAACAGCCAAGAAAACATTCCCCACACCACCGCCACCAGCCTGGACTGTTAACACAAGGAAGATTGGGTCCATGGATTTGTTCTGATGGATTGTACCCTTTGTGTGTTTCAGTAAAGATGGCTTTAGCAGACCATTATATATATATATATATATATATATATATATATATATATATATATATATATATATATATATATATATATATATATATACATGTTTACATATTCTGGTGGGAAATAAGTAATTGGGCCAAAGAATCTTAAATAATCTTAAAAAATAACCAAGTACACTTTTGTTTTTCTGTAAGTTTTACAGAAATCCAGATCAAGCCAAGAGCAACAATGGCATATATAATCTGTCCTTTGTTTCTGTACATTACTAGTAACATCTAATAGTACATTAAAGCTGCATTTCTTTTTCTTATTAATTTACTACATGATTGTTTTTGACCTGATATTTTGGCCAGTGCATGTGGATAATCAGTTTTTCAGTCCCGTCACAGCCTGATGGATCTTTGGCTGGTCCACAAACTAAGACACAGTAGCAACCCCTTATGAAAATGTCACATCTAGAGCCAACTTTAGACTTTTTGTTGGCTCTCTTGGTGTAATGATGCAACTATGCAGAGCTGGCCAAGAAGGCTGTCAACTGTCAATATTTTTCATCATTTATGGAACACAGGGAGCTCAACAAACATAGATTCTGCACCACAACCTCAAACCCCAATCCAGTTTGTAAAAAGTATACCTTTACTTATGGACTGTACCCTACACCTCCATTACTCAGTGGTGAGATTTAAGTTGAGCGATGGTCAGTACAGAGCCTAATCCCACTCCTTCAGTGGGATTCATAAAGTGTATTATGAAATGCTTTTAGAGGTCTCGAGATAGCACCTAAATGGAAGACTGCACGCTTCAGATTCGGATCATTCTTTCTGCAGACACATTTTGTGTGACAGCACTGGTATTCCACGGCTCTTGAGCTTTTCAACTTGAAAATCTACAAATTGATTGTAATGTGCAGAGAGGGACCTTAAGGCTGCAAGCCTTTCAGCACTAATGCAGTTACATAGTCATTGCCTACATGAATGTTTTAGGCCTAATTATTTAGGTACAACAACTTTACATTTGCTGTGCTACTTATGAGTGCCTATAAGTACCTAGTTTCATGAGTTACTGTACCAACCAGTTTACTAAAACGTCATCAAATTTCTAAGCAAATTGCAATACTATTCAGAGTTAAGTACAATAGAATTTAGGGTAATAATATCACTCTCCCAATCACATACTGGGGTTTGATTCTCTTGCCATGCTACATTAATAAGTCCTTGGGTAATAAGCAAAAAAGGAGTTAGTAGCTAGACCATAACTGGATAAAATAGTAGATTTCTTAGAGGGTATGCTTGTGACTCACTGACCCACTGAGTGACGTGACTCACTGAATGGCAAAGAGTGGCTTAGCGTTCAGTGGGGATGCCACTAACACAAAAATGGGAAAGAGCCATTGTGTGATTGACTGTACAAACAGATTCTGCCAGAATTCTGAGCTATCCTTTTACAGGCTGCCGATAGCTCAAGAAAAGAGAAATGAATTGCTGCAATTCTGAAATCCAGGCACCTAAAAGTGTGGGAGCTCACTGGTTAGGTAAAGTAATGCACTGAAAACAGGAGGGGAAAAAACAAGTCCACTGTAGTTACGAATTTAGTGACATGCTATGTTTGATTAAAAGAGAAAACAAGTGAGCCACATGAACCAGTGTGTATTAAATGAGCCTGAAAACAGTAAAAAAAAAAAAAAAAAACTTTTAAGACAATTGGCTCAACTCTGTGCTCTCAGATATTAAGCTTCATCCGGTGTGATTTGAGCCTCAGTTAACTAAACGTCTCTGGCCACACATCAGTGTCAATTGACCATTGGTTCTTTGGTAATTTGGTTGGATCGAGTCCAACTGCCTTTATCTTCATTCCCGGTTTGGCCGTTTCTCCTAATAATCACAGCCAAGCCGACAAATGTTTTGCCACTCACTCTGACTTAAGGGGACATGTTCCAGCGGGAAAGTGATGTCAATGCATACCCTCTATACTCCACCCCTCATGCACCTTATGGTGTCAAAGCTGGTAGAAGTGTCATGACCTGATAATACTCATGATTAAAAGTCCATGTAAAAATGCCCCACCTCAGACAATATTTTAAAAAGTATAAAACATACTTCACAAAGAGAGCTTTCCTTCACATACACACATTTTGAGTGTGTGTAGCAGGGTCTTTACACAAGGTTCTGAAAAAATAAAAATAAAAAGGATGAAGGCCTTCAGAAAAGTAGTTTACACAGTCACATATTTCATTCACTGCCATGAAGTTTTGATTTACCCTTCAATTTCACCTTGGCATTGTAAGGTGTTGAATGGTGAAAGAATATTTACAGTCAGTTCATTTTCAGCAAATCTTTTACTAAGACATTTCAAAACAGTGAGATAGAACAAACAGATTCCTACTTTAAATAGTATTTATATTAAATATTACACCTAGTAAGGAGACCATAGGTTTTCTAATGCTACAACAGAGAAGGTTCATTTGAATGGTCAGCAGTTCCCAACACTAGGTGCGAAGGTATGTGTTTAGAATTTAGATTCAGGCTGATCTCCTGGTGAAAATGGCCACTTTGGTAGTATCCTACACCTAATCTACACCTAAACCTAGCCTTAACTTTCCCCTTAATTTACACATAAAACTAACCTTAATTTACACCTTAATTTACATCTAAACCTACCCTTAACTTCCACCTTAATTTACATCTAAAACTAATATTATTTTACACCTTAATCTACACCTAAAACTTTATTTAATTTAAACCTTAATCTACACCTAAACCTAACCTTAACCGACACCTTAATCTACACCTAAAACTAACCTTAACCTTCACCTTAATCTACACCTAAACCTAACCTTAACCTTCACCTTAATTTACACCTGAAACTAACCTTAATTTAAACCTTAATCTACACCTAAAACTAACCTTAACCTTCACCTTAATCTACACCTAAACCTAACCTTAACCTTCATCTTATTTTACACCTAAACCTAACCTTAATTTAAACCTTAATCTACACCTAAACCTAACCTTAACCTTCATCTTATTTTACACCTAAACCTAACCTTAATTTAAACCTTAATCTACACCTAAAAGTAACCTTAATTAACACCTTAATTTACACCTAAAACTAACCTTAACCTTCACCTTAATCTACACCTAAACCTAACCTTAACCTTCACCTTAATTTACACCTAAACCTTACCTTAACCTTCACCTTATTCTACACCTAAACCTAACCTTAATTTAAACCTTAATCTACACCTAAACCTAATCTTAACTTCCACCTTAATTTACATCTAAAACTAGTATTATTTTACACCTTAATCTACACCTAAAACTTTATTTAATTTACACCTTAATTTACACCTAAACCTAACCTTAACTTTCACCTTAATTTACACCTAACCTTAATTTAAACCTTAATCTACACCTAAACCTAACCTTAACCTACACCTTAATCTACACCTAAACCTAACCTTAACCTTCACCTTAATCTACACCTAAATCTAATCTTAACTTCCACCTTAATTTACACCTGAAACTAACCTTAATTTAAACCTTAATTTACACCTAAAACTAACCTTAATTTAAACCACAATCTACACCTTACATTTACCTTAATTTACGCCTTAATCTACACCTAAACCTACCCTTATCCTACACCTAAACGTAACCTTAATTTACTCCTTAATTTACACCTAAACCTACCCTTATTCTACACCTAAGCTTAACCTTAATTTACACCTTAATTTACACCTAAACCTAAGTTTTGTTATTATTTATTATTATGATAGCTAGTATGATATATAATCATTTTAAAAGTATAATGCATAGAAATAAAACTGAAGAAATATCTCAATCAGTTGCATTGTAGTCATTAACATTTACAATTTTGTTTTTAAGCCTCAGAAATATAACATTAAATAACAGCATATATTTTTCCCTATTTCTAAAATCCTAATTTTGAGAAGCATTTTCTCAAGCAATTCATAAAAACGTTTTTGCTGTGTTTTGGATTTCAGGCCGTGCGTATTCAGTCATGCTGCTCAACTAAATAAAATGAGTGCTAAAATAGATGGGAAATTTTCTCTTCAGTAAGAAAACAGAAGAACTGTGCAATGAGGTTGAGCATTATGTCGACCCCCTAACCAACAACAGTCCATGCTGGAATATTGTTGTAAATACGTGGTAGATCATGAACTTATTTGTAACTTCTCAGCTATACCGTGACTCGCTAAAAGAGATCTAATCCCAGTGAGAACTTCTTGCTGTCAGGCCTTCAGAAGTGTGTGCTCCTCACACTCTCCTGTAGTGTCCACCATCCCACTGGAGTCTCTGTCACAGTTATTAGCACTTAGGAGCTCATGGGAGCCTGGATCAGAGAGAGAAGCTGTGATGATTCCTCTGTGCCTCAGGCACCACACATCCTATTCCACTTGAGTTTAGACGTAGTATAGATTGAGTCATGGAGATCAAGGAGATCAGTCATTGTCTCATTAAAACCACACCTCCAAAAAGTTTTGATGAAAAACTCAGACAGAATTGAACCTATGAACCTATGACACACTGTAGTAGAGGCTTTCAGCCTGCATTGTTATGTTTTTTTTTTTCAATTTACCAAAATATGGGGCATGAATTATTTCATTCCTCTCTCAACAAAACTAAAGCTCCACAGCTTTCACGTTAGAAATCGTGTGGTGCGTGTGGTGAGCCAAAATGTTTCCCAATGATTCCCGAAGAGACCTGATGAAGATTCACGATGGACCTGATGGTGTGAAACCTCTTAAGGTACTCTGAGGATCCTTTAAGGAACTTTTTTCTTTAAGGTTCCTCAAAGCACTCTCAGTGGTTCATTCACAGTTTCAAATTGAAGAACCTTAAAGTGTCATTTTACAGTTGATGCAACACATACCCTCATCATAAGGGGCAAGCGATTTCTGTTTGTCCCAGAAAACAAACTACATGTCTTTACTGTCTGTGTATCACAAAAATAAATGTTACGTAGACAACATTTATTTGTAACATGTAAACAGCTTATTGTTAAGAATAATTTGTGGCACCCATTCGTACTCCTCCCATACATGTGAAGCCACTGTCTCTTTTCAATCTGCCGCTGATGTAACATCACCATGCTGTTGACTCACTTGAGAGAAAGCACCCATTTCCCAGCTGTACCACACAGCTGTGCTACATGATATGTATTATAGATGTATTATTGTATTGCATTTTGTACTGTCTCAAAATAGAAAGCACTAGAGACCACGTGTGTAAGAAATTGACTCTAAGCTTATTTTCATGCTTGATGCACGCATAACCGGTGTGGTGCCAGATGACGCACATGTCCAGTGTGAAAGGCTACATTGACAAATATAGAAACATATTGCAGCACAGCAAGTGGTGCATTTACCCTGGCTAGAAATGGGCTTAAGACACTGAGTAACATCTGCAGTGAATTATAAAAGTAATGTGAGTAAATAGTGACTAAATGGATGGCCAACTCCAGTGCCCGGGGAGCAGAGAGGGTCAAGGGCCTTGCTCAAGGGCCCAACAGTGGCAGCTTGCCGAGGCCGGGCATCGAACCCACAACCGTGTAAACAGCCCTCAGCTCTAACCGATGAGCCACCACTGGCTTAAAGAACCTTTACATCAAGAGAAAGTTTGTTGGGTCTTTTATAGATTCTTCACACTCATACATTCTGTGAAACAGTTCTTTATGGAACCAATAATGATTCTTTTATGGCTTCACTTAAAGAATTATTATTTTTTTACCTTTATTTTTAAGAGGGTGAGAAAGAATAAGTAAAACTCTGAGTATCAACCAAGCAAAGTCATTTGTGTAGTGTAATCAGTTATTAGTCCTTACTGATATTGAATATCCTTACTGATAATGACACTGGTTAAATATACTTTGTGTTGTATTGCATGTCGCTGCTGTCCAATTAAAGCATGCATCTACATTTTTGTCCATTTTCTCAATGGTTCGAACCCTGTAGCTGCTCTGTTCACTTTGTAAAGATAAATGGACCAATAGAAATGCTATTTCTATTTCTATTTTTAATGCAATTTTACACTGACATGTTTTCCATTAGACAGTGACGATATACAGATTCCAAGATTCGAGCAATGCGCACAGCAAAGACCTACATTACCACTGCTAGCTTTCCTGCACTCCATGTTTATTTGCCTATCATATAAATTTATTTGTGAAGCATATTATCTATTGTGACAGTACTTACTTGCAAGTGCACAACACCTAGTGGTGTGTATTGGTTTTATCTTAACATTTCCTATTTTTAAGCACTCTCCTTTAACCGTGATGTGTATTTCTGCTGAGATAAAAAATGAGGAAAAAAAGTAGGGTGTTTTATTTCAAGGGAGAACTAAACAGCTTATGAACAAAACCATACCTTTGAAGTTATGAAGGTATCATGGCTTGACGTGATGAACTCTTTATTGTTTCCTCCTTTGTCTTCAGGGTAGAACTTTGATCAAAAGGCTTTTCTTCTGACAAACATCACACTTTGTTTTCGTCTCTAAACTGCATCAGGAAATTGGACTTTTTTTTTCTCCGGCAGCACCCAAGGAGAATTATACTTACTGTAGAAGTCCGTTACCCTTTAAGGCAGGCTCTCTGTGTGTGTGAACATTTGTGTGGCTGTGTCTGTTTAAATCACAGTCATTTTGCTCAAGTTTCCTCCTACTGTTATCTATTTGGGTAGAAATGCAGATATTTAAGGGTGCCAAAAATACATTTGTTAAGTATTATTAGTTGTTTTTGATATATAGTAAGTATGTATACTTTTGACGAATAGTATGTATTTGACTTTGGATGGGGTGGAAAAATGCTCAGATGTTGTTAAACATGTTTATTTACAACCCTGTTATTTTGCTTTAGAATGAAACAAGCTGATGTTCCTTTTATGGAGGGGTGGTGGAATAATATAAATATAAGCTATGCTTTTATTGGCTGGTTTACGGCACCTAAACGACTCACAGTAGCTCCATAGCATTGCATATTTGTAATTGTCAGCTTGTTATCTTGGAACTGGCCAACCACACTTTTAATTTATATATTTTTCCTGCATTATTACAATCAAACACCTTCATTAAAGTGGCAACACTAAATTTTCTACAGTGAAATGTTGTTATTTTACATTTTTCTATATTTTACAAGTTTTTCCTGAATTATTACAATGAATCACCTTCGAATAAAGTGATGGTGCTAAAAGTTCCACAACATAATTAACTAAATTTGTCACATACTGACAGCATAATTCTAGCAAACAGCCACCATAGAGTCACACTTAGCAACATGGAAAATGGTTACTTGCTCTTATAGCCTACAACATTAGGACCCAGCAGTCAACCATTACAGAAAGCCCACCTAGGAGAAGGTAACCCTGGGCAACGACAACACACAGACAATGAGTGTCAGTGACTGCCCTGTGATGAACCATGTATGCAAATAGATGCCAGGAGCCAATAGGCTAAATAAAATTATTCAAAGAGTCTGACTCAGCTACATGAAGCTTGTTCAGAAATGATTAAATCCAACATCAGTGCAGTTTCTCTTTTTGAGTAAAACTCACACCTTTCCCATTGTCTCCTGGCACCAACTACTTGTATATTGGGCATGTCCTCCCCCATTGTCCCACCCATTGTTAGTGTGTGTGTGGTTGTTCCCCCAGGGTACATTGAAGGTGTTTGATAGGTGTAATAACCTGTAAAATAATATTTCTCTGTGGAAAATGTAATGTAAATGTATGTAGTACTGTTTTTTCCTATTAAATTTGAATTAGAATATTTGACAGAAAAATCTGTTTTTTGTTTGGTAGCTATTGCTGCCAGTCATTTGACCATTTTTACAATATACATAAATATAAAATTAATGACATTTACTGTAATATTGCAATATGAAGTGTGAGTATAGACATACACCTTTATATTATTATCTGCATGTTTAAATACAGATGATTGTTGTAAGTTTATATAGATTTTAAATATTAGGGTATATCATAAAATATTATAATATAAAAAATAAGAAACAAATGCAAAATACTTAAAATACCAGTTGGATTTGTGTATAGATAATGCATTAATTACATTTTTATTTTGGGGATGTAAGTTTAATGAGTCATGTTTTGTGGTTTTGCCCCTAATTGCAGTTTTACATGGACTTTTAAATGAGAACAGCAGTGTTTGAGGTTTACTGTATGTCACTTTCATGTATCATATTCTTACTATTCAACAATGCCAAGGGAAATACAGTTTTTCATTCTAAGGCACCTTCAACTAATTGTATTTTAACAAAACTATGGTGTATGGCATTATTTATTTATTTTATTATATATTTTATTTATTTCTTTCATTTCTAATTTATTTAAAAGCTGTATGACCAAAAAGATACAGCACTTTACTAAATAGTCAAACACCTGACTGTTTGATTTCTTTTCACCAATCTCTATTTAGACCTCTGAAGAATCACAATTTGATATGTTAGGAATCAAATCAGGGCGGGTGTGGTATATCAGTAATGCAGAAAAAAGCCCTACACATACTCTCTTCATTAAGCTCATTCTGAAGCTCTTCCTCTCTCTCAATCCACTGCCTTCCTCAATGCCTCTAACTCAGTAATTAATAGAGATGTAGATGGGTACTTAAGGGAGATATTAACATGCATAATGCATTTGCATAAAGGAGACTGGAGTCCATATTTCATCTCTTTTATTACAGCGTTTCATAAAGTAGCAGTTAAAGATACATTAACCTTCCAGTTCACGCCCCACTCCACTGTGGCACTCAAAGCTCTCAAATTACCCTGACATCCAGGAATTGTGACGCTAACCTTTACTCTGTATATTTTGCTGGGCACTGAAAATAAGTGGTAATAAGAAATAAATAGACTAAGCCTTGTTTCCTTAAAATGTCAGAGTGATAGTGTTCTCTAAGAGCAGGAGTGTCCCCAGAACCAGACAGCTCAAAGTGCTCTCAGTGACCTTAGTGACTCATTAAGAGGGTCTCCATTATGGAACACTGAATGTCATTCTTTTATATATGAATATAAAACAATACAAACATATTTACAGATCATCCATTTACACTGAGGTTATAACACGTGTTTACGGCCAAACTGCATCTTGAATGAGGCACAGTGTCGGGGAACCAAGGTCATTTACATAGCCTATATCTATAATAAAGAAACAAATGGCCTGTTTGTTAAATTGTGAAAGACTGGATAATTTGCCTCATTTAAATGAATTATGGGACTGGTTTTGATTTATAAACCCACAGATAAGTGGGAAAGGAAATTATGTGGTCTGATGCTGGATATGATCTTTGTAAAGCTTTAGATCAGGTTAAACACACGTCAGACATAGACAAGTCTTATATTGCCCTGGTGATGCTGTCCACCTGGACATAAAGACATCATTAGTTGTTCATAACATTGTGTCAAAACATCATGATGTCTAAACCAATAGAAATGCTCCAAAATAGCTTGGAATAAAATCTTTTTATATTTTTTCCGTTAAAATCTAAGAATTTTGTTTTTCCTTCTCCATTTTATAACATTGTTTTAACACTTGCAGAATACTGTTTGTACTGCAAAAGTATGGGTGGTTTGGAGCTGTGAATGAAGGTATATATATATATATATATATATATATATATATATATATATATATAATGTTTTATGAAGCTGTAGTGATGTACAGAAAGCTGATTGATATGAAAAGAAAAAACTATAGATAGCATAGCTCATGGCTTAAGAGAAAACCCAAGGGCAGATACAGAACTTTACATGAAACTTCACTCTGCCAGTGAAAAGCCTTTGAGTCCGCTTCTGAATATGGCAGCTCATCAGGATCTTTCAATACATGGAACAATAACAGAGAAGATCTGATGTGAGGTCAAGATGAGTCTAACATGTGCGAGAAGCTGAAAGCCAACCATCATCTCAAGTGGATGGCAAAAAAAAACAAAACTAAGGTTCTGAGATGTTTTATTCTGGATGATAAGTTTCTCCTTGCTCGCATGTGAGTCATGGTGCACCTCAATCCTCAAGCGCAGTGTTATACAGTACTCGCATTAATCTGGGAGGCAGACCTTGCCTCCATACTTTGCATCGAGACCTCTGAGAGGCTGACCCCTCCGTGTCCTCCGCCTGTGTGTTAGATATGATTAAACTGTCATCTTAGTGCGAGGTTTAGCAGAGCATGACAATGTTGGCTTGACAGGAACAGTGGCTCCGGACATGAAGCTGCGGTACAGCGTGTCAGAGAAGGGCGCAGCCATCCAGCCTGTCCTTTCCCTCACCCCACCATAATGCAGCAGCGCACAGGCATATGCTCCCCATTAAAATCCACTTTGTTACAATTTAAAAATGGAAAGCTTTTCTCTCAGCCGTGGCTAACTTTGGACTCTAAGCAGCCCTTCCTCCCATAGTACAGAGAAAGTGAAACGCAAAGTTGTAAAGTGTCCCTCAGTCTACCCTGTAGGCCTGGTTAGTGCTTGTGTGCTCAAAATGTCAGTGATTTAAGAATCTATCCCTCTAAAATAAGCAGACAGGACTCTGTATCCCTAAGAATCATTGCTGTTATATCTATTGTGACTTTATAGGAGAACGAAACAACTATCTTAACTCTGATGCACAATAATGTTTCGATTTATTTTGAGCCATTTCTATTGGTCCATTCCTCATGAAATGTTCAGACAATATAAAAGACAGCTGGTGTTTTCAAATGGTGTAAAAACAAATACATAACGTTGGAGTTACAAGGGTTTTGAGATGGTGTTATAAAGTTTATTAAGTTCTGCTTTCCTCTTTTAAATTTACCCAGGAGACAACCCTATATAATATGATATTTCTACCAGCTTGGCAGCAGGGCAGCACTCTGTTCAGAGTAAGGCACTACTTTGAAAAGGTGTTGGCTGAATATTGAATAAAGCACCTTGAATGTATGCAGTGAATAGATCAGATTCAGAATCTGGTACTTGGTATTGGGTGTTGGCTAAGTGGTTAGAGCGCTTGGTTATTGATCACTGGGCTGTGGGTTTAAACCTCCAGTGCATTACACTGCCACTGCTGGGCTCTTAATCCTCTCTGCTGCAGGGATGCTGTAGCATGGCTGACCCTTACGTCACATTTCTTTACATGCTTACGTCACATGCACAGCCTCTGAAAGAGGATCTGGCACAGTTTGCTGGTTACCTGAGCAACCATGGCTACTGCGAACATGGAGATATCTGCTTATGCATGCCTTGTCAAACCAAAGAAAAAATAAACACTGGCTTGACTTTGGAAAGGTCAACTTATGAATAGCAACTTAGCCGGTTAGCTTGCTAATGTTGTTATTTGCCTCTGTTGTTTGAAAAAACAGAGCTAGTCAATATTCTCCAAAAAGAGAATATTGTCGGTTTATAAACACAACTAATACAACCACCTAAATGAATACCTGAGTGGGCACTTTATATAGCTACTGGACTCACGCTAACCAGCTGTACTCTTATAGCTAGTGTTTTATCTGTTCTCTCTGTTTCTCTCTATCGCTGCACCTCAAAGAAAGCCTTCAGACTCCATTCCCTCCATTATTAGGTTTCTACGTTTGTTCAGAATTGCTCTCTACCTTGTGACAGTATTTCATCATAAATAAAGAAAACAATATACTCTAACCCCTAGAATACAGTTTCTTTAAGTGGTATTAATGAACATTCAAGTCAAAGATTTGATATATATTTGATGTATAGATATTTACAGAGCTAGCATTCCTAATCTTTTCTGGGATAGTATTCTACAATTTAGGGGTGATGTGAAAAAATTATCTGCCACCGGGCTGAGCTGCCACTGACCCTCGGGATTAACAGTAAACCTACCTCTGTTGAACAATGCTGCTTTAGGAGATCAGCAAGATAGTGGGGCTGCACCATTTAATGCTTTATAAGTCATTAGTAGACCCTTCATTAGTAGAACCAGTCAGTGCAAGACTTGACAAGCAGCCAGTGTAAACTGTATAGGATTAGGTTCATATAAGACAAACCAGCCAACAATCCATTATAATAATCTAGTCTAGGGGTTATAAAAGCACAAACTAGTGTCTCAGCATTACAAAGGAGCATCATATGCCTTATTTGGAGTATCTTTTTAAAGTACAAATATGCTGATTGGGAGACGTTGATGTTTGTGTGAATTAAATGCTAATCATGCATCAAGTGTTACTCTGAGATACTTATCATTTTTGGTTTCACTGAAACATTTAAAAAATGTTTCACAAAACATTTAAACAACATGTTTAACAAAAGTACAACTGTTTAATCAGAGTTTAAAACAAGGCAATTCATTAAATTAAGCCAAACATTAGCTTTTATTTAATATGTTTGAGTTGTAGAATTCAGGTTAACAAAAATCTAAATCTGTGTATTGTTGGCATAGAAGTGATAACCAGCATTTACGAATTAAACACCTCAGGGGATGTACATATAGTAAGAACAGCAGGGGGCCTAAAACAGAACCTTGAGGAACATCATAATGCACTCTATTAGGCTCTGAGAGACCTCTGTTCACACTACCAAACCCATACCTGTCTGTCAGATTTAAACCAAGCTAGACCTGGCCAGCAATAAATCATTAACCACTTTAGTTAGTGCTGATTCTGTACAGTTCTGTTTCCTGAACCCTTACTAGAAGACATCATGTTTATTATTGCTACCTCAAACAGAGCAGAGCTGCTGGGCATAAAGTTTGTGTTTGACAGGGCGATTATTGGTAATACTGTATTAAAACAGTCGCTACAGGGATTTTTTGAAGCTTTTAAAGCTTTTAAGCTTTTCCAGTTGCCAGTAGTAGATCTGAATACAGTTTTGATGGACCAGGTCAAGTACTCAGGTCACTTGATTGAATGAAAACATCAGAGCGTATATCTTTCAGTGACAGATCAGATGTTTTTAAAACATTTTTTTATTTTTTTATTTTGTTGAATACCCTCTGACTGAACAGTCAGACACAGTGTAGCACTGTGAGCCTGCTGCTCTATTTGAATTCTAATGCCTTTTATTATCGGACTAGAAAAGTCTGCAAACTATCCAAAAAGTGTGTTATTGTTAAGTGTCTGAATAATTATTTAAGAGATTATGTAAAAGCTGTGTGTAAGTCTGAAAAAAGCTTTTTCTAAATACAGGGTACTAAATGCAAATAATTAATGTCTGTATTCTTTATACTTGAATTCAGAATACATCCCATCCCTGACTATTTTCTGAAATAGAATGTTATCATGGAACTGTCATATTTATCAGTACTGCCAAAACCAAACATTCTTTTGTGACACCAATACAGTACACCAGTATAGATGATATATCCCCACTAGTTTGTAAAAAACAACAACAGCAACAAAAAACAACAACACACAACCATGCTTTGCACTGTACCTATATTAACTCCTTCCTGCCCAGGGAAGATGGATAGTATTTATGGCCTATGGTAAATTAGGCTTTATTAAAAGCTGACAGATGAATTGGAAGGTAAGCAATCTAACTGGCATCTCCCACCACCCCTCTTTTCTCCCTTCTCCGTGTTGTTGACTTTCAGCCTTATCACTCTACCATGCTGCTCTGGTGTTGTGGAGAGGTCTGGACATAAAAGTTTGATTTATTTCTGTAATATCCCCCAGGTCAGAGCAACCTTAGCAAGGTCAGCCCATATAAACTCAGCCTGCTAGGCCTTTTCATACAGTCTTAGCCACAAAGGGGGCAGAAGCCCGACTTTAAAATATATTCACCTCCTCTCTCACTCACACACACCTCAGAGAAAGTGATTCACATTCAAGTCAACATCTCCCTTGTCTGAACTTTGTGTCTAGAGTGTATAGTTGTGTAAGACTTCCACCTGTGGTGTTTCAGGAAAAAAAGAGGGACTGGGGTGGGGCCACATGTGAATAATAAGGGTACCTAACTGAATAATGCAAAGAGATAAGTGGTTCCATCAAGTAAGAAATGCAAACACTATGATAATGATTAATACTTAAATGCTAACAAACAGTATATGGACAAAAATATTGAGACGCCTCCTCATTCTTTCTTTTCACTATTGGGCCCTTGAGCAAGGCCCTTTACCCTCTCTGCTCCCCGGGCACTGGAGTTGGCTGCCCACCGCTCAGGGTGTGTGTGTGTACTCACTGCCCCTAGCACATGTGTGTGCGTGAGTGTGTGTTCACTACCAGATGGGTTAAATGCGGAGGACACATTTCGCTGTACAGTGTACACTGTACGGTGACAAATACGTGCACCCTTTCACCCCTTTTTCACCCTTTCTTCAAAATAAAGCATATTAGAGTTCCTCCTCCTTTTTGTTGGGACAACTGTCTTTCTACTAGATTGTGAGGATGTTTTTGTAGTCAGTGGCAAAAATGTTAGTGAGTAGTTAATGGAGCCCCATTATTCCAGAGAACACAGTTCCATTGCATCCCACCCCGAATGAAGAGCTTTATACCCCTCTTGCCCACACCTGGCAATAGGCATCGTGCCAATAGGTTCATGTTCCTCTGCTCCAGACAGCCCTATTCTCTTGGTAGTACTTCTCTACAGGGAATAGACAAGCTGTATGTGTATGTGCATTTGCTAACCTGTGTCAGCAATAGGTGCAATGTAAAGTAGCTGAATGCTTCCATTGAAAAAGGTGTCCACAAACATTTCTCTTGTCTAGCATCATATCATGAATGTTTACTTAAAGGAGCATTATGTAAGAATTGATATTTTTTGCTTCTGGGATCCCCCTACAGTCATCAAATCATGCAATAAACTCCCGCTGAACAACAGGCTTTACCCTTGCATTTCTAGATGAGCTGAGCCAGCAGAACTGTAGAGTAATATTACAGGATTTTATACAAAAATTACTCGGGTTATGCAGTGTAACAAAAAGATGCTGTGATATCAATTAAATGCTGTGATATCAACAAAAATGGTGATATCACAGCATTTAAAACTATTCTGCTCTACAGTGTTTTCTTGAGGGTGAGCCAATGTCACTAGAAGAGATTTAAACACTTCAAAAACAGTTTGGGTCAGACTACTATGAAAATTTGCTCCTTCTTTTCTAATTAGAAGGAGATTAAGACAGACATGCTTGCTAAATTAAGATTTTTAAGTTAAGCACTGGACACTCGAAGTTTTAAACTTTAACTAATTGATCAGGCCTCAAACTGTTAAACATTGTTAGATAAATTATAAAAGACCAATAGAGACAGTTGATTTGTTTCAATTTGTTAAATTGTTTCAATTGATTTGTTTCAATTGTTTCAACTTACAGACATCTAACCCCTGAATCTAGCCTGACCTGAGTAGTAGTCTTGACAAAATAAGGGACAGCCTGGTTACAGCTCGGGGACAGCTGTACCAGAGACATCATTGTCGTCAACAATCCAACTGGTCTGCTTCACTGTATCTTGCTGACAATTGGTAATCATATTAGATGAGAACTAGGTCACATTTGATTTTAAGGTATGTTTCTACCTTAAGTGCTAAGAGTTTAATAAAATAGTGATTAAGTGGATACTTAATCTGACCTAGCAGATTAGCTAGTGTTCTTGCATAGGTAGCCAAATATAATTAAAAAAATAATAAAACAATGAAAAGAGACATACTGAAGCTTATTGTTCCTTTTTTCTATGGGGAAAAAATAACAGTGTTTCCAATATATTTGTTGTTGCTTGAGTCATTTTCTTAACAATACCTTTACTTTCAAGTGAATTATCGTCACAGTGGTATTTTTAGTATTTTATCCCTGAACTTTTCTAGAACTACTCATTCTGGGGGTGTAACCAAGGGTTCTTTTACCTTTACTCATTAAATTCCATCAGGGTGACAGATGCAATTTTGTCTAAAACAAAACCAGCTAAAAATCATCTTATACAGTGTACACTTATGTGTCACAAGTTCAGGCCAGCTGAATGTTTTAGCAGAGATAGGTCACTCCCCTCTTTTTCATTGTGTGGCCCTGGCAGAAACAGAGAGATGAAATTGTAGAGATGAGATAAATCGCTACCTTTCTGCTTCTTGGCAGGTGGTCCTCTCTAAAATGTATATAATTAGAGTGCATAGAACAAACAGCTATTATTTAGTTGTCAGAGCATCATTCCCAGTAGTGTGTAAAAGGGAGTGAGAGAGAGAGAGAGAGCATAAGAGCAAGTACTTTAAAGCTTTTTTTCAGAGCTGAGCTTTAGATTAATGCTTTATTATTAACTCTTTCCAAATACACACAAGCCATGCAACAGCATAAGTCAAGTCAAGGCATGTGTTGTTGTCGTCATTTTGTCATTTTAGCCAAGTATTGGGTGAAGAAAGAACTGGAAAGACAGAGAAGACATATGGGTAGTCCTTAACAGCAATGACTGTTGTAGACATCTTGTTCAATCAGATTAGATTTTAATATTAGTCTAGCAGCTGTTACACACTGTGTGTACTGAGTGACAATATGCAGAAAGTGTCTTCTGCATATGAAGGGCCACTCTTCATTTTGTAGTTTCCAAACCAGTCAGTAAGCACAGGTGATTCTTCGGGAGATATTTCGAAGAGTTTTAGGTAAAAAAAAAAATCATTTATAATCAGAAAATGAGTCTACGAACAACCTTGGACTGGTAGACCTGGTAGATCAACAAAACTGTCCTGATTAGATAATTTAAAGCTCTGGGGAACCTAAATTCTTTCTACAGTAGCTAAGCATTCTCTTGAGGGCAAGCAATGCAATACCAATGTAGTCCCACAAATAAATATTAATAATAACTAATTATTTTTGAAAACACAGGTTATTTTCTCCATCTCCATGGATGATCTAGGGTTCAGAAACCAATGACTAGGGTAGGGGAGAAGATGCTGGTGTCAGCTTTGTATATGCTCATCACAAAAAAAAAAAAAGAAAAAAAAAAAAGGAGGCCAAATATATATGTTTTTAAGTATTTGAACCAAGCGTTTTTTTTTTTTATAAATATCTGTGTGGATATGTGTGGAGGGGTGTGTAGTGAGTTAACTAGCGAGCTAAAAACAACCCGGCCAACAAAACTAAAGGCTAGCTGGCTAGGTAATTTGTCTCTTCTGCTGTATATTTGCTTATCCATTCATGTGTCTGTTTGTTCCTCAATTCAGCCAGGCCAGCATTTCATATTTGTATCCCTTGAATGCACATGCAGCAGCAAAAGGATTCTTAAAGATTTTTAAAGATGCTGTTACATGAAAGCTGGAGAATGCTTTTAGCCAGTGGTGGACACAGGAGGATCTACACCTGCACCACCTGTATTTGTAGAAGAACTATTTCTCCCTGCTTTGCTCACACTGTTGTGTTTATTTTTTCTGTATGTGAAGGCTATAAGTGTTGACAGATTGACAGAGGGCTGTCAATCAGGCAAGCTCCTTAGCGTATTAGGACCATGCCTAGACAGTTTTTCAAGCATTTCAGGCAGTGTTCTTTTCTATTATCCAAACTTTGATAAATGTTTAATATGGATGTCTGGTGGATATTCCAGTATGGCTGCCAAAAGGTTCATCACTATCAATAATTTGTTTGTAGTGGATTCAGATCAAACATTACATACATTTTCCTACCAGCTGAAATACTTGTTTTCATATGTTCAATCCTTTTTAAATGTTGTATTCATCAGCTCTATAGATATGTTCAGATGGTCTCTCACATTGTTAAAAATGCAAGGTCCTTGAAAAAGGTTTTTTGAAGAAAAGGTTCCTTTTTTTCACCTTAAAAGGTTTCTCTACAGTTTCAAACGGAAGAACCCGTAAACGTTCCTCAAGGAACTTTCAACAGTGTAGTTTCAGTCACGGACTGGTTTACTGGTGCTTCTGAAGGTTTGAGAATCTGAGCATCTTAGCAAATTTGTTTTAGATCTATAGTATGTAAACTAATTCCCATGTTATTTATAATAATTATAATAATATCATAATAATTCACATTCAGTCTATCATATGCCTTCATATGCCCTCTGTTAATCCTGCTGAATGCTGTTTGTGTGAGATATAGAGCCCATTCTGCAATCCAGTGTTTGCTTCCGCTGTGTGTTTCCTGTTCAGTGACTCTGTTTGCTAAAGGGGACTATTCCCCCAGGCACCATCACCAGTAAACACATATACATAAATGGAGGAACGATAATAACTAACCAAGCTTTACAATCCTATTACCCAGTCTTTGATTATTTGTCCGAATAATCACAAATTGGCAACCCTCAGGGAGAAATTAAAAAGTTCACAAGCACTTAAGCACTCTGAAAATGATGTTCCCAAGCAGGCACGTGTTTCCAAAGAAAATGCTCAATCTTGTTGTTAAATTAAGTCAGATCTTGTGTTCTTATACTGTAGAGTAGTGCAATGAATGACAATTGCTGGCTTAAGTGGCTGTACGCAGCAATTGGCTGTAACTGATGATAAGTCTGAAAGAATCACACGTGATTATCATGCTAGAAAAATGTATTTTTGTCACAATTACAACTATTCACACATGCTTAAATGGTGGATTGTCTGAATATAAAGGTTAGTCACACATTTGATGATTGTGATGCGTGAATGCATAACTGCTCCTAATGTTGTTTATTTAGTATTATTATTTATTTATTTTTTAAACAGCCTCACATGGATGTTTTCAGTCTCCATCTAATTTCAGCAAAAATATGAAGGCTGAATCACTAATGCCCAGAATTCTGCTCTGAACATGCTTTTAATTCCCTGTTTAAATTCACTGAGTGCTTCTACTAAAAAGATCACAAGGATAGTAAAGCTAATGAGAAATTATCTACATTACAGACAGTGACTGAATTTTAATATTCTTTGATTTTTTTATTCATGATATCATCTGTTATTTTATCATGGTCACTTTATACTAAATGGCATGGGCCACATTCATAAAACGCAATGGGTAACCAGGGAGCTTCATGCTTCAATGCTATGTAATGGTTATTACCCTGCCACTCTCTCTGTACTGCTGTACTATTTTTACACACCTTCCTGGTAAAAGCCATTCAAAATCAAATTGTTAATGAGCTGATTCATAATAATGTTTAAGAGTGCCAGAATGGCTACAAATGATTTAAGAGATATTGTAAATATGGTTCTACATAGAACTTAAATAACCATTTGACTGGTTAAATGGTTAAACATTTCAGTGGTGAAAGAGTTCTTGTCTATGATGAAAACCCCTTTAAAGAACCGTTTTAATAGAAAAACATTTGAAAAAGGTTCTCAATAGCAACAAAAGAGTTTCACTAAAGAACCTTTTTATAGTGTTAAATAGAACCATATTTGCTTAGAGTTTACTTCAAGTAACTATATCAGTCGTAACAAGAGTTTCTATACACAGGCCAGGTAAGAAGGACAAATAGAAAAAGAAAAAAGGATCCAGGTTTCAAAGTACTTGCACTGGACAAACATTAGAGCGACACTTCAAACATAGAAATGGGTCATCCATCTAAACCAGCAATTTGCAGCTAGCGGCATGTAGAGACAGACCTTTGTAACAGGAGTGTTTGGATTTCTCATTGCCACTCATTCATGTTGCTTGATGTTCGTTCTTGTCCACAGGCTGCTTAACGATGGCCCACACTTGCCAATAACTTTTTAACAGCTTCCAGGTTATTGCTAGGTTATAGGAGAGTAAGTCAGACTTATATTTACAGAGATGTGTTTGGAAAGCTGTTATCTTAACATATTGTCAGTCATAGAATGCATTTCAGCCAATGACAACTGTGGTGTAATAGAATATTTACCAGCAGACTAGCTTGGTGTTATTTTGTGTAGGTCAGTGTCTTATGAATAGCTAATGGTGCATGTGAATAAGGGGAAGCTGCATTAGTACCACACATCATGCAAACTGTAAAATATGCCTGTAATCCACCTTTATGAAGCATAAAGCATGTCACCTGAACACTACTTCCTGTTTACAGCATGTTAAATCTGTTGGTGTGTTTAATGAATTAGCACATGTGTCTTTAAAAATGCATGTTGGTGATCATGGTTGTATGAGCCTGAGTGAAATGGTGTTATATGGTAGGAGATATATCTATCCATGCATGCTCAATCTCCTGTTAGTTATTGTATATCATAGCATGAAAGACTTCTGCAACACAAACTGCAGCATGTGGCATTATTTTATAATCCTAAATCAAAGAACAGGTGGAGAGCGGCTCGCTGAGGCAAAAGATATGTCATTCATTTTTAAACTGCTGGGAGTCTTATTGCTTAAATATGATGGGGAGTCAAAGGTTGTGTTGAAGGACTACAAAAAAAAACATTTTCCTGATAAGTAACAAAATGCTGTTATTTAAGAATGATGAACCTTAATGTTACTTCTATCGATTGCGTTTATCTGTCTAACTAGCAGCTTTGTTGTTATCACTCCCTTTAGCTGAAATAAACCAGTCATTAAATATGATTTTTTTTATTTAGAAAAGCAGAATTATGATTTAGAAGGACGGGTGAAGCTGGATTGTGAATAAATCTGTTTCTATGTATCAGCTTAGTCAGATATAAGAAATCTATGCAGTATAAAGTATTCCATAGCACATTGTGCATTTACTACAAACTCTATAGAAAAGTCTATAGCGAGAACCTGAGGTAAAACATGTGAATGAGATGCTGAGATGAATCAGTATACCAGTGCATGAAAAAGCAATCTTTCTGAGTAGCTTCTCATTCACTCTGCTATAAGTGAGGCTCAAAACTGTCCCTCTTTGATATCAGCGTGAGCTCAGATGCATCTAATTCTATGAGAGAACATCTCAGTATATTAAGTCCTTTACTCACCAGGGTTATGTATTCATGTGATTTATTTGGATGTCAGTACATTCATTTGAACATGTGTATAACTCATGAGCAGAGAAAATTACAAATGAATTCTATTACAGATCACTGATTATTTGTTCAAAAATGTAACTAACATAATACAAATTATTATTATATTAAAGTAATGTAATCTGATTACTTTCAGTTACTTTTGGACTATGTCTCTTGTTAAAGCCACATATTGAAACAAAAACTTTACATATATATATATGTATATATATATATATATATATATATATATATATATATATATATATATATATTTATTTATTTATTATGTTCTCAAGAAACAAATTCCCTGCCTGCTAAAGTACATACACTATCACAGTTGGAGAAACACCTTATATCCGAAATGGAAAAATTATACACACACACACACTTTACTTTTTACCTTCAAATATTTGTAAAATGTATCTGTAATCTCATACTTACTTTTTCAGTGCAAATGTAATGGATTACAGTTGCTGTTGTTGTTGGGCAAAAGTGTGATATCATTTTCCAGACAACTAAATTCACTCCACCAATCACTGTTGCCTCAAACATTTAGCTGCGTTCAGTCCACAGTCCACATCTCTAAGCAGTACCCTTATTCTATACACACTGATGAAGGGAACTGAAGTTGATGAAATTCCATCATACACTGATGGGGACTGGCCCCAGAAAGGTTTTAATCTGGACTGCCAGATTAATTTAGAATCCATGTTCCCAACACTTTTTGTTTAAATTCAGGCTGGTTATTTAAAACCATCTCCCTGACTGGCACAGATACTGACCTTTAGGCACCAGCAGAATATCCATTTCAGCTGGGGGTGGGTAAAAACACTGTCAAACCCAGTGGCCATGTGGGTCCTTCCCAAAACCAGTGAAATTAGCAGAGTTTAGGTTCAGAGAGATTGAGAGAAGAGAAATAGGGTAATTTTTCAGTCAGTTATCTAGTTATCCACTCACAGCTGAAATGGATATATGAATGGAGAAGGAGTAAAACAGCCAGAAGAAATGAAAGGGGAATCTGAACATGGAGAAGGATTGGGGCTTTCACAAAGATTCAGACTTGGTATGACTTTTTTGGTTTGCTAGCTTTCAGTCAAATTTGGCTTTTGGCTCCAATGACTGGCAAGCAAAGTGGCTGAACTGTGCCCCAATACAACTAATAATCTAAAATGCCTCTGATTTTGCCTGATGTGTAGCTCACAGCCTCTACAAATACTGGCATGGCTGACTAGCATGTGGGTTCACATCACAGTCAGAATCAGATTTCCTTTTTTTTGCCAAGTATGCTACACATACAAGAAATTTGTCTTGTCCATAGATGAGAAAGGGGTGAGAGGGGTCAGATATAATTCCGCCAGTGCTCTTCATGACCCTGCTATTGTAAATGTCCTGAAGCATTGGCAGAGTACACCTGATAATCTTCTCTGCTGTTCTAATTATACATTTTAGTTTGGCTCATTATTGGGAGGTGGATGAACCAAACCAGATGGTTAAATTGGACGAAGTGAAAATGGACATGATAAAACACGGTAATGATAGACTTGATGGACACTGCTACCAGCAAGAAGAAAGAAGTGCATTCATTTACCTATTCTCCCTCCTTTACCTTCTTTTAAAGTGAAAGAGACCTACTTCTTTCTCATCATAGTTTTCCTAATTTGTCAGGAGGGAGATAGTCTGCCTATGTATTCATTATTCACTGTGCAAACAGTACTGAGAAATTCACAAAAAGCATGTTGCATCTGATGTGCATTCAGTGTGTTGGGTGTTTTGATATTTTGTGTTTTTTATTCCTATCACATTTGATGTGTTATGACCTTAAGGGTACCCCTAGAATGGAAAACTGCGTTTACCTTGGTGTAGTCAAATAAGGAGAGTTTGGTAAATGAAAGTGACGTACTGTGAACCTCAACCCCCCTGCATACTAGCAAAATCCTTTTGACAACCCAAACTGCAACACTGTAAGACACAATGGCCACCGGTGTTTTTGAAACCTGATATCTATATGACCTAGATACTTTTTTGAGGCATCCATGCACATCAATGTCTTTGTGATCATGGCTTTTCATGTGCCATTGTCTGCAGAAGGGTAGCTCAAAATCAGGAAGAGAGGAAGCTAAAGCCAGGGAAGCAAGCGAGTATCTGTACTAGGCTAAATCCCTTGCCGACTGTCTTCTCACCAATGTCCATTCTCTCAAAAATAGACTGAAATTCCTCAGACCTTAGCTAACCAAACTAGGACAAAAGCTAACGCAGCTGACACCCTACTGTCTATTCAGGTAGCTAACCACACACCACCCTGCTGCACCACAACATTATCTGGTAGGATTCAGGAATAATTACAAAGAAGAATTTATGTTTTTGTTAGTGGCCATCATAAAAGAAAAAAAAACAGTATGTTTCATTCTAAAGCACAATTACAGGATAGGCATCAGTCAAAGCCACATACTTACTATTTATACAACAAAGAACAACTAACAAATTACAACACTGAATAAATGCATTCTAAAGCAGCTTTAATGGAGTTGTAGCATTTTGAGATTCTGTCTAGCTGGGTCTTCAAGCATCAAATCTGATTTCACATATTTACAACTGCAGGTTCACATTAAATTGGTTTTTGTTTTTGTTTTTTTCCCACACAACATACAAAAGTGCTTTGCTGCTCAAGCTTCCAAATACAAAAGTCAGTATGGATACCTACATATAAAACATGCATAATACTGAACAGCTACATAACCACACCAAAGCATGAGTGCCATTACAAGTCTTTATTAAAGATTTCTGCTGAAGTTCTCTTGAAAGAAATGGATATTCAGTCTGTGTTTAAAGACTACAAGCAACTCAGCAGTTCGGACACCCAGGAGAAGTTCAGTCCACCATCTCTGTGCCAAGACAGAGAAAAATCCAGATGCCTGTCTTCTAAGCATCTTGAGGGATGGTGGGTCAAGCTAAGCCATACTCAAAGCGGTCCTGGTATGGATTAGGTTTAGACCATTGCCATCTGGTACGGACGGATGGTCTATTATTGGCTTTGAAGGCCAGCTTCAGAGTTTCGAATCAGATGCAGGCAGCTACAGGAAGCTGGTGAAGAGAATGCCGCAGGAGGCGTTACATGGCTGAATTTGAGGAAGGTTGAAAACCTGGATCAGCTGCAAGGGCCCGATGGTACGCATTGGAGGACCAGCCAGGATGATATCAAGTCGAGTCTTGAAATCACGAGGGACTGAATAAGCATCTGGGTGGCCTCTCGAGGGTTGATTTTTTGGATGAACTTTAGAAATCTTTATAAAAAGCTACTTTTGTGCGATACCTTTTTTTCAGCTAGTGGTCTACATATTGCTGTACAGTTTCCAGATTTAGCTGTCTAAAGAAACCTGACATTCTTGTTTCAATATTCATCCAACATCCAGAGACAGCACCTTTTCCTACACTTGGAACAAAGAGAATAAGAGAAAATGACTTTGCTTTGGGTCTTAATTTGTTTTTCTTAATTGGCTTTTCATCTCTTCCCTTTCTTTTTCTCTCTCTTACTCTCGGTCTCTCCTTCCCTCTAAATCCCCTATCCTAGTGTTAATGAGTTAGATGCGTGACAGTTAGACAGTGATGCAGTATGGGTCTGGGGGGTGCTCAGCATTTGGAGCAATACAATGGAAGTGTGCTGTTAGCATCATTAGCGTTGTTTCAGACATGGCGAGAGCTGCATGCTAAGAGAGAGAAGTGTCTCCAGTGCATACTTGGCCACAGTTGAAAGCGATGATCGATCATTTTGAGCATTCACTGCCTGCTGACACGAAGCATCTCCTCTGCCAGTCAATAAAGAACCCGGTGCATAAAGATGCTGTATGTGTAATCTCTAATAAGGTAAAGCCAGGCTAATTATGTATACTTAATTCAATGTACATATGATCCAGTGTAAAGCTTGCAATTCTGACTGGTAGGAGAGGAAATGTACACAAGAACACCATCCTCACTTCCACTCTCTCTCTCTCTCTCACACACACACACACACAGCTGTCTCCATTAAAAATCTATAACAACTTGGTGAAACTGGAGGTCATAATGGATCCAATTATCACATCTACTGAGGCGTTTTTCTTAGTGGGCCTAAACCAGCATTCTTTTTCCCCCCCTTAGACGCGTCCAAAAATGGATTCAAATATGAGCCATCCAGACTTAATATTCCACTCCATACTAATTCATCGTCCCTGTGTGAGTGTGCTCAGAAGTCACATACTTTCCAATTTGTGAGCCACTCTGAGCACAGCTACGAACAGATTATTTGCTTTTCCTTTCCATCAGCTTGAACACTTCTGGGTGATAAGTATGCTTGAGCTGAAACGTTATTAGGAGAGAGGTAAGATATTGAGAAGTACCATTATCATGATGTTCGATTCTAAAACGAGAGCATAATTGGAGGAACTTTATCAGTGTCCAGAAAACCTCCCGGGTCTGTTTTTAGTGATGAAGAGAGGTGATTACAAAATGTGGGAGGCCAGGGGGAGTTGAAAGCAGATAAGTATTAAGGATTTCATGTCTTCTGTTTCATTCTTTAGTGTGGCTATAAAATATACAGCTGTGTTTAGTCTGTGATAGCATCTGAATGTGCAAATTTAGACCCACAACATATACACTATATGCCCGAATGTTTGTGGACACCCCTTCTAATGTATGTATTCAGCCACTTTAAGTCGCACCCACTGCTGACACGGATGTGCAAATGCAGGCACACAGCTTGTCTAGTCCCTGTAGAGAAGTATCGCCAACAGAATAGGACCCTCTGAACAGACACCATGCTGAATGTCTGAATTGGGCTAGAGGGGTTTCAAAGCCCCCAGAATTGAACTCTGAAGCAGTGGAACTGTGATCTCTAGAATTATGGTGCCTTATGCAACTGTGGGATGAGTTGGAGAGTTGCGGATGAAGTAGGGTAGTGATCATCCAACATCCCAATCTTACTAATGCACCTTCCCTAAATGCAGTAAATGCAATAATATCCTTACAGTAATTTTCCAGATGAAGTAGAAAGCCTTCAATGGACAGTAGAGACAGTTTTTCCAACAAAATCAGGATAAACTCTTTTTTAATACCCTTGATTTTTGGAAAAAACAATGAACAAGCAGATATCCCAAAACCTTGGTCCTTATAGTGTGACAAAGGATGTACCAGGGTTTTTCATTGTTGGTTCCATTTTTTCCATTTTTTATTGGAAATTTATTCCAAAAACAAAAGTAAGGCTCATCTTTCTACTGACTATATAGACATTTACAGGGACTCTAATTATTTGCTACTATTATTGTTATTTCCACATTAACCATATAACCATTATTAATTCCATTATCATTACCATTCTCTATTTTGACTATATTACTTCTACTATAACATTATGAAGAGGATGGGTCTCCCCTTGTAAGTTTTGGTTCCTCCCAAGATTTCTTCTTCCAGCTCGAAGAGAGCTTTTCATTGCCACTGCCGCCTTTGGCTTGCTAACCATTTTGTTTTGTTTGTTCATGTTTTATCATTTGTTGATCTTTTGTCTTATTACTAGATTTCTTTAAAGCTGCTTTGTGAAAACGGCAGTTGTAAAAAGAGCTATACAATTTAAGTTTGCTTTTTTATTCATCCATCTTCTTATTCATGTCTTCCTGGTAAGGGTCTCTGAGCCCAGGTTAAATCACATTTACATCCAGTGTGAAATGTAGTTTTGGGAGGTGAAAGGAAACTGGTGGAAAACCCACATAGACAGGGGAAGGAAACACCAAACTCCTCACCACAGAGTGCTGCCCTAATCAGAAATCATTTACAAAATACACAGGTTAAAAGTGAGTTTTTGTTTTAGCTGTTTACATTAATAAATATTCAACCTGTTCCAATTTCTCTCCTTCTAATTGCCTCTCTCTTTTCTAAACTGCAACACATAGCCCTGCCAGCTCTAGTAGCTCTAATAGAGCTTTTCTGCAGTAATATTTTTGATGGATGTGGAGACCTGGAATAATCAGGGAAGTCAGATGATAACTTATGGTTGACTGATGTTTTTTGTTCTTACATTTTTCCTCCCACATAAGTAAATGAATTTTGACCCTGGAGCCGCAGTGAATCGTCCATGTTCCAGAAAAAGATGTTCACCAAGCACACTTTGTTAAGTTGTGACCGTGAAGAATGCATTATTGATCTCAACCTCCACCTCACTTCCTCAATATGCACTTTGCCTTAAAGAAGAGTTTCTTCTTTCTGGACATAAATCACAAAGGACACTGCTACTGAGTCACATGTTGCTGCATACAAACTACTTTGAGAAAGCAGTAGACTTTATCAGCATGTATATATGTCATTAATTAAAAATAGGGCCTGGCATATCCTTCATGTTGGTGACTGTTATTTCAGATATTGACAACAGCGTGAAAGGTCAACAAATTTGTATCCAAAAATGGAGAAAGAGAACCAGTGGAAAAAATGGTTTCAGAACCATTGACCTGAAATGTGCATGGGATGTTCAGCATTTTCAGAACATTTTCAATTAGAAGAACCTTCATGTTCCAGAACATTCATGTTAGAAGCATGTTTCTCAGAACATTACCTTAACTACTGCAATAGTCATTTGCAAAGACTATTTAATGTATATTTGGAGAATTTGATAAGGTCCTCCAAAATCTCAGTTCCACCTCATTCCAACAGTGTAGTCCTCTAGAAGGCATGTCTTCTAGAAGTTATGCTTGAAAGTTCACAATTTTTCATTTTTGAGTGTCATTGTTCTCAGAGCCTTTTCTTAAATCAGGGAAATGTTCCCTCTTAATGGACATTTACTGTAATCTAATTTGCATTAACAGTTTTAAGAAACGGTTCAATCAGACATGCTAACTTACTAACAACTATCAATAAGCATTACTCAAATAGCATCATTCTAAATAACTAGCTTTCATTTATTGTTATCAAAAATGATTATGCATGGTTATGGTGGCCATGTTCAGGTTTCCAAAAAAGAGAACAGTGGGGACACACTGCATGTATGAGGGTAGAAAGGAGTGTTACTGAACACTGAATCATTTGTTCATTTATCAAAACTAATGAAAAGCCCCAATAGCCTATATTACTTCAGCATCTTCTTTCATTTTAACTTGAGTGACTCAAGTAAAATAATAAAAAAGCAAATGTTTTACTTTTACCATCTTTTAAAATAGTCTGCTTTAAGAAACCTAAAGTGGCTTCAAAGAACCATTTTGGGACCTTTAGCTTGAGTGTCTATGATAAAAGAAAGACAAGCAATATTGCAATCACTGATAAAAGGTTATATCCTCATCACAGAGCAAAGTCGTCTAGGTTTTCTCTTATACTGTAGCCACATTTCGCCTTTGGTGGGGAACCTCAAACGCTAACTGCTGGGAGTGGGTTTTGCTGGGTCTGATTGGGAAGTTTTCCATCAGACTGAACACAAGCCAAACCTGCCCAGTCTGGGATTGGACTGTCTGTGTGGAAGGATTACGGGTCATGGATTGGGCTCGGACCCTCATCTTGGGGATAGTTTCATCCCATGCTGAGGCAGGAAGACTGTGTGGAGGATTGGAACAGTAATGATTGTCCACTATCAGCATTTTCTGCCCTCTGTGACCAATGTATGGCATCAATAAAAACACCTTATTTCCAGTATGTCAAAACACCAGAGCATGTTGCAAAGAGATTGATGACAGATGTCAGGAATCAGCATCTGGAAATGTACGAGCTTGATTCCATTGGGAATACACCGCAGCTTACACATGCGTCGACACTTTCCCCATCCTCGCATGTGCACAGGCTGGCACAAATACATTGCGTGGGATTCTCTGAAACGATGCATCTGTTCCTTAACGTCAATTCTTAGACAGAGGGTTTTCGTCAGAGTTTGCATTAATTGAATTCTGCTCTTCTTGGCAGCCTCTCCAGCTATTCTTTCGTGGACATTGAAAGAAGGCTAAGTGGCTTCTACATCTATCTCTGTTCTTCTTTCATGACTAGTACAATGGATGTCTATGTGCGTTCGGTCCAAGTGGCTGTCACAGAATGAGAATTAATGTTGGAGGGATGGCAGAGAATTCTCCATGTGTTTCCATTATCTATTACTCTACCAATCCCCCACCCCACCCTCACACCCCCACGTGCACTCACTCTCTCCCTGACTGTCTTTTTATTTGCGATTTGACAGACTGCTCTGAATGGCAGGATGTGGAAGAAACAAACGCTATCGGCCTGTATGCAGGGAATAAGATAAGCACTGTGTGTGAATACAGCAGAGTGGATAAAAGGTCATTCTTACTAGAGCTTCGAGACAGAATCCTCAGAGACGAAGGTCAGCCAAATTGAAGGTCTGATTCTTTTCTCTTTAATTCTCTGGATTCAATCTGGCTCTGTGCTTTTATCAATATGGAGCATCTCCTTGGTGTCAAATTCAAAAGAGCTAAAATAAAGCCATTGAACGAAGGTGCTTGACACCGAAGGCCTTCTATATGAGGATCATGGGAAGCACAGTATATCCGCAAGCTTTTTAATATTTATGTTTTGGAAATTTGCCTTTCACATCTCATTCTCGCAGCCACCCCACCACACATGCTTTGCTCATATTTAGCTGCTTTCCCATCTAACAATGTCTTCTCATTCATCAGCATGCTCTCTTCTATTCTTCTCGTTGCATCACTCCTCTCTTCTAGTCCTTCTCCTCTGCCTTCAACCTCCTGTCCTCACGCCCCCCCCTACCCCCTCCATTCCACCATTCCTCTGTCCGCTCCCCCTTGGGCTATCTGTCTTTTTCACTCTTTAGCTCATGATCCTGCAGAAGAGGCAGCCATCAATCAGGGCTGAGCAGGGCCTCATCATCTCACAGCATCATGGGTAATAAACAATTAATTGTGAGCCGTGAAGATGTGAGGCTCCAGGGGCACAGCAGAACTGCCTGCTCTCTTGCATTCCTACGGTGGACCGCTTGGCCTTTTCTCCAGTGCTGCAGTCTGGCTATAACCCAGCCAGTCTCAGCCTCAATCTTTACAACCACTTTGCTTCTCTGGTGTCAACAAGATTTGACAAATTTGAGAATGTAGGCAACTTTATGCATTTATTCACGTGAAAAAAATACTATTTATTTAATTTTCTTTACTGTTTTTCCTGATTTGTTGCATTATTTTTCCACAATTAAAGTATAGCAATGGAACTTTAAATATAGTGGGGAGATTGGGGAAAGATGAGCCATTTTTCACCATTTTCATTATTTTTGTGAGGTAATTTTTCCCAAAACTGCTGATGCCAGTTAATACCCTAATAAAATCTCCTTGGCAATCACAAGCGTCTTTTAAGATTAAATAGTCAAGTAGATGTCTAGGCTGACAAGAATTCTCCCTTTTCTGTCCTTTGGCACAGCTTACCCCAGGTGAAGAGTATGTTGAGCCAATTCTGTTAAAATGAGCTATCAAATAGTTTCCAATAAAATAAGTGCAACTTAGTTTCATTCCTTAAACAGTCAGTTTAATTAAATATATTATACAGTATATTAAGTGGTCTTTTAAGGTGCTGTCACTATGATCAGAGGATTGCTGATTGCTTTGAATCCCGGTCATGCTGCTAGCTATCGGCAGCCAAGGCCTTGGGTGTGTGCTAGTCCGCCCTCACTGGTGTCAGGAGCAATTTGTCCAAGGGGGGGTGGATGGGGGAGATTACATGCAGGTTGGGTAATTGGCAATCCAAATAGGGGAGAAATTGGATGAAAATTGGATGATTTAAAAAATATATATATATTTTAAATATTATCAAGTCAGGACTAGGCCTAGCTATACAACACAAACAGTGGTATCAAATATGCGCTTAATGAAAGCACTGACCCATCACAAAATATTACATAAGGTTTCAATAAAATAGCAGTTTTTAGTGAGAGATCACTTAAAAGTTAATCCAAAATAAAACTGATAACTTTCTAACTTTCTAGTTAAGCATTGAATAAGATTCAAACTATTTCACGTTTGCTTCTTTTATGTGATTTGTTTCCTTTTTCTCCCATTTTGGTAGTTCCAATTAATCCACCTGTTTGTATCCTTCTCTTTATAGCACTAGCAATGCTTCTGACACTAAAAAGGTAAGGGCTTATCACATCTCTGATACATCTAAAGCCAGCCACCAAAACTGCCGCAACACATCATTTCCAGGCAGCCAACACTCTCAGAGAAAAGTGTCGGGGCCACAGCTCTGCTGCACCAGCTAACAGATGCCTGTGCCAGCCAACGTTGCTTAAGAGTGATGAGGGGAGAGAGTGCCATCTACCCACCCAAAGAGAGCATGGCTAATCATGCTCAGACTTCAGGCCATTGTGGCAGCGCTCAAGAAGAGCCCTTGAAATAGAGTTTTGACAAAAGTTATCGATCAAAGAACTTTTATAGGTAACAATGTGGCAGAAACTTCAAAACCAACTGTGGTTGCTTAAAAATGTGACCCCCATTATTTAAATGTGAAGTCAGTGTGTGACAAACAAGCTACATCTAGGGCTAACAAGGGGGCGTGGCTACAGAAGAGGCACAGGTGGGAACACTGACAAACAGGCGGTGCTAGGAATGACAAACAAACAGAGCCATCAGCTAGAAAGCTCAATAATCCTCATATCCACCATAGCTGTATTATACATATGACAGTTGAAAAACTCAGCATGTTGATGATATATGCATATGCCACGCTTGTGTATGGTTTGCTGAGGTTCATGGAGTTGCTCCTCTTACTAACTGGTTCGTCTTACACTACAGAAATACTACAGTAATCAGTTTAACCTAAAGAAACGACATGAAGTAAATGCGTTTAACGGACCACTGTTTCAAAGGTGTCGAATAAAACAGTGGCTTCAGTATAGTTAATTTGCCTTTTACCACATTAAGTAATTTTATGTAAGTTTATGTAGTAATTTACCATTGTGTAGTCAATTGTGTATACCGATTAAAGACCTTTACTGTCTTTACTGCACTGTAAGGAAGAATGTTTTTAACAAGCTACTTGCTACAACTAATTTCATTCACCTCCAGTAAGTAAAATATTAGTTTAGATAAACAAAAACAATATTTTATATCAATTAAAAATCAGTTTAAATCAACTTCAGTCCTGTTCTACCTTTTATAGAGTGTGTTTTCAAGATGAAATTCTTTTGTTTAAGACCAATTTATGAACAATCTAGCGCTTAGCATAAATGAATCACAATCCGTCTCTTTTCATCAGGCTTATCAGATTGGTGGTTATCACATTCATGTATTTTCACTGAAGATTAGGATCTTTGTTTAGAATTAGATGACATTTCTTTTACCGAGGTCCTGCTTAACATCACAGTGTGTCTGCTTTCTGGTTAAATCATTCAATTGCTTAAAATCAACAATTTCTTATTAAATTCCTTAAACATAGAAAACTGAAAACTGTTGGTAGCACAACATGTTAATATAAGATGTACAAAGGGCTTTTTTTTTGATGAACTCAAATTATTATTTTACACACACGTTGGTCTGGAGTGAGTTGAGCAAGCTTCCACTGTTCCACTGCTCAGTAAAACATGACTGTTTGATTGCACTGAAAGCTCCCTTATCTAGACACCCTTCTAAACAAAGTCTGTTTATGCAGAGGTTTGGTATCTCGTATTTTTACAGCTTTACACAGATATCTAATGGGCAGGCTGTTGCTTTTTTTCTCTGTGTGTGTGTGTGTGGGTTCAAAAACTCTAAACTCCACCAAACTTATTGCAGAGCAGACATACCCTACATTATTCCTACCTTTATTTGAACATGAGCGTTCTTACCAATGTTAATGTTCAACATTTATGTGGATTAATGTATCAAAAACAGTCCTAATTCTGTATTAGACTGGTTTATGTAAATGATCTTTGTTCGGATTGGCTGTCCTGTATTGTTTTTCATGTGTAATAGGAACTGGGTGGACACAAAATTTACCACCCAGTTACTGTTTCTTTGCTTAATTTAACAACTATCTTCTCCACTTTCACCTGGTCAGAGTCGCAATGTGTTGCAGAAATACCCGGACTCATTGGGCACAGGATAGGAAAACTCTCGGTGCAGGGTGTCGGCCTATCACAGGAAACCACACATCCACAGGCAATTTAGCACCATGTTTTTTTTTGGGACAAAACTGGAGTAGCCGGAGAAAACCTGAGTGGACACGGGGAGACCACATGAAATTTATCACAGAGGGTTGAATCCACAAACCCTGGAGCTGTGCAGCACTCATACCACCTGCTGTGTTACTGTGCCACCTCTGAATATTTGGGGACACCCATTCTAATAAATGCATGCTGACAAAGATGAACCAGCAAATGTGCGCATACACACACAGCTTGTCCAGTTCCTGTGGAGAAATACTGCCAAAAGAATATGACTATTTAGAGCAGATTAACATGAATCTACTGGCACCATGTCTAATGCCAAACATGTGCTAGAGAGGAATAAAGCCCCCCAACTTTGAGCTATGGAGCAGGGAAGCTGTGTTCTCTGGAATGTTTATTATTATTATTATTATTATTATTATTATTATTATTGTTGTTGTTGTTGTTGTTGTTCTCAATATATTAAATATCTTCAATAACTAGAAACATTTTAAACTTTGGAGTGTATATAGATTTGCATATGATACATATATACATTTAAAATATGTATAGTAGAATATGCAAAGATCAATAACGTCCGCATATTATATCATATGATACCATGATTTAGACATTTAAAAGTAGCTTTAGGACTCTGGCCATCTCCTTGAATCAGTTCTAAATGAGTCTGTCCAAGGATCCAAAGAAGACTGACCAAGGGTCAGTTATCAAACTAAAGTTGTCCCTGGATCTTGTATAACTGGCATTCACAGCATGTGAAACACTTAGAGCTCTTCTGCTTGGCCTCTCTCTCTGTAGGACTTATGTCTGAGCTTCCATTTGGACACTGTGTTAATTGCTGAGGTTATAATGCTATGACCCCATGCTGGGCCCCTTTGGGACCTTCGGCCTTTCACACTGTCTGAGAATGGCATTGAGAGATGTGTTCGGGCAAAAATTAAGAGCATTAGCAGCAGTGGACCAGGCTAGGCTGTGACCTCCCAATACAGAAACACAGAGGGAGACATTTTTAGCCTCATCACTCCATGCAGAGGAATTAGCCCATGCCTCTGGAAGCATCTCACTGACAACTCTAATTTAGCAAATCCGCCTTAAGTACATTAAAGCCATGTACTAAAGAAGGCAACATCTGCTCCAGTGTTAATTGCACATCAGGGGGATCAAACGTTGTGATGGCTGATGGACAATGAAGTTGAGAAGGACAGGTTCATGCTGTCTAAGAATTTCAGGCAAGTGCTAGAAAGCAACTAAAATAGCCATATAACTGTAGCGGAGGGAGAACTACAGTTTCAATGAGAACTATTAGCAGGGATAAGTCCAATTACGGACTATACTGACTTAATGTCAATTTCAAAAGCATAATATCATCATAAGACCTTCTTATGGCCTAATTAACTCAGATACATATCAAATAGTGACATTGTCTCCTCAAGTATAAACAGATACGCTAATTAAGTGTAGATGCTTCATCTACAGAAACAAGAACCTTGGTGTGGTTACAGATGACCAGTGATCTTTAATGCATCATGTTGCTAACCTGACTAGGTCGTTCAGATTTCCACTCTTCAACATTCAGAGAATTTGGCCATTTCTCTCTGGGAAGGCCACCCAGGTGCTTGTTCAGTCTCTTGTCGTCTCAAGACTCACTCCTGGCTGGTCTTCCTATGCATGCCATTAGGCTTCTGCAACTGATCCAGTATGCGGCAGGTTTAGACTTGTCTTCAACCTTCCAAAGTTCTGTACAAAGAGCCCTTTGAGTTTCAAGTATGGCCCAGCTTGACCCATCATCTCTAAGGATGCATGAAAGACAAGCATCCAGACTTCTCTCCATCTTGCACCAATATGGTGGAACGAACTCTTTCTGAGTGTCCAAAGAGCAGAATTACTTATTGTCCTTCAAAGGTCAGCTGAAGACCTGAGAGCAGGTTCTATATTCAGGTTCCAGGAATTGTGATTTGATTGTAAATGGTTGTGTTAGGGTTGTTTTGTGGCTCATTTCTATCAGTGTCAGTGTCATCATCCTGGGTCTGTTGACACTAGCTTTGGATATATTGTGAGTGTAATGATAAGGCACCTTTGTAAGTTGCTCTGCATAAGATGGTCTGATAAATGCCATAAATGTAAATATTTGGAAATGAAAAAATCATGTTATACAAGTACAAGTACACATTAAATAAAGAGATAAGGCCTCATGTTGCCACGTGCTGCAAAACAAGGTCAACAAAAAAAAAAAACAACACTTTCTCAGCGTCCTACCAGAGCACTCAGGAATCATAGCGTCCATATTCAGTCAGGCTGAATAGATACACATCTCTGGTTTCTTCCTAAAATAGCTCAAACATGTGAGATACACCTGTCCATGAGTCATCATGTGAGCTGACTTTTTTCTCCATTTGATTTTTTTCTCAATGCCATTTGAAAAATAACATACAGGAGCATGCAAAAGTTTGGGCACCTCTGGACAATCTTTCTTTTACCTTTAGCTTAAGAAATTAGCTTAATAATAATAAGTTAATAATAAAGCATTTATTTAACATTTTAAACAAGATTACTTTTTATTTCTATTTTTTGACAGATCAAAATAATAGAAGGTTTGGATACCCTGCATGGCCGGTCCATAGCAATACCCCCTTTGGCATGTTTTAAAGCTTGTTGATACTTTATGTAGCAGATAAGAGTCTTTTAGTTGTTGTTTTTTGGGGGATTTTCACTCATTCGTCTTTGCGAAAAGATTCTCTTTGTTGGGCCGTCTTGCATGCATTGCTTATTTTAGGTTTATCCACAGATATTTAATGATATTTAGCTAACCTAGACATAATTGTAAATCTGTGGATAAACCTAAAATAGGTGCTTGCACCTCTTGAGATAGTCCACTGTGTATTTCTGAGGTGTATTAATGTATATTAATTATGGAATTATTAGTTACTAGTAATATTATTGGGTAAGCAGAGAGGTACAGCTGTGCCCCTCTTAATTCTGTGGACATGAGTGCAACAAGACTCATGTAGACTGTGTAGAATGCATCTGTGTAGAAGCCATCCTCTTTTCATCTTCAGCTGTTCTACTGATGGTGTGATGCTTGTTTTTAGAATTAGCTGATATTTGATTGAATCAATTCTTCCTTACCCCAGTGAAATGTTCCCTGTGCTACTGGCTGCAGCACAAGTCCAAAACTTTAAAGATCCACCCCTGTGCTTAATTTTGGTGAATTGTTTCTGCACCCTATTCTGCACCCTTTAATTTCATCAGTCCAATGGACTTGTTTCCAAAATGCATCAAGCCTGATTATATTTTCCTTTAAAAAGGAGTTTTGTGGTGAGGTCGCAGGAAAGGTTTTCTTTCAAATTAGTGAAACCAAAAAGTTATGCGTTGTTCAGTGTGGTGTTGAATGTCATATTTTTCTGACACTGAATGATGGTTATTTAGATAGATGGTCTGAAATGGAATCTCTCAACAGGACTTCTACAAAACTAGCATCAATATTCCACCTAATATATTCTGTAATACAGTAAAATAATGAGTCACTTTAAATGGCTCTCCTGTCAGAGCCAACATCAGTGTGTTTTGTAGTCAGGAAAAGTCCTGCTTCAGCAAATCTAACCCACACAGCAGAGAAAAATACCAAACAATTATAAATGGTTCATTGATTTGGCAGTGGGTCCAGATGGACCTCAATCTCTACTCTTATCCATTTGGTTGAAAATTGTTGGTCACTCATCCATCTCAGTTTAAAATGAGCTTCAGAAAGAGCACAATATCTCTTATCATGCTGTCTTCAATGGCTCAGTGAATGTTTTTAACCACAATTTAAAAGGACTGCAGTTGCTTATCTGGCTGCATCAGATGCTGTTAGCCAGTGCCTGTGGTTTCTTTTTTTGTAAATGTCATTCTGCAGCTCAACATGAGCAACATCAAAACAAAGAGCAGCTTTTGCATCCCTGACTTCAAAAACATGAAAAAGAGTTGGCCTTCAGAAGAGTCCAAAATCAACCTTTGGGAAAATACAACCTTGTACGGGTTGAAATAAACATTAAACAGCATCAAATCTCTTTTTAGACAGACATATATGCTATCATTCTAAGGTAAACTGAGGGAATATTTAAATTGCCTAATCATACTAATGTTCGGGGATTGTGTGGAATACCGAAATTCAGTTTTCTAGATGTAGATTAGACATAAACTGCAAATATATACATTAAATAAACACCTACTCATTCATTGTTTCTTTGGAAATCAAGAGTATTAAAAATATTTTTTTCAATAATTTTCAATTATTTCAATTATTTATTTTTGAAGAAACAATGAATGAGCAGGTGTCCCAATACTTTTGTCTATTTAGTGTAAGTGATCCAAAACACAAATCATTGTCTTTTTCAACCATTATATAGCTTCATCTGCTTTATTTGTGGAGTTCTTGCATAAAACACTATCCTTGTTCAAGTGTTTGAATCAATCTTTGTAAGGTTTTACCCTTGGGTTCTTTCTTGCCCCTTTCAGGATTACCTATTGTTCTCTTGGGGTGAAATTAACAGGATACCCACTCCTAGGGAGAGTTGCAACTGTCATGAGTTCTGTCTATTTGAAGACAATATGTATAACTGTGAAATGCTATACACCAAGGTCTTTAGCAATGGTTTTGTAGCATTTTCCAGCTTCATGCATCTTGAATCCTCTCAAGGTTTCATCCTCTTGCTCTGAGGGAATTTTTTTCTTGCCACTGTTGCCTTTGGCTTGCTCAGAAGAGGCTCAGACCCAGATCTCTGTAAAGCTGCTTTGTGACAACACTCATCATGAAAAGAGTTATACAAATGCATTTGAATCAAACGCTGTTTGCATCAAGGCTTGGTTCGCACTAACCGATTGTCCTTGAGAGAAAAAGATTTGTCAGTTATCAGAGTTTGTGTGCCTTTATTTTATAGGTATATTTTATATTTTATACACACATTTTAAAGTACACTTTAAATCTAATCTCCGTAACTAAAACACCTGGTACCAATTGTTTGCTGTAGGAGAAGCCATTAACACAGAAGTTCTCTTACTTTTTCTAGCCTGCACTGAGAAAGTTTACTCTGTTGTCTGTCTATAATTATAAATGATCAGACAACATTTTATTAGGAATCCATGCAGATGTCCAGGTAATTCCAATGAGTTCACTTACTTTTTCCTTTTTCCTTATTTTAAATTAGTCTTAACCCCTTAAAAAGCCTATGGCCCACCGTCTGGCCAAAAGCATTATTACAAAATAGTATTACCAAAGAATAGGACAGGAACAGACTGCATCAAACAGTGAGGGCAGCTGAGAGAATCATTGTGCTTTTCTGCCCTCCATTTAGGACTTGTACTGCTTAGGAACCAGAAAATGGGCAGAGAAAATCATTATGGACTCCTCACACCCTAGTCACAACCTCTTCCAGCTGCTCCCATCTGGCAGACGCTACAGAACTATGTCCACTAAGACTGTCAGAAACAAGAACAGTTTTTACCCTCAGGCCATCACCTTCATCAACAGCTGATCACCATCATCAGCTATAGGCCCTAGATATTATTGATAAACTATTATCACTCCTATTCTACAATTACTGCATTACTGCACCATTATTCATGTCACATGTGTACACTGCTGTAGTTACACAATATTTAATCTGCATATTGTTGCATACTGCTATTCTGTGAATAACACTGCAGCACACTGTATAGAAATGTCCTTCTATAGTCTGTGTATTGTGTGCATACTAATGTTCTCTGTATATTGGGCATTGCATGTAAATTATATGTAGATTAGCTGTTAATTTATTATTATTGTTAATACTAGAGAGACACTAACAGCCAGAAACAAATTCCCTGTGTGTGTGAACATACTTGGCCAATAAATCTGATTCTGACTTCTGACTGATTCTGAATAGCCCATTTGGTACAGAAATCACTGCAGATACTGAATAGTACACCTTCGTGTGAAATAGTGTTAAGGGGTTAAACAATATCCATTTTGCTTGTGAAATATCTCCAAAAAAGAGCTGCTGAAAGACAGGCATGATGAGGCCCCATATTTAAAATGTTCTAGCGACGGATATTGCACACAAGAAGAGAGACTGATGAAAAAATTACCATCTATTGGTGTTATTCTGTGGCTGAAAGGTACAGGCAAGAGCATGATAATTAAAGGTAATGTGGGAAATGTCATTGTAATTGGTCTGTAAGAGTGCCAACACCTTCCTTTTTATTTGCTCATCACAGTTAATTGACTGCAATTATACTCAGCTAAATCAAACTTTTTAATGACATTTTTAAACCAGGAAAATCATACTTTCAACAATGTCAGAAAGGAACCCATAAATTAAAAGCTTCTCTGTGCCTTCATGTATGTGTGTGTGTGGTGTACGTGTGTGTGACATGTATGTGTTGAGATTATATGTAGGTCCCCATAGAGAGGCTCTGAAAATACATTAATTGAATTACATAAAATGTTGTTGACCTTTTTAATTTAGGCTATTGCTTTAGGACAGAGGTTTCCATACTCAACATTGGTGGTAGGCTCAGGATCAACAGTTCTGTCTTTGTTATTGGACAATGGGGTGGGACTAGGGTATCCCTGCTTCACACTGAAAATATGAATAAAAATACATACATAAGTAAGAAGTTTCACTTGGAGCTGTGAGAAACTTTCCTGAAATAGGGTGCAAATGTGTTTTTCTCCCACACCTCTGTCAGGAGGATGGTTCAAAAAGCAGAGCTTCCTCCATTGATCATGGTTGAACAATTGCAATTGAAGCTGGTTGCATCCTGGGCCAGGTCTCCAAAGATTCCAACTCTATGCCAACAAGCTATTTAGTGAGAAGAAGGCCTCTGTGGTTATGAAATCACAAATATATGTGTCTGGACTTTACTAAACATCTATGGGCTTTTGACTGGAACTGGGGTTCATGGTCAGATGATGATTTCTTCACGAAAGAGAGGTCAGAAAAATATCTACCCCCCCAGTGTGAAGTATGGTGGTGGACCTGCAATATTCTGGGCTGTTTTAAATCCAAAAGCCCTGGGAATTCTCGGTGTAGCATCATGTACTCTATCAAAGTCAGGCTACCTCTGCATGACTTACCTTGCATTTACACTGCCATCCGATAGCGTAACAGGCAACCAGTCATTTTCTATGGGATAATGTGACACACTCCTGCACTATATTGATAAGCAACAAATCAAATTGAGATGTTCTTAAATTTATGCAACACAAATTATGATGTGAGAAAGCAACCATCCAGATGTTTAGGTCCAACAAATTCCTTGGGCCAGTGTTTCTCAACCCTGATCTCGGAGGCACCGTGCCCTGCACATTTTAGTGCTTTCCATGCTCCCAAGTTCACCTACAAGTGTCTCTCTGGCCACAGCTTTGACAATGACTTACAATGCAAATGATTATGCAAGTTGTATTACCTTTATCCTTTCAACATCACACTTAGTGCATGTAGCTTATTATTTCTGTCTATTAGACTAAATAGCTTTCTCTACTGGCTCCTTATTTCAAGTCAGGTTGAATCTAACTGTTTTTATAGGGTTTTACTTTTGTAACAGTGCAATGGTTACAGCTAATAACTAGCAAAATAGCTAATACTGTAATTCTTAACTATACTGTACTAAGGACTAGTGACCAGCACTTGTATCCAGAAACTTAACTCAGGCTTGTATCTCAGTGACAAGAATCAACTCGAACCACAGAGACTCTAAAATCAACTCAATCTTGCACCCTAGAAACTCGAGAATCAACTCAGACTTTCACCCCAGACATTGAAGACTCAACTCAGGCTTGTACCTCAAAGACTTGAGACTACTTGGATTTGCACACTCAGGACTCACCACCCCAGACACTTGAGGTTTAACTCTAACTTGCTCAAGAATGACCTTAGACACAGAGTCTCAAGAACTCAAAAGACCTATAACTCAAACTCGAACTCCAGACACTCGAGAGTCAACTCGACCTCACACCCCAATAGACTTGAAAGTCAACTCGAACTTACACACCAGAGATTCAAAAATCAACTCAAACTCACACACCAGAGATTCAAGAATCAACTCAAACTGACACACCAGAGACTCAAGAATCAACTCAAACTCACACACCAGAGCGTCAAGAATCAACTCAAACTCACACACCAGAGACTCAAGAATCAACTCAAACTCACACACCAGAGCGTCGAGAATCAACTCAAACTCACACACCACAGACTCAAGAATCACCTCAAACTCACACACCAGAGCATCGAGAATCAACTCAAACTCACACACCAGAGACTCAAGAATCAACTCAAACTCACACACCAGAGACTCACACACCAGAGACTCGAGAATCAACTCAAACTCACACACCAGAGACTCAAGAATCAACTCAAACTCACACACCAGAGACTCAAGAATCAACTCAAACCCACACACCAGAGACTCGAGAATCAACTCAAACTCACACACCAGAGACTCAAGAATCAACTCAAACTCACACGCCAGAGACTCAAGAATCAACTCAAACTCACACACCAGAGACTCAAGAATCAACTCAAACTCACACACCAGAGCGTCGAGAATCAACTCAAACTCACACACCAGAGACTCAAGAATCAACTCAAACTCACACACCAGAGCGTCGAGAATCAACTCAAACTTACACACCAGAGACTCAAGAATCAACTCAAACTTACACACCAGAGACTCAAGAATCAACTCAAACCCACACACCAGAGACTCAAGAATCAACTCAAACTCACACACCAGAGCGTCAAGAATCAACTCAAACTTACACACCAGAGACTCAAGAATCAACTCAAACTTTCACACCAGAGACTCAAGAATCAACTCAAACCCACACACCAGAGACTCAAGAATCAACTCAAACCCACACACCAGAGACTCAAGAATCAACTCAAACCCACACACCAGAGACTCAAGAATCAACTCAAACTCACACACCAGAGCGTCGAGAATCAACTCAAACCCACACACAAGAGACTCAAGAATCAACTCAAACTCACACACCAGAGCGTCGAGAATCAACTCAAACTCACACACCAGAGACTCAAGAATCAACTCAAACTCACACACCAGAGCGTCGAGAATCAACTCAAACTCACACACCAGAGACTCGAGAATCAACTCAAACCCACACACCAGAGACTCAAGAATCAACTCAAACTCACACACCAGAGACTCCAGAAACAACTCAAACTCACACACCAGAGACTCAAGAATCAACTCAAACTTACACACCAGAGACTCAAGAATCAACTCAAACACACACCAGAGACTCAAGATTCAACTGAAACTCACACACCAGAGACTCAAGAATCAACTCAAACTCACACACCAGAGACTCAAGAATCAACTCAAACCCACACACCAGAGACTCAAGAATCAACTCAAACTCACACACCAGAGACTCAAGAATCAACTCAAACCCACACACCAGAGACTCAAGAATCAACTCAAACTCACACACCAGAGACTCAAGAGTCAACTCAAACCCACACACCAGAGACTCAAGAATCAACTCAAACTCACACACCAGAGCGTCGAGAATCAACTCAAACTCACACACCAGAGACTCAAGAATCAACTCAAACTCACACACCAGAGCGTCGAGAATCAACTCAAACTTACACACTAGAGACTCAAGAATCAACTCAAACCCACACACCAGAGACTCAAGAATCAACTCAAACTCACACACCAGAGACTCAAGAATCAACTCAAACTCACACACCAGAGACTCAAGAATCAACTCAAACTTACACACCAGAGACTCCAGAATCAACTCAAGCTCACACACCAGAGACTCAAGATTCAACTGAAACTCACACACCAGAGACTCAAGAATCAACTCATAAATACTCATAACTTAACTTGAGCTCGTACCCTAGAGACTTAAGAACGGACTCGGATTGAGATGAAGCCTCTAAAGGATCCTTAGAGATTTTGATTAGGGGAACAGTGATTCACTAATACTTTGTCCTTCCTTATTCTTTAACATCAGAAAATGACATGGTATTAAAAAAGAAAAAAAGGGAAGGGTACAGATACATTTTGGCCCACATCTTTACAATGTATGCTCTCATTCTGAAGAGTACTGTATACAGTATATGTTGGAATCAAAGTGTCTAGGTCATACTTTGCAGGGGCATGTGATACACAGATCACATGAGATCTTATTTGAGTGTGGTGTTTATTTTGTACCCTTAGAGCACAGACTCAGTCAGTGTGTGATTAGTGTGACTCAAAGCTTTCAGTTCTCTGTCTCCACTTTTCCGTATTTCCAAACACACAAAGAGCATTAGCTCATGACCATAAGAACGTTCCACACAATGTGCTCCAGTTCACTGTGAGCTCAGCCCCTCTCTGCTGGTGTCATTGATGAGGTGGCCATGTCTCTGCAATGGTTAGCAAATGCTAGGAGCAGTGAATAGGCAATGACTGAGGCTGTAGGAAGGGGGCGTTCAGGAACCCAGTCAGGGGCCGCTAATGGCTTATTGACGAATGTGTCTCCCCTTCAGTTTCAGCTCTCTGGCTCTGTTTGAGTGAGTCGAGCTCTGTAGGACATGAGGCGTACAGAGAGGCTGACGGCTGATGAATGCTTTTAGCGTCTGAATGAAGTGCGGGACCAAGAGGAGATGGGAATAAGGAGAGCTAGTTAAGTAAATACCTCACAGCGTCTACGGTTCAGGTTCGTACAGAGAGTGGAGAACAGATTCATAGATATGAAGTTACTATTCAGCCATAACATTAACACCACCTCCTTGTTTCTACACTCACTGTCTATTTTATCAGCTCCACTTACCATATAGGAGCACTCTGTGGTTCTATAATTACAGTCAGAGGTCTTATTTGGGTGGTTGGTCATTCTCAGCACTGCAGTGGCACTGACGTGGTAATGGTGTGTTAGTGTGTGTTGTGCTGGTATGAGTGGATCAGACACAGCAGTGCTGCTGGAGTTTCTAAACTCTGTGTCCACTTACTGTCCACTCTATTAGACACTCCTACTTAGCTGGTTTCCCTTGTAGATGTAAAGTCAGAGACAAAAGCTCATCTGTTGCAGCACAGTTTGTGTTAGTCGTCCTCTAGTCCCTCATCAGTGGTCACAGGCACTGCCCACATGAAGCTGTTGGCTGGATATTTCTGGTTGGTGGACTGCTCTCGGTCTAGCAGTGATGCTGAGGTTTTTATACCAGCGGAGCACAGGCCAGCAGAAAACACTTTACTAACACACCACCATGTCAGTGTCACTGCGGTCCTGAGAATGACACATCATCCAAATAATGGGGAGCTGTGGGGAGCTGATACAATCGACATACGATTGTAGAAACAAGGAGGTGGTATTAATGTTATGACTGATCAGTGTATATTGTTATGTTATGTTATGAGTTATTTTGGAGCAAACATCTGAACCATCTTGGGTTCCCTGAGGGTCACCATTCTATTCTATTCTATGCACTGAGTGGCTCCAATAAAAGACATTTATGTGGTACTAGGCTGAACATTAGCCACAATAGTGAAGTTCTTTAGGTCACGCTGATGTCTTTGTGGAATCCTTAGCCAATGAGAAACCTTAAATAGCATTCCAATCACAGAGCCATAGCTTCATTCTGCTCTCTAAAACATTGTTCCTAAATAATGCATAACAAGATAAGATTTTTAATGATGGAAATAATTTATAATACCTCACCCAAGCTTTCTTGCTTTTGAAGTTTCATTTCCTTCAAAACAGACAGAACATTTATAGGCCGGCTTTAAAAGAAATTAGATCTTCAATCAATGTTTTGGACTTTGTTCCACCTTCTGTTTTTTAGGTCTTGTCTGGCCTGGCGTTCAGGTAGGTATGATGGCCTGCAATCAGGTTTCATGGTCCTCTAGGTACCTTTGTGTATGTGGTCCAGCAGAAGCTGTGAGACTGGATGTGAAATGAAAGAAGCTTTAATCACCACCCCTCTCTCCCTCTCGCAGAGTCATTAATCTAACATCCACTTCTATGCATGTGTAAGTCTCGCCTTTAAAGCCTCTTTTTATGTGACTTGTATGCTGAGCACTTGTCTGTGACCAACTATTCATCACTCTTCTAATCATTAACGATGCTATCTGGAGACTTACAAAGTATTGTGAGTGTCAGGGGTACAGGGGCTTGAAATCCAGGCTTTTTATTGGGTGGGTCTTTGGTATTGTGTTTTTTAGAGAATTTCACCTTCATGAGACTGTTCTTTCAGAGATGTTATACTATCTATATCACACATCCATGTACATAGTGGAATGTCTCTGAAGATAACCCCTGTGAGGATGCAGACCAGAGAGAAAATCTTGGGATTGGTATGTCTTGATGCATGAAGGTGCAATTTGGAAAATCTCTCCTTTTCAGTGTTTGTCAAACCTGTGATAAGCCAATAGGGATAAAATTGTTGCCTAAAGCTGTAATCCAAAATGCATTCAAGCAAACATTACAGGCATTCTTCTATCACTTTTTAGATAATAACTTATCATGGTAGAGCGTGAAACTACATATTAAAAGCATTCCTATGAATCCATTTCATGTGAATCAACATATTTTATAGATCTCAGACCTTCAGGTACCCACTATGCTTTCCACAACTATATGACAAGGCCCCATTGTTCTGGTTCTTTTCTCCTTGCTGTTAAGGATTTTTGTTTTCTGACATCCAGGGTGACATGCCCTTTGATAAACAAACAGCGCAAAGCTCCTGGTAAACCCAAAGTCAATAAAACAGGACCACACCTATGTCTTGGCCAAATAAATACTAAGCCTCCAGTCACAGCTCTCTTCCTCTCACTAGGGAGGAATTGTAGAGATAAACAAGTTCGGTGAGGGCACATGGGGCAGAGAGGTGGGTGTGAAAAGGTTTCTCTATGGCCGTTCACACCAATCTGTTGGCATCTTTTCTATTGCGTGCGTAAGTTGCTGCGTAAAGTGGAAAATGTTGAGGTTTATAAGACAAAAGGTTGAATGTAAGTATGGAAGCATGGAAGAATCTATTTACAACCATATAGTTTAGGTAAGCATTTACAGCATTTAGCTTCTATTTATGGTGGAAGCCTTGGCCTAAAGGTTAGAGCAGCAGGCTTGAGAACAGAAGGTTACTGGTTCAATTCCCAGGGCAAGACATCTTACCCTTAATTGCTCCCTGGGTGCTGACGTGGCTGCCCACTGCTTTGGGTGTTTGTTCTTACTGTCACTAATGTGAGTGCATTAATGTGTTTTCTGCCACAGATGGGTTAAATGTAGTGATTGAATTCAACTGAATTGCTGTGGTTAGGTCTGCCTAATCTTAATTATGCTATAAGCAGGCCCTTACAAAGATACATGAAAAAATCTATTGAATGAGACCCTGTAATATTGGTCTGAACAGCAGTTCGATACTAGAAATTGCTTGGAATGCAATAGAGCATTTGCTTTGTGTTATACACTAGTAACAAGTAAAAAGTACTGCAACGTTTTGCAATGTATTTCTACACAAAAACATATGGATATAACATGAGGAGAAAGGCCGCAAGTGGGAGTTCAGAAATACAGGATCATAGAACCATTAACAGCCAACAGGACCAGACAAAGCAAATGCAGGTACTAAACAGATAAACTGAGAAGAGTAGGGTTGGGCAGGGTTGTAAAGATGTCACACAGGTGGAAACACTTAAGAGTGGGTGGAGCTAAGGCAGAGACGAACACCAAAACATAAACACAGCACCATGTGCTAGAGTGCACATGACAAATGTAAAACAAACAGAGGAATACAGAAAACGGCAGATCAGAGAGCCTAGACTTTACAATGGGTCTACATATAAAACCAAGAATTGTGACTGATGTCTTTTTTGGCTTTGATACCAGTCCAGTATTAAATTTAAATTAAACATATCAGCTCAATGCTTTTAGAGTGAAATGCTTGTCCTCTTGGGCCACCCCTGTTGCCTGGGACCCTGAAGGCTTTTTCATTTCTTTTTTTTCCAATTATAGGTGGCCGTGGCTATAAGGATTTGTTTTCTTGTACACACGAATGCATGCACACACTCTTCTGTGCAGCATTGTTCAATCATTTTGATGGGAAACAAAGTCTCCGAAACAGACAGACTCGCAGACGACAGGCAGAAATCTAGCTTGTGAGACTTCACTTCAACTTTATTTAAAGAATTAATTGTACAGTATGTACAATTACTGTTTACATTATTGTGACAACGTAAAAACCTTCACTTTTTGACTTGATGAATTTGGCAGCTGTCCTTTATATTGTTTCAACATTTCATGTTGAATAAACCAATAGAAAATGCTCCAAAAAGACATTTAAATAAATGTTAAGGTTGTTATCTTTTCCTGTAAAGTTGCGATATTGGGGATACAAGGTTTTTGTGTGACAGTGATGCTTTCATCTCTTTTAGTTAACCCCTTTACATATTAGCGTATTACTCAGTAACTACAGTACAGGGAAAACTGGTAAGGCTATTCTTTGGTAATTAAACTTGGGTTATGGGGTTATATAGGGCCTGATGTTAGGCTATAGGCTTTTTAAGGAGTTAACTCTAGAAACCTAGAGTCCTGTTTCAAGTGCAACTAAATGCAAGTTTTCATTCCAGTATTTTGCTGTACTGCAGCTTGTCATATTTCACCAGGCTATATTTTGGAATTAGCCTCCTTCTCTTGCCAACATGTGCTGCTTCAAAATGCTACTCATACTGCTTTTCTCCAATTGCTTCCACTTACTTTCCTCAAATGCTATAAACCTTTTGACATGACTCCTTAATTGCCTCTCTCCATTGTCAAAAACTCTTGTTGGATCTCAGAACCCAAGCAATGATCCCCCTCTTTCCCCCCAACTTTTTAGGGCAGAGGTTCATGAGTGCACTTAGAGTTAATAGCTCTGCTAGAGGGGGTCTTTGGGGAGGGTTAAATTACAGCCCCATACTGAATGCTCACAACCCTTTGCCCTGAGAAATTGAAGTTAAACAACTTAATGGGCAAAGGAAATGGCTCGATGACCAAAAGCTTTTTTAAAAAATGATTCTAATCACAGAGCTCCTGCTGCGTGAAATCTGAGACTATCCAAGAATGGTCCAGAAAGTGGTTACACCTCATTCCCTCACCATACACTTGCATACATCCATAAGTATGAGGCGCCCACTGCTTTATGCTTTATAAACAGTTTACTTGTGCCGTGCCATGTACCTGCATAAATGCGCACAGCGAGTTTGAGCATGGTCCCTCTGCATTAAGTTATATCACAAGTAATTTACTTGACGCGTGCCACATACACACTTAAGCATTTAGCCAAGGGGGTGGTTTAAAGTACCAACTGAACATGTGCTGACATACAGCATGTCGACATTTCATGTTGTGGTTCTTATGTCCTGGCTTTCATTTATTTGACTGAATGAAATTGTGCTGCATAATCAAATTAAGCTCATGCAGAGATGTGTGTATGGGTTGTATGCAAAGGGTAAAGCACGGCTGCTCAAATATACACATTTAGTAGACTTTTGAAGTGGAAAGAAGAGAGCTAACTCTGCAGCAAACCTTTTTTATAAATGGCCTTTTTTGGCATGTGCAGAAAGTTTGGACTATGTCAAAATCTAGTAAACACATGCTTTTAAGTAAATGTCGGGCAGTAAGTTTCTCCAAGGTGAAACTCATTCACCCGGCGTTGCGTTAATGGGGTTAGTGTGAGAAAAAAACATGTAGGCTGTCGAGCTTTTGGATGTATATTTTTATATATATTTATTTCTTATGCAAAATGTGCATTTATAGGAGATGTGTATCATTATAATTAATTTAAAAATTGTACATAATTAATTAATAATTTGGCCGATGATTAACTATTTGGCCATGTTGGATATAGCGTTTACAACTTCCAACTCGGCCAGTTTGTTTTGCATTAGAAATGTCTGACTTTAGCATCCGAGGGTCTTCATGTGGTGTTACCTGGTAGAAAACCTTTATCTCCGATAATATAGAGACCACATTAATCTAGCATTACTTGACTTAGTAGGATTGATTAGGCAGATCAAGAGTATTCTAGAGAGTAATGAGCTATCGGACTCTTCTAATCTTGTGCTAACACTCAACAACCATGGGTTCAAGTCAAAAGAAGCAAACCTAACCTGTGATCTCAGCCTAACAAAAGTCTCCTGACACTCAAAATCTATGGATGGATTGCATGCAAGATTGTCACAGAATATCGCAAAGGTTTTCTGTAATAAGCACTAAAAATCTTAAAACAACATTAAACTGCCTTGTACTAGCTAATTACTTGACCCATGCCATGTGCTTATGTGCCTGTATAAAAGCCCACTGTCTTATGATCACCATTGCTATCGACAGTTTACTTGTGCTATGCCACGTACTTGCATTCCTGCATATGTATGAGCAGCCTTTTTAAGGAGACCACTGCTGTTTGCTTCGACCTCGACACATACTTAAATATTTGCATAAGAATGAGTATGAGCCCACTGTCTGATCTCTTGCTCAAGCAGGCTCTGACTGTCATGCCAGATATGAGTTTGATCAGAGCTTACATTGGATTATATATGTGATTAGAGTTTGAGTCAAGGTTCTCTTCATTTTTCCTCTCTTTTTCAGACAGAAATGAATTTGAAATATCACTTCTAAGCAAATTGTTGATGATTCTAAACTCATCATTGATTCGCTCCACAGTTACAGCTCTAAATATTCTCTGTTAAAGTTGCACCAACCATTTACAGTGTGGACTCACCAATTTCACTCTGGAGAAGCACTGAACTACATGAATGTGAAGCACTCAACCCCAAAACACTGTGCCAACTGTTAAGCATGGTGGTGGTTGCATTATGCTCTGGAGCATGATTCTTTTGCCTCTAGTGGAGCTGGTACATTTCACAAAGTGGGTGGAATAATGAAAAAGGATTGTATAGCCTCAAGCCATCAGCTAGAAGGTTGAAACATTGACCCAGTTACACCATGCGTCCTGAGTATCAGGATTATATCTGGATAAAGACAAGCCACAGCCAGGATGCTTTTAAACCAGATACAAATCATGTATCGTGTGGTCGGAGACACATTTGAACCGTATGTTATAGCAGTGTAAACGCATCCGTCTCTCCAAGACACATTCGACAACCATTAACTCCGCCCTGTACAACCAAAACACCAGTAATAATTGCGGCACAACATGCAAATTTGAATATTCCATCCCAGAGTAACCAGGGATGCGTTTGACTACCACGTTTAAATGCATGTGGCTAAAATCTTATCAGGATACAATCCAGATACTAGTCACACAAGGTGTCCAGGTGTCTACACAATTAGATGTTCCAACAAGACAAAGGGCCTCATTCACTAATTCAACCCCTTAGAGTGGAAAGGCTAATTACACACTAAGGTGTATTACTCAGTAACTACAGGGGCTTCTGTACCAACTGGTTGGGCAGTGGTGGCTCAGCGGTTAGAGCGCCGGGATATCGATAACAGGGTTGTGGGTTCGATTCCCGGGCTCGGCAAGCTGCCACTGTTGGGCCCTTGAGCAAGGCCCTTTACCCTCTCTGCTCCCCGGGCGCTGGAGTTGGCTGCCCACCGCTCTGGGTGTGTGTGTGTACTCACTGCACCTAACACGTGTGTGTGTGTGAGTGTGTATTCACTACCAGATGGGTTAAATGCGGAGGACACATTTCGCTGTACAGTCCACACTGTACAGTGACGAATACGTGCACCTTTATCCTTTTTATCCTTTATCCTTTATTCTTTGGTTATAGACATTTGTAATAACACTTTAGGGTTAAAAAAAATTCAGCAATTTTTATGACAATTCTGACACTGACCAATGTTTTCCTATTTAGGTTTTATTCAGTTTAGGGAGAATAATGGGATCCATCATTATAAGAGCAGACAATTCTGACAATTCTGTGGTTTCAAACACATCACGAATCGGACCTAGTCTTTTTTTTTTAGGACTTTTCTCAAGAACACATTTAGGAAAACTTCTAAGAATACATTGGTGAATGAGGCATTGACCCCAAACACACATCAAAGGTATTTGTGGAATAGATAAAAGCCGGCTAATTAAGCTTCTGGAACTGCTTGCCCAAAGTTCTGACCTCAACCTTTTCGAAAAAGATGTGGACTGTGCTTAAAGGTTGGGTCTGTGCCAGGAAGCCAAAAAGGTTCTGCAAACTTTTCCAAATCTGCCAAGAAAGGTGATCAAATATCCAGACAGTATTTAGTCAGAAGGTTGTTGGTGGCTACCAAACGTTTCTGGTCAACTTGTTAAGGGACATTTAACCAAATATTAGGTGTTAGGTGCTATATGTCTATATTGACCCTGTATGCAGGGGCGCTGGCAGGGATTTTATGTCCAATGAAAAGATATTAATTCCAGTATTTTCCGTGCCCCTGTCCTCAGTCACAGGCCCTTAGAATCATCCTAAATACCCACCCCCCATATGGTGTCCCTGCCTGTAGGTATTATTTTGGTCATGTTGATTTTAGAACCACCACCCCACTGAATTAATGTTTTTTTCTCCAATGAAAGATGGATGTTGTCACTCTTCCTTCCCCAGATCCTTTAGCCGTAGATGTAAACTTCTGTAAACTGCTGTAAACACTGTGTTACTTCAATCATATAGCGATATTGCGTTTTGCCCAGCTCTAAGCTCTAACCACACTGCCTTGCAGCCCTGCAGCTCTGCCTCAGTCCTCTCTCCACTGAGTCGGTGCAGTTCACTCCCTCTGCCTGCACTTTCAGTACACGACCGCTCGCGCGTTTTAGCGACTCGGCCATGTGAACGCGTGCTGCACTGAGGCTCTGAGGCGTTTCTGCACTGTGTGGCGTTGAGTCTTTGGCTCTCTGAGCACCGCGCTCCTCTACAGCCCCGCCGAGACGGACAGGGCGCGAGCGCGAGAGCGAGCGCGTGCGTGCGCGTCAGCAGCGGCCGCGCGCCCAGAGAGAGAGTGAGACTCAGAGCACCGGGGAGGGGGGAGAGGAGGAAGAAGGAGAAGAAGGAGAAGAAGGAGAACAAGAGGAAGAACAAGAAAAAGCACAGGAAGAAGAAGGAGAAGGAGAAGTAGAACGAGGAGAAGGGTGGACAGGGACAAGAAAAGGAGGAGGAAGAAGAAGAAGAAGGAGAAGAAGAAGAAGAGTGCTGCGTTTCTTTCCCAAGCACTGCGCATTCGGCTCTCTCCAGCACGCGGGCGGAGACCAGGACCAAGATGATCGGGGGGCTCGTGTGCGTCCTCGGCTTGCTCATCAGCGGCAGTGAAGGTAACGGAGGGATGGGGACAGAGTGCGTGTGAGCGCGCTACACGGGGCTGGCGGTGTGTGAACCGAGGAGCTCTGGAAGGAGAGAGAGAGAGAGAGTGTGTGTGTGCGCGCGCGTGTGTGTGTGTGCGTGTGTCCGGTGTTTTGTAGGTTGGGCACGTCTCGGTTGGGAGAAAGCGCTTTCTTTGGGTTCTTTTGGGGGTCCAGCTACGGTTTGGAGCGCAAAGGCTGGTGGTCTGCTCTTGGCTCGCGGGCACGGATGCGAGCTTGAGCTGCAAAAGTGTTGCAGAGGGTGGACTGCAGTTCAGGCACTCACTCACTCACTCTCTCACACACACACACACACATACACACACTTTGACCATGTCTGTAGGTGTGGAATGAAGGACGTCTAAGAGGTTCTGCCACAGAGCGAGAAACTGCCCGCTGAACTCGTGCGTTACAGTCTGTACCGGACACTGAAGTGCTGTTGACACCCTGGTTGTACACGCTGGTCATTACCGGTGATACACTCCACTAAGCCACTGCTCATCCAGTCATCCGAGCGCAGGGATGAAACTTGCTGTGCTCTGGCTGGGAGCTGCTGAACGTGATCGTGGTGGTGGTGGTGGTGGTCCTCGCTGCTCGGGGGACCAGCTGCTTCTTCAGCCAGAACGGCAGGTGGAGGTAGAGCGCTGTCTACTGACCCGCACGCGGACACGGAGGCGCGTTACAGGCACAGTTTGGAGAAGGAAAAAGCGAGAGCTGGACGGACTACTAAACACTCGAGTGGACGCACACACACACACACACACACACACACACACACCTTCCTCCATCACAGCACGGAGATCTGACTCCATCTAGTCCTGTAACAGACCCATATTAGGGGGCTGTGGACAGCTGCTGCAGGCTAATGATGAAGGACAGGTCAGAGATGCAGAGTGACCACACTGGGTGTGAGGATGTGTACGTGTGTACATTACTGGGTGTTTAGAGCTCTATGTTGGGCTCCATCGCTTTGTTTGTGTTAATACCCGAGTGGCAGGACAGCTATGGGGTGACCCCCCCCCCCCCACACACACACACACACACACACATACTCTCTCTCTCTCACTCTCTCTCTCTCTCTCTCTCTCTGTTACAGTAATTGGTTACTTGTTGCGTTTAAATCAACACTGGAGACTGTGTGCTTTCTCTTTTGCTCATTCTCTCTCTCTCTCTCTCTCTCTCTCTCTCTCTCTCTTTCTGTCTCTGTGAATGTCGCTCTTTCTCTTATCCTCCTCTCTGTATATCTCTGTGTTTCTGTCTTTTCTCTCTGTCTGTATCACTCCAATCTTTCTTTCTGTCTGTATGTCTATCACATCAGCTTCTCTCTCTCCCTCTTCCTCTCCCTCCTCCATCTTTTTTCTGTCCCGGTCTCTCTCTCTCTCTCTCTCTCTCTCTCTCTCTCTCTCTCTCTCTCTCATTGTCTCTCTCTTTCTCTCTCATGCCATTTTCCTGTCTCTCTTCATGTTTTTCTTTTTCTTTCTCTCTGTCTGTCGCTCTCATTTCTCTTTCTCTCTGTCTCTCTTTGTCATCCTGTTTGTCTCTCTCTCTTTCTTTCTCTCTCTTGCCATTTCTGTCTCTCTACCATTTTTATCTCTCTATACCTTTTCTCTCTCTGTCTCTCATTTCTTTCTGTCACTCTCTTCTTGTCATCCTGTCTCTCTCCCATTTCTCCCTCTGTCTGTCTCTTTGTATCCCTGTTTCTCTCTCACACACACTCTGTCTCTCACTCTCTCTCTCTCTCTCTCTCTCTCTCTCTCTCTCTCTCTCTCTGTTTCTCTCTCTCATGCTTTTTCTGTCTCTCTGCTTTTAACGTTTACTCTCTCTCACTCTGTCTCTCACTGTCTCTCTGTTTCTCTCTCTCTCTCTCTGTTTCTCTCTCATGCTTTTTCTGTCTCTCTGCTTTTAACTTTTACTCTCTCTCTCACTCTGTCTCTCACTGTCTCTCTGTTTCTCTGTTTCTCTCTCTCTCTCTCTTTCTCTCTCTCTCTCTCTCTCTCTCTCTCTCTCTCTCTCTCTCTCTCTCGACTTTTGTGTTGGTCACTCTCCTGCTTCAATGTTGACCAGTTGCCAGTTGGACTCTCCAATACTGTGGATTTCAGTGTTAATTCACCACTTGTTCTCTCTCTCTCTCTCTCTCTCTCTCTCTCTCTCTCTGTGTGTGTGTGTGTGTGTGTGTGGTGGTCTCAGTGTGGTAATAATGCAGTTCATGAACAAGATCAACATCTGTCTCTGTGTCGGTGAGCTCAGATCAGCGCTATTGGAATCCTGGCTGCTTTAAGAGAAACATTCCAGTCGGAGTGTTTGGCTCTCAGGTCGTTGCTAATGTATGTTGGCTGGGAGCTGTGTGTGTTTAGTTTTACTGAGGCTCACTGTGATGAATTATGCACTGTGCCATTCTCAGTGGAGCTGGTCCTTCGAGGTGTTAAGTGCCATAATGAAGGGAATCCTCTGAATCTCATTCTCAAATGTCAGCAGCAGGAGCCGTAATAGATTCATGCCCAGAAGCACTGTTCTAGTGTGTGTGTGCGCTTGTGGTGTGTGTGTGTGTGTGTGTGTGTCACTTGACGAGAGTGAGAGAGAATATGTTACCATCCTCTGTGGAGCTGTCCTTGGTGCCAAATGGGTGTATTAAAAGTGCGTGTTTGGGGAGGGTGTATGTGTGGCTGTGTGTGTGTGGAGAGGACTCGACATTGAGTCCCCAAACACACACTTATATGATCACTTAACTGAACCTGCGGTGCACTCGGCTTAATAATTGTGTCTCTGCACTGTCCCTGTGGCCACTGCTCTTAAAGAGGTCTACAAGTATCATTGCCAAAGCTTCAGTGAAAGTGGGTGTAAGTGAAAGGTGCATGGGGTTGGAGCCTATATGTTAAAAATGTCACCAACAAGTCATAAGCCATGGCCATGCTGTCACTGCAATAACAGACTACGCCAATAAATGAGTTGCATAATGTACTGACTGTCCCTGAATCACTGGAGCAGTTAAACTGCTAAACACATGCATTCTAATTTGTCCTGGTTGGAGGGCATTGTTTTTAATCAAAGCTTGTCGTGTGACTTACATTTTAGCACCAATGATCCCAACTGGCTAATTGTCTCAGTTGTTCAGCAGGCTGCATTTATTTTGGTAACACACTGCATGACGTCTCGCTCCATGCGGTGCTGTGCCGACTGATCTCGTGAATATTTAATATCACACCCACAACACTTGCAAAATCAAAAAGTTGTTTAATAAGGGTGCAGAAAATTACTGTCGCACCCATACTTTTAACACTCGTTCATGATCTGTTTCAGATGAAGGGAATGATGACTGAATAATTCAAACCCATGTTGTTATCAGTTTAAAAGGCTTTTAGTAGATACATTAATTAAAGCATGGGAAAATACTTCAGATTCACAGGTTAAAGTGCTTACCTCATGTTCATCTGCTAGTAAGACAAGTTCACTTAATGTAAAATTCAAATTGCTTAAAAAAAATCAGTTAAGCAAACAAGAAGCAAGAATAATCTACTTAAGGTACTAATCACTGTATGCAAAATACATGAGGTTGGCATAAATCTCTTAATTAATTGGAAGGCAACAGACTGAACTTAATTTAAGCTGATTCAATTCTTCTTCAAAACCATCAAAAATATATACAAAATATCAAACTCAAAATCATCGAGTAATGTGTGGGATATATCTAGTTTAAGCTACTACAGACCTCATTTATGAGGGTTAAAAAAATGGGAAATGGGATTTCAATGTAGCAGGGTTGGGAAATTGCAACATAAGCATCTGCACTCAGTATATAGGATACAGTTACAATACTTACAGTACAATACAGTACTCACAGTACAGTAATGTGTGATTGATGCGAAACAGTGGAAGCTATTCGAAAACTAATAGCACTCCCTTCTGGAGAACTGTCAGCCTGCCAAATATGAGTGAGTAAGTAAGTAAGTGAGTGAGTTTGCTACAAGCCAGGTTGAGGTGCTCTGTATCTAAAAATGTAAAAGGCAGTGGGAAAGCAGTGGACTAAAGTGTTTTTTTTAATGTAAGGGGTTAAATAATAAGTGGATATTTGATGAAATCTTATTGAAGAAAACTCCCAACCAGTATCAGAGAGGACTACACTACCACAAACCAGTACCTCATAAAACTAGAAACAGTGACGGCAGGCAGAAAGAGTAGTCACCATACATTTTTTATTTAGTGTTCATGTATCCGATAGTATTCGGCCTCTCCTTCTAAATAGTAAATCCAGCTACTTTGCACTCTTAAAAATGAAGGTGTTTCAAAGGGTTCTTTGAGTGATACCATAGAAGAACCACATTTGATTCCATTAGGATTACATGTTTGTAAAAGAAATCTTAAAGAGAAACCTTAAATGTGGTAAAGAACCTTTTCAGTGAAAAATAGCCTTTCATTTTATTTTATAAAATAAAATTCAAACTTTGTAAACGAAACATGAAGAGGGTCTTGTATGGCATGGCTCAAACCACACTCATTTAATATCATAAAATATACTCATTGCTGAAACAGTTCAATAGTATTTATATGCAAAAGGTTCCAAATATATTAGATTTATATTATATTTATTATTTATATCCAAGTTTCACTTTTTACATGGTGCTATGTGTCAGATTATTGCAGGTTCATGATATACAATGTTCCATTAGCATCTACACTGAGCTCAGCAAGCATTTTTATTTATTTATTTTTTATGTAGTATATGATAGCAACGTCTCTATTACTGGGCAATCATAAATGTGAGACTGTTGTGCACGTCCTCCACAGCAGTAGTTGGTTAGCTTTTGAGGCTTTTGAGGTTGAAGAGGAAAGATAAGTAGTTGCTGTTGCGGTGTTATCATTTGGACCATAGTATGAATTTCATTCTCCTTAGCTGGCAGATGAACGGGCTGCCATTGCTCGGACAGCTGTGCCTTCAGCACCTGTGAGACACTGCTGTGCCAACAGCCACAGCAGCTTCATGGTAGAACAGGTTGACATATGGAGTGAGCTAAAAATATTGCTTAGCCAGACATTTGTTTATGCAAGCACTTAGCAATGGCCGAATGCACCTAGAACATAGAGGCTTATAAGCATCCACAGTGAGATACGTTATGTTCCATCAATGATGCGTGGGGTGATAACTGCTTAAAGGAAAATATCAGCATCGGACAGGTGTTTACAATAGGAATGGATTTGTAAGGTTTTGTATGAAAAGTATTTGAATAATAGCGCCTACTTCCACCCCCCAAAAGAAACCCACCAGATTACTAATATGTACTACACAGTCATATCAGAATATTAGGACCATCCATGGTTTGGAATGAACCTGGACCGAGACATCACAGATGCCACATGACAGGGTTTGCCGCACGTATAAATAAGCGAGCACACCAGTCAGTTGTATCAGAGTGCAAAATGATCACCATGGGCAAAGGACACAATTTGACTGACGTCCAAAAGGTCATGATAATAGTGTACCATGGGGAGGGTGGTAGCATTTCGGAAACCACTAACTTCATGGGATGTTCTAGAGCCGTCATAGTTAAGGTGTACCAAGAATAGAATTCCCACACATTAAGGGCCAGAGGGGAATGACGACTCCGGAGAGTGGTACAGAACAATCGATACACCTCAATGGACCAGGTAACCTCTATAATGAACACCCTCCACCACCTAATACAGTCCGTGTCATGACATCTCGCTAGTGTCCTCCAAGCCAGAGGTGGTGTTTCCCACTATTAGGTAGGTGGTCATAATATTCTGATATGGCTGTTTATTAAAGGAATAGTTCGACAAAATATTAAATGAACATTATTTATCACTTTCACCCAACATTCAGTTGGTAAGCCAAGATTTATTTGATATCTGATGTGAGCTTCTGTAGTTTACAATTGGAACTGCTAGGCTAACATTGCTAACAATCACTGGACATAAAGTGTCACCAATCTCATCTCTGTAAATACATGACCAGACCTCAAGGTACATCCAGGTCTTCATTAGCTTACAAATAAATGTGCTTTAGAATACAGTATGAATGGGACACTATGTAGGTTTAGCTATAATGTTTAAATAAAGTCTATCTAAAATAAATGTCATCTATAAAATGTCTTGAAAACAGTTTGGCTAATGTCAAATGCTAGATTTACTAAATGATGTTGATGTTTTTATTCCATGCAATCTACACAAGGAGAGTGTTAAAACAGCTTGAACTTCTTGCTTGTCTTGTTTGCTGTTTCACAAATCAAACCTTTATACATTTATGCATCGGCATCAGCAGATATGTCTAAAATATCGGATTCCATATTGTTGCATCCCAAGTTTTAATCAAACTATAGATGTTTTTCACCAGCCCTTCAGCTCTTTCCTCCCCTCTCCCTATTACAGTCAGTCCTAGCAAGAAGAAAAGACAACATTCTGAAAACATGCCTGATGTTAAAACCAATTTCAGCTTTTTTTCTCTCTGTTCTCTGGAAAAAAACACAATAACACAGCGTCTTCGAGTATCGAGAGCTCCAGGCAGAACTATACAGTTCTTTTCCCTCCTGTGGTTATAAATATGAGATATTGAAAACCCTTCTTCTTCTTAACATATTCTTCTCCATATTTGAGCTTTTTTATATAAAACATCATGTAATATATCTTAGGCCTGCCTATTAAAGACATGCTAACTCGTTCACATGGGAAATCGCTGGTGTATGACTTCTTTCTGGGCAGAAATTGATCGTATTATGTGATTAATTGAGTGAACGGAGTGCCACACAAGCTCATATGGAAATGGAATTACCCCCTGCAGGAGTCCCATATGAAAATCAATTTAAAGAGTCAGCATGCCCCTGCATTGTGCAGCGTGTAATTTCAGTGGTATAGAAGTGATGTTAATTTCAATGGGACCTCTTTCTATTGAAGCCTACTAGCACTCCAATCCATAGATGTTCTACCAAACAAAAGCTATCCCTGCTTTATATAACTTAACCTTACAGAAAATGTGCTTATAGCACACCTATAGTATGTGTACTCGATAAGGCCTTGTAAATGAACTGACTCATGCTCATTCATTGTTTCTTCCAAAATCAAGGGTGTTAAAAGGATGTTAGAGTAACTGTCTCTATTGTCCAGGAAAGACTTTTTACTAGAGTTTGGAGGATTGCTGTGAGGATTTGATTGCATTCAGTGACAAGAGTATTAGTGAGGTCAGTATGTTGGATCCCCAATTCCCTAACTCATCCCAGAAGTATTGGATGGAGCACCACAGAGAACACAGTTTTACTGCTCCACAGCTCAGTCTTATACTCCTCTAGCCCACTTCTGGCATTAGGCATGTAGGTTCCCGTCCTTTTCTATTCTTCTCTCCAGAAATCACATATAAAGTAGCTTAATGCATTCATTGGAAGTGAGTGTCCACAAACATTTGGACATATAGTGTATCTAGTGTAGCTCACCTGATTTACCATCATTAAGCACTGCTTTTACCAAATCAGGTGTTGGATGATCACTATGTATAATACTAGACTTCCATGGGAAGCCATTTGGAGATGATTTAATGGACCCAGTGATGTAAAACCACTACATTATTTTATGCTATTTGCATTTATTCTAATATTAGGGTTTTTTGTGTTTTTATTTATATTATTAATTAACCCACTTGTTTGTACCCCCCTCAGCACTAGCAATGCTGCCGACACTCAGATGGTAAGGATAAGGGCAGAGATAGCACATACAGCTGTGCTCTCTCAGACTCCGGTTGCTGATTTCAAAGCGACATGGGTTGGGATACGAACCTGCAACCCCTGGCCACAGTGTAATATTAGTGTTAGAGCAAATAAACACTTACTTCCCAGATAATTCGCATTTTCACATGTTCAATCGGCTGCTTGGTGGACTGTGCAAAATACCATTTTGTATATATTTATTACATAGAGAGCTCAGTTTTTAGTTTTTGAAGGCAAAGGGGGTTAAACGAAAGAGGTACTTCGAAAATAACATCTTTTACTTAGATACCATCTGTTAAAATGACTTAAATGCACGTCCTATGGCCAACTTTCCTGACTGTATTTCAGGAAGGTTGAAGCTGATAGCGAAAAGCACAGAAAATGAGAGAAAAGTGAAGCACTTTGTGATAGTGTGTGAGAAGAAAAAATAAAGAATGGGCTAAAATGCTGTATGCCTACGTGAGCTTCTATACATCTGGATGCAACATGTTCATAGTCTTTTCCATCACATTGAGAATTCAAGGGCACAGCTGTGATTTAAATGTGATTTAACTTGCATCCTATTTGCATCCCAATTCATTGCTTAGCTAGACATTATTTTATGGATGAATTGGTTCATTATGGATGGACCAGTGATCTACAAGAAGTGTCTGTTCAGTTGCACAAAGTATCAGGTATCAGCAACAAAGTAGAAGTAGCTAAATAAAGACCATGAAATGGCTTAGATGTGCTTTAGTGGAAGTTTGGCCAAACTCTAAAGGAGCTGAAGCTTGCCGTATCTAAACGTATGAGCTGTGTCCATGACTTCATGGACAGCAGTAAGCAAGAACTATTCATTACTGGTGGCCAGGTTTTCTCCAAGGCATCATGCCAGCAGAAACATAGTCTGTCTTTTCATCAGTACTGCCAGTCATACAGATGCTGAGATGTTGGAGAAAAGAGTCCAAAGAAAAACAATGAAAGAGGAGACTGAGAAACTTTTATAGTGGACAAATGGGCAGTGGAGAGAGATATGGCTGAAGAGAGAATGTGCTGAGGCAGACACTGTAGGATTTGGGAGACTTCTGGATTTAGCTCTAGAGGACCTAATGTCCTTGCGTATTCGAGCTTTAAAAGGACACAGCAAGGACCTTCCGCACTGAAAAGCTCCAATGGAGGATGTGCTCCATGGAATGTTTTATGCTAGTTTTTCAAAGCCTAAAAGAGAGGCTGTATGATCTGACGTCTTTTTTTAAACCTAGAACGTTTGGCGAAGATAAAATCACAAGGCTAGTATTTTACCTTTCCAGTCTAAGCTATTATGAAACATACTTGAACACAAACCCCACTCTTGATGTAGCACCACTGTTAAGAGAGAGCACACTGTCTACTTGCCCCTGTGATTTTCCTGCCATGTGTTGTCAGAACGATAGAGAACAGTGCATGTACTTTGCACACCCCCTTGATTTCTTGTCTATAAAATAAAACCCTGCAATTTCGCGTACAGTCTGTAGTGTCCTCCAAAAAGTTAGCGCAAGCCAATTTCCTGATAAAAAAAGAATGTGGAAAAAAAGTTAATTAAAAAAAAATTTAATCTTGCTGACGCATGCTTAAATGTAATCATGTTAGTTAAGTTAATAACAGTGGCCTGGCAAGGCTGTACGTGTTGATGGATATGACATAGTAATAATATGCAGTTAAATTCAACCAGCCGGTTAAGTGAACTGATGTATGGAGTGAGGAATAGTATTCATGTGTTGAGTAGCCCTATATTGGAACTGAATGGATTGGTTCTGGGCTCCATATTTGTGCAAGATATGCCTGTAGGCTTGTGGGGACTCTTTTGGCTGCAGACAATTTTAATTAACCTTTTTCCGCAGGACCCTGAGTGGCTGGCATTTCTGCTGTTTAATCTGCGTTTCTCAATTAATAATGTGATGCCTCACTGATGCTGTTGTGTGTACTTGACATGCAATGAAAATGATCTAACAAAGCTGAAAATGAGATTGTTATTGTGGGAAATAGATTTTTATTTTGTTCATGTTAGTGTTAAAACTGTCATTTTGAATAGGGAGACACATGAATGAGAATATAGGTCACATATTGCTGCCATTTTATTGTTTCTCTGACTGAAAAAGATAGTAATAAGTGCTTACTGATCCAAAGTGCACTCAGAATGAGTTTGCCCACTCACTCATGTATAAAAAATGCAGTGTAAAAAACACAGTATTCACAGTTTATATGCCTTGTGCATCTTTTATACAGCAATATTTAAACAAAACAGCACTCAGAAATGTAGTTGTACATGATGGTCTACTGTACTACATGCAGTGTGAACAGCCACGCCCAGTGACTCCTCTAGCAGCCCATTTAAACCAGTTAAAAAGAAATTAGGCCTATTTAACCAGTCAATTTCCATTCTACCAACGGAATGACCCCCAGAAGGCCTGTGTAAAGAGGCTACATCAACTTTAAAGGAAATCTGCAAGCAGAGAACAATGATATACTTACAATTAACAATTGTACAGATACAATTAAGTATCTGAATACATTCAGTAGATTATTAAGAGATGTTCACCTGAGAAATCTATGATCATCTAACAGGTCTAATACAACCCATTTCAACATCCTCAACCAGCTGTTCTAACATCTGCTACTGACACCGGTCTGGAACTGGAGCCTAACTGGATTCGTTTGAGATAATGGGGGCAGGGTGAGAGTTAGGATTAGGTTTTGGGTTGAGGTCAGGATTAATGCCAGGGTTAGAGTTAGGTTTTGGGTAAGGCTGGGTTGAATTTTGCTTTTCATTTTATGTAACATATCACCAGAAACTTTACTTAATGTCAGTAATGCACCAACAATACACATATTCAAGACCTCAATGTATTTAAATACTTACAAAGTTCTGAAATAAAGATGCTAAAGACCTACCCTTGACAAAACCACACCATTTGCCAGAATTTGTACCCTGAATGGTGTATGTGTATGTTTTCCCAATAGTGAGTGTTTACAATTGTTTAGCCTATTAAATACTAATAGTGTGAAACCATGGTGCCCTTATTGTGCCTTGCCTTCAATTAAAACAAGATCATTATGCAAACTAGCACGTGATGGGCGATGGACAGTGATCTCAAAATCAAATTGTTATTGTAAACTATTTCTCTGAAACAACTAGTCAGAGCATTTTATTGATGTTGGGCAGTGGTGCTAAAAATATCTAATTCAGTTTACTATGTCTGTAATCCTATTTGCAATACTACCAATGCTAATTCAGGTTTATTTATTCCTCATTTCGACATTTTATATCAGCACTGACAGATCTGTACATGAAAATCTGGTTTGAGTGTAAGTCCAGAGTTCCTATATTGGTGCACTCCAAACAATGATAGAGATACAAAGGTCCACTTATTTGCCATGACTGAGGTGTTAAATTGTGTTTTTCCACTGTAGACTAGTTTGCGCTGTATGAGTATGCATATCAGTGGAAATCATTTATGAATGATATTTTGTATTTTAACCATGACTTCATTCATTAATATGGGCAAAGAGATTGATTGTTGTCTTTGTTTGTGCAGCTGCACTGAAAGAAAAGTATTATATTTTCATGATTCAGATGTGTGCATCATATCTGCATTTTTTTTTTACAAAGTTTATTTCTTTGGTGGTACTTGCTAGGGTTCTTAACCCCTTCAACTTTTTATACCCTGTATGTAGGCCCACATTACTTTATTACTATTACAATTGACACCCTTTAAGCCCTAAAAATGAATCCTGTGGCACTCCCCAAAATCTGATGAACTCAATGGTTACAGTATAATTAATAACTGAATTATTAATTTAGGTTTTAAATATTAAACATTTGAAGGGTTAAAGTGTATTACCTCACACCTGCACTGCTGCACTGCACCACAATCAGAATATTACCAATCCACTATGGTGTTAGGTTGCTAATTCCGAATCCCACAACATATTTACAAAAGTAAAGGGGCGTAACAATGTGGGCTGTGGTGATACAGTATACACGGCTTTGTTCAATACTTCGAGCGCTCTTTAGAGTAAGTGAAAGTGAGTTTGACCCTTCTGTGCTCCCAGTAGTCTCTGTGTAATTATAGCCCGAATCAGATCTGTCTGCTGCATCCACGGTAATACTGTTTGTCATTGGGAAGTGACCCCTAAACTTATATCTAGCCTCACAGCAGGGAGCCACAGCAATGACATTTGAGACAAACATCAATCCTGCTTTAATGCAGTAAATATGATATGTATCAGCAGAAAGCAGTAAATGAATGATAAAAGGCCAAGTTGGGCCCTGCTGGCATGGTAAATTTGAGAGCATTTCATCACAACGATGAAAGCTTTAATGTCGCCATTCTTTCGCTCTGTAGTGGAATCCGGGCTGCGTTGTGCATGGAAAATCATTATTTAAAGCACAGATAAGTCATATCATGGGACAGTTGGTGGTTTCGTGATTAATGCTGCAGTGAATTACCATGTGTATGTGGGTGTGGGGCGCTTGTCTTTCTGTTGGATGTGGCCTGGGCTTTATTTTTATTTTTTTGCACCTGTGAGTATATGTGTGTGCTGCTGCTTGCAATCTGCTCTTCTCCTGGTCTCTTTAGCTGGCTTTGGTTCTCCAGAGTGTTGACACAAGCTGCTGCTGTATAATCCCAATGTAAGCAGTGTAGCTAGTGGTGCAGATGATAGCTTCTGCCCTGAAGCTTCAGTACTCTCACCACTTCCATCTTGCTTCTAGCACTATTCCAACTCCACACATCCCTTTCTCTCTGCTCCACTCTACTGGGTGATTTATTACATTTATAGAAAATAAAATAAGTGAGATACAATGTTTTCACTATATATATAAATAATAATATTGCAAATTAAACAAATACGTAAATGTGTATTTCTGGAAATGTGCTAATGCTTATAACACAAGATTCCTTATTTAACCCCTTACAAAGCTAATGGCTGGCTATTACCAAAAAGTAGCCCCACCAGTTTCTACAGACGTCCCTGTAGTTACTGAGTAATACACCTTAGTGAGTAATAAGCATTAAGGGGTAATAAGGGGTTAAGATCCATTATTGCTGGGCAATAATATTGGTGCTATGTGGATCTGGGACAGCTCTATGCAACTGTACTGTAAAATCAATAATATGCAGGACATTGGAATCACAACATATTTACAAGTGATAGCCTGACAGATGTAGCATAGCAATGACTGCTGAACCAACTGTGCAGAAGTAACCAAGTGACACACTGCAGTGTAGGCATTAAAAACAGTGCAAATTGAAAGAACCAATGGCAAGCAGCATTTAGTGGCATGCAGTCAAATTCTCTGATGCCACCATGGAAGAAACTGTTTCTGAAGAGATGTGTTTTGGCTGTTAAGAGTCTAAGGCTGTGTTTATACTTGTAGTTTGGTTCCCTTGGACCGGACCAAGCAAGCAAATAAAACATTGTTAGATTTTAATCCTGGTTTGCTTTGAGTTCATAAAGGGAAAAAGGTGACGTATAATGCACGTATGATTACACAGAAAGGTAATTGATTAAAATCTAACTGCTGGATTCTTAAACCTGGCTTATTATATTATGCCATTATTATATTAGAATTAAACCAAGACTTTGAAAATGTACATCTTCAATTTGGTCACAAAACAAGCTGTAAAAATGAATGATACTGTGGCTGCATCCCAACTTTCACACATCTGTACTAAGGCAAGTACAGTGATGAATGCAATGCAATGCTAGTTTTAAAACACAAGCACAGTACTGTATCTTCCACCTTGAAGTGGATGGGGTACCACAACAGAAGACTACATGAGGTTCCACATAGTGTTCTTAATTACGTGATTACTAAGTATATATAATGATTGAATTTGATCTATACTGCTCGGCACTAACATAGTCCAATATTAAATTTATGTATTAATAAATTCTGTACAGTATGGACCTACTACTTATAAACATCCTCATTGAACAGATTGTGGGAGATGTGTGGGATGTCTCCTCTGGTTCATCAGTGTAAGGGTATAATGATGTTGATTTTGTTCTAATAGGCATGAAGGTCCCTTGGCCTGTTTTGTTTGTGTGTGCGGTCCTTTTCTCAAATGGGCTGAGTGGTAGGGACTGGAAAGTAGGCTTCTCCTCATTAACTCTGGACCCAAGGTAAAACACCACAAGAGCAACCTGATGGCCACTTTCTCATTCTTTCTTTCTTTTTTTTGTTGCTCTCCCGATGCCCCTTAATGGGCCTGTCAACTCAGTTGCAGTTTAAACTGTAGCTCAATGTTAAAGGTATGTGGCTTGATGATTTCTAACAAAGGATTCTTCAGGTAAAAGCTAGGAAACTAGAAACACTCAACACCTCAACCTGATCAGGACTGCATACGTGTCTCAGGCCACACAATGGTGTAGTCATGGCAATGTAAACAACCCCGTAACAGCAAACAAACAACATTTTGTTTGTTTGTGTGTTTTTTGTTTGTTTGTTTGGAGCTTACAAATTTGTGAGATTTGTGAGATTAGATCATGAATGTAATGATACACAGGGTGACTAGAGTAGAGGCAGTGCCAGTAGCTAACACTTAATGCAAACACAATTAGCATTTTCTAAACTACAGTATTGTGGCCAGTTGGCCATCACAGGCATTACTCATATTACTCCAGTGTTAACATCTGTGCACTCCACAACAAAAGGCATGATGATGTGAATTTTAAAGAGATGGGTAACAAAGCAAAGTTCACTTAGAAATAATGTAGCTATAAATGCCCAAAATGCCAGAAAGTTAGCTCATTCACTTGTGGCCATTCGAGTTGAAATACAGTAGCTGTATGATCTAATCTGTTGTAATTCTGACTGGTGAAAAGAAACTGTGTGTCGGCCATTGTATGGATTTGTATGGATTTTACCAGCAGCTCACATAATTTCATTTAATGAAGGATTGTCTGGAACAAGGTGCTGGATAGTAACTGTAAATACTGGCCAATCTCCAGGAGATAATATTTTAATTATATATTAATATTCATTCAGATCTCAATTGTGCTACCACACATAAACATCTTTACACAGCATATTTAGATGCCTAACCCGTACAGATTTAAGACAGGGCACAAGCTAATTTGAAACATTTTTGATATTTAAATAGATGTGAAATAGTGCTTTTGTTAATCAATAATACAACTAATACTAAATTTTCTGTGCATTATTTTATTAAGTATTTATTTGAGTGAAATAAAACTGGTTAAATATGTTGTTACTACAATACTGTAAATATTGGGCACACTTCATTTATTACATTCCCTCACTTATGGAGTGTTTTTTGGTATTCTACATGGTATTCACTTACAAAAGTTGGTTTTTACAGGTTTACAGGTAGATCATCACACATAGGTGGAGCAGCACAGCTAGCAAGTATTATATAACATTAGCTATGCTAATGAAAGAATGACAGTTGTTAATTCACCTCTGCTCAGTCTTTAACATCTTTTAACCCTCACTGGCAGTAGAAAGTCACTGTTGTAATCAGAGCAGCAACACTGTCATTATTTTGACCCAATATGCAGAAGTATTGCCTTATTCTCTGTTTTAACACTCTGCCAAGGAGCTGCAGGACACTAAACTGAACTGATGCCCAATGAATGAGAGCGGTCAACTGGTAACCCCCCCACAGAGAACTACTGAGCAAAAAGAGAGACCAATCTGGATGTTTTTTGTGTCGCTCTTTCTTGCTATGTCTGTCACTCACTTGCTCTGTCTGTCTCGCTTCCAAAAAGTGAGTGAGTGAGCCCGATGTACAGAATTCAGATTTCCAGGATATTGTATAAAATGCAGGCGTCAGGGAGCCGCTATCAATATGCGTAAATTTTATGGGAGGTGGGATTGCCTGTATTTATAGATGTTCAAATGGTTACCAATAGTATTGGGGTTTATACTAGCCTCTGTTTAAACCTAAACCCCAGAAAAGGACCCTTTAAAGCACCTTTGATTTTGGGATTGTAGATTTAATATGATCAATAATATTCAACTTAAATGTTATATAAAGGTCCTTGGCACGTTAATGTTATTTTGTTGAAGTTAAAGACAAGACGAGTAACCACAAAACATCTGCAATGGACAATCAAAATGGTCAAAAGGTCATCAAAAAGGGTTAATAGTAATTTTATACAGACCCATACAGCTAATAGAGGAAATTAATTGGGGAAATAAATTGACAGTGCTTTTAAAATAATTGTCTCTAAAGCTTTTGAGCTGGGAGACCATAGAGAAGTAGCAGCTGGGCTACGTTAGTCCTTTGACGCACATACCAGTGCACCACTGTGCGATAGTGTAGCGTGGAAACGGTCGTATAGTTCTAAAAAGAAGGCACCGCACATCCTTGTCCTTAAAGCTTAGACTCTGCTGAATTATCTTCATGTGGCGCATGGGCTCGAGTGTGCAGCCCTGACAGACGCCATGCTGGGTGGAAGTCTAGTGTTGCCGTCACATGGCCGAGCCTGATGGCTCAATTCAAAGTCAGCAGCGGCGAGTGATTTATGGCTTGGCTTTAATCAGCCTGCTGAAAATGCAATTAGACAGGGCTCCTGCAGTGTGCAAATGAGCCGTCCCAAAGCCACTTGGGGATGCACACTGTTAATTAGCCGGGTAGGGCACCTGTTAGCAAGCTGCGCCGGCTAGTGCAGCGTGAGAGAAAGAGGTCACGCAGCCATGGGGAGTGTAGAAGGAGTAAGAATGAGCAGTGAGGGTAGTGATGTTGTCAGCTTGCAGGGTACATGTTATTGCCAGAGTTTATAAAAAATATTTGTCTGACTCCAGTGGGACTTTAATTTTCCAATTAGCTTCATCGTTTTAGTTGAACCCCAAAATTGCTGCTTAATGTTGAAGCCATTTGATTCATTCAGGTGCCTGAAAACGGAAAACTGTATTTTCCATGGCATCAGTGAGTGCCAATGAAATCTTGACATTTCATGAATCTCAAATACTTTCGTATCTTCATTGAAAAGAAAATTATTTATGACCTAAACATGCCAGTTCCAAAACCTGGTAAATTTTATTTAGGCTCTAAAAATTGACGTACACCCAGCCCACCAGCAAAAGGGACAAGAAAAGCTGACACAGAAACTGCTCTACTTTGAAAGACTCACTTTCCCCAGGATGCACAACACTGCCAAACTCTGCCAGTAATCACAAAACAGGTTCCTGCATGGAAAGCATCCCTCAGGGAAAGTGCAGCTCAGGGAATGCTCAGTTTAGGGAAGTGCTGCTCGGGGAAGTGTCACATGGGGAAGCCCAGCCACGGAAAGTGCACTCTGTGAAGCGCTGCTTGGGGAAGCACAGCCAACAGCTGGGAAAAGCACCCCTTGAGGAAACGGCACAGGTATAGGCTAAAAGCTAACCCTAGCTTACTGGGCCCTCTGTATGTCTCCCACCCATTCGAGAAGACAACACTATCTAGTAAGACTCTGGAATAGTTACAAAAAAATTAAAAATCTTGTTAGAGTGCTAAGAACAAAGCTATGCTAAACAGCTCCTGTGAGACGCTGCAGTGCTATAAACCAGCCAATAAAAGTTTTTTTTTTTTTATTGGGCATCTAAAACAGCAATTAAAACCCCACCAAAGTTGCAAACTTACTATTCATACACCAACAGATAACTTAAAATACTCAATAAATAAAATCTTTGACATGTTTAAGATGTTTTCACTTGCCAAGACATCATTTCACATTTATAGCTTTTGGCTGATGCTCTTAACCAGAGCATGTCATACTGGTGGGTGGTAAATGTAGAGTCTTGCCCAAGCAAGTAGCAAGGATTCTTAATGGTTGGAGAACCACATCCTGGCCTGCAACAGGAAGGGCCATGTTGTTACCCACTATGCTACAGCATGCTCTGAGTGTTCCTTGAGAACATTATATCAGGCTACATGTGGCTTTAGCAGGCAATTTGAGGCCCCATTTAAACCTCTACCTAATGGTTGATGCCACGGTGAAGGAAGCGGTCACTATGGTGATATCAGCACAGGGGTTTGATGATGGAATCGCAGCTGGTAAATGAATGTTTAAAAGGTTCGTTTGATATGGCTTCATGGGTTAACAAGTGTAGTTTTGCAGCATATGGCACTTCAGTTACACGAGAAAACGAGAGGTATGGGACGGACGAATAATCGCTGGAGGAGGACTGGGTGAGAAGGGCACTTGTTAGTGAACCAGGCGAAGTGGTGCAGGGAGATGGGAGAGGTGATAGAGGCACCTGGGGTGGAGGGTGTGAAAAGAGGTGAAAGGAGGTTAGGTAGCTGGCTTGGCATGAAATGAGGTTAGCAGGTCTGGACTGTGTGAGAGGACCAGCGGAAATTGAGGGGTTGTCATGGCGAGGAGGAGAGAGATAAAAAGGCAAGTGTGGGATAAGAATTGGGGCTGGACAGTGGTGGGGAACATGCAGGATGATTGAGCATGGATTGAGGCAAGAAGATTAGGACAGAAAGCCTTGGAGAGACTGTTAATGGACATGTGTGTGTGTGTGTGTATATATATATATATATATGTATATATATATATATATATACGTTCATACGTAAAGGGCTCCTTATCCATTTCTAGCAGAGACATTTAGCCAGGCAGACAATGTATTGACATAAAGACCCTTAAACTAAAGTGACATACTGTACATTTCTTTTATTTATAATAACACAATGTATCAGCTTCAGTATCCTCTAAATGGATTACTTAAATATGTTTCCATAATAATATCTTTTCCAGAATCCCAGTGGTAAGAAATGTGAGCCAATAACAGAAGATTTCAATTTCAAATCCCACGTCTCACTGGGTATTTATGGTTATGCCTTGGGCAAGCCACTTAACCCCCCACTGCCCTAGAGGCACTGTTCTGCTGGTGCTGTTGTGCTGCTGTGCTGCTTTCAGACTGGGCATAATTTGGCAACAAATTGACAAATGTCCCTTGCACATGGGTATAACAAGCATACATTCCCTGTCTCAGTTTGTGGACATTTTTTTGACCATCATAACTAGGCCTTGCTCTGGAAGATCTTCATAACAGTTACTTTAGTTTAAAGCCTGTTCTCAGTGTAAATAGTACATCAGGTATGTCATAAAACATCTAATATCATATTGCAATTACTGACCTGTCTGACAAGCTGTATATAGTCTTAACATTCTATGTACTCTCCTTGTCCTAAGGGTCACAAATTACTCCAAGACAATCTATGTACCCTGGTGGTGTACAGCATCCATGGAAGTATGAACAAAGTCCATGCAAATTTAAAGAAAATGTAGGGGGTTTACGCTGCTGTTAAACATGAAGGCGGGTCATTTTTGACTCTTATGGCAATACAATGGACGCATTAAAATAGGTATTACCTGAGCATGTCTTTAACTTTCCTTCACAGAATAAAAATGAATGACTTTGTTTTCAATCTTGCTCACAAAATAAAATGATGGGCGTCGGTGGTGGGCCTCTGAGTAGGATGTGGCCTAGGGCATTCAAATGTTCCAGTATCTTAAACAGATACGGTCTTTCCCACTCTCTCTGAGCTAATGATCAGCTCTGAGATACAGCAGTGAAGAATAATGCGCAGACACTGTGATAATGAACAGGCTACACAATGCATCTCCAAATGCCCTCATCGTTTTTATTTTTCAGTGGCATTAATTATATTACGCCTCTACCATAAACATATTTCCCTTTCCAATAAAACAGCAAGAATTCACAAAGAGGGGAGGGGGGGGGGTGAGGGAGTAGCGCAGGTGGTCACGCTTGTTTTGAGTGATCTAGCCTGGGAACTCTACTCATTTACAACAATGTTTGTGCGAGTAAGGAAAGGTGTGTGCTTGTGTGTATGTTTGGGGGTTTGGGGGGCTGGCGGAGTTGGGGTTGAATTGTCTTCGTTAGCTGGTGATTTGGTTTGCTCCTGCTTGCCTCTTGTTAAAATGGGCCTGGTATTAATCATGCAGCAGAGATTAATGAGAGCGCTCTAATGAGCTGGCGCCCACACTGAGAGAGACCACTGCCACTGCCATCTCAATGCGCTGTGGAAATGTCATGGCTGCTCTTGTACAAATGACTTGTCCTAAAATATGCAAAATATGTATGGATCTAGGGAGCTAGTCCTGTTGTAGGTGGTGACTGAAGAAGATGCTTGGTGGGATAGTGTTTACCCACCTAGTTCCTCTTTTATTGATGCCGATAATGATTAAAATTATTTGAAATTATAGATGGATGGGACATGATGACAGGTGTAAAAATCAGGACACCAACAATAAGATAATAACAATTACACACTCTTTCTACAGTATGCCATCACTCTCTACGTTCCAGGTAATTTGATTTTCTATTATTCTGGGCTTTGTGCCTGGGCTCTTGGACAGCTCCATTTTGCACACCTTCAGCACTGACAGTTCAAGGGAAACAGTATTAAATATTAAGAGCTTTGCCTGAGAGCTGGCTGTCTGCGTTACTTATATAACCTAATTGAGAAGGAGCTTATGGATATGAGCGTACTTTCCCCCAATATGTCCATGGCTCTGTTTTAACTCGAGGCATGTTGCGCAGCCCCATCTTGCTGACTCCAACGTAGCGTCTCCATGCGGTCTCCAAGTTTTGACAGACTGAACAACGGAATGCCATCAAATCTGCAGCTGCTCAGCATCATTGTGTGCCTCTTCCCATATGCTATCTCCTAATGTATGTATGTTTGTGTGTGTGTGTGTGTGTGTGTGTGTGTGTGTGAAATGTACTGTGCGGTCTCCTGTTTATGCATCCTCTCTATACTAAATGAGGTTTTACAAGTTCAGTTAGTTTTTAGTTGTGTGGGCATTCGTTTAGTGGGCCACTGTTCAGTTGTCTGGGTTGCATTTATATACATGCTGTTCAAAAATCTTAATGATATGCAAATCTGTTCATCATAAGTGTGTTTCCAAAGCTCCTTTTAAGAAAGCCCCAGTCCCAAAAATCCCAAAAATCCCAATACCCAACGCTTTCTTTATCTAATCAATCCTTCGTTAAAGACTAAAATTTGACCTTGTTAGCTTGTTAGTTCATGCCGTTGATCATATTAAGCACACTCCATAGGTTCCATGGCATTTAAAATACACAGGACAATGGTACCTTAGTGGTTATAGCACTGGGTATTTGATGACATGGTTGTGGATTCAATGCTTGGGTTTGCTAACCTGACACTGTTGAGCCCCTGAGCAAAGCCCCGAACCTTCTCTGCTCCCCAGGTGCTGCAGCGGAGACTACCCACTTGTGTTGAAGTCATTTGTTGAAGTACAGTGACTTTTAGCTAAGATAAATGTGTACAAGGCCAGGAAATTGTACTTACCAGTCAATTCAAAGCATGTTTACCCTCCCCGTCTCATCATGGAGCAAAAACAACAGTTATTATCTCTGTTTGCAGCTTCACACAGACTTAAATAAAAACAGTCAAACTCCTGGAGTGAAAGCTTTCTTCTCCACCTCTTCCACCTCCTCCTCCTCCCCATCCATCAGTATTTGCACCCCCCTCACCCAGTGTGGCGAGTACTCTGCCGTGGTTGACTGCATATGTGCATTTTTACAGCAGACCTACAGAACAAGTGGCTACAGAAGAAAAATGCATTCTGACATCTGATTCACATAAACTAGAATCAGTCAGGTGAGCTTCTGGTGGAATTAACCAAATCCATAGAGTGGCTGTACCAGTGTTTCTCCAACCAACATGTGGCACTTACACACACAAATAACCCAGCCAACGTGCTCACACAGGTCAAGCGTGGGTTCTGATTGGGTTTGTCCATATATATATAAATAGAACCCACGCTATATATATTACTGGGACCTAGTAGTGCTTAGTGCAGTGGGTCCCATCTACACCCCATTTGCAGTATACAGCCCAGATGGGGCCCATGTTGAACCCTCTAGAGTCTAAGAGCATCTTCTTAATTTTTGGATATCTTCTTAAATTCACCTTTTCACAGGAATTTGCATTTGAGATCATGCCCTCGTGTTTTACAATGTTTAAAATGTTCAGAGCAGTGTCAGCTCTCTCCATATTGAGACCCCATGTGTTCTATCAGGCAAGTGAAAGGGTGGGATCTACAGATTCAGGAAAAGTTTGAACCATATTTCTGTTCTGTATCAGCGCAATTTGACCCGCTGACACATTCCCAGACTCCAGAGGGTTATCCCCTTCTGGTCCCATCTCTGACCCTGGTGTGCGTTCATATGTAGGGCCAACCTGCTTCCCTGGTGGGCTTCCCATACAGGCCCAACATAGACATATTAGCTGGGAAAGAGAACCACTATAAAGAATGTATTAGTGCCTGATGTTTTAAACAATCCTGTAAAGAACCTTTTTTAAAGTTAAACAATCTCCACATCCGCAAGTTTTTTTTTAAAGTGTTCTTCCAAGCCAAGAGCCATTTAGGGATCTTCAGTTTTTACGAGTGTACAGTAGTATCGGCTCTACTCTTTGACTTCTCATTATTTCTTGGTGGCTAAGAGTAGAGAATGAGTTCAGTACAACTGTGTGTGCTGTGATTAGTCTTGGCAGAAGAGCTGAATTTGACGTAGGGGAGTTCTGATTGCAGCCCATCTTGCTATTACAATCCAGAGTAGCATAAATGAATTTGAACTTGGAGCACATTTTCATCTAGTTCAGCACAGACCCTTATTAGAACTGCAGAGAATGTAATGACGTCTGCCCCCTTCACTTCACTGGCTTTTCAAATGTGAGAGCGAGCATGATTTTGTACTCATTTATGTTCTTTAACATTGTCTTGGCCTGCTGTTAGTAAAGAGAAAGTATGTTGTGGACCTATGCATCAACTGTCTGTGTGTTCACCCAAGCATTAGCCATTTTGTGTTTCTGTCTTTTTCCTTTCAAATGTATGTAAAGTTGGAAAAAGGAAAAAGATCAAGTCTTAAAAATTGAGTTATGTATTATATGCAAGAATATACAAAATATACCTGCTTCCTTTTACTTATTAGGATTACTTGATGGGTCCAAGCCCAGATAACATGTCCATGTTGTGCCTGTATGGGTAGCCCAAATGGGAACCAGAGTTTTTTCCACAGGTTTCATGTTGGTCCTACATATGGATGCCCATTAGGGTCAGTGAAGGGTCCAAGAGAGGTTAAACATGGGCTCCAGCTGGGTTGTATAATGCACATGGGCCTAGATGTGAAATTATGGTGGGCTGTAATGATGGGGGCTATTTTGAAGCCCAACTAAGTCCCAGTAACAACACATGTAAAATCCAACTCATAGCCCATGCCTACCTGTAACCCACATACCCCACGTTCCATCCATGTGAGCATGTTGGGAGAGAGCATACCCCTTTTAAATCTAGCACATTTACTAAAAGGCTATGGTCTGAAAGGCAAGGTCATTTTCCCCAGTATCTATTGGCAAATGTCATGATATTTATTTATTTGCGTGTGTGTTGTTTTAGAGTGGTCACTGGCAGCTCAGTAGATGAGGCAGCGAGGAAGGAGTTCTTCAGCTGATGTGGAACAGCAATTCTCTTTTCACCATTAGTAAACATTGCTCTCTCTCTCTCTCACTCTCACTCTACCCTCTTTCTCTCCCTCTCCCCATGATCCACTTTGCCTCTGATTAAAGCATTCATTCAAATCTCAGGGCTGTGCCCTCCAACTGAGATTTCTGTTCATTAATTAAAGCTTTAATGCAATTAATTATCACCTAAATGAGAATTTAGAGCTTGTTTGTTAAAACTGAAATGCTGAAAGATTTTGTGCTAGTTGAATGGTGCTTCCATGGATACCACTGAGCTCTACAGAGTGAAGGACTGAGTCAAACGACACAGTTGTTGGTTCGTTTTTGATTTTTTTGAGTGCATGTGTGCAAGTCCTGCTTATGTTATATGGGTCTAAACAATCCGGAAGGATCTGCATTCTCCGGTTTGGACAGCATCCTCTTTTTCTTGAACATGGCCACATCAGATTGTGAAAGCAATGCTAGACTGCTAATCTGCTAATACATTGCCTTAGTGTTAACCAGCGCCTTTTCGTTTTCAGGTCTCAGATCTTACTCTCACACCAAACCCTTTGATCACCTGTACAGTCTTTGCTGTATGTGTGTAATTTGTAAAACATCAGCTCAAAACGAGGTTAGCGAGAACTGAAAATCGAATGCTGAACCTAAATGCCAGAGATGGAGCCTCGCAGCTCACAGTTGTGCTTAGCAATCATGCTTTGCTGTTTTTAGGTATCCCTGGGAATGCTGACTCTTTAGCTTTGTCAAAACTTTTAATAGGGGGTTCGAAACAGGATGCTGTTTTATCCAAAGGGAGAACTTGACGTTTTACTGAAGCTGTTCAGAACGTAAGATAAAGCAGCATAATAGACTGGCGTCTTGGCCATGCCTCAGTGTACACCACTGCTCAAGAAAACCTCATTCCTTTGATGCTTCCTAAAAGACGGCATGCAGATTTCAGAGCCAGTTCTCTTCTGTTCCGTCCAGCAACATCCATAAGTCTGGCCAGACGCAGCAGAAACTAACCCAGATAGGTAAAATCTGAAAAAGCAAGCCAAACACTCTACTAATAAGTCCACACTGCCTCATTATTTGCCTGGTGTGGACCGAGCAGGGAGGTGACTGTGAGGGAGGGGAGTTAAGTTTTTTCTTTTGTCATTGCCAGCAGGGAAACAAATCTGGTGCCAATGCGACCTCATTAAAGTACCTCCATTCGGGCTCTGCTGGTCCTGCGTTCTGCACTGCATCTGGGCTGCCGTGGAGCGTGAAGCGGTAGAGGCATGTGGGATTGCATCCTAACATCAAAGATTACACCCATCAATAAGCAGCTCATCGAAAGACAGACGTCCATGTTTGCTCTCTGTGACATTTTCAGGCAGCGCAATAGCAGGGGTTTAGTAGAGCGCATACTAGAATAAAAACATGCGCTGCTGGCATATTGAATGAGTCACTTGCATCAACTGTCATTTGACCTATGACTAAACCCTGACCAAAAAGTCTGTAAGTCTGGATTCTTTGTTTTCCGAGTACCAATGCTGGGCAATTAGACTCAAAGGCTCTATAAGATCCTTTGTAGCTTTTGAATATCTGCGTTCTGTGCAGAATGATTCAGCTGAGATGAACCCCCCCCCTGCTCCATTTACAACCCGCTGCTAGCCTCTCTATATATGCACTTAACATTTTTAACTGACTGCATCAATGCTTGCATCAAAGGCTCATCCACCGCCATAAAACTTTATGCCATGCAGATCAGTGCCGTCAGCTAAATGCACACCAGAGGCAGCAACAATGTCGAACAGCATGTGGCAAACGTCCCGCGATCATGGCGCTCTTCTGAGGAAGTGTGTGTTTGTGTTGCGTACAGCCACCGTGATTTGTGGTTAAGTTAGCCTGTCAAAGATAAATTATAGTTATTGCTATTCAGCTTAGCAATGCTCTGTATGTTCACCCTCATTTGCATTTGAAGCTGTAACTTCCATACTCATTGTAAAGTCCTGCGAGTGGTTTCCACGCTACTGGTTTCTGCCGACTAGAACAGATCTGTTGACTTTAATGACGGGCTATTGAAGGCTCGTACTTTCTAAATTAGAATGATCACAGTGCAGCCAGCAAAAAAAAAAAAGAGATTGCTTAATGGAAACCCATTAAAGCTATTAACTGACCAACTTAGAGGCCTAACTCTCCTAGCATTTATTCATTAACGTTTAGCCAATTACTGCTAATCAGGACCTTCTTGGAAATGTAACAGTAAATAAGTAAATAAGCCATGTCCAAAAGTATCCAGACAATGCTTCTAGTTATCAAATTCAACTACTTTAAGGTACTGTACATCCATTGCTAATACAGGCAATGGCATTTTATTGTATCCATAGAAAAGCACTGGATATAAAATGGAAGGCGCTGGAGCAGCCTCATCTGAGTCTAAGGGAAAGAAAGACCCTCCAGCATTGGCCTAAGTTCTTTGGAGAGATGTAGCTCCATCAAACGCCTTGAGATGAGTTGGAAATGGTCTTAGTGAACCAGAACTAATCAGTACATGATCACGCAGCAATGGTCCAACAGCTAGTGTAGAGTAAAGTGCACAAGTAGAGGCTGTTACTGCAGCAAACTCTCTATTAACACCCTTGATTTCAGAAGAAATGTTGAAAGAGCAAGGGTCTACAAAGTTCTGGGCATATAAGCCAGGTTTCCCAGACAACCATTAAGCCAAGTACTGGGCTATATTTTCTAGAGAAATCTAGACTCTTAATCCCTCTCCAGAATGTGTGTATTGATCAGTTTAAAACTGGAATTGACAATCAATATACTGTATTTATGCTCTTCACCTTTATTACAAGCCAAATGTATGGACGCACAAACAAAAAGGAGCTGAAGTCCATTTGCCAGCAGTTAACACAAAGTATTCCATGTCTTACAGTGATGTACTCTTCCTCCAGCATGTTGTATGGAAAAGCCTTCACAGTCTTTGTTGATAACTTTCCCTTACATTAATCAGTTTTCAATTATTTACACTCTTCTAATGAAGCACAGCTGATTCAATTAAATGAGTGTTTGTGAGCATCTGAATCTTGGAATCAGGTGGATATAATCAGAGTTGAGATAAAACTCTGCAGGAGAGTCACCAGCAGCAAAACAAATCAAATTAAGAATCAATTAGTTGTACCCTATTGCTGCAGACAATTAGCCAAGCCCTTTTGTTTTATGTAAACATACTGCTGTCATTTCCTCTCAGGAAACCCCCATGCATTTTTATAAAAGCTGTACTGCTTTCCAACTTTATGTATCTAGTGTTTTAAGTATGAGAGCAGCTATAGGTCTATAAGAAAACCACTACATAAAAATGGCTTTTCAGGTTTTAAACTTTTTTGGAAGCAGCATAGGGCAATTTTTCATTCTGATCAGACACTTTTTTCTATCTTTTTCAAATCTCTCTGTATTCCCATAGAAAGCCACTGATTTTGCTGCTGCTTCAGGGAGTTGGAACGTTTTTCAACTCATTCCAACTTCATCCGCATTAAAGCTACTAAGACCATGCAGCTTTAGACTGTTGCTCTAGTGTATGGGCTGCTGGTTTGCATACTGATAGTGGTCTCTTTTTGCAGAAACCCATGTCCCCCTGAAACAACACCCTTCTGTGCCTATACTTTGTATGTATGTGTGTATTTAAAAGAATTTTATGATAAATAGCCCAACAAGACTGTTCCAAAATTGCTTGCAGTATATTCTTGGTTTGTTATTTGTGCATTATAAAATGTAAGTATATTTTTGCATCCAGTAAATATGACTGTGTTTCGGTTCATGATGCATCATGGTGATTCATTTTGCTGTTACTAGTGAAAGAAAAATGTTTTTTATTACATTTCATGTTTAATAATAACCTTTAGCTGAAAATAAATCTCTTTAAATAACTACTTCTTTTTGAAAATAGGCATTGTAGATACTCGCTAGGCAGTTTATTGAGCTATATTAATACTGGATAGGGCCTCCCTTTGCTCTCATAAAACCTTAAGGCGTTGAGATTCTGGTCCATCTGGACATGATCATATCACGCAATTCCTTGCAATTTCACAGGAGCATTTTCATGCTGCAAATCTCCCGTTCTACCACATACTAAAGGTGTTCTGCTGGTTTCAGACCTGATTACTGGAAAAGCTTCTTAAGAACACTGAACTCACTGCATGGACATATTTCATATTTCACTCACATTTTCATCATGGATGGCTTTTTGTCACATTTGCTACTGCTCTTATTTTTTTTTAATCAATTTTTTACTCTTGCTGTTCTGTTATTTGTTGTGCTAGCCGGCGTCGACAAGAGGTGGATGGGTTTCCCTTTTGAGTCTTGGCTGCTCTCAAGGTTTTTCTCTTTAATCTGAAGTTTTTCCTTGCCATTGTTGCCCTTGGCTTGCTTTAAAGGCTCAGGCCTAGATGTTGTAAAGCTGCTTTGTGACAACATCCGTTGTAACAACATCCGTGTGTATAACAACATCCGCTGTTATACATCCGCTGTATGGAACCAGTGTGAGGAAACTTATGCTTTGTGACATTAAAACATTATCATGCTGGAAGTAGTCATAAGAAGATGAGTAAATTGTGGCTATAAATACATTAACATGGTCAGAAACAGTCCTAAAATAGCAATTTAATTTATTGATTGATATTAAGGAGCCCAGAATGTGCCAAGAAAACATTCTCCAGAAAGTTACACCACTTCCACCAGACTGGACTGTCGATGCAAGGTGGATTCATGCTGTTGTTGCCTCATGCTGTGCCTCAGCAGAGATCAAGATTAACCAGACCAGGCTACCAGTCCTCAGCTGTCCAGTTGCGGTGAACCTGTGCCCACTGCAGCCTCAGCTTTCGGTTCTTGGCTAAAAAAGAAGTAAACCCTCACATGGTCTTCTGCTGTTGTTGCCCATCCACCTTAAAGTTCAGTGTTTTGAATGGTTAACAGGTCTATAATGGCACCAACAAACCATGCCATGCTTGAAGTCACCGAGATCACATTTTCCCACATTCTGATGGTTGATTTGAACATGAGCTAAAACTCCTTTCTATACTCCCGCATTTGAATGATTTTAGGCACTGAACTGCTTCTACATGATTGGCTGATTAGGTAATTGTGTGAATGAGTAGGTGTACAGGTCTTCCTAATAAAGTGCTCGGTGGGTGGATTTCATCAGTGTTGCAGAAAATTGATCTCTCCAGTGTGCTGATTAAAGATTAGACACATCATAACTAGTGGCAGTAGTTGTACTTTAGGTTTGATCTCCTCTGAATATTAATCCTGAATAAAGTGCAAAAAACCCCAAAGCTATGTCAATTCCCACCCTAGCTAGTGTAACTCCTGCTGTGCTAGCTGTAGTGTAATTTACTTTTCCTGTCATTCTCTCTGCTTGCTTTGCCTGAAGTCCTTGGCCTGCAGAATGACCACAGGAGATTGAGATAAGAGCCGGTCTGTCTACGTGAGCTGGTGCTAGCACAGGGAGACGGTGAAAATAAAAGGCTTATTATGGATTTTTCTGGTTCTGTGTGGTTCTCATCCTTCCTGATCACCCAGGCTCTGCTCCCGGGTGACGGCATTAATGTTAAAGGCTTACAAATGAGCCTGCTTGCCCGTACACCACTTTGCTCTTCTGAATTCCTCCACTGAGTATAGTTCACTGCAGGGGGCTCTGTTGTAAACGGGACTTTTTCATTTTCGGTCTTTCTCTCCCTCTCTTTCAGATATAGACTCTCTCCATTCGATGGAAATTTCTTAGAGCATGTCGTATAGAAGGAATTCTTTGACAACATGAAAGTCAAAGACCCTGGTTTCTCTGAAAGCACACTACACATGGCGCCAGTAAAAGCCATACCAGTCTCAACCTCGAACGTTAATTTTCTCTCACTGACGCTCTCAGTGGCAGCATGCTGGTGCTATTTAATGATGTCTGCTTTCGTAGCGCTATCCCTAACATCCTCTTCATCGTCTGGAGATGAAAGCTTCTTCAGCCTCTTGTTGCTGCTGCAGTACTCCACCACTGAGACGAACAGGTCTTTGGCTCCTGCTAGCTCCTCAACTTTATAATTATATTCCAATTAGGAGGTCGAAAGAGGTTACCCATTTCTGCTGGCTATGGAGCTGTGATCAATATCAAAGAGGTTAGGTGCACCCAGAGACTAGCTATGCATTTATGCAGCCCTCACTCTAGGGCAAGCACTGCTTCCTCTATGCAGCTGTTTTCTTCCCGTGCCATGTGGGTTTGAATTGTATGTCAGTATAAGGGGATGTAGTATTTCAGATGGTGGCGTTTGGCGCATACATGACAAGCTCTTAGCTTCGCGTCTTCTGGCTGGGATTTAATTTAGCTTTGTGTCAGCATGCACAAAACCCCCATACACTGATTCCTGTCGTTTGCTGAAACAAACAATACAACACACCTTATGTAACAAGTCTCATCTATGTTGGGATATGACATGAAAGTCAGGATACAGACTTTGTCCATTTGAAACAGTATGAAATTCATTTCTTCTTCCGCCAATTCACATGGTGCACACGTGTCAGATTGATTATCATCAACATGCAACCTTAGCATGTTACCATTATAATCGCATCAGATTTAATCAGATTCAAAGCCTTTTTATTTAGATCTAGGCCGAGCTGTGGGTGACAGTAGAGCTGCAGTAAATGAGTAAAATGAAACGCTTCAAACATCCTCTTACCAATGTTTACATGATATCTAGCCAAGCGGTATTCTGTTTCAACCTTAATGCAAATCCCATTGCTGAGATGTCCACTCTGTCCCCTTTTCCTCAATGGTTATAGGCTTGGCTGTATGGAAAGAAAGACTGTATGTAATGTATAGCATCTTTAGATGATGTAGAAGCTAGCAAAAGCAGTTCTTCTATAGAACCATTTCAAAGAATCCTTCGTCTTTAACCTTCTGGAGTCTAAAGGCCTTTGGCTTGATTTTTCTTAAATACGCCTTTAAAGGCACTAGCGTATAAGATAATACCCACATGTTTTATATCAAAATGTTCAGAACAGTCCCTGCTCTCTCTATAATCCAGAGCACTGAGTGAAAAAAAGATAATTTGACCCTAAACCTTTGAAGAAAATAAATCTGATTTTTGAAATTCTTAATATTTCCTGTGGAAACATGTGGATGAATTGTTTTGGTGATTGAAAGCCTTAGCTTCATAAACGTAGCGGAATGTATGAATCAAAAAATATATAAATGGCAAGAGGCAGGAGATGAGTTTCTAAGTGTCCATCCACATACAAATCCACCAATTACAGATGAGAGGCAGATGCCAGACAGACAAAACACCAGTTAGACATGGCAAGAGGCAGAGATGAGTCTCTCAACCCGTCTTCACATCCTCATTACTCTGGATGTAGGTCACATAGATACGTCACATTGTCACGTAAGTCTGTGCTGTATTATCGTTAACATGTTATTGGAAACATCAAGAAACATTGATTCGCTGGTGCATTCGTACACTCCAAAGGTGTTAAAGCCCCATGGAACCTAATAAATGTTTCTAATTAGATTGCTCTTGCTGTTGTGAGCAGCAGTATACAGTACATCGCAACATATAGTCCTTAAAAGAAGATCCATAAACTAAAATATAGCTGTTGCATTTGGCCATATTTCTACACTTTTTGGTGTAAACTAGCATTACTTAAGACAGCTTTGGTTTGTTCGGCTCGTGCAGCTTTAACAAAACTACACAATCCTCCCATTTCTCTCTATTCAGTCTAAGTTAAAGCAAAACCAAAGCTAACCCTAAACTAACACAATTAACATAACCCAAAGCTATTAAGCTAGCTAATATGTCTTTTTCTGTCATCCATCCATGTGTTTTTTTTGTTTGTTGTTTTTTTTCATATTATATATACATCTGTATTGGTCTGGTTAATTCTTTTTCCCAATTTTATTCTCATTTGTAGTCATTTCCAATTCCCAGCACTAACTATGACTGTCCTAGTCACACCATGGTGCCAGCACTGAGAGGGTGAAGGCTGGGTGAAGAGGGTGTCCGAGACACATGAAGCCAGCCAACCATATCTTTGTGAACTGCCACTAATCTGGACAGCCGAAATTACTTGAAGGAGAAAAATAACTGCCAGTTCTGTTACATTAGCTAATCGATGCCTGCACTGGCCGAGCATCACACTGAATGATGGAGGGAAAGGGAGAATTGCTACCCACCTAGAGAGAGCGAGGCCAATTATAGTATCTGGGTTTCCCCCCAATGGCTGGGGCATCTTGGCATCATTGCAATGATGACATGAGCAACAGAAGTAACAGATCTTTGTGACCTTACAACAAAGACCGGAGGTAGACATACATTGTAAACTGCCATATAAAGAGCAGTGATGTGCATGGCTATTAACAGCATTTACTGCAGTGCAAATCAGCTGTTGTAATGCAATTAGCTTAAAAACTGGAGAGGGGGTGTTGGCAGACTGCTGAACGGCTGCTGGCAGTTAAAGGGTTATAATTCAAGCGAGGTTTGATCTGACCATCACATTAACGCTGTAGTGTAATTGATTAAAGTGGTCAGCTCCTATGTGACTGTAATCAATGGTTGATTTTACACCTTACCGCCACTGCAAATGATACTGTTAAAGTCAGCTACTTTAAACAGTTTAGGGCATATATAAAGTGTATATACTTGAGGAGCAAGGAAGGAAACTTAATAACTTAATAATAGTCCTATTAAATTATTAATATATCATTCCTATTATGTGTGTGACAATTGGATTTTGCATGTCACTTAAACAGGATGCTTAAAGAAATACCAATGGTGTGTAACGGTGAGGCAACCTGGTAAACCTCGCTATGTACCCCCCGGCTGCAAAGGCATCTTGGAAAACTGTAGACTTTTTGGGAAACGTACTTCAAGTAGCTTCAGTTACTGAAGTTAATGTTAGCGTATTGTATCAGCAACAAATTGGTCCTTTTGCATCGCTGTTCATTTGATGAGGGGTACCACTTGTCTAAACACACATTCACATTACTGGCGGCACTGAGCGGCAAGATGCTAGCTAACATTAGCTAGATGTCCAACAAATCGAAGGACAGGTGACTATTAGCTAGTATAAGGAAGGGTGTCATTCACTTTTCCCATCGATTTAAGAAAGTCGCTGTAGCAGGTACAGTTTTTTAGTAGCATGAGTACATTTTAGGTGTGATATCAGGTAGCTACAAAGACAGCATTCAGCTTGTGTCTTCCAAAATCAAGCCTATGGTAATGCTGATTGAAAAAAACAAAAACACTACGTTTCTATAGTGTGTAAACTCATGTCTGTTGGTAACTTTTTACCCTCACACTCTCTACACTCTACACTTTGACTGAATTGTTCCACAAGCTCATCATAAAAGGAAGGTCCTTCTCATTCTGACACAAAATAACAGGGTTGTTAAACCTCATCTGGGGCTTTTTTGCCCCATATTTCTGCTACTGTGTCTGGTTTAGTAATTTATTACAAAGCTTAATTCATGGTGACATCATCAGTGAGCCAAATTTACAAAGGCACAACTGATATAACGATGTCCCACGTCACCTAGCCTCATGACTACCGATGTTCCCTACTTTGAAGCTGTCTATAATTGATTTATCAGTTATTGTGCATACCCTCATTTTTTGAACACGCATCCTCCCATACACAAAAGCACATGCACACACACACATCCCGATCCTGGCTGCACAGATGTTCTGTCCGTGTTCACCTCATTTTCTCTCTCTCCATATGTCCATTAGCTTCACTCATAAGCCTGTACTCTCATCTGGTCACCCTGCTCTGGCACACAGGTGCTGTCTGCTGGCCTCCCTGCCGCAGTCTAATTGGAGCCTGAGATAGAAGGATGGAGATGGATAGAGAGAGACAGAAGGAGAGTGAGATGCAGAGGGAGGGTGGGAGTGAGGGAGAGAAAAACACACACATAGGGCTTGAGGGTTCCTGCTCTCATTTCAGCCTGGCGGTTTAATGAGAGGAAAAGGGACACAAACAAACAGGATTAATAATGTAAGATGGTGGTGATGCCGTCTCTCTTCCTCTCTTTCTCTCTCTCTCTTTCTCCTTCTCCTCCATCTCTCTCTTTTTTGTGTCCGTCACAGCAGGCCTTCTCGCACCCTTTACAAACCTAATTTGGAGCACAATACCAGGGAGGAAAGAGAAAGAGAGAGGGAGGAGGGAAAAACTCGTGCTGGATAAGAGAGAGAAGGAAATCAAAGGGAGGCAGAGGGATTACGGGGTGGGAGGGTGACTAAGAGACTATGGAGAGGTGAGAAAAGAAAGACGGAAGATCAGGTAGTTCAAGATAAATGGGAAATTTGTGGCAAGAAAGAGCAGAGAGGTAAGACGAATCTATGAGGACTGTGAAAAGTGTTCGTTATTATGTTTCCCAGCTTACTGTCAGCTTCTAGCTACTTTCGGTCTTATAGATATAAAATGAAAATACACACTTCATCAGACTGTGCAGAGGAATTCGATTCTGATCGATTTTAGCTTTATTTTTTGCGTCTGATGAACACATTCATATGAATATGAGGGAATTTAGTCCTGCATTACATTCCTAATAATGCCAGATTCGTTTCTTGGAGCGACTGGAACAATGGATGGTATAAAGAACTACTTTCAACCTCCAGTATTTTTCAGTAATATATGGTCACTTAGCACAGACAGTAGTATCTTTCTCTTAGTAAAAGAACAGGAAACCCATTGGCCTGCCCACTCTCTTCTATTGGAAGTGTGTTGTGGGTCATCTGGTGCTTCTGCTTTTTTGCTAGGTACACAGAAAAAGATCTAAATTATTGTCTGTAATAAGGAAAAGATGTGATAGAAATAACAGAGTATATCCTCTGAAAGCAGGTGCTTTTTTGTTCTGAGAAGTGGTGAGGTAAGGGGTTAACATCAGGACCAATATAAATGACATGTATATCTATTCATTCGTATGAAGAGTAGTGCAGTCCTTAAAAACATTAGCCACAAAAATATTGTGTGGCTTGTCTCGACCAAAACAGCTCTGACTAGTCGAGGCATGGACTCTACAAGAGCTCTGAAGATGTCCCGTGGTATCTTGTACCAAGATGTCAGCAGCAGATCCTTTAAGTTTAAACTGTAAGTTAAGAGGGGAGGCCTCCAGTCTTGAGATTCCATAACCCTTTGGTTCACAAGTTGCCCTTCCCTGGAGCACTTTTAGTAGGCACTAACCACTGCATACCAGGAACACCCCACAAGATCTGCCGTTTTGAACATGCACTGACCCAGCTGTCAAAGTTGCTTGGATTCTTACATTTTTCTATTTTTCTGCTTCCAACTCATCAACTTCAAGAACTGACTGCTCACTTGCAGCCTAACATGTAGACATGCACTTTACAATCCAATAACTACAGAACATCAGATTTTGTCAGCAATTTGTCATTGCGTTTACATGCACTTGAGTAATCAGATAATTCCAACCTCCGGGTCTACATGATACAGGCAGGGTTTCTGCTTTGCAACCAGCCAATAACCTCACAGAATAAGATGTGATGTATACGTCATGTACAATCCATACTTCATGCCGTGGCTGTGGTTTTTACACATCAAGCCACAATTAGAACATAAATCACCTAGAATATGACTGAAATTCTTTATTTTCAGAGTTGCTCCAAATGCTGTTTGCTCGTTTCCGCTACCACGGCCTGTTTTCACTCATGCACAGACCAAGAAATCCGAGAATTAAAGAGCATACATGCACTGAGAAATATGATTACTGAGCTAAAACCCAGCACGTTTGATCAGATTTCCTAATTGGATTTCTAGACCTTGCTCTGGTCTAAGGAATTGGAATATGCTGTTTACATGGCCACTTGAAGTGTGTATACTTTTTGAGCATTCATAATGCTCCTCTTCGTTTCACCTATGGCTGATCGGTATCTATTTTAGGCAACACTTGCTAAAGGGCGATATTCATAAGGCAACATAAACACAACACCTGCATGAACCTTTCATGACAACTGACATAAACCTACATATAGATTTGGGTGATATAACGAGTTCATTAAAACAGAGAAGTTTCATCATAAAAATAATCAGCAAAACATCAAAAAGATTAAAATGCAAAAAGGGAAAATTGACAGTGTAGCAAAACAAGTGTCAGAAACTCTGAGAACACTGAGAATAAAGCTCAGAACTGCCCCTGGGGGACAACAGCAATATCTCACAAAAATGAGAGCGAAACTGGGAGAATATTGTTACGCCCTGTGTTGTTGTTTTTTTTGTCTCTTGCTCTCACTCGTTCTCTCTCATTCTCTCCCTCTCTCTCTCTTGTGTACGTATTTTATTTGCAGGTGGTTTCTGCTGGGTGATAGGTTGAGTTGCCCTCTCTGCTGATTGTCTCCTTCTGATGGCCCTGCCTTTAAAAGTCCATTCTACCTGTCTTCAACGAGCTGCTCTTTTTTGTCTTAGTTTGTTCAGCCTGTGGCACAGCTCCATTTGGCCACCCACCAGTAGGCAGACCAAACCTGTTGCATATATATATGTATGTATATATAAGGATGTCTGCTGAATAGTTTCTTCTATTTTGGGGGAGATAAATAAAAATACTAGAATTATGTTGCATTATGTTGCAATTTTATTTATTCTATATGGTCTGGTGGCTGAGCAGGTTGCCTTGTCTCTTTCCTTTCTTGCGTCACAGTCCTAAAAGACATAATAGGACATGTTGTCCAATTAATGTTTTAACACAGCAGGGGTGTAAGAAAGGGTGGGTGGGTAGAAGGCTGGGGAAGCGGAACGCTGATAGGTGTTGCCAATGGGAGTTGTGACAAGTTTGTCATAATTGTTGCTGAAATCTGCATAAATGTTTATGAATGCTGCCGTGCATTAACCCCTTAGCGAAGAAAGGCTTTTTACACACTAAAGCATATTATTATTGTTATTATTATAAGAACTACAGAAGCTTCTGTACAAACTGGTGGGGCTGTTCTCTGGTAATAGAAGTTTTTTGGCCCGCCAATGATCTGTAGGCTGTTTAAGTGTAACATTTTATTTTATTGCCAATTTTGTAAATACTGATACACTAGATAATAAATAGGGAGAATAAAGACTATAATTAACTGTGCATAAATCATTCATTTGTAATAATCAGGCAGGGCAGGTCACCACAGTCCTTTTTGTCATCACTGACTTCATTGAGTTTTACAATGACAATACAGCTAATATTTTATATATCTGGCAGCTGTTAGGTCACTGCTTCCCACCCCTGTTTCTGCACACCCTGCAACCCTGACCTGCATGTTTGTTTTTTTCCTCCTCCAACACTCCTAATCCAGCTAACTCATAAGCTGTTGAGTGTGAGTGTGTGAGTAGTAAAACAATAAAATGGTAAAAAGTGTAGAACAAATGGTTCTCCAGGACTGGGGTTGGGAATCTGTATGTTCCTTTTAGCACTACTGCTGAAACTCACGGAGTTCATGTGTAAAAACCATCTCATGACTGCCTAAAATTGTGCATTGTGTATGACCTGAGGAATACTGGTTCGAATGTCAGTCATGCTGCCTTCCATCAGCAACTAGAATTAGAGAGAGCACAATTGGAGCATCAGAGCTGCATCAGAGCTGAGTACCAAATGCTTTCCTCTGAGCCCGGTGGCATTGCAATGGAGGCAGTTTCAAGACTTTTTAGGAAACCAATAGAGTCTCTTCTATGGCATCAATCCATATAACCATATTAGCCTATTTATTTTGGACACCCTTGATCATCATAGGCCTTTTTTCCGTCATCCAATCATACAGTTCATTTATGTGGAGAATAACATATGTTTCACGCAATTAAATTCACAATTAGGACATATTTAACTCCAGCTATTTAGCTTGCCAACGATCTATTGACTACAGGTGATTTAAAACAATTGAAATTCAATACCAGATCTAACACCTGTCAGCGGACGCATCACTAGTGCAGCATTTATAGGTATGGCAGCACGCTGGAAAGTGATTTTAGATGCGGAGTTTCTCAAAGCCTCTCAAATAAGGCATTTCTCATTAGAAGTGAACGAAGCAGTGGACTGTTTAATTATTGGGCTCAGTGATTCTAAGAGCCAGACTGTGCCTGTTAATTTAAGTCCCTTCTCCACGAAAGCACTCGGCACCAGGCAAGCCGATGAGTTTTACTGCCATCGGAGAATTATACAGATGTAGGCTAATAAACGCCAGCCAGGACTGCAATTCATATTTTACAACAGACCCTCCTCTTATTTTTCATCTTGGAGGTTTGTGTGTTGTAAAGAACCTAATGCTCCTTGAGCTCAGTTAATGTGAGCCAAGCTCCTATTTCACTGCATAGAAATTAAATGCCGGCCTGTTTTCTGTGACTGGTAAAAATGAGGGATGAAAGGATATGATAATAATTCTTGGCATAAAACAATGCGAGTGTGACTGTTGTCGTGGAGCATATGCATCCCTGTCGCTCCGGAGCACACTGCAGTTTAACTGGTTAATGCTGCAATAATCAGGCAATAAGGGCAGATCAAAGTTTTGTATTGAACTGAGCAAGAGAAAAAAGCTTGACAGGACTTTTATGTCTGTTGCTTGGTTGCCATGATTTACTTCACATCTATTTTTTTTAGTTCCATGAAGCTATTTGTCTGGGCTGTAGGCATGTTTTTGTTTTAAAAAAAAAAGCAAGGGGGAAATACCAGCTAATATGGCATAGGAGGTTCTGACTGATCAGTAGGAACTGCTATTTGTTTTGCCCATATATATTGTTTAAGAAAATCTAATTATGATATGTCCATATATCTTAATAAAGAACAATATATTTAATGATATTCTGATGTTTTCACATTATTACATTATTCAAGTCAACTTACATATTTTGTTGATCTTTAAAGTCGAAAAATGACAATGTCTGCAGCACAATAACTTAAAGATAACAATTTTCTGAAATGTTAATGCACAATTTTTTCATATTTGATGAACTTATATATGCTTAACAAATAGCAGTTCCAATACTAATGGCATGTGAAAAGGTTTCGATACTTTGCTAAGTCCGTACTTAGTAACACCTCTTTTGGCAGATATCACAGCTCTCATGCAAAAGCTCATCAAATGCTGCTCCTTTTTCCAAACAAACATTTTTCACTTAATGTCTCTACAGCACTGGTGTTCAAAACTATCTTCTGCTTAACTACATGATGTTTTGCCTATTGTGATGAGGCCACAGGTCGTTCTGATTACTCTGATTACTCCATGCAGATCATGTTGAGCAATGCTCCCTTATTTTTAGAAGTGTAGGTAAAGGAGTGTTGTGTGATGTAATGCACAGTAGAAGGGAAACTCTTGTGTTGGCTAAACCTCCCTGCAGGTCCTTTGTTTTCAGATTGGGGCACCTGCATTTGAGCAGGTCTAGCTGAGAGTTGATGTCCACAATATACATATAAATATATATACATACTGTACATATGAAGGGTTTCATTCCATTGTAAAATATACATTAGTAAGAGCAGGCTTTACATACAGAAGAAATAACAGTGCTACATTATGAGTAATAAACCTTATTTTGAAACAACCTCCTCATATTGCTGCTGTCCAATGAAAAACATGTATCTCCATCATTGTCCGTTTTCTGTTTTCACCATCGATTGAACCCTGTTGCTGCTTAGTACACTGTGTAAACAATACTAGACGAATAGACCAATATAAATGCTCTAAATTACTTGAAATTGCTTGGACACCCTTATATTAAATTTCCTTCCATTCAAAGTTCAAAGATTTCTGCCTTTTCTTGTAAAGTCCCAATTTTAGATATACAGTTTTTTCACTGAACAGCGACCTTTATTTTTAGAAGTGTAGGTGAGGGGACGTTGTGTTACGTTATGCACACTGGGTTGGTATTATGAATGTCGCACAGCCCTCCCCACTTATCCCCCCTTTTTTCTACCGTGATTCAGCTTTGTGTTTACCTACTGTTCGAAGAGTTAATTGTTTCCTGCCCTCTACTTGTTTGTCCGTTTAGAGCATGATTATACGCCACGATGAAACAGCAATCGACGGCATCCAATTAAGTGCTTGACAGACAAAAACACCATGTCTGGTGAGCCGGCAAACAATCAAAAACACACATTTCCATACCTAAATAATCTAGGCAGGGCTTATTGGATTTTGCATGTGTATGTTATCATGAGGGAGGTCAAGCTGCGTGTCAAAGACAGGAAGAGATATAGAAGACAAATGGTCATGTCAAGGCTGCCATGAGGCGATGAGAAGCACATTGATGCAAGAGGAAGATAATCAGAGTTCCTCTCCGCATGAATTTGACCCCTCCTGCTCTCCGGCTTGAATCTCTTTCACTTAGTGTTTCATCACAGTATCTGTGGTTTGATGTCTCACTCAGAGTTAGCTGGGAATGCAATCTGAATGAAGGACGCGATTACCATATTTTGTGTTTAATTATGTAACTTTTGAATTACTAATGAACAGCAGCTACTGTATACATAATTAAGTTGTTTTTAAGAGGTCTTAATGTTTCATGTTTAGCCCCATGTCAGTAGGCAGCTAAGGTTTCATTTGATTCCGACTCTGAAAGGTCAGCTTGTGTGGAGGCGTGGGAATTGTTTAGGCTTTAACTTTCCTTTAGTAAGAATACAGCTGAATGTATGTGTAGGTGTACTGGTTTATGTAAATTTTTAGGACAGGACAAGGGGGGGAAATTACTTTGTGGGAAAACCACAGAAAAACTAATAAAATACTTATAAAACAGCTCAGACTTTTTTTAAAGTGTTTCATTAAACAAAAAAGTTTAAAGTTTGGAGTTACACATTACATGTAAGCACAAACAGTATATACTCTTACTGAGCAATGTATAAGGAAAACCTGCACACCTACTCTTTCATGCAATCATCTAATCAGCCAATTGTGTGGCAGAAATGCAGTGCATACAATCACACAGATACAGGCCTCAGAATGTTTACATCAACCATCAGAATGTGAAAAATTAGAAAACCCATTCTGTACAACCGTGGTTCATCCCTTCATGACAACAATTTACCTCTTCTAACAGCTACTTCCTGCATGCTAATGCACCATGTCACACAACAAAAGTCTCTCAAACTGGTTTCTGGTTTCATGCCTTCCCACTCTGAATCTGAATCTGAAACCTTTGTGGCAGAGCTGGAGATTCAGAGCTTTAAAAGTTCACATGAAAAACAATCTGAAGAAATTATTCGGCTCATTGTTTATATATATATATATATATAAATGGGGAGAGGGAGAGAGATATGGTTGTCAGATGTCAGTCATGGAAAAAATAGAGGGGCATGAGTGAGTGGGAGGTGGTGGGAGTTCAGTCTATCCAGTTCATCCATCACATAAGTAGGCAGACATGTTCTGTCTGTTGTGTTTTTTAAAACAGTATGGTAATTGCCTAATTTAGTTTTTATGTATTCTTCATATTTTTCATAAAAATTGTCAGAAGTCAAACACTTTTTAAAGACATGCTGTATAAAAACTTTCTCATCTACAATAGTTATTGCACAGTTGGTGGTATACCACTTTGACGGGCTAATTAGTATGCTATATGTGGTTTAAGCTGCAACCACAGAGTGCAGCCACCCCTGTTTTAACATCCAGTCAACAGTACTAACCAGACAACGGAGCTCAAAACTGGACGGGCTGCCTGGTTTGTAAACTGAACACCTGGCAACCCTAGACCCCGTGTCCTGACAATGTAGGTGTATGTATGTGTATGTGTGTCACTCTCGGGTTGGTGTAATAATAATTCATAGCTCAGTAGTCAAGGCGACCCGCAAATGCTAGGTCAGGTGCTTTGGACAATGCTAACAATACAATGATAGTCTGTGTGTATTAATGATCCCAAAACATACACTGTGACCGTCCTGTCCTCAGTTCGTAATGACGAATGAAGACTAAGCTCCTCCAGTCATGTTTTTTTGTGAGCAGCTTCTGCTTCCTCAACCCACGCTGAACACTGAGTGTGGCTCTGCAGTAGCGGGCCAGAGCAGTACAGTGGCCTGTTGAAGGGCCATCTCTCCGCTGGTAATAGCCATGAATGGCACTCATTGTTTTTGAACTCCTGCTGTCATTTGTCTGCCGGCTGACAGCCTTTGCTATGGAAGGCCCGACCTGCCAGCCATAATTATCCCCAATCAGAGGCAGAGTGATGAGGAATGTCAGCCGTGACTCCTTTTCTCCCTCTGCTTTGTCCTGATAACTTCCCCCTTGGCATTTAAAGTGTCTGCTGGCTTTTGTTCACTGCCCTGACTCTATATTCATCTGTCTGTGGCTCCTTATTTCTCGTTTTCTTCTTCTTTTTGTGTTTTCTGTTTTTTCAGACTCGCATTGTCCTGCTCATAAGTACCTTCAGAATCAGAATTCAAAACTCGGATCTGATAGTTTGTAGCTCCACAGAAAATAACTGCTGTAATTGTGTGGCCCATTCTTTTAAAAATTTGAGATGATGCCATTTACCTGCCCTTATAGCATCTCCAGGCAGATGCCAGTTGACTTGTTCAAGCTCCACCCAGCTTGTGACTTTGCCATCGTTCTGCCCTTGAGGTATTACCCTTCCACTAATGGCCACTTCCTAAATGAACCTCATGGATGGCTGGACTCCATTCAAAGGGAACCGATGTGCATTTGACATTGATGCAGATGCTGTTGACATTGATTTATCGATTTCATGAAGGACAAAAGTACAGTTGTGGCATTTTAGGTCACAGGGAAAACTGGATAAAAGGGAATTTAGAGAAAAAGTGGTGATTTGGAGATATGACATCATAGCAATAGCAGGGTAAAGGAGCTCCTGTTCATGTGAAATGCTTGCAATTTATAGACTTCACTACTGAACTTAAGTAGTTTAAGCAAGAACTGATTCTACTCTTTACTACTTTACAAAGTGGGAGGAAAATTGACAATTCAAGGACCAAGCGTGGACCACCCAAAATCCTAATAAATACCTTATTAACTAAGAGAAAATAAAGTAATCAAAGACATTTTTACTTAAAAAGTATTTTTACACAGAAAAGGAAAAGGAAAATGAAGCTAAAATAGAATATTGTGTATTATGTACATTACCTGCAATAGACTTGCCTTGTGTCCAGTGATCCCAGGTAGGCACTTGACCCCCTCATGACCCTGACCAGGAAGAAGCGAATAAGAAACTGAATGAATTAATGAACAAATGAATTAATTAAGGGTTATGTAAATATGTGAAGGTGTCTGAGGAAACCTAAAACCTAAAAACTATTTACAGCATGTCTAGTTGCAGTAGCTTTAATAGTCCTGAGTCTTCTACTAGTTGATTGAAAGAGGGACTGTCCAAAATGCGAGTGGTCAACTATGATCTTGCGAGCGTGCTTAACAACCCTGCTGTTATATAAGTCTTGAAGCGTTGGCAGATGATCCTCTCTGCAGTCCTGATTATGTGCTGGAGTTTGGCACGTTCTTGTGAGATGGATGATCCAAACCAGATGGTTATAGATGATGTGAGGAAACACTCAGTGATTTCTGTGTTGAACTGGATCGATTGCATTTCTTCAGCTGCCTCAGGAAGAACATTCTTTGCTGGGCTTTCTTGGCTATGGAGAACATGTTCTCCGCCCACTCCAGTACTGAAGGTCTGGTGTCTAACATGTTTCCCTAGCTGCACCTGCTGTCTCCTGTTGGACAGAAAATCCCTGATCCACCTGCAGATGGGATCTGGCACTGACGGCTCGAGCAGTTTGACCTGCAGGAGCTCTGGCACAGTGGTGTTAAAAGCTTAGCTGAAGTCCACAAGCGGAACTCTCGCACAGGTCCCTGGACTGCCGATATCCTGTAGCATTAAGTGTAAGACCAAATTTACAATTGACTTGTTAGCTCTGCATGCGAACTGCAGGGGGTCTAGTAGAGGGTCTGTAATAGCGTGCCGGCGGGCTAGGACAAGGCATTCAAAGCCTTAATGACAACGAGGTGAGAGCAACTAGCTGTTATGGTAGAATACTGTGGTGAAAATATCTTTGCAAAATTGATGATCATTTACCGTTTTAAATAATGCGGTTTCCAGTATTCAGAGAATCTATTATGGAGTCTAAATAATATGTTAATAACTATACTGAATATCTATATCATTGATATACATTTAACTCATACTTTTAAGAGTACTTTCTCACAGAAGTGTAATAATACAATATCTACTTTTGTCCTAGTAATATTTTACCATAGTGTATCTCTGCTTTCAGAATTTGTGAACTTAAGTCCACCCCTGATCATTAGTCAGAGATTGATTGGTTTGAAAGTCAGTTTTTGCTTCATGAAAAGAAACACAGCCTCTGAAACTGGATGTAAATAACAAGTTCGTAGACTTGTGATTACACCACACATCACACTAGACAAATAAAAAAGGAAACGTCTAAGTCTTTTCATTTTCCTGATCTTTGTACGTTTCTCTTGTCCACAGTATAGAGAATTGTATGTGCACTCTGGGGGTTAGCAGACACCTCGGTGCTGTGTGTTGTGTCGCCCTCTGAAGTGATGTGCCTCTGTTCTTCTGTTTTGGTCTGTTTTGTCTCTCCATCTCGCTTTTTTTCTCTCTTTCTCTGACATTTGTATCTGTGGCCTCTCTCTTAAGCCTCTTTTTATATGAATTTCTTTGACGCCATTGGTTGTCTGTCACAGGAATCTCTGATGCAAGGATTTATGACGCAAGGGGTGTGATGCAAGTGACTGTGACACAAGAAATAGCAGACCTATATAATATAATATAATATAAGACCTATTGATGAGCTTGTGGGTTTAGCTATTTAGAAGTAGCCACCATCCAACCATTTAAGAGGAATCACATCTTTTCTGGACACTGGACACTCTACCAGTTCCTACCTTCATCACATGCATAGTATCATAGACATTCTGACCTTCTTATCAGTGCCAGTTCTATAATGGGAGTTGTCACTGGTGGCAAAAGCAATTTTAGGGGGTCTGTAAATCCAAAACAAGATAAAGAATTCACTCCTTTTAAATTGATAATGTGACAGATGCCTATTTACACACATTCTGTCTCTATACAGGGCATCACTTTAAAGGAAAATTCTGAACTTGGCTTCATATTTGAATTCTGTGATCCACCTTAAATTGTGCAGTGGTTATATTCTGGTAGTTGTACACTAATAATACATTTAAGGTGGAACAGAAACTTAACATAAGTTAGTTTGACCAAATGTCAGTGAAGTCAAAAGTGACTATGGCACTTCTATCCTTTTTTCTTTGTTAATGAACTTCTGATATAATTATTATAATGTTTTATTAACACAGCATACTTTTTTAATATGTCGTGAACCTGTTCAGATGCAACAAACCATTCAATTCATAGGATGCTTAAGGAATTCTAGCAAGTAGCTCAAAAATGTGCTCCCAAACGTGTGCAGATGATGCAATTGCTTCGGAATCAGTTTTTTCATCATAGCATGGTTTTGGGGTAAGGCATCAGTCAAGAAACATCATAACAGGCATGCCAAAATGATTGCTGCATGGAGTGTGTTAACATACATATGCCATGCTATGTTAAGTCTTTTGTTGCTGTTTGAAAGCTCCTGCTGTAGCAAACCCAACGTGACAATTGCAATGTTTTCTGGCTGAGGCTTTTTAAATAGCCACTGCTTCAAATTGGCGTGTCATTGTAATCAGAATGCAGTTAGTAAGTGCAATGAGGTTTTCATTAGCATTGTTAACTGTTCAAAACCACTCTGCTTACCATGTAATTAGCTCAGCTAAAGTGGCCTACTTTAAAACAGGACAAGTGCTGAAAAAAATTTACCACTATCATGAGGGGATATACTCAGTATAGGCTTCTTATGATGCTATACATGTTAACAGTTGAAGGGAGCTGTCCACTTGGTAAGTGTTACACCTATCAGCCAGAACAACCAAGTATAAGTCACTGAATAAGTCAATAACGTTAATTATCTGCTTACAGTGGATACATATTAGTGAACAGTCATTTCTTGAGGTTTATGTGCAGGAAAAATGAATAACCTGGTGGCCAGTATCTACCAAAAGTGGTCCAAGGAAGGACAACCAAGAACCTGCGGTCGTGTCTGATGCGTATGGGGAGTGAAAGCTAAAGTGAAAGTGGGTCCAATCCCACAAAACAGCTACTATATAGCACAAATTGTGAAAACCTGAATGCTGGCATAGTCTTTTGGAGATGGTTTAGAGATGTTTGGTAGCATGAGGGGTCCTATGTATTATTAGAAAGGTTTTAATGTTATGGCTGGTTGGCAGACAGGCTTGTAAATAAATGAGCCTGCAGTATACTTGTTAAGATAACTGAATGGTTCTCGACATCTAAGAAGAACATACATTTTCCATTAACAACAGTGGTTCTTTCTCAGAGGTACCCACTGAAAGGTTCTAAAATAGGCTTCTCTCTGACTTTGCTTTTTCATAAGAGCGCATGTAGACTCATTTGCTTTGGTCGTTGCACTCTGTGATTTGTTTATGTTGATGCACTACATCATGCTCTCAGTTGTTTTAGTGTTGTGTCTGATCTCTGAGACGATAAACTCATTTATCAGGCTGATTTTAATCTGCATCAAGATCCAGGGGATTTTTTTCCTGAGGCCATTTGTAAAAACTAGAACTCTGAGCTGGCCCCTTTATTTACAGCGCTAGCCATGGAGCATGCGGCTCAAGAGACGCGGCTGAAATTTACAGTGGCAGGGCAAGCGGCTCATGTGAATCGCACAAGCCCACACATCTCCGTCCTGATGGATTAACCAAGGCCCTGAGCACAAGGAGGCTGCTGAGAGGGAGGGTTGCCGGGGTTTTATTGAAAGGGGCTAGAAGAAGCGGTCATCAGTCATGCACCTGTCTGTGCCAGCTCTAGCCCACAGGGACATCGCAAAACGCTGGCTTTCCTGCCCCGGCCACTGCAGACCCTGTGTCCGTTGTGCTGCAGATTTACAGCACCTCTGCTTTCGGCCCTCTCGACATGGGCGCGTTCGCCTGCCACTGAGCATTCACTTTCCTCTGTGGCCAGAGAATGGAGGGAGTGACAGATGGATGACCTGACCGTGAGGAAGGAGGAGGGTGACATTTCCCAGCAAAGCCCTTCATCATAATTGCCACAGCAAGAGGATAAAGGCAAAGAGGAGTTAGAGTTGAAAAGAATAGGGTGTGAATCACAGCCCCTCTGGAGACAGCGTCAGCAGACCCTGGCAGCCGCGTGAAATGTCCCTGCGTGACCGGACACTGCAGGGTCAAGGGCTTGATTGGGTTGGAGGTACAATAGAAGCAGCGCAATGCTTTTAAATGGGCCTCAATCACCTCCTTCACTGCAGCATTCGCTGGTAAGGCACCGTTTACACGCCATTTTTAATAGAAAGAAACGCATGGATACACGTTGCTGGGTTGTTGTGGGTGGAGATCGATGTGAGGGGGAAACTCACTCAAACATGAAAGCTCATAAGTAATAACTGCAAGCAGCTGCTGATCTTTTCATCAAAGGCAACTAAAAACGTCAGTTTATTTAAACCAGTCACTGTCTTGCGTTTAGAGGTGAATTGTGCCGTTCTGAATGTGAGCTGAAAGCAAAGATTAGTTTCGTTATGATTAACTATGATTAAGCTATGTCAAAAACTAATTTGTCTTAATTATATATATATATATATATATATATAGATTTTGGAGCACCATCATTCCAGAGAGCACAGTTCCACTGCTCCACAGCCTAATGCTAGGGGGCTTTAAACCTCTCTAGCTCACGCCTGGTGTCAATAGGTTCATGTTTATTTCTCCTACTATTCGAATTGAATTGCTACTACTATTGGCAGTAGTTCTCTGCTGCTCTGCTCTTTCAACACACACACACACACACACATACATATATATATATATATATATATATATATATATATATATATATATATATATATATATATATACACATATCCATGGTGGTTGACAGACAATATATTTATGCATATATATATTTATGCACAAAGTATGTAATATGAGAGGAATTTTGTTTTCAATGTGTGCTTCACCCACAACCAACAAAGCTAATCACAGTGGAAAACAGTAATATGAGGGCAGAGTGGAACAGTTGGACTAAGAAGATTAGAATGTTTCTTAATTTAATTTCACAGAAATGCCGCCAATGTTCAGGATTAGCATGAAGAATTATGACTATAGAGAATTAATTAGGAATATAATCTTATAAAATCTGTAACACTGGCCAACAGTAATCCATTCTCTTATATTCAGCCCATTTTAGGCATCACTGATATCAGTAAATTATAGAAAAGTTTGAAAGTCTGAAAATTTTGATACATTTAAATTTACTGAACAATGTTCAGTTATGTTCAGAAAACATCATTACACAAAGCATTTTTATCATTGGAAGTGGAACTGTAAAATTGAGCTGCCGACAGCTAAATTAGCGGTTACTGTAGGGCATCTTTCATAAGGCTATAGACCTACATATTTATAAGGGCTGACTCAAACTAGCATCAGATGTATTAATACTTTTTAGAGTTTAATTACACCAACATTGCCAAAAACAGGTTTCATAATAATAGACACTTGTTGGAAAAACCTTTTATGTGGGTTTATGTCAGATTTCATGAAGAACTTGAAGGCATCTTCTATTTTCTGCTGTAAGCAGTAAAGTGTTAGCAAATCTGCAAATGTTTCGTTTTAACATTCATTTTTCTACATACAAACGGTAAACAGGTTGATTGGGGAGAGGAGGCAGGACGCAAGCAGTAGTTCACTTTATTAGTTCTTTTAAAAGAGTCTGGACTAAGAAGTCAGGACTGAGTCAGGACTAAGAAGAGTAGTTATATCCTTAACCAAGAAAAACTAAAGAAACAAACCCCAAAAACAACAGTTACTAACAACATACTGAACTAAACAGAGGATCCCAGAATATCATTGAACACAGTGTATGTACAACACTGCAAGACTAAAAACACAGCAACACAGTGGTAAAGAGGGTATGCACGTGGCATCACTGGTGACTGGATTGACTACAGCCATGCCCACTGGGTGGCAAAAAGCGTTCAGTGAGAAAGCTATCAGTTTATTAGTTTTCCCTAAGATCTGTTTTGCCACTCAGTCCAGCTAAGGGGGCATGTCCCAGCTGGAAAGTGAGAGAAGGCAGGGGAGAATAATGAGAAGGCAGGGCCACAACAGAGGCACAGGTGTGAACACTAATGACTGGGTGAGGCTAGAGTGGAGACAAGGACAACACACAAACAGAGCCATGTACTACGCTATGCACATAGCAGAGCAAAGCAAAAACACAGAGACAGAGACCAGGAAGGGCAGACACAGGGGCAAGATGGAGCCACACGTTACAATAAGAACAAAGAAGTAGGATTTCATCAATGTCAGATTTTGACAGTATGATAACCGTCTCAGATAATCTAAAAAACATGTTTTTACAGTATTATAGTACATAGACTTGACTTGAGTATTTCACAATTCTTCCTCTTGTTGTTGTTGGTGTTCTTGCTTTTCTTCTTCTTATCATTATTATTATTATTATTATTATTATTATTATTATTATTATTATTATTATTTTATTATTATTATAGATTGATCCTTAAAGGAATACATAAAAATAAAATAATAAGAATGCTGCATGTGGGGTGGAGCTCTTTTGAACCATTTTGTTTTCAGCTAATGATTATTTTCATTATGGATTAAGCTGATGATTATTTTTGTTAATTGATTGATTGCTATGTTTTCTAAACACAACCATTTTTGTCATTTTGGTGTGATAATTGTCAATTCTCATACCATGGTCTACCTAAAACCGGTATACTGCCATATATACAGTACATATAACAAAGCATGCATCCTTGTTTGATTAAAACAAGCTGATTTATGATAATCAGTTATTTTCTCATTTTATTGGACGTTTACTTGCAAAAACTCAAGGGCTACATAGTAATGTAAATACATGACCGATAGGAGTGTATAATTTAAAATATAATAATTAATAATTTAATAATAGAATTTAAAAAATAATAATGTAATAATTGTAATTTAAGACTAAAACCAATAAGTTTTGAGGTGCCAAGCAGAGTCTTGCTTTGCTAACAATATGTCTGAATTAATATGTAAGTGCATCTCAGTGCTAAACCAAATTTCTCCATGGCCGAAGTGTGACCGCTTGTCCTTTCCGTGGGACTTGGCGGGATGTTGTAAACTGCCTTGCTGATGCTACATGACAGGTGTGAGGGTTCAGGGGCTGCTGTCACTGAATGAGATCTGTCCTATTAGTGCCTGTAACCTCACACTCTCCAGGTTACTCTGTCAAAGACAGACGAAGGGGAGGAGACGATAGACAGGGATCAAACAGTGCGAAGACTAAGTGCCTCGCCAACCTGTGCTGAACTCCCGCTGAACCGTGCAACTGATCCTTCTCTGTCTTTACATAAACAAAACCAAGTGTTACCAGCAGCTCACGTCTGATCTTGATCACAAAGAACTGTGTCCAGCCCGCTGGCAGCTTCTGTAGACTTTTAAGGGAATGCAGTTAGGTGTAGTTAGGGCTCTCGCTAAGCTTGTCGGGGCTCTTAGCGGTCTGCCTTTAATCCTCGGCACACGGGACTGCATCAGAGCAGCATGAGGCCTAATGAAGATTAATCATCCAATAAAATCGATCAATGATGCAGTCCAGGTACAAAGTAGGGTGGAGAGAGTGGAATAGAAGAGACGGACGAACAGCGTAATGTGTATGTGTGTGTGAGTGAGGCTATGCTTGGGTGTTTTTGCACATTTTAGAGACAAAATATAGGAAGAGAAAAACACATACACTATATGTCCAAATGTTTGTGGACACCCCTTCAAATGAATGCATGCAGCTTTTTTTAGGCAGCACCCATTGCTGACACACAGCTTGTCTAGTCCTTGTATAGAATAATTGCCAGTAATATAGGACTCTCTGGAACAGACAACCATGACCATACTGGCACTATTTCTAATGCCAGCCATGGGCTAGATGGACATAAAGCCCCTGGCATTGAGCTATAGAGCAGTGGAACTGTGTTGTGGAATGATGGGGCTCTGAATCTAAATCTAACAGAACACCCTGAACTTTTCGGCATGTTCCTCAAACCATTTATGAATAATGTGTTCATGAAGGAAAACCATTGTACCATTGTACTATTGTCGGTCAAACTGACATTCAGATGAATGCCTGGACCAAGGGATTCAAGCAGAACATTGGGCAAAGCATCACATCTTTCTCCAGACTTGCCCTCTTTCCACGGTGGCCTGGTTTCATTACTTTTACAGGTAAACTGTACACATGTAGCTGGTCTTCGTGATGTAAAAAAAAAAAAAGAAATCAGGACTCAACGGAGCCGGTGGGCTTCCTCCTTTTCTTAAAGGTTCTGTCCCGGTGCTCATGTATCCCACTATAGCGACTTTGCAATTGAGGACAATAGTTAGCAGTCCCAAACACTACAGGGTGACCAGCAGGTTCCTGTAACTGTCACGGAAAAGTTTGGCGATTTGCCAAAGTAGTCATTCTGTTGGTTTGGCCTGGATGGGATGGCCTCCATTGCCCACATTGATGGACCTGGGTGTCCAACACCCTGTCTCCAGTTCTTGTTTGTCCCTTCTCGGACCACGGCCATTAGGTTCTCAACTGTCAAAGTGCCTGCCCAGTTCTCCCATGTCAACAGTGAGAACCAAGGTTTCGCTTACTGTGTAACATATATCTTAGACCTTGCCATGCCCTGCCTTTACAGGAAAATTAGCGGGATTTGCTTTGTTTGTGAGTGGTCGATATGCCTCAGTCCATGTCTTGTGCCTCACTTGCAGCTCTGTCAACACAGAGTATATAACTTTAAAGATTGTTGCACCCAATAAATATTGGCAAATCTTAGACATCTGTTGAACATGATGCACTCTCCTTTTGAATTATCCATATGCAGCTGAAGGGGCTCATTCAAGGTCGCTGGAGAGCAAAGTGAATCTGTATTGCTGCTAATTAGTGACGCGCCTGAGTTTAAACAGTAGCTGCGTTCAGGTGCTGAAGAGAAAAGAGCTCATTACTGTAATTAGCCAGTTCACCAGCGTGACTCCACACACTGATAGCTGAGTGAACTCTGACTCCTCAGCTGTGTGTGCATGTGTGTATGAGGGGGAAGAGGTTACACCTTTGTTTGAGATCCCATATTTAACATATTTGACATCCTTGGCACTGAAGAGTTACTGGTGGTTAATATTTTAAAAGTGCACTTGATTACTGTGGAGCAGATGGCATTTAGTGTCCAAAAGAAAATGTTCTGAACCTGTAATTACTTTGTTTATCTCGTCTGTGTAAACAAACAAAAAAGCCAAAACCTCACATAGTGGCTTAGGATGGAGTTGCTCTGGGTGACTGACTGCAACAGTAACAAGTCTAGCATGAAAGATAACAGCAGAGTAAGGCTCCTGAGAGAATTAGGCCTTAAAAGATAGGGGTCACTCTCTGTCTGTTTTGCAGCATGCCGGACTGATTCGCTCTGGCAACCACGTAGGCCTTAGAGGGATTAGTGTTGTGATTAGCATTGAGGTGCCGGGCATAGCTGTGTGACTTGTAGTTCAAGATGATGCTTCCATGCACTTCAGGGACGGCATAAGAAGCTTTTGCCCAGATTGACTGTGCAGTCCTGTGATAAGAGAAGATTGACAGATGACTAGATTAGGTAGAAACAAATAAAAATGCCAAAGTTTCCTGCCTGAAAATATCAGGCAACCCAATAGTCAGGGTTTATATCGTCGTGGCCACGGTAGAGCTGAGAAAACATGATTAAAAAGTTATAGGTTCAGCTCTCAGGATTTTGGGGTATCATTAAAAATTCATGTGTTTCTCAGAATATCAGCAGGTAAATAAAGTGCATTGAGGAAAGTGTTATTTTGGAGTTCACATCCTCAAGAGTCATATTGTAAAGACTTTAGGGATTGAATGGTTTTGGCTTGTGCTGCTTGTGTATACTGCAAATATAGCCTTATACTTTCGTTCTCCCAAACACAACCAACACAAAATAAAGAAACAATAATGATAATAAAAAAAACAGCTAATGCAGATTTCACCTGGTAACTCTAATTAAGTAATTGAACGACTGATTCAACCAAATGAGTGCATTTAAAAGGCTCCCACTCAGGTGAAACATTGCTAATGGCTCCTAAAGTGCCTGCTGGATAGAGGCCCAAGAGAATAAAGAAAACTCTTTCCCCCATTTTCATTTAAGAGCTTAAATATTAGCCCAGCGATTCAGTCTAAAAGTGCACAGCTAATCAGCCGCGCAACCTCATGTGGCTAATTTATGACCAAAGGCACAATGCGGGACCTTTGGCCAAGGTAGTTAAAATGAGTGATTATGAAGAAAAGTTGAGGAGCAATAGATGAGAAAATGTCATCATCAAAGTCACTGGAGGAAGAAGAATGAGTGGTATCAGAGCTCAGATAACAGTTGTCCTTCTATATTCAGTGTCGTTTTTATTTTTGGCCTCATTCTCTTTGTACAATGCCTTTAGTGATTGCTTTGTCTTGCACCTTAATAGCAAAGCATATAAAAAAATAGCTTTAGAATATTTCGGGAAATTTTAAAGAGCTATCTGACTTTCTGAAGATGTAGTGTCAAGGGTGTGACACATGACATGCATAAAAGCAAAACTTCACTATTTGTATTTTGTGTGGAGCATGAGCTTTAAAAGGTGCTGAATTTAACCGTGCAAATTTTAAGCCATAGTCTATTTACTTTCAATTCTGGGGGGCTCTTGTATTTAATAGAATGGTGTAATTGTGAGATGATGAGGCAGTTAGGACTTGAATATATACAAAGCCTGCCACCGCATCTTTTGGATTCACAGCCCATGCAGTATTGCTAAGCAATATCGCTTAAGAATGATAAGGGGAAGGCCAGTTGTGCTCTCTTGGAGTCTGGCTGCTGAAGGCAAGGCAGCATGGCTTGGGATTTGTGCTCGCAACTCCCAGGCCACAATGGTTTGTAACTACATTTAGGAGTTTGAACTTGAACTCTCGTTCTGTAAATGTGTGGTGCATGTTTGATGTGCCTTTAGACATCATTTCAGCATTTTAGCTCATTTAGGTCAGTTTTAGGTAAGTTACAGAGAATCCTGCATAAGCTCTACATGAGTCTTTTCCGTTGAATCAGTTCATCAATACTGATTGAGTTGAGGCATTGCACTGCACATCTACTTCTACTTCATCCTAGAGTAGAAAATGAACACCTATCCATCCATGCTGGAGATTTTGCACTAGAGGTCATGTGTTCAGTGGTTTAACTGTGATGGTTTTTATGTCCTATAGTTGAGTTTTTTACCACTGTAGAGCTCATGTGTAGAATTTTAATGTGTGGTTGCATTATGTCACCTACAAGCTACAGTGTACTGGCCTGCAAGCTGCAGTGTTGCATAATCAGACCACGACATGACCCTTAGCGTCTTTCCAGCTAAGGGTCTGTACGCAGAAAGCTTTCCCTGTTTAAGCCCTACTGTAAGCCCTTAACATTCATCAGCATGTAAAATACTATAACTACTACTCACCATTCTTAATGTGTCAGGTTTTAATAGAAAGTCCTACTTAGTATCCCCTTAATTGAGCTTAGTGCTGAGATGTGTGCAAGCTTGCTACATCACACATGGAGAGTTAACTAGTGATGTGGAAACGGTCAGCTGTAGCAGTCTGCTGTGATGAACTACTTTAATAATGCCAGCACCAGAATGAGAGTCTTCCTGCAGCACTGCTCTAATTATTCCTTTCAGTTTCTCTTGTGTCTGTTTGTTCTCATTTACTGAGATACGCTCGGATGGACCACAAGCTGTTCCCAGCCCCCCAAGAGGTGCTAGCCCGAGTGGCTGAAACTGATATGGTGCACTTTTCTCTCTCTGAGCCTCCAGGGGGAGCTGTGATAAGCACATTAGGTAGTTAATGGTGTCATTTTGGTTTAGTGGGCAAAGGATAACCCTGTTTTGTTCCCTGTGATTTCAGCTGGCAAAATTACACTTATTGCGTATATTAAAGCGCGCTCCCTGACACAGAGCTAAGCAGTGTTCCAGACTCCTCTAGCCGAGAACGATAATGCTCCTAATTTTGGGTAGTTGTATAAGCTAGATGTGCATCGAGATCACCTGCGGAGATTCTTACTGTTTTAATGGTTCGCCAGATGGATAAAGAGCATATCGTTGTCAGTTCTGGGCCCAAACTTTCAATTTCCAACTCCGTCAAAGTCTCTCGTGCACATTAAGAGTGATGGGCACCCAGCTTAGCAATGTTAGCATGTGCCAACATCGATTAGCAGGACACAGGGACACCCTGAGGACGCAAAGGACGGCAACTAATCACTACATAAACCAAAATGACCCCATTCTGCCTGACACTTTAATACGATGTTTGAACGGCCGCCGCCCATAATGGAATTGGCTCCAGTGTGTTGGTGGGGCAGGATTTACTGTGTCCGTGTGCGATTCTGCACAGAGGGAGTGAGAGAGGTTACCTTTTAGTCCCAAAGATTGCCCATTACAGAGGCTAAGTGGCTTTTTTATGGCCTGCTCATCGTTGTTGCCCAGGTCTAAACTGGCTGGAGGAGTGAAAGGCCTTTCCCGGCACTAGGAGGGGGATTGTTTGGCGCTGCTCCGTGTCAGCAGTTACAGCCACCCCCCACCCCCCTCCCCCATATCTGATGAGTTATCTCATCTTGTAGCGTCTTTTTTATCGTGGCTTTGTGAGGAGATAAAACAGCACAGCCATCACGAGATATCTGATTGGATCTGTGATGTCAACATAAGGTAAAGAAAGAAAGGAATAAAAGTCTTCCTGGTGAAGCTCCTGCACTCGGCGGATGGGCTTTTCTTTTGGGTTTTTCACAGGGCTTTGAGCTGGCCATAGCTTTGTGCACACTGATGTGAAGGTTACTGGGATTTAACAGAAACTGTAAGAGTGAATATCTTTGCACATACCCCTGCATATCAACCTCATTTTATCATTTTCTTGATAAGAAAAACACAAAAATAAGGGCTTACTGATTCAAACTGCTCTGAAAAAGCTTGCGCATACATCCTACAAAGGCAGACTAAAGCTTTGTACATCTTTAAGAACGCAATAAACACATACTAGCACACAGAAAGTGCAAATTCTACATGCTGATGTCTTTTACTATGTACAGTCTAAACATGCAAGTGTCATACCCCCTTTGGCGGCCAGTTTAAACCAGTATAAAATGATATTGAACCAGTCATTTTCATTCCATGCCAGTGAAATGGCCAGTAGAGGTCAAAGTATACTCTGACCCTTTGCTGCAAAGTCAGCTAAACACAACTAGGGTAGTGTTCATGTATGGTCTGTCAAGGGTGGTCTTCCTAACAAGCACTTTAGAACTCTACTACCAGACCTCGCTTTTGGCAGGGTTGCAGGGTTGCTTTTTATGCAAATAGCTCTATATTGTGCTCCCCAAAAGTAGTCTTCTGCTTACAGGGACTGGGTGAACCGAAGGGTCAGATATAAAGCATTGCTAGGCAACCACAAAGGCCAAGTCCATTTTTTTTGCCTCTTTCTTTTTGCCAAGCACTCCAGTGACTGTTTCTGGAGCACCAATGCCAGAGTCCTATTATGCCAGCATGAGCTAGGCAAAGCACTGTGCTACTTATCCTAGTTGAGCATTGTAGCAATGCCAGCCACTGCAGGGATCAGAAGAGCCACTGTAGCCATTCTCAGCCATCCAGCGAGTTACAGTAAAAAATGCCACAGTTGGCAGGCAGTTAAGCCAAGCACTCGGGGTGGATTTCACAGGAAAGCCATGCCAGTCACTAGAGTGATTCTTATGTTGCCAAAACAAATCTTTAGCCAGCCGCCATTTCCTCTCTGCCTCTCTGAATTCCAATTCCTGCAGGGTGAATTGCTCATTAAGATGTGCCCTTTGTGCTGAGGGACTCCACACACACACACACACACACACACACATATGCGCACATTTATGCATATATGCATGCTCCTGCTTGCCATTTTGGAGGCTGAAAGGAATTCCTCCGTGGTGACCTGGTGTCACAGTTTATAACTACAGCATGTTCTGTAATGTGTCAGATTATGTGAGGGCCCGTGGGCTTTTATTCTCAGGAGCCAGTAAACCATACTGTGATTCTTCGAGTGTTGACAAGGGCTTGCAGGCCAGCAGGGGACAGGGTTTGTACATACCTGTGCAGTTCTTCAACGTAACAAAGAGCTTCTGTAGCCATTTCACCTCATTTCCTAGCTTTATTCATTGAAGCCAACGTGTGTCTGTCTCTTTACTGTTCTTTACTTTAGAAGTTGAGTTACTGTTTATACTGTTGCCAGGGGGGCATGAAATGACAATACACCCTTAGTTTGGAGCCTTGTGTCCCCCAGGCTTTGCTAGTCCAACAACAAGTGGCAAAACACTCCCATTATAGTCAGTGAAGCTGTCCAAACCAGCCCTGAGCGACAGAGCGCTATGCAGCACAGGCCCTTGTTTCTGTTTTTGACATTTCATAGATCCTCTCTGACGTCCCACCAGAACAAAGATTTGCTAGCTTAACCAGCTACACTATATGGACAAAAGTATTGGAATACACCTCATAATCATAAAATTCAGGTGTTATATTCAGTCCTATTGCCACAGGTGTATAAAAAAATCAAGCACCAGGCCATTCAGTTTTACACACATCAATGAAAACATTGGCCATTCTAAAGAGCGCACTGAATTCCAGCGTGCTACTGTAATAGGATGCCACTGTTGCTGTCAGTTGGTGAAATGCCTTCACTCCTAGATACTCCACCATCAACTGTGAGTGGTTTTATTGAAAACTGAAAGCGTTTAGGAACTACAGCAACTACAGAGCGGTTTTGCTGAGTGCTGAGGTGCATAGTGCATAAAAGTCCAACACTCTGCTAACTCAATTACGTATGCACCGATCTGAAGATGATATGTGTGGATTTTAGCTGTTTTTCAAGCTGGATTACTCGCTGACAGTTGATGACAGGCATAAGTATGTGATGTCTTGCCGTTTCCTACAATTTGTGTATTATGGAACTGAGTTTAGTTAATGGAAAACCCGGTGCCCGATCCAGCTAATTTTGTTAATATCGGGACCGATAGCTTAGTATTGGATCAGTGTAACCCTATCAATAACGGCTGGAACTGGAACTGGAGTCCAAACCTGCTGTTAGAGCTGCAAAGGAGATGCAACTTTGTATTAATGCCAATGGATTTAGTTTGAGAGGTCATAAAAGCTCTTGTAGGTGTAACATGTAGGTGTCCCAAAACTTTTCCATATATTGTACCTTTCATCTAAACATGGTTAAATAAGCCATGAGGAAACCATAAGTTAAACATTCAAGAGAGTTGTATAACACTTTTATAACTCTATTTTTTTAAAAGGATTTTATCAGGAACACAGGGAAATCGGCTGGAGTATTGGAAAGTTAGCAGTGACACAAATGCTTTGTCGTTATCTGCTGTGTGACTAACATCACCCACGATTTACAGCAGTGGAAGAAACTGTGGAAGTAAAGTAGAACTATTTAACCTTACACACCACACAAATCAACCACTTCCATGGTGATGCACTATTTTTACATACTGTTGAGTGTGGTAGTGTGCAGCGTGGGATAAAATATACCTTGGAAAAATGTGAGATGAGAGATGAGAGAGCTTTAGAAACCTTAACTTCTGCAACTCAACTTCTGCAAAGTCACAGCATGTACATTGTCTGATCTGATGGTGGAAAAAAGTTGACTATCACACATTAGTCACCAGAAATCATTGATTATGTTGCCTAATTATTGTTTACAGTTCAGCTTGACTCTGTTTGAGGCAACTGTAGTGGCCAGTTCACACTAATGGTAAGCAGGTTAGCCTGTTTACCTGATATCAGTATATCTCCAGGTGTTCATTGGGTGAAGAAGTAATGTAGTTTACCCTCTTATCTAATTGATCCTGCCTGTGGACCTGGTTAGGAATGCAGTTGATACACATTGTCCATTAGTGTCCATTAGCAGGTGACTAAATGTCTTTTAGATGGATTGTCTTCTGCTTATGGATAAAGGTTTGTTATCAAGTTGAAAGTTTTACATTCTGCACATTTGATAAACGGTTACTTGTTTCGTTGAACTATGGTTGAGAATTGATTAATATCAAATTAAAACATGCTTTTGCTCTCCAGTAAAGCCAAAGTCTAAGCATTTATTTGCCATTCATAGTCCAGTTTGCATTCATATTCTCATAGTCTGACATAGCTACAATGTGAAGTGCTTCCTCCTTGATGCATATGTGGTGTTTATCCTTCTCTGATTACAGCAGGGTGTCTTGATAAATGGTGAATGCATTTTGGTTTACAAAAAAGGACATGTGGTAACACACAGGCTTCTGCTGTGGTTAGAATGTTGTAGCAAAGTTTGCCTATGCTGTAGGCTCCTTAAATTTTAAGTCACATGTCTTAATAGTGAAAAGAATAAAGAAAAAAAGAATGCTACTTTAACTAACTTTTAAATAATGTTTTTTAGGCCCAAAATGGAAATGCATAGATATTTATTTTTCACAAGTTGACCAGTGGTTGCAGGTACTGGTAGATGCAGGTGCATGTAGTCCAGCTGGGTGCAGTGTGAAGGCAGGACTTAACAGAAATAGACAGGTTTAAAGCTGTAAAAATCCAGACTCAGAATGTCTGGTGACTTTAGAAGCAAATGCTGCTGGTGACAAATTGATACAAATGCCTGGCTATTTTGCGCAATTTAGAAATTCCAACTGGAAGCATTTTTTTCAGCCCAAAAAGAGGACACGTCTAGGTAAAAAAGGAAATATGGTCAGCCTTGGTAACAAATGCATGTTCAATTACAAATTAAGCATCTTAAATCCGGACCAGGTTAACATGCATTACACTGTTGTATTTTATTGTATTGTATAAGATCCTTGAGAAATGTTTGGAGGTTTATCAGTTTGGAAACCTTGGAGGAACTTTTAAGTAAAGGTTTTTAGAAGAAAAGGTTCCTCGAAGGTTCCTCAAAAGCACTTAAGACGTTCTTACACAGTTTCAAACAGAAGAACCTCCAAAAGTGTAATGTTTAGGTCATTATAATTTGGGAGGCGTTTCTCCATTAGTGGATAATAGCTCTCACTGTGTTTCACTGGAGTTCCTGAACTTTAGTCTGGTAGATTTCTGAGGCTTTTTGAGATCTTCTACCTTGCTTCACATTGCCAGGCAGGTTCTATTTGGAACCAGATGTTTTGATTTCACAGGTATGGCAGTAACCATGCCTGGGTGTGGCTAGTGAAATCGAACCAAATTGTCAATTGGTTATCTAGTTAATTTAGTAGCTGTGGGGGCAATTATTTTTCATATGGGTAATATAGGTTTTGAATTAATCTTTATCTGCAATAAATAGACTACAATAGATTATTTAAAAGCATTGTGTGTTTACTTCGGTTGTCCTTATCTTATAGTACAATTAGCCAGATGCTCTGAAGCATTTAAATGTGACAAATATGCAAAATTAGAAAAAAGATGGAAAGGGGGCAAATCCTTTTTGACAGCACTGCACATTCTGCATTATTTGCTTTGTGTACAGACAAATCTGTTGTGATCTGATCTTTTGTATTTGAACTGATGCTGACATGACTGTTTCTTAAGCAAGCTGAAATTTGGTTAAGAATTAATAGGCAATGTGGTAGCATCTGCTGTAACTGTGCTAATGCTTTAGAAGAATGCACAGTCACACTTCACACTTCACTGCTACCTGCGAGCGTGGGAGTAACGTCTCTCCTCTGATTAACTGTGGGTTCGAGCTGTTTTTTTTAGTAGACACAGGCACGCTCTGAACAACATTCCATCTGTTTTAGATAACTTCCAATTGATGTCTGATCACTAGTGTTCTCTCATAGATGAACAGGTACGTGAGCAAGTCAGATTTGCCTGCATATTTGATGCTCGGTGTGTGTTTTAGTGTGTGAATACGAGTGTGGGTGTAAGCTCACCTCCAGTGCAGTGATCTGTATTACAGACACAAGGTTGAGAACTGAAGGGTGCAAAGTTTGCCTTGAGCGTAGCCTTTGATTTCGCCACTGGGCTTTCAGAATGAGAGAAATGCTATCATTTATTCTCAGATTGAACACTCTCAGGAACCAATTTGCTTGATTAGTAACCCACGGAATGGTAGTGATAGGAATAGAAGATAGGAATGCACATATCCTACTTTTTTCGATGTGTGAACTTAGGCTGAATTTAGTGCAAATCTGGTAGCAGTGGTCATTTTTTACAGTCTGTATATTATTTCTGTTATGCAAAAACAAATCTTGAATGTCCATTTTGTCACTTTTTCACTTTTGGACCTAATTTGAATCTGGCAGTTGTTCTTTACATTGTGTCAATCGTGATGAATGGACCTAAGAGAAATGCTTCAAAATGACTCAATCAAATCTTTTTACATTGACTTCCACTGAAAAGGCTTTTTCCTTCTACTGTAAAGTTGCCGTTTGAAGATATATGTTTGCATGACAGCATTGATATCTTATTGTGTGGATCATTCATTCATATGTAAAATAATATGAATGATTTTTCTGTAGATTTTTAGATCCAGCCTCTGCCTGTTTTGGAACTGCTGCCGATGCAATATCAATGGGCCACCAACGCGCTTGGATAAAAACGCCAGGTACCTAGCTCAGGTGCATTGTCTAGCGGGCACCCGTGCCGGTCAGCATTGCACTTAAGTGATGTGGAGTGAGCGAGCCATCTACCCACCTGGAGAGAGCAAGTCTAATTGTGTTCTCTCAGGCTCCAGCTGCTGATGGCAGGGAGCATGTCCCGGGATTTGGGTCACCTTACTCCGCTGGACCACTCTGAGCACCTAAATTCATTCCTTTTAAACTTGTTTTGAACGTGTTTGGGATTCATCTCTGACCACATCCATATGTGATTAGAGAGAACCGATCCCAATGCATTTACACCTGCTTTTTAGGTATAAATAGCTTTTAGTAATACACTTCTGAATGTGCCTCTCTCACATTTGACCTGTAGCTGACCCTATTGCATCAGTAATGGTGTCAACAATCATTCAGCTATTCTCAGAGGAGAAAGAGATGGTTGTGCCTAATGTTGATCAGTTTGTCTGATATTGAGTCCATTTATAGTGCTGTTTACATTAACGCCATCATATTCTGACCACCACAACCTGAAACACTCTCTTCATGATGCATATTTGGTCACATGCTTCCCCACCATTGGAAAATATTGCCATTCCATGTTTCTGTCCATTAATCTAAATTGCCTCTCTTGGGTTTCATTTGCTGTCATATAGTCCTCCACCCACCCATCCATGCATCCATTGTGGGTCTGGAGCCTACCTAGAATCATACCACCTGGACAGGGCACCAGTCTGTTGCAGGCTACAACTCTTCACTCACACCATAGGGTAATATAGCATATTCAGTCCGCCTGTGTTTTTTGGAGTTTGAAGGTAACCCAAGCGAACACGAAAATGCAGCAAATTCCTCACAGAGACCAGAGCATGGATCAAGCCCACAGCCCCAGGCCTACCTGCGGTGCCACAGTGCCATCCATCATTCAAGTCTTTTTATGTCCAAAGTTATCTTTAAAAGTCTGACATATATCGTTCCAGACCGCAGACCTTAGTCAGACCATGACATTTAGAGATGGCATATTGATATTGATGGGAATCAGTGTCAGGGTCGATATCTGCGGAAAATGCTGGATCGGATATCGGAGGGGGAAGAAATGAACTGATCTGAACCTGTAACAGGCAGCATGGTGGCACAGCGGGCAGTGTGTGTGTCGAACAGCTTCTGGGCTTGTGGGTTCGATCCTTGCACTGGTCACTGCCTGTGAGAAGCACCCACACCCCCCACCCCCCCACCGGGTTCTCTTTCTTCCTCCCAAAAACAGGTTAATTGACTATGCTTAATTGTAGAAGAGAAATGTGCATGAATAAATAGTGCATGAATGCCCTAATTATTCACACTCACCTATTTACATCTAAACCCCCCGACGTTTACCCACACTTGGTTGGTTTCGACGGTTTACAGGACAGACACACACAAAGTTCAGAGACTGTAAACAGCCATTAACTGCTGGGAATTAGTTACCAGGTATTCATAGGGCCTAAAAATTCAGTTTTGTCATGCAATGCACAACCCTACAATCAATAACCCACTGATCTAACCATAAAGCCTCAACTGCCCCATACACTCTTAAAAATAAAGATGCAAACATGGTTCTTAATAGAACCAAATATGATTTGTCTATAGCATCACTCAAGGAACCATTTGTAGCATCTTTACTTTTAAAATGTTGGTGTGATGGCCCTGTCCAAGGGGTATTCCTGCCTTGCACCTAATGGGGCTTAATTACTAATGATTCTGAGGAAGACGATTCTAACATTCATCAATGATTTCTTATTTGGGATTTGTTTAGGTTTTACAAGAACAATGGGATCCATCATTCTTAGCCTTTTGGTAGGCCTTTCCTCAATAACAAATATAAGAAAACAAGCAGATGCATGAATACAAACCTGCAATAAATCAAGCCTGAAATACAGTAGTATTATAGCACTTGTTTCGTCCTGTGGAGTAGCAGAGCATTTGCACATGATAGCATGACAGCATGACTGCCACTTTTGGTAGTGTGTATGTGTTAATTAGCTTAGTAGCTTAATTTCTTTTACAGAAAAAAAAATCAGATTGGTATTGGTTGATACTCAATATTTTAATATCATTATCATAACAGACAAATTGGTGGCATCATGCCATTTCTAGCAAAAATTGAACCATGCTGTTTTACACAATTATGTCTTAGTTAGACTAGCAGTATAATTTAGACTAATATCAAACTATTGGTGTGCTTGCAAACGCAGTCGGGGATTCATTGTTTTCTGTGAAACAGAAAATAATACGATGCAAAGAGAAGCACTTTAGGCTGCTGGATGCTAATCGTGTCTCTGTGTGAGTAATAATAGCCATTTCCAGCCATTATCGCTCAAAAGCAGGAAGTGCAGATCGTCATTTCTTATCTCTATGTTGGGATGTGTGTTTCAGATGCAGCACACGACCCCTCCTACCACCACCCTGCGCTCCTGTCTTTCATTTCTAGTAAAGCTATTGTATCATACTGTATCCTTGTTTCTCTGCCTCGTCATCCTCTACGCTAATGGCCTTCTACAGCCTCCTGAGAGTGCATTTCTCACACTGTAGCCAGCCACTACTCCGCCATGACTCAGGGTCAGTATTAATAAAGAGACCTACTCTGGGAATAGAGCAACACGAGTATGTATGTGTGTGTGTGTGTGTGTGTATGTACAGTTTTGTAGCTTGAGCAGAGACTCTGTGTTGCAGCCAAGAGCACAGATGGGTTCCAATTAAGCTGCAGCACTAAACTGTAACCTTCAGACTTGAAAACACACATAGCATCGCTGCCCGCCTTGACATGCCTGCGCGGTTGCATGGTACAGTCAGTGAATACGGGGGTCAGGCACAGACAGCGATCTTTCACTTCGTCTGCTTGTGTCAGCTCTTTGCAGTGGACACACTATGTCCACTGCAGCTTACCTGCTGAGACATGCTCTGTGGAAGGAGCGGGATGGAAAGTCTGTGTGTGTGTGTGTGTGTGTGTGTGTGTGTGTGTGTTTTGTGTTTGTTTGTGTGCGAAACGTTCTCTGACTCTCCAGTGAAATAGAGTGTGGGAGCGTGTTGACATCCATCCTCATCTGGGGCGACCTCCTACCTGCCTCCCTCCACCCCCCAGCACGCCGGGGCCTTGTTGACATTTTCATCTGTGTCGTCTGTAATTTATAGAAGGTTAGTCTTGTGCCTGTGCACACTCCAGAACCGTGTAAACGCAAGCAGGGAGAAAAAGAACAAATTGCTTTTTTAAATTGCCCAGACAAGTATGCTGCTCTTACTCAATAAAGACAAAGCGCACAGTTCTGCCTGGAGTGGGTGGCTGAATGAGGCCTGTGTTTTCACAGCACCTAAGCAAAGCATGTGCGTTTGTGTGTGTGGATGGGAGTGTGCAGATGCTGCACTCTGTACGTGAGTGCGGTGACAGATTCTTATTCTGCACCAGACAAATATGGTAATGATATGAGGAGCTTTAAATGTTCCTCATATTTCATCATATGGACGTCGGAGTGCGAGTCGCAGGAGCATAAATCAAACCTTGGATTTTGTTTGTCAGGCACGGCGGAAAGCATTCGGGCGGCGTTTCTCAATGACTGTGTTTCCTAGTCCGAAACACAGGCTCTTGAAATAGAAAGAAAGAAAGTCCTTCTAATTAAAGGGAACAGATTTTGAACGAAGTCGCAGTGAAACGTCCAAGACCATATGTTACGTTCATGATGGTTCATTATTTTTGTCTTTCCCCACCTATTATGCAAACCAGAGATTCAAGAGCACGCTGCTGAATTTTAGCGCGTAGAGTCTCCCACAAATCCACAATTAAGTCATGATTTAAATTCATTATTGTGGTCCTTAACGCAGACAAACGGCGCTGGATGTGACCTCTGAGCTCTGTTCATCACTGTCTCTCTCTCCGGATGCTTGTAAACAAATCATAATCCGTTTATCAATGAATCATCCCGTCTAATCATTTATATCCCTCGTGCAATCAGGGAGGCCTTCGCTTCACTCCGTAGCCTTCCAGCCTGAGGAGAGAAAATGCTTCAAATGGATGTTTTTTTTTTTGTTTTTTTTTTGTAACGCATCTCAGAGTATTAGCGCTACTCAGGCGTGGCCACGAGTGTGACAGCTGGACATTGGCTAGTGCCACTGTCACTCTTGAGCTTTCCATCGCTGTGTTTTCTGCCAAAGCTTGAAAGCCAGTCATATTTCGCCTTCCGCTCGATTTCATGGCCAGGCCGCGTCAGGTCCAGGCATCACTGCAGCATTCATGACAGCTAGAATTGAGATCGTAGAGAGCTTGTCGAATCCAGTGGCTTAGCTAGCTGTAGCTCAACACTCAGCGTGAGAATAGTGAGGAGGATGATGTGCTGAGCGTGTGTGTGTGGGTTTACTATTCTCCATTGGAGGCTGTCTGGAGAGAGTGTCTGCAGTAATTAGGTTTGATTTAGAACACAGTCAGAGAGACTCTTTCTCTCTTTCGATCGACCACAGAATCACATCACTCCGCTCTTCATATTCTTTTTGATGAAAGACAGCATCTGTCCACCTACTGTTTTTCCTTGATGCATTCTTAAAAAAAATGTAAAAAAGAGAGAGAGAAGAGAGGGTTCTTTTGGAGCACATAGATAGATGGAACAATGAGATGAAAATGAGATGTGGGAGTATGAAGAGCCTGAAGATGGGTGTAAGCTGAAAGTGATGTGGATGACAGTGTAAGGCCTTCATTTAGTGAAATTAACCAAAACACAAGATATGTCAGAGCAGAAGAAAAAAATCATAGAACTAAACAGATACTAAACAAACTAACGAAGGCATGAGGACTAGGCTGGGGACTAATAAAGGAATATGAAGCAAAAAGCAGATGAAAACAATGTATCATAAACACATCAACATGAAAACAAGACTAGACAAGAAGCCACGAAAACACAAGGGCTACTTATATTAGTCTGGTCTCAAGAGGAATTTTTATAAATGTGACTAAAAGACCATTTCTGGAGCCGTACACTAGGTACTAGATATAGTTTGACCTTGTACATATGCATGAAATACTGACATAACCTGGATACACCGAAAATCTATTTGAACAGAGAATGGTACAAATTAACCAGTGTCATTTTATTACCTGAACCTACACCTCAACCTCAACCCAGACATAACCTACTATACCTAAACCTAGTTCTAACCTAAACCTAATCACGTTCTAACCTTAATCCAATTTTAAGAAGCTCCAGTAACAAAGAAAAGCAGAGCCAAGTGGCACCACTGTTTTCTCAGTATTTTTTTGAATACATGACTGACTAGATCGTGTGTATTTGGCAAAACAGCGCCACCAGTGAACGGGAGTGCCTTGTGATTTGTAAAATATGTACAGGAGCTCCTTGTGAAAATGGTTTGGAATACACTTTAGTTGTATATGTATGAATTTTATGAGAACCTGTTGACTTACACCTAGAAAGATTAACAAGAAAGAGGTGGACACAGTAACTAGGAAGGTAAGACGTGGGCAGAGACAAGATGGGGCCAGGGAAAATGAGAGATATTATGTGAATGTGAGATAAAGTTTTATATATCATAATATTTTCTACCCTCTGCTGCATAGTGCAAAACAGCAGTACATGTTTGAAAGGCAGCAAAAGTTATTACTTTTTTAATTAAATATGCCCCGAAAACAAGAAATGTATCTTTTTAATTTTAAGATTTGGTGAATAATGTTAAATATAACCAAGCTCATTTTGATTGACTTTAGGAATGGGTGAAGCCTCTCCTCTGGCATCACTGCCCACATAGAGTGAAGGGAATGCTTCTAGTGCCGTGATTCATACTACTCCGTACTCACATGTAACACTACCACAACAGCACTCAACCCATATTGGAAAGTCCAGACCTCAAACCATCACTCATAAAAAACTCCCATTAGTTTTGGAATAATTCATAGCACTTATAGTAATGATGTGTGGAGAGACTATAGTATGGTCAGGGAATAATTACAAAATATATATTTCTGTTACATTACTGAAAAATACACTCAGAGGTTAAGAGGTTAACTTGAGTTTCCACTGTTGTTTTGCTATATTGTTTAAAATGTAGTTACCAATTAAACAATTTATCACATAGTTCTCTAAGAAATTACATATATATTTAAATTATATTCGTTATCAACCAGCCGTTTGGTTAGACTAAAAAATTTGATTGTGAAAATGACTTAAAATGAGCTAAATTAATGTAAAACGTCAGGGCAACACCCCACAGCAGCCTAGCCTAGTCTTTAACACTGTTACAAGAACCTTTGTTCATTTCTGAGCTGTTAGAGTGCTAAGCTAGGCTAGGCTAGGCTAGGCTAGGCTAGGCCAGTGATGCATCTCTGTGACAAAAACACATTAAAAGTTTTAGCATTTTTTTCTAGTAAGTCCTACTTATAAAATAACAGTGTGTTTTTAATTCTAAAGCAACATAACAGAATTGTAAATAGCATTTATTACCTCGAACAAAGTCACATTCTTACTATTGATAAGTCAAGGAACACCTTAATACTCAGCAAATGCTTTCTATATCACTTTAAAAATCACATTTAAGCATAGTTTGGGTGTTGCTGATGATAATGGGTTAATGGCCGCTAGTCTTGGTTCGTCTTGGTTAGTCTTGGTATTTATAAGGCATGAACAATATCTCCACCCCAGCTTAGTGAATTTTTTGCAACTGTTCTAACAGTGCACTAAGGGCCTGTCATCCCGATGAATTGTTCTCAGTCGATTTGTCCGGCCAGCTCATTCTCAGCACCATCATTCCTCCATTAATGTTCTGGATGCTTTGTGGCCAGTCACAGGTGGCCAGTGTGTGTTCTAAGTGGCGGTTAGCATCAGAGTCACTTGCCTGCATCTGTGATTTTTACTGTTATGTCATGCTTGGCATGGAGACGAAAGCCACCACGGCCGCGCTCCGTCATCTGCGCTAAACGACTTATACAGCATGACAGTGTTATGTGCATGTGTGTGTATGTGTGTGTGTGTGTGTGTGTGTGTGTGTGTGTGTTTGTGTGTGCTTGGTTCAGGGAGGGTTCAGTATGCAGGGCTAGATGCTATTAGACTGGAACAAGAGGTTATTGTCTGAGCGGCTGCGGCCGACTGCTGCACAAAGCTGTCAGACACATTCACTGTCAAAGTGTGTGTTGTAGAAAAATGGTGGATTTCTAAATGTGCTGGTTTCTTATTATTATAAAGGTGATCATTATTATTATTATTATTATGATTACTATTATTTTCTTCTGCTGCACCCCTACTGTCTCTCTCCCCATCCATCCATCCCTCTGTAGATTGGGCTCTGCTTTTCTTGTCTTCTCTTATTTTACCTCTCTAATTTAATCTCTTTGTGATTCTCCTCTTATTGTATTTTGTCTTTGTCCTCCATTTCTTGCTGCATATTTCCTCTTCTGAGTCATTCTTACCTCATGCCCTTTCTCTTTCTCACTCTTATTTTGGTGTGAGAATGTGTGTGCGTATGTATGTGTGTGTGTAATGTGGCGATACTATGTGTGGTTATCTCAGCTTCATTTCAGGTACAGTGTATAGGCCTCTCAATTGCAGACTGTGTAACTGCATATGTGGGCGTGTGTATATGTGTGTGTGTGTATGTGTGTGTGTGTGTCCTTCACCAGTCTCAGTGGAAATATGACAGCTGCAGTCGGGCTGACAGCTCTTCCAAATCATGCACGCTGCCTCTGACAGCCCCAATCTCCTCTTTCTCTCTCCGCTCGCTCCCTGTTTTTCTCTCTTACGTGCTTTCCTTCTCCCCTTCTCTTGCTCTGCTCCGTCCATATAACACACACACACATACACACACACACCAAATCATCCAGCCCTCTGTTTCTCATTTAGATGAAAATGTTTTCATCATGCCATGTTTCATTTATCCAGAGATAGAGATGCACAAAATCCTCTTTTCTCCCTCTCTTTCTCTCGGTCTATTTCCTCTTACTCTTTCTGTGTCTCTCTCTCTGTATCTCTCCCATTCCCTTTTTTTTTTTTGTTCTCCTTACCTTTCTGCATCTCCACTCTCTCAACTCTTCCTCTGTCTTTCTTTGCCCCCTCCCCCCCTCTCTCTCCCCCCTCTCTCTCTCTCTCTCTCTCTCTCTCTCTCTTCCTCTCTCTCTCTCTCTCTCTCTCTCTGTCTCTCTTAACTTTTCTTGTAAATTGAATTTTTACATTTAAAGATTTACCAGACAGAACAGTTTATCAGAAGCTTTGTAATGTTTGAAATGCTTTGTTAACTGCTTCTTAAAATGTATGGTAATGACAAGTGTTTTGCAAAACCCTCTTTAAGTTAAATACGTTGTGAACTCACTCACATATGAGCAACTAACCCGACTTGTTCAATTATCTTAAAGTGGAAGTTGTTTTGTGTGTTGTTCCTGCAGTTCAGCAAGTAAAATCCAGGTGCTGCTAATTCTGGGGGGAAGGCATTTGCTTGTTCTATTGGCATGAAGTGGAGGAATAGTAATCATAAATAGGAATCAAATTATCAAACAAATAACATTACAACTACTACTACACATACTACTACAACTACTACTGCTACCACTTACTACTACCACTACCACTACTACTATTACTTACTACTACTACTAATACTACTAATACTACTTCTGACAACTGCTACTACTGCTACTACTACTACTATTGCTACCACTTACTACTACCACTACCACTACTACTATTACTGACTACTACTACTAATACTACTAATACTACTAATACTACTTCTGACTACTGCTACTACTGCTACCACTTACTACAACTACTACTACTACCACTACTACAACTACTACAACTACTACTACTACTGCTACCACTTACTACTACTACTACTACTACTACCACTACTACAACTACTACTACAACTACTACTACTGCTACCACTTACTACTACTACTACTGCTACCACTTACTACAACTACTACTACAACTACTACTACTACCACTACTACAACTACTACTACTACTGCTACCACTTACTACTACTACTACTACTACTACTTCTGACTACTACTACTACTACGTACTACTTCTTCTGACTACTACTACTACTACTACTACTACTACCACTTACTACTACTACTACTACAACTACTACTACCACTACTACTACTTACTACTACAGCTACTTGGTACTACTGCTATCACTTACTACTACTACTACTTATGACTACAACTACTACTACTTACTACTACTATTTACTACTACTACTGACTACTACTACTACTACTTACTACTACAACTACTTAGTACTACTGCTATCACTTACTACTACTACTGACGACTACAACTACTACTACTTACTATTACTATTTACTACTACTACTGAATGCTACTACTACAACTAACTGCTACTACTGCTACCACTTACTACTACTACAACTACTACTACTTACTACTACTACTGACTACTGCTACAACTACTACTACTTACTACTAATAATACGACTACTACCAACAATAATAATAGTGTATTTTTCTTAAACATTATGTTTGTAGTGGAATTTCATGTTTGACTTTATATTAGTTCTATTTTTTGTTACCTACCACTGTCCAACAATGCTACATCAGCGGCAGTTCAAAAAGAGGCAGTGGCTAGAGTCACATGTTTTGGAGGAAGTCCTTACCTCCGTAGGGTTGTGAGCATTGCTAGTGCTCGGAGGAGCTACAAATGGGTTAGTTACCAGTCCCAAATTGGGAAACCTTTTTGTTATTTGTGGCATTACAATAAATTGTAGTTGCTTTCTGCAGCCATATGTGTGTATTAGAGTATTGTACATTTGAGTATTGAACAGCTGATAACATCCTTTAGGATAACATCCATCAGCCAATCAGATTTCAGTACTGGTGTAAAAAGATTAAGTTTTAATACTTTTAAATGTTTTCTGATTGTACTAAAGAGATACTGCATGTTTTACTGAGTTGAATGGATGTTCGAGGTTCGACTGGTCGTGTTGCTTCAGGGTCGGGAAAAATTTGAAGAACTGATTTGTTCTTTCCTCACGTCCTTCGTTAATTTGTTCGTTATTCACCAAGATTGATTGTTTTTGGGAGACTCAGCCCTGTTTAATTTAACTGCATAAATCAAGGAGAAATATGCATAGTCTTCTATCGGATGTCCAATCAAATATAGAATTGGAAAGCGTACTTATAAGTATTCTTCAGGAGAATTCACATTATTTCGCTTCTTGAGCAAAGATCTGGATGTTTTTCATGACCCAGGTCTTTTGACTTTATCACACATCCACAGAGTGAGCAGGAGGGAGGCAGGGAGGGAATGGGTGGGGGGGGGGGAGTCTACTGTAATTACAAAAACACCCATTAGAGTTTTTAATTAGCTTTCTGATTTAAACTTGGGAATGATTTCTATTTTATGCTCTCCTCAATCACAAGCTCTTAAACTAATGAGCTCTTCCTTGGTTTATTTCATTCCAATTAATGCCTTTGTAATTGTGCACATTTAATGAGGATTCGGAGCAAAGAACTAAATGTATGCACTTACAGAATGAGGACACACACACACACACACACACAAGCACACATACACACAGTTTAACATTAATCAAATTTCTGAAAAGCTAAAACGGCTCAAACAAATGGCCCTGGCCCTGCAGATGGGCCGCTCTGCAGATCCAACACAAACACTAAAATTAAGAACATTTACAGTCAGGTCCATAACTATTCGGATGGTGAAGCCTCTGTACACTACCTCAGTGGATTTGAAAGCAAGCAAAGTTTTAGCCTCAATTCAAGGAGTTTAACTGTTCAGGAAATACAAACAATTGTTGCAGTCCCTCCATTTTCAGAGGCTTAAAAGTAATTAGACAGTTCACTGGTAAACAGTTCCAGATGTGGCCTGTTTCCTCATTATTTCGTGACATATGAAGGATATAAAAGGTCTGGAGTTGATTCCAAGTGTTGAATTTGCATTTGGTGGCTGTACATTGGAACTCTCTGCATGCAATCCAAGTTAAGGAGCCCATCATTAAGCAGAAAAACAACAACAAAAAAATAAAATACTGCCAAAGAGATTCCATTCCTGATCTGAAAAAAAAACTGAAACAATATTCATTGACCATATAAAACCACGACTGACTAAAATATGAAGTAAGAAAGGAAGGATTAATGATTCAAAGCAGTATCACACCATCTGTCAAACATGGTGGAAGCACTATTATTGCATGGGCATGTATGGCTGCCAGTGGAACTGGGTTTGTGGTGATATACTATGACTGCTGATATGGCATAGAAGCATGAATTCAGAAGCAACTCAAGAGCTTCTTAAGGCAAATAAATAAAGTGTTCTTACATAGCCGAGTCGGCCACCTAACCTCGACCCAATTGAGCAGCTTTTCACTTACTAAAGTCAAAGCAGTAAAGGCGTGTCAAAGTGTCTCTAAGGAAGGTCTCTTGGGGATGTCCATGGGTTCCTGACTTCAGATGGGGTGGGGATGGGGGAGTTTTGCAGTGATTTTAGCCTGTCCAAATGTGCCCTATCAGTCATTTTTACAAATATTTTTACTGCGCCCTCCTGTGACAGTATAGATTCCGACACCTTTTACCTTCTGTAAAATTAGCCATTAAAATAACCTCAGGTTATATTACTCCTGTGTGAGTTGTCATATGGGCCAACTTCCAAGTATGGAGGCGCTCGGGAGGCATTTCGTTTCATTGGGCATGGCATGGATATCTCGGGGTGATCAAGTCTATGGCAAACCTCAGTTAAATCCAGAGGATGAGCCAAATAACTCCACAGAGGCATGACACATCTGTCTGCTTTAGACAAGTAATTTAGGCAAGTAGGCCTATATGCGTTATAAACATGTAGCTGCTAATTTCCAAACTAAAAATGTATTATTGTTATAAGTTAGAACCCTTTTTCAGAGGTGACAGTAGTGTGGAAATCAAGTAGCCACTCCCATCTCAGTCATTTATGCTGAGATTTCTTATCTTGTGCGAATCGGTCACATTTTCTGTAGTAAAATACATTACTCCACCTTCACATTTTACACTAACCCTTTCCAAATAGGGCTATTGACTGCAGGAGTATTAAAAAAATACTCCTAACATGTATAATCATGTTGATTTGTCTAATTACTTTTTACAAAACCAGTGAAAATGGATAGACTGTGTACAAATTGGTTGCGTTTCTTCAACAGTTGAGGCAGTATTTTTTTTAATTCAAGGCACCCCTTGAATTCAAGCTGAAAGACCACACTTCATATTTTCATATCATATCGTGACTGCTTCATTTCAAATCCACTGTCTAAATACCTTTGGAGCTGTATGTGCGCAGCTGTATTGTCCTTCCAGCATCACACCCGTTCTCCTAGCACCTATGAGGAGTGTGTGAACACATGGTGAATGTGTGGTGAGAGTGTGATGGTGAGCAGCAGAGCAGAAGCGTCGCGGGTCAGAGGAGTGTCAGCCTGTTCAGCACTCCAGACGTCACTGCTGAGACTCTGACAGGACATGCTGTTAGCAACACCGTCTGCAGCCTCTATCAAACCTGCTGCACAGCTCACCCTGCAAACAAACAAGAAAGGAATCCAGTGCTCAAAACCAACTGGACCTTAGCTCAACTGAGAAAAAACAAGCATTACTTAACTGAGATGGCTTGTTGGCGCTATAAATAAATAAAATATAAGCATATAACACCCATGTTAACTACTGAGATCTCATCTGCCACTTTGTGTTGACGTTAAAAAAAAGAACACCACTAAAACACTGTACTGCACAGTACAACAGTGGACAGTTGACATGTAGAGTGAAAGAGTCTTGCTAATACTGAAGGTTATGCATGTGTATAGCATACAAATCGTAACAAAATAAAAAAAAATAAAAAGGGAATCTGAAGCCTTTCCACCATGCACAGCTCAAACCTCCAAATGTTCACATGCCAAATGTCACCTGTTTTATCATGGCAGTATCCGTATCTGTCCACATGACCACCAATAAGAGTCCTTAGGCAAGACACCTAATGCGTGACCTAGAACTGTCTGACTCAACAACACAGTTTGACCTTACTCTCAGCACTATTCAGCTACTGATATGTGTGGAAGACTTAAAGAAGAACTATGCTAGAATTGGTATTTCTTGCTCCTGGGCTCCCCAACAGGAAGTGGGATTCACACTTTTAGCCACCACTAAAAGAAAAGCTTTACACATGCATTTCTGGACAAGCAGAGAGATAAAGAATCTTCTTCTGAAGTTAAAGAAGCATGTGGACTGAGGCGGCAGAGTAATTTTACAAGATATTACACAAATATGACTTGGGTTATAAAGTGTTACATAGTCTTATGCCGCTCAACCAATGATACAAAGTTCAGGAACTTGAATGCTGAACCTGAAGTAGCACTAATAAAGATGCTATATTCCCTGTTATAGTCAGTAGAGCAATTAGGTAAAGGTAAAAAAGGTAAAAATGCTACATATTGTTGCTTTAACATCGTCAGAAACAGAAGCTTTCAAAAGAAGGATAAGCCTTTCTAAAAGACTCTGAGCACCCACACATCATATTTGGTTGGTCTTCAACTCTGTATGGCCTAGATGTGGCAGCCTGGTCTGTACAGTACTGTATCTTGTAACTGCAAGTCTGATAGTATTGTAAATAATCTGATTCAGCACATGTCATCTGAGCTCAGCCATGGCAGTTATTGAAAACAAATAATAAAACATACATAAGCAAATCATTTTAATAAAAGGTCGAGAGTAGTGAATGTGTACATTTATAGGTCTATGGGTCTTTGGTCATTTTTCTCAGCTCTGGAGGCATTTCCAGTTTATGCTGTTCATAGTGATGTTTATTGCTATAGCTCTACAAATCCAGCTACATCACACTCCTGATATTTCCTGATATATGCAACAGTCTCCAGTTTCCTCATCACTGCCCCCTCTTTTCAGATCCATTCTGATGAAAGTCTCAAGACATTTCAAAAGGTGTTTCAGAAGTTGCACTAAAGTGGGCTAACTCTATGTCAACACTCACGTTTTGAATGCTGTGGGGGGGGTCTCTAAAGCTAAATCCGTTCTCTGATTGGATCTGCTGGACTGAGTGTTGTATCGTCTAATTGGATACCAAGCAATAATAACACAAAATAAACAATAATGCAATAAATGGTCACTGAACATCAACCTGCCACATGGGAAGTTCAGATATATCTTGGTATTTCAGAGGAAAAAGAACCAGACTGCATATGGCACATTGTTGGAAAGCTTTTCAGTGGAATCTCAGGCACTGAAATGTTCTTTAGAGATACAAAATGTTTCTTCCCTGTCAGGGTCATATATTCTCACCCTGGAGGATCCATGTCCAGAGCAGATGGGTGATGCTCCTGCCCCAGGGCCTATGATTCAACTCTCCAGTTAATTACCAGGTTTTGAAGGTGTGTTAGAGGTAAATCACAAAACTGCACTGAACATCAGTCCTCCAGGGCCAGAATTGATGACCACTGTTCTATGTCATCGCTGCAAAGATTTGATACCTTTATTGTTAGTGCAGTGTAAGTGTGCAGATCGCTCAAGGAAGGAAAAACAGAGAGTACAGAATGGCAGCCAGCTTGGGAAGAAAATCAACACATAATGATAAAGTTCTCAATCTAGCCCCTTCTCTGTGGTCTACACAGACGTCTTCTTCATACTGGGTGAATATAATTATGGAAACATCTTCAATTTGCAATTTGCAGCACAACCAAATGAGCTACGAATGCACTGCTGTCATGATTTGATGCAATTGGAAGCAACAGGCAAAGGGGTATATGAACACAAAGGGGCTTGATATAAATAGTTCTAAAGGAACAAAGAGACAAATCAAACATGATCCTTGTCTTGATAAATTTGGCAAGAGAACCTTTTTTGCAAAAGCTTTTTAATAGGAAAGATTGGTAATGAAAGAGGAGTTGTGTGGAACCCCCCCCCAACCGTCCTTCTTGCAATGATCGAGTGTTACAGACTGAATTGCATCACACTTCTCCTCTGGCTAGTGTCGATCCTGGAGCTATTGGCGTATAGTCCTCTCATTTCTCTCAGGTTCGTCTGTCTGAGTAAACAAACAGACGGACGGGAGGGCAGCTGCTGTCCAGAGGCGAAAGAGGGGGAAATAATTAGCGCTTCCTCCACATTCCGGTTTTCTCTTAATAGTTTCACCCCATGTCAGAAAATAATTGCCGCAGTCACTTTTGTGGTGTTAATTTTGTGTCCTGTGCTACAGGCTACATATTAATATGTGGCTCACAGCATCCGATTAGCAGCTCTGCATTACAGAGCCAAAACCGAATTTTCCGGACTATTTTCAAACTTTTTATGGAAACCAGTCTGGAACATCACCTTTTAAATGGACATCCGAACAAGCAGTGTGCCCATATTAGGAACTCTGAGTATAAGCTGGGTTTCTCTATGAAAGAAATGAATGTTTTTTTTTTTTTAGAAAGCACTGGTATTGTTCCCCGTAGTAGACAGAACTGTTCCACACCAATGTGTTGTGCCATACATGCAACCTAAGCAAATAGTGTTTTATATAGCACTGAAAAGGCTGCCTTGACCTCTATATAGAACCATCCGCAAAAGGTTTTCCAACCTATACAAAGGCTATCCAAATGGTTCTTTGTCATGGTTCTATATAAAAGCCCCTATTTGAAGGCCTCTTTTGTAAGAAGGTATCTATCTTTTTTTTGAATGTCAGTGGTTCCCTTGAATTACGAGGTCAACAAGTCGTTGCATAATAATACTAGACTTACTTTCACTGAGCGTAATTTCAGTAAACAGGAGTGGTAGCTTCCTTCAGCATGGACATAGACAGAGCGCAATGGTGATGCAAGGGGATGCCATGCCCCTGTCAAAACACTATGATAAAAAAAAACATCTTCCTTGTAATGCCCCCCCCCCCCCCCCCCCCCCCATTTCCACTCCATTGGTTTAATGTGATTTCAATTACAATGTCTGTTATTGATATATCCATTCCATTATGGCACATGTTACAATCAGGACAAAGTGCAAACACAGACAGGAAAGTCTTGTTATTTGTTATGGTGGTGTTAAGTGCTTGTGTAGGTTCATAGTTTTTCTATAAAGGAAAACTGGGCTAGTTTGAAAATGTTTCAGCTTCTGGTGGGAAGCCCTTAAGCCAAATTTTGGAGTTGAGAATTCTTGCTGGACCTGGCAACCCTGTGCAAACCACAAATCCAGCAAAATCTGTGGCCTGGTAAAAGCCAAAGGGTATAATAAACAGAAAGCTTCTTCATGTGATTCCATAGAGGAACCACTTATGTGTCCATTAAGAGCCATGTGTGAAGAGCCTATACACTGGTAACCTTTACATCAATTGAAGGATATTGAGAGGTTTATCACACCGTTATGGCATTAAAAGTGGTTCCTCTATGGCACTGCACCCTTTGCAGCACTGCTATTTTTAAGAATATGCAAATGAAATATTTTGATACATACAGCAAACACACATACTTTATCAGACCACAGGGGAATAAAAGAAAATACGCCGGAATGCACAATATAACATAAAGGCTCCCTTTAAGCAGCATCACAGCATTGCATCAGGGTTAGAGTGAACACCTGACGGGCAAACAGATGGACAGACAGACAGGCAGGCAGCAAGAGCCTAGTGAGCTGGATGCAGAGCTGGGTGTGCTGGTACCTGCCATGCTCCCTTCACTGTGCGCTCTAATGGGAATACACTGAGACAGGCGAGACAGGAGGGCACAGATGGATTTGCCTGAATGACAGTTGTGCAGACTTAAAGAATGTTCCACATAGAAAGGAGGAGGAATGTGGGGGGTGCAAGGCAGGGGGGGAAACGGGAGCCGTTACACAAACAGAAGTTTTCAAAGAACCTTGGGCAACTTATGCAGAATTCTGTTTTTTATTTGTTGTGGAGTTGTGGAGAACACAAAGTATTTGTATGCTGAGTTCAAAGCAGTGGTGGTTTAAAGACCTTGGACAACACCAAAAATGCTACTGTCTGTCTAACTTCTAGAAAAGTTTGGAGAGACAAAACCTAGAAAAAACAGGAGACAGTTCAGGACCTTGGAGAGCAACCCTTTTTCCATGTAGCTTGGAAAACATTGACATTGCAGGGCTGTAATCTCTTTAACCCTTAGATGCTGTAGTAGAATTATGACCAATTGTACCAGCCCATGCCAGGCATCTGATGTGTTACCAAACATATTTGACAAAAATACACAGAAACACAGAAGAAGTCCTGGCAGTATCATAGCTCAAGGATATTTTAGACTGGGCCTTGGGTGGTCTAGCGGACTAAGGTGCTGTTACTGTGATCAGAGGATCGCTGGTCTGATCCTGATCACGCTGCAAGCCATTGACAGCGAGGGCCTCGAGAGAGCACAATTGCCCTTGCTCTCTACAGGGTGGGTAGATGGTGCTCTCCCCCCACATCATGTATATGGCGCTTTCCTCCAGGCACGTTGGTTGCCTCGTAAAGTTGCATCAGCAGCAGTTCAAAAAAGAGAAATAAATTTATATAAAAAAGAATATTCTATACTAGCCTATTTACACTCGGGATACGATCTCCGCAAAGCATGGGAGTAACTTTGCTAAATACTGTACATGTGCATAATGCATATTTAATATTTTCCTTTATTACAGCGTCCAACCATTTTTAACAAGAAATCTGCAGGGAGATTTAGCTACTCATCCAAAGTCCAGAAAGTTCAAGTTGGAGCATTTTGTGCTTCTCAGCTTTCAAATAATTGCAAGCACAGTTAGTGACTTTGAGGTCTGGACTCTAGGGTCCCCCATCTCAAATATGAACTTAAAGTTGACTTTTGTTGGCCTACCAAGTCTTACATGATTGTGAGTTTGATCGCAGAACTACTCCAAAACTATTTTCATAACTTATTTTTCCCTTCCTTTCCAGACTGATGAGAGTGCAATTTCTTGCGTAACTACCTAATTAAGTAGGTAATTATGTAATTACAAGTAAACAGCATTGCAAAACGACAATAATAACTCAGGGTTACATGACTATAACACAAACATGAACAGAAGAGCCTCTCTGTATCCTTACAGTGTAGCTGTACTTTTGTCCTACTCTTTTGATAATTAGGTGATCTGCAACTATTACAAGCTGTTGTGCTGTATTATGTGCCAAGCAGAGCAAATGCCAGTGGCATGCAGCGTAATTGGTCTGCATATGTGCGTTTTTAAAGAATGACCGTCATTGACACAGACCCTTCTGCACCTCAAAGTCCGCTTAAAACACAGCATGCCTTCTGCTGTTTTGCAGCCTTGTTGTCAGCGAGGAAAATGACTTTATTGTGCTTTTGGTGTTCGAAGACCTCCAACTGAAGCCAATTCACTGCTTTCTTTGCTAAAACAACAGATGGCCTGCCCATCACAGGAGCTTCCAAGCATTTTCCAGTAGGCATTCTATTGACACTTAATACCATTTCATAGCTTTTTTGTCCTTGTGATATGTCACACACTTTTACATGAGATGGAGAGGGTCCATATGTTGTGTGTACTTATGTCTTGTTGTTGCGAAACTTCCAGCAATTAATTTGCTAAGATTATGTTGGGTTTTTTTTAGAAGCCGTAAACATATGGGCATTTACTGTAATTAATACTGTTCAGCATATAAATTGCTAAGTAAATCTAAAGTATTTGATGTTGTCAAAGCAATAAGCATGTTTTTTGACATGTTGTGTACACATATTTACTGAGCATACTACTATTAATACAGGTGAGAAAATGGTGCTTTGGACCATTGTCATTAAAGATGGCATTAAACCATCTCTCAGTGGTTTAAAGAACCATTTTTGTAAATGAGATTATGAAGATCTTTTATTAAGGCTCAAAAAACCTCGAACCACGTTATGTTAAGAGTCTTTAGCAACTGAAGATTTTACAGGTTCTAGGGTGTTCTAAGGGTTAACCTTTTAGCATCTGTTGCCTCTGCAGCACCCTATTGACCATGCCACTGTTTTTTTACTGGTTTAAATCTGCTGCCACATGTGTGACGGCGTGAGCAAGATATCGATAGCAAAAGTCAAACAAATCAGTGTGGTAAATCCCAGCTTTCTGTGTACTGCCTAGTAATATTTGTGCAAGCAATACTGCACAGTGAAACAGTGCACCACCCTTCTGATTCAGCTAAAGTTTCATACAGTTTCTTGACCTGTCATATCAGGGTTTGAATTGGTGTGTCTTACCAGCAAACAAGCAGTTCTCTTTAACAGATTTCAGATCTCATCTTGTCCTCCACAGTTTTCTTCTTCTGAACTACCATTTCTTAACAATCCACACTGTTGAAACCACAAGTTGATGGCTTGAATGCTTGGCTACCTTTTTATAGCTCCCACTGCCTTGTGGGCAATGCTTACTATTGTTTTCAAATCTCAGAGGAGCCCGATCTGTGTCTGATGAGATAGTATAAGGTTTGAAGAGTCAGAGACTGTATAAAAACCTGGACATTAGATTCAGCTGATAACTCGTAACATGCCTATAGGACTGGAAATGTTTTATGCCTACATGTGGGCCAGTACAAATATTTTTAGAGTTAAAGAACCTCCACATCATTTTCAATTCCACAAAGATTCCAAACCAACTGTAGTTCTGTACATTCAGGCCAAAAGCTATTTAATAACCCTTATTTTTAAGAGTCTAGTCCACTGTAAGGCCACATTGCAACCTTGCGGTAGTTGTATTTCACTATTACCATGTCACAGTTATGCACTGTCCCTTGTTGCCTGTGATAAGAACCTAGGCACAACCAACATGATTGGCTACTCCAACCTTTCTCCATCTGTCCTGTCTATAAAATTAATCACCCAGAAGAATCCAGATCTGCTCATAGTTTAACGCTTAGAAGTCACAGTTCGCAAGAGCAATAATAAAAGAATATTATGGATTGATATTAATTGCTACTTACTCTTTGAAACAATTGGATGAAATCTGTGTAAAAAGTTCTAGATATGAAATCGATACAACATTTGTGTCTGGATGCAGAAGTGGAGGAAATAAATTAGTATTTAATGATTCTTGCTTTGCAGCAGGAGTACATTCTTGGCATTTTTGTGTTTGTCATTTGTTGATATTGATAAAAGCTTAAAATGTCAGAAATGTGCACCAAAACCTGACAATACACACAGTAATTTCAATGCAAAAGTATGTTACAATGAAACAATGTAATTAATCACGTAATTGTGTTGCAATAACTGCAGTGTAACTGTAACAGTTAGAAACCTTAGCATTGCGGACTCTTGTCCCGTTCTACAGAGACAAGACCTCTGTTACCTGTACAGCAGAAGGCTTCAATGAATTTGTTAGTGTTAAACATTATCAAACGTTTCAAAGGGCAAATGTACAGTATATAATCTGGTACTGTACAGGTTCCTTCAAGCATGTTATTGAATTCTGTAGCACCCGCACGACTGTGTAAAGACAGGCCTGCTATTACAACACTGTCACGTCGTATTTACGCTGGTATCAGTAGAGGAACAAGAGCGCTGGAATAAGCAGTGTCATCCGAAAAAATCGAATCTCTTATGGGTGTAATGTGCTGGTCAGACCGACTTTGAAGCCCCGTTTACTGCCTTGGCTTGCCATAATGAGCCGTGGGAGAGGGATACCGAGCTCCATCTCGGGGAGCCTAATTAAACCAGACTTTTATTTTAGCCTGTCATTTGATCTGATCCAATTAATGGTGTGCTCATCGTGGGCTATATCAGCAGCACCTGTGCACACTCATTCTACTCTTCATTAAAAAGCCGTCACGGCAGCTCGCGCAGCTCTGACGGAGCCGGCAAATGGACCTCATATAGAGCGCTGCTTATCGATAGATCCGGGAATGTACCTGCAGGACTCAGGCACTTTATTATTACTCCCTGTATGGACTAAAGTGCCTTAGGTTGATGAGTCTTCTCTCTACAGCTATGCTACACTCTACTCTACACTCTTTTTACCGTAGGCCCAAATAAAGTAATTTTTGTATTTTGCAATATGTGCATTAATGGAGCGAGTGAATTGATATTAAGTATTGCTAGCTTGGAATTTCAACTGGTCATTTGAATTAAATGACTTTGAGTTTTGAAAGTGAGTTAAAAGCCAAAAGCTTCCGATATCCTTGATGTTTACGTAGTACAGCTACCAACACCAGCGTCATTTTCTTAGATACATCTACCACATAGTTGCACTTTGTAGGTTTGCGGTAATTAACTGTAGGCCATTATTTATCAGCACAATGATGCTGAGTATGACATTAAAATCCACATTTTTGTAATTAAGTATGTTCCTTGTCTTTTAAATTGCAAATATCTGTAAGATATTTGATATTTTAATAAATTAACATTTTTATTTACTACCAATACAACAAGATACAAAGATCCATCAACAGGTTTAAATTACACTTGAAAAGGTGCCTTGATTGGTTGTACAGACTGCCAGGCTTCCTAAACAGTCTTACAAGAACAATCAAAAACAGTGAGTAATACCACTATGTACAGTGAGATATATAAATATCTTGGCAGCCATCATTTTAAGAATGATTTAACAAGCTAATAAAACAAAAAAAAACCCTGAATGTTCTTGACCAACCAATAGAAAGCCAGGTGCTGGGTGAGGGGACATGATTAGAGTAAAAGTGGGTGTGATTATGTAATACTTGCTGTTTAATTATAAAACCCAGAAAGAGAATTCAGAATACTGGGCGTTTGGGCCGATTAGATTATAAAAACATGATGTTCACATCAAATTTGTCAGTTATGAATCAAGCCTGTTAGGGTTACATTTGTAATACTCACAGTGTTAATTTGACTCTATCTATGTTGATATAACATTGGCAAATCAGCTGTGCACATTTATATTTCAGATGTATTCATCATTTACAAATAGAAAGCATCAGCATTGACTGTGGTAAAATGTTGAGTAATGTGGTTGGGCAAGACCACAGCATGCATGCAGGACAGCAAGACATAAACCCATTGAGTTAAAGCCACAGGACTCTTAGCGGTTAGTGGCGACTGTGTGGGTAACGATTGTAAGGTTCAGGATCTAGTTCCGCAGTGGAGGGAGGGGGGTGGGCAGAGATTGCGAGTGGAAACGGTCAATGCTATCAGCGCTGTATTTCCCCAAAGACGGTGAGTCAACTGTGAATGGATGTTCGAGAATAGTCTCTGCGTGATGAGGAGCCAGGTCAGTCTATAGATAAGGCCTTTGGCAGGAGTGGACTCTAATGACAACTGGCCGCCTTTTGATTATTTCTTTGGGAATAATGTAATCACGTAAAATGGTTGTGCCTGATATAATAGAGGCAATCACCTCTGGGCAAAGCTAGTGCCCTAATCAAATATTACTGCACTGATATTGCTATTAATCTAATAAAGGTCAGCGCTATAGAAAGCATCACACTGCAGTGGATTTCAATGTCTGGACTCTTTTATATACTGTATCTTCCCTCCTGCCTTTCGGATAAACATCGCTGATATGAAAAGCCCAGGAATCAGTCATATGCTGGTAATAAAAATGTATCCCATCCTGTGGTGCCGGCCTGAAATTGACTGACAGAGTGAAAATGACATGCACGGTCATTTCCCACAAGGCAAAATCATTCGGAAATTTCTCTTTCACTGACAGAGCAGCTTCCTGACATTTCTTTTCTCCAAATAAATCAATGTTGGCATTTTCCACATGCTTCCTGACCACCAGGGTTCAGCCTGGGAGGCCTTTGAGTGAGGAAAAAGATTTCTTTTTTTCCCATATTTATTCCTTCAGTCTACACTGAAACATTATCCATTGACTCACATTGGCTTTTGGTAGTGGAGTTAAGCCTCCCCAGTGAGGAGAGCCTGTACTGTATGAGTTTTATTTATTTATTTAGTTATTTATTTATCTGTCTATTTTTCCTTTATGAAGTGCCTTTTGAACAGGGTGTACCAATTAATTTCTCACGAGACCTGACGCATGCGTCCACAGGTCGCACTGAATAAGGTGGGGTATGACGAATCAAATTACAGAGGGAAATAATGAGGAGAGAAAGAGAGATGAAGAACGCTGTGCCACAGGTGGGGATGGAGGGGAGATGAAAGAAAACTGGCTGGTGTGTGGTAGAGAGTGATGAATCATTTGAAGCTGTGCTCTCCTGAGGATCATCAGTGCTGTTTCAGTGTGTTGTGAACAGCTTCCTTGTCTCCCCCCCATCATATTTTTAGATATAGCCTAGTTACATTACAGTATATAATTCAAGACCCGCTATCTTCTCATAGCTGTGTAATAGCAAGTGTCAATAATCTGAAAAGACACAATCCTTACAATGGCTGAAGCGACATGGAGTGTGGGGAAACCCGGCAGTGTTCCAGTACTTTAATATGTTGAGCTGCTAGAGCTGTAGTATTACAGGCTGGTCTTGGTCTTGGACACCACAAATGAATGGGCTTGTCTTTGTCTCAATGTTAGTTTGACTCTATTCTGAGCCCTATTTCAAGCTTGAGGCAAGGAGGACCCAGAAATTAGCTTGAGGCTAGACTACTTATTTTCTTAGCATTTGTGTCCTAATGTCAGAGGTTCAGGTTAAGGATAAGGTGAATTATTTATTATTAAAATATCCTAACAGGTGCAGTGAACATAAAATTAACTACACACACTCACACTTTTGGTCCCGTGTTCAGGCCTCGGTTTTGATTTGACCTCAGTTTTGCTCTAACTGCCTAAATGCATCATCTTAGCTCATTTTTAATTGTAAAAAATATATCAGTGAGTGTGACGAATGGAAGTGTACATTGGCTTTAGTGAGTCAGCTGACTGATAATTTTTACCGTCATCATGAATGTGCTTGTATGCCATTCTAACAGAAAACCTTCCCCTAAAGAGGCAGGACCAGTGCCTGGTCCTCTATATACACTCCATCCTCCATGGCCATTGTATGTCTCATGAATGGATTATTCAGTCATCCATTCCGGCACCTGCTTGCAGCTGCCACACAGCGTTCAGTCCCATGTGTATTCCTGCCCGGTGTACACCTGATCTGTTATGCCGTCCGTATAAACTAAACTCGATTACTAATGAATCGTTAATAAAAACCCAGTTTTACTTGCTTAATTCAGTTCTGTATGATATAACACAAATTTCCATATATTGGACATTCAGACAGAGTGGCCATTGTAGAATACAATGCTGGATGATATAATTTTTATACAGGCATTGATTTTCCATTTTAGCGATATTGATAGAGACATCTGTGATCCGGAACGAATCATTCTGACCTTACTAATGCTGTTACTGCAGCAAAGTAGAGACAAACTCTATATTAACGCCCTTACTTTCCAAAGGAACGTTGACATTGTCTTAGATGAATCTTGGGCAAATGTATGTAATTAACAATAAAAATGTTATTTGTTTTACACTTTTATTATATCATTAATGATCCAGAAGAAATAGATCAGTTGAAAGACCCAGGCAAGAATTTTTACTGCTAGTCCATGAAATAGTTTTTGCATTCACTCCTTTCTCTCTCTCTTGTTCTTGCTCTGTTTCTCTTCACCAGTTGTTGAGTTGATGATCTGTTGGAGGCAAGCAGATGCTCCCTTCCCAAGTAGCCATCTCTTTTCTCTTCCCTTCAGGCTGCTGAAATAGGAAACGTGGCCTCTTGGAGTGCTTATGAGGAGTTTTTGGAGAACAATGCGGTCATTACTGTCCCTGCTTATGCCTTTCTCCTTCAGTAAGCAGGGTTCCGGCTGTAGGACAGCGCACATATCAGCAGGCCACCACTTCCCGTAAGAAGTGCAGCCTTGAAATTGACAGCAGCTGAGCAGAGGATACTGGCATATGGGTAAAAAGCACACAATGCAGCCGCTCGGGTAAAATGTTCTTGGAGCTGCATTAGAGGAGGCCAAGCACCTGGCAAATAAATAGGACATTTTTGAGTGTGTTGTTTTGGGCTACGCTTCGAGCACCATTGTTTTGGCGATGAGGCATGTTTGTTGAAGTGCCTGTTCACTTTAACTCGTGGAGGAAGCGGGCTCGGAATGAAAGAACCCGGGCACCAAGTTCTGTTGGAAGCTGTTTATTGTAGTCAGATTGCCTGGGCTTTGTTCACCTTGGATACCACGTTTGTCGGAATGCTATTGGCTGAGGAGTGTGTCCTACTTACTGTGCATTGTTGTTTGTGCATGCATGGAATGCCTCCTGCTGAAAGTGCATCCAGAATATGGCATTTTATCCCATCATCTCCCACTTTATGGTCAAATCAAACATGTCACCCGCCTGGCAACGAGGAGGCGCAGTCAGCCAGATGGTAAATCAGTGAATTGAAATTCCATTAGACTGCGATTCTCTTTCCATTTGAAGCTTGCTGGCGGATGTCTTTTTTTCGCCAGCTCATGCACACAGAGCGACATCTCTTTCAGGAGAAACAACACTCCCTATATTCTCCCTGTTTTAATGACATTGCTTTCTGTTTCAAAAGTGAAAAGCTACTAGATGTCTTCTGCACTGAGTCAGAAGGACAGGGCTTGCTCCTGTCTGGAACCTTCAGACCTGTTCTGCTGGTGCAAGAATGTACAGTAGCACCAAACTGATGATGCCTGCATTAATAAGCAGAACATATTTAATGAACAGAATCATAATTAAGGCAATTAGCTGACGTTAAGTTCATGAAATCAAAGGTCAGCCATTTGTTGGTTTAGAGTAAATTGTGCATGTATGTTTTAATTGCATATTAATAACATTTAAGTCAATGGAATTAAGGCTTTAAAGGGAGGCTTGATTGGACAACTGCATTTACCTTGGCGTAGAGATTGGTACATGAAAATCCTGTTTTCTCTTAATTATCCAGAAACCCTGTTGCCTCTTCATTAGGAAGAAAGTCCAGCATTAATGAAACCGAGCTGTAAAACGGGCCAAATCCAAATGTTCAAAACTATGACATAACAGTCTTCACTGTTTTTTTAACGCCATCTTGACGTACATAAACGTAAAAGTCTTTCCACAGCTGAGGCTTCAGTGCAGTAAAACACAATGGTCACAGCGAGGAAAATATGGTGTTTTTGTGAGACAATCTTTGCCACACTTGTGCATTAGTGACACTGGAAAGCATGTAAATCACCAGCAAACTCTAGATACTGGAAATTGGTTGGTATGGGAACCAGGCTTTGTCCGCAGATGGGGAAAAGCTCAAAAGCGTTGAGAAAGCCTGGGGAAGTGAGCGAAAAGCCAGATCAAAAAGAAAGTGAAAGCCAGAGAAGTGAGCCGGTATCTGGGCTAGGCTAAAAGCTAATCCTTGGCTTTACCATTTTTTTGCCTGCTAAATGCACATCATGCTGACAGGATAACAGGTATGATATGCTATGCTATTTTATGCTATGTTGCTTCTGCGTGAGCCGCTGTGGTCCTGTAAACCAGCCAATCAGAGCAGAGCTTATTGATTTATTCAACATATATCATTCAGAGACCAAAATGTTGGTTTCTAGAGAGATGTGTAAAACCACATGGTCAAAATGGACATACACACAGCTAATAAGAGCGCTACATGACCACTGATATCAAAGAGCTCCTAAGAATAGGCTCCTGGGTGTCTGCCTCTTACCCTTTTCTTTATAGATGTTGGTATCATTCAGCTTATGTATGTTTTAGGAAATATTGCTGCGGCTTCAGATCTGTAGACTTTCAGCTTTTTAGCTTTCTGTCAATGCTGCCTATAGCCTGGTTACAGCCCTCAATTCCACCGAGGCTTTCGCTAGTTTTTCTTCATTGTCTTTGTAAAAGTGAGCGAGCGGTTCATGGTAAATTAATGAAGACATTAGAGGAGGAGGAAAAAAAGCTTACTTAAGTATTCATTTGGGCTTGATTTGATTGTTCTCTAATTTCACAGAGACAGAGGAAGGATACTCCTACAAGACGAGAGAATTTGATTTCCTGCGATAAAATGGCAGTTAAAGTGATTAAAATGGTATTACAGTCACCAGAGGGAAAATCTGCACTGCTGAGTCACTTGGGCGAGTGATGCAAAGATCCGTTTCTGTTAAGGATCCGCTGGTGCGTTTTGTGATGTTAAGCTCTCTGTGTAAGGCCTGCCTGAATGCGGATTTCAGCCAGTTGGAAAACTGGAATGCATGAGGGGCTATTCAAATTGACTGCACTTTTTTACTGTATGGGTAATTGAATTTTTGCCCAGGGTTAAGTGCAAATAAAAAAAAAAGGAATGAAAATACAAGCCATTATAACTGGCTTTTGGCCTCTGAACTGTATATTTTTTTCAGTTATTCGCTTCCTCTAATCGCGGTTGAAACAGTACCTTCCAGGCAGACATCATAATTCCAGCTGCTTGGGTCAATATTGAAGCCGGGGCCCTTGTGCCTGTAATGATGCTGCTGCGCATGGAGGCTGTGTCTAATGGTCTGGGCTGTGGAGCGGATCAGCCGAGTGGGATCAGTAATTGTATGCTGGTGCTGTGGACTTGGCTTCAGGAAAACTGGCAGATGCGCCTGTGCTTGATAGCAGGCGCTCGGTTCTGAGCTGTATCAGTGGGGACTCTGGAGCAGTGAAACAATATTAGCCAGATTACTGCGCTTCTATCAGTGTCATTCTCTCCCCTCAGCTCATAAAGAGCTAAATGGATTAGACTGGGCTTTAGGAGCGACGTGTTTAGCTCAGTGG